>NC_091481.1:1281304-2562609 GCF_036971445.1 Narcine bancroftii | reverse complement strand
TTCTATATTTATAACTGAATATTATTATTTTTCTGTAGTTGCACAGTTTGTTTCCATTCCTCTCCTTTATATATCTGGGGCCCTGCCACAGTCTGCTCATACCTTGATGACGGGCTCAAGCCCGAATCGTTAGTTCTGTCTCTTTATCTTAAAGGACAGTTTGACCTGCTGAGTTTCTCCAGCTCTGTGTATTGACTTCGCCCACGGTGTCTGCATAGGGAAACAGACGGGATGGAACCAGGGCTCTATTTCCCCTGGAGAGGAGAAGCCATGGTTCAGTTGACCTCACACCTTCACCAAGGCGGCGGCCGGGCAGTTTCACGGGGTCACGTGACCCGCTTCGCGTTTACGTCACGTTGCGGCAGGAGCGCATGCGTGTGTCAGGTCACCTGGTGATCGGGGCTGAGGCGGCGGCCGGGGCCTCGGCTTATAGGTAGGCGCTGGGTGGTCGGGGAGGGGGCGTGCGAGAGGGAGAAGGAGGACGACCGGGGGGGAAGAATGGGGAGTGGCCGGCCCTGCTGTGGGGAGGTCCGGGAAGAGTGACCCGGGAGATGGGGGTTATGGGGTGTCGTGACCCGGGAGGATGGGGTGTCGTGACCCGGGGAGGGGGGGGGTGTCGTGACCCGGGGAGGGGGGGGGTGTCGTGACCCGGGGAGGGGGGGGGTGTCGTGACCCGGGGAGGGGGGGGGTGTCGTGACCCGGGGAGGGGGGGGTGTCGTGACCCGGGGAGGGGGGGGGTGTCGTGACCCGGGGAGGGGGGGGGTGTCGTGACCCGGGGAGGGGGGGGGGGTGTCGTGACCCGGGGAGGGGGGGGGGTGTCGTGACCCGGGGAGGGGGGGGGGTGTCGTGACCCGGGGAGGGGGGGGGGTGTCGTGACCCGGGGAGGGGGGGGGGTGTCGTGACCCGGGGAGGGGGGGGGTGTCGTGACCCGGGGAGGGGGGGGGGTGTCGTGACCCGGGGAGGGGGGGGGGTGTCGTGACCCGGGGAGGGGGGGGGGTGTCGTGACCCGGGGAGGGGGGGGATGTCGTGACCCGGGGAGGGGGGGGGTGTCGTGACCCGGGGAGGGGGGGGGGTGTCGTGACCCGGGGAGGGGGGGGGGGTGTCGTGACCCGGGGAGGGGGGGGGTGTCGTGACCCGGGGAGGGGGGGGGGTGTCGTGACCCGGGGAGGGGGGGGGGTGTCGTGACCCTGGGAGGGGGGGGGGTGTCGTGACCCGGGGAGGGGGGGGGGTGTCGTGACCCGGGGAGGGGGGGGGGTGTCGTGACCCGGGGAGGGGGGGGGGTGTCGTGACCCGGGGAGGGGGGGGGGTGTCGTGACCCGGGGAGGGGGGGGGTGTCGTGACCCGGGGAGGGGGGGGGGTGTCGTGACCCGGGGAGGGGGGGGGGGGTGTCGTGACCCGGGGAGGGGGGGGGGTGTCGTGACCCGGGGAGGGGGGGGGTGTCGTGACCCGGGGAGGGGGGGGGGGTGTCGTGACCGAGGAGGGGGGGTAGGAGGGGGGGTAGGAGGGGGGTGTGATCCGGGCAGGGTGGACTCTCCTACTCACGACGCAATATGAACAGGAAAGTGAAAGTAGCGGCTGTTGGCGCAGCGACTCCGTGCCCGTGTCTCCTCCAGCTCCTGGAACCCACACCATACGTTCGGCTGCTGCAACACTCAGTGTCGGACCACGGCAGCCGGCCGGGTCGGTTCAACTCCACTTCCTACTGTGCTTTGAGCTCGGTGTGAGTGGCAGTGTCTTTGCTATGTTTCCATAGTCTTTCCAGTAATTTTTCACTGGATCGTGGTCCACTGCAGTCACATACAGCTGAGAAACGGGTCGTTCAGCGCACCTCGTCCAGACTGAGCAGATCACCCGTCCCATCTACCTGCATTTGGTCCGTTCCCTTCCTGTCCACAATTTGGAAGTGTGTGATTGTGTGAGCCTCTGCAGATTCCTCTAGCAACTTGTTCAGATACAGACCACCCTCTGGAAAGTTTTGACACAAAATGAAAAATGCTTGGCAAATATACCTTGATGAAGGGTCCAAGCCCAAATCGTCAGTTCTGTATCTCTGCCTTTGCTAAAGGACTCTGACCTGCTGAGCTTCTCCAGCATTTTGTTTTTTACTTCAACCACTGTGTCTGAAGAATTTTGTGATTTTTACGGCTGAAAATTTTTGAATTTTTCCCCCCCTCTGTTTACCAGCAATGATGGCTGACCAGAATGAACACACAACGAATGGCACTGCTGTGACCATCAATGGGCCCCATCCATTGGAAACTTTTACCCCAGAAGAACTGCTGAAACAAATGGAACAACTGATCAAGGAAAACAATGAATTAAAAGGTGCTGTGCAACATGAACCTGTTATAACTGCTAGAGATGTAAATCATGCCACGGCTTTCAATTGCAGGCTTGTTTTTGATCTGGGTGACGATGCCTCATTTAAAAAGATTTAAGAATGTTGGGTAATTCAGTTGCTTCATGAAGGATATATACTTGTAATAGTTGATACCACATAAAAGTTGACCCCGCCTATTCTTGTCCCAAAAACTTGGTATTCTCTGATACTTGTGTTCAAAGGTTGACCAACCATGTCTATTTTTGTTCCCAACTGCCCCCTCAGACCGCAGACTCTCACTGAGGCTCTGGCCTTCCACACATGCGAGCTCACAATGTCCTGAACATGGACTTAACACCTGTCCTCATCACCTGCCCTCCAGAGCTCCTGACCCCTTGACCACAGGCACTCACCAAGCTATCAATGCCCCAAACCTGGGCTTACCACTCGGTCCAAGCCACCTGCCCTCCAGAGCTCCCTCAACCTCAATCACAGACTCTGAGGCCCTGGGTGCCTATCTGAGCTACCGACGCCCAAACCCAGTCCCAGCCACCCACCTGCCTGCCCATCTGAGGTCCCAACGCTGCAATTGATCTAGATACTTATCATGGTCAATAGTCAACCCCCCAAAAATTTACCCTAAAAATAGGTCCACAAAATTTGACTTACTACACAAGTACGGTATATACAGTATTGAACTTGAGTTTGTCTTTCCCTGACTGTAAGAGGCACTTCAGGCAAAATTCTGTTCATGGCGAATCTGATTGCTTAGGCAGACTAAAGCAAATTCCGTGTAATATTACATTGTTTTATTACGTGCCAATAAAGGAATCTTGAAAGCTTGTATGTGACTGCAGTGGACCACGATCCATGTGCTCTTCCCCTATCTCCCACCATTTGTTTCTGGTGCCTGCCTGCATTTTGTCCATACCTTGATGAAGGGTTCAGGCCTGAAATGTTGGCTGTCTATCTTTATCTTTGCCACAGAAAAAAATCTGTGACTTGCTGAGTTTCTCCAGCATTTCTCCAGGCCAGTATTTCTCAACTGACGGTCAGTAGGCTTGTGATAGGAGGTCCACTGCAATATAATAAACATGTAATGGCTAAAATATTTTTGTAAATTCAACAAGAAAAACAAAAATTCTCATTTCTCTCATCAAACCCATCAAAGATCTGGAAAGTTTGCCAGCTCTCTCTCTCCCCTCCTTGGTGGTTCTATAACTTGTTATAGATCGTCAACAGTAATAAGTTGTGCTGTGGATGGTAAAAGGTGCTCTGGGCCAGACTGTTCTGAGTTTTGATTCAAGTTTTCAGGTGTCTAAGGAATACTTTACACTAGTTTGCTGCAAAATTTATTCAGTTAGATTTACAGTTCGACTGAATCCCCATTATCCGGCACTTAGGGGATTGTGGATGTTATATGCGAATTTTCTGGTTGACCGTGAGTCACTCTTCCAATACCTGACATTAAGAATACACCATTTAAAAGACAAAAGACAGTGCAACATGTCAATAATTTGAAATAAAATCAATATGTAGCTTTTAATTATGTGAAGTTCGCTTTAATCAAGTAATTCCTATAATTTTTACAAGATTTAAATTCCAACCCTCGTCACTGGCACTGTAACAGCGTTGTGCTGGCCACTACTAATCGTCCTGCCGTCATAATTAACCTGCCCTCTCCCAAGTTTACAGATAAAGCATTACTGATAATACCAATGAAGATAGATTTACTAGACAGGGATAGGAAGAAGCTTTGGGAGAGTTGCCCTAGCAGGGAGCAGCATCAGCTGGCTCTTCATCCTAGTGTCCTGGTCAAGGACTCAATGCAAACTGACTCACCTACACACATCAGGGCTTTGATGCACCTTCCTCATGCTGACAGCCCAGCTCAATTCCACGCAGGTGTCTCTGTCGAGCCCCTGGCGCACCTTCCTCGCACTCAGCCCCACCCAACTTGCGCAAAAGGTGACAGCAAGAAGAATATACGCGCATTGAGGGCCATTGCTAATTCAGTGGGGCAAATCTGTGCATGTCCAATAAGATCTCAGCGCTCCCCATGGGGTCCATCTGCACAGTCTTATTCATTCCATTTATTTCCTCTTTTGGGCCAGTTGTTTGAGTTTCAAGTTGATTGGATTATGGATGATGGGGATTTTACTATTTATTTGTCTCCACTTTTATGTTATCTTTATTCTTATCTTGGTATATTGTGGTAATTTTTGATGTATCGTGGGTATATGTTTAGCTGCAGCAAGCAAGAATTTCAGTGCATGTGTACATTGTAATTCTGGAAATAACAAATCACCATCATTTAATTGCTTGATCAAATTTGTGATTGATGCCCTGCAGAAGCCGTTAAACAAACAAACCACGCCATGAAGGAACGTTATGAAGAACTTGCAACTTGGCATGAAAAACAGAAAGAGGAGCGTGATCAAATCCAGAAAAAGTGTGAGGAGGCCAAAAAACGATTGATGGCGTTGACTGCAGAAAACGAAGCCTTGAAGAAAGCTCAAGGGCAAAGTGCAGGCAGTACACAGGTATATTGGAATTAGAATTTAAGGCTTAAAATAAATGCTCAACTCTCAGTAAAGAGAAAAACAAGACTTCAGCTTGAAGCACTAACTGTATGGGAATTAATTTGCAATATTAACCCCCTCTCTCTCCCATGGTCAATGGTTGAGCCAAGTTGGTCTCATATTTTCTGATTGTATTTCACAGTTACCACAGTGTTTTAGTTTAATTTATTTTATTTACAACATTCTTGAAGCGTAATCTCACTGCAAACCTGTAGATTGAAGCACATATGGAAAACATTTGGGGAAGATGATGAGCCTTCTCAGGGCAGCACATTTAACATAGTGGTTAACGTGATGCACTTGTAGTGCCAGTTCGAATCCTACGCTGTCTACAATGTAAGGAGTTTGTACGTTCTCTCCATATCTGTGTGGGTTTCCTTTGGTTGCTCCGGTTTACTCCCACCCTTCAAAAATACAGGGGTTGTGGGTTAATTTAGGTGCAATTGGGAGGCACGGGTTTAAATGGCTGGAATAGGCTTCTCCTGTGCTGTAAATAAAACTTAACAAAAAAATTAAAATATAATAGAAAATTCTATAGATTATCAGGGATGTCAGCGCAAAAACAAAGTACAAAAAATGTGTAAATTTGCAACCTTGTGTGTAATCACAAATCGATATGAAACATGAAAGTCTGAAGATGCTGTGATTGTAGTAAAAATAGAAATGCTGGGGGATCTCAGCCAGTCTTGCAGTGTCCATAGGACGTAAAAATGTATAAGCGACGTTTCAGGCCTGAGCCTTTCCTCAAAGTACGAGTAAAAAGCAGGAAAAACTTGCATTTTACTCGTTCCTTGAAGGGCTCAGGCCTGAAATGTCAGTAATACATCTTTGCTTCTTATGGCTCTGCAAGGCCTGTTGAGTTCCTCCAGCATTTTTGTGTAATCACAACTCCATGACTGAATATGATTTGTTCCTTTTTACGTTTGAGTCTTAAATTGAGGCAGAAATTATTAAAATTTCTGATGCCATTCTGTCAAACTATTTGTGGCCCACAATAAGTACAGCTCGTTTGCCCTTCATGTTACCATGATTATAAAATACTTTGGGATTTTCTTTAATCTTATTTTTTATGTCCTTTCTTTGCCCTCCTTGTTTATTATTTGAAGTAGCTGTCTACATTTTCTATATTTCTGTAAGGCACTTCCAGATTTCAGTTCTCTAATCCTGTTATAAACCATCTTTATTTAATCCTACCTTCTATTTGACATCCAGGTTCCTTGAACTTACTTCATACTTGATCATTTATCAAGTGGTAATTTTCAATCTCACAGGGAACATCCACAGGTGACTTGCACAGTGAAGATATGGACTCGACTCTGGTGGAACAACTGAGAGCACAGAATCACAGACTGCAAACTGAGAAAGCTGACTTGGTAGCCATGAATTCAGAACTTCTTGTGAAGCTGGGAGCTGCAACAGAAGATTCATTTGTGGAAATCCAAATAGTGGTATGTGGTAAAACTTGTTTTGAAATTCAGTGCATGCTAATTCCAAATGACTGCTGAAGGAATTGAATGAGTGAGGCAGAATCCATGGTCACTCATTATTTTGGGTTGTTATTCTTTAATTGGGCAGAGAGGGGAAATATTCTGTATATGGGGAAAAGAAGTTGGGAGGTGCTGAGGTAATAGGGAGTGGACAGAAGGTGTGAGATGGAGGGACAGGAAGAGGATATAGTTCATCTTAGGGTAGAGATGCAGAACAAACTTGATGGGCCAAGTGGCCTACTTCTGTTCCTTTATCTTATGAAAACATAGGGGGAGTTGAGAATTGGATTAGAAAGCAGGAATGGGGTAGATCAAGAAGAGATGGAGCCAGATCTAGGCAGGGGGCTGCCTAAAATTAGGAAAAAGGGGTTCATGCTTTTACGTTTAAGATTTCCTGTAGGAGTATAATGTGTTGTTCCTTAAGTTTGCGCTTGGCCTCACCCTGACAATGGATGACGCTGACAACAGGCATCCTGTGGTTGTTGGAAATGAAATGGTTGGCTATGGGAAGTTGAAGCTTGGAGCCATAAGTGGAATGCAGGTGTTAGGGTTAGGTAAGTATAGTCTGCCCCATTGAAAAGAATGGCATTTCTAATGTATTCTGAAAATTTGGGTTTCAGTTCTCAAAAAAATACTGCTGATGGGTGTTGGGTTTAAATGCCATAGTTTGATTTGTCCACAGCAGCATGTTAATGTAATTTTCCTTGTTGAATCACTGTTCTGCAGGAGTCTATGGATGCTGAGTTTAAACAAAAAGACTTGGAGTGCAAAGGTTCAGACAGTAAACTGGTGTATCCGTAAGTTGTATGTTCTTCTTTAACAATGCAGTGAAACACGAAAGTCTACAGACGTTGTGATTGTAGTAAAAATACAAATGCTGGAAGAACTCGGCCTGTGTTGCAGCGTCCATAGGACGTGAAGATGTATAACATTCGTCTCAGGACTGAGCCTTTCTTCAAGGACTCAAGCCCGAAACGGTGGTTCTGTACCTTTATCTTTGCTACATAAAGTTCACTGACCTGCTGAGTTTCTCCAGCGCCATGTTTTTACTTCAATTATGGTTTCTGCAGACTTCCGTCTTTTACTCCTGATACTCTCCTTGGCTCATTTATCCTGATGGAAAGAAAGGCCAACATAAAGATGGGTCACGTAGCATCTATCTAAAGCAAAACGCAGATGACCTATCAGGCCTGAGCCCTTCTCCAGACGTGGCGAAAAATCAGGCAGGCACCCAAATAGGAAGGTTAGTAGAAGGATCACACGAGATAGGTGGATACAGGTAGGAGGGGGAAGAAGCTTGGAGGGGAATGTAAAAAGAAAGAATTTAGCAAAGAATCTTCATAAATAGTCAAGGAGTTGCATTCTGGTTCTGATGAGAGGCAAGTGAACTCTCTATAGAATCAATGTCAGCTGATATTTTACCTGCAACTTCAAGGTGTCTGTAATGCTAATGAATCTGGCCTCAACTGCAAGCTAAGCTTTGAAGTACGACTGTGTTACTTGGACCAGCCATTCTCAACGGGGGCCCCCATGTTCCTGCTACCTCCTGGGGGCCACAGACTGAAAGCAACAATTTTTTAAAAATGTCGATAGGAGAGAAGTACGGAAGAAATCAACTCAAGGTGACTGCTTCACAGGGAAGGGGGCCGAGCCATAGTTGAAAGATGGCTGACTTGGACCAAAGTTTTGTGGGAGCAAATACAAATGCATCTTTTGTGTTGCACCTCAGCCTGTTGGTGCACGTATTTGAACAGATGTCCTCCCATGCATCCTCTAAAAATCAGCTTGTGGATGTTTTGTGGGACTTGTGGTTTGGCAGAAATTGTTGAACTATTATTGCAAACTGACCAAATGGGAATCAATTGGCTTTATTTTTGACACTGAACCCATCAGGCAAAAAATCATTTGCTGACATTTGATGCTCTGTAACCCCTGCAAGAGAGACTAAAATATTGAACCTCTGGAAGTGAGGAGGGAAGCAGAATAAAGTTACTCTAAAATATTTTTTTTAAACTGTTTTGGTTTTGGAAGTTGTATTCCCCTTCTGTGGGAAAATCACGTGAAAGTTGTTTGATTTATGTCAGGAGTGTTTAAAGAGATCCTGTTTTACATCTGCACAAAATGTAACTCTTTATTTTTAATGCTCTGCACTGACAAAACAGGTCAAAAGCTGATGACCACAGTGAAAAATGTCTGTCAGAGGAGTTAACAGTCAGACATCTACTTCATATGCTAAGGGACAAGGCTCTGAAGTTGGAAAATCTTGAACTTGAGCTTCATCTTTACAAAGAAAGGTAAAGTGCTGCAGGTCTGTGTGGATGCTGCCATTTGAGCCAAGGTATGAAGCATGTTTTGGGATTCAGAGTTTAATGCAATAGTCCTGAGAATTCCACATCAGCTGAGAGATCAGATATTCTTTATTGTCAGGTAATAAAACAGATGTAATCTTACACAAAATTGCCTTTAGTCTGCTATAAGGCAGACAAAGATTTGTCATTAGCATTGCCTGGCACCTCTTACTGTCTGAGTAAGAGAAGCAAAAGAGTGTTCCCCCACTCCCTCCAGAGTCGCTGAGTGTCCATGGGTTTGCCTCCAGAACTTCTGCAGCCGCACAAGACTCCAGTTTAAACCACCAGCAGCCCAAGCCCAGATCCAAGACATGATGAGGAAAGCTCCAGGGCTCCTTAGGAGCCTCAGAAATCCCGGTTCTGATGACCTAGTTCTCAAGAGGCAATCTCCCCCAGCCTGGTGTGTCTCTTTGACTTTGTTATCGTCATCCTGAGGTGTTTTGATAATACAATCCACAAAAAAGTTACTTTGAGTTAGAATAAGCAATTAGGAGACTTGACACGAGAGGATCTGTGTACAAGAGTAAAGGTATCTTAGTGGAATTGTATAGGGTACTTTTGAGCACCAGGAATATGGCGCATCAGTCTGATCTCCCAAGCTAAGGTCGAATAGACTTGTGAAAAGGTAATTGCAACCAAGATTCATCAGACTGGTTCCTGTGTTGGAAGTTTGACCAATAAAGAGAGATTGGACAGAATGGGCTTGCACGCTGACTTCAGAAGAATGGTAAATGATCTCATTGACCCATATTTCTAAAGGCTTGATGATTTGTATGATCTTTGGCCTTCATCTGCGAAGGATCCCAGGTGCTAGCTGTAGCTGGTGATTCTGAAGGAGGTGTTGAGCCACTTGCAGTTGAGTATTTCCAAATCTTGTGCAGCCAGCAATGGAACCCAAAGGCACTGGGATTTCCCACGGTGATACAGGACAGGGCAATTCTGAGGCCTCGAACAGCCAGGCCTGGAGTAAGGTCACATGCCTCATTTCAAGGCAGTTTCTGACCTGTTGATAAGAAATTTAAAAAAATAAGATGGGTTTCTTATTTTACTTTAAAGTTTCTAATTAAAATGTTTTGCTAAATTTAATGCTTTAAAATAGTTATTTTAAGTTTAAGCATCTGTGATGAGAGAACATTTTCACAATAATTTTCTAAGTACTGCAAAGCCACAGTTTGATAGGAGGTAAAGCTGCAATATTATCCTTGTCAATACACCCAGTGCCAAGACTTCATCAGAGCAGTGACTGGGTCCTTGCTTTAGCTTGCTGCCTGACTTGAGGATTTGAAGGATGGCTGACTAGACCCATGCTCGAAGATGGTTAGGCCATAAGGTGTAGGAGCAGAAATAGACTATTTAGTCCATTAAGTCTGCTCTGCCATTTAATCATGAGCTGATCCATTTTCCCCACTCAGCTCCACTGCCAGGCCTTCTCCCCCATAACCTTTGATGCCCTGGCTAATCAAAAACCTATCAATCTCTGCCTTCAGTGCATGTAATGACCTGGCCTCCACAACCACCTGTAGCAACAAATAGATTTACCTCCCTCTGGCTGAAGAAATTCCTCCGCATTTCCATTCTATAACACCCTTCAATCCTAAAGTTGTGCCCTCTTGTCCTCAACTCTCCCACCGTGGGGAAACAACTTTTCTATATCTGTCCACGCCATTCAACATTCAAAATGTTTCAATGAGATTCTCCCCCCCCCCCCCACCCACCATTCTCTTAAATTCCAAGATCTGTCAAATACTCTTCATGTGATAACTCTTTCATTCCCGGAATCGTCGGTGTGAACCTCCTCTGAACCCTCTCCAACGGCAGCATGTTGAGAGATTGTCTTGAGTGTCTGTGCAGTGGACTAAATGAAGCAAGAATCAATCCTGTTTTTGAGATTAATGTTACTAATCTGTCCTCATTTAATTGACGCTGTTTCATTGGGTTGTATCTGTACAGTCAGATGACAATTAACTTGACTTCATAAGGACTAATGCATCCTCCCAATATTTTGAAGACTTTCCGAACTCTCTAAAGTTGTTGAAACATCTGATGGTGCAACACAGACTGAAGAAAATGCAGCAGGGCAGTTTTCAGCCAATATTGACCAGGAATCTGCATCGGAAAGTGGGCTTGTTGATGTGATGAAACAGAATCCTGAAAACACTGCTTCAGTAAAGGAATTGAATGCTCCAAACAACCAAGTAAATGCTTTTTTGTCAAAATCTGAAACGATTCATTTATTGAGATCCAAGCAAAAGCAGACAGGGTCCATCTGCCAATTTTGTAGCTATGTGATATTTTATTAAGAGTCATTAATAGTCTCTCTAATCTGCCTGCAGTCAACCCCACATATAGTAAGGCAATGTGCACAGGTGGAAGTAAAGACTTGTGGTTGTACAGTATTCAAGCAACCACCAAAAAAAAGGCAAAAATAAATAGGTGGAAAATACAGAAGTTTAAAATGTGTCTGTCTAAGAGTCTCTTAAATGCCTCTAATGTTTCAGCCTCCATCACCCTCCCTGGAAAGGCATTTCAGGCCCCACAATGCTCTGTGTAAAAACCTTACCCCGATGTCTCCCGTAAACCTCCTTCCTTCATTTTGTACACGTGTCCTCTGGTGTTTGCTGATCCTGCCCTGGGAAACAGGTGGTGGCTGTCCATCCTATCTATGCCTCTCATAATCTTGTAGACCTCCATCAAGTCTCCTTTTATTCTTCTATGCTCCAAAGAGAAAAGTCCCAACCCTGCTAACCTTGCCTCATGACATATTTTCCAATCCAGACCACACCCTGGTAAATCTCCTCTGCAATGTAAAAATAGCTGACCACCTGCCATCTATTCATTTTGGTTTGACCCCATGAATGCCCAAAAGATCTGATTGAACTTGTGGAATCATGGAGCTTTACAGCAAAAAAAAAAGCCCTTCAGCTCACTTTTCCACACAGACCAAGCTGGTGGCATTTGCCTATGTTTGGCCGTGTTCCTCTAAACCTTTCAGTCTGTTATCCTCCCAAGCCTTTCCTGTCCATTGCAGGAGGAGCAGAGTGATAGCATCAGGATCACTCTTATGGTGGTGATCCAATGAGAAGGTCAGGGGTTTGGCTGGGCAGTGTTTGAGAAGAAAAGGAATGCATTGTTGTGTCTAGAGTTTAGGAAGAAACCAGTGAGCATATTCTTTATTTGTTTGTGAGATGTTACACCATCAAACAAATTGGATTGCTTTAGTGAATATTGTTGAATTTTAATCTTTAGGATATGGTGCATTAACTTTTTTGGCTGCTCAAGAGAATGAAGTGTTGTCTATTTATTTACCCCTTGGAAAATTAATCAAGGATCTCATAGTTTGTGTCTGTGGCGTTGCAGTGGTCAATTTAAAATTGATATAACAATTTTTCTGCAAAGAACTGACTGATGCCTTCCTCTGTTAGTTAATGATAACTGTCAGGAATGCAGATTGGGAACTTGTAGTGTTGCTATTACGGTGTCAGTGACCTGGGGTTGAATCTGGCACTGACTAGAATGAGTTTCTCTCCATGGGTTTTCCCCGAGTGCTCCAGTTTTATCCCACCTTCCAAAAAGCACCAGGTTGTAGATTAATTTAAGTGTAATTAGACAGCATGTGTTTTTTAAAAAAAAAATTAAATGTTTAATAACTTTTGGTGAATTTGAAACTCCATATTTACCTATGTAGAGGGAGCCATAAATATTCTTTGGTTTTGGAATCTTGTTACATTGTTGCCTACAAATTAATGGGTATTCAGAATCAGGATTTATTGTCACGAACAAGTCATGAAATTTGATGTTTTACAGCAGTATCACAGTGTAAATGTTCATATTATAACCATCTTACAACATTACTCTAAATAAATAGATGACGGTAACAGTATACGAAAAGTGAGGCAGTGTCTTTGGTTCATTGATTATTCAGGAATTAGGACTGATGCACAAAATAAATTATGAAATAATAGCAGTTTAATAATTGCATAAATTGACATTGAGATTAAATATTGTTTATCTCCATCTGTAGTCCACAAATGAAGTTGAAGTCTTGAAGTCTCAAGTGATGTCATTAGTGCAAGACTTGCAGGAAGCCCAGAAAAAACTGAATGAAGCTGAAGACATGAAGAAGACTCTTCAAGAAAGGTTAGAAAAGAAATGAATGAAAGATGGATAAATTGATTGTGGAAAAAACTTCATTTTTCTTAAAGGAAGTAAGTTCATGATAGAAAATTATAAAAGACAAAGATAGGATCCCTTTCTTTTTCCCAGATAAAAATGTTAAAATCTAAATGACGTGCATTTAATGTGGGGGTGGGTGGGGGGGGGGGTGAGTTTAAGGAGATGTGTGGTGCGAGTCTTTCAGCAGTGGGTGGGGAGGACTACGAGAGATAGTGGTGGAAGCAGACGCGATAGAGGTTTCGAGATGGGCATGTGAATATGCATTAAATGGAAGGAAATGGGTCATGTGCAATTAGCAGAGATTTTAATTTGGCTTCATGTTTGCTGACGTGATAGGTTGAATTTTAATATTTTAGATTTAGCGATATAACAGGGTAAAAGTGGATTCTGACCATTGAAATTTGTATCTCCTGACTAATCTACCAATCTTGTATGTTTTTGGAAGGTGAAAAACAAGCACTAGGGGGAAAACCCATGTGGACTCGGGGAGAATGCACAAGCTCCTCACAGTCAGCGCCAGATTCAAGACTGGTCACTGGTGTGAAATAGCATTGCTCTAACCATGCCACCAAAGGTCTGTGAGAGATAATAGAATATAGGAAGTAAAGCTAGTATGAATGAAATAAGGAAGACTAGACTAGAGGAAGTTAAGTGCTGAGCAGGGATGAATTCCGATAAGAGTATGAGGAAGGGTTACACAAGTATAATAGAATAAGGGTCTTATAGTGATAAACAGAATTAGCAAGTTCTGCATATAGATAGTGAGTCCTGGGGGTTGAGATGTGTGAATAAGGACAAAGGCAGATTCATGAATAAGGACAATGACATGATGGGACCCAGACAGGATACCCCATGGTCTTTCAAGTTTACAGAAACTGCACCTAGGCAGACAGAATTACCAAATGCCAAACCAATCCAGGAGGCAGAAGAATGTTAGGGGGGGAGGGTACCTCTACAGTGAGATGAACTGTATAAAAGTTGGGTGAGCCCCAGTATATGTGTGTATTCCAAGGGTAAGGGGAAGCACCCAACTTTGCACTGTTGTACAATAAATGTTCTTTGTTCTCAATTTTTGTCTCGAGCAAAATCTGTGAAGGTACTTCTGTTTCTCACAGGTACTATATTTGTGCTGTACTGTTCTGTGAAAGGGGTAGAATTTTCAATAGTGAGGCTACGATTCAGATTGTCAGAAAGTTTGAACTGAGAGTTGCATTGCCAGTCCTCTCAAGTTTAATATGACTGCTGAACTTCCAACCTGTTCTAAACTGGGCAATAAATGAGTGACCTTAAGGAGTGCTCTACAAGAAAGAAGAGCAGTGACTGAATACCATACTTTCTTCAAGAAAAGCAAGCAGAATACTTCCATGTCAACACCCTATCCCATTAAATGAAAGGATTGTGGGTGTAAGCTCCACTCGTGACACAGAAATAGGCCAGTTTGGCCCTACTAGTCCGTGCCGAACATCTTCTCCCACCTTGTCCCACTGACCCGTATTTGGCCCATAACCCTCCACACCTCTCCCGTCCATATACCTATCCAACCTTTCCTTGAATATTGACATCGATCTCGCTTCTACTACCACATTCTAGGTCAGCCATTCTCAGCGGAGGTCACAGCACATTTTGGGGAGGGGCATGGACTGAAATCATAAAATATTTTTTATGCTTTTGATGTAGTCGGTAGGAGAGAAATACAGAAGAAACCAACCAACTTTTTCTTGTAGCTAAAAATTTACATTACAAAATGTAAAAAATACAAGTACAAATGTAAATCCAGTATTTACTCCATGATGGTTGTACCCCAACCCCCACCCAACAAAGATAAGACCCCAAAGATAAAAACCTAGAAAGGAAAGCAAGAAAAAGATAAAAGAAGGAAAAGAAAGAAGACTGGATCGCTGAAAAATGCCACACACTCCACAGATCATAATTCATATTCTATTTAATTTTCTTTGAAGATCAACGCAGAACTCAACGTTTAGGCAGAACACAACTGAAAATTGTAAATATGGACACCCAACATAAAAATATGTCGTATTTATTTCTCAAGTTATAGGTAATTTTCTCAAGGGGAATACAACTATGTATCTCTATTCCAATGTGCCACACCCAGATGGGATCAGGCTTCTGTGCAACTGCTCGACGTTCTCTAGTCACTGCCAACACAATTTTAACAAATTCTATTTGATGTTTCAATGTAGTTTCAATGTAGGTCTTATCCCTGTAATAATACCCAGTAAAAATAATTCTGGGTTTTGTGGAAATTTAATTCCTGTAATCTGCTCTCAGAAATTTCCTAGATTGACCCAAAAAGGACTCTTTAAAACAACCAGGTTGAATGTTTAAAAAAAAAAGTTCCTACTTCTTCGCCACATGTAAAACATAAGTCTGATAAGTCTGAACTTAATTTATTTAATTTCTGTGGTGTGAGATATAATTGATGTAAAAAGTTATATTGTATTAATTTATATCTTTCATTTATCGTGTTAGTCATACTATCCCGACATAGACCAAGTTTCCTCATCTATTCTTACATTTAAGTCTGATTCCCATCTCTGCCTGGACTTATGAGCCCTTTGTTTGGAGATTCCCATTTGAAGGGGCCCATAAACTTAGAGCAGACTCCTAAGGGGGTCATAGCCAAAAAAAGTAGGTTGAGAATGACTGGTCGAGGCTGATGGCAACAGAAACGCTTAGAAAGCACTATACTTCAAGGGTTGTTGACTTACTAAATGATGAAATATTAAGATGAATACTGTGCCAAGGCTGTTATCCTTCCATCCACTTTTGCTTCACTGTTTGAGGAGGCATGAGTGAACATTGCTACTGTGTTCCTCCATTCCTACAAAGGTGACATTCTGCTGATGCTGTTAGAACATTTTTTCCAAGATTTGTATTTTTGTCTTCTAGTTTTGGTAGAATTGGACAATGAAGCAACAAAATGCTTAAATTAGTAATTGCTAAGAATTTTGGTGCATATATGAGTGGTACAGTTGATGTAGCAGTTAGCGCAATGTTGTAACAGCACCAATGACCGGGGTTTGAATCCTGTACTGTTGGTAAGGATTTTGTATGTTCTCCCCATGTCTACTTGAGTATCCTCCTAAGGGCTCTGGTTTCCTTCCACTGTTCAAAGATGTACTGGGGATGTGGGTTAATTGGGTGGCATGAGCTTGTGGGCCAAAAGGGCTTGTTACCATGCTGTATGTTTAAATTTTTTAAATTTCTATGTTTAGTACATTTTTATAATGTATATTACAAGCTCATTATCATTGCCTTTCAGATGTCTGGATTTGGAACAAAAGCTGGTTAACAACCAGATGGTCTTAGAGGATGTGAAGCAACTGAAGTTTTCCAATGAAAAATTGAAACTTCAAGTGGAAAGCTTACAATCTGAACAAAAAATTGAACAGATAAAATTAGCAGATGAAAAACTGAAACTGGCAGAGGAGAAGTAAGCTTTTGTGTTTGGTTTACTCCAACCATTCATGATGTTGAACTGATTTACTGGGCATTCAATGACTGGAGCTGGGATTTGACTGTACAGTACGGTTATATTCGTAAATGGTTATATTGTATAGTTAACCATCATTTGAAAATTTATTGAGCTTGCCCCTGTGTAGCAAATTGTGAAATGTATTGATTGTAAAGCAAGTTAATTCAGAAATCATTGCGCTCCTTGTGTGTGACATAACTGAGGTGAATAGTTAGGTTTTGATTAAATCCGGTTGGAAATTAGTGATGGGCAAGATGGCACTCAAACATCAAGATGGGAAGTTTAGTGTCAATAATGTTGACAAAGTCTCTCCCACAATGCAGAATGCTCAATGCAATAGGGAATAGCTTCCATAACAGACTTTTTTTTTTTGAAGACTTTATTTAAAATTTTATAACATGAATACAATAAAGAATTACATTTAAAGAAAAATTTTTAAAAAATTAAAATAGTATGATTACAATATTACATCAGAAAACTACACAAACCCCCCCCGCTAATTGTAACACAATATTAATAGTCTAACTTAAAATTAGTCCAACCCTCCCCCCAAAATAAAGAGTGAAGAGTTAATAAAATTAACAATACCCACTTACAAAAAAAAGAGATAAAACTTAACCTAAAAATAATTCTAACAACAAAAAAAAATTGTCAATACTAAAATATCACGCTTAAACATATATTTAAATCAAACTTAAATGCATATAATTAGCAAACGGAGTCCACTTTAACTTATAAAAAGACATCTTATCCTGAATTGAAAAAGCTATCCTTTCCATAGTCAAACAAAATTTCATTTCCAAATAGCTTTAAGACTGAGCTTAAATATCCTGCTCTCATGAAAGTAATGAGAGCTCATGGCATTGTCAGATGTGGAAAAGTAGTTGCTTGGGGGCATTAACATCTGCAACACTGAAGTCCACCTGAGTGCTGCTTTCAGAATTAAAAAGTGAACAAATTGGAAGAACAACATTTTGGTGATCTTAGTACAAGAAATGACAAAAGCTTTCACTTTATCAACCCTGGATGAAGTCGCTGTTTTCTTGAGTACTTGTATAAGTTATTTCAGATTACTAGCAATTAAATTAACAGCACTTAATGCCTCATAGTAATTTATAGTTCGGTTCTTTGGAAATAGGAGAAAATTTGCTCAGATGCAAGCTGCCTATGACAATTTATTTGAAGACCACAAAAATTTCATGAAGGTCAATGAAGAAATGAAAATTAAAGAGGTATGTTTATTACTTGAAAAATAACACTCACTTTAATTAATGATAATTTTACAGAAATGATGGCTAATAATCAAGATCTGGTAGGGTTTTTTAATAGCACACCCTAAAGTTGCTGTTGGCACTTCGTTTAGATTATAGAATTGTTTACTGATGTCACCTTCTGTGCTAAATCAGTTTACAAGGGCAACTTATTTCCACTAAGTGTCTGTTGTATGTAGTTGCACTAAAGCATTTTTGGTTTGGTGTACTTTGTACAATAGATTATACACTTTCTGAAGCTTAGCACCCAATGTGGCCCACAAGTCGAGACCATGATACATTGGAATAAGAGTGATCTATTTGGCCCTTTTGAGCTTGTTTCATTCTTTGATAAGAATGATCTTTTACCTCTGCTCCATCACATTGTCTGCATGTCCATTCATTTATGGGCCAAATAGTTTTTCTTAATTTCTCCCCCCCCAAAAATTTTCATCTGAGCTTTGATTTACTCAATGAGGATTCATAACCCTCTGGGACTGCAGCCATTCTCAATGGGTGCCCTGTGGCCACCATGGGGGCCTCAGCACATTTAAAGGGGGCCATGGACTGAAATATCCAATTTTTTTTGTTTTTCAAAAGAGTCGATAGGATGGAAGAAACCAACTACCCTTGTGAGCAGACTTATAAGGGGGCCAAAGGGATAAAAAGGTTGAAAATGGCTGGTCTAGAGTTTCAAAGGTCCCCATCTCATCCTTCCTTTCAAGAAAAGAGGCCAGTTTGTCTAATACTTTAGATGTGTCCTCATCATGGCCTACATAAGATTCTTGTTTCTTTTCCCCACATAAACAATCATACTATTTCTTTCACTTTCATTACAGCTCCCTGTCAATTATATTTCAATTCTTTTATAAAAAAATTTTTTTACCCTACTTTTTGCTCTTGTCTTTGTTTTCTAACCCAACTTGAGCCTCATAGTTTGCATTCAGATTTTTAATTCTTGGTCTGGATTTTTGATGGTTTCGATGATAGACCCTTATTTGCTTTGCATGTAAATCGAATTAATTTCTTATTAACTTCAGACAAATAATTGTTCTCTTCATGTTTCTATTGCTTTTAGCTACAAGTGCTATCAGAATTCCCCTGTTTTTCTCATTCTGCATGTAATTTGACTTGTGATAAACCAAGCTTGATGCACAACGTTTAACAATATGGACTTTGGAATCAAATGTACAATTTCTAAATTTACCTGTAACAAATTAGGGAAAAGTCAAATTTGAAGAAGACTGCAATGTATTGCAAGAGTGCATTAATTTCCCATTCTGTCAGAATATTGGTTAGAAAATGGAGTTCAACAAATTCATGGTAGTGTAGCAGTTACACTACTAACTGAAATAACACACAACCATTCGGGTTGAGCTCAGTGAGCAGAATTGATTTATTGCAGGCTGCCTGGCTGGCCTTATACTCCCAGCCCAGACCTGGCTGAGAACTGCGCTGGGGGCGCTGACTTCTCCAGGCTGTCACGTGGGACCCCAAGCGCGGGCTTCTGAGCCTGGTGCTGAGGTCGAAGGGGAAACCCCGATGGTGCCATTTTGGCCAGCTGCCCCGCCGCATGTGTTACAAGCGGGGCCGGTTCACCTGCCTAACAGCGCGCCGCCACAGTAGCACATTTTAATGGGAAGGGGTGGAGAGCTGAGGGAAAGAAGACAGATTGATGGGGAAGAGAGGGTGAGAGAGCAGGTTAGCAGAAATTGGAGAAGTTGACGTTAATGCCTTCTGGTTGGAGGGTATCCAGACAGAAAATTAAGTGTTGTTTCTCTAATTAACGGGTAGACTTGGAGGAATAGTATATGAAGCCATGGACAAACTTATGAATATGTGAGAGGGACTCAGAATTGAAGTGGTTGGCCACTGGGTGATCCACGTCCCTGATGCAGACAGAGCAAAGGTGCTTAGCGAAGGGATCTCCCAGACTGTGCTCAGTCCCTCTGATGAGAAGGCCACAAAGGGAACACCAGATGCAGTAGATGACTCCTGCAGATACAGAAGTGAACTGTTGCTTCACTTGAGAGTTTGGGACCCTGAATGGTGGTGAGGGAAGAGATGTGGGCACAAATGTGGCACTTCCTCCAGCCACAGGGGAAGGTGCTGGGGGGGAGGGGAATTGGGGGCTATTGGTGGAGGTGGATGAGGGAGTCACGGAGAGAGCAGTCTTTATGGAAGGCAGAGGGGAAGATGTGTCCAGTCGTGGGATCATATTGTTGGTGGAGGAAATGAAAGGATAATGTGTTGGATACGGAGGTTAGTGCAATGGTCGGTGATGACACGGGGAATCCTGTGTCTTGGGGCAGAGGTGGCCAGGGCAGGTAACCGGGGAATGGAGGAGATACAGGTAAGGGCTGAGTTGATAGTGGTGGAAGGGAAGCCACACTTGTGGAAGACAGGCATTTCAGATGATCTGGACTGGTCAACCTCAAGATAATCGAGGGATATAGTTTTCATTTTGAGCCATATTGCGATCTGTTTGAACAAAATAAATTACAAGGACCACTGAAGAAAGCAGGCAAAATTGAATATCATCACTGAATCATTGATTAAATATTTTGTATATTTAATTTGGTATCTACAGTGATGGAACTTGAACCACTGTCTGACGTTTAGCCCTAATCTGTAATGTTAACTCTGAATCACGTTTTGGTGTGCTGTTTTAAACAGGGTAAACAGATGGAGACATTGAATACGCTTGTTGCTGATCTGGACATAGCTAAAGAAACCATTGTACAAAAGCAGAAAACAATTGACGAGCTGGCAGAGACTGTTTCCCTGCAAGCTGTCAGGTTAACTGTGCAGGTTAGATTTGGAGGTTTTTACTATTTTGTCAAGTAATAGTTACTGGTACTTTTTTTCTCCAGCAAATGTTTGTTGGTGCCACTTTGATCTTAGTTAATTAACTTCTTAAGTTTAAAGATCTATCATGTTCTCAAAATATGTTTTGTTTTATCCAGAATGCACAGAGCACTGAATTGGTTGGTGTCTCTGAACAGTTAGAAGTGGCTGAGAAAGCCTTGGTGGAAAAGCAGCAAAAGATTGATGCAATGAAGCAAACTATTATAAAACAGGAAGAGGAAATGGAAACGGTGGCCATATTCAAAGCACAGGTGAAAAGCAGATCTTTGTGTTCGGGCGGTACAGTTAGCCAGCGGCCCAAGTTCAAATCTTACACAGGCTGAAAGGAGTTTGTACATTCTCCCCATGACCTGCGTGGATTTTCCAGGTTTAGTCCCACGTTCCATAGACACACAAGGTTAGAAAGTTAATTGATCACATGGGTGTA
Source organism: Narcine bancroftii (assembly GCF_036971445.1). Taxonomy (NCBI): domain Eukaryota; kingdom Metazoa; phylum Chordata; class Chondrichthyes; order Torpediniformes; family Narcinidae; genus Narcine; species Narcine bancroftii. The sequence continues at coordinate 2,541,658 of NC_091481.1, read as the reverse complement.
TGTGGACTGATATGGACTGTTCCCTTGCTGAATTAATTTGAGACCACTGCAATTTAAAAAAAAATAGATAAGTTTTTTAATACCAGAGAAACAAAGGACTGTAATTGCTGGAATCTTGAGTAAACTGTGGGATTTGGCGTTTGGGCTGCAGTCACAGAGAGAAATGTTCAGTCAATGTTTCGGGTCCGTGCCTTCTGTCAACTAAGGATCCCGGCCTGAATCCTTGACCATTTCTCTTAGTAGATGCTGCCTGACTGTTGGGTTCCTCGAGCTTCTCATTGTTCACTCCAGATATTTAATTCGCTCCTTGCCTGTAAATAAAATGTATTCTTGGATAGTTGCTATGATTCAATTTTCGGGAACGTCACAAGTTCTCCTGTTATCCTGGTTCATTTCCAACAGTGGCCACCGATTTGCCAGAATGTACACATGTGGAACATGTCACTCAAACTTCAAAATGTTTTCAAAATGTTACAGGTGTTTAAAAGCAGAATTATTTTCTAATTCCTTTCAGTTTTCTAAAAGAATCTGAAGTCTTAATGGAAATATTCTAAATTCAGAAGGTTCAAACATTCTGCTCTGAATTTTGATGTTGAGACAAGAGTTTCTGGAGATTTGGTAGGACACCAGAAACCCTGGCAAATTTCTACAGATGTGTGGTGGAAAGTGTGCTGACTGGGTGCATTGTGGTCTAGTATGGAGACACTGATACTCCTGAGCGTAAAGCCCTGCAAAAGGTAGTGGACACAGCCTAGGATGTCACAGGCAAAACCCGCCCCACCTTCAAGAACATCTACAGGGAACGCTGCCATCACAGAGCAGCAGCAATCACCAAGGATCTACACCACCCAGCACGCGCTCTGCTCTCACTGCTACTATCAGGAAAGAGGTATTGGTGCCACAAGACTCGCACCACCTGGTTCAGGAACAGCTGAACCCTCCACCATCAGACTCCTCAACAACAAACTCAATTAGGGACTCATTTAAGGACACTGAGTTGTGCACTTTATTGATTTGTTTTTAAATTCTCTCTTTTGCACATATTGATTATCTGTTTACAGTTTTTTATTCGTTTACATGTACACACTGCGTGCAGCTTTTTACACTACCAATAAGTGGTAATTGTGCCTTGAATTATGCAGAAAAAGAATATTTGGCTGTTATCTGATGTCATATATGTACTCCGACAATAAACATGTAATCTGAATGCATCAGAATGTAAATAATTTGTTTACAAAATTGTGAAGGACGAGGCCTTCCCTGAATTCAAGTGACCCACTCCCCCTTATCTCTCCTTATCCACTGAGGTCCTCTCACATGCATTCTTTCCAATCCCACCCAGCTCCCTGTTACCCAGTTCTCCTGCACCTGCCCATCCCCTCCTACACTGTTCCCATCTGGCCACCATCCCTTTCTTGAATAGTCCCACCTATCTCCTTCCTTCAGTAGTTGTCTCAGCTTTCACCTCACCCCTCCTGGCTCAATCCACTCTCTTGCTTCCTCCATTCCTTCAACGACACTCTTGCCTTTGACCCTAACTCTCCTTTCCCACCTGACTCCAACTGTCTGTTACCCTGCATCCTTCACTCCTCCTTGGTCCATCTATCACCTCCTAACAGCATCCTTCAGTAACACAGTAAAACCCCAGTTATCCAAAATTCAAGCAACTGGCAGCCTCAAGCAACTGGGGAACAAAGAAACTGCAGAAAATAAATAGGTAAAAAAATATGCAAGTTTAAAATTGGTGTGCTTCGCTGTTAGTTCACCAATCATGCAATATGTAATCTCGAGCAACTATAAAATTCATTTAACCAGCATCTACCAATCCCCATAGGTGCCGGACACCAGGGGTTTGACTGTACTGTCTGTATTACCTCTCCTTGCTCCTGAAGTAGGGTTTAAACCCTCTAGAGATGCTGCCTGACAGTCTCCAGGAGTAAAACAAGTCTGCTGACTTTCAAAAGACCCACTGAGTCTCCATTTTATTTTGCTCCAGATTCCTGCATCTGCATCTTTTCTCCCTTTGAAGCCTGACTCACCTCTATTCATAATCAATTCTGCAAGATACAAGAACAAAATATAAATCCAGAATATGAATGTGATTGATAGTCTGTCTCCGGTCAATCGATCTACTCTGCTGTACTTTCACCTGGTCTTCCTTTTTTTTAATTTTTTTATTTTTCACACTATAAACCACACATTTTTTCTCTTGAATATATACAGTGTCATTTTCTCCCCCTTTTCCCCCCTCCCTTCCCTCCCTCCCTCACCCCTTCTCATTTATTTGAAGTTCAATCTATAAGATACATTAAACCCGTTAAACAATGTTGTCACTTAATAAAATAAACAAGAAATTTTTATCTTTTACTTTTACATACTGAGTCATTCATTTCGTTGTCTTCTCCTTCTGTCATTTTAGGTGGTGGAAGTCCATGGTGGATTTCTCGATTGTATTTCATGTATGGCTCCCATATTTGTTCGAATATTGTAATATTATTTCTTAAATTATATGTTATTTTTTCTAATGGAATACATTAATTCATTTCTATGTACCATTGTTGTATTCTCAAGTTATCTTCTAATTTCCAGGCTGACATAATACATTTTTTTGCTACAGCTAGGGCTATCCTAATGAATTTTTTTTTGTGCTCCATCCAAATCGAGTCCAAATTCTTTATTTCTTATATTACTTAGGAGGAAGATCTCTGAGTTTTTTGGTATATTGCTTTTTGTGATTTTATTTAATATCTGGTTTAGATCTTCCCAAAATTTTTTCACTTTCTCACATGTCCAAATTGCATGAATTGTTGTTCCCGTTTCCTTTTTTACAGCGAAAACATCTGTCTGATACTGTTGGATCGCATTTATTTAACTTTTGAGGTGTGATGTATAGCCTGTGTATTCAGTTATATTGTATCATGCGTAACCTCATGTTTATTGTATTTCTCATAGATCTGGAGCATAACTTCTCCCATGTTTCCTTCTTTATCTTTATGTTTAAATCTTGTTCCCATTTTTGTTTAGGTTTACCGTTTGTTTCCTCGTTCTCCTTTTCTTGCAGTTTGATGTACATGTTTGTTACAAATTTTTTGATTATCATTGTGTCTGTGATCACATATTCAAAATTGCTTCCTTCTGGTAACCTCAGACTGTTTCCCAATTTGTCCTTCAAGTAGGTTTTCAGTTAGTGGTATGCAAACATTGTATCGTGAGTTATATTATATTTATCCTTCATTTGTTCAAAGGATATTAATTTATTTCCCGAAAAACAATTTTCTATTCTTTTGATCCCTTTTCTCTCCCATTCTCTAAAGGAAAGGTTATCTATTGTGAAAGGGATTAGTTGATTTTGCGTCAATATCAGTTTTGGTAGTTGGTAATTTGGTTTATTCCTTTCTACGTGAATCTTCTTCCAAATGTTGAGCAGATGATGCAATACCGGTGAATTCCTACGTTGCACCAATTTTTCATCCCATCACCTGGTCTTCCTTCAAGATATTGGAACAAGACTGGTAGTACATTTAACAAAAGGTGCATGCCTTCATTTGCAAAGGCATGCACTAAAATATCCGTTTTCAAAGGAGTATTCTCTCTAGAATAGCTATTAAAGGCAAACTAGCAGACAAAAGAGCAATGAAATTGTTCAAAAAATACTTTCTTGGAAACAGAATTTTTAAAATATATTACAGAGAATGTCTTGCTATAAAAATCCCAAATATAGCATGAATTGTACAAAAAGCAAGAAAACTTTAACTTCTCTCTTCCCCCCCCCCCCCCCCCAAACAGAAGCAGCAAAATTCTAATTTTGTTTCCTCACATTCTACTTCTGATTGATTTTGGGATTGAGTTCCTAGAGTAAACATTAACCATATTTTTTCATTTTAAAATCTGTAATTGAGAATAATGCTGTTCAAAGAAGTTTGAGAAGAACTGAGTGTATGTATTGATTTGGCAAATTTTAATCTACAAATTGTATAGATGCAAGACATCATGGACAGTGAGAACCAAGGATTTTGGAGAATCAATAGGGAAAAGCCTATGCTTAACCTTCATATCATGTCTAAATCTAGCAAAAGGATGTTGCATGTAGTAGGGCACCAGAGCTTAAAGGCCCATTTCAAAACAATTGATCTGGGGACAAGTTCATATCCATTCTAAGGCGCTGTGGAACTTTAATTCAAGTGGTGAACTCTGCAGGAATGAGCTGCTGTTGATAATACTGAATTTTTGTAAAATCCATCTAGTTCACATCTTTGAGAAAGGTTGATGGTCCTATGGAGATGCAAGAGACTGCAGATGGTGAGATCTGAAGTAAAAATGGCCTTTACCCCCCCCCCCAGAGATCTACATGCAGCTCCAGGTGGATGACACTTAACCAAGCTCTAAAACTGGTTCTCAACTTTCCCCCCCCCCCACACTCACATACCACCTTAAGTAATCCTTGCTAACCACAAGGCACCTCTGGTATCCCGTGCCATAGGTGTTCTGTGGTTAGTAAGGGATTAATTAAGGTAGTATGTGAAAGGAAAAGAGGTTGAAACCATTGCTCTAAAACATTGGCAATTAAAGCAGCCTTTTCAATAAAACCAGAGTTTGGGAAGGAAAGTGTAATGAGGCAGAAATCCATGATTGCAATAAACAATCAGTATTGTGGTAGAGTTATATCAATTGTAATTTCCATTTTCCTGTAGGCTGAAGTTTACAGTGCAGACTTCCACGCTGAGAGAGCAGCTCGAGAGGCAATTCACAATGAAAAGGAGTCTCTGATGGCAAGGTTGAACTTTCTGGAGATAGAAAACACACAACTGAAGGAAGATCTGGACAAGCTTGGCAGGTATTCCGTTAGACCAGGAGCCAGTAAATACAAGTCATAAATATATAGAGAATTGGTCTTTGATCTTGAACCTTCTCTCAATTTTAGTAGTTCGGTTAAAAACCCTGGCACCTATTGCTAGGTGGCGGATGAGTCTATTTTCCAGTTGTTTGAGATTACTTGTTGCATGATTGGTGAACTAATGATGAAGTGGATCATTTCAAACTCCCATTTTCTTTTACCTGTTTATTTTCTGGTTTGCTGCTTGATTGAGGCTGCTGGTTGCTTGAATTTTGGATAGCAGGGGTTTTACTGTATCTAGAAACAATCCCAAAATAATATATTTGGCAACTCCATTGGTCTTTTTTCAGTTATTGAGAGAATTCACTTCCTGCCTCCTTCAAAATCTGAGGGACACATCAGCCTTAGTTTGGGATGTTATTTATTAGTTCACCAAGTTTAGATGAAGACAGAAATTTGATCTTTTCACTATGAAAATGTCACCATCAAGAATATATGATTTTTGTTTTATTTTTGGATTTGACCAAGGAGGTCTCCAAATATATACGATGCTCTTCAAGGTTTATTCTTAATCAATGGGATTAAACTTTAAGAGAAATGCAAGTTAACATACTCCCATGGAGTTTTAAATTCTTTTCTTGTTGTTCAACAAGTTCTGAATTTAAATCTATGGTTAATTGTTTTAAACTGAATTTGAGTCTGACTAATTTATTAGGACTTAGAATTTATCAATTTTTGCTGTAAATGTTGCATCTAACCTTGTAATACAGGTTTCTGCTAGTCTACTCTGTGTTCTCCCTCCCTTCCCTTTCCCTTTGTCTTCTTTCCTCCAGCTCTCTAGTAATTTCTTTCTCTAATCACAGAGCATTCCCTCCTTCCCCTGCTCCTTTACCTCCTGCCTTTTGGACTGTGCTCCTCCCCATTTTCTCCCCCCCCCCCCCCCATTTTGTTTGGGCGCCTGCCAACATTTTTTTTCATACTTTGATGAAGGGTTCAAGCCCGAAACCTTGGTTATAAAGATCTTTGCTATATAAAAGCACCTTGTTTGACCTGCTGAGCTTCTCCAGCATTGTTTTTACTTGTAATATAAACCATTCTGAAATTGTATTTGCAGGCAGTCTTTAGTTGAACTCCAGCGTCGCCACGGGAGTTGTGGTTCAGTGGTTGAAGATGATCCAATGTTACATCAGCGTGGAGTGAGAGGTAAAAAAAAAAACATGTTTATTTTAAACTTAATTTGTCCAACTGGATGAATATCCAGGTGTATCCCAAGCCCATATGTATTTGGGCCATTCACCACTAGCATAGAAAAGGCTTGCAGGAACCGCAAAGTTAAGATTCAACACAGTGGTGTGAGAGAAGGGAGAAATTGTCATGTTCCCAGTCAGAAAGCTTGTGACTTGAAAGTGGCCACTTGCTCTTGTTGTTCGTGCTCTGCTTGGTTTGGATGAACTAACTGGATTAGCCCTCACATTTCTGATTAAAAATATCTTGTGAAATAATTTTTTTTGTTTCAATTCTGCTTACAGAACCTAGAAATTCTGGTTGGGAGCACCAAGGCATTCTGCCAGAACACACTTGTCCAAAGTGTGGTATTGTCGTACCTGACATCGATACCTTACAGATCCATGTCATGGATTGCATCATATAAGCACACAAGATCATTTAAGACTGTTAGAAGCTATGCGCATATGACGTTTCCTTTCCTTTGACTGGTGAGGTTTAGGGAGAGGTGATCAATGATGGGTTAATCCTTTTATTAAATTGTTTTTGGATGGGTAAACAGGAAAATAATATTTTTATACAATGTAGATTTATTTTATAGGAGCAGGCAAGAAAAATATCCCAATGGAATAAGAATTCCTCATCAATACATCTGAAAATTGCACATGATAAAATTATTTTTTCTGCAATTTGTTAATAGATCTGTAGCTAAGAAAATAAATATACTCATTTCCTAGGACTTTGGAACTTGTATCAAGAAGTTCAGAGCTGCACTTTGTAAAGCTGATTCTGAATTGCATGTGAGGGAAATTGTGCGTCACAAAGAATTCTGTAATCAGTGGTTAAAGAGTCAGACTCTGGTGAAATTCAATCAGACTAGCAAGTGTATGACAAAAGCATTCTACTTGTATCAATCATTTGAAAATAGAACTGGATTAGAACGTCATGAAAAGATGCTGAACACTGGTTGAGTGGTCGCTGGTCAAAATTAAATTCACACGATTGTAATTGTCCAGTTAACCAATTGTGCAGCTCAGTTATCCAGTGAATGAATAATGTTATCAAATATGCTGATAAAAGCTACCAATGCCTTGTGTGCTTGTCTTCAGCATCTATCAAGCGATTGTGTTAAAGATTATGCTGTTTTGAGGTACTTTGATGAAGGGAATGTTGGTTTTTATCTTTGCTTTATAAAGTGCACTATCTGATCTGCTGAGTTTTGAGCACTGTGGTTGACACTGTTAGACACCAATATGTTGTGGCATCTCAAAAAGAGCTAAATGCTGGGGGTTTGTTCGAGCAAAGCTATTATTTCTCCATATGACTTTTAATGTAAAAAAAATCCAAATACCACCCTGAAGATGCATTTTTCTGAGAATATTTAATAGTAACTAGCCACAAGAGTTTCTGAAAATTTCTTTGAGTATCATTTTGTGTTCAGGATTGTTGATGCTTGTTAAAGTTGCATAGCTTGAGCAAACTACCAATTTCTGGTTAAATCTGTTGTTGCTTTTAATTTTGTGCATCTTCACTCCAGTTAAATATAAAAGAAGAGATGCTGCGTTCAGGGAATAGAGATTGAGAGGCATAGATAAGGAGGAGGTCACTTTCTCTCGGGGTGGAAATGTCAAACACCAGAGGGAATAGGTTTAAGGCAAGGGGGAAGTTTGAAGGAGACTTGCAAGGCAAGATTTTTACAGTGACAGGTGTCTGGACACACTGCCAGAAACAGATAAGGTAGAAATATTTGAGGCATATAACACATGAACAGATAACGAGGGATACAGATCCGGCAGAGAAGATCAGTTTTAATTGGCATCACCGTCAGCACAGACGTAGTGCCTGTTTTGTGCTTTACTGTTCTAGGTTCATTTCAGTAGTTCATTTTTAAGGGATTGTATTTGGCCCATCAATTCCTTATGTTCCATTTCCCTGCTTTTTCCCTATATGCATGCAATTTGATTTTCAAAAGCCTGTCTAATTTGCTTTTGAAACCATCTATTTTTTCCGCATTCTTGTAAACGGAGAACTCCACATTATCACTGTTCATAAAATGTCTTTCCATGTACCAGTCTCCTTTGTCCATCACTTTGATCCTCTGGCGCTTATCTCAAATGTGACAGCCACTTATTTATCAAATCTCCTCCCAACTAACTTTGCATTATGAATGTTTGGTGTTTCTGGATGTAAATGTGTCTCCCAAGGAAATCGACACAGAACCACACAGGAAAGTCCTTTGCTCACATTGGTCAACCTTGCAATGTGAAGAGACAATGCAGAAGAGATGCATTTAAGAACATCAATGATCATTATAATATTTTAAACCCATTCTTGACTGTATTGTGGATTTGTTTTTAAAGAAATGAGAATAAACAATATGTATCCTGACATATTTCGTTTAATATTTATCACCAACATAACCATTCAAGCCAAAACTATTTTAAGGTCAGAGTCGGAATTTATTGTCATGAACAAGTCACGAAATTCATTGTTTTGTAGCAGCGTCACAGCAGAAACAGTCATATAAACCTCCTTACAAAAAATAAAACAGTGCACGAAAAGCCAAAGTCAGGTGGTTTCTTTGGCTCATTGATCATTCTGGAATCTGATGGCAGAGGAGAAGGTGTCTTTGTGCCGCTGGGTGCTCGTCTTCAGGCTCCTGTACCATTTCCCAATGGTAGCAGAATGAAGAGGGCATGGCCTTGGGGGATAGAGGTCTTTGAGGATAGAGGCTGCTTTCTCAAAACACCACCTCATGTAGATGTCCTTGATGGAGTGAATTCTGGTGCCCGTGATGGCACAGGTCGAGTTAACAACCCTCTGAAGAATTTTCTTGTCTTGAGCGTGGGCACCTCCGTTCCAGACAGTGATGCACCTGTAGAAGATTTCGAGAGTCTTCCGTGACATACCCAAACTTCTCACAAAGTACAGCCGCTGGTGAGCCTTCTTCATGATTGCAACAACATGGAGGCTCCAGGACAGATCCTCGGAGGTGTTGATACCCAGGAATTTGAAGTTCTTGACCCTCTCCACTGCTGAGCCATCGATGAGGACCGGTTTATGTTCTAACTTCCTCCTGAAGTCCACAATCATTTCTTTGGTTTTGCTAATGTTGATTGCATGGTTGTTGGTGTGACATCACTTGTCCATGTAAAGTAATATTAGATTTCTCTGATTTTTGTAGCTGGTCAAGGAAGGAGGTGGGGGATGGGAATGGGTGACACTGAAATGAGATGTGAAAAGGAGGGAAGGGGGTGCAGGAGAATATGACCAGAATAAGTTGGATCCATCCTTGGGACTGTGTCCTTGGCACATTGGAGGCAGTTCACCAAAGTGGCACAGATAGAGGTTAGCAACTGGGGAAAGGTTGAGTCTATAATTATTGGAGTTGAAAGGAGAAGTGATTGAAATTTCATACAATGATGCTATGAGAATATTTTCTTTCATTAAATAATCTAAAGGTCATTGTTTCAGAATGGGAGTTGTTTATTTCTGATAGATTTTTCCAAATTAACCTACAATGTGGTCTTGTATTCAAGACCATATTAGACTTTTGGACTGCAGAGTGGTTGAAGATTATTGGGAGCAGGTACAATACCAAAGTTGAAACCAATGTGAGATCACCATGATTTAATTAAAATTTCGGCCTCATGGAGATATAGGGCCTATCCATAGGTTCTGATAGGTCAATGGTTAGAGCACTGGTCTTGTAAACCAGAGGTTGTGAGTTTGTTCCTCGCTGGGGCCTCATTTCTATGGGGGCACTGGACAAAGTGGCAACTCTCTATGGTAGACAAAGTTAAAGAATTTCACGTATGTTGCATTCTAAATGAAGTATAACGTGGCAATAATGGAACCTTTAACTTTCTGGACTCACAATAATGACCTGTTTTTCTCGTTCCAGAACAAATAGCTAATTACGTGCCAGGCTCTCAGAATCTTCCACACTTCAATAAGCTCACTTTTAACCTACACAGTCTCCTCTCTTGGGTCAACCCTACTCTGACAGGTACTAATACACCTCAGTTCCTCCATCCCTGGATGTGCTGACTCAAAACTGCATACAGAATTTCAGTGTGTAGCCCAGCCATTCTCAATCTTATTTTGGCTATGATTCCCCTAGGACTCTGCTCAAAGTTTATGGACCCCTTTCGCTGTGAAGCAAACAAGTTTTGGTTTCTGTAAGCAAAGTAAGAAGAAAACCAAGCTTTTACTTAAAGGTGCTGTGACCCAGGGTAGAGGGGTTGGGGGGGGGGGGCTGATGAGGATGGAGCACCTGTTGAGAATGGCTGGTCTAGCCCAATCCCTGCAAAGCCGTTGCAAGACTTTAACATTTATCAAAGTAGTGCAATTAATGCAAACTATCTGTAGATGTCCTACTCATTTCCATGGATACTTGTGAGATCTAAAAGCACATCCAGCACTCCGAGCCTATGCCTCAAGACCCAGAGAAACCAGTGGTGCAGATGCTAGAACTTGAGCAAACAGTAAACTGCTGGCAGATCTCAGCAGGTCAGGCAGCGTGTGCCTGTCTGATCTCTAGCAGGTTAATTGTTTGCTTACAATCTGACCGTCTGCACTATTGAATGCTCATGGCGACTGTTTGCCTTGCTGCAGGCAAAAGTTGAAGTCTATCATGAATATTGCGTTTTGTGTATTCATCATCATTCAGGTACTTTGCCGTTCAGTGTGGGCGATCATGTCTCCATCTATCCGAATTGTAGTTGTTGCCTCCCCTGTTCTCCTTCGGTGAAGGCTCCATCTTTGCCCAAGGGTGACATAAGCTATCGGATGGAAGGAGTGCCTTAAACCTCCTTTTGTTGAGCAATTGTGTAGCTCCAACTCCAATTGTATTATATGACAATGAAAGGAATCTTGAAATGCCACCTTTTATCTTCCAGTTCTCTCTTGCTATCTTGACATTGTAATTTTGTACCATTGTAGTTGTATCTTTGTGGCTCGAGCAAGCAAGGATTTCATTGCATCTGCACATTGTACTAGGGCAGTGCAAATTCCTGAGATAAATGGGTTGACCTAAGAAAATGTGAGCACAGGCTCTGTTCTCGCTGCTGCCATCAGAAAAGAGGTATAGATTACACAAGACTTGCACCACCAGGTTCAGGAACAGCTGCTAGCCCTCCACCATCAAACTCCTCAAGGACAAACTCAATCAGGGACTCAGCTAAAGACACCTACTTTTGCATTTTATTGATATTTTCCCCCCCCCCCATTAGTTTGTTTACATTCAATCAGGTTTTTTTTTGCCCTGACAATAAGTGGTAATTCTGTCTCACCAAAAGGAAAAAGAATCTCAGGGTTGTATGCGATGATGTGTATGTACGCTGACAATAAATCCGAATGCCACTTATCCAGCTTTACCTCCTATAGACACTGAGTTTCTCCAGTGTTTCTGTGTGTTTACAGGTAGAACAGACTATTCTGCTGCTCCACTCTGCCACAGTGCAGTGGTTCTCATCCTTTATCTTGAGTAATCCCTCACGAACCACAGTGCCTATAGCATCCTGTGCCACGGGGGGTTAGTTAGTTAGTAAGGGATTACTTAACATGGCATGTGGGGTGGGGGGGGGGGGGGGGTGAGATTGAGAACCACTTGCCATGGTTTGATACAGTTTGGCAGAGATTTCCATGCAAATCATCACACAGGCCTGAACTTCTTTATCCTGCTGGCCAGGCAGAATCCAAAAACAAAACTGTGCATGTGAACAAGTGACTTCTTTGGCTTGGCTTCGCGGACGAACATTTATGGAGGGGTACTGCACTCCAGAGAAAAACAATCAGGAAAGTGCACTCCTGAGACGAGTCCCTGATGGAGTGCGAGTCACGTGACGAGGACAGCCCTAGGCGGCCGCCGGGAGGGGGCGCGGTGGGGCTTGGAGGTGCGCGCGCACAGCCTGGGTCCTCGCCGGCCCGGTCGCCCCGCCGTTTGCCGGGAGCAGTGAGCATTTAAAATCTTCCCGGTTATCTTCCTTCCCCCCCCCCGCCACTCCTCGCGGTCGTTACCCCCCGGCTGCATTGTAAACACGGGTTCTCCTTCTTTCACCCCCCCCCTCCCCATTAAAAACAGCCAGGCGCACTGTGCGGACGAAGGGCGTGATGTCAGCGGGTCCTGGGGCGGGTTGGAGGGAGATTGGAGCGGGTCAACACGGGGTGAAGGTAACGTGGGGGGGTTAAAGGGGAGTCGGGGGGCGAATGAGTTAAAGGGGGACGGGTAAAAGGAAGTCTGCGGGGGAAATGGGTTAAAGGGGAGTCGGGGGGGAATGGGTTAAAAGGGGGACGGGTAAAGGGGAGTCAGGGGGAATGGGTTAAAGGGGAGTTGGGGGGGAAATGGGTTAAAGGGGGACGGGTAAAGTGGAGTCCGGGGGGAATGGGTTAAAGGGGAGTCTGGGGGGGGAAATGGGTTAAAGGGGAGTCTGCGGGGGGAATGGGGTAAAGGGGAGTCCGGGGGGAATGGGTTAAAGGGGGATGCATAAAGGGGAGTCCAGGGGGAAATGGGTTAAAGGGGGATGGGTAAAGGGGAGTCCGGGGGGGAATGGGTTAAAGGGGGACGGGTAAAGGGGAGACTGGGGGGGAATGGGTTAAAGGGGGATGGGTAAAGGCGAGTCTGGGGGGGGAATGGGTTAAAGGGGAGTCTGGGGGGGAAATGGGTTAAAGGGGGACGGATAAAGTGGAGTCCGGGGGGGAATGGGTTAAAGGGGAGTCTGGGGGGGAATGGGTTAAAGGGGAGTCTGGGGGGGAATGGGTTAAAGGGGGGACGGGAAAGGGGAGTCTGGGAGGAATGGGGTAAAGGGGAGTCCGGGGGTGAAATGGGTTAAAGGGGGGACGGGTAAAAGGAAGTCTGCGGGGGAATGGGTTAAAGGGGAGTCGGGGGGGGAATGGGTTAAAGGGGAGTTGGGGGGGAATGGGTTAAAGGGGGACGGTTAAAGTGGAGTCGGGGGGAATGGGTTAAAGGGGAGTCTGGGGGGGGATGGGTTAAAGGGGAGTCCGGGGCGGAAAATGGGTTAAAGGGGGACAGATAAAGTGGAGTCCGGGGGGGGAATGGGTTAAAGGGGGGACAGGTAAAGGGGTATCTGGGGGGGACGGGAAAGGGGAGTCTGGGAGGAATGGGGTAAAGGTGGAGTCTGGAGGGGAAATGGGATAGAGGAGGAGTCTGCGAGGGAAATGGGTTAAAGGGGGACGGGTAAAGGGGTGTCTGGAGGGGGAATGGGTTAAAGGGGCACGGGTAAAGGGGAATCGGGGGGAATGGGTTAAAGGGGGACAGGTAAAGGGGAGTCCGGGGGGGAATGGGGTAACAGGGGAGTCTGGGGGAATGGGGTAACAGGCGAGTCTGGGGGAATGGGGTAAAGGGGGTGGGTGAAGGGGAGTCTGGGGGAGAATGGGGTAAAGGGGGGAATGGGGTAAAGGGGGGAATGGGGTAAAGGGGGAGTCTGGGGAGGAGAAAGGTGAAGGGGAGTCTGGGGGGGAAATGGGGTAAAGGGGGGTTCCAGTGGGGAACGGGTGAAGGGGAGTCTGGGGGTGAGGGAATGGGTCCTCAGTGTTACACTCTTATTTTTCAGACATTTTCTGAAGCTTCGTTAATCATTTGTAACACCATGGAAGGTAGGACAATTTCTCTCACATCAAACAATATTGTAATTCTTGTAAAATAAATTTAATTTCTAAAGCTCACAGTTAAAGCAGGACATTTTTGAAAGTATTGACACTAAATATTCTGATTAATGTTACTTTTGTTGATGGCAGACGATGACCTAGATTTATTAGCATCCCTTTTGGAAGAGAACGAAGAAGAAGAGACTGTGGGCGATGCAGGATGTTCACAGAACGAACAGCGTGTGGAGAGATCACTTGCGGAAGTTGATGAGTGGGATGAACTGTTTGACAAGGAGCAAGAGGATGGTTTCCAGGCCAAAGAAATCAATGATCTTTTTGGCGATGTGGATGATTTGGAGGAAGAAGAGGAGGGGGAGAGGAGTGATATAACAGCAACAGAAGTAAATGAGCAGACACCTGTTCCTGATCAGAAGAAATCAGAACGATCGAGGCTAGAATTAGAAGGTATTTTCCTTATTGAACTTCTGTACTATTTTGCTCTGGGGTTTGTCAGAGACTTAAGACTTGGTTACCTAGTAATCATAGACATCCTGATGTAAATGGGCATTTAACAAGGTTCCTTTTTGGTGCTCAAAAAAATCCTAGTGGCCTTCTGCCGCACCTGATGAAATCAAAGAGCATTTTATTATTCAAGGTCAAGCACTTGTTCCAGGATAAAATTTGATGGATTAAAAGCAGAAAGTGCTTGCTACGCTAGGTAATGGAAAGAAAAAGTAAACTTTCCAGTTTGAAGCCTCTTTCTCAGAACTGGAAATAAGTTGCAGAGAGGAGCAGTAAATGGAACAAGTGCAAAGGCTGAGGCCAGGATTGCTTTGGTGAAAAGATATTGATTAAGCTATTTTATTGATATATTAATATGATCAATTAGAAAAATTAACACATAAAAGCTGCGAAAGGCAGAGCTGTAGGAAATGTCTGGCTGTGTTGGTGAAGAGAGACGAGCTGAATCAATTCAAGATGGATGACGTACAGCAGAGTTGATCAGTTCTGACACAAACAGAGAAAGCAAATTATCTGAAATGATTGAATTTGATATTGAGTCTGGAAGATGGAAGTACTGATCCCAGATGGAGGGAACAAACACATCAGGTGGGAAATTGGACTGTGAATTAAAGAGGCAGGCAACTGGAAGTTGAATGTACAGTTTAAATAAAAAAAGGAGTCCGCCACCTGTGGGGATTGGTAGATGACAGATAAGTGGATTTGCCATTAACTTGAGATTGCATGTTGCGAGGATTGGCGAACTGAACACTAAGGGTGGGGGCACCAATTTTAAACTCGTTTTTTACCTATTTATTTTCTGCAATTTTTTTGCCAGTTTCTTGAGGCTGTCTGTTGCTTGACTTCCAGATAACAGGGATTTTATTGTTTGTCCAGTTAATAAAATTGAGATATGTGGAAAGACAAGAAAAATGTTGAGCAAGAACATCAGCATTGTCTTGTTGAATGAAGGAGCAGGCTTGAGGGGCTGAGTGGCCTCTTTTTCAATTCTGTATATTTTAGGGTGACATTTTTCAATTCAGAAAGTAGGT
This sequence comes from Narcine bancroftii, assembly GCF_036971445.1. NCBI lineage: Eukaryota > Metazoa > Chordata > Chondrichthyes > Torpediniformes > Narcinidae > Narcine > Narcine bancroftii. Next base: position 2,526,439 of record NC_091481.1, on the reverse strand, counting down.
TTATTTCATTAGTTTCTTTTCTAAATTACCAAATGCATATGGATGTGCAATTTTCTGTAAGAGCAATAACAACAAGCCTTAATAATCTGGAAGTGACTGACCTGTCAGAGGGACATAATAAAAACAAAATGCTGTGAAACATTAGTTTTTGAATAGGGTCACATAAAACAGAAATGGGTCTCTGCAATGTTACGTTGATCACATAACCTGCTGTAATACTTTCTTCTTCTTTGGCTTGGCTTCACGGACGAAGATTAATGGAGGGGTAATGTCCACGTCAGCTGCAGGCTCGTTTGTGGCTGACAAGTCCGATGCGAATGAAAACATCCACAACACTTAAATTAATGGTCAAAACCAGCTGTACAACATAATTGTATTAGCAATGAACATATGCATTAAGACTGACAACAGTTCATTTTCCAGAGAACCCCGTAAAATAGCGCAGCAGCATTCTTTCCACAACTTACCTTCAGTAATGTGAGGAGCAGGAGGGGAGGGGCTATGGAAACTTAGGAGGTACAGAAGAGGTGTTGCTCAACGAAATCGTTTCCACAGGAAACATTAATAAAATATATAAAAATGACTCGTTGAGATAAAATTCACAAATACAAGATCATTAAATGATAAATAAAATTTGCAAATATGTGTTGGGAATATAATTAATAAGGTGTATTTTTAACTCTGTTACACCAGCATTATTTGTTTCTTTGAGATGGAACAGATGAGTCCATAAGTTTTGACACTATTGCAGAAGGGATCCTGTTTTAAATGTGTGTGATTTGGGATTTAGGCCTTCCTTCAGTATCCTTGTATTTTTTTTCCCCAGGGGAACTTAAACGGATGAAGGAGCAGATGGAATGTTTACAGCAGCAGTTGATAAAGGCTTCAAATGGACCAAATTCTGTTGTTAATTCTGAAAAAGACTCCTTTGACAACAATCTGAAGCCACTAGGTATAAATTAATTTCCTGGTGAAAACCGAGGCGGAGAAACACATTCCTATTTGCTTTTGTGTCAGTTTGGTGGCAGTTTCATCCGTGTTGCTAATACTTGCTTGTCTTGGTTAAAATCATAAGCTCCCGTGGTGTTATTGGAACATGAATCTCTATGATCAAGATGCAATCATTACTGCAGGCATCTTGATCACTTGCTAGTAACCGTATGAACATTTTTTTTGCCCCTGATATTAGATGTTCAATCTTATAGTTTATGAGGTACAACCTTCTTCTGGATTTTTTAATATAAGGTAGAAAATAATGTTATTTCAGTAGGTCTGATCTTGCAATTTTACTAAGGATTACAGTCATATATTTTTGTTTCTTTCAGGAATTTTATAAATAATATATTTAAAAACAAGTGGGCAACTAGGGAGGTGTAGGATCACTGAAGGACAAAGGAGGGAATTTATGCTTGCCGCCAGAGGAAGTGAAGAGATAGCGAATGAGTTCTTTTCATCAGTGTTCACCACAAAGAGAAGTTCTTGGGGGTGGCGGGGTGGGGGGGGGGGGGCGGCGCAGTAGTGAGATCAGAGCAGTGTATGTTGATATTCTAGGGAAAGTTCATATCAAGGAGTCGGTCTTGAGTCTTTCGAGCAATATGCTTAAGATATTTGTGATGGAATTTTTGTTTAAACAGAGACTGGTAGGTGTCCAGAACGTGCTGCCTGGGAAGGTGATGGAAGCAAATACAATAGCAACATTTCAGAGATGTCAGGAGATGAAGGGCTACGGACTGTGTAGATGGGATTGGTTTCAGTTGGCTTCATGTTCAATCAGATGTCATGGGTCAAAAGGCCTGTTCCCATGCCTGATCTATGTTTTTTGCTTCAACCATGTGTTTCAACAGCTCAAGGAATGTGTACTTCACAAAACATAAAGAAAGGGGCATCTTTTCAGCAAGATGGATGTGCGTCGTCCTCTAATCCCAAATACAAGATATTGAAAAGGAAGCTATGTAAGACACCAGAATGTACGAAAACGCCAACAGGTAATAAAACTATTGCTGGTTGCATATTTTCAAGCAAATCTGTGGTAACAACAAACAAGTAAAGGCCTTTTGGGCTTGCCTCATGCAGGTGTCAAGTGTGTAGCTGGTTGGACATCTTGGGATTATGGAGCATGCCCTAAAAATTAGACCCATTTCTTTCAGGAATGAAGTGAAGAAAAATTTGTGAGGAAATCTAAAGCAAAACCAGGAGATGCTGGAACTTACTCAGCAGGTCGGGCTGTGGGGGCGATGTATCCCACAGATGCATCCTGAACTAAATATTTCCAGCGTTTTCTATTTTTCTTCAAGAATCACATCATACAGAGGTCTATAGAAATTTAGAACTTTCTTCCACAAACATCACTTGAGACAACTGATCATTTATCTGAAGCTAAAAGATATTTTTGTCAACAAAAGCTACCAAATCATATTTAGGGTAGATAAGATAGACAAGGTGCAAGGTCAAAATTCATTGTTAATCTGGATGCTTGGGCTAACAATCCCATGGCCTAAGTTCCAATTCCACCATGGCAGCTGTGGAATTTAAATTGAGTTAATAACCTAGAATTTGGGAAAACAATGACCATATGAATTACTGGAATGCCATTAAAAATCCATCTGGTATGCTCATGACCTTCAGGGAAGGAAATATGTTCTCCTTATCCTTACTGGAGTCTTTTGTCCTGCTAAAGCAATTGATGTGTAGATTCCTTCTGAAATGCCCTAATAATCACTTAGTTGCATCAGTAGGAGAAAAAAAATGTTGACATTCTGAGCCAGAACCCTCATCAAGACTTTCTCTCCCATTGATGCGACTTGACCCCCCTGGGCTCCCCCAGCAGATGTGTTTAGCCTCAGATTCCAGCATCTGCAATCTCCTGTGTGTCCCTAGTTATACCATTGTCACTACATCAAAAAGGTGAAAGATATAATCAACTGTTCACCCGGCATTGACCTCAGCACCAAATTCAGACAAGATTACTTCTTATACTTGACCTTGCAGATTTCTCCTCACAAGCATTGCAGGACTTGGGAGTGGTGTCCCACAGACAAGCCAAGCAGCACACCTTTCAGAAATGTAATGGACTCCTCCATCACAATTCCTAGGGGTGCCCTCTTCCTTAGGTGGGACAGACACCTCAGAGATGTGCTAGCACCATAGTATACAAATGGGAAAGGATAGTCAACATTGACTCCAAACCTTATGTCATCAAGATAAACATGAACAATAAAACACATAGAAACCTCGTAATTACACCTACTATCCACCCATCTTATAGAGCTATGCTTCCAGAGTATGGTGTCACATAAATTAAAAGTACTTTGTGTTAAACAGTGCAAGAAATCATCTTGTACTCATGGGAGGTTCATTCAAGGATCTGATTTAGCTAGGAGATTATTTTGCTTGCTAATTATAATATGGTTAATTTTATTGTTGTAAGTTTCTTAGATGTTTAATAAAGTAGTACAGGTACACGATCCTTTATCCGGACTTCTAAAATCCGGAAAGCTCCAAAATCTGGTAAGTGGGGAGCGAGGCGCACGCGCGACTGGAAGGGGGTGGGGGTGGATACAGCATCACAATTCGGGTGGGCTTTCCAAAATTCGGAGCACACTGTTCCCCAAGGGTTCTGGATAAAGGATCATGTACCTGTACATAAATAGGATTAGCATATTTCTCTGTAGATTTGATTAAATCATTATTTAAATATGTTACTAATGCTTAGAAATTGTGTATCATTTCATTTAGTGTAACATTTTGTGTGTGTGTGTAGCAATTGAAACTGGATATGTAACATTAGCTATTGAAGTTAAATCATTACATGTATACCTTGCTTTACAAGACCAGAGCGTTCGTATGAAACCTTTCGTAAGACAAAATGTCGTAAATTGAAGAAGGCTATTTTCATAAAAGCAAAAACCCATTCAAACCCTTTTGAAAAAGAAAACCCAGCTTTCTTTGTAAAAGCGAATTTTCATAATTCAAGTATTCCTAAAGTGGGGTATACCTGTATATTTAACAATTCATGGGTTTAATAGAAGTTGTAGAACTAATACAGTGCTATGTATTCTCCAACATTTAAAAAGTGCGTAATTTAAATACAAAAAAAATAAGTAAATTTTGAACATAATTTTTACAGTCTCATCTCTTGAGGATGAATTTTTTTTCTGAATTTATGGGAAACTGATAGAGGGATCAGTGGAATCAGGAAAACACAAGTCCCAGTGAAGCATACAGAACAATGTGCACACTGTTGGAAGGCATAAAATGAACATCTAGGTTAGGCCAAGTGCAGAAACTCAAGGAACCAAATGGTCTGACTTAAGGGAAGCAGGGGCATTTCTGGGGGGAGCTATCTCTGATGTTAATATCACAAAGAGTTCTTTGGACTATAATAATTAATATCAAAGCAATAAGCTGAAACTACTCTTTTATAAACAAGAAGTGAGTATTTATTACATTTTGTTCAATGTTTCTTAATTTCTTGGACAGAGAGAAGTCCTCAAACATGGCCTCGAAATGAGCTTCAGAATAAATCCAATACAAGTCATCAGACCCTTCCTGCAACAGTAAGAGCTTGTGAAAGACCAGGAACCTCACGAGCTACAAATCCTGACATAGCTGTGGATAAATTCTCTGGCTTGAGGTTGAGGTGCAGTAGAGTCTTTTTAAGTCATTGGAAAATTGCTCCAGTGTTTTTGACATAACATGTTTAGCGCTGCTTTCTGAGTCTAAGGTAATCATCAAAAAAATCTGTCTTGTTTACAATTCACAGTATTTACCAGTTCTTTCAGTCCTTTAGTTTTTACAGAACACCTACTATTCACCTTGAAGCTATATCTGAAATTTCCTGCTTGGGCAACTTCAGTGAGCCTCTGACTGAGTTCAGTTGGCTTGACTGACATGAGATACCATGCCACTTGACAATCATAATTTTTTTTGCAGAGTGCAGATTAGAAGCTTAGCACAATATTTCATGTCAATAAGCGAAAAATGTCTTAAATATTTTTTTTAAATAAGAGTCAGCTAACATTGTTCCTATAATTATTGGCCCCAAAATGCCTCTACATTTTTGTATAATATTTTTGGCAATTATAGGGACTCTGCTATATTCTTCAACCACTGATAGGCGAGTTCTTCATTTCCAAGAATAAAGATCTATCTCTTATCTCCCTATGATTCAAGCCATCTAATCCCAGCAGTAACCTGCCGAATATTCTCTGTACTCCCTCCCATTCATTGATGTCCTTCATATAGTTGGAAAACCAGACTGCACACAAAAATCCATCTGGTCATGTCAGTATAGCTGAATCACGAGGTGCCAACCTTGTACTCAAACCTTGCCCAATGACTTCCTCACCCAACCTCCATGCAAAAAAAAGTTGACATTGTCTGCATTTGGATTCATAATTACTGTTAAAGCACTAGGGTTCATGTTTGAAGACTCCCAGATCCCTCTGAATATCACTGTTCATGACCGTTTCAAAGTTTAAGCAGTATGATTTTTGTACTGTCAATCAAGGTGATTAACCTGACAGAGGGATGACATTTGATTCCCTGTGATCATTTGTATTTACTTTGATTATGTTTTGATAGTCCTTTGTACTTACTAGATGGAACTCTATGCGCAACAGATTAGTCATTCATTACATGTCTAATGATTCATCGAATTTCTTCAGTATATTTATTTTGACGTGGATAGCATTGTGGGAAGTGCTAAATGGGATCAGCAAAGCTTCTCGAGTTCACTGCAATTATAAATTGATGGTGCTACTTTATCCTGTACCTTTCTATTTGAAAAGGTATCACATTTCGATAAATAAACTAAAACTGCAAGTGCTCGAAATTTACAATAGAAAGTGCAGAAATGCTCAGCTGCCCATCACGCTTCTGTGAGAAGAGGAGCAGAGATCATGTTTCAGGTTGGAGACCTTTTGGCAGTACCTGAACCTTCCAAACCGAAGCGTTGACTCTTTCTCTTCCACAACTACAACCTGACCTGTTGGGTATTTCCTGCATTTTTATTTTAGAAACCAACATTCTGACTTGTCCAAAAAGTTATTGTAAATTTTACTAACGTCGTTCATCTTCTTAAAATATTATTTTAAATAAAGTGAACTCTTGAGAAATATTGTCTTTTAAGCTACAGGCGTTTCTCTCTCGCCAGAAATCCACTTGTTTCGTCAACAGAGATGGAGAGGAAGATTCAAGGACGCAAACTGATCCGGCTCAGCCAACTCCGTTCAAAGCTTGCAAACGAGAAGCTCGATGATGCAGACTGGGTCACATTTGGGGTTATCATCAAGAAAACCACACCACAGAGCTCTAATAATGTACGTTAACTCTTTGAGGGTGATTCTGCATTTGGAGATGATTTTAGCTCATGTGATTTACCTAAAAGTTGTTAAGTATTATTCCTCTACTCAAATTTTAATTATTGTAGACAGCAATCTAAGATTTTAAATCCTGGGGGTTGAAACTTGTTCTCTTGTTTCTGCTAAATGTGCAAGGTGATAACTTGTGTTACATAGAACAAAATTTCACAAGCAGAACATCGCAAACATAAAGAAGCACATCATAAGTTTAAAATGTGTAGTGAAAGAGCATTTTCTACCCCTGACAATTTACAGATCCCACCCAAAGTACTAGAGTTTACATTGACCTGCATCTTTTAAGGGAAATTCACTTTTAATTACCCTTCAAAAAATACCAGAAGCGTTGAGAGTGGGCAGCGTTTGAAATCAGAATTGGTGTTGGCTGCAGATTTCTTTTTTAAGCATTCATCTCCCAAGTCAGAAGTAATGCAGTCAGCGACAGAATATCATCCTCTTTTCTCTTTAGTCTTGATAAAGAATCCATATCTGAAACGTTGAGTGACCATTTCTACCCATAAATGCTGTCTGACCACTGAGTTCCCCCAGCAATTCTTTGTTTGCTGAAGATTCTGTCATCTGCAGTCTTTGTGTTTCTCATTTATCTACAAAATATGTTCGCCACAACTTTAGATTTACAGACTTGGAAACAATCTGAATATTTCCATTCCTACAAATTAACCTGCACTGTTGTCAAGAAATGGTTGCCATTTCTCATTATTTGGTGGGGACTTGCCCTTTGGGAGAAATTTTTGAGCCTGCTAGAGATTAGTTCATACCTCATTCACCGCATCACTCAGTACTTTTTAATCAATGTAGCTAATTGCCTAGATATGAAATTACCTTTCTAGAGTAAAGTTGAATCTTGCTATTTCAGGGCAAGACATTCAGTATCTGGAATTTAAGTGATCTGCGTAGCAACATGAATTTGTCTCTCTTCCTCTTTGGAAATGTCCACAAAGAGCATTGGAAAACTGACACAGGAACTGTAATTGGGCTACTCAATGCGAACCCTATGAAACCCAGGGATGGGTCAGATGAGGTGAGTAATTAGAAATTTCCTCAGTAAAGTAAGCTCTCAGTGCCAAGGAATTCTCCCTTTTGACCAGAAAGGTGCAGCTAGTAGAGCCAGCGACTTGCAACCCCAATGGTCTGGATTTGATCCTGTCTTCTGGTGCTGACGGTGTGAAGTTATTCTCAGAATTAGTAAAATTATGTTACCTCTGCATTGCACTAACTAACCTCTCTCTGAAGCTCCATCTTTGTTCTGTGTCTTATTCATTGTACCATGTATGAGATGGCTAACTGGTCCACTCACAAAAGCAACATCTTGGTGCATGTGAAATGAAACTTGAAGTTACCAGTTCTCTCAGTGATCGCATGGCTTTCCATTGGATGCCCCAGTTTTCTTCTATAAGCCCAAAATGTGTGGTTTGGTAAGATAATTGGCCACTGTAAATGGGTCCTTGTGGTAGAGTTGATGTGAACGTGGGAGAATAAAAGAAAGGATTAATGAAAAATGGGGGCTTGACGGTCGTCACGTGCTCGGTGGCTGTAACAATTATTTCTGTTCTACATCTTCTCTATCACCTTAGATATCTTGGCATTAGTTTCAAAGTTATCTGCTTGTGTTAATGTTATTCTAACAGTAAGACTAAAGGAAATATGGTGAAAGCTGTGGTTTTTATTGTTTATATAATTTCTGTCATTTTTTAAAATCAAACAATATGCATCATGATTATGTGAACCTTCATTTCAATCTAACTCTTCCCTCCCTCACAGTCCATTATCTGCCATTGTTTTCCATCCATGTTCCAATCTGAGAGTCTTTTAAATGTTCCTAATGTGCAAGCCTTTGACACACCTTGGGCAAAACTTTCCAGGCACCTACGACTCTCTGTTTATATAAAAAAACACCTACCACTTATGTTTTCCTGAACCCTTCCTCTACTCACTGTAACTATACATTCTCTTGCTGCCCTGGGGAAAAGGTGCTGGCTGTCCAACCTATGTATGTCTCTCCTAGTTTATTTTGGCAAGCTATTTGGGAATGTAGTGACATGACAATTTAGGAGTGGTTCTCTAATTTATGGAGCTCAAATTTATTTAAGTTTACTTCGCCCGTTGTTTCTTCGCAGGTGAGTCTGTCTGTTGACCACCCACAGAAAATCCTGATCATGGGTGAAGCCTTGGACATGGGAACCTGCCGTGCTAGAAAGAAGAATGGAGACCCCTGTACTCAAATAATAAACTTAGTGAGTCCATTTCTGAAAAAGAAAGTGATTGGTAAAAATGTTATATTACAGACAATTTTCAATTTGTAATAGGATTCTGAATCAACCTCACCGTAGTAAGATTTTGCTCCTTAACAAACTGATCTCTCTCTGCACTTCTCTACCTTATTTTATTTTCTGAGCTATGTCAGAATTGTCCAGCTGGACTGGTTGCAAAACAAACTTTTATCACCGCATCTTGGTACATATGACAAACTTGAACTTCAGTCCAATGTCTTGGGTCTTCCCAAGTTATGAGGAGTCCATTAGCTCCACTGTGATTGTATCTGCTCTTGAGGAAGATTTTCCAATTAATTTACTTTCAGATTTTTTTTAGCCCTGTATGTTTTTGTCTATTAAAATACCTTTCATTCAATGTACATCTAATAATATTTATAGATTTTTGATCGGAAAGAAATAAGAATGTTCATTTCATTTACAGTGGTTGAATGAGTTTCCTTGATGGATTATGGAATCGTCTAGTTATGTCCATAGTTTTCAACTAAGGTAGCACACAACATGAGGAAGGAGAATCTCACAGTGTTTTAGTGACTTAGTTACTCTTTTCATTTGACTGTAAGTTAACCATTAATACTAGCAAGTAACTGCAACAAATGTACTTAATATGGCAAAAAAAGGTTAAAAAAAAAGATACACTAAGACCAAGGAACTATACTAAAATGAAGTGTGTGGCAGCTTGGATTGCATTCTAGAACAGTTGATACTGTTATGTACTTCCAACTAGGGCGGCACGATCGGTATAGTGGTTAGTACAATCGGGACTGAACTGGGGTTCAGATCCAGCACTGTCTGTAATGAGTCTGTTTGTTTTCACCGTGTCTGCGTAGGTTTTCTTTGGGGGCTCCAGTTTCCTCCCACCGTTCAAAACTTACCGGGGGTGTAAGTTAATGGGGTATAAATTAGGCGGCATGGACTCATGGACCGAAATGCTTGTTACCATGCTGCGTGTCTAAATTTAAAAAATTTCAAATTTAACTAGTTCCAGAATTGCTTTCTGCAGATAAGACCCAGCAAAAATGCTATTTACTGAGGTAAATAAAGTGGGTGGGGGTGCAGACAACGTGCTTTTGTTTTGCGTCTTTTTCATTTTACTTTATGTTACTCTGAGTTTATATTTGGTTCCTTTAAGGGGCCAGTGACTCGTTATATTTTTGGTTCTTTTGCTTGTTTAATTTGCGGCGGAGGTGGGTGGGGGAGGCGGGGAGGGGAGAGATTGTACTGTTGTTTTGGATTTGTGAGAGTCTTGGAAAATCAAAAATAAAATTAAAAAAAAAATGCTATTCAACCAAGACTGCAGATTTTTCCCCCACTTATGCTGCTTGACAGACTGAGTTCCTCCAGCAGGGTGGGTTTAGCTTCAGATGGGCGGCACGGTTAGTATACTATGACAGCGCCATCAATTTGGATTCATTTCTCCTTGTGACCTTGTGGATTTCTTCCACATTCCAAAGACATCTGGGGTTAGGTTAACTTGTCACATTTGGGTGGTGCGGGTTTGTGAGCCAGTAGAACCCTGTTACTGTGCTGTGTATCTAAATTTTAAAAAATATATTTTGTGAGTCTACAGATCTGAATTACTAGCTCTTCATTTTATAATACAAGTATAGATTTGATCAATGTGTATATGTATCTTCTTTCTTCTTCTTTCTTCTTTGGCTTGGCTTCGCGGACGAAGATTTATGGAGGGGGTAAAAGTCCACGTCAGCTGCAGGCTCGTTTGTGGCTGGCAAGTCCGATGCGGGACAGGCAGACACGGTTGCAGCGGCTGCAGGGGAAAATTGGTTGGTTGGGGTTGGGTGTTGGGTTTTTCCTCCTTTGCCTTTTGTCAGTGAGGTGGGCTCTGCGGTCTTCTTCAAAGGAGGTTGCTGCCCGCCAAACTGTGAGGCACCAAGATGCACGGTTTGAGGCGTTATCAGCCCACTGGCGGTGGTCAATGTGGCAGGCACTAAGAGATTTCTTTAGGAAGCAAGATAAATATCTAGTTAATTCACAGTTCATATGAGGGTTTTTAAAACAAAAGTCTGAGTGTTACAGTGTTGTAAGAAAGAAGATTAGGTAATGTGGAAGATGTTTGATTTTGTTTTATCAGAGTTTGCATTGCTGTCAGCTCACTGTAATAATAGTATTCCTTCTCTGCGGTGCTGCCCGTTATCATAGACACTACAGTGTTTCCACGACAAACACAACAGCAAGATAAATGACAATACTCAGAAGCCACGCTCCAAAATTCAGGAAAAATGTTATGATACAATACTCTATTTTAATCAGTTAATTTCATTCATTGCTTTTGTGCGTATTTGGCAGACAATGGTCTATTTTAATTGAACGTGGTGCTGTCTTCAGTAGATCGGTGACAGCTATGATTTCAGATGAACAGATTTTGACTTATTTCTGGATCTCTGAGTATAGGTGAACTACCAGATCATCTCTCTGGGTTACTATACCATGAGTGTCCAGATAGAATATTAGCTGTTGCTCCTCCAATTTACACATGGCTTACATGAGGCCATGGACAGACATGTCAGCACGGGAGATCCCAGTCATTGATAAGAACAGAGCAAAGGTGCTCGCCCAATCTCTCCGATGTAGAGGAGAAGGCCTCATCAGGAGCATCTGATGCATTGGGTGACTCCTACAGTTAACGAGCGAAGTGTAGCTTCACTTGGAAGAACTCCTTGGGGCCCCGAATGATGGCGAGGGAGGAGTGTGAACACTAGTGTGGCATTTCCTGCAGTTACAGGGGTGGGTCCCAAGGGGGTGATTGGTGGGAAGGGATGAGTGGATGAGGGAGTTGTGGAGGAAACTTTCCCTAAGGAAGGCAGAGAGAGGAAGATGTGTCTGGTGGTGGGATCGTGTTGAAGGTGCTGGAAATTGCAGAGGATAATGCGTTAGATACAGAGGCTGTTGATGTGGTAGGTCAGTACCATGGGAATCCTGTTTTCGTTGTATCTTGGGACAGAGGGGTCAGGGCAGATGAGTGGGAAATGGAGGAGATGCAGGTAAGTGCTGAGTTGAGGGTGGTGCAGGGGAAACCACATTTTTTAAAGGACAACATAATCCATAATCTAGACTGGAAGACCTCATTTTGGGATACGACAGAGATGGAGGAATTGAGAGGAAGGAATGAAATCCTTGCAGGGGATTGGGTGTGAGGAAATGTAGTTGAGGTAATTGGGGAAGCTGGTAGGTTTGTAAAAAAAATGTCTGTAGAAAACTTGTCTCCCAAGATGGAGATGGAGAGGTCAAGACAGGGGAGAGTGTTGCGGGAGATGAACTGTGGATTTGAGAAATTAATTTCAGATGTCATCTTTTGGAAGGCATTTGCGATTGGTGAATTACTGTTTGCAGATGCTACCACTAATTAAAGCATGTCTCCTGAAAGACACTGAACTTGCATCTCACCTGCTGACACTGGTTTCTGCTTTCATTTCCAGATGGAGTGTGAATACTGTGAGTACCATGTCAAAGCCCAGTACAAAAAGCTTAGTGCCAAGCGAGCTGACTTGCAATCCAGCTTCTCTGGTCGTGCTCCAAGCAGAATGAATGGCAAGCATGGCAGTCTGAAAGAAAGGTTATGTCAGCAGGGATTCCATTACGGAGGAATTTCATTAACATCATACGCAGCCTTGGTGTAAGAAACTACTTAGTGTTTATCTGTCAGATGGAATTTTTCTTTTAACTGCAGCTAAAAACACTGCTAGAGGAGCTCAGCAAATAGAGCAGTATCGGTGGGAGAATGGTCAACATTTCGGACCGTTCACTGAAGGCTTCCGACCCAGAATATTGACGATTTTTTTTTCCCCCTCTGATGCTTCTCAACACGCTGAGTTCTTCCAGCAGGAGCTGTCATGAGTATTGTTTGCATATGCAAATACATAGAGCATGGCTATGTAAAATGATCAACAAACCTATCTCAAGTTAGATGTAAAACATCTCAGTCCATCATGTCTTGCCTGTGGTTGAAGTCCTGCTTCAGGGACTTCTAGCCAATCTCGTCAAATCAGATCAGATTTCAACCAAAGATCCCGTAAAATGCTTCTCGTTTCTCTACAGTACGTTCCATTTCCGAATTCTACCATGCTGTCTATATCCCTCACAATTTATTGCGCCTGTCAGTTTTGTCTTGACCTGCAAATGTAGATATTGTGCCCTGTGTACTCTAGTCAAGTAATTAATGCATCTTAAGCAGTCCTCCTAGTACCAACTCTAAAGTTCACTGTGTACACTCCTCCTGTCTGATAAACAACCTCTCATTACCACTGTTTCCTATTAGTTAATTTTCTCTACACTGTCACAGTGTACATTTTTAGATTCCGATTTATTGTCAGACTACATACATGCCATCACATACAACACTGAGATTCTTTTCCTTGTGGGCCAGGCAGAATTACCACTGATTGACAGTGCAAAAAAAACTGACTCAATGTGCACATGTAAACAAACTGACTGCAATATAGAGGGGAGTAAATTCAAAAGAGCACGAACTTCATTGTTGACAACAAGCCTTTTCAAAAATCTACATCATTTTCCTCTCTTCCTCAAAAAAAATCAAAGTAGATTTTCACTTTGCAAATCCATGCTGACTTTACCTATGAATTGCCCAGAAATAGGTAATATTTTAATCAAAATAATAGAGTAGGAAAATGTGCAATCTATAAGCTTGGTGGGTGAATGTGTTGATAATTATCCCCATTAAGCACAGATTCTCCCTTTGTTACATACATCCCTCTCCTGCATTCCCTCCTCTCTTTCCCCAATTCTGATAAAGGATTGCAAATCTAAGACATTTTCTTTTTCTCCAGATGCTGCCTGCCTTGCTAAATTTTTCCAGCATTTCATGAGTAGATTTCAGATTTCCAGCATTTGCAGTTTTTGGGGGGATTTATTGTTTCATTTTATCTAAGGTGATTTCCAATGTCTTCACGGTTACCCAAAGATCATCATTATTATAACTGGCTAAATTGCCTTGATAACCTTAAAAAAAAATGCTTCAATTATAGACTTCCCTGTTTATTTTTAAACTATTGCAACCCGTCTAGAGAGTTATGACTCTGGGGGGGGAAAAAAGAATAGCATAACACATACCGTAATATCCAAGATTTGTATTTTTGTCATGTAATAATACATTAAAAATGTAACATACAGTACATGATGTGCTTTAACTTTTGGCTGCCCTATGCTCTTCCAATATTAAACACATGATCAAATAGCCACCACCTGTGCTCTTGCCAGACCATTCACAAAACGGCAAACATGATAAACACTGTATCCACCTTGTAATCAAAGACAATAATGTTGTTTTCATTGCTTGTTGTAGAAGAGCATGCCCTCAAAATTTGTGATTCAGAAAATAAACTGAAGTTGGGCTCTTTCTATGCTGTAATTGTATGTGGAAGATAGCAGCTGGGTCTTTCTCCCCCCCCCCCCCCCCCCCCACCCATCCTTCTCTTTCCTGAAGACAGTTGGCAGCATGTGAACCTTAACAATAAGTATTAGGCTGTTTGATGTTGTTTGTCAATGTAGTGGACTTTTCCGCTTCGTCATGTATACTGGAGACACAGGAGGCAGCGAGCAACAGGCAATCTGCTAGACTAGAGAAATGTGGAGGGTGTTCCAACATCAGTGGCAGTTAAAGAATTAACAGGATTTTGAGTCAGAACTCTCCTTCAACCCCTTGTCCTTTACTCTCATCGACACCTCTCATCCCTGCTGAGTTCCACGAGCAGATTATATTTTTTGCGTCAGTGTGTGTACTTTCTGCAGAATTACATAGAATAGCAATCAAGAGTAGGAGCATTTTTTCCCCCAAAACCTTTGTCTGATAAAACAACACTGACTTACAGTGTCATGTCCCAAATTCTGCTTCACTTCTGAAGACTCTCCTCTGCATAGCACCAGGATTAAATTTGAAATGTAATTAACTTTTTGGTCACTAGAGGGCGTATCTATCCACTGTGACTAGCTCATTGTTGAAGCCATTCATTTGCATTTAATTAATCTTTTAATTAATACATATTCATCAAGTGAAGCTAAGATGAAACCACAAGGCCATGTTTTGTTACTTGAGCTTGGTTTGTAGATTGAAAAAGAGTAAAGTTAAATGCCATGGTTTTAATCTCAAGTAATTAATGAGCAATATGTGCAGTTACTTTTCTCCTGGCCTTTCACAGTAAAGCTGGTGGTCCTAAAAAAAGTGTTCAGATGACCTTGACGCAGATGATGGTAAAAGGAGCAGATGACATTGTAAGAGAAACTAAGAAAAATATAGGTAATGTGGAAAAAAATCTTGCTGGGGTATATGGAGTGATTATAACAGGGAGTAATAACACTAAAGTCTGCAGATGCTATTTTGATTGTAGTAAAACACAGAAATGCTGGAAGAATTCAGCAGGTCTCACAGCTTCCATAGGAAGTGAAGGTGTATAACCAGTGTTTTGGACCTCGAAGAAGGGCTCAGGCCCGAAACCTCGGTTAAACATGTTTAACTCCTATGGACGCTGCGAGACCTGCTGAGATTTTCCAGCATTTCTGTGTGTTTTTACTGATTTTAACAGGGTGCTCAATTGTTGGAAAGTGAATATTCATGTATATTTTACAGAGAAAAAAAAGACACAAATAAGTGTTTCTATTTCAAAAAAACCGAAAAGATGGTCTCTATATTAATATTCACAAAGGTGAATGGCTAAGATGAAGGTTACATTCACAGTGGAGAGGAAAGGTATAGAAATTTAAATGAAAGGTTTCAAGGGCTATGGACAAAATGGGCCATGGGGCCTTGTTTCCATGCTGTAGAAAGAATTCTGTCCCTATCTGCTCCTCTGCCCCAGATACACTGATCTAATTCATTTGTACGGTTTCCACGTAAATCAGCCTTTGAGACACACCATGTCACACTTCATCATGGAGCATCATTATGTCGAAGACTTTAGTTTGTATTTGTTTTACTGGCAAGGCTCTGTTTATTGTCCATCTGAATCATAGTTGAGTGGCTTTCTGGGCTATTTCGGGGGCAGTTTAGAGTCCATTGTGTTACTCATTTCTTTTAGGTCTGCAGATTTCTCTTGAAACTCCAAAAGTTGAAGGCAACATCCTTATCCTCCTTATCAGAACATCCAAAGGGAAAAAAAAATTCTTGATCATTTCTTGTGTTTACATCTAATTTCTGCATTTCAGAGGAAAGGTGTCCCCAAAAGGTCAAGCATCGGAAGAAATGTTAGAAGCAGGAGGCTTCTTTTACCTCAGTGCTACTTTGTTTCACTGATCTCTTATGCCATGCTTCCCTTAATCTAAAAATATATCGATCTCTGACATGAGCATATTCAACAAATGAACTTCTTCAACTGTCTTGGGCAGAGAATTCCAACAATTTACCTCCTTCTATGGGAATAACATTTCTTCTCATCTTCCTCAATTGGCTCCCTCATGTAGTTTCACTTCCATTTGATTTCATGTCCATCGAAGTTTGCATTGAATGTGAGGAACATTTGAATTGTATGTGTTTCAGAATTTGGTAGTTCAAACCTCTAGAGTAGTTGGAAAAAATTCCATGGCAATATTTCAAATAGGAACAGTGAACTTTCCTAGCCGTTTGGTCAAACCTTAACCCTCAATCAATCAACATCACAAAAAGAAAAGGTGTTATTTCATCAATTTGTGCACATATTTGCCCATCTGTTTTGAACATAAGCACCGTGATTGCAATTCTAAAATACATTATTGGTTGTAAGTGGTTTGAATTTATAATGACCATGAGAAACATTGTAGAATTACAAATTGTTTTTCTCATTACCTGCATTCAGTGGCACCCAAATGCTTTATAACAAACATAATTCAAATTTAATTCGAGAAGCATATTTTACTAAACTACCAACATGCATGATATAAGCTAAGGAGAGATTTAAGAAGAATGTGAGGGGCAACATTTTCACTCGGAGAGTGGTCCCCATCTGGAACAGGCTGCCGGAGGAGGTTGCAGAATTGGGTACATTCAAACAATATTTGGACAGATGTATGGATAGGAAGGGCTCAGAAGGATATAGAAGTAGCCTGGAATGCCAACTTGGTTGGCATGGACATGTTAGCCAAATGGCTTTTGCTATATGAATCTAAGACTATTAATATATTAAAAACTGAAATTGGGAAGCTAGCAATTGTTTTATTCTTTTAATGTCTTAAAGTAACTTGTAAATGTTTAATAATATTGTTTGAAATATGTAGTCAACTACCTATTATATGCATATATGCATGTACATATAATATTAATCATTAATAAACCTGTTTAACACAGCCATGTCAAATGGGAAAGGGCTGATGGGGTGCTCAGAAGAATTTAAGGACTTAATGCAACTGCCTACATTTGGAGCGCGTAACCTCAAGAAACATTTGATGAAGGGACCTACGAAAGGTCAGTGTGCAACTTGTACATTTTTCTTTTGCCATAACTGTCAATAATCTGGTTTACATAAAGTCATGTTAAAATTTGTGTTTTACTGTCAGTTGCATTGAATTTTCATGAGTTACATTGAGAAAGATGCACTTTGGGGTATGATATCTTGACCAAGTTTCCATGTTTGTAGGTGGGTCACATTCTCAGTCAAACTTTCTCTATTGGGAGGACTGATTTTACTTTGGCCATTAACTTATGAAAGCAACTCTTTGTGCACCCAATGGATGCACTCTGGAAAGCCAGATTGGAACTTTGAATTTGAAAACATGTTAGTCATTTTAAAAAATCTTGAGTTTGTTGCAGCATATTGATTGGAAAATCTCTCTAAAAATTAGGCATTTTCTGGCAGTTCATTTGACACCTGCAAATGTAATTATGATTGGCATTTCTAACACAGAAAGATCTCTGTCAACGTTAGAAAACAGCAGCCAACCTGTATTTTTGCGCAAGATTGTCATGCTTTTGAGCTTATAGTTCAATAGTTTACCTTCCCGTTATTATGCTACCAGATGCACCAAATTAAATTTCACAACATCAGATTTACATTTGCCACTGTTCAACTGTTGTCTAAATACCTCTTTAAGCTCTCTTGGTGGTTCTCCTTCACAAAAGATTGTTCATGGATCTGCAAGATCAGATACCTTGATTTTGTGTTGGTTCACTGCTGGTCTGGTAACTTTACGGAAACCTTTTAGTGTTATAAATTCCATCCATTTAAAAGATGATGTAGGCAGATGCCAGAATTTTAGAGGTTTCCCAGTCAAAAAGCAGCATCAAACTCCTTTTTAATTGAAATTTCTGTTGTGGGTCATTGGAGTCATGAAGAAAAAATGCACTTGATTTACCAGTACCCTTCAGTTGAGGTAGCCTACCATCCAATCTAATTCTTTTTTTTACATTTTTTTATTTTTCACATCATAAACCACATTGACCATGATACATACATTTTCCTTTTCAAATATATACAGTGTCGTTTTCTCCTCCCCTCCCTCTTCCCATCCCACCCTCCCTACCTCTCCTCCCATTCATTTAAAGTACAGAATCTAAGATACATTAAACCAGTCAAACAATGTTGTCACTCAATAAAAATAAACAAGAAATTCCACTGAGTCAATTCTTTTCATTTCCTTCTCCTTCCGTTAATTTAGGTGGTAGATGTCCCTGGTAGGTTTTCTCTATTGTGTTTCATGTATGGCTCCCATATTTGTTCAAATATTTCAATATTATTTCTTAAATTATATGTTATTTTTTCGAATGGAATACATTTATTCATTTCTATATGCCATTGTTGTATTCTCAAGTTATCTTC
This sequence comes from Narcine bancroftii, assembly GCF_036971445.1. NCBI lineage: Eukaryota > Metazoa > Chordata > Chondrichthyes > Torpediniformes > Narcinidae > Narcine > Narcine bancroftii. Next base: position 2,508,031 of record NC_091481.1, on the reverse strand, counting down.
TAATTTCCAGGCTGACATCATACATTTTTTTGCTACGGCTAGAGCTATCCTAACAAATCTTTTTTGTGCACCATCCAAATCAAGTCCAAATTCTTTGTTTTTTATGTTACTTAGGAGGAAGATCTCTGGGTTTTTTGGTATATTGTTTTCTGTAATTTTATTTAATATCTGGTTTAGATCTTCCCAAAATTTTTCTACTTTCTCACATGTCCAGATTGCATGAATTGTTGTTCCCATTTCTTTTTTACAACGAAAACATCTGTCAGATACTGTTGGGTCCCATTTATTTAACTTTTGAGGTGTAATGTATAGCCTGTGTATCCAGTTATATTGTATCATACGTAACCTCGTGTTTATTGTATTTCTCATCGTTCCAGAGCATAACTTCTCCCAGGTTTCCTTCTTTATATTTAAATCTTGTTCCCATTTTTGTTTAGTTTTACCATTTGTTTCCTCATTCTCCTTTTCTTGCAGTTTAATATACATATTTGTTATAAATTTTTTGATTATCATTGTGTCTGAAATCACATATTCAAAATTACTTCCCGCTGGTAATCTCAGACTGCTTCCTAATTTGTCCTTCAAGTAGGATCTCAATTGGTAATATGCCAGCACTGTATCTTGAGTTATATTATATTTATCCTTCATTTGTTCAAAGGATAGTAATTTATTTCCTGAAAAACAATTTTCTATTCTTTTGATCCCTTTTTTCTCCCATTATCTATTGTAAAAGGGATTAACTGATTTTGCGTCAGTATTAATTTTGGTAATTGGTAATTTATTTTATTCCTTTCTACATGAATCTTCTTCCAAATATTGAGCAGACGATGTAATACTGGAGAATTCCTACTTTGTACCAATTTTTCATCCCATTTATATAATATATGTTCAGGTATATTTACTGTTACATTTACTGTTGATTGATTCTTCAGGTAGATCAGTTAATAATGCACAACCAGGATCTGCTATCCTCTCAATATCTGCTTCTGAGCTATTAAAGCAACAGAAACGAAAAATGTTGGAAACACGCAAGAGGAAAGCAGAAGATCTGCAGGAAAGGTAATCTGGATTGGTCGGAATTTGAGCAGAATAAAGATTTTGGATGAATTGGTAGGCAAATGTAAGACCGTCAAAAAGTATGGCTCATTTATTATGATAACATTAAAGGAACAAGCATTGAAGTCCTCTATGGCAGCAAAACAAATTATATTCATTTAACTCATGCATAACAAAAATAATGGGTTGTTGTTCAAAAAGAAACATTGTTCACTCATTTCCTTAAGTGGTTCAGGTCACAGAAGTATCCAGTGTTTTCTGAAATGGCTAACCAATTCAAGGATATAGTGGAGTCCCCACTATCCGGTACCTACGGGGATCGCAGATGTTACATATGCAAATTTTCCATTTGACTGAGATACATTCTTCCTCTGCCTAGCTAATGCACCTGTATTAACAATACACTGTTTAAAAAACAAGACATTGCAAAATATAATATGAAAAAAGTCAGTATTGTTGTCTTTAATTATGTAAAGTTTACTTTAATCAGGTAATTCCCATAAACTTACAAAATTTAAATTCGAACCCTGGTCCCTGGCACAGTAATAGTGTTTCGCTGGCCTGCTGCACTATAACTGTCCTAATTAACCCCCTCCCCCAAGTTTACAGATAAAGCCTTACTGATATACCTCATACTAATAAAGATAAAGACTCTTACTAGGCAGGGATAGGGAGACACTTTGGGAGAGTCACCCCAGCAGTGAGCAGCACCAGCTGCCTCTTCATCCTGGGCACCGCCATTTTATTCAAACGCAACTTGATTCAAACACCTGCTGTGGCTGGGGTGCTCCACTGTCTGAAAGTCTCAAAATGCTGCCATCTTTCCCCTCTCCCTCCATATCCTATCCCCATCCCGTCTCAAGTGCTTCGGTCATTCCTTCAGTGCACCTTGTGCTGACAACCTGGCTCACCTCCATGCAAGTGGCCATCACGAAAAGAATGCGTGCGCATTGAGGGCTTGGCTGTGCGTGTCCAGCAAAGTTTCAGTGCTCCCCCGCAGGGTCCATCTACCCATTGTTATTTATTTGAAATAAATGTATATATTTAGGAACTATTGGCAAGTCTGGCTGTAGAAAATATTTTTTAAAATTCAGTGGTTCTTCAGTGTAAAATATCTCTATTTTGTAGAGTTTTATTCAGTGTGATTGACGTTGATTAATTGTTACATTAGCTATTGACTATTCTGTCAAACCCCTTGCAGTTTTCTACAGAGTAAAAGTGTACACAGCGACCACCCATTAGGAGCTGGAGGACCTTTGACTCAGATGTCACCCAAGGCTGGAGCAGAATTTCCCAAAGAACAGAAATTAGTCGCAACACCACAGACACCTAAACTGGGAGGAGGCTTCTCTCGGGGGCAGGATGTTCTTTTTTTCGATACATCTCCACCATCAACATCAAAACTGAGCCATAATATGGATGCTAGAAAGGTAAATTTCAACCTTTTTTACAGTCAGGTCTATTTTACTCCCATTGTTGATGTGCTTCATTAGGGTTCGGGTTAATTGAGTTAAAGTGCAGGTTGGTCACTTGAAAAATATTTGGAATTTAAATTTAAGTTGGACATACAGCACAGGAACAGGCCCTTCTGGCCCATGAGCCTGTGCTACCCAAATACTCCAATTAACCTACAATCCCATATGTTTTGGAGGAAGCCCATGCTGACACAGGGAGAACATACAAACTCCTTATAGACAGTGCCAGATTTGAACCTGGGTTGCCACCCAAATAAATGATTATTTAAAAATTTGAGTTCCATGAATTGATCTTAAGATATTCATATTAAAGTTCTGAGCATTTCCAGTGTCTCTGCATTTGAACAGGCGAGGACTGATTAGAGGTGGTCAGCACTTGAACATGGATAGGAAAGGTTTAGAGAGAAATGGTAGGCAAATGAGATGAGCTCAGATTGGTAACTTGGTCATCATGGATGAGTGGTAACAAAGAGTCTCCATTCTGGAAAACTGTTGCATAAGTACAATTTGAAGATATTTTTGCCTTAAAGACCAGAATAATTTTCAGAAGATGCTCTTTAAAATTATTAATGTATTTTCTTTTATAGTTTTCCCTCTGCCTTTCAGAGTAAGGATACTTTAATGTGCCTAATTTGTATGGCTTTTGTTGGATTTTAATTTGGTCAGAATACCAAAACCTTTAGAGGTTTCCTGGTTGAATTAAGGCCCTGTTTAAATTAAAAGTCAGATGTAATTGGTCACAGAGTTCCTGGAAGAATTCAGACAGGAAGTCTTTACCTCATTCATATTCTGCTAACTACTTTGGTCTAGTATGTGAACAGCAGGGGAGTGTCCGAATAGGTTAGCTGTTACAATCACCTGTTGTCAGCTAACATATGAAACAAAATCACTGCATGGTAAAGACACAAAACAAGGGAACAGTGGAAGTGGATCACTCCAATTAAACTTGTGAATTTCGAATCATTATCTACTTCAGTGAGCAGATCACTAACTTCACCTCATTCATTCCACTTTGTGGAAATAAAGAAGGCCATTCAGTCCATTTTGCAGTGCTGGTTCTTTCTAAATCCAGTTTGATCCCACTCATACCTTTTATTCTCTATTGGCTTGCAGAGTTTTACTTTTAAAATGTACAAAGAGTATTGAACAGAAATAAAAACATGTGCTCCTAATTTATGTGCTTTGGCCTCACATTGAAGTTTGGATAAGAAACCAAACTGAAGAAGCAAGTCTGAAAAGTTTCCCCCGATGCAATCTAAGCAAGCACAATTAGTTCAGGAGATCATCCCAAGCCTGAATTCCCTTCTGAAAAAGAAATAAATCATCTCTTCCCCATCCATAAATGGACCCAGCTCTCCTTTAAATGATTGTATCAATAAATAATTCCTTTTAAATCTACTTTTATCATTCTGTTGTGGAAGTCAAGTTTATTGTCATCTAATTGTACAAGTACAATCTGACAAAACAGCGTTCTCCGGACTTCGGTGCAAAACATGCAGACACACAACCAGGCATAACACAAGTACAGACAAAGCCGGACAAGTATTTCATCTAATCAAATAAATCAATAAATATTGTTTCATGAAATGAGAGTCTTGGATGGTTAGTGTGAGAAGTTCCTTTGGTCATTCAGCATTCTCACTGCTTGTGGGAACTCGTAGATCTTGACAACTTGCTGACCTTAAGCAAAAAGTTTTACTTTAAAATTTGCTTCTCAGTTTGTTTTCCTGAGTTGTTTTGCATCTTTGACACTTGTTTACCAATCTGCCACTAGAAACAGCGACTTGAAAAATCGTATTTTCAATTGCAACTTTGCAAAAGAGGAATTTTGAAGCTTCTGAAATTTTTCAGATGGCAGTCATTATGAAGCTCCATAAAAAAGGTGCCGTTCTTGAAAAGATGGACCCCAACAGCGTGAAGAAGAAGTTTGCAAAAGCGGACGAGAAGTTACTGGAGCGCATAGAGAAAAATCTTTCTTCCCCAGATGGTGAGTTGCAGCAACTGTTGTCCTACTGGAACCATTAAATTTCAATTTAGACATACAACACAGAAACAGGCCATTTTAGTCTGTGCAGCCCAATTACCCCCCACAACCCCTGGTACATTTTGAAGGGTGGGAGGAAACCGGCGCCTGCAATGAAAACCCACGCCTACACGGGGAGAACGTACAATCTCCTTACAGACAGCGCAGTATTCGAACCCTGGTCCCGATCACTGGTGCTGTAAGAGCAACGCGCGAACCGCTACGCTAACCGTGCAGAGATTAGCAATGTGAAAAATAAAAAGGCTCTTTGGTTTGCAGATATTGAAAATTTGACATAAAAATATAAACAATGTGAAATAGTTGGTGAGGCCTATCCAGTTTATCCAAACCCATTATTTAAGATTTAATTTTGTAACTTTCACATTTTTTTTCCCAAGTCAGCTTTTTACCTCAAGTAAACTTTTGAAGTTGCCTGGTGATTGCGTTATTTTAACTGGCTTGAAAGAGTTTCTGGACTGAAGTATTTCTGCTAAATAAATATAACCTGCCAGCAAATAGAAATCTCATCCCCTTCTCAGTGGTTCTTCAGTGTAAAATATCTCTATTTTTATTCAGTGTTCTAACAGTAAACAAAAAGAATTGTCCAAAAATGAAGGGGGGGTGGTTGGAGCTACCTTCATTAATGAGTCCATATCTTGATCTTCAGGAATTCAACGCTATTAACCTAACTAGATTATTTAAACCTTTTCAGGGAAGTGAATTATATCCTTAAGCCAGTATGATTCAAATAAGGTTGCCATATTTTAACAAACACCTCCTATTTATTTCTAAGGTTATAAGTTTTCTTTTACAGGGGGGCGCAACTTTGCATTTCCATATTCCAGCGAGTAATAAGTCGGGGGGAGTCGGACTTCCATGTAACAGCGATACATCTTATGGCCACCGCTAGTGCAATCCTCAAGCTGGATTTGATATTTTGATAGTTCTGTGCCAAGAGTCATAAGATGCTCAATAAATGCAGTTCTGGTTCCAATGGAAAATCTACTTCTATTATTTTTGTCAAAATTTCTGCCAAGTCATGTCAAAAGGATCTTACTTTCACACATAGCCAGATGGAATATATAAATGTTCCAACATCTAAACCACACGTAAAACACGAGTCTCTTAAAAAAGATCGAATTGAAGATAGAAGAAGAAAGTTCCATTTGACAAATCATATCAATTTTTTAGCTGTTTAAATGTCATAAATTTTCCTTGTTCATAACAATCCTTGATATACATGATCCCTTTATGGTGCCAAGTGTCCAGGATTTTATTTCTTCCATGTTGATTCTGGTGTCAATTTTGTTTAAATGGTTTTCCTTCCTATAGTAGTGTTAGGAATCAGTGAAGAATTGGTCACAGTGAAGCGAGGTTGGAGAGGAAGTTCAGCCTCACTGTTCTCAATAAGAGTTCAAGTGTGATTTACGAAGGTCAGGACTGGCAAATTTTAGCACTATTTGAGACTATTTAGACCAGGGTTGTAATTTGGTGAGAGGAGAAAACTGGGATAGATTTAATTAATGTTTATAGAATTAGTTTGGAAGGGAATTGAGGAATAAAGGGAATAGAATAAAGGGCAGCACGGTTGGTGTATCAATATCTTTTCAGTACCAGGAATCGGGACCGGGGTTCAAATCCCACACTGTCTGTGAGTAGTTTCTCCCTGTGTCTGCGTGGGTTTCCTCCGGGTTCTCCAGTTTCCTCCCACCATTTAAAATGTACTGGGGGTGTTGGTTAATTGGGTGTAAATTGGGTGGCACGGGCTCATGGGCTGAAATGCCCTGTTACTGTGCTGCATGTGTAAATTTAAAGAAATAATTGAAAGGCTGCCTGAACTGATGTTAAAGCTAGAAACCATTGCCACATTAGAAGAATATTGACTGAGCTCTTGAAGACTCTAACTTACAAGGACATGGTCTGTCAAGCCAAGAAGTGGGATTGTGCTAAATAGTGCTTTATCGACCACCATAAACTAATAAACAGAAAGACCGTATCCATTATAAATTTCTGTGATTCTCAACTAGTAGCGTATCAGAGAAAGTGGATATAGCAGATGTCACATAAACTGTTATATGATGATCTAGGACTATTACTGGAACTAGTGGTACTGAAGCTGGAAACTTCTTTGTATATTCTAGCAGGCTGAACAAAAGCAAATGGCAACAAGCAAGCTCAAGTAAACTAAAGTGCCACTGGTGGAAAATCTGACTTGGAACCAAGTACTGTTACCATCACAGGTCCCACCAGTATAAGCAGTCTTCCAAGGCAACCTCACATTTTTTTATCAGGCTTTTTCTGGAAATTATGATGTTTGCTGCCACGTCCTGAGCCCTGTCTGTCTTATAGAGTAAACATTAAAGTCCACGGACGCTGTGATTGCAATAAAAACATGGAAATGCTGGAGAAACTCAGCCGGTCTTGCAGCTTCCATTGGAGGGAAAGACCTATTACCAGTGTTTCAGACCTGAGCCCTTTATCTTACCGAAACATCGGTGATATATCTTTACCTTCTCTGGACGCTGCGAGACTGGCTGAGTTCTTCCAGCATTTCCCTGTTTTAACTTGTCTCACAGAGCCTTCAGAACCATTTTGGTTCCATCAGCAAGAGACTGGGAAAATGGCATGAGAGCTCACTGCTGAGATTTCAGGGCCTTATGATCTCTGTTTCAACCCACAGAGGAGATTATGTACAAAGTTTGTGAATTAATCATAATTCTACAAATACTTAATTATAATTCCCCACCCCCCACATTGTACAATATCCAAAATCTTCTCATACATTCTGCTATTTTGCCCATTGCACATTTATGCATGTTATTACATGAAGGATGCTTTTTGTTCAAAGTCCGAGAAAGGTTTTGTATCCCAGGTTATCTTATTGTTGCCTATCTTTGGGCAATAAATTATATTTTTATACAATATGAAACATTATGTAAAAAAGACAGTGATATAGGAAATAAATACTTGTTTGTTTTTATTATTATCTCCTTTAGAGATAGAGTGAAATCAATGAGACTCTCCCAGTTATTTTTGGCCATGTCCATACCACATATGTTTTGAGGGAATCCATAGTGGCATGCCACATGCATAACACAGCTAACCTCAAGTACTGAGCCACATTAACAGCTCTCACTGAAGGAAAAAACCCACAGTCGTAATTATTACTTAAGTAAGGGTTCTCTGTAACTAGAGATCTGCCATGCTTTCCCATTTCTCATCCTCAGGTCAGTGTATCTTCACAGTAACTGTCAGCTACTCCATGAGTTCCAGGTTTATTCTTTAAGATTCTACAAATATTATCAGAATCGAATTTATTGTCGAGTGTGCCATAAAATTTGTAATTCTGTGGCAGAAGTATTGGGTATTACAGGTGCAAAATTACAATAAATAACAGTTCTGTAAATGCAATATTTAAAAATAAATAATTAGTGCAAAAAAGAAAAAAAAAGTAGTCTGTGGTTTGTTTTCTGTTCAGAAATCTGGCAATGAAGCTGTTTTTATAATATTGGGTGTGTGTTTTCAGGCTCTTGTACCTCTTTCCTGATGGTAGCAGTGAGAAAAAGGCATGGCCTGGGTGGGGGTCCTTGATGATAGAGGCCACTTTATTGTGACACCGTCTCTTAAAGATCTCCTTAATGGAGTAAAAACTCGTGCCATGATGGCACTGGCTGAGTTTATAACCTTCTGTAGCCTTTTCCTGTTCTGTGCATTGGTACGTCCATACCAGAAAGTAATGCAGCCGGTCAGGATGCTCTCCACAGAACCTGAAGGAACTTGCAAATGTCTTTGGGGACATAACAAATCTCCTCAAACTCCTAACTGACAGGGTTTCTTCACGATTCCATCCACATCAATGTGAAGTTCAGGAAGAGCAAGTGTTTATATAAATAAAAAAAGACTATGATATTTCCTCTCTTTTTTCCAAATGAAATCAGTGTTTATCCACAGGTGGGTGGAATATTGCTCTTGCTAAAGCTGGAAAGGCCAATTGGCTCCACTTATTTCTTCATTCTTCTCAAAGATAGTGGTACTGGAAGAACAGAGAAGCTCTTTATGAACACTGGTGTTTGTGCTGTATCAGGGGAGTTAGAAGTGATTGAAGGTATGAAAGATGACTTTTCAGGAAAGTTTGGAAAGTTGGAAATGGAACTAAGAAAGCATTTTTGAACATGGGGTCATGGTCATGGTAAATGAAAGCATGGAAATTTAGACTCAAAATAAAGAGGTGTTGCTGCATTAAAGATGGAATCGATTCCAACGTTACAGAAAGAATGAGAGAAGGAGAGAGAGAGCAATGGGAGAATCTGTAAATACTTTCATTGAGATGTGTGAATGAGTTTGAGTAGGTAGGGAAATGATGACAGGATAATAGGATTTGATACAAGGAGGATTTGAGTTTGAAAATTATAAGAGCCAAAGAGAGCAGGGAGGATATTCAAGGGTTTTGATGGGAATGGGAAAAGCATAGAGGTGAAAGTTGTAAGAATTTAATGGTAGATTGGAAAGTTTTAAATTAAACTCCCATGTTAAAAGAGTGTCAGGTGGATAAATTTGAAACTTGAGCAAAGAGAGAGAATGCAGTGAAGATTTTTTTTAAAACATCAGATGCCATGTATTAGTTTTGTCCATTTTGGATTTGGAGAGGTGATGTTGCTGCTTGAGATAGAGAGGAGAAGGGTACTGTCAGACCAAAAAGCCCTCATCCCAGACTTCTGCACAATCCTCCTTGAGATAGAGAGGAGAAGGGGACTGTCAGACCAAAAAGCCCTCATCCCAGACTTCTGCACATTCCTCCTTGAGATAGAGAGGAGAAGGGGACTGTCAGACCAAAGAGCCTTCATCCCAGACTTCTGCACAATCCTCCTTGAGGTAGAGAGGAGAAGGGTACTGTCAGACCAAAGAGCCTTCACCCCAGACTTCTGCACATTCCTCCTGCCCTGTTAAATGTCTGGCTGCATAATAGCACGTGCGACACATTCTTAACTGTACAAGTGGGAAATTTCACCATTGAGTCATAGAAAGTAGCAAGTAAGCCTTGCTTCAAGTTTTGACAAGATGCCTTGCAGTCAATTAAGAGCAATTTGTGCCCATCAGTGGACATTTAATAGTTGTTTTTGATAATGCTGATAGAGAACTCTAGCTTTTCAAAATGATTTGTGGAATAATTTGCATTCACTCAAGGGGCAAGTGCCTCAGTTTAAGATCCCATGCAAAATACAGCACCGACAACAATGCATTGTTCTCTCTGGACTCTGCTGGAATGAGAATGTGAGTCTTAAAGTATTGACAAAAGTAGAGAAACAGAGAACGTTCCATTGTGTAGATTGATAGTTCAGCAAGGGTAAAGCTGATTGTGAAGAACAACTTCTTATTTGGCATAGACAGTAAAAGTCTATTAACCATTGAGTAAGGGACATGACTCGGTATAACAAATCGTAAGAAACATTTATGGAAAAAAGGATTGTGAAAGTCTGTTCATATGTTCTGAAAAAATAGAAGTTTGTATAAAAATGCCACCTGTGAGCCACTCAGCAGACTCCCTTGTAGTGAGACTAGCTGAACGTGGCAGTGCTTCTTTTTTTTTTTTTTTTTTTTTTTTTTTTTTTTTTTAAATTTTTTTATTTTTCACACCATAAATCACATTAGCCATGATATACACTATTTCTTTTCACACATATACAGTGACTTTTTCTCCCCCCCCCCCTTTCCTCCCAAACCACCCCCCCACCCCCCCCTCTCATCCATTTTAGGTATACAATCTAGGTTGCATTAAGCCAGTCAGACAATGTTGTCATTCAACCAAATTACACCAGAAATTCTACTGAGTCCATTCTTTTCTTTCCTTCTCCTTCCATCAACTTAGGTAATGTTTGTCCCCGGTAGGTTTTCGCTATTGTATTTAATGTAAGGCTCCTATACTTGTTCGAATATTTCAATGTTATTTCTTAACCAATATGTTATTTTTTCTAATGGAATACATTTATTCATTTAAATTTGGTAGTTTCTTCCTTTTAATTTGGTTATGTATTCCATTAATATTTAAAGACATATAGTTCAGCGTAGCCCTTTTATATTTTGTTTATCTTCTCTTTCCGTTTTTCCATCATTACCTTTCCTCCTTTTCCATTTCTGTTTTCTTATTTTCAACTCTTTATAAGACAACATTCCTACAACATCTAACATTTTCCTTATTCTCCTATTTCTATCTTATTTATCCCCAATCTCCCCTTCACCTCCTGAGTTGTCCTTTATCCCTTGTCGGACAACCACATCTCCCCTCTCCATTTGGATTTGCGAATCCACTCGCAAGCGTCAACTGATTTTGCAGTGACCGCTATTTCCCCCCACCCCGCCTCCCCCAGAAAAGATTTCACTTTTCATATGTCACAAAGGTCCCTCTTTTAATTCCCTCCTTATTCTCTCTATTCCATTACCTTCCCTTATTAATTCTTGTCTATACTATCCATATTTTCCTCTAAGTACAGATACATTCATGTATGCTCATTGTCTCTATTCACTCTTATACCTCTTTACCTGCATACATATCAATCGTGATCATTTTTACTCTCATTACCCGTCTTCATCCCTCAGTCTATTTTTGTCTTTACCCACATACATATCAGTCGTGATCATTTTAACTCTCATTACCCGTCTTCCTCCCTCAGTCTATTTTTGTAATTGTTCTGCAAATTTTCGTGCTTCTTCTGGATCCGCGAATAGTCTGTTTTGTTGTCCTGGAATAAATATTTTCAATACCGCTGGATGCTTTAGTATAAATTTATACCCTTTCTTCCATAAAATCGCCTTTGCTGTATTGAACTCTTTTCTCTTCTTTAGGAGTTCAAAACTTATATCTGGATAAATGAAGATTTTTTGTCCTTTATACTCCAGTGGTTTGTTGCCCTCTCTTACTTTTTCCATTGTCTTCTCCAGTACCTTTTCTCTTGTAGTATATCTTAGGAATTTTACTACAATAGATCTTGGTTTTTGTTGTGGTTGTGGTTTAGAGGCCAATACTCTATGTGCCCTTTCTATTTCCATTTCATGCTGTAGTTCTGGACATCCTAGGGTCTTAGGTATCCACTCTTTTATAAACTCCCTCATATTCTTGCCTTCTTCATCTTCCTTAAGGCCCACTATCTTTATGTTATTTCTTCTGTTATGGTTTTCCATTGTATCTATTTTTTGAGCTAGTAGTTCTTGTGTCTCTTTAGTTTTTTTATTAGATTCCTCCAATTTCTTTTTTAAGTCTTCTACCTCCATTTCTGCTGCTACTGCCCGCTCTTCCATCTTGTCCATTTTCTTTCCCATTTCTGTTAAGGTCATCTCCATTTTATTTATTTTCTCTTCTGTGTTGTTTATTCTTTTTCTTAAATCCTTAAATTCCTGTGTTTGCCATTCTCTAAATGACTCCATGTATCCTCTAATAAGAGCAAGTATATCCTTTACCTTGCCTCTCTTTTCTTCTTCTATTTCACCATACTCTTCCTCTTCTTCTTCCTCTGGGTTGGCCATCTGTTGTTTCTTTGCTGCCCTTTCCTCCTCTTCTATCTTGTTTCTATTGTCTTCTGTGGTCTCTTCTTGCTGCAGGTGTTCTGCAGCTGTCGTTGCCGGCTGTGGAGATCGACTCCCCAGCTGGTCCCCCCTCCCGTCGGTGTGTTTTTTTTCATTCGCATCGCGCATGCGCGAAACTTCGCGCATGCGCGGTTGCGCACTTTTGTTCGGCTCTGCGAGCCATTTTTGTAGTCCATTATTTACCGACCTGAGGGAGCGGGTTTCTCTCTCCGCAGCGGGCCTCTTCGGACAGGTAAGGCCTTCACCTTTTTCCTCCTTTGTCTTCTCTTCCTCTCTTCTTACCGTTGCTTTCGACTTTTCTTTTTTTGTCGCCATCTTCTTTCCACCTTTATACTCACTTTTCTGTAACTTTTATTTCTGTGCCTTTGTGTTTTCTCTTGTTTTTCCCGACTTTTCTGGAGAGGGCTGGAGTTCACCGTCCGGCCACTACTCCATCACGTGACTCCTCCAACGTGGCAGTGCTTCTTACTGTAACAGAGTTCTCCTGCTTTGCAAAGCAACAATAAAGTACGGTGAAATTTATAACTGTATTTGTGTTTGTTTGTCAAGTATTCACAGGTGCACTTCAACATGAACATCAGGGCATTTGTGCCCAATCCATGGAGTGAGACTGAATACATAACCTTCAGTTTGGCAAGAGCGTTACTCACTGAGACTTGGCTGAAACTGAAGAAACATTAAAATATTGTTGACAGTATCAATGTGTAAAGAAATGGCATAAATACTGACACTGGCAATGTTAGAAATAATTTCTGACCTTTGGGATTTTTATTTGTAAAAGCTTGTTTAGTATCTATTAGCTGCATAATTCAAGCTTTGATATATTAGGTGAACAAATAACACTGCCATTATTCTGATTTCACCCCCCCCACCCCCCCACAATTTGTGAGTAAAGGTTGATAGCATCAAGTCATTTGTCTACTCTTTTTAATTCTGTGTCCACAAAGGTAACGATGAACCAATGTTAAAGAAGCATCGTGCCCAGATTGAGTACCTGGACTCGGAAGAATTTCAGAAAATACTAAAAGCAAAATCAAGACACATTGGCAGAGTTCAAGAGGTACAACCAGTCAAGTCTTTGACTTCTCCCACTGCAGCACTGGATTGAGGCCAGTTATGGTTTATATTCAGGCAATGCCCTTCCTATTGAAACTGCACTGACTAATGGTATAATAGGAGACTGTTCCACTCAAGAAAAGTAAAATCTGCTGCAGAAACACTGGCTAAGTTAGAAATATTACATTATGAAATGTCCATTTTGAGCAATATTTTTTCATCAGCTTTTTTGCCAATATGCATACCTAGTGTTTATCACGGTCATACATCATGGAACAGGCCCTTCAGCCCAACTCATCCATGCCAGCCATGATGGCATTCTGGGCTAGTCCAATTCTTCTCAGCCCTTCCAAACAATAAATTTTTCCACATATCTACCATCCTCTTTATACACTATTTCATATTATAGACAATCAATGTCTATCTGATCTAATTTTAACACTTATGTGAGAGATTTTAATTTTTGGAAATCTCTGAGGTGAATTTTAATTATTTTATCATCTGAGGTCAACAAAATTGATTTAAGTTTCAATAACTTTTTTAATGTGTAAATTTTAAAAGTACTGAAAAATTATGTTCTTTTAAAAGGAAAGGACATTATTTATTTCAAGTATTCGTGAATCAAAAGCTGTGTTTGGCTGTGATGAATCTTAGGAAATCCTCTAACCATGAAAGATGCTATATAAATTCAAGTTCTCGTTTTCATTAAGAGTTTCGCCATCTTGCCTGTCTGTGGTTGTAAGCATTGTTTCAAATGGTTAACAATGTTTGTAATATACTGTAGATTGAAACATACAGATGAGTTTAAGATAGAATCTAAAAATAAACATTTAAAATGTAATGAGTTTAAAATTAGTTGATTTGAAATAATTACTTAAAAGGAATGACAATCGATATTTTAGTTATATAATTTTAAATAAAATACTACATTTTTTTAAAGTAATAATTTTGTCTATTTTAACAGAATTCCATTTTAAATGTTTATTTTTAGGTTCTATCTTATGTATCTTTGGTCAAGTGAAGTACCTAAAACAATGTTTACAGGACTCTATTGGATAGAGTTTATTGGATAAACTATAGGGCAGCTTTTACGGTAGAAGAGCAGGGAATTGCTATCAGCAATTTCTCAACGTCGACACTTGTTTGGCTGTGTATATATTTGGAAGAAGCTTTTAACAGTGACTGTGGCAAAACCTGGTCCATCTATTTTTGAGTGCACGTCATCTTTCAGAATTATTGTTTGCTTCAACAGGCAGAAATGGAGCTCCAAGAGCAATATTTTGAGCCACTTGTGAAGAAAGAACAAATGGAAGAGAAAATGAAAAACATCCGTGAGATGAAATGTAGAGTTGTGAGTTGTAAAACGGTAAATGAATTTAGTTAGAAAAATTCTCCTCCGTTGTGTGTCATCATTTCTACTGTTCAAAGTCAAATTCAATTGTCTGCTTGCCCAATATTGTGGCCATGCACTCAGCCATGAATTCCCTCCTCACTAAAAGCTTTACCTATTTGTTTCTTTTAAGAACTTCCCTAAAACTCTTTCAAGTGATGGTCATGGCAAGTGAATGTAAAGTGCTGTGTGTGTGATAAACTTGCCCAATTAATATGAGACATGGAGCTTAGAAAAAGAGAGCACTTGGAAGTGTGTACAAAGTGGGGAAATTAAATTAAAAGGAATATAATGAACTACTACTGGCAACTAAAATCAAAATAAAACAAAACCAACATTTTAGGTACAAATTCCAGGGGTTGTCCTACAGAACGGCATATACGGTACATACAACACGAATGAGGATACACGAGTTTTTTTAGGACTATGTATCTTTTTTTATGTCTTGTCACTTTAAGGACTGTGTTCATTTTGTGACTGTTCTTTTTTTTTTTTTTTTTTTTAAATTTTTTTATTTTTCACACCATAAATCACATTAGCCATGATATACACTATTTCTTTTCACACATATACAGTGACTTTTTCTCCCCCCCCCCCCTTTCCTCCCAAACCACCCCCCCACCCCCCCCTCTCATCCATTTTAGGTATACAATCTAGGTTGCATTAAGCCAGTCAGACAATGTTGTCATTCAACCAAATTACACCAGAAATTCTACTGAGTCCATTCTTTTCTTTCCTTCTCCTTCCATCAACTTAGGTAATGTTTGTCCCCGGTAGGTTTTCGCTATTGTATTTAATGTAAGGCTCCTATACTTGTTCGAATATTTCAATGTTATTTCTTAACCAATATGTTATTTTTTCTAATGGAATACATTTATTCATTTAAATTTGGTAGTTTCTTCCTTTTAATTTGGTTATGTATTCCATTAATATTTAAAGACATATAGTTCAGCGTAGCCCTTTTATATTTTGTTTATCTTCTCTTTCCGTTTTTCCATCATTACCTTTCCTCCTTTTCCATTTCTGTTTTCTTATTTTCAACTCTTTATAAGACAACATTCCTACAACATCTAACATTTTCCTTATTCTCCTATTTCTATCTTATTTATCCCCAATCTCCCCTTCACCTCCTGAGTTGTCCTTTATCCCTTGTCGGACAACCACATCTCCCCTCTCCATTTGGATTTGCGAATCCACTCGCAAGCGTCAACTGATTTTGCAGTGACCGCTATTTCCCCCCACCCCGCCTCCCCCAGAAAAGATTTCACTTTTCATATGTCACAAAGGTCCCTCTTTTAATTCCCTCCTTATTCTCTCTATTCCATTACCTTCCCTTATTAATTCTTGTCTATACTATCCATATTTTCCTCTAAGTACAGATACATTCATGTATGCTCATTGTCTCTATTCACTCTTATACCTCTTTACCTGCATACATATCATTCGTGATCATTTTTACTCTCATTACCCGTCTTCATCCCTCAGTCTATTTTTGTCTTTACCCACATACATATCAGTCGTGATCATTTTAACTCTCATTACCCGTCTTCCTCCCTCAGTCTATTTTTGTAATTGTTCTGCAAATTTTCGTGCTTCTTCTGGATCCGCGAATAGTCTGTTTTGTTGTCCTGGAATAAATATTTTCAATACCGCTGGATGCTTTAGTATAAATTTATACCCTTTCTTCCATAAAATCGCCTTTGCTGTATTGAACTCTTTTCTCTTCTTTAGGAGTTCAAAACTTATATCTGGATAAATGAAGATTTTTTGTCCTTTATACTCCAGTGGTTTGTTGCCCTCTCTTACTTTTTCCATTGTCTTCTCCAGTACCTTTTCTCTTGTAGTATATCTTAGGAATTTTACTACAATAGATCTTGGTTTTTGTTGTGGTTGTGGTTTAGAGGCCAATACTCTATGTGCCCTTTCTATTTCCATTTCATGCTGTAGTTCTGGACATCCTAGGGTCTTAGGGATCCACTCTTTTATAAACTCCCTCATATTCTTGCCTTCTTCATCTTCCTTAAGGCCCACTATCTTTATGTTATTTCTTCTGTTATGGTTTTCCATTGTATCTATTTTTTGAGCTAGTAGTTCTTGTGTCTCTTTAGTTTTTTTATTAGATTCCTCCAATTTCTTTTTTAAGTCTTCTACCTCCATTTCTGCTGCTACTGCCCGCTCTTCCATCTTGTCCATTTTCTTTCCCATTTCTGTTAAGGTCATCTCCATTTTATTTATTTTCTCTTCTGTGTTGTTTATTCTTTTTCTTAAATCCTTAAATTCCTGTGTTTGCCATTCTCTAAATGATTCCATGTATCCTCTAATAAGAGCAAGTATATCCTTTACCTTGCCTCTCTTTTCTTCTTCTATTTCACCATACTCTTCCTCTTCTTCTTCCTCTGGGTTGGCCATCTGTTGTTTCTTTGCTGCCCTTTCCTCCTCTTCTATCTTGTTTCTATTGTCTTCTGTGGTCTCTTCTTGCTGCAGGTGTTCTGCAGCTGTCGTTGCCGGCTGTGGAGATCGACTCCCCAGCTGGTCCCCCCTCCCGTCGGTGTGTTTTTTTTCATTCGCATCGCGCATGCGCGAAACTTCGCGCATGCGCGGTTGCGCACTTTTGTTCGGCTCTGCGAGCCATTTTTGTAGTCCATTATTTACCGACCTGAGGGAGCGGGTTTCTCTCTCCGCAGCGGGCCTCTTCGGACAGGTAAGGCCTTCACCTTTTTCCTCCTTTGTCTTCTCTTCCTCTCTTCTTACCGTTGCTTTCGACTTTTCTTTTTTTGTCGCCATCTTCTTTCCACCTTTATACTCACTTTTCTGTAACTTTTATTTCTGTGCCTTTGTGTTTTCTCTTGTTTTTCCCGACTTTTCTGGAGAGGGCTGGAGTTCACCGTCCGGCCACTACTCCATCACGTGACTCCCCCCCATTTTGTGACTGTTCTTGATGAAGAGCTTTTCCCTAAAATATTGTCAGTTCATTATCTCCCACTGATCCTGCTCAACCCATGGACTTCCTCCAGCTGATTGCTTCTTGCTCCATGCTGCAGATTCCTGCATCTCTCCTGTGTACATTTCTTTCTCATCACCACCATATAGATTTGTTTTGTACTCGAGTGTGCGAAAGACACATGGATGTTGCCAGAATTGAAAGGTGGTAACTTCAAGGAAAGATTAATTAAGCTAGAGTTGTTTTGAACAGAGGAGGCTGGGAGGCGCCTTCCTTGAGGGGTATAAGTTTGTGAAAGGTCTAGAAAAGAGGAAAAGGAAGGACCCCTGAGCAAAGGGGTCAAAAGCCAGGGGGAATCCATTGAAGTAATCGATCAAAGGGGTAGAAGGAAGCTGAGGTAAAGTGCTTGGATATAGGACATGCACCATGTGCTGGAAGGTAGGCTTAGGCTGGATAGCTCTCTTTCAGTCGGCACTGGTACAGTGGACTAACTCACTTCCCTCTGCCTGTTTCTGGAATTCTTTTTATTAAAACTTGGTTGTACTCCAGTCACATAACCCTGCAGGATTAGAATTATTCCATCTGGCAATGTCCTCTTATCCTACAATGACCCAAGGCATTGCAATCTTCCCTCCAAACCTCTCAGCATATTTTTCCGTTTAAGTCGCTCACTAAAACGTACTTCTTTAAACAAGCCTTTGGTCATTCTAATGTGGATGAATGTCAGTTTTCTTTAGGATCTTTCTAAGGAAGTATCTTGTAATAGTTTTGTTGTGTAAAGGGAGCAAAATAATTGAAACAAGACATGGAAGTTGCTTTATTAGTGACCTTATGAAGTGTTGCAACAGTATGTGATAAATAAAATGATGATTTGAGGTCATACTGAAACATTTCATTGTAAACGTGCTTTGCTGCAGTACACTAGTAATTTTATTTAAATGAGAAACAAGTGACTTGCTTAAAACAGGAGATGGTTGAACTTTACCCGTCTCTTTTACATCCACTCCTATTTATGTCCAAGATTTGTGAAATGAGTGAACAGAAAATACATTCAACCCAAATGGCATTTCAATTTTTCTTTGGATTGATTATATTTTCTCTTGTTTCTCAACTGACCTTTATTCATTTTTCAAGAACAGTGAACCACCACCCTACCCACCCCTGGTATCTAACACCTAAGGGGATTGATAGATGGCATTTAAGTGAATTTGTCAGTTGCTTGAGATTGTGTGTTGCATAATTAATGTACTAACCACTAGGGCGAGCCAATTTTAAACATTTTTTTAAACCTGTTTATTTTCTGTGGATTTTTTTTTCTGGTTTCCTGAGACTGCCAGTTGCTTGGATTCCAGATGACATGGATTGGACTGTATTACAAAGATGAAAACTTTTGGTAGCATTTTGGGGGTTTGGCACTGTTTCTTACTCCTAGTTTGCTACATTAATATTGAATTTGATAATTTCTAACTTATTTATGCAAGTATAAATCCACTTACTCAACTCAACCAAGACACATCTCTGCCTTAAGATAAACCATGTACAATATTGGGTACAGAGAAGTAAGAGAAGAGGGAAATTCAAAGGATGCACCAGTTTCAATGTGCAATCTTTCATGGAAGTATTGCTTTGTCAAACTGAATGCTGTTGTAATTGAGACCAGGTACAAAATCTGCATGTTTTATTAAATATCTCCAGATTTCTTCCATTGTTTCATATATTTTAAAAGGAGTAAAAAATGTTTTCTAAGCTAAAAATTGAAAAGAAATGATTGGATTGATTGCTATCTCCTCAAAGAGTGACATGACAGCCCGTCAAAAAAAAAGTCTGTCTAGTTAAGCAGCCAAATTGGGCAAAATCACGTTGTTTATGTTTGGCTCCAGTCATGTCAGAAATGGAATACAACTGCTGCACATAGGGCATCTGGGCAAGCTGAAAATTCAAAATAGCTTTGAGAAGCAATCCATAAAAAAGGCATGACTACAGGTGAAGTACCCCCACCCCCTCCACCAACACTTCACAAGAGCAGAAGGAAACAGGGCTAGGTGTGGTCCTTCCATTCAGTAGCTGATCTTTTGTGGCACCTACGCCTCTTTGTGCCAGTTGCCCACAACCCTCTGTCTTTCAAATGCTCTACTTAAATTGCCATGACATAGAAGGCCAAGGGCCGAACAAAGTAAGTTGGATTAATGTAGTAGTAGGTTCAACAAGTAGCATGGGCTTGCTGGGCCTCAGGCATTCTGTGCTATACTCTTCTGTAATGCTGTGCTGTTTAGGTTTGTTTTAACGTTTTGTTTTTTTGTTCTTAGTGGTAATTCATTAATATATTTCGATGAAAATCCTTTCTAGTGATACAGCAAGGTATTCAGCTTTCAGTGGTGTGCCATCTTTAGCAATGATCCAAAATTTTCCTTCCATTCTACCTTAAAATCTGTTTATATTGTCATCCCATGGATTGTTATAAAAAGTCATTATCAAATTAATGTGGGTTTGCTAAGTGATAGGCCCTTATAGTACACTTGTGTTCTGCAGGATGATGGCAAGCATGTGGTGTGTGTTCATCACAATGGCTGGTTAGAGTTTGACTGCATCAATCATGGGTCATGGTGCTTTGATTCTTTTATTCAATCAGTTTTCTGGCCAGCCTGCAATATTCTGTCCAAGAGTGTGTTTGCCATGAATTTCTAATTTTCCTGGACCTTCTCCTCACATTCCTTTCAGCTCCCACAGATTCTGCCAGTAATATACACACTAGGTGCCAAAAGTGGAATGTACAAAATAAGCTCACAAATTTGAAACTTGTGAATTTGTTCAAAGTCTGTTCCATAATTAATTTACATATACATTTTTTTAAATCTGAAAGGACATTTATTTTTGTCTGAAATTCTAATGACTTAATTATTTTGAGGGTAATATTTATCTGGAAATCATTATCAGGAATCTAAAGACTGGTGGTAGAAAAAGCAACATCTCATTTAGTGTGACAGACTCATTTAGCTCGCTCTGGAATTGTTTTTACACAATGTGTTTTATGTAGCTATCGCATGTGTGGGAGGTTTAATTGTTTGTGCAGTAATGGAATTCCGACAAATTTTGTTCCACATGATGAGAACTGCTGTATGATCATCAATTGTTCATCAGGGGCCTTCCAGGAAACAGACTTGAACGAGTGTTTTGTTTTGAGTATCCTTTGTTTTCTAGATTGCTCTGATCAGAAATAATCTAGAAAAGCAAAATATCACAGTTGTTAATTAAAACCTGTTGTAGAAGTTTTAGAAATTTAATAATACAGTAGCTTAAAACTGTCACCAACACTGGGAAACAAGGTAGTGCAGTCATTTGGATTTTGAAGGAGAGATTGTGTAAACATCTTTCCACTTCGCATGCAGTAAGTGGAAATCAAAGTTTACATTTGGGATGTAGAAGAAGGAGTTTAACAGTATGGGGTGGTTTCAAATGTCTGACCAAATACATACAGGGAGATCTGCAGTGGTTACCTCAGTAATCCCAATGAACTTTTCCAACTCCAACTACACTTAGTAGGTGCTTTCAAACTGCCTTGTAAAATGGGGTACTCACCAGGCAATTTGCCCAGTTAGTGCCCCACTCACAAGGCAGCTTGAAAGGGTCCAATCTGGTCATCGTCATCCAAAGTCAATTGGGTCCCTGCCCTACCTTGGGGGGAACCCAGTTAAACTTACTCAGGACACGTCCGACAGCCTGAACAGCAAAATGGCCGATCCGGTTACTCCTGTGACATCAGGGCTTATGTGCTGGCGTCAAGGGAAACCCTAGCTGAAGTGTCTGCAGTGATCAAGGGGGTTGAGGTAGCTGCTATGGGGGGAGAGGTCGACGTTGCTTGGGGTCAAAGGGGTCACTGCCGTGAGGGAGAGAGGTCGCTGCCGCAGGCACAGAGTTTGGCTGTAATGGGTTGGAGGGGAGGAACACAGGAGAGACTAGTTTGTGTGACGCGTCACTTACCGCATCACCGCGGGGACCCCACCCCCTTAAGTCACTGGGTTGGTGATTTACTGGGGCTATCCCCCCTCAGCTTAAAAGCTGCTGGAGGCACCTTTGCCCCACTAATCGCAGCTGGGTCCCAGGAGGGCTACCCGGGTGCTGCAGTTTAAAAGCACCTAGTGACTCTGGGTGGACTCTCATTTGCTTTTCTTTCTCCACTGGGCAATTTCTGCTGATGGTGAATCTTTGTCTGTCTTACGTCAGATTAAATGCAGTTTCATGTGACATTACATTTGATGCCTGTCCCGCATCGGACTTGTCAGCCACAAACGAGCCTGCAGCTGACGTGGACATTTACCCCCTCCATAAATCTTCGTCCACGAAGCCAAGCCAAAGAAGAAACATTTGTTTTATTACGTGACAATAAAAGAATCTTGAATAATGATATTAGTAAAGTCTGCTTGACCTCGCATCTCGTTTGAATTCTTCCAGTCTCCAACATGCCTGTAATTTGTAGTACCAGTGAAAACCTTCACAAAGGTGTCCCACCAGCTCGGGTCAGACATCAGTTCAACAACCTCCTATAGCTGAGATGACATCAAGGATTTTCACAGGACAGCAATCTGGGGAAAGGTAGAAACTAAAATAGTTAAAAATTATAATCACATGAAATGGTCAGGTGAAGGAGATAATTTTGCTGAGGTTTTTAGTTTCCAAATATTACTTAATATTGCAACTAAAAACCCACAGCACTTCTGTGTCTAAACTTACAATGTTTATATAATTTTTTGAGGGACTAATCCATCAATAGATTAAATTCACCTTGGTTCAAGAGATTTCCTGTGATTGCTGAGGAAAAGGCAGTTTATGTCACTCCTAAAGAAGCTGGGTACTTGCATGTTGAAGAAATTCTGGTTTCAGAGTAGCCAAATGATAAATACAGTCTGCCATCACTACATTTGTTGGGCCTTTAACACTGAAACCGCGCAGTATGCAGATACATAGAGGGATTCCTTAAACTCCCCTCCCGGAGAATCTCACAGCAGGAATTACAGTGCTTCAGGGGAAAAGCAACGAACATTCATCTGGCCTGGATTCCGATGATTCTTCTTCTTTAATGGTGAACTATTGATCAGAATTAATCTTGAAGCAAAAATTATTAACTGTTCAAATATGTGCAAGAGAGTCTTTCAGACCATTTTTTAGCATCTATGGTTATTTTGCTTAGATTGTTTTAATTACAGATGTAATCTTGTCAATCTGAAGTGAACTTTCTCTCCTACAGAGGAGAGCACTGTGTGTGAGTCTCGTGATAATACTTAACGATGTTCTCATTTACATTGCAGTGCAGATACACACATTTCAAGCCATTGGAAACATGTGTGAATGAAAACCATGAGTATTACTGGCACGACGCAGTCAAGCGCTTCTTTAAATGCCCATGTGGTAGCAGAGCCATAGCATTAACAAGATTGCCGAAGAAAAACTGCAGGTACGTCTGGGCCGGTTTGCTCGTGATGAATGGACAAATGTGGAAATGATTGAAATCAGAATTGATTGTCACGAACATGTTATGAACTTCCCTATTTCACAGCAGCAATCACAAGGTGCAAAATTGCTATAAACCAACTTATTTGGTGCAAAAGAAGAGAAAGCGAGGTAGTATCTGAGATACATTGTCCATTCAGAAATCGGATATCGGGGGGAGGTGGGGGGGGGAAGAAGCTGTTCTTGCACCATTGGGTGTTCATCTTCAGGCTCCTGTACCCCCTTTCTGATGGTAGCAGTGAGAAGAGGGTCCTTGTTGGTAGAGGCTGCTTTCTTAAGACACCACCCCTTGTACATCTTAATGGAGTGAACCTTTTTAAAATGCTGACAGTATGCACATGTTAATGGGGGGGCCTGTATAGTAACTCATCCCTAATTGCCCACAGTGACTGGCTTGCTACATTCTTTCAGTTAATGACCACTTTCTTCTAAGTCTAGAGTAACCAGGTAAAGATAGAAGGTAGTGAACCAGAATGGATTTTAATGACATAAACTTCTTTACAATATTTTGGCCCAATGAATCTATGCTAGCTGATAGAGCAATTCTTTTCCATCATTAATTTACCTTGTAATTCATGTTCTACTTACCGGTACTTGCCTGCTTTGGGGTGTGAGTAGATACTGTAGAGCCCAGAGGAAACCCTCACAGAGGCAGGGAGAACATGAACTCCACACAGGGAGCATTTGAGGTTAAGGATTTAACCCAAATCTCCGGCACTATGAAGCAGTAGCTCTTCTAACTATCCAGCGTGGCCAAAAATTAACATCCTCAAAATATTTGGCAGAAAACAAGTTTTTCCTTATTTTCTGGACTTCATTTCCCCTAGAATCTGTTTATCACCTATTGAACATTTAAAAATAAACCAAAAACTGTCAATTGAGTTTTCCTGAGGTTCTTGCGTGATGTAGATTTACTAGTTAGGTGTGTAGGCCAGAAAAATCTTGAAGTAATAGAGGGAAATTTAAAATTTGGAACCTGGACAGCACAGAAGCAGGCACTTGGGCCTACATGTCAGCATTAACGGGATACCAAATTGTCGGTGTTGCAAGTCCTAAATCAGACTGTTAACTATATTTACTGTCTCTCCTCGGATGCACTAACTGTGATAATTAACCCCTTCCCCCAAGTTTACAGATAAAGCCTTTCTATTGTACTTAATATGCAAATAAACATAACTAGCAGGGATAGGGAGACCCTTTGGGGGAGTCACTGCAGCAGCAAGTGGATCGGCCAGCTCTTCATCCTGGGCGCCACCATTTTATTCAAACAGCAGCTGTAGGTGGGACACGACCGGGGCTTGCCGCTGGCCGAATGTTTGCTCCCATCTCTACCAAGGGGTTTCTTCAAGAACATTTTCTTTTACACTATTTGTTGTTATTTGTTTTTTAATCATTTAGTTCCATGATTTCTTTTTGCTGGTTGGTTGAGTTTTCAATTGATTGAATGCCAGGTAATGGGGATTTTACTCTATATAGTATTGCAGAGAACAAAACAAAGGACTCTACATCACCTTTGTTGACCTCACCAAAGCCTTCGACACCGTGAGCAGGAAAGGGCTTTGGCAAATACTAGAGCGCATCGGATGTCCCCCAAAGTTCCTCAACATGATTATCCAACTGCACGAAAACCAACAAGGTCGGGTCAGATACAGCAATGAGCTCTCTGAACCCTTCTCCATTAACAATGGCGTGAAGCAAGGCTGTGTTCTCGCACCAACCCTCTTTTCAATCTTCTTCAGCATGATGCTGAACCAAGCCATGAAAGACCCCAACAATGAAGACGCTGTTTACATCCGGTACCGCACGGATGGCAGTCTCTTCAATCTGAGGCGCCTGCAAGCTCACACCAAGACACAAGAGAAACTTGTCCGTGAACTACTCTTTGCAGATGATGCCGCTTTAGTTGCCCATTCAGAGCCAGCTCTTCAGCGCTTGACGTCCTGCTTTGCGGAAACTGCCAAAATGTTTGGCCTGGAAGTCAGCCTGAAGAAAACTGAGGTCCTCCATCAGCCAGCTCCCCACCATGACTACCAGCCTCCCCACATCTCCATCGGGCACACAAAACTCAAAACGGTCAACCAGTTTACCTATCTCGGCTGCACCATTTCATCAGATGCAAGGATCGACAATGAGATAGACAACAGACTCGCCAAGGCAAATAGCGCCTTTGGAAGACTACACAAAAGAGTCTGGATAAACAACCAACTGAAAAACCTCACAAAGATAAGCGTATACAGAGCCGTTGTCATACCCACACTCCTGTTCGGCTCCGAATCATGGGTCCTCTACCGGCACCACCTACGGCTCCTAGAACGCTTCCACCAGCGTTGTCTCCGCTCCATCCTCAACATCCATTGGAGCGCTCACACCCCTAACGTCGAGGTACTCGAGATGGCAGAGGTCGACAGCATCGAGTCCACGCTGCTGAAGATCCAGCTGCGCTGGATGGGTCACGTCTCCAGAATGGAGGACCATCGCCTTCCCAAGATCGTATTATATGGCGAGCTCTCCACTGGCCACCGTGACAGAGGTGCACCAAAGAAAAGGTACAAGGACTGCCTAAAGAAATCTCTTGGTGCCTGCCACATTGACCACCGCCAGTGGGCTGATAACGCCTCAAACCGTGCATCTTGGCGCCTCACAGTTTGGCGGGCAGCAGCCTCCTTTGAAGAAGACCGCAGAGCCCACCTCACTGACAAAAGGCAAAGGAGGAAAAACCCAACACCCAACCCCAACCAACCAATTTTCCCTTGCAACCGCTGCAATCGTGTCTGCCTGTCCCGCATCGGACTGGTCAGCCACAAACGAGCCTGCAGCTGACGTGGACTTTTTACCCCCTCCATAAATCTTCGTCCGCGAAGCCAAGCCAAAGAAAGAGTATTGACTGTATTGTAGGTTTGTACATATCAAAACTGTTGACGTTTGTCCAATTGTGCTGCACCAGAGCTCTATTTTGATGACCTTCATTGTTCATTACACTGTAATTCAAGCTCTATAAGTATACAACAGATTTGAGTATGCATACATGGAAGAATCGCTTATAAAAGTAGATTATTGCCCAAGAAAGCAAGGATGTGAGGAAAATATCTTTTGCAACAATTGGGAAGGTTGTCGACACTCCCAACCCGTTGTGGGGAAAGAGCAGGGGACTGACTGTTTTGCTGTACAAGGAGTATCGTTATCTTGGAGTTCTATAGCACAGAAGCAGGCTCTTCAGCCCAACCCGTCCACCCAAGTAGCTCCATTAGTTCCATGGAAGGAATTGGTTGGCATGGGCTGGGAGGACCTGTTACTGCAAAAGATTATCTGCTCATTCTCACATATTTAAAGTTGGGCATATAAATTGGGGCTGTCTTTCTGGTGTTAAAATGCATACACTTTAAATATTTGATTAATTGTAGAGGGCTTTGGGATATCTTGGGGTTGTGAAACCTACTATGTATTTTTTTTATAAACCTTGTTCATCCTTGTAATTGTAACATTTTTGAAATTCAAATCATTATTTTTAATTAAAGTTTTGGAAATATTATTAATAGATTTTCTTGCCTTTCTGTAACAGTGATCATTTTCCGTTTCTTTTCAGGAACTGTGGCTTGTTTAAGTGGGAGAGAGATGGAATGTTGAAGGTGGGTGTTTGATTGCTACCCATATTTGACAATGTACTCATTAGTTCATTCATTATTGAGTTAAGGAATTAATTTCCAAGCAAACATCAGTAACTAGATTTGCTTCGTTAATCCCTGTTGATGAATCTCACCACTGGGTCATAAGATAAATAAAATGGAATTGTTCGTCGATACAGTGAAAAGCTGCACTTTGCAGGCCACACCCCAGCCCCATTTTGGATCCGCAAAAACAGTAACAAAATTAATCAAGGCAATGAGAACATTTAACTAACACAACAGGCAAATCAAATTTAAATTTTAAAAAAGAACAGCTTCCCAGTGGAAATCCCACACCACCATCACGTCAGTCTCCTTGCTCCTTATCGCCGCCTCCCCTGCAGCACTCAGAACAGTGTCCCCAACGCCGCCCAGCCCCTGTAGCAGTTCTCATCATGATCCCCTGGGTAGACACGTCCCTCTCTTTCCCCATTACCCCCCCACCAGCGGTCTCTGGGATGTTGCCTGGATAGCCCCTCCCCCTGCCCTTCCCTACGACACAACATGGTACCCCCAGATGGACCCGCAGCACTCGGCATGGTCCCCAGATAGACACCGACTCCCCCTCTCCCACACCACTCTTGTGCAGTCTCCTGGATTGACATGGCAGGAGGCAGAAATGCCAAACAATGCCATGCTCAGGACCCATCCCCAGTGTCAATCCGGAGTGCTGCCTTGCAGACAATCGAGCTCCCCACATGGAGAAATGGTGATGTGTCAACATGTTTAGGTGGATTAATTTATTGTACTGATATTTTTGTATTCTCTTCCTGTGTCTGTAGGAGAGGAAAGGTCCAAAAATAGGAGGAGAACTGCTGCTACCAAGAGGAGAAGAACATGGCAAGTTTTTAAGTAGTTCAAAATGAATCCTGATAGCATCACATGAACTATACCTCAGCTTTACAAATGGCATCACAGGATAACCATGTTATTTTCTGATGGTAAATATTTAAAACTAGTTGTCTTTTTAATGATGAATAAATATTTCTTCTAATGTTTTCTTTTGGAAGGAAGTGTCTGGGATGCAGGTGTTTTATTTTTCATCGCACCAGGCATCAACAAGTGGCACGTTGTGGCTGAAGGGTTTTCTTCAAGTTTACCAACATTTAAATTTAGACATACAGCATGGTAGCAGGCCTTTTCAGCCCACGTGTCCTTGCCACCCAATTGACCTGCAACCCCCAGTAAGATTTTGAAGGCTGGAAGGAAACTGGAGCACCCAGAGGAAACTCACGCAGACATGGGGAGAACCTGCAAACTCCTTACGGACAGCGCCGGATTCGAACCCCGGTTCTGATCGTTGCGCTGACCACTAAACTAACCATGACTAACCCAGTAAGCACATAATGGGAAGTACTTGGTAAGTAAGTGCGGCGAAATCTCGGAGCCAAGAACCCAGGATGAACCTCTGATTCAGGTCATAGTTGGTTTACACAGCAAATCTTCAACTGATTCTGTTTGGACTCAGAGAGATGCTTTGGTATTCCTGAGCAAATGTTTATCAAGAAGTTCTTGGGTATTTTTTTTTAGAATATTTCTTTCCTTTTACCAAATTTACAGAAGCTGTTTACTTCATCTCAAGTTTTCTGGCACCAACCTTTCCATTTGTGGTCATGTTGCTGATTTAGTCATCCATATGTTTGGACCACTGATCAAAATTTCAAAGCCCACCTCAGCAAGTTTTATCCCACCTAGCAGGTACAGAGCTAAGAATGGTTAATGTATTGACTGAAGCCTTTCCAAGATGGGGTAGAGGATCTTTACAATGATCACGGGGCAGCATGGTTACCACAACACGAGTTAGAATCCGATGCTGTCGTAAGTACGTTCTCCCCCTGTCTGCGTGGGCTTCCTCCAGGTGCTCCCACCCTTCAAAAAGGACGGGGGTGTAATTGTGTAGCACAGACTCATGGGCTGAAAACACTGCTACTATATGTCTAAATTTTTAAAAAGAGTTAATGGTCAGTTACTTAAGAGTGTGGATGAAAAGAGGGACTTTGGGGTTCAAATCTATTCATCCTTCAAGGTTGCTGCACAGGTTGATAGGATAGTTAAGAAGGTCCATGGGATGCTGGGATTAATTAAAAGGGGGATTGAATTCCAGAGTAGAGGTCAAGTTACAACTCTACAAATCTTGGGTAAGTCAGAGGTCACATCATTATAGAAAGGGTGTAGAGGAGATTTACCAGGATGTTGCTTGAATTGGGAAACAATTATGGGGCAAAATGCTCATACATACACCCCACCCGACTGTATGCCACGAGTCCACAAAGCAGAGAAGCCAATAAACCGACCAAAATAGTTTGCTCAGAGGCATTTGCATACAGGCTTTCACCAGAGTTCATCACACGGCAAGAAACACCTGCATTTTAATGATTTTTACAGCAACATTAAATTAATACAGAATGGACAACTTCAACATGACATAATTAAGGCCTAACAACACGAAAGCCAAGTGCAATTAAAACTGGTGTCTACACACTCATTTCAATTAAGTGCAAATTTAAAAACATTCCACGGTGTAACGGTGCAGGAAAAACCCCAACTATGGAGAAGTCTAAGGCTGGTTCTCGCTCCCTTTAAACTTATTCAAATGCACTGGAAAATTTATCATAATTCAATGCCAATGTATTAAAAAAGTGAATTAAAAGTGGAAACTGACACCTGGTCACTGTCTATGGGTCTCAGCTTGATCTCCCAGCAGCCACCCATTCCAGTTCCCCTCCCCATTCCAACACGGACATGGCTGTCCTTGACCTCATCCATCGAACATCACATTACCCCCCGGACAACCTTAAACCCAACACAGGGACATCAATTTTTCTAACTTTCGGCAAGCCCCACTTCTACCTGGCTCCTTCTCTTCTTCTTACTCTCATCTCCAACCTTCATCTTTTTCTCTTCACCCCCCCCCCCATATCTCTCCCTGTCTCTATCTTCTATCCAATAGCCTCTCACCTCTTAGCCCTTCCCCCAGATATCACCCCTTCCTACTTTAGTCTCAATCAAAGGTCCCGACCCAAAACGCTGACCGACCACCTCTCCCCAAGGATGCTGCCTGACCCATTGAATCTCTCCAGCTTCTCATTGCTCACACATTGCCAGGCCTTGTGCTTCTGGTAACTTAAAAATGTGCTGAGGATTAAATACAAATGACATGCAATAGAATATAAACCGTCAGTCTGGCACCAAGAGAATCACAAACCTGTTTGATTGCAGACGTTTTCTGCACCTTAATGGTGGAGCTGCTGTAATGGAAGAACTGGAAGCTGCTGGTGTGGACCCAGGAGGACAGACGCAGTGCTGCTTTAATAGGTTCAACCACCTGGCTCTGATGTTAACGGCTCCCTAAAGGCTTTAAGAAGCCTGTTCAAGGAGCCAGCGATATTAGCTGTGGGGGTCTGGGCCCATGGTGGCAGAGTCTGCACTGAGCAGCAGCCACGAGGGGTTGTCAGCTCCAGGGGAGCCATGGACCAGTGTAGTACAGAGCTTAGGATTCTGTGGGCTGTGGGAGGGCTGGAGGCAAATTCATGGGCACTCAGTGACTGAAGGGACTCGCTTTTGCTTCTCTTTCGCTCGTACTGTTAAGGGACGCCGGGTGACACTAATGGCAACTCTGTCTGACAGCAGGCAGAAGGCAATTTTATGTAATTTTACATGTTCAGTACTATTACATGACAATAAATGAACATTGATTGAACATGCAATGTATGTCCAAAGTATGGTGAAAACAAGATTATAACCAGATTAAAGAAAAATAAGCAGGTCATGGCAAACGGGGTAAAAAAAGGCAAGACGCACATTCCTAGGATTCTCTGGTGGTGATTTAGAGGCAGTCCAGGACGACGTCACAGATTGGTTCTCTTTCCTTGTACAAGACGTCCTTTGAAACACCAGATATCCTGGAAAGAGATACAACCGCAGATGGGTTAGCATTGCCTGTGCTCCGGTGCTTCTGTTCAAGAGCTGGGATTGTGGAGGTTGTGGATATGGTGCCATCACACCCGTTTTCTTTGAAAAGGGACAAGGTGAAGCAAAGATTACAGTTACAACTAACCTCACCCGCCTGCAGTCTGCATTCCTTCCTTCTAAGGTATCGACCACCAAGACAAGACACTGATCACACTATCTGTCCTCTGGATCTGCATGTCTAGGAGGAGGGTTGTACATCCTTCCACTTGGTCTCTGCAGTCATGAGATTAGCTGGAACTGCAAAACTACCCTGAACAATTCCACCTGTATCTTTACATACAAATGGTGTGTGTGCTGTGGGTCAGACAAAACAGCATCATGTACAAAACTAAAGCCTTGGAACTGAACCTCGATTAATCTTGGCCTGTAGTACCAACAGGATGAACTTAACTTGACCACAACTCCATTAGATCACAAGGTGATAGGCAACTTTAACAAGAGTGATTTTACAAACTTACTGCCAACTTAACATTTTTGCCAATGCCGTACTTCTGCTGTCCAATTTCAAGAGCTTCTGTCTCAATATTCTCCTGGGTCGTATTTTTTACATCAATGTAATTGCAGTCCGCACTGGCAAAGTGGCAGGAGATTGCCTACAATAAATACAATCTGCATTAACACATGAATACCGCATTATTGACATTACTGATATGTGCTGAGAATTATAAAACTCAGTGATATCAAGCTGCTGACCAATGAAGCAGCTCATCATCTTTCAATTTAACGTTTATAGCTAATGCCCCAAACCTGGCCAAAGAACAGAAAATCCAATCTGCTTCAAGACTGCCCATCAATTAAACCCAAACAAAAGTGGGAAAAAGATTTAAAGATAAAGATAAAAAATGAAACATGGGAAAAGTTATTCTCTGGAACTATGAAGAATATAATAAACACAAGGTTACGCATGATACATTATAATTGGATACACACGCTATACATCACACCCCAAAAGTTAAATAAATGGGACCCAACAGTATCAGACAGATGTTTTCGCTGTAAGAAGGAAACGGGAACAACAGTACATGCAATTTGGGCATGTGAGAAAGTGAAAATGTTTTGGGAAGATCTAAATCAGGTATTAAATAAAATCACAAAAAGCAAAATACCAAAAAATCCAGAGATCTTTCTTCTAAGTAATATAAGATGTAAAGAATTAGGCCTCGATTTGGATGAAGCACAAAAAAGATTGATTATGATAGCCTTAGCTGGAGCAAAAAAATGTCTAATGTCAACCTGGAAATCAGAAGATAGCCTGAGAATACAGCAATGGTACATAGAAATGAATAAATATATTCCATTGGAAAAAATAACATATAATTAAAAAAATAAAGTCACATTATTCGAACAAATTTGGGAACCGTACATGGAACACAACAGAGAGGGCCTACCGCGGACCTCCAACCCCTAAAATGATAGAATGAGAAGACGACGAAAGGAACTGACCCAGTGTGTGAAAGTAGATGACACAATTTTCTTGTTCATTTTCATTGTGTGATGACATTGTTTAATGGGTTTGTTGTATTGTATATGTTGAACGTTGAGTGGGTCAGGAGGGAGGTGGGAAGGAGGGAGGGAAAAAAGGGGAGAAAATGCCACTGTGTATATCTAAGAGGGAAATGTTTGTGTGTATTTTGATTGATATGGTTCATAGGGTGAAAAATAAAAACTTTAAAAAAAGACTGCCCATTGATTAAGGTGCTTGAAGATGGATATCACAATCTAACATAGAATACAGTTCAGGCCCTTCGCCCCATGACATGGTGCTGACTGAGAAAGAAAAACTAAACCTTCCCTACCTCATAACCTATTTTCCTTCCATCCATGGGCCTAAGTGTCTGTGAAATGCCCCTAATGTTCCAGCCTCCACCACCACCCCTGGCAGGGCATTCCAGGCCCCCCCTCAAAAAAAAACTTGCCCCTTATGTCTCCCCTAAACTTTCTTCCCTTCACTTTGCACAGATGTCCTCTGGGGTTTGCTATTCTCGTCCTGGGGAAAAGGTGCCAGCTGTCTACCTTATCTATGCCTCTCAAAATCTTGTTACCTTCTATCAAGTCACTGATCATCCTTCTTCACTCCCAGAAAAGGCTTAGCTCTGCTAAACTTGCCTCACAAGACACATTTTCCAATCCAGGAAACATCCTGCTAAATCTCCTCTGCACCCTCTCTGTAATGAGGTGACCAGAACAGAACACAACACTCTAAGTATGGTCTCACCAGAGATTTGTAACGTTGTAACATGGACCTGAACGCAATCCCCCGACTAATGAAGCCTAGTGTCCCATAGGCCTTCGTACCTGTCCTATCAACTTGCACGACAACCTTTAGAGGTACATAGATTTGGACCCCAAGATCCCTCAGTTCTTCCACACTGTTGTATCGTGCCATAAACCATATGGTCTGCCTTCATGTCTGACCTTTGAAAATGCATTACCTCAGGTTCATAATTGTTCTGTTACATGAATGCACAACAGGAAGAGTTTCTCTCTGCTTCTTAATCCTGTTCCACCATTCGATGAAGACATGAGGGATACATTTACAGTTTCCTCCCAGCCACAACTATGGCAAACAGGAAAATCTCCCAATCGCTGCTTTACAACAATCCAGCATCCATTGCCACTTGTGGAAGGGAGAGTCCAATTTTCACTTCTGGAGCAGGAGAATTCCTAACTTCATTTCTGGGGGAAAACAAATCTCAGAATACGATCCTCTACACACCCGTGAACATTACTGGACCCCTCCAGAATCTATACTCAAGAGTTTTGATTTCAAAGACGCCAGATGATAAACTAAATCCAACAAAGAGCAAATAAAAGGGGTGCTTTTTAAAAAAAATGACTTCCAACCTCAGAGCCCTGTAACAGAACGGGAATGGATTTTGTTTGTGAAACACGTACAGGAGTCTAGTTCTGGCAACAGGACTCACAGTCAACCACTTCCCACCTCACCTTTCGAAAGCCACAAGTCTGATTTGTTCCCGATCCATGAATGAGTAGGGGATGGAAGAACACCGTGTCACCCTTTGCCATCTCCAGGTGAAGCCGGGGCTGACTGGGGTCATAGTCGTGGATGCCATGATACATCTTATTGACACCTCCCTGTAGATACAAGGCAAGGACAGCACCGTTACATTTACGACAGGGAACAAAATGGCAACGATCTGTGGGAAAGC
The DNA here is from genome assembly GCF_036971445.1 of Narcine bancroftii. Lineage (NCBI taxonomy): Eukaryota > Metazoa > Chordata > Chondrichthyes > Torpediniformes > Narcinidae > Narcine > Narcine bancroftii. The sequence continues at coordinate 2,474,203 of NC_091481.1, read as the reverse complement.
TGAACACCCAGTGATACATGGAGGGCTTCTTCCCCTCCGTCACCAGATTCCTGAATGGACAATGAACCACAGACTTGGCCTCACTTTCTCCTTTTATTTTTGAGAGGTAATTTAGTTGCACTGTAACTGGGCCACAAAACAACAAATTTATGATCTGTTCAGGATAATAAATTCTGATTCAAAACCAGAACATTCACTATTTTTGACGTGTCAAATTAAATTCCCAGGAAGATCGGTTGAAAATAGAATTTTAATTACCAGAAGCACTTGAACAAAGCCAATTAACCTGAACCCAACCTGCTGATCCAAAGCTGGTGTTGGACAGACAGTGAAGGAGGTTGTCCAAAGTTGCAAGATCTGGGAAAATGGGCATAGGAATGGGAGATGGAATTTAATTTGGAAAAGTCTGAAGTAGCATGTGCATCCGTGGAGAATGGTGGGGCCCTGGGGATTTATGTGGAACAGAGAGACCTTGGGGTGCGAGCATTGAGCTCCCTGAAAAGCAATGATACAGGCAAGGTGAAGGTGGTGTCTGGAGCGACTGGCTCCATCAGTGCAGGAGCTGGGATGCCATGTTCCAGCCACACTTGGAGAGCTGTGTGCAGTATTGGTCGCCACACTGTGGAGCAGAACTGACCGAGCCAGAGAAGGTGCAAAGAAGATTCATAAGGGTGCTGCTGGACTGGGTTACAAGGAGATGAAAGAGGCTTGGATAGTTATACTTGGAGCAAAGTCAGCTGAAGAACGACCTTCCAGAAACTTCTTAAACCAACCATTTGAAACCTTGTTTTGGCCATGGCCCTGTAGGACTCTGCTAAAGTTTATGTGAAGCCGTCAAGTTTTAGTTTCTTCTGTACTCTCCCACCGACTACATAGAAAAACATTAAAAATATTTGTTCCGTGAGGTGAAAAGAAAGCAAGGCTTTAATGTAAATGTGCTGTGCTGTTGAGAATGGCTGTCTTAAATCAGGAGTGCAGATCGGATGGATGGTCATGAATTTTTCCCAGAACAGGGGAGTCTAAAACTAGTGGTGAGAGGGGCAAGATTTAAGGGGGAGTCAAGGACAGGTTTTCACACAGAAAGTGGTGGATATTTGGAGCGAGCTGCAGACAGAGCATTAAAGGAGGCAACTGGAACATTTTAACCAGTACGTGGACAGGAAAGGTTCAGAGGCATCTGGGTTAAATGCTGGCAAAAGGGAGCAGCTCTTTGGTGGCCATTGAACCTAGGAGAGATACAAAATGATTCCTTGACTTTACCGCAGAGAAACAAGAATTCTCCCTCCCTGGATGACATTTATCCCTCTTGCTTCACAAATCTATGCACAGTACATCACATCTGCACAGCACTGAAACCCTGACCATGACCCAAAAATGACCATGACAAATCCAAGCACTTGAACATTCCCCACAACCCACAAACACCCTACCGTTATTGATCTAAAGGTGAAGGCATCAGCCATCAAACAGGAACATTCTGACCTGGATAACGTGCAGACAAGCAGGCAGGATCCAGACGAATCCTGAAGGCTTCACGCAGACAGGACCATACAACCAAGAACATCACTAGCTGTCTAGTCACGAGGCCTGCTCACCCTGGCACAGATGACACTGTTCGACTTACTGCACACGCACAGATGAGAAACATGTACAGCCCAACTTGCCAGCCTGGTGTGGAGTAGGCAGGACACAGAACTTCAAACGCACATCCATCCCGGTGCTTCCTATAAACGCACAACCTCTCCAACTCCACGAGGTTTTCAGAAGACTTGTCGACCGTGCTTCAAAATAAAGAAATGTCCCCAACTCCCCTCTGGCCTTTCAATGACCTTAAACCCGAGCTTCATGGTTTTTTGACATTTAAGGAAACAAAGTCCTTCCAAAGATCTGGAGAAACACAAAAAACGCAGATGGTGCAATATCCTGAATGAGCTGCTGGGACTCGGGGGGACCAGGCAGCATCCGCGGGGCGGGGTCACACATTTCCAGACTGGTCGGGACCTTCTAGGAGTGTCAAGACCTTATGGGGACCCACATTTCTGCAACTGGGGCAGTTCTCCAATCCAAAACAATGGAGCTACACCCAAAGTGTATTTTTTGTTAGTTACCCATCATTGTTCAATCAAGACAATTTTGAGCTATTTCACAGCTGGTCTTTGCTGGGTTTTTTTTGGGATTCGTTGACCAGTGTTTGCACGTCTGGATTTTGTTTCTACACAAGTGACAGGTTTGTGGACAGCAGGGTTAGCCCAGCGCTGTTATAGTGTCAGCAACCAAGGTTCAAATCCCGCGCTGTCTGTACGTTTTCCCCGTGTCTGCGTGGGTTTCTTCCGCGTGTTCCAGTTTCCTCCCTCTTTTCAGAACGTAGCGGGTTGGATGTAATTGGGCTCGTGGGCTGAAGAGACCGGATACAGAGCTGTGTGTCTATATCTGAATTAAATCACACCTACCAGCCAGTCAGGGTACACGTGCTTCTTCAGCCTCCCCTTGTGTGTGCCTGGCAGCACCACAAGGCATCCATTATTGCGGTCCACCCTCTCCATGGCAGTCCAGGCGCACACAATCTGGTCCGCAGGTCGAAATGCAAAGTAGTGCAGATCTTGATGTAAAGGATGGCGTGAGGTCTTCCTTCCTGGACACAGGCACACGTGGAAATCAACGTTGCCCATAAACATCACCACCCCTTCTCTCAATGACGGACATGCCATCCCCATTCTCAGAATTCACGCAGCAATAATGCTTACAAAGACATCAGAGGATGGTGGGAGGGTGGAATGAGCTACCAGCTGCAGTGGTGAACGTGAGCGCAATTTTAACAGAAGAAAACGTTTGGAATGGGTACATGGATGGGAGAGATGTGGAGGGTTATGGTCTGGGTGCAGGTCAATGGGACTAGGCAGAAAAATAGTTTGGCACAGACTAGAAGGGCTGAAGGGCCTGTTTCTGTGCTGTAATGTTCTACATTTCAAAATTCTATACCATCCAGAACTGTCACACAGAGATGGTGGAGGAATCCAGCTGGTCTCGAAGTGTCCATAGAAGGTAAAGATAGACCACCAACGTGTTAGACCTGAGCCCTTCTTTAAGGAACAAGCAAAAGGAAGGCAGGAATCTGGAAGCAAATCTTTTGAAAAAAATTGACATCTAGTGTAATTGTACATCAAGGTTCGGATCACTCTATCTTTGGCCTATGTAAATTTTTTTTTTTTTTTGCCCCCTCAGCAGTGAAGTCAAACCACATAGCAAAAAGCATTTATTGTTCAATGGTTCCACATCTGACATTGAAATATTCCAGATGTGATTTTTTTAAAAATCCAGTAAAGGCAAACATTTACAGAACACAAGGGGAATGGGATAGGGGGAGGGGGAAAGAGTGGACGTGGACCTCTGTCTGTCAACAGGAGTTGCATTCACGCCTCCTTGTGGCCACCCCTGGAAATGGGAGATTTTCTAAGATCCAGGCCACCCTCTGGTATGGGTTGACTCCCCATGCCTGATTATAACTTATGTCCAATTTACAGAAAGAAAGACCTGGAGCTTCCGCCCCGGGGTCAAACTCCAGACCCGCAGACCAGACAGGTTTCATATGTCCTGAATGTGATCATGCCTGGGTTAGGAGAATTGAGAAGTAATCACACAGAGATGCTGGAAGAACTCAGCCGGTCTCGCAGCATCCATGGGAGGTAAAGATAGATCACTGACGTTTTGGGCCTGAGACCTTCCTCAAGGGACAAATAAAAAGGAGGCAGGAGCCTGAGTTAAAAGGCTGGGGAAAGGGGGAGAATGGGAGGGGGGAGTGGGGGGAAGAGCAGAGACCAAGAGACAAAAGGTGCAAATTGGATATGATAAGAGAACAGGTAAGAATTGACTGGGGAAGGCTGTAGTTTTAAGTTCTGAAAGGAGTCAGAGGGAAAATGGGGGGGGGGGGGGGAAGAGAGAGAGTAAACCAACGAGAACACTAGAGGAAAGGCCACAGGGGGACAAGGTTAATGCCATCCAGTTGGAAGATGCCCAGACAGAAGAGATGTTGTTCCTCTAATTTGCATGTGGTCTCAGTCTGTCAGTGCATGAGAACAAGGATAGACAGGTCAGCAAGGAAAAGGAGCAGCGAATTGAAATGGGTGGCCACGGAGAGATCCATGCTATGTGGCGGGCAGAGCAGAGATGCTCAACAAAGCCATTTCCCAGCCTGCACCCAGTCTCTCCGGTGGAGGCAAAACAAGAGGGCATAGGTTTAAGGAGAGAGGGGAAGATTAAACAGGGGAACTGAGGGAATGAGCTGTCAGAGGAAGTGGTCAAGGCAGGTTCAGTTACAATGGACATTCTGACAAGTACATTGTCAGAAACAGTTCAGAGGGACATGGTCAAATGCAGGCAAATGGGACCAGGTCAGGAATGCACCTGACAGCACGGCCGACATTTTTCAGATACGATCTTTCACATACTTTAGTTTGGATTCTACCTTAATCATCTTGAAACTAACAGGTTTAGAACTACAATCAGTGAGTAAGATTTAATCTCACGTTCACTGAAACTTCTGTGAAATTTTGGTTCAAGTACAGTACAACTATTTTTTTTAAATCAGAGACCTGGTCATTTTATACAAAAACAGCACAGTAGCAACAGCAAATCATTTGTAACTGCGTTTAAACAACAACAAACAGCAAGGGAAGGCTTTTTAAGCATTAATATTTAATTCTCACCAAAAAAAGTGCTGGCCTGAGGTTCCCACTCCTACCCAGGAGCCTGTCGTTCCCGGTCAGTTCAGCTCTGAAAAAGTTTAGAATAAATGAGGATTTCTGATTTGTTTTGGATATCCTCATTTATCCGAAATTTTTTAAATGAGGATTTTGGAGAATCCAATTTCAGATCATTGCAGTTGTACTGTACTACTGGTACAGAGTTACCAACGCTCAGGACTAGGAAAAAGTCCAGAGGGTTGTTAACTTGGCCAGTGACATCACCACGGGCACCAGACTCCACTCCATCGAGGACATCTACATGAGGTGGTGTGTTAAGAAAGCAGCTTCTATCCTCAAGGACCCCCACCACCCAGGTCATGCCCTCTTCACTCTGCTACCATCAGGGAAAAGGTACAGGAGCCTAAGACGAGCACTCAGCGACACACGGACAGTTTCTTCTCCACTGCCATCAGATTCCTGAATGATCAATGAACCACAGACACTGCCTGATTTTGACTTTTTCTTGCACTATATTTGTAAAGTGGTTTATATCAATGTTTGCCCTGTGACGCTGCCGCAAAACAATGAATTTTGTGACCCGTTCGTGACAATAAATTCTGATTCTACTACATTTAGAAGACATTTTTGGGATATAATTCTTGGTGTACGTTAGTTTGGATTCTACCTTAATCATCTTGAAACTAACAGGTTTAGAACTACAATCAGTGAGAAAAGATTTAATCTCACGTTCAATGAAACTTCTGTGGAATTTTGGTTCAAGATATATTTAGAAGGCATTTAGACAGCTGTGTGCGGCTATGGCCCACTTGCAGGACACGGAGCGTTTCCATGCAGGTCTTTAAAAATGTTAAATAAAATACTTTAAATCAGATAAGGGCATGTTTCTTAGAGCTTCCTTTGACTTGAAAATATTGCTCAGTCATTGCCACTAGAGGGCCTTGGGATGTTGGGGCGGAAGCCTGGTGGGCCTTCAACCGAAAAAGTTGAGAACCACTTTTAGAGGGATGCAGGATGGGCTTTGGTTGTCAATTTAGATGGAGCAAGGGGCCATGTCTGTGTTGTAAAACTCTGGGACTGTATTCACTGCTCGTCCTGGTGATGAGCCATCACCTTGACCGATGTGGCCCCAATGCGGTTTGTTGGGGAATTCCATCTAACGAACAAGGAGCAGTCGGTACGTTTAGCAAGTGGCAGGTTTACCCGTCTCTTTCAATCCGCCACTATTCTAGAGTGAAACGTGTCGGCAACACACCCTTCATTCCCTTACCTGAATCGGGAGGCTTGTTGATCAACATGGTGTGCATTGCCATGATGTTGGGACCAGTGAAGCACTCGACATATCTCAAGATCTAAAAGTATTAAACATATCAAAAAAACATTTTCTGCAAAAGACAGATTTCACACACACAATTTCTACCGACAAACTGGGTGCAAGGACAGGACAACAGTTGAGTTAAAGAGTTAAGAACTTGTGCTAGTTTGAAGTGTAAAGGAAATCAGATGAGATTGGACTATTGTGATCTAGTAGCAGAGATCAGATTGACTAGTTTATGATGCTATGAAAATGTTTCAGTGATATTGGAGAGGCCACCTTTGGAGAATTGTGTGCAGTTTTGGTCACCTAACTACAGGAAAGATATCAATAAGACAGAAAGAGTGCAGAGAAGATGTTGTCTGGATTTCAGGAACTGAGTTCCAGGGAAAGGTTAAACAGATTAGGACTTTATTCCCTGGAGCATAGATGAAGAGAGATTTGAGAGAGGAATTTAAAGTTATGAGGGGGGTAGACAGAGTAAACGCAGATAGGCTTTTTCCACTGAGGGTAGATGATACAAATCAGAGGTTAAGAGTGAAAGGGGAAAATTTTAGGGGGAACATCTTTACACACAGAGTGGTGGGAGTGTGGAATGAGCTGTCAGCTGAAGTGGTGAATGTGAGCTCAATTTTAACATTCATGAATTTGGACAGGTACATGGATGGGAGGTGTATGGATGGCTATGGACTGGGTTCAGGTCAGTGGGACTAGGCAAAAAATAGTTCGGCATAGACTAGAAGGGCCAAAGGGCCTGTTTCGGTGCTGTAATGTTCTTTGGTTACATTTTGTGCTGAGACTCTATTACTTTTAAGAGAACAGCTCATATTGTATTGTATATGTTGAATACCAATATGAGTTTTGGTGTGGGGGGGGGTAGAGGAGAAGGAGGGAAAGTGGGAAAAGGGAGAAAAGGTCACTGTGTAAATTTAATGAGAAACGTTTGTACATATTTTGGTTGACATGATTCACAGTGCGAAAAATTAAAAATTATTTAAAAAAGAGAACAGGTCAGAAACACAAAAAAGGAATGTTCTCGTTGCTGCGGTAATGACAGCGTTGCCATTGGTGCAGACCTGGGAGATTGGGGCATAAGGAAGTCTCTTCCAACGTGGCTTTACAGGGTCCTACAGCCCAGTCATTACCCTGACAGCCCTGTGCAGGTTTTATTTGCCTGTAAAACAGGCCAGTGTTCTGTGTTAACATTAGCTAAGCCACGGAGGTATGTACCCAAGGTGGCAGAACCCATGCTTGGCAGCAGACTACTGGGGGTGTGGGATGTACGAGAAGATGTACAAAGAGGGGGAGTATAGGGGTCCACAGTGTCAAACCAGCAGTGAGGGGTTCAGAGCCAGAAAGGCTCACACCCCTGGCTGTGAGCAACTGGAGACTGGCTCATGGAGCCGGGACCAGGATCCGTAAGGGTGCCGAGGGCGAGAAGGGCTCCCAAAGGAGCTTGGCCATTGACAGTTTCCTGATTGTGTCGGGGGGTCCAGATCCTGGTGCTTGGGGTCACCGCTGGAATGGTCAAGATGCCGTGCGGCTGCAGAAATTGTGGCAGAGCAGGAGTGGAATCCACAGACTCCCTGAAGGACTCTCTCTCATGCTTCTCCTTCTCTTATAGGTGGGGACACCAGGCTTGTGGCGCCTCTGTGTGATCCTATACAGCAGTCAAACCTTGTCCTGAAGCACCTAATCATATATAAACATCTTCCATCTGTGGATCTTCTCAATCACTGGGATTTATGTGACTTAAATGAGACTTGATATTTGGATTCTAAACCCCGGCTCTTACCTCTGGTAGGCAACAATACTTAAAAAGTATTTCATTATTTTGGAAATCTTGGATCTTGGAAACCGCTTGCTGATCTGCAACGTTCTCGTTTTTTGTAATGGCTATATCTCTCATCACTGTTAATCCTGGGACCACAACTTCCTTTCGACATATCCTTTCAAACTCCTCTCTGGGAATCAAGACCATATTCATTTCAAAACTACATTCATCGAATGCATTGCTGTAATAATTTGCAATAAAATCATTTCTTTTTCAGTTGACATCTGAAATAAAGAATTGTAAACATAGCTCTCTCGATTCTCTCAAAATATCTCCAAGGGGTGTGAGGCCAGGTAAACAACTCATTTCAACCAGCACCCCCTCCCCAGATTCGGAAGAAAAGGGGACAGATGGCAGGGAATAGAGAGAGATAAAAAGAAAGAAAATAGAAAAGAAAAAGCAGTAAGAGTGAGGTTTGACATCTCAGTGTCACATCATTTTAAAAGTATTAAATTTCGAATGAGTATACTCATTGACAAAATACTAAAATAAATTCTACAATCTGGGCATTTAAGTAATTAAGCATTTAAGTAAGGATGCCTAATTTCAACGAACATACTGTAGCTATTTCTAAGACTATAAGGAATCTTCTCATGGGGAACACAACTTTGCAGGTCCACGTTCCAAAGATCAATGTGAAGTCGGGAGTCAGATTTCCATGTTACCGTGATATATTTCCTGGCTATCGACAATGCAATTTTTAATACATTTAGATTTACTTCTGGAGAAGTTAACTGCCAAATTCCCCAGAAGAAACAATTCCAGGTATATGTCTTCCTTTGTTTACATCTCTCTCGCTTTTGCATTCGTATCTTTTTCTCAAGTACAGTTTACAGCAGTGGTTTTAAAACTTTTTCTTTCCACTCAGTCCACCTTAAGTAATCCCTATGCCATCAGTGTTCTGTGATTAGTAAGAGATTGCTTAAGGTGGGATGTGAGTGGGAAGGGAAGTTTGAGAATCATTGCTCTAGACTCAATTGTTACTGAAATATTTTGCTTGAGAAAAATTGTCCTTGGCCCAATCTCCTTTGGAGTTATGAAACTGTGCACATAACGAGTCAATTAGGGACCGTTAAAACAATGGTTCTCAACCTTTTTCTTTCCACTCACATCCCACTTTAAGTAATCCCTATGCCATCGGTGCTCTGTGATTGATAAGGGATTACTTAAACTGGGATGTGAGTGGAAAGAAAAAGGTTGAAAACCACTGGTTTACAGTTAAGTAGGAAGACTGCCTGTCCCACAGGAACTGAATCTCAGCGTTGCATGAACTATGAATCTGAACTTTGAACTTGGGTGAGGGAGTTAAGGTTTCCTGTCTGTGCCTTTCATTATTATCACCTCATCCAAGATTCCTGTCAGCTTTCTGCACTCAAGGGAAAACAAGACAAATCTCTTCTCGTAACTGAAATGCTCCATCACAAGCTACATCCTGGTGATTCTCCTCTGCCCCCTCTCCAGAACAATGATGTCCTTCCTATTACGTGGTGACGAGATTTGAACACAGTCCTCCAGCTGAGACCTAACCAAAGCTTTACAACTCCCCGCTCTCATATTCTCTCAACTTGCACCTTCGAGGATCCTTGTACACGGAGACTCTTCTCATTCCTCAGTACTCCCAGGGCCTTATAATTCACTGTAAATACCCTTTCCGCCCATCTCAAAGTAGATCACCTTAGATTTATGGGGATTCAATGCCATCTGTCACTGCTCTGCCCATTTTAACTGTAGCCTGAGACAATCCACCTCACTATTAACACCAACAATTTTCAAACCTAAGATTTCTGATCATACCTGCTGCATTCATAGCCATATCATTAATAAATAACAAGCAGTGAGGGTCCCAACAGAGATCCCAGTGGTTCACCATAGATCAGGGGCATCCACACCCAAAATACTTTTCACCAGTAAGAGAATTTTGGATCAAATTTGTCAATGTGCCTTGTCCCATGATCTCTAATTTTCCAAATACAATAGGAGCAGGAGTCGGCCATCCGGCCCATCGAACCTGCTCCACCATTCAATGGGATCGTGGCTGATCTGATGATAGGCTCATCTCCACCTCCTTGCCTTTTCCCCAGATCCCTCAATTCACATATTATGTAAAAATCTATCCAACCTTGTCTTAAATATATTTACTGAGGTCACTCACCTCCACTGCTTCAACGGGCATCGAATTCCACAGATTCACCCCACTCTGGGAAAAGAGGTTCCTCCTCATCTCCATCCTAAATCTATTGCCTAGAATCTTGAGGTGATATCCCCTAGTTTTAATCACACCTACCTGTGGACACATCTTGCCCGACTCTACCTTTTTTTATGCCTTTCATAATTTTATACATTTATATAAGATCCCCTCTCATTTTTCTAAATTCCAGTGAGTATAGACCCAGACGATTCAATCTCTCCTTTGTGGGACTCTATCAAAGGCCATGAAGTCCACCTAGATCAGCCATTCTCAGTGGGGGCCATATGCCCCCACCCCACCCCGGAACCACAGTATATTTCAGGGGGGCTATGGACTGAAATCATAAAATATTTTTTAGTGTTCTTATGCAGTCCGTTGTCAAGTTTATGGTCACCTGATTACGCAAGTAGTACAACCTCTCCTAACAGTGCTCTCCAGTCCTGTAGGAGAAATATATACAGAAGAAATTAACTTGAAGGGGGTCCATAAACATTGAGCAGAGCCAAGGGAGCCATAACCAAAAAAAAAAGGCTCAGCCTCTCCTCTCGAGTCAACCCTTTACCCTGGGAATTAAAGCAGTGAATATTCTCTGAGTAACTCCTCAAACATGGGCAGCCTCATAGCACTCTGGTCTGGATGCAGTCTTGTAAACTACAACCAAAGCTTCTCTTAGCTTTCATGCCTGTTGTAAATATTTAGAAATATTCCGGAGATAAAATATTGCCTCCTCAACCCTTCCCATTGGTGTAAATACATCCAAGTTTTCCTTAAAACACAACAATTTACCTGAAGATTTCCAGATTTTCATCCAGAACCAAATCCTTAACGTGTAGGAATCCATTGTCTTCGTAAAACCGCCTCTGCTCAAGGGTGAGAAAAGAGTTTTCCAAAGTGTATCTGCACAGAAAGATTTACTTTCAATAAATTGAATCATTTTGTTTAAATTAAAAAAAATTCACCCAAAAATGATGTTTTATTCTGCATTATGATAAATGATATTTTGCTTGGCAATCATCAAACCATTTTCTTTGATAGGTACAAGTTGCAAATCCTAATACTGCAGGATATATTTTTATTTTCTTTGAGGATAAGATTAAAATGCTCTGTAAAATAAAATACATATCACCCCTCAGGATTCCCCAAAATATTTGCTCCCAAAACATTTATTGAAAATGTCAACCTGAATGACCATGTATCTGTCAAACTGAGTTCAGACAGCAGGAACATTGCATCTTCTGCCAATGCTTCACTTCAAGGTTTAACGTGTATTTCTGGACAACTCTGGTGTCTTCTGACTCAAAGGCAATGAAATTCACATCACCTCAAAATGTCCCTCTTTGCTCTCACCTCAGAGAAGTACAACTTCCATCAATTATTCATAAGTAATTTTTTTTACTCCCCTGTAGTGGAACGCCAAGCTTAAGAGACAAGAGCTGCAACTTTAAAAATTCCTGGAGCCATAGGAAAGCAAAATAAAACAATGAGGAATTTTATTATAACACATCACTTCTAACAATAAAACATTCACAGAGGGAACACAGAGAGGGGAAGGTGCCTGGTATATGCTGCCAGGGGAAGCAGTGGATGCACCTTATTGAGACATTGAGATAGACAGCATGAACAGGCAGGGGACAGAGGGATTAGAGCCCAGGCACACATGGCATTTAATTTTGCACAGGCCAAATGCTCCTTTGCTCGGTGTAACAACAAGTTGTCCCCATTATTAACTGGAACCAGACTACAAAGTTACCTCTGCAGACATCGGAGAGAGGATTTCTCCACCATGTTTTCATAAGACATCTGGACCCCTCTTAAAAAGTCCCCAACTCCCCTGACTTTTCATGACCTTAAACCCAAGCTTCTTGCTTTTTGTCACTTAAGAAAACAAAGATCTGTAGAAACACAAAAAACATGGATACTGCAATCTTGAACAAGCTACTGGAGGTCAGGCAGCATCCGTGGGGAGAGGTCAGACAACATTTCTGGTTGGGACCTTCTACGGAGTGTTGAGAATTTAATTGGGACTCAAATTTCTGCAAAGATGCTACTTATCAAGTTTTTTTCTGGCATCCACGAATAGGGCAGTTTTCCAATCCAAAACAAGTAAACAAAATGGAACTGCTTAATGTGCATTTTGTGTGTTCTGCCGTTACACAAGAGTGACACAATTTTGAGTGATTTCACGGGAGGTCTTTCTGTTTAATTTAAAAAAAAAAGCTCTGTTGACCACGTAATCTTGCACGAGTTTGCAGGTCTGGATTTTGTTTCTAGACAAGGGAAAGGCTTGCAGGCGACATCACACTACTACTTACTGGAACTTTCCAGGACTGGAGTACGAAGATACCTCTGCAGACGTGGGGGAGGCTTTCTGAAGTATGGATTAAGGAAAATAAAATAATTGCTCATAATCATACTTAAAATGAAGACAAAAGACCATTAATCTCTGGAAGCAGAATTCTTCTATTCTTTATTCCCCCCAGTTGTTCAGGTGATCCAAACTGAAGTAGTGCTGGAATAGAATAGCACTCTAGGTACACACCACTCTTAAAAAAAAAATTCTTGCAAATCTCCTTTAAACTTTCCCATCTCAACTTAACACATTGGTCTCTGTTTTTGGATTTCTGGATACCCAACCACTGTACTTCAATAATGTAAAGGTTTACCCATGGACCGTCCAGAGTATAAAAGCTGAAAGGTTACAGGTGGCTGGAGTCCAAAGGGTTAAAACCATTCCCTCAAGTATTTGACATTTCCACCCAAAGAAAAGACTGACCATTGACCTGTCTATGTGTCTCACCATTACAATATTTTAAAAGATTTTTAAACCTACACAGTTAGGGAAGATTTAGACAAATATGGGCCAAATGCAGGCAAATCGGTGGAATTTGTTGCCACAGCCCAAGTGGAGCCCAAGTCATTGGGTGTATTTAAGACAGAGATTGATTGGCCAGGGCATTAAAGGTTATGGGGAGAAGGCTGGGCAGTGGGGCTGAGTGGGAAAATGATCAGCTTATGATTGAATGGTGAGCAGATTCAATGGGCTGAATGGCCTATTTTGCTCCTATATCTTATAGTCTAAATGGGACTAGGCTAAAATGGCAACTTGGCTGACGTGGATGAGTTGGGCCGAAAGATGTATTCAACATTGTATGATTCGTCGATACTTAGGGATATGATTTGTGGGCATTAGAAAGCCCTGACCAGATTAGGGAGAGCAAGCGAAGGATATGGCAGAGCAAAATATATGGGCAGAGAAAGGGCATAATGAGTTTAATCCCAGCAAGCACAAGGTATTGTACTTTAGGGAACATGTACAGTTAATGCCAAGAGCCTTAACAAGATTGATGTATAGAGGAATCTGTGGGGTTACAGGTCCATAGCTCCCTGACAATGGCCACACAAGTAGATAGGGTGGTAAAGAAAGTGTTCGGTCTGCTTGCCTTCATTGGTCAGGAGAGGAATGGCAATAGCAAGTTATATTGCAGCCACACTGGAGTATTGTGTGCAACTCTGGTCTCACACGCATGCAGGAAGGGGCTTTGAAAAGGGTCCAGAAGAGATTTACCAGGATGTCGCCTGGATAAGACAGTCTGAGCTGTGAGAGGCTGGACAAACTTGGGTTGTTTTCTCTGGAATCAGAGCAGAGGGGAGATCTGATCAAGATTACAAAATCATGGGAGGCTTTGATAGGATAGAAAATCAATATTGCCCCAGGGCAAAATCTTGTCAAATACAGTTAATGCAGGACATGCAAATGAGGTGAGGGGAGTGCGAAGATGTGTGGGGCGTGATTTTTCTTGTACAGAGAGGTAGATTCCTGTGAAGACTAGTGATAGAAGGAGATATGATAGTTTTAAAAGAGCTTCCAGGTGGACGTGAATACATAGGGAATGGAGGGATACAGATCATGAGCTGGCAGGAGTAATTTAGTTTAATTTGGGCATCATGTTCAGTGATATCTTCTCACAAAAAACTCCCAATAAGTTTAAAAGGTTTTGTTAATGAGGACAAGTGCTTGATCCCAAAAGCAATGTAGGAATTACACCACAGGACACTTCCCAGAGTAAAACAGGAAAGTCTGCACACTCAGTAGTTGAAGTAAAAACAAAAGCTGGAGAAACTCAGCTGGTCAAACAGTGTCCTTCATGTAGCAAAAAGATGCATAACCAACGTTTCGGGCTTGAGCCCTTCATCGATGTATGACGGCATAGGTATAAAAGGCACAAGGTTCTTCCTAGTTTGGCTCAGACCCTGTTTGTTACAGAATTCACATGCCGGCGCACTTTAAATGTGACACGTCCACCCCTTTTTTAGATCCCCATCATTCTTTAGGTGAAAAGTAATTCCAAAGTTCGCCACCTGTTACCATAAACCTCTCGTTGTGGAGAAAGACAATGTTTGCTTCCTGTAACTTCTCCCAGGCACAGCACTGGCCATTCGGCCCTCGATGTTATGCCAACCCATACATTCCTTTAAAAATTTTACTCAACCCTCTCTACCCGTAACTCTCTATTTTTCTTTCATTCATGGGCCAAAGAGTCTCTTAAAAGCCCCCAATGCCCCAGCCTTCACCACCACCCCTGGCAAGGCATTCCAGGCACCCACAATTCGGTGTTTTAAAAAAAACTTACCCCTAAACTTCCCTCCCTTCACTTTGTATATACGCCTGAGATGCGACCACCGCTCCGGCTGAGGCAGGTGGTCGGCGTGGCTACTACACAAAGGATACGAGGTCGGGGTGGAGGTGTTGCCGCAGTACCCTGAGCCGGGCGGCCGCAGCCATCATAACGCGGGGCAAAGTCTCGGAACTCTGCAACGAGAGGCGATGCCGGCCGCCGATTGGCCGGGTTGAACAGCTACGTTCGGAATGTAGCAGCGCGCTGGCCAATCGGGATAGGGCTTCCTGCGCTGATTGCAGCCCGCCTGGGCCCACGTTCCCACTCGAGAACGGCAACTGTCGAAAGTAGTGATTGACAGAGGGAGGGAACAGCCCTTCGGCCCATTGCCTCCATGCCTACCCGAGCTAGCCCATTTGAATGGGCTTGGCTCACATCCCTAACCTTCCCTCTCTCTGTATCTGTCTTAAACGTCTTTGAGCCTTATTATTTCAATTTTCAAATTTAAATTCAGATGATTTCTAATGTTCATATACACACATATATTGAGATAAAATATTACTATATGGGGAAAACTTATAAACGAAAAAAAATATTGGTAACATGGTCATCTGAATTAATTAAAAATGTAACCAGGTTAATTTTACGCAGGTGAGATCTTGCTACCAAAATATTAATTTCTTACCCAATTAAAATATAAATATATATATATAATATAAAGTATAATCGTGTTATATGGCGAGCTCTCCACTGGCCACCGAGACAGAGGTGCACCAAAGAGCTACAAGGACTGCCTAAAGAAAGCTCTTGGTGCCTGCCACATTGACCACTGCCAGTGGGCTGATATTGCCTCAAACCGTGCATCTTGGCGCCTCACAGTTCGGCGGGCAGCAACCTCCTTTGAAGACCGCAGAGCCCACCTCACTGACAAAAGAGGAAAAACCCAACCCCAACCAATTTTCCCTTGCAACCATGTCTGCCTGTCCCGCATCAGACTTGTCAGCCACAAACGAACCTGCATCTGATGTGGACTTTACCCCTCCATAAATCTTCGTCCGCGAAGCCAAGCCAAAGAAAGAATTTAAATTACATTTCACCGATGACCTGGGTTTCCTGGACAGGTCCTTGTTTTGCAGAACTTGCTTATAAAATTCCTTGCACTGACAGTCTATGTTCTATTTATTTGTAACATGGCTTCTGCTGTGGCCACATCCAACTTATTTTTTAAAATTTTGTCCATTGAACATTTATTAACGAGAAACCTCGCTCAACATTAGCATTATTGGCTGGTATACTGAACATGTACTAGCCCAAAATTAACAACTCTGAGAATTGCTCTTCAACTGTCATTTGTGGAAGCACAATATATATAATTTGCTTTTCCATTCTTCTGGATTACAGACCATCTCTTAATCAACGAGGCTTTATTTTTTAAAAAGTTGTCCACTGACAAAAATAACATTGTCCTCAAATTTTTATTCCCCTCTTTTTTTAACAATGATGATTCCACTTATTCTCGTGTTGGAAGAGTATTTAGTAACATCCCTGTTAAAGTATCAAATTGTTCAAGTGATGAAATCCATTTCACAAGATAGTCGTGGCAAGTGTCATAATTCTTTTTCTGTTCAAAAGTCACTTTTAAGGCAAGCCATGACACTTTAAAGGGATAAACTTTTCATCAATTCTTTCTTTAACACAGTCAACAAGCTCCTTTAAGTACTTCCATGATGACGTTTGCTTTTTAAAAAAAATTGTATCATCTTATTGCTGAAGAGATATTGAAAACTGAACAGAAATCAGTAGGCTTCGCTCAATTGAATTTTCAATTATTGAAAAAGTCAACAAGAATTTTTGTGACTTTTTCTCAGAATTGAAGTATGTTTTCAGTGCTTTGAATAAAATGAGTCTTCGCTCAACTGGATTTATTAAAGAGAACCACCAGGTTTTAGTATGCGAGAGAACTGAAGAATGCAGAATGCCAACAAAAATCCTTTCATCGCTCAGTTCGAACAGTACAAATGAAAACAATTTCATGACCAATTACTTCAATGTCAACAGAAAGGACATCAAATGCAGATTGAGCAGGCAATATGCAGAATACGAGCTGGACAGCCAACACCTTCCACAGAATCATTCATGCTTTGAAATGACATCGTCCGCACCTTGACCCAAATCTCCACCAAAATGAGTGCACAATTTTTCTCGTTAACTCCATAAGAGTTCCTTTGCAACAGCTTGCTCTAGTTTCTGAGGTCTCACCTGGAAGGGATTTTATCCGCAACAGCTTAATCAGCAAAGCCTTTCTCTTAGGGAAAAAATTGCAATTAAAGGGGAAAACATTTCTGCCTGGTGATTACCTGCATCCATGGATATGCCGTAAAAAAAACCTCAAGGCATTTATATATTTTTACCAACCTCTGCAATGATAGATGGAGCTATTACATTTTTAAGCAATTGGAGTTTCACACTCGGAAATCAAAATGTATCCTATTTACTAGCATGAAATGTCCAGCAAATTCAAAAATCAGCACAAGGTACAAGCTGGTGATTGTATCTTCTAGACAGATTTCTGAGGTCATAAACAAGTGAACACTTACCATTAACTCAGAGATTAGAGGAATAGAAACTTTTGATCTAAAAAGACAATCATAAATCTATCAATTTATCTATCATTTAGATAAAAGTTTTGTTCATCAACTTGAAATAAATATCTATTGCTGAATGCAATATCCCATTGAGAAAACAAAGTGCAAGATAAGACCTTAGTCAATGACCTCTGCAAACAAGTTTCCCACATTAGAATAAAGGCAGTGCAATGCAGTAGTGGCTCTTCAACCCACTATTTTGGGCCAATCAATATATAGCAATCCAAAAACCAAACTCTCCAAAACCTGTTTTTCTTGTATCCACGTGCCTGTCTAGAGTCTCTTAAATTGTTCCAGCCTCCACCACGACCCTTGAAATGCATTCCAGGCACCCACAAAAACATCCCTGATGTCTTCCCTCCCTTCACTTTGTACAGATGCCCTCTGACGTTTGCTACTCCCACCCTGGGGAAAAGGTGTCAGCCGTCTATATTGATCAATAGCGTCTCCTCTCATCCTTCTTTGCTCCAAAGAATGTCAGACTGAAAAGGCATATGGGAGAAAGCATGGTTAAAATAAAAATATATAAATAGCACTTATAAAATGAGAAATAAAAATAAACAGAATTATAATCGTACATCTACATTTTCAGATTTTATTGAGTTTAGAATGAGTGATTACAGTCCTTTTCACACCATTTGGTCTCTTGATTTACAAAAGGTGCTCAAAGCTCCACATGGAGCAAACTGCCAACATTTGTTCCCCCCACCCCCCCACCAAAATCTTCAGTACAATACTGGTCTGGAAAGTAGCTGATTTCAGACAAAAACTCTTGGTTGAAATATGTCAGAAGTCCTATGCATGATGGTGTAGTTCTCAATTCAATTGGTCTCAAGCTTATAAAGAAAGCTGGTGAATTAGGCAAACTGTAAATATTGCAAGAGACACATTTTTAGTAATTTTACATCCTAAAGATGTTGGTCTATTGATCCAGGACTGAATCAATGTTAAATACTGCTTAATTCAACCGGGAAGTAGCACGCAGTTTAAATGATTTTGTTCAGGTTCCATTTGCCTTTAGAATTTTCTGTTCACAAGGAGATTTATATCCACAGGATTAGCTCTCAACTGTTTTTTTTTCCAAAAAAAGCTTCAAAGGCAAGCGAGTTGCTTTTTTTGAAAAAACAAGCAGCAATTTTGTTATTGGATTAAAACTGCTGTATCAATAGTAATCAAAAATATTTAATGCAAAATTCACATGACTACTTTCATCTTACCAGAACTGGAACTTAAAGATACAGGCTCTATTTATGCCCAGAACTTCTTGACAACTTTCAATATAAACACCAAAAGCGTTCCCGAGAATAATCTCTGCAATCCTCACGTTCACATTCTCCACATTGTTTTAAAAAAAAAAGGCATAACTTGGCCTATTGCAGTCACCATTAAAAGGCGCACCACAAACTGAATAAAGCTATCGTTCTCAATTGATTGAAAAAGATGGCATAAATTTGTTTCTTCCTGTCGGCTTCAGACATTGAGCCATGATAACGGATTAAAGTTTGTAAACTATTTCCTTGAACAAAAAGTCTTGAACAAGTTAGTGTGCCACAAATAAATGAGCAGGAAAACTGCCTCTGACAATCACAAGTCACAAAACAATGATTTGACAGCAGCTCCAATCCATTGGTCTTGATCAGGAAAACCACCAGCTGCTTTTAACTTTAATAAACTTCAATGGTTTTACATCATGAGGAACTCCATGATCAGGTGATGCCTCATTCAGACCAGAGTATCCATAAAAAGCCTGACCTTGCTGGAATTTGAAAACAAGCAAACTGCTGAATATTCAGCAGGACACGTAGCATCTGTGGAGAAATTGTTAGAGGGGAGGGGGGGAAAGTAGCTTTTAAAAAAGTTTTGACAGCTTGATAAGGAGTCGTACCAGAAACACGTACATCCTGTCCAAATGAAGAAAAACAAAATGGCACTCGCTACTGGGGCAGGAGACATTTCCAACTAAGAAGGTAAAGTATGAGGCCCATGAAAACTCCAGCAGATGGAGAGGAAGCTGAATGAACGAGATCAATGGTTCTCAACCTTTTTCTTTCCACTCACATACATTTACCCCCTCCAAAGAAAAAGACATACTGACTAACCACAGAGCACCTATGGCATCCAATGCCATAATCCGGGATTACTTAAGATGGTATGTCAGTAGAAAGAAAAAGGTTGAGAACCAGTGAACAAGATCCTGAATTGGTTTGCATTTCATCGGCAAAAATAGATGCCAACCCACCCTTTTCACATTTTATTCTACAATATCTTTTATTTAGCCCTTGAAATAGCAGTTTTTATGTTTTGCATATTATGGGCAACTTTATTTTTTGATGGGTGCCCAAGATTGCTATTAGAGGACAAGCTGATTGGTTTTATGGGAAATGAAGGCAGGAGTGTAGAGCAGACAGAACAAACTTGCTGTTACAAACATACCTTTCAGCGGACTTTGGTGGAAAAGTTCAGATTGCACTATAGCCTACCATTGTAGGCAAGGATGTGACAAACATATTAAAAATTCAACTTCTCAGAGGCCTCAAATTAGAAGTACAAATACAGACATTTATGTGTAGTCCAGGAAGGAATTAGCACATACCGGAACAAATAAACCAGTTAGGCTCAACAACCTGCAAATAGAATTTTAAACCAGCTTGAAGTCATAGCATTACTACAAACTGCCTGGGAGAATGAATTCAAAACAACAATTTAGGATTAGTAGGGTAGAAAAAACAGAAAAAAGATCAACAGCCATTTTAGCAAATTTCCAATTTAATGAACTGGGTTACTGTGCTGTGTGAAACCTATTTGGAAGGGTGGAGGGCAGGGATGGAGGAGGAAACAATGGGGAAAGCAGCATATAAAAAGGCCCCCCCCCCCCCCCCCCCCAGTAACAAATTCTCAATCTTAATACACTTTTAACATATTATACAGAAACAAAGCCAGGTGCTCACAAAATAACATACACATGATGTGGTTTGGGGAAGACAGTGGGGGGGGGGGGGGGTAGGGGGGTGCTAGGAAGAAAGAGAAAAGCTTTAAATATTCATTAGTATGCAAATTCAAGATACAACATCAGCAACAAGATTCAGATTCAGAATAGCGGGAATCAATAAAGCATAATTAAAAAAATAAAAACTAAGTTGTTTAGGCTAAAGATTAGTTGCATTTATAGAAAAGCAGATGCAGATATCACTTTACAAAATATAAAATGTATTAAACACTAATAATAACCACAGGACAGAGTCAACATAATTGATTTTTTTTTTTAAAAGTCAGTTTAGCTCAATCTGACCTTCAATCTTCGAGTACTTTGCAGTACAGCCTTTCATTTGGTCTGCAACATTTTCTGCATGTTAAAACAGCGAACCAGTGTGAACTAGTACATACATCTGTGTTTACTACAAAATAACAAATGGAAAAAATACCATGATAACATTCTTGTTTAAGATTTGCCTAATTGGAAAGGAATGCTTCTCTTCCAAGTGAAGTGCAGGCCATGCAAATATAGCACAGTGGACCTACTTGTTTTTACAGAGAGAGCAACTGAATAAAGTCAACACTAACATTACATCCCAACTGTGAATAAACATTTCAAACCAAAGGCCAAATGAAACCATGCAAACTGCTGCATTCCATGAACCGGAGCAACAACTGCAATCCGAAACTTTCTCCGAAAAGATTGGCAGACATGTAGTTTTTCAATATATATTGATTGACCAGACATATGAAATGGTGCTGTGCTGCTGTTGGTAAGATGTGCTCCATGTGAAGCACTTTAAGGAGAGCCTATGTGGCACGGACAACAAGTGTCTAGAGATTCAAAATGAATCAACAGTATTGGATAATAAATTCTCAATTCAGAAGCTGCCTTAGTATTAGGTGCATCTTCAGTTTATGTAACAGAAAAACAAGGCAATGGATCTATTTCATATCCACGCATCATCTGCCAGAAGGCAGACACCTGGCAGACAATTTAAATGTATAAAGTTGCTTGAGATGGCATCATAATTGCAATTAACGTCTCATTTTCTGGGTGCCCGTTTTCCTTTAAGAGGTGGCACCAGGAGTTGGATTAACATTTTGCGTTGCAACCGTCGGAGCCACTTCAATGATCCGTGGTTTATCTATGATCCTGGCAGTGCGATTGCCCTTTTCCACTATTCCAATAATCCACGCCTGATAACCTTCTCCATATTTGGGCGATTTTATTTCTGCACAAAATCGAGCCGCTTGTTCTCGTGGAAGACAAATCAAAAGGCCACCTGCGAAAGAGCACGTCACAGGAGTCAATAGCCCCTTTCACACTGACTCTTGAACCCAGTAATTAACTGCCAATCTATCAGTTCACCTGCCAGTGTGAAGGCTCCAAACCAGTAAAGGGAGGCCAAATCGCCCCAGGGATGAAGCGCCTCGAGAAGGTGTGTCATTGACATTCCGTTTTGAATTGGCATACTGGATTGCCCAATGTGAACAGGACACCCGATATACCAGGTCTAAATTAGCGACATGCTGATGACCTTCTTGCATGCATGCAGGAAAGTGGTGGAAACAAAAGATATTCTTCCAAATAACAACCGATTTAAAAAGGTATAAACTATGTATTCAATTTACTAAATTCACAATCCTGATCAATGTATTTATTGTATTTAAATAAAATTATTCATACTTAATTAAAACATAATTAAGCATTATGTACAGAACAGCATGAGGCCTTCAGCCCATGATGTTGTGCCAACCTCTGTAAACCTACTCCAGTATCAGAAAATCGTAGTGGGAATAAAACATACACGAATAAGAACGTGGGAAAATACACTTACAATTTATAAAGGACCGTGGGAAAGTGGTAGCGGCAATAAATCACATAGGCACACAATTCATAGCGACCATGGGAAACTCTCAGCGGGGATGAAACATACAAACAAAGTGGGTACATATCACAATCAAGGATAGATAGATGTGTGTGAGAGACCGAGGGAAGGGAGAAGAACATACAAAACACACGCAGCAGACGGGCAGGGAGCTAGCCATCTTTTCCTTTAAAGCCCCCATCTGCCTTGGCATAATGAAAGGGCTGTAGGCACTGAACACTCACGGAGGAGTTTCTCTGCTGCACAGAATTCTGGAAGGGCAAGTCCGCCATCGCTCGATGCGTCACTCAGGACATCACTGCTGGATGATAGGTACCCCTTTGCTCTGAGCACACAGAACCATTTTTCCTTGGTCCAGTGTGAACAGCACTACTAGTTTTTCTAAACAGTTCGCTCATCCACCAATTTAGCGGTTTGCCAATGTGAAAAGGGCTAGCGTCTAATCAGACCTTCAGAATATGGCAACATATTAGATAATGTTGTTTTCACTGGAGGGGAGACTTGATAGGTTATAAAATGAGAGGCACATGGAATAGAATTCCCAGGTTAAAAACATCAACTAACAGAGGACACGCATTTATGGGGAGGGAAAGAAAGTTTAAAGGGGTTGTTCAGGACAAGTTATAGTTTTAAAAAAAAAAACACAAAAGAGTGGTAGGTTCCTGGAATTGAAGCCAAGGATAGTGGTGAAAGCAGATATGATCACAGCATTTAAGAGGGTCAAATGTACAACATGGCAACAGAGCCTTTCGGGCCACAAGCCCGTACCACCTAAAAACACCTATCAACCTATAACTCCCGTACATTTTGAAGGGGAGAGAAAACAAGCATCCGGAGGAAACCCATGTAGACTTGGGGAGAACATACAAACTCCTTACAAACAGGCTGGATTTGAACCTGGGTTGCTGGCATTATAATAATGTTGCTCTAACATGTCACCTTCCCAATCGAAAATTAAGATGCAGGAAAATGGAGGGATTTAGTTTAAATTGGCATCAAGTCTAGTCCACACCACGTGGGTCAAAGGTCTTGTGCTATACAGTTTTTTTTAGCCACTTTGTTAAAATCTGCTGCCAATAGAAATGGACTCCAGGCATCTATGCTTGGTTCATAGATTACAAAGTAACAGCTGCCATTCACTTAGTTGCAAGCTGCTTTATGGAATTTTAAAATGTTTGCCACTGTCTAAATGTGAGAAAAACAGCTTGTAATTTAATCAGTGAATTCAAAAGCAGAGTATTCTTGTGATGTTAAATGAGGGATAAGCTGTCTAGGGGTGACTTGTGGTGCACGGCTTGACGCCATTTGGCACGTCACCACTCTTGTAAACTTTTACAGGTGTGCCATGGAGAGTATTCTGACCAGTTGCATCACAGCCCGGTATGGAGACGCCAACTCTCGAGACAAGAATAAACTGCAGAGAGTTGTTAACTCAGCCTGCGACATCACAGGCCCCAGACTTCATTCCATTGAGGACAGCTACATGTGGAGGTATTTTAAGAAAGCGGGCTCTATCCTCAAATACCCCCACCACTCAGGTCATGTCCTCTTCAATTTGCTACCATGGGGGGGGGGGGGGGGGGGAAGGTCCAGGAGCCTAAAGAAGACTTCCCCGCTGCCATCAGCTTCCTGAATAATCAATGATCCAAAGTCACTGCCTCACTTTGACTTTTTGTGCACTGTTATTTTTTTCTTTCTTAGTGATGTAGTAAGATGGTACAAAATGAATGTACAAGTATGAGCCTGCCACAAAACAATGAATTTCATGATTTGAAACATACAAACAAAGTGGGTACATATCACAATCAAGGATAGATAGATGTGTGTGAGAGACCGAGGGAAGGGAGAAGAACATACAAAACACACGCAGCAGACGGGCAGGGAGCTAGCCATCTTTTCCTTTAAAGCCCCCATCTGCCTTGGCATAATGAAAGGGCTGTAGGCACTGAACACTCACGGAGGAGTTTCTCTGCTGCACAGAATTCTGGAAGGGCAAGTCCGCCATCCTTTCTGCACTACTTGGTCAGCCTAGATTATGAGCACACTTTTGAATGATTAAATTAAGTACACTAAGTTGCGCAAGTTCCAAAACATTGAACCTTTTTAAACACTACATCCAGTTTCCACGAGATTAACGATTATATTATTTAACTGTGGTTAGATGACAGGCAAAGCTATGCTAGCAATCAACAATTGACAACCAAAAAAATCCATTAAATGTGAATTGTATGTACCTGACGTTTCAGGGCACGTGCCATGCATTAACCCAAACATATTTCCACACGCTTTGCTCACAGCTGCCATTTTAGCGAGGACAGGCAGGTTATGGATGACGAATGACACCTCATTTCGTTGCTGTTTGGCCAGGTTCTGAGCATGTCCAAGGATCCCAAAGCCCGTGATATCCGTTGCTGCATGTGCGTTGAAGGTGTGCATAAGGCCAGCAGCTGCAGGGGAAAAGGTCGAGACTTTGGTTCCATTTACAGAGGCTCACCTTCACCAATTTGGACACCAACTGTGATTTCAGAGCAGGTCTCATGTACATCAATATGGAGCACACAAATCTAAACTAGATCAGGGTTCTGGTTATTACTGATTGATTGTTTAAAAAAAAAGAAAATTCAACACCCAAGCGACAAAATATGTTGAATGCATGCCATCAGCTCTATTCTGCAACGAAGCACAAGGGGTATCATTTGATTAACTGTAATCAAAACTACCGATGAAAAATCTCATCACTAAAAATGCTTGGAGATTGGAGAAGGTGGACTTTCAATGACAATTCAAGGGTCACATAATATTTATGTCATGAGAAAGAGTGAACACAATTGACTGTTTAAAGGCCCCAGTTATTTTTAGAATGTGCCCAGAAGTATTGAACTGCACGTTTTACAAACATTTCTACGTCTGATTCCACCTGCATGGAATTCGCCCATCGTTACTGAATGAAGATCTACCGGGACCCGTGCCTGAAGAGGGCGCACAAAATCAGGGAACCGGTGCGGACTCGAAAGGCCAACGTGGCCCTGTTTCCGCTCCGTCAATGGTTAATACCCAAGGTACAGGAGCCCATTGGAGCTTTGCCATTAATATCAAGGATGACCCATTTAACGCAACTTCCGACCACATCCCTATTACCCTCAACTTTCATTAACTCTCAAAAGCCTGAGCCTGGGATACATCCAAAGGCTCAGTATGCAAATGAGGAATTTCAAAGATTCACACCCTTTAAAAGTAATTTTCATCACAACTCAACAAAAATGTTAAAAATGCACGTATAGTTAAGCCAGAGGATATTCTTGAACGCCATGAAAGAGAGGGTGTCTATTCATTAATAGTCCTATCACCAACAACAATTTGCATACAGTAAAATCTCTGGAATCCCAAATCTGCAGGGAATCGGCAGATCAGTAATTTCCCACTTGCTTGTTGCATGGAGAACGGTGAGGTCCACCAATTTTAAACTTCTATGTTTTTTAACCATTTATTTTCCGTGATTTTTTTGTGCCAGATGGTTGAATTCCAGAGAGATTTTACTGTCCATTTCCTTTTAAAGCTGTATATAATGTGCCATCACCAATTCTCAAGTAGAATTACACCCGTTTGTAAAATGTTTCTTGATATTCTCTTTGTGGCTATGAACAGAACAAACGAGTCACATCATACCAGTTCTGTTCAACCGTGCCATATTCATCATTGCTTCTTGGTAAGCTAATTCCACATCCTCTTGAGTGACAACAAGCTTAATCTTATTCCATTTTTCAGGCTGTTGGTAAAATATGAATAATTGATCAAAAATACTTTTGCAAATATTCAATCTTTGCACTAACTTAGCTTACCAGAATAGGTCTAATCCATGAAAATGAGGTTGAAACCAAGCCTTCTGCTGGCAGGCAGGCAAAGTTCCACATTAAAACCAAATTTATAAAATTATTTTTTAAATTTGTACTCATTTCATCAATGATCAGAATTGTCCAGAATGTATTAAACAGTTTGGGTGAGGCAAGTACACCCAGGTAAACTACGGAGAAGAAAAACACAATTAAGGGTCTTAAAATAATGTTTCATTGAATCCCATTCCCCTCCCCCCCATGAAAGATTTTGATGTTAACAGTTTCAAATGGAGTTCTGACAACAGTGAGCTCTGTACCCACAAATAGCACCAATCAGGTCAACATGCACCAAGAGTTTATTACACTCAAGTCTAGTTCAAAATGAATGGCCAATAGTTCACATGATAACACAATAAATGAATGAAATTTATCAAAACCTTCTTTCAGATACAAACAGGACAAAATATTCCAACAGGTCTCGTCATGGTGGCAGACAAGCTGAAAACGTGCTTTTCTGTTTTGAGGAAACACAAAGGGCTGTGGACACTACAACTGGGCAAGGGCATGACAGGCAGAATATATTGTGGAGAACAAAAAAAAACAGAACAGAATTTTTAATGCAAGGAAAAAGATTTTGCTGTTCAGAGGTAACAAATCAGTTAATGCACAAGTCCCCCAAGAAACGTGAAAGGTCTTTATTACAAGAGCAAAAGTTTAATCATGAAGAGGTCAAATATAAATTAGACTGGATTATTGTGAGATGCACCTGGACTATCATGGCATTTGCTACCATTTCACCAATCACAGTGTAGTTTAAGAATGGTGGTAATTAGTCAATTAGTCATGTAAACTTCCACTTTTATTACCAACTGCGCTATTTCCTCAGAAGCCCTAGGGAATTTGCCATCTTTTTTTTTAAAACAGATACATAATATAAAGTATCCTGTCTGAATGCATCAAAGGGAACTGGTCTGCCCAAGATCACAAAAAACTGCAGAGATGTGAATGCAACTCAGGCAATCCCACAAACCAAGCTTCCATCCAACTCCATCAGTACCTTCTGATGTTTCAGGAATGAAGATGTGCAGAGCAACTTATTTTTACACAGATAGTAGTAGGTGCCTGGAATGGGCTGGCAAGGATAGTAGTGGAAGTAGATATGATAAATAGTATTTAACTGGCTTCTGGATAGGCATATGAATGAAGATGCAGGGAATATATTCATCATTTTAGTTTAATTTGGCCATTATGTTATTGAATGACAATCTACCGGGACCAATGCCTGAGAGGGCGCACAAAATCAGTGAACCAGTGCGGACTCGAAAGGCCAACATGGCCTGTTTCCGCTCCGTAAATGGTGATATGGTTATTTGTATTTTTTTTTAATGGACAAGAAATGAGCTTAAAGCAACTGAAATTTGTCATGCAGCTTAAAAGCACAACTAATGATACTCACAATATCGAGCCACTGGTGGACAGCCACTGCTACTTGAGTTCCAAGTGGTTTTGTTAATACCAATACATCGCCTGGAACTGCATTGTCTGGCCTGGAAAATATTCAAAAGCTATTGCAATATATCCATAATGATCACTTCACATTTGTCAACAACAAAGCATTCAAGTGGACATAACAATTGTAAAGGTTGGTTTGAGGGAAAGCAGGCTATCAAGGAAAATGGGATGTTGGCTTTCATGGCTAGAGGAATGAAGAGCAGGGAGGTTATGTTGCCATTGTACAAGGTACTGGTAAGGCCACCTCTAGAGTACTGTGTACAGTTCTGGTCTCCTTACTTGAGAAAGGATGTATTGGCTTTGGATGTGGTACAGAGATGTTCACCAGGTTGATTCCAGGGATGAAGGGGTTAGCCTATGAAGAGAGAATGAGTCACCTGGGACTGTACTTGCTGGAATTTAGAAGAACAAGAGGGGATCTTATAGAAATGTATAAAATTATGAAAGGCATCAATAAGACAGAGGTAGGCAAGTTGTTCCCACTGATGGGGGAGATGGGAACTAGAGGACATAGCCTCAAAATTTAGGGTAATAACCCAACAGTATCAGATAGATGTTTTCGCTGTAAGAAGGAAACGGGAACAACAGTACATGCAATTTGGGCATGTGAGAAAGTGGAAAAGTTTTGGGAAGATCTAAATCAGGTATTAAATAAAATCACAAAAAGCAACATCCCAAAAAATCCAGAGATCTTTCTTCTAAGTAATATAAGTAGTAAAGAACTTGGCCTCAAATTGGATGAAGCACAAAAAAGATTTATTATGTTAGCCTTAGCTGTAGCAAAAAAATGTATTATGTCAACCTGGAAATTAGAAGATAGCCTGAGAATACAACAATGGTACATAGAAATGAATAAATGTATTCCATTGGAAAAGATAACACAAGAAATAACATCACAGTATTCGAAGAAATTTGGTCCTACCGCGGACCTCCATCATCTAAACTGACAGAAGGAGAAGAAGACGAAATGAAATGACCCAGTGTAAAAGTAGATGACACAAATTTCTTGTTTATTTTAATTGTGTGATGACATTGTTTAATGGGTTTAATGTATCATATATGTTGAACGTTGAGTGGGTGGGGAGGGGGGGTGAAGGAGGGAGGGGAGGGGGGGAAAAGGGGAGAAAATGACACTGTGTATATTCAAGAGGGAAATGTTTGTGTGTATTTTGGTCAGTATGGTTCATAGTGTGAAAAATAAAAAAATTATAAAAATATTTAGGGTAGTAGATTTAGGACAAAGAGGAGGAGGAACTGCTTTTCTCAGAGGGTGGTGAATCTGTGGAATTCACTATCCATTGAAGCAGTGGAGGAGCCTCAGTAAATATATTTAAGATTGGATAGATTTTTACAAAGTTGGGGATTTGAGGGATATGGGAAAAAGGCAAGGAGGTGGAAATGAGCCATGATCACATTGAATGGCAGAACAGGCTTGACAGTCCTTCCCTCCTTTATCTGGCTGCACGACTCACCTTCCTTATCAGAATCTATACCTCCATAGCCTGATTTCAAATCACCTCCTCGCCTCTTCTTCCTCTCTACATCCATCCATCCCTTGTCCCATCTGGGCTCTTTTCTCTTTGTCTCTTCCATTGGCCACTGTCCTGCAACTCCAGCTCTCCCCACTATTTACCTCCTCACATGGTTCCAACCTGCATGTGCGAGCTTCTGTCTCACCTTTTAGTTGTTTATCTCTCTCCACTCAAACCTGATGCAGGGACTCAACCCAACATTGTGACCATCCCTCTGCCATCATTACTGCTGGTTATTTCAGTTCCTTCAGCAACTTCTGGAAAAAAACTTTGCAAGGTTTACCTTCTTTATAAGTCCATATTAACTGACCCAAGTCTATGTTTATTTCTCAAAGGGAAATGGATGAGAAAATAAATATTAGAGAACACTATATTGGTCAAATTGATCGGAATTTTCATGGCAATACACTGAAAATTTTATTCCTGGTGTGTTAGCAGGAGTGGAAGACATAGGGAATATGTCCACGATATTTTAATTCAAGATACTGTAGCGGCTACTATGGTAGAGCTACTGAATACAAAAACAAACACCAGATAGTCAACTCAGGACTGATTTATTCAGAGTTTACAGGCTTCTTTTATATACCACATCCCAGGCTCCACTGGACAAGGTGGGACGTTACTATGAGATTACTGCCGATCCATTAGACCAGCAGATTTAAATTGAGCCTTGGGAGTGTCCCGCGCCTTCCGGCAGGAGATTCAATAGCTCCACATGCCGTTCTTCAGCACTTGGTATCTGTCACGTGCGGTCCGTTAAGTGAGTATGCAGGCAGACATCCATATTATGGTTCCGCACACCTTCAGAACTGTGCCAGCGACTGTTTGCGTTACTGCGCTGTGCACCCGCTTGGCCCACTACCCAGCCGCTACATCACTCTAATTAGTTTTAATCACCAAGAATGCATATTCACTAACAGCTACATTTTGGAAAATAACTGACTCTGATTAGATTTTCCAACTGCAATTCTGATCATTTGTGTGTAAATCAGATCACGGTAAAAATCTCAAAATGGACACTGAAAAAGTGATCAATTGCAGAAAATAGAAAACTGAAAAATAAGTCAAACTTGGAACATAGAACATTCCAGCACAGTACAGGCTCTTTGGCCCTCAATGTTGTGCCAACCTATACATTCCTAACAAAACAAAATCTTACCTCATAACTCTCTATATTTTTCTTTAATCCATGTGTCATTTAAGAGTCTCTTAAATGCCCCTAACGTTCTGGCCTGCACCCCTGGCAAGGCATTTCTGGCACCCATAAAAATCTTATCCAGATGTCTCGCCTAAACTTTCCTTTGTATTCACTTATGGAGCATTAACCACGAGATGCACCCAGTTTCACAAAAGCATGAACCAGTTATCATAATAGAAAAGGAAAAGATGGGGGGGGGGGGGGAAAAAATCACAGCTTTGGGTGACTTTGTTCTCAAAGTTGTAAATGGGAACCCCCCCCCAGCCTTCCTAGCAGAATTCTGAAATTTACAATGAAAATAGCAAATGCTGAGAATGCCCAGCAGGTCAGGAAAGAGACAGAGTTAACATTCCAGATCGAAGATCTAGCCTCAACCCAAAATATAACTGTTTCTATCCCAAGAGATGCTGCCTGGCCTGCTGAGTGCTGAGTAAAACTTTGAGTAAAGTTTGGACTTTACAAAACAAATGAACCCAGTGGAGTTCGGAGGTCTTTCCATACAAGAATAAATTACCTCCACGATTTTCTCATTACTCCAGTTTGTCTTGGCTACAAAGCTTCCTATTCCTTAGGCAGCTAATCATTATTTATCTGCAATATATTGATAATTAAGCTATTTTAGCACTGGGTAAAGAAAAGTCAAGATTAGTATTACTTATGAGAGATGATGGATTTACAAAAATGTATTCTGAGCATCAATCACCTCACTGGGCCAATCTATTAAACTGTGTTCCAATGCTAATTACAACATAACAGCTGCTAATCATCCCAGTACGCAAATTAAATTCAGGACCACTTTGGTCCACAAGGCTCAACTTATGTAAAACAAATCAGTATTTCATAAAGTTAAAAACCCAATTAAAATTACACTGTCATTAGCCCATTTTTCACTGGCATCCCTGTTCAATGTCCCAGGATAGGAAGTCCTCTGCGCCATTTCCATTGGGCCACCCTTCACTGGGACACTAATTGCTTTTCCAATGAACACAACTCATCTCCAGGGATTGGAGAGTTCTACTTTCAACTGGAAACAGGTGACTTTATGCTGTCCCTTTTCCACTGGCTTTATCAGCTCGCTGGTGTCAGCAAAGGCCGGGGATATGAGTAGGGGTAGAGGCAGTTAATCCCCAGCGTGAAAAGACGTGATTTGACGCTGGCATTCAGACAGTGTTCCTTTTCACTGGACCCTGTCCTGGTAAATTCCCAGTTAATTTCTGGCGCAGGGTGCCAGTGGAAAAGGGGCTATTGAAACAGGTTAAATATCGTAACAGCAGAGGGCGATACAGTTCTTTGGTGTGATCAAGAATGACAGGGAGCAAGTCATTGCCTGTAATTCCTTATATGGCAAGGCTATACAATTTCTCCTCTGCTAGAGAGGGGCCAGATGTTTGTTGTAAGGAGAAAGAAAAATACAAAAAACATCATTGTCATTTCAAAACATTTTTTCCCTGGCTTGATTAACTTTTGAAGATTACAAGTCTTGTGATTAATTATAAAAAAAGTAAACTTGAATTACCTGCACGATGCCAATCTAAAAGCTGTGTTCCATTGAGGACTGACAAGTTAAAATTCAAACTCTATACAAAATAATGCAAATGCAAAATTCGGACCTGTTTAATGCACTCGGGGTGGAAGTTAATTGGGTGCGATTGGGCGGCATGGGCTCGTGGGCCAAAATGGCCTGTGACCGTGCTGTAGGTCTAAATTTAAAAAGCTAATACTGCATATAGTAGGAGTACCCCATCCACAAACGTAACCATCTACTTGCTGCTGGTGCACCATCACTGCAGGGCATTTTAATCTACAAAATGATCAAAGGCACACAGATCATTACCTCTCCTACTTTGAAAAGAAAAGACCAGCAGATGCACACATCCACTTACATCTTCTTCTTCTAAATCACAATCCTCAATCTGATTAAACAGCACTGTGGATGCAACTTCAGCACAATTACAGATCAGAAATACAGCCCATCATCACATTCTTCTGGCCAATCAGTTCAGATTTGACCATACAAGCCCATATTCTAGGTACATACAAAACAGCTAGTTAACCTATATTATGGCATTGCAAATTTAGGATAATCCAAATTGTAAAGTTCTATATTGACACAACAAATTAATACTCCAAATGTCGGCCATCGTGCAAGTAACAGGAGGCACTGTTGATGTAGAGGTTAGCGCAACACCTTAAGAGTGCCAGTGATCAGAATTGGACCTGGGTTTGAAACCCCCACTGTCTGCAAGGAGTTTGTATGTTCTCCCAGTATCTGCATAGGTTTTCTCCGGGGGTCCGGTTTCCTCCCTCCCTTTAAAAGTGTACCGGGGTGTAGGTTAATGGGGTGTAAGTTGGGCGGCATGGCCTCATAGGGCCAAATTGGCCCATTACAATGCTGTATGTCTAAATTTTAAACATTTTAAATTTAAATTTTTAAAGATTCAAAAGTCAAAATGATATTATGTGAGTAGTTTGAATATCACAGTTTGTTCAAAATAAAACTTCTAAAGAATTAAATTCCATAGCTTCAAACTTCAAGTGGAGTTTTTAAAAAAAAAAATACCTGGTCAAAACTATTTCTCTACTGGCTTTTCAGGAAGAGGAAGACTTTGGTGCAGCCAGAAATCAATAAATTTAGGATTCTTGATACATCTTGTGGCATTCTTATTATCAGACTATTCAAAATTTCTTTGGCAATCCTATACTTGTGCGTGAAGTGTGCTGGAGTGCAAACAGCCTATGCCAGAGTGGCAAAAGTCAAAATGACACCATTAATCGGACTCAAATTATCACAGTCAGAGGGACGGACAAAAAATACAATCTGGATTACAAAGGTCCAACAAAAGTTGTTTCCTTACAACTAAGGCAGACAACATTTTAGTATGAGGCAGATAAGACCGGGAATGGGTTAGAGTATTTATAGTTTAAAATAGTTTGAACATTCACTAACTTTGGAATCTTTAAAAATTCAAAATGCCAAATCACTTTCAGTTCAGAGGTCCATTCTATTGTTCAATATTGTGTCTTCCAAACTGAAATTAGAAACAAATGACACTAGATCTGTAAATCAGGAATTTTATTCAAAACAGGATTTTGCCCTCATGTTAAGAATTCAGTTGCCCTTTGAGATAAGGATTACTCAATGTGGAAAAGGAAGAAATAGACTGCTTTATCCACAATGCAGAGTACCACTAAAGTCACAGGCTGCTAGATGACTGATACTTTAGAGTGTATAAATGTTAATCATGCAACATATCAGGACAATTTCTGCAGTGTTATTTTATCGGAATTTGAGGTACACCTCGGAATAAAGCAACTTGTAATTAGAAAAGTCCTTTATCCTGGTTCACAATGAGTTATTTGGAGTGAAAACACCAATAGAAATTGTTATCCAGTGAATTTATATTTTATTTAGGCACTTGCCTGCTTTTTGGTCATTCCTTGAGGAAAGACAAGCCTGAAATATCAGTTATATATATTTATCTCCCATGGATGCTGAGAGACCTGCTGAGTTCCTCCAACATTTTATTTTTCCTTGTATCTTGTCCCTTTTAGAATATAGCTACTCCCCTCAAATTAGTAATTAAAAAATATACAAAACCTCTATAAACTTTTCTACCTAGAATGAAAATGCTTTCCCTTCAGTACACATTCAATAAAAATAATACACTTACATGATGAATTCATTCGGTTGACAAACCGTAGTGGCCACACCTCCTAAAATGATCCAAGGGTTTAATACTGTTTGTCCACCAGTAACTGATGTACCCGCTTCATCTGCTGAATCTTTGAAACCCTGTATTATTAGTGGCATGACTTTGTCCCTCTCCTGCATTCAAAACAGACAAAAATTTGAAGATTTTTAAGAGTTAGTTTCAGCTATTAAAACTGTGTTCATCACTATATATAAATGCAGTTGCATAATTATGCATGACAGACTTAAAATATGAGTGACTCTAGCAATATGTAATTCTATTCTCTAGTGAATATATTAGCCTCAGTGTCAGACTGAAGTCAACTGCCTGGTTCAGGTGTCAAGCTCCCAATTCTACAAGTATTAGTAAACCAGTTGTGTTGTTAACCCCCAACAGCTTTCATCATTCTGTGGCTTCTACACTACTAATTACCAGATTGTATTTCACATGAGAAAGACATGAGAAGACCATTGGATTACTGCAGAAATCAGGCCAAACACCAGATTTTTAAAAAAAAATTCAATTATATCTTTAAACAATTTAAGAAAAATTATATCACTCAATGACATGGAACCAGTATCTGACTGACAGTATAACATCTATTGATGCAGGCAGTAAAAAAAAAATTCAAACACAAGATCCCAATGTTGCCAAATAGGTTAGATTTTGTTAATCCAAACTGGAGTGACTTCTAATTCTGAGTCCTTGTTTTATTCTGGCTAAATTAGACTTAATGATAGTTTGATTGTCCTACTTTAATGGCCAATTAACTTTGATCGGAACACAAAAACCCACTTGTATCCATTTCATATGTGCAAATTAAAAGCAGCAAACTGTACCAAAGAATTGTTTAAATTAACTGCTTGAATCATTTTGCTTCTTAAGCCCCCTGTATAGTCATAGATTCAAAGAGATGGACAGAAAAGGGCCCTTTTGCCCACCACATTCAAGCTGATCATTTTGTCTACCTTCCTGCATTAGATCAGTGTCCCGCCATGCCTTATTTATTCAAATGCCTCTTAAAATTGTAGAGGACTCTCACACCTTTGGCAGAATTCCAGATAATAAATCATTAAAGAAAACTTCCTCCTCAAATCCCCTTTAAAATTATTCCTCACTCCTTAACCCTTTGCCCTCTTTTTGATCCCCCGACAATGTGGGAATGAATCTCACCATCAATCCTTTCTATGCCTGTTATAATTTGACATCCCTTCAAGTCTCCCCTCAGCCTCTTCACTTCAGGAGCACGTCTAGTCTATCAATCACTAACGTTCTCTAATTCTGCAACATCCTGGTCAATTTCCTTCACAGTTCCTCCTGCACAATCATAGCCTTTCACATAGTGTTAGAACAAACTGCAAACAATGCCCCATCATGGTCTAACCACTGTTTAGGAAAGTTGCAATACAACTTCGATGTTCTCTGCCCTGACCTATGAGGGCAAGCATGATACCTACATTTCCACCCCCCACCCCACCTACTCATGTTGCCACTTCCAGGGAAATATGAACAAACCTCATGACCTATGTTCATTAACATTTCCAAGCACCCTAGCAGTTCCTGTTCATTTCCTACCCTTTTTTGACTTCCTAAATGCATCAGCTGACACTTGTTGGAATGTCAATTTCCATGTCCTTTACAAATTTACTAATCATACCTTCTGCATACATCCATATTATTAATAAAGAATATAAACAAACAACAAGGATCTCAGCACTTAATCGAATAAGTCACAGACTTCCAATCAGAAAAGCATCCTTCCACCAGTACCCTCTGATCAGCAAGCCAATTCTGGATCGAATTTGGCAGATCACATTAGGCTCGATGTGCATTAACCTTCTGGACCTTGTCGAAGGCCTTATTAAAGCCAAAGCAGACAATATCTACCACACAGCCTTCAATTACAGGTTCTATCTTTCTGACAGATGCAATTACACACTCACTACGCTACGCTCACGAGCAATTGGCACAGAGAGTAATCCTGAGATTATGATGCCAGAGCATTGTCTAATTCCCTGAATTTGCTTTGCAGGACCTCATCTTCCACAACCACTGCCCCCACCCCCACCCCAAACCATCCCATTAGAAATAGTGTGTACTATGCTGGTTGTTTTACAACCAAGTCATGCCTCCTTGACACCAGGGAGGCATTCTGGAAATCTCCCTCTTGGCCACAGACATTGTCTGCACATAATTTTTACAAACTAATCACATTCATATAGCATTTGGACTGAATTTGACATTTGCTCATTACCTGCATCCAAATTAACATGCTCCATGTACCAACCAAAACTTGTATAATGCACACCCAAGTTTACACAAAGAATCAGTATTCTTCCCTGGAGAACTTCAGTTTCTTCCAGTTGCAAAACAGAATCACAGGATAGCAAAACTTCTGGAAATGTGGCAGATTTGCCAGAATATTGGACATTACTTATATAATACCCCAATCCAATTTTATCTTTTGTGAGATGCTGCAAAGAATTGTAATGCATTTTCAGTGAACCAGATGAGTTTAGGGAACTCTAGAAACCGCCCTGGGGAACTGGATGCTGAACTATCAAGATTTTCAAACAACAGGATAGTGGATTTTCAAGATTTTTATTTTTCATAAATTACCCATGACCTGTACTCTGTGATTACATACCTGAAGGACTAAAAAACAATGGACTGTTTCTAACAGTACTTTTCTTCCCCCTCAATTATATACAAAGTTATCGCCAATGTGAAGGTGATATTTAGGATATCCGAATTTGGAAAGATTTTGTATAGCTTCAACTCAGTAAAACTATTTACAGAAACAAAAAGTACCAGAAATATCTTCTTCTCGAGCAATCCTATGGTTCAAGTATAATTTGCCTCAAATCTGGTTTTGTATGTTGAGGTTCAGCATGGGAACTACATTCTTCCATACATGAAACAGGACATTTCTGACAGGATGAGTAGGTAAAGAGTTTGCCAAACTCCTACTGTTCATACATGGACTTGAGGCTCAATATCATCTCACATATTTCTCCCCACATTTGAGCCAGGGATTCCCAAAAATACAGAGAAATATTGTATAATTTTGAAGTTTTGAGCATATCTTTGATTTTTATTTTCTCTCTCTCCCCCCCCCAAGTGTTTTCAGAAACCAAAACATAATTGAAGTAGTTAAGTTGCATACTAAACAGAACCAACCAAGTGTAATAAAGGTGTTAAGTGCTTGCTTTGTTGGTCTGGGAAAGATGCTTCCAGTGAATTTGGAAGGCAGGATCGGTATCTTACCGATGTCTGCGGTAGGAAGATGTCTGCGGTAGGAAATCCAGGTCTGAACATGTGGAAGACCGAGGACTACTGCTGCCAATAGACCACAAGGTCTATTTGGTCCCAAACTGATTGGGCCCCAAGGACATGAACTTCCAACATCTTTTTCCTCATTTCAACAAAAGGCTGCGTTGCCACACTGAAGAAGATTGAGAATTTCAAAGTCTGACTTAACAAGGAGGTGGATTGGAAGAGGTTTCCATTTTACATCGAACAAATATTCTTTGGAAATTTACCTAAAAATCTACAATTACTCTGCCTTTAGAGCATATTATTCAGACTACTTGGATGTGGCTTACCTTGTCTGTCATTTTATTGCTGACTCCAAGTAGCATCAACATATTGTCACACTCTGTGACACCCATAGCATAAAGATCACTTAGAACATTGGCACAAGCAATCCGACCCTGCACAAAAAAAAGGAGTAAAGAAAAGACAATGATCAGAATATGGATCAAAGGAAGTGAAATTAAGAGAATCTTTTGAAAGGAAAATTATAAAATTAGATGTCTGTGTCAAAATACCCCAAAATTATGAAACATCAAAATCAGGAGAATAAGAGTTCTAATTTAAATGAAAATAAATGCATACCTGGAGTTTGTTAATTGTCACCCAAGTTCAAATTCTCATTCAATGTTAAGATCTCAGCCTTTTGATGATCAAATCTGTCATGAATTTTTCACATGTTGCAATGCCATTTTAATGGACCCATTATAAGTATACAAACATTTTGAAACAAAATGGTACAAAACTAGAATTCTAAATACTACAAAAGAAAGATTAATACATACAAGGAATCCCTAAAGAAGCAAACTTTGATGTTCAAGTGACTTCATTTGAAAATGATGACTGCATTCAGATCCATGTGGATTTTTAATTTTTAAAAAAAATATTGACATACAGGTAATAGGCCCTTAAGCTCATGCTGCCCAATTAACCTACAACCTCCAGTCATTTTTGAATGGTGGGAGGAAACCTGAGCCCCCATGAAAAACCCACACAGATACAGGGAGAAAGTACTAACTCCTTATGGAGAGGGATTCAAATCCCCAATCCTGATCACCGGTGCTGTTACAGCGTCGTGCAAACCGCTACACTAACTCTACCGCCCAAGACTACAGTGGATTAAACTTTTACCACAATTAAGCTGTTATTGCATCGGGCTACATTCATGTCCATCTGTTCCTCCCATCCAAAACAAGTGTAGAAACAGCAGGAGGAAGCAAGAAAGAAAATACACAAACCTTCACGGGGTACTGCTCCAACTGCCAAGCATAAATCTGCAACACATCTGTGCCCAAGGACAAGTCCAGGAACCAACCACAGGAGAAGTCACAATATGACAGGATACCATTCAACCAAACAAGTTCCTGCCAGCTCCAAGCAGAGCAATCCTATCAGTTCAATCCCCCTCCACTTATTTCCCAGTAGCCCTACAACTGACTCTCACGTGCTTTCCAACTTTCCCTCAGATTCATATTGCCTTTCAAAGCCGCATGAGAGATCACCAGATTTTACTTTAGTTTCAACAGGTGAAATCGGAGAGTGGGAGCACCTGTCACCTCCTAATTTCCCATATTTCAATATTAATGTTAAATTTACAGTGACCAATTAAGATAACAGGATGATGGGATGTGGGAGGAAATTTCAGTCTTGGACAGAATGTGCAAAACTCTCCACAAAGAGGTCTGATTGGAACTCACAAGACCCCAAGATTATAGGATCAGAAGTAGGCCATTCTGCCCATCAAGTCCACTCTCTCCACTATTCCACCATGAGTTGATCCATTCATCCAGCCCCACTCCCCAGTCTTCCCATAACCTTCGATACCCTTACACTAACCAGATACTAATCAATCTCTGCCTTAAATATACTCAACAACCTGACCTCCACAGCTACCCATGGCAGCAAGTTCCAGAGACTCGTGTGCTGTGGCTGAAGATATTTCTGCGCATTTATGTTTTAAATAGGCACCCTTCAATCCTGAAGTTGAACCTTCTTGTCCTAGACTCCCCTACCAAGGGAAGCAACATTGCCACATCTACTCTGTCCAGTCCTTTCAACATTTGAAATGCTTCTGTGAGGCCCCTCCCTCATTCTTCATGCCTTAACATCACACCTCTCTACAGCTGTCAAAACCACCATGGACCCAAACAAAAAGGTTACAGATTCATTCCAGAAAGCACATCATGTATCTCTAGACAATATTATATATTGGGAGCACCCCAAAACCATCAAGAAAACACGAGACTTTACATGAACTGAACATTTTCCCACATAACTAATATCTCTAACATGTCCATCACCAACATACCAGTTTCCTGGCATTCCTAAATAATTGATCTTCTGCCTTCTATATTCTAGCCGTTGCTATTGAGCAATGAAGGATGGGACCCATGAGGAAGATGCAGATTGAAACAGTTATGCCACCTCGTAAGGACACTGTGTAGACCACCAGACCCCAAACAACTTCTGTTTCCAGATTTGTAGTTTTATTAAAGGACCTGACTCAAGTTCAGGGTGCAGAAGGAAAAGGAAAAAACAGCAGAAAGTTACAGTAGCCATCGACCAATTCTCACCTCAAATATAAAGATTCCATTATTGTCACGTAATATTTACACTTATAATGTAACATACATGAAATTCTTTAACTTTCATCTACCATAAGGCAGACGGAGAGTTACCACTTGGTCCAAAATAAGCATCTTCAAACATTTAGTACTATTTATGGGAGTCATTTAGTTTCTCTAGGTAAGTAATCATATATTATAAATCCTCTATCAAGTTACACAATGAAATCTTAGTACAACCATAAGCATCAGGCCATAACTTGGTGGCACATTCAGGATAAAGTAAGCAAAACAAGGGCAATTTCAATTTAAAAAAAATTCACCATTAAAAGGAAAAGGGGAAAAAAAAATTCACAAAACCAAGTTAAGAAACTGTAGGCCATTTGGCCCCTTGAGCCAATTCTACCAATCAACAAGATCATGGATGATTCTGTACCATGGAGTGAAACGCGATAGTATGCAGATGTTGCGATTGTAGCAAAAACAAATGCTGGATAAACTCAGCAGGCATCACAACGTACATAGGAGGTAAAGAAATATAACGGACGTTTGAGCCGGAGGCTTGTAGAATGGCTCAAGTCCCAGATGCCGGTTATACATCGTTACATCCTCTGGACACTGAGACTTGCAGTGTTCATTTTCCACATAAACTCTGAAGGAGCTCATTTTATTCCACATCCCAATTTTTTTGTGAATTTTCCAAGGGTAAATTTCCATTACCCACACTGTCATAATGTGGGCTCTCATGTAACCATGAAATTCCTGGATTGTGTAATAACCAATATTTTAAAAAGAAAATCAGCCATATTTTTCTGGGTCATTCTACAAACTCAGCTCAACCCTCAACATCCTCTAAAGTAACTTGGCAAGTCTCTCAATTGCATCCACACATTATGATAAAGCAGAATAATATAACTAGATAGGGAAAGATGTTTCCAATCTCAGCAACCAACACCAGGACACTGCCAGAAACATAGAACCATATCTTTAAGACAACTCATGAGATTCCTCCATCACCATCCCCAGTAACTGAATGCTGTAATGATAGAGTGCTAGTGATCATCCTGACCACTAGAGGGAGTCAAATACTAGTGGGTGGCAGCTTCAGTTGAATTCAAGATGGATGGATCCATGCGGTAAATTCGATATCCAATAATGTATAGTTGTTTTAAAAGAACCCAAGTTTCTTTATTACAATAAAAGAAACATCACAAACTGGCAGTACTTAATCCTTACTTTGAAGTCTCATGGCAAAGGATTAGATGAAGACAAAGAAATCTTTTGAGTGAAGCATCACTCCCAATAGCTGATAAATCATCAGTTGTATATTAACCTGAACCAAGAAGTAGTACTAAGGCCAAAAAGGACACATATCTACTAAGTGGGAGACTGCACTGCTGGAGGTGGTCAATTTCTGAAGGGCATAAAAGCAAAACCACAAGATATCAACATACAAGCTATTTGAAATATATCAGGAGTCTAAGAAATGCAAAGGTATTTGCTACCATGTACAAATATTGATAATTGTTTGCAATTTATCCAAGTTATACAAATGCACTTAGCGTTTTACAAATATATTAAAATATTCTCACCATCATATAAGGATCATCAACAATAGGATAAAAATAATCAGTCGTCTGAACCAGAGATAGACCACCATGTCTTAAGGGAATAACGCATGTATCCATCCCAATACCTGAAAACATTAACAAATGCATATTTTGAGAACCAACACCTCAAAATGATTAGAACAAAGTATAATTATAAACTTAAGAAAATTATTTCATCATTTGTGACATAAAATTTCAGTTTATTAATGTTAGTGACTTGTACAAGACACTCATTATATGGCAAAAGAGTTAACCAAGAGCTTAACAGAAAGCAAGAGGCAAATCACACAATAATCTTTATTAAGATGGTATTGGAGTCTCAGGAGGAAAGTGTTTTATTGCAGTTGTTTCGAACATTTGTGAGAATGAGGATTATGATCTTCATACCACAGTGGGTGTGCTGGTTCAAGGGATACCAAGAATGCCATATTCTCCTCAAATTCTTCAAACTATGATTTCTTGAAATTCTTGAAGGGATTAACAGGCCAGAAGCAAGGAGGATACTTCCCTTGGTTGAGGAGTCTACAATGTCAGGACACATTTAAGCCCAAGAGGAGGAGCGTTTCTTCACTTTGAAGCTGGGGAACCTTTGGAATTCTCCACTTGTTGGGCTGTGGGTCCAATGGAGATCCAATATAGATTTCCTGACAACTGAAAAAATCAAGGGATGCCAGGACAAAGCAGGAAAATGGTGCCACAATAGATCAAACAGGATTTTAATAAATGGCAGAGAAGGATTCATGAGCCAGATAGATTATGCTACGACCTCAGTTTCTGCCTTTAAAAGAAAGTTAAATTAAACCGTGGTCCAATTCATTCTGAAGGTTAATGCTAACCTGTTCACGGGCGATGTGGTAATTAGTCAACTGGACAGATGAAGTCTTTGAGGATAAAAGAGGCTAATAAAATGGGCAGATATTATTATACCATGATGGGGAAGCAAGATGACAAGATGTGCATATACAAAAAGTGGTATGCCAAATATCTGGGATATTTTAGTCTGAACAGACAGAGAGAGAGCGAGAGAAGGAATTCAACATACAGTAGTTGTATTGTATGTATCAATGAGGTGGGGGGGGGGGGGGAATAGAGCAAGGCATGTTATTACAGTCTGCACATTTTTTCTGAAAGTAGTACACCATGGGTTTCAAGTACAATGAAGACAACTCAAGATTAAAGCAGGGATGGAGTGATTCAATTCCAAAGAGTTTGTAACACAACAATAATTTTCTTCAGAGCAGGAAAATTCACAAATATATAGCAATGGGCGGGGGGGGGGGGGGGGAAGAAGAGAGACATTGTTGGAATTAAGAAGTTTCTTCACAAAGGGTTAATAGGATTTGAATACATCACTTGAAAATGTGTAGTAGAAACCAACACCAGATGTAATTGGGCATGTACCAGAGGACTAATTTATAATCAACTGCCTGCAGAGAGCAATCTTGACAACATTTGAAAGCACCAATGCAGTTACAAATGATAAAATGCAAAATATTTAGCTTTAGCACAAAAATCATCCATCCTTTTCCCACAAAATATAGTTGCTGGTACAGTCAAGTATCTACACGCTTATAAGCATCATTGAGCTACCAAGTTCTGGCAAAGGATAGAGCAAAAATGAGAAAATAGCATGTCTTAGACAAGGAGAGATACAAGATAAAATGTTATAATAAATAAACAAGGGCCATGGCAAGGGTAAATTTCAGAAAAATTAGAGAACAGTAAGCGAAGATGTACCTCAAAGGCCCACAAGAAGGCAACTGAGGAACATTATATTGAAAGTAAAATTACAAAATCTATTTTAAAAATAGTTCCAAGTCTTAATCCTCATTTATTCATACTTTAAAAAATTTAATCAAGAAATATGTGGCATTTATATTCACTAGACCTCATTTGGAATTTAAAAAAAACATTAATGAAAGATTTCTTGCCTTTATTTCTCTTGTCAACTCTTTCTACATTTCATCTTCAGCTCATTAAGAATGATAGAACGGTTTTGTATTATTCTTTAAAATCAAACCATATGTACTTGCTTTTCAAACAATGCACTGTCATGCTCTGACTTGGATGAAGGATTTCAAGCACCCTAACATTAACAGAGATGAATATTATAAAAAGGTGTTAAAAAGTTTAAATCAATTTTAAATTAACATTTTAAATCAAGAGGAAGGTGGGGGAGGGGAGGGATGGAAGAATGGGGGACATACACACACCTGAACATAATTCTCGGAAATAAAGTTAAAGCACAACGCTGCAGAAACTCAGCAGGTCAAATAGTGTTACTTTATATAGCAGAGATACATAACCAATGTTTCAAGCTTGAGCCTTTCAAGGTATGAGCAAAATATAAGCAGACACCAAACAAAATGGTGGGGGTAGGGGATGGGGCAGGAGCACAGTGAAAAAGGCAGGAGGTAATAGGTGGAGAAGGGAGGGAGGGCACACTAGCAAGCAGGGGGAGGAGGGGAAGTCGATATTAATGCCATCTGGTTGGAGAGTTACCAGATGGAAAATCAAGTGTTGTTTATGGGTAGTCTTGGTGGGATAGAACACAAGGCCATGGACAGACATGTGAGTATGGGAATTGAGTGCAGAATTTAAGTGATTGGCCACTGGGAGATCCTTATGACTGATGTGGACAAAAGCGATCTCCCTCTATGAAATGAGCATGTATGGGGGGGGGGGGGGGGGGGGTAGTGGAAAGGCTTACAGTGAGCCCATAAGACCTAGTTATTATTTGGCTTGATTTAATAAAATTAGAATTTAATAGAAATAAAAGGAAATGAACATTTTTAAAATGGAATAAGATCAATTTTATGAGGTTGCCAAACGATATAGCAAAGGTTGGCTGGTTAAAAAAAAATCTTGGAAAAAAGACACTCAAAGGTTAGTATTTCACTGAAGAAATGTCCTTTCTTCAGCTGGAATATACAAGAAATAGAAAAATACTACTGTCAGTAGAGGAACAGATGCAGCCCTAAATACCCTTGCTAGTAGGGCAGACATTTAAAAAAAGCACAGAGAATACCTTGTATTTCTTGAAGTAGTCATGCTAGAACTGCATGGAAGACACATTGGATTACTAGCTAAAGTACAGCAGTTTTGGTCTGCTAAACAGGAAGTGGTTTTCTTTAGAACAGAGAATTTAATCAGGTAGATAAAACTATGAAGGTCTTACCTAGATGGCCAAGAGAGACGCATTTCTCCTTGCAGAGAGCAAATAACTAGCGATGCGGATTTACAATAATTGTTAAATCAAGACACTAAGTTAGACCTACTGAAAACTATGATACATATGGTTCATATATTGGTCAGCAGAGAGGTGAAATAAACTGAAATTAAAACT
This sequence comes from Narcine bancroftii, assembly GCF_036971445.1. Lineage (NCBI taxonomy): Eukaryota > Metazoa > Chordata > Chondrichthyes > Torpediniformes > Narcinidae > Narcine > Narcine bancroftii. The sequence continues at coordinate 2,429,441 of NC_091481.1, read as the reverse complement.
CAATTCTTATTGTAAAATATCTCACAGCAGTTACTAGCAGAATGGTTAACATGAAAAGTTGAAACTTCAGAGACTGTAGCTTCTTTCATGTTACTAGTTACACATAAATGGACTGGAGATCTTGAGAATCAACTGCACAGGAGGGAAAACATTTGTCAACATTAATACTCTGACCATGGTAAACTCTTTCCACAATTCTTGTGTTTAGATGTCCTCTTAGCATAAACAATTAAAACTAAATACACAGGTTTACACCAAGATTAGAAAGGGATTGAAGTCTTTAGCGAGAGGGTAGTTGGAATTGAGAATGCACTCCGATAGGGGGTAGTGAAGGTAGACTCAATGTTTTAGTATCTAGATGCCCATGGACCAAGTGCTGGTGAAGGGAATAGAATATCTGGATATATTGCTGACATAAGCTTGGCAGGCGGTTTCTGTGCTATATGTCTACATCCCACAATACAAAACATCTAGTCAAACTGCAAGAAATTAGATTTTGGTCTAAGATTTCAAAAATTATTGACACCCGGACATTCAAGGTTGAGTAGTTCTAATCAATAAGATCAAACACTAAGTGTCTTACAAATCCATGTACAATGCAACTTAATTAAAACAGTAGTCTTGACCAGGAATTAATGCTCATTTTACAAACTTCACTTCCTCACTTAACATAACATAACAATTTACAGCATGGAAACAGGCCATTAGGCCCTTCTAGTCCGCACCGAACCAAACACCCCTCTCTAGTCCCACCTCCCTGCACAATGCCCATAACCCTCCATCTTCTTCTCATCCATAGACCTGTCCAACCTTTTCTTAAATAATACAATGGACTCCGTCGCCACTATTTCTCCCGGAAGCTCATTCCACACGGCTACCACTCTCTGAGTAAAGAAGTTCCCCCTCATGTTACCTCTAAACCTCTGCCCATTTTCCTTTCCCAACAGAAGAGGGGCTATTTGCCCGCATAACAATCAAATTAGATACAATTTTGTCATACAAGAAAATTCTTTAAGTAGCATTTAGGGTAAGGAATACTGTTGAATCTTCATAATGAACACAATCTTATCTTTTCAAATTAATGAACTGGTGGCACAGCTAACATAGTGGTTAACACAAAGCTATAACAGCACCAACGACTGGGGTTTGCATCTGGCATCGTCTGTAAGGAGTATGTACATTCTCAGTGTGTGTGTGCATTTCCTCTGGGTTCTCTAGTTTCTTCCCACCTTCCAAAAATTTAAGGGATTTGTAGGATAATTATCATATTGGTGCAGCACAGGTTTGTGAGGTAGAAAGGCTTTTTATCATGCTGTATCTTTAAATTTATTTATTTTTTAATTTAGCGATGACAATTTTGCAATTGTAATTCCATCATAACCCATTTTCCAAACTCTCACTTAACTGGTGGGTAAATGTAAAAACATAGAACATGTTTGCAGCGGGAAAGAAAATTCCTCTGCAGAGAGCAGTTTTGACCATAAAAAAAAAACATAAACCAGATCATCTGCAATGAACTTGCAATGAACGTGCAGGTGCAGCCAGCGGTGAGGAGGGCGAATGGTATGTTGGCTTTCATAGTGAGAGGATTTGAGTACACAGGAGTAGGGAGATCCTGCTACAGCTGTACAGGGCCTTGGTGAGACCACACTTGGAGCACTGTGTGCAGTTTTGATCCCCTTATCTGCGGAAGGATATCATTGCCTTAGAGGGGGGGTGCCGAGAAAGTTCACTAGGCTGATACCGGGGATGGATGGGCTCACAAATGAAGAAAAGTTGGATAGACTAGGGTTGCATTCTCTGGAATTTAGAAGATTAAGGGGGGGGAAAATCTTATATAAAATTCTTAAGGGTTTAGACAGACTAGACGCAGGAAGGTTCTTTCCAATGCTGGGAAAAACCAGATCCAGCAGCTATGGTTTAAGGTTAAGGGGGAAGTTTTTTAGGACTGAGATGAGGAAAAATTTCTTCTCAAAGAGTGGTAAATGTGTGGAATTCTTTGCCACAGGAAGTAGTTGAGGCCAGTTCCCTGTCAATATTTAAGTGTAGGTTAGATTTGGCCCTTGTGACCAAGGGGATTAGGGGGTATGGGGAGAAGGCAGAAACCAGGTACTGATCAGCCATGATCATAATGAATGGCGGTGTAGGCTTGAAGGGCCAAATGGCCGAATCCTACACCTATTTTCTATGTTTCTAACTTGGAGAGGAAATATGGTAGAGGTGATGGCAACACTTACAAATACTGGCTACAAATGCAATTGATGAAAATGCAGCAGAATCCTAACAAGTTATTTTTAAAGCATAGCTTCATCATGCAAGTTGAGGACTTATTTTAAGTCAGATCGAGAAAATAATTACTTTTCAACTCAATCAAAACAAACATTTAAAAACCCATCATGGCTTTAAGTTCAGTATAAAACACAAGCTATTTTATGATGTAATTGTATTTTAAACTATGGAATCAGACCGATTTCTCAGCACATAATGAAGACATCTCAAAATGTGTAAAAAAAACAGACTTGGCCATTAAACTGCCACATCCAAATTGATAGATTAAAAGGACTTACTTAAAACCCCAACAATATAGAATGAAGAATTTAAGTGTTATGTCAGACAACATTAAAATAGATTTCAAATTTACTAGCAAGAAAAATTTGATCTTTACAAAGACAGCAATTAAAAATAAACTAAAAATTAAGGGGGCATATCTCAAGAGCAGGTTTGTAAAGGACAAATTAGAAACACCTCAGACTACCAACACAATAAAATTTCAAGATCTGTTGTCCAATTATTCCAAAAAAGTGATTTACCATCTGCACACTTCTCCCACCCCTCTCCCACCACACCGACACACCCCACCACCATCTTCAAGGCCCTGCACTCCCTTTCAACTTAGCTGATTCATTATAAAATTTATCATATTGGATCTAATGTCCAAAAATAAAATTAAGAGGATACTGTATTAAGATAAAAGATATTTTGATTTAATGGTCCGGGTAAACTGCCGACCCAGCAAAATCCTAAACCAGCCAGATCATTTGAACTTAATAAATGAGCCAACATTGGTGCAGAGGCTGATGGTCTCAATGTGATGGCCTGAGCCATCTTGACAACCCTTTGCAGTTTGTTGCAGTCTTTGGTGGAGCAATTCCAGAAACACACAGCAATTCAACTGATAAGCTGCTTTTAATTATACACCTGTAGAAGGCATGAAATCCTGGTGACATGCCAAATTCATGCAGTAAAGGAATTCCATGTCATCACTGATGGCTAATAAATCTGAAATCTACATTATAAAAGAATACCAAAAAATTAATATTTGGTCCGTTCGTAGCAGGGAAAAAATTTGCAAATTTCACTTCAAGATCGTACAACTTTACAGGTTAAGCTAATTAAAATGTCTCAATGAGGTGGCATTTACAGTTTGAATTTTTTTTAAACCACTTTCCATTTGACTCCCAAAACTGAATTTTAGAAAAATACATTTTAATAAATGCTTCTCCTATACCTTATTGGCCATTTAAAATTGGAAGGTTACTTTCAGAGTGAATGTGTTTAAAACAGTGGAAGATTCTGAATGTAACAATGAGCCAAGTCAGTTAAACCAAATGAGTGACAATGTTGATCTTTGATCACAAATGCTGCAAATGTTCTGTAAAGTGAAGTTCTAGTCTCTAAAATCATGTCTCCAAAAATGCAAAAAATGTTTACAACCGTTTATTAATAACAGACCACCCATTAGAACAAGATTTTGCCTGGCAAGTAACAGCATTTTTTTTTAACCATACTATGCAAAGGTTGACTTGTTTGGATAGCACTCAAAACAGTTTTCACTGCATCTCTGTACTCCTGTCAATTGTTGTCTGGTTGCATTCAATTTTTAGAATTCTGGAATTTCAAAACATTTGTGCACAAAACAGTTATTTAGTTAAGAATTTTTTTAAAAAGCTCATCAGTCTCCCTATACATGTTCATGCTTTGCTTTAAAAGGGATGGTGAACTATAACTGAATGCCAGTAAGATTCTATGATTAACTTTCAAGAATTTAGCTCCATTAGTAGAAACTTCTCCAGAACAATATACAAATATCCATTTTAAAGTCTGATAATGAGAGAAAAACAGAACTGAAAGCAAGATATTCATTTAACATTTTCCGAACTGCTACAGCTTGTTGGTCAGATTTAATTGTTTTTTTTAAAACTTCTAGGTGCTTTTGTTTAAATTTAAATCACAATAGAAGCCAATTCCAGCCTTTGAAACCTATGTTCTCCAATTAACCTGCGAACCCTGTATGTTTTTGATGGGTGGAAAGAAACCAGAACACCTGGGGAAATCCCATGCAGGTCATGGGGAGAACAGACAAACTCCTTAGAGTAGGTGCCAGATTCAAACTCAGGTTGTTGGCACTGTAATAACATTGAATTAACCGCAATGGTAACATAAGCATTCATATTGTAAAAAGTTGGCAAATTATCTCAGCATTTACACACCTCGTAGAACCAACCGTGCTTAGTCCAAACCTACAGTGATTTGCAGCCATTAATTCTGGGGATTACAAATGCTGGAATCAAAACTAAATAACAATTCAATGCCATAAATCCCTCTCAATGTGGAGGAAGTTTAAAAACACAATTCAAATCAATTAATGTGAAAGTTATTAAATGTACAAACAATTTGAAAGATTAAATTCTAGGGATTGTACGAAAAAATGTACAAGGCATTTAAACCATATTATTTTTTAAAATCCTGTATATCTGCTCTTGCTATTTGAGTATCCGTTAGAGCAGTGGTCCTTAACCTTTTTCTTTCCACTCGCATACCACTTTAAGTAATCCCTGTGCCATCAGTGCTCTGTGATTAGTCAGGGATTGCTTAAGGTAGTATGTGAGTGGGAAGGGAAGGTTGAGAACCACTGTGTTAGAGTAATTAGTGTTTGGCATTCAGCCGAGTTGCATTTTTCTTTAATGAGAGGCTGGATTAGGGAGAATGGAATTTCCCCAACACCTGCCAGCAATCTGGTGATTCTTGCTACTCCTGCAGAAAATTACCATTTTTTTTCCAATATGCTGAATCAAGATTAGATGCACCTCCAATATTAGATTCTGCAACTTATAAACAAAGGTCAATATTCAGACTGAATTTTATTCATTCTTTAAATGAAATAACTAGCCAAGAGCATGAGCAATTAAACAATTCTAGTTTCATAGCAAGCAGCATTGAATTTTATTTGACTGACCAAGAAAACAGGAGGGACTTTATGGAATGCATTAGTGTTTAAATTGAAATAGACAAAAGATCCGTGACAACTTGACAACATTGACTAGATAATCACTATTTAAAATTCTGAATACAATTCAAGCATCAAAAAAGTTACATTTTATTTACAATATGTGAACATTTTATTTTAATTTTCATAGACTCGCAAAATTCAAACAATTCAAAAATAAAATTTTTTAACATTCATGCAGCATATAAAGTCTATTTATTCCCCCTTCTCCCCCCCCCCCCCCATCACATCCCCATCCTCATACAACTGAAAATGCATTCAATTAAATTACATTGATACAAATCCCAGAGGGGTCAAAGACCCCTACAGAAACCTAGGGGAAAAAAAAATCAGAAAGGCTAAGTAACAAATGATTAGAAATGAAAAAGAACTTAAATTTAATTTTTTTTAAAAAATGGTCACCTGCACCATATCATTGCATTCATTTCCCTGCAGGGATGAATTGCTACAGTACCCCTACTTCAAAGTGTGTGTGTGGGGGTGGGTGGTGGCTAATCAATCTATGTGCCAATATAATTCAAGGAAGGTTGCCACACTTTAACAAATGCGTTATGTTTCTTCCTTAGATTGTATATGTGATCTTCTCCAGGGTGATGCAACTCTATTTCCACATTCCATCATGTGGTATTTAGTTGGGAGTCAGACTTCCACAAAACCACTATATATCCCCAATGTTCCCCAGTAGGTACACTTCTAGATTCTGCTGAAAATCTACTTTAGTAATTTTTGTTTTAAAAGAATGCTCCCCCCACCCCCCCAGGTCTTCCCAGAAAGATGTTACCTTTGTACACAGCCAGATGGAGTGGACAAAAGTTCCACCTTCACACCAGCACAGATGACTACCACCTTATGTTCTCCCTTAGCAATCTCTAACCAGACAATAGCAACAGAGATCACCAATTTCTGGAAACCTTGCGTCTCGTTTTCTCAACTAACCACATCCTCCCCTGATTTCCCTCATCTCTCTGGCTCCATTCCTCCATCTCCTTTCTTTCTTTTATCCCTCCCAAGCTCTCTCTACCTGACCATCACCCACAACTTCCTTCCTCCAGCTCCCTACCACCTTTCCTTCCCATCAGAGTGCCTCTCCCTTGGCCCTCTGCTTCTTCCTCCCATCACCTCCTAGCTTCTTACCTCATTCCCCCATTTCTTCCACCTCCCACCTATAGGCATTCATCACCTGCTTTTCAAGGAGTCTGAGGAATTTTTGGCATGTCATCATAAACTCTACAGGTGCAATGTCAAAAAGTATACAGGCTGGCTGCATCACAGCCTGGTTTGGTAATGCAAGTGCCTAGCAATCCAGAAAACTGCAAAAGATAGCAAACATTGCAAGGTCCATCAGACTCTGACCTCACATCCAGTGCAGACATCTATGTGAGGTGCTGCTTCAAGGAGGCAGCCATCATGAAAGCACCCCCTCCCCCCAACAAAATCCCCCTGGTCACAACCTCTTCTCACTGCTACCTTTGTGTAGAAGGAACAGAAGCCTGAAGATCAGTACTTCTAGGTTCCAGAACAGTTTCTTTCCAATTTTTTTCTTTGGCTTGGCTTCGCAGACGAAGATTTATGGAGGGGTAAAGTCCATGTCAGCTGCAGGCTCGTTTGTGGCTGAGGGACAGGAAGACACGGTTGCAGTGGTTGCAAGGGAAAATTGGTGGTTGGGGTTGAGTGTTGGGTTTTTCCTCCTTTGTCTTTTGACAGTGAGGTGGGTTCTGCGGTCTTCTTCAAAGGAGGTTGCTGCCCGCCGAACTGTGAGGTGCCAAGATGCACGGTTTGAGGCGATATCAGCCCACTGGCGGTAGTCAATGTGGCAGGCACCAAGAGATTTCTTTAGGCAGTCCTTGTACCTCTTCTTTGGTGCACCTCTGTCTCGGTGGCCAGTGGAGAGCGCGCCATATAACACGATCTTGGGAAGGCGATGGTCCTCCATTCTGGAGACGTGACCTACCCAGCGCAGTTTGATCTTCAGCAGCGTGGATTCGATGCTGTCGGCCTCTGCCATCTCGAGTACTTCGATGTTGGAGATGAAGTCGCTCCAATGAATGTTGAGGATGGAGCAGAGACAACGCTGGTGGAAGCGTTCTAGAAGCCGTAGGTGATGCCGGTAAAGGACCCATGATTTGGAGCCGAACAGGAGTGTGGGTATGACAACGGCTCTGTATATGCTAATCTTTGTGAGGTTTTTCAGTTGGTTGTTTTTCCAGTACACAAGGACTGTCTATACTACAGCAAGTCACTTTTTAAAAAACCATTAGAATTACTATGAGACTATTCTCTGTCATATGCATTTATCACCTCTTAATTTAATACAAATTTATTATAGTTTTTTTTTAAAATCAGAACCTTTTGAAGGATTTTGGTGTCCAAAATCATTCACATTATCAACCTGTGCTCCACCTCCCCCCTCCCTTTTTTACTGGGTTGTTTGCCTGTTTCTTGCCATTTCTGATGAAGGGTTTTGGCCTGAAATGTTGACTATTGCCTTTTCTGCATGCTGCCTGCCCTGCTGAGTTAGTCCAGCTTTTCATGTGTTGCTAACAATCAACAACATTTTGGTGGATTTGGAGCCACATCTACCTAAACTTATTCTGGTCTATTTCTTTCTTGAGAGGATAGAAGAAAAGTAGCGTTTTGTTTTTTTTAAATTACTTTGATATCCTGGTAGCTACATTACTGATACTATAACAGGTTTTTAAATTCCAGATATAATTACTCAAATCCAAAATCCCAAGTCATTATAGTAAGATTCAAACATCTCCAGATCATCCATCTAGGCCCTGAGGTACTACCAGTCTAGTATCTTAATCACTACCCTACCTGTTCCCACATGATACAAATATAATCTATAGCAGAAATAGGTTATTGCATAACTTTCAAAAAAGACTGTTACACTGCTTTATCGCTAACCAGTTCCATCTTAATTGCATGTTATTATTAAAGAACTTATTTTTTAAAAAAAGACGCTTACCTCAGAGGATAGAGATAAGTGTAGGATAACTTTATCACTGAGCACTTTAAAAGGGCAATTATCATGTAGAATTGAAGTTAGCAAACACTAATAAACCCAAAAATCTTAGGTTTTTACAGAATCAACCAACGTTCAAGACAATCTTTGAAGAAGTAGCTCAGAGATTAAAAATGTTTTTGTTTTAATTCAACTTCTAAGCAATTTCATCTTTTGATTCTGCATAATGGGTATCACCTGGCCTCAAATGGTGGCAACGTCAGGTTATAGGCTACGTCAGGACATTGGCCACGTCAGGTCATTTGCCACGTCAGGTCATAGGGGCTTCATTAATGTTTTAGTGCAGTACTCAGGGAGCAACATGCCAGAGGTCCTATCTTTTAGATGTTGAGTTCAGGTAGATGCAAAAGATCCCTGGACAATAGGCAAGCTACCATTTCTCTCTCAATCACTGCAAATTTCATGACAGAAATAAGGGAAAGATTAGAAAATGTGGAAGAACGAGAAATGGCTGTAGAAATGGAAGTGAATGACTTAAGAAGAAAATTGGAAGACAGTGACAAAAAAGTTAAAGAAACACAGGAGTTGTTGGCTCAGAAGATGGATTTAATGGAAAACTATAGTGGGCGAAACAACATAAAGATGGTGGGCCTAAAGGAAGATGAAGAAGACACAAATATAAAAGAATTTATAAAAGAATGGATCCCAAAAGGTCCTGGGAATGCCAGAAATACAGGAAGGAATGGAAATAGAAAGAACAAACAGAACATTAGCCCCGAAACCACAGCCACAACAAAAACCAAGATCAGTTTTAGTAAAATTTCTGAGATACACGACAACAGAAAATATACTGGAGCGGGCAAGGAATAAAATTAGAGAAGACAAAAAACCATTGGAATACAAGGGTCAAAAAATATATTTTTTTTTTAACCCAGACTTAAGATTAGAACTCTTAAAGAAGAAGAAGGAGTTTAACACAACAAAATCGATCCTATGGAAAAAAGGCTATAAATTTATGTTAAGATATCCAGCTGTGCTTAAAATATTTATCCCTGGGGAGCAAAACAGACTGTTTTCGGATCTGGAGAAAGCACGAGAATTTGCAGAACGCCTGCAGGACAGAAGGAGAGATGAAGAGATGTAACAAGAACGAATAACGACAACAAACTAAATATAAAGATGTAAAAAATAATGTACAAGTAAGAACTAAAGAAGGGAAAGAAAAGGGAAATAAGAGGAGGTTAAAAAAAAGAGGGTGAGTTTTGTTAAATATGAAGATAAAAGTCTTTTCTGGAGGGGGTTGGGTGGGAGAGAATAACAGTCACTGCGAAATTAGTTGATGCTTGTGAGATGGTTTGCAATCCAAATGGAGAGGGGAGTTGTGGTTGCCCGGCTCGGGGAGGGGGCGGGAAGACACTTGGGGTTAAGGAAATTTTAGATGTGGGAGTTGTTGAAGTATTTTATGTTTTAGAAGTGTTGTCAGGAAACGCATCTAACTGAAGTGGAACATAATAAATTAAAGGAGAGATTGGGTAGGACACGTAGTGGCAACATCATATAATTCAAAATCCAGAGGTGTAGCTATATTAATCAATAAAAATGTACCAATCAAAATAGAGGAGGAAATAATAGATCCAGCAGGGAGGAATGTAATGATAAAGTATCAGATATATTCAGAATTCTGGAATTTGATCAATATATATGCACCTAATGAAGAGGATCAAAAGTTAATGCAACATATATTTTTTGAAGGTTTTAGATACGCAGGGGAATATATTGATGAGGGGATTTTAACCTTAATTTGGACTCAATGTTGGATAAAACTGGACAAAAGACTAGCAAAAAGAATAAAGTGGCCAAATTTATGGTTAAATCAATGCAGGAAATGAAACTTATTGATATATGGAGGAGGCAGCACCCAAGGGAGAAGGACTACTCATATTATTCGAGTAGACATAAAACATATTCAAGGATTGACATGTTTTTGTTGTCAGCCCATATTCAAGGGAGAGTTAGAAAAATGGAATATAAAGCTGGACTGCTATCTGATCATTCACCCCTGTTATTAGCAATAGAACTGGAGGACATCCCACCAAGAACATATAGATGGAGATTAAACTCCATGCTACTTAAAAGACAGGAATTTAGAGAATTTATTGAACACCAAATTAAAATGTATTTTGAAATAAATACGGAATCAGTGAAAGACAAATTTATTTTATGGGACTGTAATGGAAGATTCTAACCTGCTTTTTTAATTTGCTGCTCTTGGTTTTGCAAGGCTGAGAACCTGCTTGTGTTTTAGAATCAGCAGACACAAGCTAAATTCCACAGAGGGGCCAGAGATGCTGTTATCTGAAGAAAGGACATCTGTGTACCAAGAACATTTAATCTTCCTGCTTGTTTTGGTCACAGACTGTCAGAGGCCTAGCCTTGATGCAAAATAAACCATTGTATTCAAAATGATAAGCTGAAAATTATGTTATTCGTTAATAGCCTAGCATTCTAGCTTGCTTGCCTATCTTTCTTGCTGTGCTGGGAATAGGTGCTTGGGTAAGCAGTTTTTGGGTAATATAAGCCATGGTCCCGCTGCTGAAGAGAGAGACTCTCCGAGAGGTGGCAACATCTCTCAGTGAGAAGAAAAACTTCTAGAGTCCAGCCAACGTCCCGGTCAGGGGAGGTGGAGAAGCTGCTACCGGCGCCCTGACAACCAACTACAAGTGTGCAGTCATTGCCTCGCTTCGGCAGTTGGGACCAGTCCAAGCATTGATAAGTATAGTTGGGAAAGGCTTGCATATTGTAGTGTGAAATCAGCTTTTGAATTTGTAATAAACATTTGTATAAACTGAACTGCTCTCGGTGTGTGTGTGTCTATTTTCTTTCGGTAGCTCAAACACTGTGACCAATCTAAAATGAACAAAGTGAGAGGTAAAAGTTTACCCAAGACAGGGACGCAATGAAAGCCTTCATTCGAGGGCAGATAATAAGTTATGTAATTAAGATGAAAAAGGACTACAGTCGGGAAATAGAGCAGTTGGAAAGGGAAATAGTAAGTACAGAAAAAGAACTAGCAACAAGGGAAGATGTAACAAAAAGAGAATTGGCAGACAAAAAAAAAAGAAACATTACAAACATAAAAGGTAGAGAAGAACATAATCAAAATAAAGCAAAGGTATTACGAGCTAGGAGAAAAAAAAATGCACAAAATATTAGCCTGGCAACTTAAAACAGAACAAGCTAAAAGAACTGTATTGGCATCAAGGAAAAAGGACAAAACAAATTACATATAATCCAACAGAGATTAATGAAAACTTTAAGGAATTTTATGAACAATTATACAAAACTGAGAATGAAGGGAAATAATACAAAATAGATGAGTTTTAGCTAAAATTGAACTGCCGAAATTGCAAGAGGAGCAAAACAAGTTGATAAAACCATTTGAAATAGAGGAAATACAAGATATATTTAAAAAGTAGCCGTACAATAAAACACCTGGAGAGGATGGACTTCCAATAGAATTCTATAAAACATTTAAAGAGTTATTAATTCCTCCTCTACTGGAAGTAATGAGCCAGATAGAAGAAACACAAAACTTGCCAGATTCATGTAAAACAGCAATAATTACAGTAATACCAAAGACAGGGAAGGATCCACTAACACCAGCATCATTCAGACCAATATCTCTACTTAACTCAGATTACAAGATAATAGCAAAACTATTAGCAAACAGATTGGCCAACTGTGTACCAAAAATAGTAAAACTCGATCAAACTGGATTTATTAAGAAAAGATGGACAATGTCTGTAAGTTCATTAACTTAATCCATGCAGTACAAGGAAATAAGATACCAACAGTGGCTGTTGCTCGAGACACAGAAAAAGCCTCTGACGGGGTAGAATGGAATTATTTATTCAGTATTACAGAGGTTCAACCTACCAGAAAAATTAAAGCATTATATGATGGACCATTGGCAAAGGTGACAGTAAATGGATATGTATCGAACCAATTTAAACTAAGTAGGTCAACTAGGCAGGGATGTCCACTATCTCCCTCACTGTTCACTTTAGCAATAGAACCATTGGCAGAAATGATAACAGAAAATAAAATAAAAGGGATAAAAATAAAGGAGGAGTATAAAATCAGTTTATTTGCAGATGACATCATAGTATACTTAACAGAACCAGAAATATCAATAAAAGAACTACATAAGAAATTGAAGGAATATGGAGAAATATCGGGGTACAAGATCAACGCAAATAAAAGTGAAGCAATGTCAATGAATAATGCGGATTACACAGAATTTAAAAAAAGAATCACCATTTAAATAGCAAACACAAGCAATCCGATACTTTGGTATTAGATTAGATAATAATTTAGGCCATCTATACAAATTAAATTATCAGCCATTAATGAAGAAATTACAGGATGACTTAGAAGATTGGAAAGAATTGCCACCAACATTGATAGGGAGGGTAAATTGCATTAAAATGAATGTCTTCCCAAGGATTCAATACCTATTTCAATCGTTTCCAATTCCCTTAACAGAGAAATTCTTCAATGAACTAAAGAGAATAATAAGGAAATTCTTATGAAAAGGGGGGGAAACCGAGGATAGCTTTAGATAAATTATCAGAGAGGTACAAACAAGGTGGTTTGCAGTTACCAAACTTTTAAAATTATTATAGAGCAGCACAATTAAAGTATTTATCAGATTTTTTAATCAGACAAGGGAAAAACCAGATTGGACTAAGATAGAGCTAGATAAAATAGGGGACAAGGTACCGGAACATATACTTTATAAGTGGGATGAAAAACTGGCACAATATAAAAGTTCACCAGTACTGCATCATTTACTCAACATATGGAAGAAGATTCACGTATAAAGGAAAAAAAATTACCAACTACCAAAATTATTATTGACGCAAAATCAACTATTCCCTTTCACGATAGATAACCTTTCCTTTAGAGAATGGGAGAGAAAAGGAATTAAAAGAATAGAAAATTGTTTTTTGGGAAATAATTTATTAACATTTGAACAAATGAAGTACAAATATGGAATAAGCCATGGTACAATGTTTGCATACCATCAACTGAAAGCCTACTTAAAGGACAAATTGGGAAGCAGACTGAGATTACCAGAAGGAAGCAGCTTTGAATATGTGATTACATAAACAACGATAATAAAAAGATTTATAACAAACATGTACTTCAAGCTGCAAGAGAAGGAAAATGATGAAATAAGCTATAAACCCAAAAAGTGGGAAAAAGATTTAAACAAAGATAAAAAATGAAATATGGGAAAAGTTATGCTCTGGAACTATGAAGAATATAATAAACACAAGGTTACACATGATACAATACAATTGGTTACACAGATTATACATCACGCCCCAAAAGTTAAATAAATGGGATCCAACATTATCAGATAGATGTTTTTGCTATAAGATGGAAACTGGAACAACAGTACATGCAATTTGGGCATGTGAGAAAGTGAAAGAGTTTTGGGAAGATCTAAATCAGGTATTAAATAAAAATCACAAAAAAAAAACAACATACCAAAAAAATCCAGAGATCTTTCTTCTAAGTAATATTAGAAGTAAAGAATTAGGCTTCAAACTGGATGAAATGCAAAAAAGATTTATTATGATAGCCTTAGCTGTAGCCAAAAAAATGTATAATGTCAACTTGGAAATCAGAAGAGAGCCTGAGAGTACACCAATGGTACATGGAAATGAATAAATTATTCCATTGGAAAAAATAACACAATTTTTTAAAAAGTCATATTATTTGAACAAATTTGGGAACTGTACATGAATAACTGTACACGGACCTCCCCCCTAAAAAGATAAGACAAAATGACTTGATCCAGTGTGCAAAAGTAGAACACACAATTTTCTTGTTTATTTTCACTGTGTTATGACATTGTTTAATGGTTTTATTGTATGTATATGTTGAACATTAAATGGGTTTGGAGGGGGGTGGGAAGGTAGGGGGGGGGTAAAAAGGGGAGAAAATGCCACTGTGTATATTTAAGAGGGAAATCTTCGTCTGCATTTTGATTGATATGGTCTCAGTGTGAAAAATAAAAAATAAATAAAAAAATCACTGCCAAATTTCAGATTCTCTCCTCCCCTTGCTGTAACTTGAACAATAATCTAGATGTGCAACGACTAATCATTTCATATTTTATAATGTCTACATTTCAACAATTTAACAAATATTTTTGAACTTTGCAAGACTTCATTTTCTCATTTGGAAATATCACCGTCTGATAGTTTTCCTCTACCAATGGTATTTTTTCAGAAATATACTTAATTTATTGCTGAAGAAAATGCTTCTAACATAGAAACACAAAGAATACATTATTTCATTACAGCAAACTACATATGTAATACTCATTGAAAGGTCATGCATCCTGGGAATGACTTTAGGAAATTCATTCACCCAATTTGACCTTGAACTTCTCATGAAGATCAAAAAAGATTCCCAATCTATTCTAGTCAAAAAACATACACTTTTAAAGGAGAATGGAGAGGAAAGGAATGAAGTTTGTAATCTCATTCAAAGCAATTGATCCAATACTCTATTGCATGTGAACTTCTGAACACTGGGAATTTTCAAGCAACACATTCCTACTATAACATGTTTAAAACCATCAACATATGTTGCCCAAAATTATAATTGAACCATTTAACACCAGGTATCATTCCACCAATGGAAGGAACTGCAACATGGGAATATCTTAAAATGGTAAAATCATATATAAACAACTACATGTAGCACACGTCATAATATCTTCAATTAATGGAGTTAATAAAGTCAGTTCACTATTACATTTGCTTCCTTATTTATTCTGTCTACTGGAGGGGTGCTTTCTAAACTTAAAATTTATGGTGGTCACACTCTTTAAAAAATATTTATTTGCAAAAATTCCACTGTCAAAATATTGCATGAATAATTTTGATGTATTTGAATATATCAATTTGAATATAATTTTGGCTAACATCATAAAGTTGAAGGCTATACCCAGAGCAGACAGGGGGCACTCATGGCATAATCAACATCAAACCACAACACAGATTTAATATTCCACTAAGTCTCAGTATGCACCACAACAGTGTGGTAGACGTGGATGGACATCAGCCACCAAAGTTGGAAGGTTTAAAATAGCCAGCTAATGCACTCCTATTCATTTTGCATGCAGAAGTTCAGTTTATCTACCAATACAAATCTATTTCAGGGCAAACAAAAGTGTATTTTGTATGCATGGAATCTTGAATAAATGTAATCTTGGATGCTGGAGTTTAACCATGTTGGCTTAATGCAAATTATTCAGATCATATTCTTTAAGGGATTCAATGAAATTTTAATACTTTTAAAACCCTATCAGTGAACATTAAAGAATGAAATTTAACTTGGATATTAAAATATAAAATTCTAAAACCACAAAATAATATCTTTGGGTCAATTTATGAAATTATCCATTGCTTGATATCTTTTCATGTCAATTTTATATAATTTCCAAACATGGAACATTACATTTCATTCAGGAATTCTAAAGTCTGCTTCAAAAAAGTCAAAGGTAGACATGAGATTCTTCAATGTAAGTAGGTGATAAATAACCAAACTGCTGTATGTTTTTCTTCCTGTTAAACATTACTTTTAAAGACAATGAGCAAAACAATCAATTCTCCATTTACTAAAAACACGCAAGTACAGTAATAAATAAAAAGCCCAAAAATCCTCAAGGAACCATGACATAGCTGTAACTCCATGAGAACAAAGAGAACAATTAATTTCAAAAACTTTGAAAAAGGATAAAATTATGAAAATCTATCAGAATAGGCAGGAAACTCAAGACTTCTAAAAAAGTTATACAGTTTATATTATTTTCAGACACAACTGCTACAGAAATAGATCATCCTTAAACCATGATCATTCTTCTTTGGTTTGGCTTCACGGACGAAGATTTATGGAGGGGTAATGTCCACGTCAGCTGCAGGCTCGTTTGTGGCTGACAAGTCAGACACGGTTGCAGCGGTTTCAGGGGAAAATTGGTGGGTTGGGGTTGGGTGTTAAGTTTTTCCTCCTTTGTCTTTTGTCAGTGAGGTGGGCTCTGCGGTCTTCTTCAAAGGAGGTTGCTGCCCGCCGAACTGTGAGATGCCAAGATGCACGGTTTGAGGCGAGATCAGCCCATTGGCGGTGGTCAATGGGGCAGGAATCAAGAGATTTCTTTAGGCAGTCTTGTACCTCTTCTTTGGCGCACCTCTGTCACGGTGGCCAGTGGAGAGCTCGCCATAGAACACAATCTTGGGAAGGCGATGGACCTCCATTCTGGAGACGTGACCTGCCCAGCACAGTTGAATCTTTAGCAGCGTGGATTCGATGCTGTCGGCCTCTGCCATCTCGAGTACTTCGATGTTGGAGATGAAGTCGCTCCAATGAATGTTGAGGATGGAGCGGAGACAACGCTGGTGGAAGCCTTCTAGGAGCCGTAGGTGATGCCGGTTGAGGACTCATGATTCGGAGCCGAACAGGAGTGTGGGTATGACAACGGCTCTGTATACGCTAATCTTTGTGAGGTTTTTCAGTTGGTTGTTTTTCCAGACTCTTTTGTGTAGTCTTCCAAAGGCACTATTTGCCTTGGCGAGTCTGTTGTCTATCTCGTTGTCGATCCTTGCATCCGATGAAATGGTGCAGCCGAGATAGGTAAACTGGTTGACCATGATCATTAACAATTGTACAACTAAAATGAAGGACACAGGCAGTACGGATAGCGTAGCAGTCGGTGCAACACTATTACAGCGCCAGCGACCAGAGTTCGAATATGGCCCTGTTGAGAAGGAGTTTAGATATTCTCCCCATGTCTGCTCTGGTTTTCTATCTTTCAAAAACATAGGAGGGTTTTAAGTTAATTGGGACTAAAATGGCCTGTTACTGCACTGTATGTCTAAAGTACAGGTTAAAAATCACAACACCCAATAAATTTGAAAAGTGCATGTATTTGAATTTGAAAAGTGCATGTATTCGAATTCGAAAAGTGCATGTATTTGAGGGTTACAGGACAAGATTAAAAACAGGGAGGAAGAAGAGGGATTTGGAAAAACAAGAGGAAGAATACAAAATCCCAAGGT
Organism: Narcine bancroftii; assembly: GCF_036971445.1. Classification (NCBI taxonomy): domain Eukaryota; kingdom Metazoa; phylum Chordata; class Chondrichthyes; order Torpediniformes; family Narcinidae; genus Narcine; species Narcine bancroftii. The sequence goes on along the minus strand of NC_091481.1, from coordinate 2,412,052 downwards.
AGCTCCATTAGCACAAGGTAGATGAACAAACAGGCCTTGGTGTAAACTATAACCATGAGAGGTCAAAACTAAGGCAGCAAGCAAAGACTGCTGGAACAGTGATCAAAAAGTAGCAAAGAGTTTCAGTTACAGATGAACAGAGGCATGGGCAAAACCCATTCATATAATCTTTAGAATGGCAAAGATACAAGACCCAAAGCTCATCTTGAGGTCAAATATTGCACCATGGTGGCAAATAGTATGGTTCAACAGGAACCTGCTGCAATTATTAAATTTATTAATACAGTTTCCCTGAATTACTCCAAGATTTCAGAGAGGCATAAATTTTGCATAATTAAGAACAACCAGCGTTTAAATTAACTATTCAAAGCCACTTCCTAAATGAATTGTTCCAACAAGTTTACAGAATTAACTGCTTAGAGCGATCTGACAGAACCTGTTCCCATTTGAATAACGGCTGACCGAGAGCAATCTATCAAGATTACTGCAAAAGCAATAGACTTCATATCTCAGTATCAAGCCGTGACTTTCTCTTTGAACTTGAGCAAAAGTTCCTCTTTCCTTGTGAGCCCCAGACTGATAAATTTGTATGTGATTATTGAACCTCATGCATATAGAAAACAGATGTCAAACAAACCCTCTAGACATTGCCTTATCTGTATGCAAGATGTGAAATTTTACCAACAATACTGGTACCTGTAGCTAATTTATGTCAATCATATACATTTCTTAAGAAAGAACACATTAATTAGTATTAGCCAGGAACTGTAACAAATACTTCAAATGAATTCAAATAGATTCTTAGCAACTCGTAAGAGATCCACTGCCAAAATACGACATAAATACGGTGCCATTCACTGTGATCTTTGAATGAGATTTGACGACAAGGTGACATCAATATCCTTCATTCCCACTAGCATGTCTTAATAAATGCGTTTTGTATGCGCTATTTTCTGTTTTCGATGGCATGGACTATCACACTGCCATAGAGGATGAAGTTGTTGGCTGTGAAAAGGATTGGAGAGTACTAAAGTAGTGTAAATAATGTAGTTGACAGGAATAAAAATCTGATCCAGTGCCAGATATCGTGATGCCAATTTACGTGCTGCAAGGTTACCCACCTGTAAAATGCAAACACAAAAATGACATTGCACACGAAGAAAACACAAGTCTAGACATCACCCGTGACGGAACAGACCTCAATGATAGTTACTCGGTAACACCATTGCTCCAAAATCTTTCCACTTTGCAGACCCATTCTGCCCTGCTGTAAAATAAAAATGCTCTATTTGCAGCATTTTTGTTTTAATTTTAAATTTGGGGATGATACTGGACTCAAGAGTGAATGTGTGCTGTGTTATGGGGCAGAATGAATCTTGGTGGGGGTGGGGAGATGGAAACCTGAGATAACAGAGCAGGAATTTTTTAAAAACTGGCAATGATTGGAATAATACACAAGTTGTGTATCAATGAATAAGAGTCGACAACAATAGTATGGTTAAACATCATAAAGCTGTAAACAGTGGGAAATTTAGCACACATCTTTTAGAACGATGCTATGAATCAGTCACTTTGAGAAGGTGTGGTATCTGATTGGAATTCTTTCTCCAAAAAGCCGAGTATTGCCCAGCATTTTTTAAAAAATTAGATCTACAGTAGTTCACTTTATGAAAGATTCAAACATAGGACACAAGAAAAATGGGCATGGAATTAGGAAGTATCAACAAGTTCAATATTTTTTGAAAACACCTACTCAAACCTTTACTTTTTTAAAAAAGGGCAAGGCAGAGAGTTAACATCAGAACCAGAAAAAAAGTTGGTTAATTAGTGGGCATAGGGTCAATTAAGCAGGTAATGTGGATACTTGATCAAGTTATCCTTGACTAACATGTTAATTTTATCAATTTCAGATGTAATTTTTTACAAATGACTGTCATTAATCAAAAAAAAATGAACAAAGTAATCTATTTCACCAAATGCTAATTCCACCATTTAACTAGATCTTGGCTGATTTACAACTTCATATATGTCAGGTGATTTATTTTAATTACCATTAAATTGCTATTTGAGAACACTCTAAACTTCTAATACCATATACACCCAAAAATATTTCAAAACCCTACTCCTGAAAGATCTGGAACTAATTTTGACTCTGTTCCATTGTCTCAAATTCCCCAAGCAGCATTGGAAAACTGTCTCATCTACCCTAACATTCTGAGAGTCAGTCTGACAGCATGGAAAGCAGTCCCACAGGCCTACGTTGACCATGATAAACAATGTGCCCTCCTGAATTATTCGCACTTGACCGTATCAAGTCCATAGTCTTCCAATCGATGTAGTTATCCAAGTGAAAGGAAGCTAAAAGACATGCTAAATTAACTTAAGATCATCCCATAAGCCAACCACCCCAAATGAAGACCTGTCCCTTCACATTCCCACCCCTCTAAATCCCACCTCCTCACCTTAGTTATGCCCCCTCATCTTAAATTCTCTTATTCTAGTAAACAATTGCCACTCTTTAAAATCCTTATTGGACATGGATAAAGTACAGACTTCAATAAAATTCTACCCCCACCCCCCCCACCACAAACCCTCAACATCCCATGCTCCAAAGAAAATTTTCCTGACCCTGACAACGACTTTGTAAACCTCTTCGACTTTATATCTTTCAATGGCTAGATTATCAAAACAACACCCAATATTCTGTCTGGTCTCACCAATGTCTTGTACCACTTTAACATGACATCCCACTAGTTGCATTCAAATTCTCCCAAATGCTTCTTTCACAACTCCATCTACCTATTTCCATTTTTAAAGAGCTGCGTACATGCACCTTTAGATCCATCTACTCCACAACATTTTTTAAGAGCAATGAAATCAACAGAGCAAATCCTGTCCTGCTTTGATTTACCCAAATGCAGCTCCTCATACTTATTAGAGTGGAGCTGCATTTGTTTTTACCCATCCTCAGCATTATTATGACCTATATGCATGGAGTCCCATATAAAGACCATAAGATGTAGGAGCAGAATTAAGTTGTTTGGCCCATTGAGTTTGCGCATTTTCCTCTCAATTGCATTCTCCCCATGTCCTTCGACACCCTTCCTAACCAAACCCATAAAACCCGATACAAGTTTCACATCTTTGTTGTGTCTTTTAATGTCATGTGTAGCTGTGGTTAGTTAAGTGTTAAATGTTGAGGGTGTGAGAGGAAAGAGCTTAACTCTGCAGAAAACTTTGTATAAAATTGACATTTGTAAATTGTAGTCAATGCTGATACTGTTAACATTGACACTAATAATGTCGATAATTGAGTTTAAGTTTGGAAAATCATAAATAAAATATTCAAAAACCTATCAACCTCTACTTTAAATATACTCTACAGCTGCCTGTGGCAACAGATTCCATAGATTCACCAGAGAAACTTATCTCCATTTCAAAAGGACGTCCTTTTATTCTAAGGCTGTGCCCTCTTGTCCTAGACTCTCCCACCAATGGAAACATATTCTCCACATATATCCAGCCCTATCAATAAGCTTCAATGAAATCCCCCATATCCTTCTAAACTCCAGCAAATACAGGCTCAGAGGTATCAAATTCTCCTTGGAGATCAATCCTCTCATCTTCAAGATCATTATAGTAAACCTCCTCTGTACTGTCCCCAACGCTAGCAGATCCTTCCAGATACAGAGCTCAAAACTGCTCACGATGTTCTAAGTGTGATCTGACTAACTTCTAAAAGCCACAGCATTACATCTTTTTATTTTAGTCCTCTCAAAATGAATACTACACAAGTTCCCAAAGCTTGAGAGAAATACAAAAAAGGGGTTTCCATTCAGTGCATTTCAACTCAAGTCTAGTTTCCCACCTCAAGAGATACAAGGGAAAAGTAGAATGTAGCTGTAGAAACAGCCACTAAGATGTGATGTTTCGATCCATCAATGCATGGGGACACAGCATGGAAGGAGACCCTCTAGGCCAAATCTTTTTCTTGCACTATTTTTATTTATTTCGTAAGGTGGTTTATACAAATGTTTGCCCTGTGACGCTGCTACAAATTTTGTTTCATGTTCATGAGAATAAATTCCACTAAACAAAATGTCAATTTCTTTGGCTTGGCTTCGCGGACGAAGATTTATGGAGGGGGTAAAAAGTCCACGTCAGCTGCAGGCTCGTTTGTGGCTGACCAGTCCGATGCGGGACAGGCAGACACGATTGCAACGGTTGCAAGGGAAAATTGGTTGGTTGGGGTTGGGTGTTGGGTTTTTCCTCCTTTGCCTTTTGTCAGTGAGGTGGGCTCTGCGGTCTTCTTCCAAGGAGGCTGCTGCCCGCCAAACTGTGAGGCGCCAAGATGCACGGTTTGAGGCGTTATCAGCCCACTGGCGGTGGTCAATGTGGCAGGCACCAAGAGATTTCTTTAGGCAGTCCTTGTACCTTTTCTTTGGTGCACCTCTGTCACGGTGGCCAGTGGAGAGCTCGCCATATAATACGATCTTGGGAAGGCGATGGTCCTCCATTCTGGAGACGTGACCCATCCAGCGCAGCTGGATCTTCAGCAGCGTGGACTCGATGCTGTCGACCTCTGCCATCTCGAGTACCTCGACGTTAGGGGTGTGAGCGCTCCAATGGATGTTGAGGATGGAGCGGAGACAACGCTGGTGGAAGCGTTCTAGGAGCCGTAGGTGGTGCCGGTAGAGGACCCATGATTCGGAGCCGAACAGGAGTGTGGGTATGACAACGGCTCTGTATACGCTTATCTTTGTGAGGTTTTTCAGTTGGTTGTTTTTCCAGACTCTTTTGTGTAGTCTTCCAAAGGCGCTATTTGCCTTGGCGAGTCTGTTGTCTATCTCATTGTCGATCCTTGCATCTGATGAAATGGTGCAGCCGAGATAGGTAAAATGTCAATTTAAACCAATCCTATTTGCAGGTGTTTGGTCAACTTTGATGTTAGGTACAGACTAGAGCTCCAAAATTTATTTAAAATACAAATCCCCAAATCATTAAAAAGGTACATCATTTACTTTCCACACTCCAAAAATAGAATTATCACTGATTGACAAAAAGACGTAAACAGAATGTTTTATAAAAAAAAATAAATAAAATGCAAAAGTTCTTAAAGGAGTCCCTGATTGAGTTGGTTGTTGAGGTGTTTGATGATGGAGGGGGGAGCAACCTTGTTATTTGGGGCAGAACACATTTGATGCAGAAACTCGGAGTTCTGCATACACTTCTATAACATAACGGCAAATTTATTTGTATGGTAACAACACTCAGCAAATGCAAACTTCAAAGGAATGTTTAAAGGGCAGAACAAATTACTTCAGTGACTGAAATACACAGGTCGGTCTGGTCTCTTAATTAAAGTGAGCCCGTTCCCAGCCGGAAGGCACGTTTCCAATGAGGTTGACAACAGTTTGGTTGGGGGGGGTGGGGGGTGGAAAGAAGAGCTCCAACCTCAGAGCCACACACACATACACACACACGGGGAGGGGAGAGGAGGGGAGGGGGGGTAAGGGGAAAAGTGAGAGAGAGAGAGATTATAGGGATACAGCAGGACTTGGAGAAGAAAGCGTTGCCACCTGTGTTTACACGTTTGGGGGGGGGGAAATAGATAGAAGGCAGAGCTCCTCCCAGAACCACATTTGGGGGGAGGGGGGGGCAGAAGGCAGAGCTCCTCCAGAACCACATACAGTTGGGGTGGGGGGGGGGCAGAAGGCAGAGCTCCTCCCAGAACCACATACAGTGTGGGGGGGGGGGAGGCAGAAGGCAGAGCTCCTCCCAGAACCACATACAGTTGGGGTGGGGGGGGGGCAGAAGGCAGAGCTCCTCCCAGAACCACATACAGTTGGGGTGGGGGGGGGGCAGAAGGCAGAGCTCCTCCCAGAACCACATACAGTTGGGGTGGGGGGGCCAGAAGGCAGAGCTCCTCCCAGAACCACATACAGTTGGGGGAGGAGGAGCAGAAGGGAGAGCTCCTCCCAGAACCACATACAGTGGGGGGGGGGCAGAAGGCAGAGCTCCTCCCAGAACCACATACAGTTGGGGTGGGGGGGCAGAAGGGAGAGCTCCTCCCAGAACCACATACAGTGGGGGGGGGGGCAGAAGGCAGAGCTCCTCCCAGAACCACATACAGTTGGGGGAGGAGGAGCAGAAGGGAGAGCTCCTCCCAGAACCACATACAGTGGGGGGGGGGGGGAGAAGGTGATATGCAGCAGCAGGTTTTGGAGGGGAAGGCAGAGAGACACGTTGCCTGCTGGGTTTACGCCGGTCGGGGGGGGGGGGGTGAATCCGAGCTCCAGCCCCTGAGCCGCACAGTGAGGGGGTGGGAGGGAAAGGAGACACGTTTCCAATGCGGTTTACACCGGGGAGGGGGGGGGGGGGGGGTGGGGGGAGGAGGCGGACTCACCCAGCCGGGGCATGACGGCGCCGAGGAACTGCTCGTCCTCCTGGTAGTGGTTGTCGTGCAGGGCCTCCAGCAGCTTGTGCAGGACATCCTGCGGCACCTTGCAGCCCGTGCCCTTCAGCTCGGCGAAGCGGCTCAGCCGAAAGTGCTTATCCAGCTCGTAGGTCTCGGGGTTGAAGGTCTCCCTCACCGACATGGTCGGACCCGGCCTCCCCCTCCGGCCCCCGGCCCGGCCCCGGGCTCTGGCGACAGGCGGCTCGGACCCTACTGCCGGCGCCCCCGGACCTGCATCAGCGGCAAGGAGAGAGGCGGCGGGTCTGCTCGCTGGCGCCGCTTCGTCCCCTTTAAAACGGTCGCCGTTTAACTCGATTAACCCTCGATGGGGCCGCTCGCCGCCTTCCCTTCGTCCCGCGCGCGCCTCGGCACCCAGCGGAAAGCCTCCCACAACCCCCCGCGCGGCGGGAGCGCGCGCCGGCGCTTCGGCGCATGCGAGGTGGCCGGGAGGAAGACGAGCTGCAGACGCCGCGATTGAAGATCCCAACAACCGCGATGCTGGAGAATCTCCGCGGGGGCTAAGGAGTCGACTCGAGGGCTCGAGCGCTTCGTCGGGGGCGCGGGGGGACGACACCGCGCATGCGTCGCCGGTCCTCCCGCTCGCGTTCGCAGGTGCGGTGGGGCCGGAGCGCCGGGCAGGTGGCCAGTGCGCAGGCGCGGAGCCGGCGCTGGGGGAGTTGGCGCGCTCACGGGTTGGGGGAGCCCCTCGCCGTCCCCCCCCTTCGAGCTGCCGGGACACTTCACCGTCCGAACTGGCTACGAAGTCGACACCAGCGGCGAGGACGGCGCTGAGATCCTCTCCTCCCCTCCTCCTGGGCGCTCACCCGCGGCCGGTTCCACCGCCATTCACGGGTGCAGCGGGGCGCGGCTCCTTTAAACGCTGCCAAATGGCGCCTTTTATTCCTGCCCTGCGCCTTTAAGCGGCCATGGCAAAAGGGAATTAAAGGGATTTTCTTGGAGGCGGCGCCCAAGCCCCCAGCGCCGCATGGGAGGCCGTTAGTGTCGGCTCATTCAAAGTCTGAACAGAATCTTAAGGGGACCATGGCCAGAAACAGGGTTGTTTCTGCCTTCTGCCCCCCCCCCCACTCCCCCACTTATTAAGTGGGTGTCCAAATGGCCCACTGAATCAATGAAAGGGGACTTAGGAAGGATATGCCAGCTTTGGAGGTGCTCCAGATTACTGAATCTTGAGACTATGACCTCCCCCATCAATGGGAGCAACTTACCTACCTCCATCTTTATGCCATTCATAATTTTGTTTCTATAAGATCCCCTCTCATTCTTCTAAATTCTGGCGAGTACAGTTCCAGACAACCCCATCTATGGAATCAACCTGGTGAACCACGTCCATCACATGAAGAACATCCTCAACTTCACTTCAGGGACTTCTGCAAGTGCAATATGAAAGCCTTAAAAATCAACAGTGCTGGGAGGATACAGCAGACGACTGCAACAAATGGCAAGGTACTCTTCATCAACACTTTGAGCAAGGTGAAAGAATGATCTTGAGTCAGTTTGAGGAGCGGAGAGCTAAGCAAAGAACACAGCGGACAACAATTCAATGATGCCCTACATTTGTAGCAACTGTGGCAGAGCCACAGTTGACGCTGCTGAACAAAGCAGTGACTACCAGAGGTGCAATACCCATGATTGATCATGACTGACGGAGGCCAAGAAGGAAAGGGATTGGAGGGGTCTGGGGCTAATGCAGGCAAGTGGGACTAAAGCAAAAGGGCACTGTTTGGCATGGCCTGCTTCTGTGCTGTAGGACTCTTGTGAGTTTATGGTGTCAAAACAGATGCAACTTTTTATAGTATTGCAACAGTATCATTTCAATTATTCAATGATTTTAGGGTTCTTTGTGAAATATATTCTGGACATTTTAATATGCAGAGAATAGCTGTATTTTCTGTAGCAAGCTATTGAAGCAGTATAATTTCAAGGAATTTTTCATGCAATTTATTAGCAGAGTTGGTACTGTAAGATATCAAGATAGTCGGATTAACTTCAGCAGGCCTGGTCAACCTCCAACATTGGACCATTTGGACCTGTGGAGTATGTGAGAATCCAGGTGAAAGAAGAGACTGGAAAAAAAATCAGCTTCTTCCATGTGCAACTCTAGTGAGCAATTATCAGAACATGCACCAGATGCAGTTTGTGAAAAGATCAAAACGCTAAAGGCCAAGTTTTACCATTGTTAAGAATGGACTGGTGTAAAATCCAGCTGGTTTCTATTTTGCAACAAATGCCAAAACTACCAAGTCAATATGGTCAAAACTACTGTAAACCCACAGCAAAACATACAGAGACCTACTAGTACTGCTGTAATACCGCTTCTGTTCATGCACATACAGTTATAGATTAGACCATTGGAAGAGAATGCATTTACAAGCATACCCTGTATAACACGGCTAATATGTTCCAAGCAAGTTCAGTGTTGTGGAAAGCCACACGGTTAAAAGCACTGGCACAGTGCACTTTAATGTAATATGTACCAATCCTATCATCATTTATTCTTCTACCATGAACTCTTATACAAACATCTGGATAAAATATTTACAAGAAATATATAAAACTGAAATATGACAGATCTCTATTGGCAGTAAGTGGAGATTGGACAAATATTCTCTTCAATAAACAATGTTCCAGCTCCCCCACCGGTCTCTGCCAAACTCCACCCGCAACGCTCATCATGTGTGATCTATCAGGTGAGGAGGGGGTGGGGTTGAAGGTGGTCTTGGGGCCGTGGAGATGCAGAGCCAGGTGATTGTCGAACATCCGTCTTCGGCTTGGGACGGGGACTGCCTGGGACGGGGACTGCGACCAGCTGCTCAGGACGGGGACCCACTGGATGGGATGGGAATTTGCACATTTTCCTTGAATATATGTAAATAATTTTCTATGTAGTCATTTTTGAATTGACTAAATTACATGCTGAAAGAGTGACTAACCAACCTGAAATCATACCAAAATAGGCACAAGGTCAATTATGTCACTAATATCACAAGATGCAAAGAGAAATAAAAATTAGGCTATTCACTATTTGTATCTTCAACCTAGTGAAGAAATGCAGAAATTATATATATTTTTTTTAAAATCGAATCAAAGATGGAATGAAAGTACATGGACTGGCTGCGTTATATCAAAACCGTGTTATACAGGGTATGCCTGTACATCAAAGGTAGAGGTTTAGCCAGAGAGATGCATGCTGAATCTATTCGATGTATTTCTTCCCTATTGAAATGGCAAAACACTCTCTGTTGAAAAAGCAGCCAAAGCAATATTGTGATAGCAAATAGCATGACTGAAACGACACTTGTTAATTAATAAAGAAAGAAATAAGACAATAATAACAATTGCAGCAACTTTTATTATAAAGATGAATACAAGTCTCACATATTAAAACAACTGTAACTGACAATATATTACAGTACTTTTTGATCCAGGTTTAACTAATTTCACAATTACTAATAAAAATCCAATTTATTTACATTCCTCAATAATTTATAAAATGAGGACTTAAAAAATTATTCAATCTTACAAATTAATAACAATTAGTAAATAAGCTTCTAAAAACAATTACAGTAGAAATTATCTTTTGTTAATTGCACAATTATTTTCCTGAACAAGTGGCTAGTAAAATTGATCTGTAAAGCAAGTCCTCTCTCTAACAGCATCTGCATCATTGCAGATCACCAACGTTACCCTCCAGTGAAAAGCACCGGTTTTTAAAATTTTGCTGATAACTAAAAGGAGCTGGATTGAATATTATCTTGGGGTCAGTAGTAATTGCATAATACTGTCTGCTATTCAAATTTCACATTTATCGCCGTTTCTTCAATTAAAAATCACTAAAAAATACACAGAAATGACAATTAAAAAGAGTAAATTTATGCTGGAAAAAAAGTGTCCTTTTAAACGATTACATGATCTGGATAACTAGTAAAGATAAAATAATACTCCTCTCATGATGTGGGACTGCTGGGGCACAGAAGTGGAGTAGATTTACCTTTGAATGCCTGCTCCATCAGACAATGAATTCCACCTGACTGCTTTTTCTTCATCTTCCATTATACCTTTGGTTATCAAATATCTAATAAAATTATTTGTAGAAGAGAATTCCAAATTTATCTCACACTTTGCCTGTAATTAGATTTTACCACTTAGCTCCAATCTCTCCAACCAGTGGAAGTAGTTTCACTCTACCTCAAACAGATCTCCATAATATCTTGAACACTGAGAATAATGCAGTCCTGCTTTGTGAGATGTGTCTGCCATTTAACTTATGGTATCCATATGTTAAATCTATGCCACACCCCAACAAAGCCAATATACCCTCAGTGGTAACCTCCATGTATGGTCTAACCAGGGATTTATAGAGATGTTGCAAAATAGCTACCATCTGCATTCAATCCTCTAGTCTAGAGCTAGTGCTCAGCCTTCCATTATTTCTGAATCCTTCCATATTAGTTTGATGACAACTGGCAAGGAATTTACCCACTAAAACTGTGATACACTTGACAAAGCAAGTCATACAGCAAAACCCCAAGACCCAACTCATCCATGCTGAGCAAGTTGGCATTCTAGAATTCATACATCTGTCTAAATATTCTTTAAATGTCAAAAGCATACCCACTCTGTGGCTTCCTCTGGTTGCTCCTTTCAGATACAGACCACCTTGAGTGGAAAAGGTTGCCTCAGATCTCTCTGAAAACTCTCCCCTTCAACCTGCACATGCAGAGTTGTCTGGCCTGGGAATGACACAGTGAGCATGAACTTTATGCATGTCCCTTATGATTTTATATGTCGACAAGATCACCCATCAGCCTTCTTCACTCTAGGGAATGAATACCTAGCCCATTGAACCTCTCCCTATTGCTGAACCCATCTAGACCTGGCAACATCCTGGGGAATACAGACACTGATAGAATTTACAGAGACAAGGCAGCAGGGCAAAGAGTTCCATGATTTTCACCTTGTATTTTAAATCAGTACAAAAGCAATAGATGAAGAACAACTCAGTATCTTCTATTTCACACTTAACCTCCAAATCAGAACTGCAGAGAAGTTTGGGGAATAATTAAACTATGCAACTTGAATGCCATATTTCAAGAAGAGGTGTTTTGTACAATTTTCTAATTATAATAAGCTTGTCGCTGAGCTTTATTCCATGTTCTGTACTATTATATGACAGTAAAGGAATCTGGAGTCCAGAGAAAACCTGTGCTCATTTTGCAATGTTCTTAGCATTTGCGATAGCAGTACAATATTTCAGGAATATACACATCTGTCAAAAATTTATGATGGTTAACTAGAGTGTTAAGTGAATAAAAGATTAAAATGAGAACATCACATTGGTGTAGCAGATGCCTTGATGAACGAGACTGAAAGAAATGAATATGAATGTAAAGAATTGCCTTTGATCCAGCCTCCTCATGGGTTGGGTTCCAACAGGAAAGAACAGCTGTCCAAATATCACATTTGAACTGTACGTACTGGTTCTGAAGTGTTCCATATGTCACTTGTGCTGGCTGCAGTACTGCTCTCCCCTAAAACAACCATAAATTTCAGAGTTATTAGTTACCATTTGAAAGAAAATTTTAGCTCATCTTTAGCTTAAAAAAGGCAATTGACAACATTTTAGAAAGGCATCTTGGAACAAGAAAAGCCATGAATTTCTAGGAATTTTAAGACCTGTTTAAGTCCTTCAAAAGGATAATGTAACTCAAAGAGCAATTATGATGCAGAATACCTTACTGAGTCTTGAATTAATGATACAGAATTCATGATATATGCTCATATCTGGAGTGCTTGTTCTAATTCTCTGCACTGTCTGAAATCTGAAGTAGCACTTTTCAATTCTTGACCTCTCTATACTTAGTCAGAGACACAGGAACAGAGTTCAGAGTCTGCTTATTTTATTCTCTCTGTTTTACTCTCTGTAGAATCCACTGACCTTTCCTGAAATGGTGTCTAATATGTGACCCAACAGCTATCTGAGGACATCAACCATTTTACGCACCTTAGGAGACAACCCTACAGGACGCTGACCATAACCTCGGACAAGCGAGGGGCTCAGTGGTTGAAGAACCCACACAAGCTGCTGGCGACTTGCGGTCAAAGGACCCACATAGGCCTCACGGTCGATGGACCCACATAGGCTGCAGGCTACTGGAGACTGACATGGGAACCAGGTATCAGAACTGGGATTCGAGTTGGGGCTGAGGACAAGAAGGGCTCCCAAAGGTCCTCAGGCACAGACGGCTTCCTGATTGTGATGGAGATTTGAATCTGGACTTCACGTTGTCGATGGTTTGAACAGGAGCCTGTGCGGCTGCAGAGGCCACAGAATCATTGGAATCGAATCCATGAACACTCAGTGACTCACTTTTGTTTCTCTTTCTCTTACTGTAAGGGGCACCAGACAATACTAATGGCAAATCTTAATCTTCCTTATGGAAGCTGAAAGGAAAAGTTGTGTAATATTACATTTTTTGTTTTATTACATGACAATAAAAGAATCTTAAATATCTCCTCACAAGGTGCATACACAGCTATTTGGCAGCACAGGCTTATTAGTGATTCAGAGATGTATATCTGTCCTTCCCTTTTCTGTACCCAGTGCAATGTGGTCGTCTCTTAACTGCCCCCTAACATAACTGACACAGGCCATTCAGTTACGTATATGGAATTTGTTCAGTGGGTTCAGAGCAAGAATTGTGGCAGATGTTAACCCAGGACTCAACATCAGATTTCTTATTATCGCTTACATTAAAAATTTTACTATGGATCAAAATAACCCAACAAAGAGAAATTATATTATTTTAAATATTTCAATCGGTCTCTTCAACTCCTGGGAAATGTGTGTTTCCATTAGTGCCCAGTATGCAGAGCAGAAAAATAAATGAATCTATATTCAACAAGGAAACTAAAATGGACTTGTATGATTGAGTCTCATGTGTCAGCAGGTTATTATTTTATTTGGAAAATGCTAGACCCCTTTATAGTTTTTGTTAAAACTTTAAGAATATATAATTTATAATGTAATAAATTTGAACATCTGAGACACATTGTTCGAAAAATTCACCAAGACTTTACCGGTACTTAGAATGAAACTGGTTCCCATTTTCCCACTGGATTCAAATGACTCGAGAACTGGAAATATAAAAACAATTAGTTAGTATCAAAATAAAAAGGTTAACACCAAATTCCAAGTTAGAAATGATTAACTGAATCAAATTAAGTTGTGCAAGCTATTCAACATTAAAACTTGCTTTTCCCTCATACAAAAGCAAAGCGATACCAAAAAAAGACAGGAAATTTGTGATTAATACCAGAAATACTCAAAGATCCATGCAGCATCTTTGAGAGAAAGTGTCAATAATTTTTTTTAAGGAATTGGAAAGTTAAGAGTTGTATCAAATTTTAAACAAGTTCAGAGGAAGAACCAACAGAAGAGAACAAAATGGAAGGAGAGGCAGGATATATTAAATAAGGAGATGACGTGCAAGGAAAGATGAAGAAATTGAGCTGGTGGAAGTGGGAAAAGCAGAGCAGCTGGGCCAGTTCTGCAGCTGCCATCCTCTCTTCAGTGACTGCAGTGCGTGCTGTCCACTGGGGATTCCTGAGCAAGTTCAGCAAGTAGATGCCATGGCAAACTTCCCTCACACAGGTCATCAGTATGCACAGAGGTCATGTGATCACTGATGATGCTAACATGAAAGCCACACCAGCACCCCGTCCAATAGTTCATTCTTCAACTTGCCAATCAAATTTGTACATAAAGGTGTTCTGTGAGAATAAATACTGAACTGATTTCAAGAAGAAAATATTTAATTGACTGGGATCTTAGAAACAGAATGAAATATTGCAAGATGATCTAAAACACCTGACAAAGAAACACAGAACCCTGAAAAATTAGTATTACTGCATTAGAATTGAAAAGTAAACACAGAATGAGTTCAATGATGTGACCAGCTAGAATTATGTTTCCAAAGGAATTTCCCCTGCAGATTTTCTGGAGAGACAAGAGCAAAGATGATACTGCTGCTACGTATCATATTCCACAATGTTTAAAAGTATGCGGATAACACTCCTTGTATTAATAGCACATCTTCAGTTACTCTTGAGGTTACAGAGTACATTTACTCACCAGAACCTCTTTTTAAGCGCTTTCTTGCCAGCTTAATTTGATCTTGGAGAATCTGTATCCAATCCTTTGGTCCCGGAACTCTGTCGATTTGATTTAATGTGCAGTACTTTTCTGTAAAAACTTAAATTTTAAATTTTACATCAGTTCAAAGTCTCAAGTTTGTGGTCGAATTTATAGACCATTATTGATTTGAGAAATTGAGAAAAATCTACAGTAAAACCCATGGTATCCAGCACCTATAGGGATTGGTATATGCCGCATAAGTGAATTTTACGGTTGTTTGAGATAATGTGTTGCATAATTGGCGAACTGACCGCTAAGGGGCACCAATTTTAAACATTTGTAATTTTTTTTACCTACCGGTATTTCCACATTTCTTTTTGTTGGTTGAAAAACTGAGATTTTACTGTACTAATGTAAACCTTACACCCCAACTCTATAACTAGTCTAGTTTTAGAGTCCCCTTCTCTGGGAAAAAGACTGTCTTTATCTCTGTATCTAACCAGTATCTCCATGCAGTTCAAGTCCTCCTGTCCCGGTAACATCCTTTCCAGCTTAATTTCACCCTTCCGAGATTGGGGTGACCAGAACTCCACATTTTGCTTTTGTACAAGAAATTCAGCATCCTACTGATTAGTATAATTGAAATAACACCTATGGTAGGATTTTACAGCCTATTAAAGGGGCTCCACTAGATTTGCCTACTTGGCAATATACCGCACCCAAAAGGGACATCTGTGAAGCAATCGTTCACCAATGTAACCTCTTCACGCGAATTGTAAGGAACAAAGATCTTTAGTATAAACAAAGCAAGATTTCTTTTTCAGAATTACCTTTTATTGCTCCCACAATATTTTGATCCAGACCTTTCCTGTTGTCATTGGCTCCTCGTTTTCTTTTTCCATTTGGGAGCGAGTTCGCCAGGGTCCGATCATCAAAAAATGCAGAGACAAGTTTCCGGAAAAGCAGACTTCCTGTGCGGGAATAATTGAGTAATATGGATTCGAGCTGCGACTTGGGGATGAGCACGTCATATCCATCTGCGAGTCGGACTTCAGGCTGTTGGAAGAGAATGGGATTTTATCTGGTCGTTATTTTGTTTTCCCTCGATCTTCCCTCGTCATTCTCAAAATCACTGACACATAATATCAAAAACACAAGGAGACATTCTGTGAAGATATTTTAAAAAGTCCCTGCATCCTGTTATATTCAAGTGAAATTTGTAACACTGATTTGAAACTCCATTTCTATCCATTCCTTTAAATGTAAATGATAATCACTTCAAATTTGAGTTTTAAGTTTGCATGTCACAAAATATTAGTCCAAAGAAGAGTTCTTCTGCGAGCAGACTAACATAATCTCTAACATTATATGCACCCAAATAGAAACCAAATTTACAAAGTACTGGATTACAATGAAAAGGAAGATCAGTCAACACCAAGCATAAAAGCACAGTTGTAGGGTTTATTCAGGAGCCTTAAGGCACCAAGAAAGAACCTGTCATTAAGTCTTATTTTGTTCATTAAGATGTTTATCCAAGGAAATGTTCAAATGCTAATCTCTGAACTCCTATTGATCCAATAAACGTTAAGTGACGACAAAAATCAAATGCTCTCTAACATGGTTGTCAAAGCCCAGCACTTACTGACTTTGTAATAAATGGCTAATTAAGGTTAATGGTGTGTAAATTGGGTGGCAATCTTAGGGCCAATTGTCCTGTTACAGTGCTGTATGTCTTAATTTAAATTTTAAAATTTTAATTTATGAACACCTGGGCCCAGAGATCCTGTGTACACACACACACACACACTCAGAGACAGATCCTTGTGTACACACACTTGGACCCACAGAAGCATCCTCCTTTCCCATAGTATATCAAATTTGCCAATTTCTTATCTGGTTTACTCAACCTATCTTCATTGCAGACTCTCCCAAGTGCTAGCAACCTGCTACACACTTTGTATCGTTGACTTCAGTGCACCACCCAAGTCCAGAACTAATCCCTGTGGCGTCCCTCCACTTACTGATAGATGATCAAAAAAAAGACCCATTTCTCCCTGTTTACTGATAGTTGGTTAATCTCCAATCTATGCCTTTTTTTTGTCTGGATTGCAACGAGGGTTTTTGCCTTTACAAAAATCCCTTTTATTTCTTTGCTCCCGGAACAGGTGGATGTTGCTGGACCCTACCCCCACCCCGGCAGATCTCATCCCGGTGTCGGCTCTCCGCTTCTAATCCAATCTATGCCTTTGAATTAACCCAACCTTGTCCACTCTGGTCCAGTACATTATATGGCATCTTATCTAATGCCTTCTTCAAATTCAAATATACTTCATCTGCTGGTTCCTCATTACCCATCTATTTTATGATTTTTGGAAATACCTCCCTACTAAACCCCTCCATCATTCTCCCCTTTAGTTTATTACATCTTGCCTCCCTCATTCCTACATCTGCGGGATTTTAATCCTCTTTTGCTTCTCCAGAATCCAGGGAACTTTAGTAGATTCCAAGCTGCACATCCTTTAACTCTGCAGCCATAGTCTTTTAGCCCCGTTGACTGGCCTGGTACTTTTCCTATGATGAAAGAGATCAGATTAAATTCCGTCTTCCCTGCAGATTCTTAATTATCTGTAATAAGTTTGTGTCTTCTTATCCAGAATAAATATTTAGAACCTCATTATAGGAAGGACACAGATAAGAAATTGGCAAATTTGATATACTATGGGAAAGGAGGAAGCTATGGAGAGGGGGCAGAAGAGATTTACCAGGATGTTGCCTGGATTGCGAAATAAGTCTTATGAGGCAAGGTGAGCAGAGCTCTTTGGAGCGAAGAAGAATGAGAGGAAACTTAATAGAGGTCTACAAGATAAGGTGAACAGCCAGCACCTTTTTTCCAGGGCAGGAGTAGCAAACACTACAGGGCATTTACGCAAAGCGAATGGAAGAAAGTTTAAAGCCAAATTTTTCCACACACAGTTGAGGGTACATTACCAGGTGGAGGCTGAAACATTAGGGACATTTAAGAGTCTCCCAGACAAGCACATGGAAGAAAGAAAAATAGAGGGTTATGAGGTAGTGATGGTTTAGTTTTTTTTTGGCAGGAATATATAGGTCCACATAACATTGAGGGCCGAAGGGCCAGTACTGAGCTGTAGTGTTCTATGATCTCTGCCATTTCCCATGATTAATTACCCAGTCTCATCATTTAGGGGACCAAAATTTATTCTTCTCTTGGACAAAGGAGACATTCTCGCTGCCTGCTTTTATATTATTTTCTAAAACTGTCCTGGTCCAAACGACCCAAGAGGTGAACGACTCATTATGTGGAGGGAATGGAGATTAAAAAACGGGGAATGAGAGGACTCGACGAGCAAAACAGTTGTGAGTTGCCCTATTTGCGGTGTATTGAAGGGTGTAAGAAGCAGATTTGATAATATTCAGAAGCGAGGAGGTGAAAAAGTTTGGAGGCCAGACAGAGCTCCACAGGCAGAGCAGCCGGGGCTAAAACTTAGTCATTCTCACTTTTGTTTGAGCTGGAGGAAAGTGGAACCCTGTCGATAATTGGATCATATTAGGAGTCCGCAGATTCATCGCCAGTTGTTCCCAGGAGATTAATTACAAATTCACAATGCAGAATAATAAATATGCAGCTTTTGAAGTGCAAAACAGGTATTTGAGCTAATTTTCATGGAAAGAAATTCAAAGCAAACTGAACAGAATATAAATTACACACTGAGCAGGCTTTGTTGTTTGTCATCCACCCTGATGACTAACATTGCACTATTGTACTTAATCAACATGGGAATGTCATCATGAATAATTTGGATAACTTATGAACTCCTTGAGGTGCCTGGACCTTAAAAAAAAACTCAAGTTACTTTGTACTAGTCCTCTATTTTAATTACTTACGGTCTTCAGGGTCATTTTGGATGATTTTGAGGAGACCACCCCACACCAAATACTATGGATGCAGTCAGTGCCTAATTCAGACCAAAAGAAAATCTGCAGACACCGTGGTTGAAGTAAAAACACGAGGATGGAGAAACTCAGCAGGTCGAACAGTGTCCTTTATACATCAAAGATGAACATACATAATCAATGTTTCTGGCTTGGGCTTGAAGATGAGCGCTCAGCAGCACAAGGACGGCTTCTTCCCCTCCGCCATCAGATTCCTGAATGAACAATGAACCACAGACACTGCCTCACTTTGTCTTTTTCTTGCACTATGTTATTTATTTTGAAATGTGGTTTGAAGAAATGGTTGTACTGTGACGCTGCTACAAAACAACAAATGTTGTGACATGTTCATGACAATGAACTGTTTCTATCAGATTGGAGGAACTCGGAAATCTCGATCTATGGGATTTGAGTTGACAGAAATGTGAGGAAGACCAATGTCTTTCTCTTGTGAAGCTGAAGCCTAATACTCCATAGAACAGGGAGTGTGTTTCTGCAGCGAAGTATTCCATACTTTCACTTACCTCTAAAAGATCACTGTTGTGAATGCTTTCCAGTTCAGGGATACAGCTGTCCACCAGGCTTGGTGGAACCTGCCTTGGGTTTATTTCTGTGGTCAGTCTCTCTGCAGGTAACCCCTGGTCTTTCTCTGCCTGTGGTACGCCACTGCTCTGACTATGAGGTTTCCTGTTTGGCTGAGCTGGAACAGGTCTCAGCCTGTGGATGAGTCTTTTTTTAATGATCTTATTCCGTAGCAAAGTTGAGCGAAATGGATTGGAGTGGGCTGAGGCGACGTGCACAGTGTTCTGAGGACCTGTTAAAAAAAAAAAGCAGGGGCAAGATTCTGATAAATATCTCATTTTGATGGAGAATATTGTTTAACTAATAAAGTTTACCGAAATTAGACTACATTTTGAAAAATTTAGATATACAGCACGGTAAGAAGCCCTTTTGGATCTCGAGTTCATGCCGCCCAAGCACATAGATTGACTAACAGCCCCATACGGTTTGGAGGGTGGAAGGAAACTTGAGTCCCAAGGAAAGCCTCACAGACACAGGGAGAACATATAAAACTCCTTACAGATGGCTCTGATTTGCTCTGCTCACCGCAGCACCATTAGTGTAGTGGTCAGTGCAATATTATTACAGCGCCAGTGACCTGGGTTTGAATCATGTGCTGTCTGTAAGGAGACCTGCGTGGGTCTCCTCTGGTTTCCTTCCACTCTCCAAAAACGTATGGGGTCATGGGTTAATTGGGTGGCAAGGGTTTCACGAGCCGGAACCGGCTACTGCCATGTTGTAAGTAAAAAGTGAAAACAATTTACCTTAACCCAACATCAGGATAACACATTATCACTTCACCACACGGTGTGCATGCATTTGCATTTCCAATATTAAAAATAAATATGTAAAAAATACAGATGTTTAAAATTGGTACACCTCTTAACCGGCATTTACCAATCCCCATAGGTGCCAGATACCAGGGGTTTTATTGCACTTTAATGAAAATATTTAAAACACATGAAAGAAAGTCCACACTTGTTATTGTAACAAACTTGCTCCTCACCTGCCTGTGCTTGCATCAGCTCTCGCAAGGCTCGGAGCTCCTGCAGTATGGCCAGTAACGTTGGCTGACAATTGCACATACAACAGTTAGAACCCAGTGTAGAATACGATATTTCCCCTACAGAAAAGGTAACACAAATTGTACTTTTAATCCTGTTTCCTGAAAGGTTGTGCAGTTGGCAAAATACTTCATAATGAAAACAAAAGTGCGTTAGAAACTGTGAGATGAGGTGCAGTGCCTGAGGTTTGTTCGGCATGAGAAATTATTGTCATATACACAAATTCAATGTATAATCCAAATTCTTCCTTGCTGCATACACACAGGTAGGCAAGATACACTAACCATATAAATCAAATTACCACGAGACTGAAAGAAATAATACAAGATAATAGATCAATAAATATTCACAGTTGGGACAGAGAGTGATGTTTCAATACTGCAGTCACAGAACTATTTTACTTTAAAGTATTTTAATTATTTTTTTGATGATACGACATGGTAGAAGGCCCTTCCTGCCCAAGAATCCCATGCCTATCCCTAACCCAATTATACCTAATTAACCTACCAACCGCGTACGTTTTGGAACATGGGAGGAAACTGGAGCACCCAGAGAAATCCCAAGCAGGTGCCAGGGAGAATGCACAAACTACCGAGTGGCAGATACGAATGTGGGTCACTGACCCAGTAATGGCGTTGTGCTAACTACTTATACTAACCAATAAACACATGGAGATAGACTAGTTATTTCACAGCAAAACTGTCAATGAATTGTAATTTGAGATTTACATGGCACGGTGTGCTGATTCTTCAATTACAAGTTGCGTTCAGCGTGCCACTAAGCTACACCATAATGAAGCAAATGGGCAATGTCTAGAGCAGCCATTCTCAATGGGGCCCTACACCCAACCACATTTAAGAGGGGGCCACAGGCTGAAATCATAAAATTTGAGGGGCGAGGCATGGACTGAAATCATAAAATAATTTTTATACAGTAGGTAGGAAAGAAGTAGAGAAGAAACTAACGAAACATGACTGCCTCACCTAAACTTTGAGTAGAGTCCTAAGGAGGCCATAACTGAGAATGGCTGGTCAAGAGTACAGGAAAATTTGCATGTCCTGCAGAGTTTCTCCATTATGGTCCAGTGGGTGAGTCACAGTGGCAGCTCTGGGTCATGAATAACGGGCGAAACATTCCAGAAGAGTGCGTAAAATAGGCAGACTTAGATTTTCACTGCAGCTTTCAGTGCAGAATGTACTCTTGCCTTAAACATGGAGGAATTACTTAATTGCAACAGACTGGATTGACTTTACAGTGCTCTTGAGAAGAAGGCTCACAATTTCAGGTCTTCTCAGGTCCTGCTTAGACTTTGGTGTTTACTGAAGCTACAAGTAGGTCATATCTTTTTCTCTGCCCTTTGCAAAGGCACAAGTGGATCCTGACATGTTCAGGATCTTGCACGGGTGACTGTTTTCAGAGTTGTGTTGCACATTCAGAAGCAGAAGGAATGGGAACCAAGGCTCACGGGCAATATTCATCTCTGGTGGTAAAGCAATACAAAGAGCATTTTTTATAAACGTGTTGTTTTCTGCAAGTCAGCTGACCAGGGAATGGAACTCAGGCTCTTCTGGTCACATGCGTCAGTTGCAGGATGATGTTACCATTGAATTCCTTGAGCTCCCATTCTATCAACCACTTGTTCCCTAAACTGACAAAAGTTACCATGGAGGGCTCAGATCCGATTTGCAAGCTGACATTTGTAGCAGAGTTTGGAAAGCTGAGACAAAATCTGAGTCTTTCTTCAGCTCTTTGACTATTTGAACATTTGAAAAAAATAATTCTAACAATGGCACCGCTCCAGACTGGCCTCTGCCAGCTTTCATCTGATATTGAAAATGAGTTTATTCACAGACATATTGTACAATGTACACACGCATTTGCTGCAGCCATACAGGTGCTTTGTAGAAAACAACTCTAAGAATAGACATTGCATAACTGAATGGAAAGAGTTAATGAATAGAAAATATAGATAAATATACGCAGTTTCAGTAGTTTTAGAAGGATATGGGGCAAATGCAGGCAAATTGAACTAGCTTGGTTACCGTGGATAAATTGGGATGCAAGGCTGGTTTCCATCCTGTGGAATTGTAGGACTCCATGATAATAATCTGCAGCAGGTTCAAGAAATAGTCAGCCTTACCTTCTCAGGAGAAATGAGGATGGGGGGGGGGGGTGGAGTGGGGGGAAATGTGGGAGGTGGTGACACATTGCAAGAAAATTTGTGGATAGAACAAGAAGTCTATAGATGCATGGCCTGATGAGTTTTCTATTGCTTTCCATGGATTTTGCATGTCCTGCAGAGTTTCTCCAGCACTTTTGTGTACTGCAGGAAAATCTGGTTCCTCAGAAGGTAACCCTTTTGTCCTCAACTCAATCCAATGAAGCTCTTCTGAACCACCTCCAATAAAGATGCCAAGTGTTGTCCCACCAAAGCCCTGTACAGTTTTAGTTAGGTTTCATTATTTGTATTCTACTTGCACTAAAACTCCATCCCACTCATGATAAGTGAGAACCACAGTTGAACCAAATATTGTGGCACGCTTGTTTGGTTTCTAATTGGGAAAAACGGAAGTCTGCAGATGCTGTAATTGTAGTAAAAACACACAGTAAATGCTGAAGGAACTCAGCCAGTCTCGGAGCTTCCACAGGAAGTAATGATATATTACCAACGTTTCAGGCTGAGTCCTTCTTCAAGGTGCAAGCAAAGAACAGGAAGGCATCAAAATAAAGACTGGGAGAGAAAGGGGGAAAAATGGGAGGGGGAGGAGTCCAGACCAATAAACAAAAAGTGTTCATTGGATATGATCAGAGGAAAGGTGAGAATTGATTTGGTTCTGTGAAAGGAGACAGAGGGAAAAGGGAAGAGAGAGAGAGAGAGAGATGCGAAACATTCACTTTGCTTTCCATGGATTCTGTGATGGCTAATTTTGGCTGCAGAGAACTGTAAACTTTAGCCTTATTCCTTGAATTGAATATAGCTGTTTACAGCGCGGAAACAGGCCATGTTGGCCCTTCAAGTCCGCACCGGTTCACTTATACAACTCCACTAGCAGCTCGAAAGTTTTGGGGATCTAGCTGAGCATTTATACCCATGAACCCAAAATAAATTATCTGAGAGATATAATTGTTTCCACTCACCTCGTTCAGCAAGAACCAACAAGTCATCATGTAACCATTAAGTATAGACAGTTTTTACATTAGCCATAAGCCATGAATAAGTTTAAAATGGAATGAGTTATGAACATTTACCTGTGATGCCAAAGCACACATCATTTTAGAAGGTGCAAAAGATTTGGGAATCTGGAATCCACAGATGCTTTGTCCCGTACTCCCAATTTAAAATAAAAGGTTTATTTTAAATTCTAAACAACCCTGTCAGCAAGAACACAGATGGGAATTGCAGCAGTGCCTTATGTTACCTGCAGGCATCATCGTCAGACCAAAGACCTGCTGCTTGTCCCATATGCCAAAGTAACCATCGCACCATATCATTACATCACCTTTCAACGTTGGCATTTCAGACTAATTCAATCAATCTGAAAGTAACAACTAAAGGGATTCAAAAATCTTTTAATATTAAAATTTCACTTTCAAAAATATCCTTTTCCAGGAACAAAATCTGTGAGATTTACTGGAAGAATATAAATAGGGATGGAACATTCATCTCTTGGCCTGTTCAAGATTCAAAATTCCTTTATTGTCATGTAATAAAAACAGTGCAATATTACAGAGAATTTGCTTTAGTCCGATTTACCATAGGCAGAAATTTGTCAGAGAAAAACAAAAGAGAGTCCCCCCCAGAGTCACTGAGTGTCCATAGATTCGCCTCCAGTGGTACTCCTGCAGCTTCCAAAGCCACACAGACTCTAGTCCAAACTATCGGCAACCTGAGCTCCAGATCTGAATCTCTGACACAATCAGTAAACCCTCAGTGCCCTCGGCACCCTCTCGCATCCCGGTTCCAATACCTGGTGCCCCTTCAGCCTCTTCTTGAACCAGTCTCCAGCAGTCCGCCACCTGGTGAAACCTTCGACCACAATTGCCAGCAGCCCTTAGCCTGCGTGACTTCCTCACCTCTAGCCACCAACAGCCCGCTGCCTGTGTGTTCTTTAGCCGCAGAACCCCTCACTGGTAAGATACTGTGGTCACCGTCCAGAAATAAGGCTAAAGTTTACAGTTCTCTGCAGCCAACATTAGCCATCACAGAATCCATGGAATGCAAAGAGAATGTTTCCCATCTCTCTCTCTCTCTCTCTCTTCCCTTTTCCCTCTGTCTCCTTTCACAGAGCCAAACAGAGGGTGTTCTCCCCATCTTCTGGTTCTCTGTGCCAGTCCTCTGCTTTTCTGGAATCTGCTATCTCTCATGGGTTGCTGTCAATCATAGGTGCCACCATCTTGGGCACAGACCCCACGGTCACAGAATTTTTAAATAAAACCAGGCCGTTTAAACCAATAGGAAGCTTGTGGCAGTTGGACTGGGCAGTTGGACCTTGTGGGATCACTCTATCTCCGCTCCCTGCTATCCGTGTGTCTACACCAGTGTCAGCGATGCCGTTACAGCAGCTCTGTAGCGCCGCCACTCTGCTTTTACAACACACTTGGAATAAGAGGAGCAGGAGTGTGTCTAATAGCCAATGTGTCTAATAGCCAATGTGTTGGATTACGCCACAAGTTTCCTTGAACCTATTCAGCCACTGAATAAGATTACTGCTGATCTTCACTTCACCTCTAGCTTTCTTGTTGATCCCCCAACCCCTTTGGCAGCCCAAACATTATCACTCTTCTTCACAGCACTCAGTGACCATTTGGAGTGGAGAACTTCAGAGATTTACACTCCTGTGTCAGAAGGTTTCCTCTCATCTTTATTTTAAATAGACAACCTCTTATTGTGAGATTCTCATGCTACTACATGTCAGGACACACAGCGGAAACCACCTTACCACATCTACTCTGGTAAGCTATTAAAAATTTCACGAGTTTTAAAGGGGTCACAACTCATGATGAGAAATTCTAGAGGAAATGGGCACATCCTTCTACTGCACCCAGTGCTCCCATTGTGGTCTTCTCTTCGTCAGAGAGACTGTGAGGTCACTTTGTCGAGCACCTTAGCTCTGTCCGCTGCAACAACATGGATCTTCCAGTGGCCGCCCATTTCAATTCCCTGTCCCATTCCCTTGCTGACATGTCTGTCCATAGTCTTGTGTACTGCCAGACTGAGACCATCCACAAATTGGAGAAACGACACCTCATCTTCTGACTGGGCCCCCTCCCACAGAATGGCATTAACATCAATTTCTCCAGTTTCAATTACCCTCCCCCCCCATCCCTATGTCTCCTTTCCTCTAGCTCTGTCCCTCTCTCTCTCTTTCCTTTTTCCTGTCTCCTTATCCCCAGCTCTGCATTCACAGAGCCACCTTCTCCTCCAATCAATTCTCACCTGTGACCTATCCATATCCAATTATCATCTTTTCTCTATTGGTCTAGGCTTCTCCCCCTGTCTTTTCTTCCATTCTTCCCAGCCTTTTAATTCAGGCACCTCCCTGCTTTTTACTCACACCTTGAAGAAGGACTCAGGCCTAAATGTTGGTTATATATCGAGAATGGCGGACTTCCTCCCGCATTTCTATTTTCACTGCAATCACAGTGTCCGCAGACCTTCGTTGCTTCACCCCATTCGTGTCACAGGACATTTCAAAAGTTTCTCAGACATGTGCTTGCTATGTCTCCGAAAGTGTTGGAAACCTGTGTGGCAAACCGTGCTGCTAGTACATCTATGAAGACATCGGGATGAAGAAACCTTTCAGATGGGGCCTTTAGTTCGAACTCAAAAATTCACTCTCTCTACCTTTTAAATGTGTAAACATCTTCCACTTTTACTTTAGAAATTGGGAACTTGAACTGCTCCATTTGTTAGTTCAAGTTTATTACACTTATCTGTCTTATAAGAGGAAATGAAGTGAAAATCTCCCCATATGCTATGAAATGGGCTAGTAGTGTGATTACAAAATATATTCTAGAATATTGCATTTTAATTTACAAATTCTGGTCAAGTTGATCAGAATACCACCTCTTGGTTCACGTGACAATGGAGTTGAACTTGGTTTAGACACCAGGAGCTGATGTAACAATGATTTCCAGTTAAGCACAACATAACGACAAAGTTTTCTAACTCATTTTTAAATCCTCCTCTTGGCTGACTCCTCCATAAATATGAATTCCCTCCAGCCCTATAATCCTCTGAGATCTCTCCGTTTGCCCTGCTGTTCATCACCAAATTTTACTGCTCCACTATCAGTGGCCATACCTTCAGCTGCCAAATCTCCTGAGAGGCTTCTGAAAAATCAACCTTTGTCCAAACCTTTTGCTTAATTTTGGTTGTTTTCTCCTGTGGTTCGCTTCCAGTGGGAAGAAATACAGCTCTTGTTTTTCTTTATTGGAATAATTTAAAATAAAAATGTCACGTGTATTTATCCTTGAATATGAAGGCAGCTCCTGTGTTCGGCAGTGGCTTCGAAGGGATGCATACTCCGGGGCAGCTGCAGACAGTGCAGCGCACCAGTAACGGGAGAACACCTGTTGTTGAGAAGGAGAATCAGAGACGATGACCCAAAGATCAGTGACCATGGTGGAACACCGGCAAGGGGCTCTGCGGCTGAAGGATGTACACAGGGGGTGAGCTGTTGGCGACTTGCAGGCAAGGGCTGCTGGAGACCGGTTCGTGAAAACCAGGTATCAGAACCAGGATTCAAGAGGGTGTTGAGGGCAAGAAGAGTTCATGAACGGCCTCGGGCGCTGATAGTTTCTTCATTCTGTCGGAAGTCTGGATCTGGGTTCGGGTTCGCTGATGGTTTGAACTGGTCTGTGCGGCTGCAGAGGCTGCGGGAGCGCTGGAGGTGAATCCAAGGACACTCAGTGTCTCTGGGTGGGAGGGGTGGTTGCGGGGGGGGGCGCGGGGGTAAACACTCTCCTAAAGACAAACTCTCCTTTGCTTCTCTTTCTCTGACTGTAAGGGGCGCTGGGCAGTTTCTGCTAATGGCTAATCTTCGTCTGCCTTATAGCAGACTAAAGGCAATTTTGT
The DNA here is from genome assembly GCF_036971445.1 of Narcine bancroftii. NCBI lineage: Eukaryota > Metazoa > Chordata > Chondrichthyes > Torpediniformes > Narcinidae > Narcine > Narcine bancroftii. Next base: position 2,384,783 of record NC_091481.1, on the reverse strand, counting down.
GTAATGTTACATCTGTTTTATTGCATGACAATAAATAGTATCTGATTTGATCTCTGGGTAGAACCTGGAAAGGAAAGCAGACAAAAACAACTACCATATTTGAGGGATATAGGATCTACTTTTTCCCCCAAAATTTGGCACAAAAATATACCACAGGTCTTAGCTACAAAGTTGAAATTTTGAAAGATTCCTGCCAGACCCTGTGCATGGTTCCTGTTCGCAGGCCACAGTTTCCTGACAGTCCATGTACGCCTTCTGTTCACTGGACCCTGTGCATGGTGGGAACTGAACATTGCCGGGGAGAAGTGGTGGCCTGACCCGGGTCTGGTGGAAGATGAGCCTGTCACTACGACAGGTGGTGCACGCCACGTCCAGCAGGATAGACAGCCTTGTGGCTTCGCTGCTGCTTCGGCAGAGGGGTAAGGAGCCGCGGGTGACCAAAGGAGCGTGGTCGCTGTGAGGGTGCAGAGGGAGTGCGGCATTTGCTGCTGGGAGAGGCTCCATGTGCACCAGCACGAGCCTCCAGCTCCGTAGAAACCCATCTAATTCCAGAGCTCCTGCCACTGTTCATCTCCCCTGGTGAGAAGGTCGTAAATACACTAAAAGATTTTTTTCTTAATATTCCCTCCTGAAATGGGGAGGGAGGGTCTTATATGCCTGTCAGTTTTGTATGCCGTCAAATGTGATAAATATTTTCCACCTTCAGAGAGCACTTCTCAGATGCTGATATCCCGAAAAGTTCTAAAGTTTGACATTATTTTGAACAGCATTACTTATTTTAAACAGCTATTCACAGCTTACTGTGGATAACGGTGAGACATTAAATTGCAATCTTTCGTGCTTTAATGACAAAAATAAACAATTATTTAAAATATAACTATACAGTAAAATCCCTGGTATCCAGCACCTATAGGGATTTGTAGATTCTGGATAGGTGAATTTTCCGGTTGCTGGAGATTGTATATTGCATGATAGGTAAAGTAACGGCGAGGCGTACCAATTTTAAACTTGCGTACTGTATTTTTTACCTTTTTATTTTCTGCAATATTTTTTGCCGGTTTCTTAAATTCCGGATAACAGAGGTTTTACTGCACTCAATCACAAGACAGAAATAACATACCATTGCTTTCCAAAATGCCTTGAATTCTTTCAGAACTTGCATCGATGATTGGTTTAGACGATCTGGAGCCTTCATTAATGTATCCTCCAGAAACAAAGGTATCATGTGTTTGAACCTGGATGTCTTTCCAGACAATTCCGTGAGATGAGTGTGGCTCATCACGGCGGGCATGGGGCAGACTCACATTGCGTTGGAGCCATGTTAAATCTCGAGGCTCTGGTTCCCTCTTCACTTTCCCTCTGCTTTGCATCAAAGGCTGATGGATCCTCCCACTATTGACTCTGTTATCCAGCAAGCGCCTCATCCCAGAAACTTGCTTCTGCAGACCCTCGCATAGATTACCTAACAAACCACATCAACAGATGGTCACTAAAACTCCTTCAAGCATGGCTTATAGTTTTGTGGATTGATTGATCAATTGGCAGTTATGAATTGCCCCTACTGCTTGGGTACCTGGTAGAATCTGCAGAGAGTTGATGGGATTGTGGGAAGAATTAAAATGGGTTTAGTGCAGGATGAGTGTAAAATAAGTGCCTGATGGTTGTCATGGATACAGTAAGCTGTAGGGCCTGTTTCCTTGCTGTATGATTCTATGATTCGATTACCTTCCCTAATGCGTGTGAGTGCAGTGATTGGATTTTTCCAGACAATGCTCTGCCAGACCGTGACCACCCACAAATTGGAGGAATAACACCTCATAGTCCGATGGGCATGCTTCAACTGGATGGCAATAACATTGCCTTCTCCAATTTCCGTTAGTTCTCCCTCCCTCCACCCTATCTTTCCTGGTCCCTTTTCCTCTAGCTCGCTCTCTATTCCTTTTCCCTCTGTCTCCTTTCACAGAGCCAAAAACAAGCCACTCCCCCAATCAATTTTCATCTTTCCTCCCTCCTGTGTCCCAACCAGATCCAAGAAATACCTTTTGTCTGTTGGTCTGGACTCCTCCCCCTGCCCATTCTTTCCTTCTCCACAGCCTTTTAACACTTGGACCCAGAAGAAGGGCTTAGGACCAAAATGTGGTTTCACAAAACATCTTTACCTCCTATGAATGCTGGAGACTGGCTGTGTTTTTATCACAATCACAGTGTCTGCAGACTTGCTCCTCTCAACACTATCATTACATCGACTGAGGCTGGCTTTTTTTAAAACTCTGATTGTTCGAAGTTAGGCACCGCACCACTGCATGATGGTGAAGGATTTGGAGCATCAAGGATCTGATAATGGAAAGTCCATTAATGTAAGAACGTAGGGAACAGAAGCCTCGAGGATGCTCAATGAGATCATTGCTGATATTAAACCTCCACTTTGATTTCTTTTATATCCGATAATCTACCTCCCCTTTGAGTATGCAATAATCATCGACTTGAGAAAAGCAGCCTCTATCCTCAAGGACCTGCACCACCCAGGCCATGCCCTCTTCGCTCTTCTACCATTAGGAAGGGGGTACAGGAGCCTGAAAACGAACCCCCAGAGCCACAAAAACAACGTCTTTGCCTCCAATTTCTGAACGGACGATGAACCACAGACACGAACTCACTTACTCTTCTTTTGCACTAATTTAGTTATTATTTTAATGCAATTTATAGCAATATTTGCACTGTAATTCATCCACAAAACAATGAATTTCATGACATGCTAAATTCTGATTTTGAAGCTATGCATTGTGATTAGAGAATTCCAAAGAACAGCAACTTTGGGTTTATAAATGAGTTAGAAAGGTCTTGACAAATTTGTAAATAGGTTTGGGAATCCTGGGTGCAGATTTGGGTACCCCTTGCATCCTCCAAGAAGATAGACGTACTGGGGTTTGTAGGTAAATTGGGCAGCATGGATTCATGGGCTAATTGGCCTGTTACCATGCTGTATGTCTTAATTTAAATTTAAATAAACAAAAGCAGTGTAAATACTTGAGGTTTGAAACTACTTCATCCAAGCAGAGAAGGTTTACAAAGGAACTTTATATTTTTTTTTAAAGAAGCATCTTCATGGGGTGGATGGGGAAATCTCATTTCTTCAGGTCTGCAAGGTGGATGATTATTTTCAATTTGTCACTGTGAGCAAGTTGACTGCAGGTTAAATTTCTTTATATGGAGACAACTGGAGCATGAAATGTGCCACAGACGGTAGAGAGACAAGAGACTATTACATTTTTCAGTGATAAATAAATATATACTTGGAGCGGATGGCAAGAGAGGGATTTGTTGATGCAGCAGTCTGTGAAATTAAATTTGGACTGTCCTAATAAAGAGACATTATAATGTTTCAAAAGGCTCTTTCTGTGCCTCAAAGCTAAGTCATTACACATTGCTTTGACTTAGATCTCAGATCAAGTTAACGGCATTCTCAGGAGAGAGGGTGGGCAGTCAGACGCCGTGGTCCATATAGGGACCGATGTGTGTACGAAAAGTGAGGAGGTCCTGTAAGGAGAGTTCAGGGAGTCAGGCGCTAGGTTGAAGGACAGGACCTCCAGGGCAGTGATTTCAGGGTGGCTACTCGCGCAAACTGTGAAGTTAGGCTAGAAACAGGAGGAGGATGCAGCTTAACACGTGGCTCAAGACCTGGTGCAGGAGGGAGGGTTTGAAGTTTCTGGATCTTTGGACCTGTTCTGACAGGACAGTTTGCATCTGTGCAGGAGAGGGTCTAATATCCTTGCAGGAAGGTTTGCTAGTGCTGTACAACTTGGTTTAAACTAGATTTGCAGGGGGATGGGAACCAGAGGGTCAGATCAGATAAAGGAGTGGAGGAGGGAAATAATTATGCTAAAATTGCATGCACCGTTAGAGGTCAACAGGTTGTAAGTGGTGGAATTTTCCAAATCCATCTATTTCAATGCAAGGAGCTTTGAATTGGCACATGGAGTTATAACATTGTGGCCATAGTGAAGCTTGGTTGCAGGAGGGTCAGGACTGGCAGCTCGATGTTCCGGGCTTCTGTTGCTTTAGACACGATAGAACGGGGAGTGGGGGCAGTGGGGAGAAGTGGCATTGCTCTTCGGGGAAAATATCACAGTTGTGTTCAGGCAGGACAGATCGGAGGATTTGTCTACCGAGGTGATATGGGTGGAACTAAGGAACAGGAAAGTTATGACCACACTCATGGGGATGCCCAATAGTCAACGAAAATTGGAGGAGCAAATCTGTAGAGATAGCAGACAGCTGCAGGAAACACAAGGTTGTGATAGTAGGAGATTTTAACTTTCCACATATTGACTGGGATTCCCATACTGTAAAAGGGCTGGATGGCTTAGAGTTTGTCAAAGTTTTCTAAATCAAAGGAACTTTAGATATAGAGGTACCTTTGCTATATAGAGGTACCAACTAGAGAGAATACAAAACTGGATCTCCTTTTAGTGAACAAGACAGAAGAGGTAGGGGAACATTTTGGGTCCAGTGAACATAATACCATTAGTTTCAAGTTAATGATGGAAAAGGATAGGTTTGGGCCTTGGGTTGAGATTCTAAATTGGAGAAAGGCTAATTTTGAGCAAACGAGAAGGTAAAAATATATCACCGATGTTTCAGGCCTGAGCCCTTCCTCAAGGTGTAAGCAGAAAACAGGTAGGCATTTGAATAAAGACTGGGAAGAGAAAGGGGGAAGAAATGTGTGGGGGAGAAGTCTAGTCCAACAAACAATAGGTGTTCACTGGATATTTTGACTGTTGGTCTGGACTCCTCCCCATCCCATTCTTCTCCCTTTCTCTTGTCTTTATTCAGATGCCTGCCTGCTTTCTGTTCAAACACTGAAGAAGGGATCAGGCCCAAAACGCCAGTAATATTATCTTTACCTCCTGTGGACGTGGCGAGACCTGCTGAGTTCCTCCAGCATTTCTGTGTTTTTAACCACAATCTCAGTGTCTGTACTGATTAATATGTAGGTTGGTGCCTACATATGTAGGGGGTCCATCAGCAGGAGGTCAAGGGTGGATATGGGAGGGAGGGCACAAGAGGAAGGGTGTTAGGGGGACTGATATGCAGGGGGTGGGGGAAAGTGGGGGACTGAGGAAGCCGAGGGGGGGGGGTGATGGCTGGAGAGGCCAGAGAGAGTGGTGGCAAGCAGGGGTCTCTTTCGTGTCATTTCAAGATATTTTATTTCAACATATGCTTCATGAATATTTGTCAGCATTGCATACCTGTAACAAACATCGAGTCCTGAGATTTCCCCACATTTTCACCGCTGCTGTCGGAATGGTTCTCATCCTGACAATCTGCAACAGACACGGACATTTACCATCTCAGCACCCTTCATCAATCAGTTACAGGATCTGTAAATAGCTCCCGTGACAAATTACAGAAATAAATATGAATCACGTTTTGGCATAAGCCAGTTTCTCATTCTGTCCTCAACTTCCTAAATACCATTCCTTTAATAGGATATTAACAAAACTGTAGAACCTGGATCCAAAAGCATAATCAACCCTGTGCCTCCAGAACTGCTTCCCTCTGTACTAGGTATAACTGGAATCATTTTTGCTTTTTTTGTCTGGTCTTCCAAATCTTTTATTTTTTTCAAGGGATGTGGATTTTACCAGAAATTAATTGCTCCTTACTGAACTGTTGTTAAGAAGGTAATGGGGCCCTCAAATTCTCTACAGAAAAATGTATTAGTAGAATGGCACGATGGGAACTGCCCAATCACTGCATTGAATTCTTTCCAGCATACCAATCTGTACAGTTCCTATTCAATCTTTCCCTTTATTACAAATGGTACCATTCTGGGCTTATAGAACTTGGGTTCAACACCTGATTTCAAGAGTAACTTCACCTGAACTCCTTGGATTTTCCTCAGGCCTTTTTGAAAACCGTCTGATACTTCTTAAGCACTTGCTCCAGTTTTGGCTTGGCCTCGTCCTCCAGGCATAAGTTCATTACGGATCCAATTTCCAGCCAATCTCGTTGAATGCCTGATAACCAATTTCTTCCAAACAGCACCGGCCCCTTGATGTCAATGATGTAAAGGGTTAAATCGGTGTGTCCTTTACATTCCAACTTGACTTTGCATTTTCCAAACACCTTGACTTTCTCCCTATGACTGTTTTTAAACACCATGTCAGACTCTTTAATGGTGAGGTAACAGTCATGTTTTTAACTTTAGTGGCATTAACGACACTGCTGCCTCTGTGTCCAACTCCATTCGAAGAGGTTCATTCTTGATTTTCACATGGACGTAGATTTTTGATTTCATAACCTTTAGTCCATGAATATACTTTACTTCCAGTCCCTTGTTTTCCTCTGAGTCGTTAGTTTCACAGTTAGGCTTTTCATCCTTCTCCTCCATGGTTTTTTACTCCAAAGGGCTGTCTTCTGTATCTAGACCTTCACTTTTTCTTTCTTTTTTTCCTTAGTGGCCCCTTCTTTCTTTCTTGGACACTTGGCTTTAATGTGTCCCTCTTTATCCCATAGATGGCATCTAGATTTTCTGAAACAATCCGGACCATGGTTGCTTTTTCCACAGCAGAAGGATTCTTACCTATCACCTGTGGATTGTCTTGGCCAATGTCCAAGTTGTAACAGGCCATCTTGAAACCCAAGGTTGTGTCATACACCAACTTATGGGATATATCTTTTGTACTTAGCAATTGTTGTCTGGCACTGCGGTCTGCTAAACCCATTACTAACCGGTCTCATAATGCCTCGTTAAGAATGCATCAAACTCAAAGTTTTCTGAGTCTACTCAATTCTTACAGAATCGCCTGTTTTCTGCTTTCTGAAATAAAATTAGTCTTTTCTGCCATAATTAGTGGTTTAGGGTATAGGTTTACTCCTATTACTGCACACAACTCAGCATGTTTTTGTATTTGGTCTTTCAGGTGCAACCTAGAGATTTCATCATTTTAAATGTCTTGCTTCCCATTTGGCTCAGAAACAGCACTTGAATTTGGTTCAAAACCGGTGCGTCTCTAATATTATGGGCAAGACAGTGTTCATCGAATTTTTCTACATAGTCATACACGTCTTCTTTGGATTCCACAAATTTTCCAAACTGTCCATCTGCCATTTTGGATTGATATTCCAGCCTCTCTTCCTTTGTTCTCTGGGTTTGAGCCTGTGGGGCCCATTGGTGTGGTAGCCTTCCGTTCCTCTTTAAATCTTCTATCTGATGTTTGGAGCAGAGAGTAAGTTTGTTTCGATCCTCGTCATGTATTCTAAGCATAGAAATACACGAGCACATGGAGACATGGGGCTTCATTCATTCTTTGTTACTAGACTAAAATGGTTCCCGCGGCACACAATTTATATATTATATATATGTGATGACATCATATGCACTCTGGCATATATTCACAATATTTGCATCTTTATTAGCCAAGCATCTAATTCTATTGCATTGAAAGTCTAATAGGGCCCCCCTCCATTCTTCTCTTTTCTTCTTTGGCTTGGCTTCGCGGACGAAGATTTATGGAGGGGGTAAAAAGTCCACGTCAGCTGCAGGCTCGTTTGTGGCTGACCAGTCCGATGCGGGACAGGCAGACACGATTGCAGCGGTTGCAAGGGAAAATTGGTTGGTTGGGGTTGGGTGTTGGGTTTTTCCTCCTTTGCCTTTTGTCAGTGAGGTAGGCTCTGCGGTCTTCTTCAAAGGAGGCTGCTGCCCGCCAAACTGTGAGGCGCCAAGATGCACGGTTTGAGGCGTTATCAGCCCACTGGCGGTGGTCAATGTGGCAGGCACCAAGAGATTTCTTTAGGCAGTCCTTGTACCTTTTCTTTGGTGCACCTCTGTCACAGTGGCCAGTGGAGAGCTCGCCATATAATACGATCTTGGGAAGGCGATGGTCCTCCATTCTGGAGACGTGACCCATCCAGCGCAGCTGGATCTTCAGCAGCGTGGACTCGATGCTGTCGACCTCTGCCATCTCGAGTACCTCGACGTTAGGGGTGTGAGCGCTCCAATGGATGTTGAGGATGGAGCGGAGACAACGCTGGTGGAAGCGTTCTAGGAGCTGTAGGTGGTGCCGGTAGAGGACCCATGATTCGGAGCCGAACAGGAGTGTGGGTATGACAACGGCTCTGTATACGCTTATCTTTGTGAGGTTTTTCAGTTGGTTGTTTTTCCAGACTCTTTTGTGTAGTCTTCCAAAGGCGCTATTTGCCTTGGCGAGTCTGTTGTCTATCTCATTGTCGATCCTTGCATCTGATGAAATGGTGCAGCCGAGATAGGTAAACTGGTTGACCGTTTTGAGTTTTGTGTGCCCGATGGAGATGTGGGGGGGCTGGTAGTCATGGTGGGGAGCTGGCTGATGGAGGACCTCAGTTTTCTTCAGGCTGACTTCCAGGCCAAACATTTTGGCAGTTTCCGCAAAGCAGGACGTCAAGCGCTGAAGAGCTGGCTCTGAATAGGGCCCCCCTCCATTACACAATGGATTAAGGACATCATATTCTTCATTAAACTGGGGAAAAATCAAAGGAAGAGTGTCCACAGCAAATTTTTTCATAAATGGAAACTACTTTTTTTTTTAAAGACATACAGTGCGGTATGTTATATCGGGAAAGGAATGGAGGGTTATGGGTGGAGTGTAGGTCAGTGGGGTTAGGTGGGAGGAAGTGTTTGGCATGGACTAGAATGGCCAGGTTGGCCTGTTTCTGTGCTGTAATTGTTAGATGGTTATATATTTAACAGGCCTGAAGAGTCAGTAATACAGGCAAACCCTACTCCAATCAGCACAAAATTCAGTTACCGCGATTTGGAAAACTGCAACCATTTCCTGGTTTTACGCGTGTAATTATTCAGTTACCGAGATCTTTTTGGAAAACTTGATTACAAGTAGATCGTGTGAACGGCCCTAACAAATATGCGCAATGACAGTCAGACTCAGTGTATGTCCCCTATTAATATGGATAAAATAAAATGTGGAAAGAATCTGACATTAAAGGGAAAAGAACAGCAATTACTTTAGAAGAAAAACTTTTATTAAATGAGATGAAGAATGGGGCCAGCAATGTTAAAATTAGACACGATTTGGGCTACAATGGGTCAACACACAATGTTAAGTAAGAAGTACAAATCTGTTTCTCCAAGCTCAAATGTCTCAAAACAGAAGTCCATTAATGATTGAAATGGAACAGCAACTTCACCTTTGGATTGAAGATTGTAACCAAAAGCGAATAACATTTTGTACAAAAAACATTCAAACATTTTGTCAATGCATAAAGAAAATAAATTTCAAGAGGATGTGGAAACTTTTGCTGCAAGTTTAGATTGGTTGGACCACCTTAAATATCGAACAGGATGACACAAGACAAGGATTCTAGGGGAAGCTGCAAGGGCTGATAAAATTGCTGCTGCAAAATTTCCAGGAATTTTTCAAAAGGATTTGAACTTGTTGAAGACATCCAAGGATTTTTAATCAAAATGTTGATCCTAGCATGGAAGTCCACAGCAATTGAGAAAAAGCAATTGCTACTATAGGAAATTGTATAATGAGAGAAAACAAAACAAAATCTCTGCAGTCAACTTTGGACAAATATTTTTCTAGGAATTACTTTAGTTATGATGTCATTATGAAATAAATTAAAAATATTATTATTTTATTAACCTTAACACTTTTGGCATTATATGTGGGTAAAAGTTGTTTTCAAAGCACATTTTTATAACTCTTAATGGACTATTTGAAAGGATGGGGATTCATTGCAATTAAGCCCATTGATTCTATTAATTGCTTAACGTCAATTTGCCTTACACAAGTGAAAATTGGGATGAATTAATTGCGTCAAGTGTGGTTTGCCTGTATATTTTTCCCTCCGACAGACGCTGTGAGACCGGCTGAGTTCCTCCAGCATTTACTGTGTTTTTAATAATTTCAGACTCACCCACGTTAAATTTATCTATGATGAATACAAATTCTTGAATTCCTTAAGAGAAGGATATTGATCTGTGTGAAGTAAGGGAAATAAGTCGGGAAGTTATGGAAATGATTATGTTAACTAGAACCTTGAGGGAGGTTAGTGTAGAAATAGTAGGGACTTTGTCAGAGTTATTTAAAATGTTATTAGTAATGGGAATGGTGCCAGAGAATTGGAGGGTAGCTCATGTAGTTCCATTGTTTAAAAAAGATGCTAGGAGTAAATCTAGTAGTGGTCAAGTTAATGGAAAGTATTCTTAGAGATGGTATATAGAAATATTTGGATAGGCAGGATTTGAATAGGAACAGTCAACATGGATTTCTGAGGAGAAGATCAAGTTTGACAAGCCTTATCTAATTTTATGAGGAAGTTACTAGGAAAGTTGATGAGGGTAAAGCAGTGGATGTTGTCCATATGGACTTTAATAAGGCCTTTGATAAGGTTCCTCAGGGAAGGTCAGTTAGGAAGGTTGAATGATTAGGTATTAACAATGAAGTAGTAAAATAGATTCAACAGTGGTTGAATGGGAGATGCCAGAAAGTAGTGGTAGAGAACAGTTTATCAGATTGGAAGCCGGTGACTAGTGGTTTACCTCAGGGTTCAGTATTGGGTCCTTTACTGTTTGTCAGCCTGAAGAAAACTGAGGTCCTCCATCAGCCAGCTCCCCACCATGACTATCAGCCCCCCCACATCTCCATCGGGCACACAAAACTCAAAACGGTCAACCAGTTTACCTATCTCGGCTGCACCATTTCATCAGATGCAAGGATCGACAATGAGATAGACAACAGACTCGCCAAGGCAAATAGCGCCTTTGGAAGACTACACAAAAGAGTCTGGAAAAACAACCAACTGAAAAACCTCACAAAGATAAGCGTATACAGAGCCGTTGTCATACCCACACTCCTGTTCGGCTCCGAATCATGGGTCCTCTACCGGCACCACCTACGGCTCCTAGAACGCTTCCACCAGCGTTGTCTCCGCTCCATCCTCAACATCCATTGGAGCGCTTACACCCCTAACGTCGAAGTACTCGAGATGGCAGAGGTCGACAGCATCGAGTCCACGCTTATGAAGATCCAGCTGCGCTGGATGGGTCACGTCTCCAGAATGGAGGACCATCGCCTTCCCAAGATCGTATTATATGGCGAGCTCTCCACTGGCCACCGTGACAGAGGTGCACCAAAGAAAAGGTACAAGGACTGCCTAAAGAAATCTCTTGGTGCCTGCCACATTGACCACCGCCAGTGGGCTGATAACGCTTCAAACCGTGCATCTTGGCGCCTCACAGTTTGGCGGGCAGCAACCTCCTTTGAAGAAGACCGCAGAGCCCACCTCACTGACAAAAGGCAAAGGAGGAAAAACCCAACACCCAACCCCAACCAACCAATTTTCCCTTGCAACCGCTGCAATCGTGTCTGCCTGTCCCGCATCGGACTTGTCAGCCACAAACGAGCCTGCAGCTGACGTGGACTTTTTACCCCCTCCATAAATCTTCGTCCGCGAAGCCAAGCCAAAGAAAGAAAGAAGAAAGAATATATACACTAACAATCTGGATGATGTGATGGTAAATTGGATTAGTAAGTATGTGGATGATACGAAGATAGGTGGAGCTGTCAATAGTGAAGAAGGGTTTCAAAGCTTGCAGAGGGATTTAGGTCAGTTAGAAGAGTGGACCAAAAGATGGCAGATGAAGTTTAATGCAGATCACTGTGAAGTGTTACATTTTGGTAGGGCTACTCAAAATAGGACATACATAGTGAATGGTCGGGCAGTGAAGAGTGCAGTAAAACAGAGGGATCTAGGAATAATGGTACATAGTCCCTGAAGGTGAAGTCACACACGGATAGGGTGGTGAAGAAAGCTTATGGTATGTTGGCCTTTATAAATCAAAGCATTAAGTCTAGGACCTGGGATGTAATGTTAAAATTGTAAAAGGCAATGGGGAGGCCAAATTTGGAGAATTATGTACAGTTTTGGTCACCAAAGTATAGAAAAGTTATCAACAAATTGGAGAGAATGCAGAGAAGAATTACTAGAATGTTGCTGGGGTTACAGGGTCTGAGTTACAGGAAAAGGTTAAACAAGTTAGGTCTTTATTCTTTGGAAGTGTAGAAGGTTGAGAGGGGATTTGATTGAGGTATTTAAAATTATTAGGGCTATCAACAGAGTTGACTTAGAGAGGCTTTTTCCTTGAAGGGGAACGATACAAACGAGAGAACATAAGTTGAGAGTTAGGGGGCAAAAGTTTAGAGGAAACATGAGGGGGGGACCTCTACTCAGAGTGGTGGGTGTGTGGAACGAGCTTGCAGACGAAGTCGTGGAGGCATGCTCAATATTAGCATTTAAGGAGTTGGATATGTACAAGGACGGGGAAGAAAGATTATCTGCTGAGTGTAGGTCAGTGGGGTTAGGTGGGAGAAAGTGTTTGACTTTCAAGGGCAAACTTGACGTAATTGTTATATGGTTATTTATTTAAATTTAAATTGACTTGATTTTAATTCCCCAGTGTTAGTGGTGCAAATCGAGCTGGTTTTTCTGGATGTCTGGATTGGGTCATTGGACACCTCATCCAAAGCGCAGTACTACTATATTCCTAATATGCAAGACCAGACATAGGAGCATAAATGGGCCATCAAATCAGCCCTGCCATTTAATCGTGAGCTGATCCATTCTCCCATTCAGCCCCACTGCCCGGCCTTCTACTTCAGTGTCTCGATCATTCCCAGGTTGTGGTTTTTGAGGTGGACGATGAAATCAATGTACCTTCAGATTCTGCCTGTCGTCAGGGTGGTGGGTGATGGTTTGGGAGATCAGCTTCCACTCATTACTTCAAGAAACCCACCTCTTGTTCATGCATTCACGGTCAAGAGGTTCCAACAAATGAGCAGAGATGTTACACTTACTTCCAGGAGACTTTGAGAACATCCTTGAATCATTCTCTCCATCCACTCTTGAAGTGACAGAGCTCTGTATCATTTAGTCATTCATGGTTCAGTGTAAGGGGCTCATAGTTGGTAGAGAGAAGGTGCTGATGTTGATTTGCTCATTTTCCCAGTGGAATTTGAAAAAATTAGAGACAGGGTTGATGGTATATCTCAATCAGTTTGAGTGTCAACTTTTGAAGAGGTGATATACGAGTAATGGGCATCCATTTCAAAGCCAAATGAACTCTCACATCCTTCAGTTTTCAATTTCAGATTTATTGTCAGAGTACATACATGACATTACATACAACCCTGAGATTCCTTTTTCCTGCGGGTGAACCAGAATCACCACTATTGGTAGTATTAAAAAAAAACTGTACACAGCATACACATTTAAATATATACACAGCATATATATTAAATGAGTCCCTGATTGAGTTTGTCGTTGAGGAGACTGATGGTGGAGGGGGAGCAACTGTTCCTGGTGGTGCGAGTCTTGTGAAACTGATGCCTCTTTCCTGATGGCAGCAGCGAGGAACAGAGCTTGTGCTGGGTAGTGTGGATCTTTGATGATTGCTGCTGCTCTCCAATGGCAGCGTTCCCCATAGATGTTCTCGATGGTGGGGAGGGGTTTGCCTGTGATGTCCTTGGCTGTGTCCACGACCTTTTGCAGGGATTTTCACTCAGGGGTATTAGCAGGGGTGCAATGCTAAGTTTTTAGGTGCCGGAGCCAGCCCATGAGGTACCAGAGCACCACTCCAGTGACCACTGCACCCTGTCCCCATACCAGGCCATGATGCAGCCGCTCAGCACACATCTGCAAAAATTTGCCAGGGTTTCTGATGTCATACCAAACCTCCTAATTGACATAGAAGGTTATCTTGGGGAATGCTACTGAAGTGATGTTAGAAGATCAGTCATACATAGCCACTGATACATGGCTATGGACGAAACTGAAGAAAAAGCATTATGTAGAACAGATGGATGATGAAATATTCACCAAGCAGTAGAAACATTCACCCTAACATCAGAAATCTCAAGGGCACTGCGTTGTCACACCAACACACAGCTGCAAAGCACAACATACCCTCAACATCTGCTGCAGTGATCATGTCAGACTCCTATTTATATTGCTCTTCCTCCAAACTCATCTCCAAACCTCTGGGCTGAGCTCTCAGCATCCCCTTCTAGCTCTTAGATTTCCTGTCCTGCAGACCACAATCACACACCTCATCTTCAGTTGTGCAGATAGACTCAGCCTCATTGTCACAAGGCTAAGGAGCTGGATAATGACTTCTGGGAGAGGATGGAGCTCATTCCAGAGTCTGCATCAATCCTCAGCAACCTGCCCTGTTCCATCCACGTCCACACATTGACTAAGAAAGTACATGAAACTCACACTCGTCAATTAATGTTGCGTTGGTTCTCTTCCCCACTGTTACGCTACCCTACTGTACGATTTGATTTGCTGTACTATAGACTGTTTTGGTGGACTGCTCACAAACAAACTTTCTCCTTGAACCTTGGTAGATTTAGAATTTATGGCCGTGAACAATGTCATGAAATTCGTTGTTTTATGGCAGCATCACCAGGCACAAACATTGCTATAAATTACATTTCAAAATAAACAGTGCAAGAAACGAGGAGAAAATGAGGGAGACGCGATGATAAACGTGAACTTAATCCCAGTGCCCTGTCAGGTTGGGCACTCAACCCCTCCCTATGTTCACAACAGCAGCCAAATATTGCTACGACTCACTCTCCCTCCCTCTCCATACCCCCTCACTTTCCTCACCCCCCTCCTCACCCTGTCCCTTCACTCTCCCCGTCCCCCCTAACTCTCCCCCTCCCCATCCTTCAATCCTACTCCCCCTCATCCTTCCTGCCCATCACATCTTCTCTCCCTCTACCTGTCCCTCTGCCCCTCCCTGCCCCTCCCCCCCTCCCTCTCTCCCTCTCCCCTCCCTCCTCCCCCCTCCCCCTCCCTCCCCCCTCCCCCTCCCTCCCTCCTCCCCCTCCCCCTCCCTCCTCCCCCTCCCCCTCCCTCCTCCCCCTCCCCCTCCCTCCTCCCCCTCCCCCTCCCTCCTCCCCCTCCCTCCCTCCTCCCCCTCCCTCCCTCCTCCCCCTCCCTCCCTCCTCCCCCTCCCTCCCTCCCTCCTCCCCCTCCCTCCCTCCCTCCTCCCCCTCCCTCCCTCCTCCCCCTCCCTCCCTCCTCCCCCTCCCTCCCTCCTCCCCTCTCCCTCCCTCCTCCCCTCTCCCTCCCTCTTCCCCTCTCCCTCCCTCCCTCTTCCCCTCTCCCTCCGCCCCCCCCCCCCCCCACTCACCCTCCGCCACCCTCTTGAAGCTCTGTGATTTCCGGCTCCGTCTCCGCTCCGTCGCCTCCATGGGTTTCCCGACACGGGGTCTCGGGCGGGTTCAGGAGCGGTGACGCCAGCTCCGGGGCTCGGGGCGGGGTAGACGCGGACTTCAAACCGCGCCCGGGGCCCAGGGGACGGCGGCGGGCTGCGGCGCCACCTGCGGGGAAGGAGCGGCGGCCGGCCGGCAAGCGTCAGGTGGAGCTCCGCCAGGGGGCCGCTGCGCCCAAGGAGCTCCGCCAGGGGGCCGCTGCGCCCAAGGAGCTCCGCGTCGACTGCTCCACTGGGGGACACTGCATTCACCAAGGGAACATGACCCCAGAGTTCTGCCAAGGGGAATGGTAAGGGGACTGCTGCACACGTGGAACTCCATCGAAGCGAACCACTCCACCCGTGGTGCACCACCAAGTGGACCGGTGAACGTGTGGAGCTCTGCTGAAGGAACCAGCACATCCGTGGAGCTCTGCCAAGGGGGTGCACCATAGAGCTCCACCAAAGGGACCACTGCACCCAGGCAGCAAAATGAAGGAAACATCGCCTGGAGCTCTTAACAGGAGAGAGTTGGTGCCCCAGGAACTCCACTGGTAGTCACTACATGCAAAGAACTCCCGCTGGAGAAACACGACACATGGTTCTCTGCAGGGAAGCTCCTGGGAAAGCAATGCCAGGGTGAAACGAAACTGAAGGGCAGGTTAATAGTACTTGTCCCCGGAGCTCGTCAAAACAAGCCTGTTGCCAGTTACCTTAATGAAAATAAATTGGACTTTACTCTGGGCCACTCCCTTTGCTTCTTTTCTGCCTTGAGATAGATGTCATTAAGGCAACATCACCAATGACACCTGGGAATCCCTGGCCGATGCCCGATATGATACACATACAGACAAGCAATATACATGCAGGACAAGTGTTCATATATACAAATAAATAAATCTATTGTTATGAACATGATGGTTTTGCTTTTTTAAAAAAAAAGTCATATCCCTGCAGTGTTCTATTGACATTGTGGAAAGTGTTATGTAAATATAACCCGAGTTAATCCGGAAATATCAAATACTCAATATTTTAAATTTCTTCGAGTCAGTCTCTTGGAATTGAGATTGACTAACTTCCACTCCAACTTTGTGGATCCCAAATAAAATATTGCAAAATATTTTAGAGAAAATATTCATTTTTTTCAGAGATCTGAAATATTTGGCGATAGAGCAAGTTATATACAACTGAATATACTGTGTTAAGGTGCAAAGGAGATGACTATTTCATTTTAATCTAACGACGAGTGTGGGTATTGCAACACTGATACTTTATTGACCATAAAGATCTAATTTTTATAAAGGTGAAAGCAATTCGTATTTTATGAGAGTATACATCATATATTCAATTACAAATTCATAAATGCTTCCAATAATCATCATCCTCCAAGTACATATAGGATAAAACAGACATTTTGAAGTAATATTTCTGAAGTCTTTTGGGAACTCAGGCAATGTAAAGTCCAAGTGACGTAGAGCTCTTAAAGCCAATCAGACATTCAGCATGGAAACAGGCCCTTTGGCCAAACTTGCCCACACCAACCAAAATTCCAGCCCCGATATGCCTAGTCCCCCAGCCTGTGTTTGGCCTGTATCTCTCCAAACCTATCCATGTATCTGGCCATCTTAAAAAATATATTGCTCAAGTGCCTGCCTCAACAACTTCTTCTGGCATCCTGTTCATGCACACCATCCTCTGGATAAAAGGTTATCCCTCAGGTTCCAATTAAAATTCTCCCCTTTCACCTTAAACCCATGTCCTCTGGTTACCAATTTTCCTGCTCTGTCTTCACCTAATCAATTCCTCCCAATATTTTGTCCACCTCTCTGAGATCACCCCCCTCACCCTCCACTCCTCTCTCTAATAAATCCCCAACCTCTCCCTGCAGCTCAGGACACCACCACACCTCCCCACCCCAACACTGCAATACTCCTTCAGTCATCCCCGCCCAGAAACACCCCGTTAGTTCATCCTTCCCAATGCAAAGCTCCCTCAGTACCGTCCATCCCAGTGTGGTCCTCCCTCCCAGTGCGGCGCTCCCTCAGCACGTCCGCCCACCCAGCCACGTCGCACTCAATGCACATGCTCCGTTACCATGGCGACACCGCTGCGCCCTTTGACCCCCGCGCTTCCCGACGACCAGTGCGGCACTGTCATGGAGGGACTGCGGGCGGAGATCGCTCGAAAGCGGCGGCAGGTGGAGGAGAGAGAGCTGCTGGCGGTGAGCGGCGCTCCCTCGGCGCGCTCCCTCGGCGCGCTCCCTCGCCGCCGCCGCCGCCCCCCTCGCCGCCTACGCCCCCTCGCCGCCGCCGCCCCCCTCGCCGGGACCCCCCCCTCCCCTCGCCAGGACCCACCCCTCCCCTCGCCGGGACCCCCCCCCCACCCCTCGCCGGGACCCCCCCCCACCCCTCGCCGGGACCCCCCCCTCCCCTCGCCGGACCCCCCCCCTCCCCTCGCCGCCCCCCCCCTCGCCGCCGAGCCCCTCTCGCCGCCGCCCCCCTCGCCGGGTGCCCCCCCCCACTCCTCTCTCCAGGGCCCCCCCCACTCCTCTCTCCAGGGCCCCCCCCACTCCTCTCGCCGCGGCCCCGGCCGCCGCCCCCCCTCCCGCCGCCGCCCCCCCCCTCGCCGGGCCCCCCCCCGCGGGGGCCCCCTCCCCTCGCCGGGACCCCCCCCCTCCCCTCGCCGGGACCCCCCCCTCCCCTCGCCGGGACCCCCCCCTCCCCTCGCCGGGACCCCCCCCTCCCCTCGCCGGGACCCCCCCCTCCCCTCGCCGGGACCCTCCCCTCACCGGGACCCCCCCTCACCGGGACCCCCCCTCCCCTCGCCGGGACCCCCCCCTCCCCTCGCCGGGACCCCCCCTCCCCTCGCCGGGACCCCCCCCTCCCCTCGCCGGGACCCCCCCCTCCCTCGCCGGGACCCCCCCCTCCCCTCGCCGGACCCCCCCCTCCCCTCGCCGGACCCCCCCCCCCCTCGCCGGACCCCCCCCTCCCCTCGCCGGGACCCCCCCCTCCCCTCGCCGGGACCCCCCCTCCCCTCGCCGGGACCCCCCCCTCCCCTCGCCGGGACCCCCCCCTCCCCTCGCCGGGACCCCCCCTCCCCTCGCCGGGACCCCCCTCCCCTCGCCGGGACCCCCCCCTCCCCCCTCGCCGGGACCCCCCCTCCCCTCGCCGGGGCCCCCCCCTCCCCTCGCCGCCGCCCCCCTCGCCGGGGCCCCCCCCCACTCCTCTCGCCAGGGTCTCCGCCGCCGCTCCCCTCGCCGCGGCCCCGGCCGCCGCCCCCCCCTCCCGCCGGGGCCCCCCCCCTCGCGGGGCCCCCCCCCCTCGCCGGGGCCCCCCCCCCTCGCCGGGGCCCCCCCCCCTCGCCGGGGCCCCCCCCCCTCGCCGGGGCCCCCCCCCCTCGCCGGGCCCCCCCCCCTCGCCGGGGCCCCCCCCCCCTCGCCGGGGCCCCCCCCCCCTCGCCGGGGGCCCCCCCCCCCCTCGCCGGGGCCCCCCCCCCCTCGCCGGGGCCCCCCCCCCCTCGCCGGGGCCCCCCCCCCTCGCCGGGGCCCCCCCCCCTCGCCGGGGCCCCCCCCCCTCGCCGGGGCCCCCCCCCCTCGCCGGGGCCCCCCCCCCCTCGCCGGGGCCCCCCCCCCCTCGCCGGGGCCCCCCCCCTCGCCGGGCCCCCCCCCTCGCCGGGGCCCCCCCCCCTCGCCGGGGCCCCCCCCCCCCTCGCCGGGGCCCCCCCTCCTCGCCGGGGCCCCCCCTCCTCGCCGGGCCCCCCCTCCTCGCCGGGCCCCCCCCTCCTCGCCGGGGCCCCCCCCTCCTCGCCGGGGCCCCCCCTCCTCGCCGGGCCCCCCCCCCCTCGCCGGGCCCCCCCCCTCGCCGGGGCCCCCCCCCTCGCCGGGGCCCCCCCCCCTCGCCGGGGCCCCCCCCCTCGCCGGGGCCCCCCCCCTCGCCGGGGCCCCCCCCCCATCGCCGCGGTCCCGTTCCCCCCGCCGCGGGCCAAGCCCCGTCGTCCCTCGCCGTTCCCCCTCGCCGGGGCCCCCGCCGCCGCCGCCGTCCCCCCTCGCCGGGGCCGCCACCGTCGTCCCCCTCGCCGGGGCCCCCAAGGCCGCCGCCCACCCCCGCCGCGGCCCCCCTCTCCGCGGGCCCCCCCCCGCCGCGGCCCCCCCCCCGCCTCGCCGCGGGCACCCCCGCCACCGCGGCCCCCGCCGCGGCTCCCCTCGCCGCGGCCCCCGCCGCCGCTCCCCCCGCCACCGCGGCCCCCCGCCGCCGCTCCCCTCGCCGCGGCCCCCGCCGCCGCTCCCCTCGCCACCGCGGCCCCCGCCGCCGCTCCCCTCGCCACCGCGGCCCCCGCCGCCGCTCCCCTCGCCACCGCGGCCCCCGCCGCCGCTCCCCTTGCCGCGTCCCCCCTCGCCGCTCCCTCGCCACCGCGGCCCCCGCCGCCGCTCCCTCGCCGCTCCCCTCGCCGCTCCCTCGCCACCGCGGCCCCCGCCGCCGCTCCCCTCGCCGCTCCCCTCGCCACCGCGGCCCCCGCCGCCGCTCCCCTCGCCGCTCCCCTCGCCACCGCGGCCCCCGCCGCCGCTCCCTTGCCGCGTCCCCCCCTCGCCGCTCCCCTCGCCAACCGCGGCCCCCGCCGCCGCTCCCCTCGCCACCGCGGCCCCCGCCGCCGCTCCCCTCGCCACCGTGGCCCTCGCCGCCGCTCCCCTCGCCACCGCGGCCCCCGCCGCCGCTCCCCTTGCCGCGTCCCCCCCCGCCGCTCCCCTCGCCACCGCGGCCCCCGCCGCCGCTCCCCTCGCCACCGTGGCCCTCGCCGCCGCTCCCCTCGCCACCGCGGCCCCCGCCGCCGCTCCCCTTGCCGCGTCCCCCCCCCGCCGCTCCCCTCGCCACCGCGGGCCCCCCGCCGCCGCTCCCCTCGCCACCGCGGCCCCCGCCGCCGCTCCCCTCGCCGCTCCCCTCGCCACCGCGGCCCTCGCCGCCGCTCCCCTCGCCACCGCGGCCCCCGCCGCCGCTCCCCTCGCCACCGCGGCCCCGCCGCCGCTCCCCTCGCCACCGCGGCCCCCGCCGCCGCTCCCCTCGCCACCGCGGCCCCCGCCGCCGCTCCCCTCGCCACCGCGGCCCCCGCCGCCGCTCCCCTCGCCGCTCCCCTCGCCACCGTGGCCCTCGCCGCCGCTCCCCTCGCCACCGCGGCCCCCGCCGCCGCTCTCTCTGAGGAGCATGTGTTTGGTATTGAAGGTGTGAGGTTACATTTACATTCAACCCGTGAAGGCCTGGACCGAGACCCGTTTGAATATCTTTATATTTTTAAAATTAACAGCAAGGTAGTAGCTGATTCCGGCCATTCCACCCGTCTCACCCAGTTAACCCACTAACTCTATACGTTTGGAGGGTGGGAATAAACCAGAGCACCCGGAATATACTCTCACAGGACACGGGGAATGTACAAACTCCTGATGTAATTCAGACACCAGTAAAACACAAAAGTCTGCAAACGCCATGGATGAAGTAAAAACAACGCCGGAGAAACTCAACGGGTCCAGAGTCAGAACAAGTCTAATCGGGCATTAGGGTCACCTTGGGTGGGGGCGGGAACAATCTGATGTTCGCTCACCGGGGGCGGGGGGGAGATGTGCCTACCTGCCTTGAACCTCCTCCGTGCACAGGTGCTGCCATCACATTTCCCCCTCCCTTCGAGGTAACAAACGCGCTGCTCATATCCCGTGGAGTCGGGACGCTTGTGCTGCAGGTCATCGTAACCTCATTTTGGGGTGGGGGGAAATGACCACGAGTGCATCCCCCCCCCCCCACCTTGGCGCCTGCCCTGAGTAGGTCAAATCGTATACTTTAAAAAGATGCCTAACTCTTCATCACAAGCCCAAAATGTTGGTTCTTTTGCTCAATAAAGTACATTGTTTGACTTGCTGAGTTTCTCCACGTTTGTGCTTTTAGTCCTTTCAGACAGAACCAGACATGGGCCAAGTTTTTTAAAAAAACTGGAGTTAATTCGTAGAGCCAAAAAAAGTCTGAAATTGACCCTAAATTGAGTTTTGATCTTGTGTGAGTACAGTCCAATACATCTCCAAGTGTTTGGACTTCTGACTGCTGTGTGGAGTGGCCTGTGGCCATGCTGGTAGAGTTATCTAAAACTGCATTATTTCTTTTCATCATTTATACAAATCTTATTCGATACGGTTATAAATATTTTAGCAGTTCTGATGTTTGCTAAGAAATATATCTTTCTGATATCCCAGGAATCAAAAAATACTTCAAGCGTAGTGACTTGGCTAAGAAGGAAGAAGAAAATTACTTGGAAAGATGTGGTTACAAGGTAATTCCTTTGCATTTATTTTGTATTCAATATTGAATGAATTTATTGTCATTTCTATAAATGTAATGGCCAAATACATTTCACCAATGACATTATAAGCATTTACAGCAAATCTTTCCTGTGACGCTTGTGTCAATAGGTTGTAAATGAGGAGTCACCAATAAAGGTATGGGTTGAAATACAGTTTTTTTTTGTTTTGAGCTGCATGCAAGTCATGTAGCTAAGTGCATGAGAGCAACTTCTGAACAAGTTGAAAGTCTGCAGCTTGGCTTTGGGTTTTTGTGTTGGTTTATTATATTTGGCTGGCCTTTTTTAAGATTCAAGATTCTTTTATTGTCATGTGATAAAACAAAAAATGTATAATTACACAATTGATTTTCATCTGGCGTAAAGGAGGCACAGTTGCCATAAGAGTCAGAAAGAGAAGCAAAAGAGAGTCACCGAGTGTCCATGGATTCGCCTCCAGCGCTCCTGCAGCCTCCGCAGCCGCACAGACTTCTGTTCAGTTCATCGGTAACCTGAGCCCCAGATCCAAATCTCCGACACAATCAGGAAGTCTTCAGCGCTTCCATTAAACAAACATGCATCTTGTAATAGGTGGAAAGAGGTGTTAAGTAAACAGCAGATGTTTCAGCTCTGCCAGCAGATGTGGTTGTCTTGGCAATATGATTTAAACATAGTCTTCAACTTGTACATTCAATTGTAAGAAGACAGGTACCAAAATGATCTTCACCTAAAACCCCAAGCTGATCTTAACTGAATAATTTCCAGCGACATAATGCCGAATAAGTGCCCCTAAATTGACATTACCATTGCCTGGTTCTTTGACCGAGGTTCCTGCTCTACCAATAACTTCTATTAACTCCAGCACTGTTGATCTAGTGCAAGCAGACTGTGAACCAGTAAATGCAGAGGAGTATAAAAGTGAGCTGGTGTCCTCGCCATCACCTCTATCAGGCACTAATCGATATGTAGCTTTTACCAATTATACATTGATTCACTTTTACCTGCTATAATACTCTTAGCTTTAAAGGTAAGTTTCTATGTGTGCAGCTCTCCGTCAAGGCTGAAGAGGCATAATTTAAATGCTTTTTTTTCTTGTGTTTCGCTTGCCAAAGAATAAAATGCTTATTGCTTCTGCAGAACCGTGTTACTATCCTCTTGTGCATGAACTGAACAGGAAAATGTTAGTGTGTGCACTTTTGGAAATGATAGTAAATGCAGTCAAAGGCTGTGGCTTCACAGATGTCTATCTGCTTCCCACCAATGTCATTGACAATTAAACTCTATTTTCCATTCATGGTGATCAATTGTTCAAGTTTGTTGTCATCTGATTGTACATATTCATATGCAAGCTGAAGAAACAACGCATTTCTGGACCATAGTACACACACGAACACGTGGTGCACCCTTCACACAAACTACATATATACATAGTGATTCAAAATAAATCTATAGAAACATCATTTATGGGTTTCTATAATTGTTCTGCAGTCTCACTGCCTGCAGGAAGCTGTTTCCCAGATCAGTTTTTTTTCATGCTCCTGTATCTCTTTCTTGAAGTAAAGGTACCACAGGATGGATAGTAAGGGTTCTGAATGATTCTCTCAGCTCTCTTTAAGCGGCACTCTCCACAGAGGTTGTTGGTAGAGTGGAGGGAGACCCCAGTGATTATCTTGGCATTTTTTATTACCCTCCACACTGACCTCTCTCAGTAGTACTGCCAAGGGTTCTTTGGATACTGCAACATTCCATGCAGAATGTGGAGATGGGTGTCTGTATCACTCTTCCCCTGTAAGTTGTTAATAATGTTTGCGTTTCTGGGTGAGGTTGAAGTTCACATTTATTATCATGTGTATGAAAATGCAGTGACGTGCTGTTTAGTGAGTAGACCAATTAGACATCTCATACACAGTACAACTAGTAAGACACGATACAAAAATGCAGAGTTGCTCAGAGACATGAGTTGGAGCAAAGGCAGCATCATTTTAGTATGTGAGTTCAGGAGTCCGGTGCAGATGAGAAGGAAGCTGTCCTTCAATATGGCACTGCATAATCTTCTACTTGTGTTTCTTCTTGGTGATGAGAGGGAGAGTGTGGAGAGTGAGGGATGAGCCAAGACTTTCACAATGGTAACTAACGTAGTGATGGAGTGAGATCAGAGGAGCTTGTGGCACAAGATAAGGATATTTGGCCCATGTTAATGTTTTCTCCAGAGCCCTGCAGGTAATTTTTAAATATGGTGAGAGATTCCAATATCCTGTCAGGCAGTGAGTTTACTTTTGACAGATCCTCTGATATCAAAATTATCTTTCCTCCAATTCAGTCCATTCTTGGCCCATTTATAAGACCATACTGAAGCATTTCGTGATTTAATCCCATTGCTTTCTCAAATACCAATAATCTAATAATTGCTCATTCACTGTTATTAGCACATTGTTGCCTGCCTTATATAAAATGTTTTTTTGTCTACAGTGAATCTCTTTGGTGAAATCCACAGAATAGCAGATTTAAGGTACTTAATTCACTCAAATAATAGCAGCTCCATTTCGTGGGAAATGCGTTTTTTCCTCTGTTTCACAAAGCAGTGCATAAAGTGACGTACGATGATATTTGTGTGATTGCTGATGGTGTGAAGTGTAGCTTGGTTCCTGCACGAGTAATTTAATGATAAATGCTGTCAATATACAGGTACAAACAAAAACGAATGAACAAGACGATTCTTCGGCATCACATCCAGTGCTTGAACTCGAACTTGCAGAAGAGAAGCTACCAATGACCCTTTCCAGGCAAGAGGTACATTTTAGTCCAGCAGATTCAGAGCCTCATTATTCAATCGGAATTTGTATGATGTTAATATTCAATGTGAGTGGCAAATGGAATCTGTTATTTACTTTTGATAATAATTATCAAATTATAGCAGCTCTGTTTCCTCATTTAATCTAAATAGTTTAATTGGAGCATATAACAAAATAATCCATTTACATTGAAAGAGGCCACGATGGGATAAACTTGCTTTTGTGTTGTGCTGAATAGGAACCTGGCAACATCGAGCTCAAGCCTGAAATGTTGGTTATGTATCTTTACCTTTACTAAACTGGTTCTCAACCTTTTTCTTTCCACTCACATCTCACTTTAAGTATTACCTGTTCGTGCTCTGTGATTAGTAAGAGATTACTTAAGGTGGGATGTCGGTGGAAAGAAAAAGGTTGAAAACCACTGTTTTAATCGTCCCACATTGACTTATTATTTCAGTAACAATTGGGTCGAGAACAGAGATTCTTAACCTTCCCTTCCCACTCATATCCCACCTTAAGCAATCCATTACTCATCACAGAGATTACATAAAGTGGGATGTGAGTGGAAAGAAAAAGGTAGAGAACCACTGTTTTACTAAATGAAATACATTGTTTGATCTGCTGAGTTTCTCCAGCAATATGTTTTTACTTATAAGAACACAAGAAATAGGAGCAGAAGTCAGCCATCCGCCCGTCATGCATTCTCTGCTATTCAATGAGATCATGGTTGATTATTTTATATGAAAAGCACATCCTTTTATTAATGTTCACCTTGACCAGCAAAATGTGGCAGAGAAGAGATACTCCACTAATTATTAGAATAGTTATTTAAAACTGTTCCTAGCTGCATTTAAAATAGATATTGACTTTAACCTTCACAAGTTTCATTGTGGAATTTGGATATTAAGTGTTTCTTCAAATTTGCTGCAAGTCTGACTGTACATTACAAACAGCATTTCTCCAGACCGGTACGCACGTACACTTCTCATACAGCATTTCTCCTGACATGGTGCAATGGTACACCTCTCACACAGCATATCTCCAGAACACGGTCCACACGTACACTTCACACACAGCATTTCTCTGGACCACGGTGGACACGTACACTACTCACACAGCATTTCTAAAGTGCATGGAGAACACGTACATTTCTCGCACAGCATTTCTCCGCACCAAGGTGCACATGTACACATCTCACATAGCCTTTCTCCTAAACTCGATACACTGGTACACTTCCCACACTTCATTTCTCCAGACCCCGATGCAAATTAACACATCTCACACAGCATTTCTAAAGTCCCCGGTGCACACGTACAATATTCATACAGCATTTCTCCAGACCATGGTGCAAAGGTACACCTCTCACACAGCACTTCCCCGGAACACGGTGCACACGTGCACATCTCACACAGCATTTCTCCGGAACATGGTGCACTCGTACACTTCACACACAGCAGTTCTCCAGACCCCGGTGCACATGTACACTTCTCACACAGAATTTCTCCAGACCGGTGCACACGTACACTTCTCACACAGCATTTCTGCGGACCACAGTGCACACGTACACTTCTCACACAGCATTTCTCTGGACAACGTTGCACATGTACATTTCTAACACATACAAATTTCACACAGCATTTCTCCGGAATACGTGGCACACGTTCACATCTCACACAGCTTTTGTCCAAACCACGGTGAACTCGTACACTTGTCACACTGCATTTCTCCAAACCCCGATGCAAATTAACACTCCTCACACAGCATTTCGTAAGACACCGGTGCACACGTACAATTCTCATACAGTATTTCTCCGGACCACGGTACACAAGAACACCTCTCACACAGCATTTCTCCTGAACATGGTTCACACATACACTTCTCACTCAGCATTTCTCCAGACCATGGTACACACGTACACTTCTCATAAAGCATTTATCCGGAACACGGTGCACACGTACACTTCTCACACAGCATTTTTCCAGATCATGGTGCACAGCATTTCTCCGAACCACGGTATACACAGAGCACAAGAGATAGAGAGAGAAAATGCCTTGCACTGGCCCCACTGGGAGAAAAGTCTTCAGATTAACACTTTCGTTTCAAAGGTTTTAAAAGGTTCTCATCCTGTGATCACTGGTCTGGATCAGATTGGGTCTCCCACCACTGGGAACTATCACTCCTTCCTTCCCTCCCACCTCGAGTGAGCTACACGTCAGCCCACAATGTCTGCCCTGATCCCGCAATGGTGGGGGTGCGGGAAAGAGGGAGGGAGAGAGGATAAAACAGGATCCCATTTGATGCGGAGCTGGAATTGTGGGCACAAAATTAAAACCAAATTGTATTTCTCTGCCCTGCCCAACCTGGGGATTTCAGGGCAGCACCGCCACAGATTGGGATTGGGAGGGGGAGTGGGTGAGAGAGGAGGGGGGGGAGAAGAGAGAGAGGGGGAGAGAAGAGAGAGAGGGGGAGAGAAGAGAGAGGGGGAGAGAAGAGAGAGGGGGAGAGAAGAGAGAGGGGGAGAGAAGAGAGAGGGGGAGAGAAGAGAGAGGGGGAGAGAAGAGAGAGGGGGAGAGAAGAGAGAGGGGGAGAGAAGAGAGAGGGGGAGAGAAGAGAGAGGGGGAGAGAAGAGAGAGGGGGAGAGAAGAGAGAGGGGGAGAGAAGAGAGAGGGGGAGAGAAGAGAGAGGGGGAGAGAAGAGAGAGGGGGAGAGAAGAGAGAGGGGGAGAGAAGAGAGAGGGGGAGAGAAGAGAGAGGGGGAGAGAAGAGAGAGGGGGAGAGAAGAGAGAGGGGGAGAGAAGAGAGAGGGGGAGAGAAGAGAGAGGGGGAGAGAAGAGAGAGGGGGAGAGAAGAGAGAGGGGGAGAGAAGAGAGAGGGGGAGAGAAGAGAGAGGGGGAGAGAAGAGAGAGGGGGAGAGAAGAGAGAGGGGGAGAGAAGAGAGAGGGGGAGAGAAGAGAGAGGGGGAGAGAAGAGAGAGGGGGAGAGAAGAGAGAGGGGGAGAGAAGAGAGAGGGGGAGAGAAGAGAGAGGGGGAGAGAAGAGAGAGGGGGAGAGAAGAGAGAGGGGGAGAGAAGAGAGAGGGGGAGAGAAGAGAGAGGGGGAGAGAAGAGAGAGGGGGAGAGAAGAGAGAGGGGGAGAGAAGAGAGAGGGGGAGAGAAGAGAGAGGGGGAGAGAAGAGAGAGGGGGAGAGAAGAGAGAGGGGGAGAGAAGAGAGAGGGGGAGAGAAGAGAGAGGGGGAGAGAAGAGAGAGGGGGAGAGAAGAGAGAGGGGGAGAGAAGAGAGAGGGGGAGAGAAGAGAGAGGGGGAGAGAAGAGAGAGGGGGAGAGAAGAGAGAGGGGGAGAGAAGAGAGAGGGGGAGAGAAGAGAGAGGGGGAGAGAAGAGAGAGGGGGAGAGAAGAGAGAGGGGGAGAGAAGAGAGAGGGGGAGAGAAGAGAGAGGGGGAGAGAAGAGAGAGGGGGAGAGAAGAGAGAGGGGGAGAGAAGAGAGAGGGGGAGAGAAGAGAGAGGGGGAGAGAAGAGAGAGGGGGAGAGAAGAGAGAGGGGGAGAGAAGAGAGAGGGGGAGAGAAGAGAGAGGGGGAGAGAAGAGAGAGGGGGAGAGAAGAGAGAGGGGGAGAGAAGAGAGAGGGGGAGAGAAGAGAGAGGGGGAGAGAAGAGAGAGGGGGAGAGAAGAGAGAGGGGGAGAGAAGAGAGAGGGGGAGAGAAGAGAGAGGGGGAGAGAAGAGAGAGGGGGAGAGAAGAGAGAGGGGGAGAGAAGAGAGAGGGGGAGAGAAGAGAGAGGGGGAGAGAAGAGAGAGGGGGAGAGAAGAGAGAGGGGGAGAGAAGAGAGAGGGGGAGAGAAGAGAGAGGGGGAGAGAAGAGAGAGGGGGAGAGAAGAGAGAGGGGGAGAGAAGAGAGAGGGGGAGAGAAGAGAGAGGGGGAGAGAAGAGAGAGGGGGAGAGAAGAGAGAGGGGGAGAGAAGAGAGAGGGGGAGAGAAGAGAGAGGGGGAGAGAAGAGAGAGGGGGAGAGAAGAGAGAGGGGGGTGGGTGAAAGGAGGGAGGGAGGGAGCAAACCCGGACACTTCGTAGCTGGAAACTGGAAACAGGCACTTTTCCTTTCCCTTCTGTGTTTTGTTTCTTCCAGCTTATCTAAGCCTCTACGTTTTAAAATTTTGTTTCCCTCACCTGTTAGGAACATCTCAGTGCCCCCGGGTAACCAACCCCTCTTCCTCCAGCGGTCTACACATTTTCGGAGCATTTTTTGTTTTTCCAATGCCACATTACTGGTATTTCGCTCCTCTAATTCCTGATTAATTTCCTTAATAACTTGGTCAAAAGTCTTAGCAGGCAACTGTACAGCCATAGCTGCGGGACCGCTTTCTAATGCCTGTTTTAATTTAGGTTTTTGTCCGTTTAGGGGATCTATGTCAACGAAAATTGCTTTTAAAAATGTCTCCTTGCAAGCTGGATGACTAATATCTTTTAAAGGAACAGTCTCTAAGTCTTGTCCTCCAATTGACTTCGGACTGTCCTGTATACTCTGATTGCTCGTTTTCCACTCTCTGTTTTCCCAAAGGGGTCTGAAAGTTAAATTACAACTAGAAAACCAAATATTTGGGCTATACTTTTGTCCTGTTTCCCTGTACCAATCTATGAATTTACGTAACTTTATCTCCTTGGTGATGTTGGGAATACCCTCATTTAACTTATCAAAAGTATTTCGAATAAACCGGGTGTCTCTTAGGAGTTTATCAACTTTTTCATTAATATCTCCTACCTGATCCGGACACAGCTGTCGCAGCCTTCTGTCGTCGTTCTTGTTCACGAGGCAGGCGTCCCTGAGTACTTTTTTTGTTGTCTCAAGGTCTCTAGTGTCTGCTGTGGTATTCCACCACGGCGAATTGGGGAAATAAATTCTTAACTTCTCAAGTGTACAGACATTATCATACCTACCGGACATTTATAAGTCAGTCTCTCAGATACAATTGAGGCCAATAAGCCTGAACCTTTGTTTTCTTTCAAAGCCCAACCTTCACGTGGGAGATTTCTCCTCTTAATAACCAGTTTAGGGCAGAAAACTTAGGTCCTCAATTGTTTATAGACCACCTTCTCACTCTATTGGACTTTGCAACAACACAATAAAGACTTTTAAACTCTAGTAGTTTCTTGCGAAGCACTTAATAAATGTCATTCAAACACCTTAAGGACTTTTATCTTGTCTGTAATCACTTACGTGTTACAATCCTGGCATGCGACCTTCAATTGTGGTCGTCTAATTTGTCCGATCTCCAGTTCTTACTGACAATCATAAAGATTTTAAAAAAAAAAAAGAGAATTTTGTTAAAACAGGCTTCTCTGGACCTTTTTATCAGCCGGCTGAGATGATTGTCAGAAAAAACAGAAACCGTTGTCCAGTGTTCACTCACCCATCACGTCGGGGTCACCAAATTGTTAGGTCTGCTTTGTTCATGAATGAGTGAGACAAACACCAGACTGAGTCGAAATCAGGGTTCTTTGTTCTTTATTACCGGATTGTAACACTTGCGACTAACAATGTTAGTCGGAGAATGCATTCTGCCGTTATCAGCAAAATGGTGATTTTTTTATACCCTTGGATACGTGCTTAGAACATCATCATATCATTACTTGTCCAATGACTAAAACTGTTGCTATCCTTTCCCTGCTAGCTTCCTGCCTCTCAATCCATCAATGTCTCTCTTATCTTGTAAGTACAAGGATGCATTCACATCTTGTTACAGCCCTGCCCAGGGTAACTCCTTACACATTCCCATCTCATGATGTTTTACCTTACAACAGGTACACCTCTCACACAGCATTTTTCCGGAACACGGTGCACACGTACACATCTCGCACAGCATTTTTCCAGATCATGGGGCACACGTACAGTTCTCACACAGCATTTTTCCGGACCACGGTGCGCACGTACAAATGTCTCACAGTATTTCTCCAGACCACGGTGCTCATGTACACTTCTCACACAGCATTTCTGCGGACTACGGTGCACACGTACACTTCTCACACAGCATTTCTCTGTATCACGTTGCACATGTACATTTCTAACACATACACATATCACACAGCATTTCTCCGGAATACGGTGCCCATGTTCACATCCCACACAGCTTTTCTCCAAACCACGGTGCACTCGTACACTTGTCACACTGCATTTCTCCATACCCCGATGCAAATTAACACTCCTCACACAGCATTTCTAAAGACACCGGTGCACAAGTACAATTCTCATACAGTATTTCTCCGGACCACGGTACACAAGTACACCTCTCACACAGCATTTCTCCTGAACATGGTTCAAACATACACCTGTCACACAGCATTTTTTCAGACCACGGTGCACACATAGAATTCTCACGGAGCATTTCTCTGGACCACCGAGCTCACGTACACTCCTCACACAGCATTTCTCTTCATCACGGTGCATACGTACACTTCTCACACAGCATTTCTCCAGACCACAGTGCACACCTACACTTCTCACACAGCATTTCTCCAGACCATGGTGCAACGGTACACCTCTCACACAGCATATCTCCGGAACACGGTCCACACGTACACTTCACACACAGCATTTCTCTGGACCACGGTGGACACGTACAAGTATCAAACAGCATTTCTCCGGACCACGGTGCACACGTACACTACTCACACAGCATTTCTAAGGAGCATGGAGTACACATACATTTCTCGCACAGCCTTTCTCCGCACCAAGGTGCACATATACACATCTCACATAGCCTTTCTCCTAAACTCGGTACACTGTTACACTTCCCACACTTCATTTCTCCAGACCCCGATGCAAATTAACACTTCTCACACAGCATTCCTAAAGACCACGGTGGACACGTACAAGTATCAAACAGCATTTCTCCGGACCACGGTGCACACGTACACTACTCACACAGCATTTCTAAGGAGCATGGAGTACACATAGATTTCTCGCACAGCCTTTCTCCGCACCAAGGTGCACATATACATATCTCACATAGCCTTTCTCCTAAACTCGGTACACTGGTACACTTCCCACACTTCATTTCTCCAGACCCTGATGCAAATTAACACTTCTCACACAGCATTTCTAAAGACCCCGGTGCATACGTACAATATTCATACAGCATTTCTCCGGACCACGGTACACAAGTACACGTCTCACACAGCCTTTCTCCTGAACATGGTTCAAACATACACCTGACACACAGCATTTTTCCAGACCATGGTGCACACATACATCTCACACACAGCATTTCTCTGGAAGATGGTGCACAGGTACATCTCTCTCACAGCATTCCTTCGGACCATGTTGCACACGTACACTTGTCACCCAGCATTTCTGTGGACCACGGTGCACATGTACACTACTCACACAGCATTTATCCAGACCCCGGTGCACACGTACAATTCTCACACAGCATTTCTCCAGACCCCGGTGCACATGCAAATTTCTCACACAACATTTCTCCATGCCACGGTGCGCACGTACACTTCTCACACAGCATTTCTCTCCTGACCATGGTGCAAAGGTACACCTCTCACACAGCACTTCTCCGGAACACGGTGCACACGTGCACATCTCACACAGCATTTCTCCGGAACATGGTGCACTCGTACAATCGCACACAACAGTTGTCAAGACCCCGGTGCACACGTACACTTCTCACACAACATTTCTCAAGACCGGTGCACACGTACACTTCTCACACAGCATTTCTGCGGACCACAGTGCACACGTACACTTCTCACACAGTATTTCTCTGGACAACGTTGCACATGTACATTTCTAACACATACACATCTCACACAGCATTTCTCCAGAACACGTGGCACACGTTCACATCTCACACAGCTTTTCTCCAAACCACGGTGAACTCGTACACTTGTCACACTGCATTTCTCCATACCCCGATGCAAATTAACACTCCTCACAGCATTTCTAAAGACACCGGTGCACACGTATAATTCTCATACAGTATTTGTCTGGACCACGGTACACAAGTACACCTCTCACACAGCATTTCTCCTGAACATGGTTCACACGTACACTTCTCACACAGCATTTTTCCAGACCATATTGCACACGTACACTTCTCATACAGCATTTATCCGGAACACGGTGCCCATGTATACCTCTCACACAGCATTTCTCCACACCATGGTGTACATGTACACTTTTAACGCAGCATTCGTCCGGACCATGGTGTACACGTACACCTCTCACCCAGCATTTCTCCAGACCGGTGCACACTTACACTTCTCATACAGCATTTCTCCTGACCACGGTGCAGTGGTATACCTCTCACACAGCATTTCTCCGGAACATGGTCCACACGTACACTTCACACACAGCTTTCCTCTGGACCACGGTGTACAGGTACAAATATCAAACATCATTCCTCTGGACCACGGTGCACATGTACACTTCTCACACAGCATTTCTGCGGACCACAGTGCACACGTACACTTCTCACACAGTATTTCTCTGGACAACGTTGCACATGTACATTTCTAACACATACACATCTCACACAGCATTTCTCCAGAACACGTGGCACACGTTCACATCTCACACAGCTTTTCTCCAAACCACGGTGAACTCGTACACTTGTCACACTGCATTTCTCCATACCCCGATGCAAATTAACACTCCTCACAGCATTTCAAAAGACACCGGTGCACACGTATAATTCTCATACAGTATTTGTCTGGACCACGGTACACAAGTACACCTCTCACACAGCATTTCTCCTGAACATGGTTCACACGTACACTTCTCACACAGCATTTTTCCAGACCATATTGCACACGTACACTTCTCATACAGCATTTATCCGGAACACGGTGCCCATGTATACCTCTCACACAGCATTTCTCCACACCATGGTGTACATGTACACTTTTAACGCAGCATTCGTCCGGACCATGGTGTACACGTACACCTCTCACCCAGCATTTCTCCAGACCGGTGCACACTTACACTTCTCATACAGCATTTCTCCTGACCACGGTGCAGTGGTATACCTCTCACACAGCATTTCTCTGGAACATGGTCCACACGTACACTTCACACACAGCTTTCCTCTGGACCACGGTGTACAGGTACAAATATCAAACATCATTCCTCTGGACCACGGTGCACATGTACACTTCTCACACAGCATTTCACAGGAGCATGGTGTACACGTACATTTCTCGCACAGCATTTCTCCGCACAAAGGTGCACATGTACACATCTCACATAGCCTTTCTCCTAACCTCGGTACACTGGTACATTTCTCACACTTCATTTCTCCAGACCCCGATGCAAATTAACACTTCACACACAGCATTTCTAAAGACCCCGGTGCACACGTACAATATTCATACAGCATTTCTCCTGACCATGGTGCAAAGGTACACCTCTCACACAGCATTTCTCCGGAACACTGTGTACACGTACACATCTCACACAGCATTTCTAAAGACGACGGTGCACACGTTCACCTCTCACACAGCATTTCTCCGGAACACGGTGCACACGTGCACTTCTAACACTGCATTTCTCCAGACCGGTGCACACGTGCACTTCTCATACAGCACTTTTCAGGACCATTGTGCACACGTTCACCTCTCACATAGCATTTCTCCAGAACATGGTGCACTCGTACACTTCTCACACAGCATTTCTCCAGACCGGTGCACACGTACACTTCTCATACAGCATTTCTCCTGACCATGGTGCAATGGTACACCTCTCACACAGCATATCTACGGAACACGGCCCACACGTACACTTAACCCACAGCATTTCTCTGGACCATGGTGTACACGTACAAATATCAAACAGCATTTCTCTGGACCTCGGTGCGCACGTACACTTCTGACACAGCCTTTCTCTGGACCAACATGCGCACGTACACTTCTGACACAGCATTTCTCCGGAACACGATGCACACGGGCACCTCTCGCACAGAATTTTTCAAGACCACGGTGCACACGAACACTTTTCACACACCATTTGTCCGGACCACGGTGTACACGTTCAAATGTCACACAGCATTTCTCTGGACCATGGTGCACACGTACACCTCTCACACAACATTTTTCCGGACCTCGGTGCATAAGTAAACCTCTCACACTGCATTTCTCCGGAACACGGTGCACAGGTACATCTCGCTCATAGCATTGCTTCGGACCACGTTGCACACGTATACTTGTCACCCAGCATTTCTGAGGACCACGGTGCACACGTACACTACTCACACAGCATTTCTCCAGACCCCTGTGCACACATACATTTCTCACAGCATTTCTCCTGACCATGGCGCACACGTACACATCTCCCACAGAATTTTTCCGGACCACGGTGCACACGTTCACCTCTCACACAGCATTTTTCCTGATCATGGTGCACACGTACAGTTCTCACACAGTATTTCTCCGGACCACGGTGCGTACTTACATATGTCACACAGTATTTCTCCAGACCACGGTGCTCACGTACACTTCCCACACAGCTTTTCTGCGCACCAAAGTGCACACGTACACTTCTCACACAGCATTTCTCTGGACCACATTGTGCATGTACATTTCTAACACATACACATCTCACAGCATTTCTCCGGAATACGGTGCACATGTTCACACTCACACAGCTTTTCTACAAACCACGGAGCACTAAGACACTGCTCACACTGCATTTCTCCATACCCCGATGGAAATTAACACTCCTCACACAGCATTTCATAAGACACCGGTGCACACGTACAATTCTTATACAGTATTTCTCCGGACCACAATACACAAGTACACCTCTCACACAGCATTTCTCCTGAACATGGTTCACACGTACACCTGTCACACAGCTTTCTCCAGACCACGGTGCACACATACAATTCTCACACAGCATTTCTCTGGACCACAAAGCTCACGTACACTTCTCACACTGCATTTCTCTGGACCATAGTGCACACGTACACCTCTCACACAGCATTTTTCCGGACCTCGGTGCATATGTAAACCTCTCACACAGCATTTCTCCTGAACATGGTTCACACGTACACTTCTCACACAGCATTTTTCGAGAACATGGTGCACACTTACACTTCTCATACAGCATTTATCCGGAACACGGTGCCCATGTACACCTCTCAAACAGCATTTCTCCACACCATGGTGCACATGTACACTTTTAACGCAGCATTTGTCTGGATCACTGTGTACACGTACAAATGTCACACAACAATTTTCCGGGCCATGATGCTCACGTACACTTCTATTACAGCATTTCTCCAGACCGATCCACACGTACACTTCTCATACAGCATTTCTCCTGAACATGGTGCAATGGTACACCTCTCACACAGCATATCTCCGGAACACGGTCCACACGTACACTTCACCCACAGCATTTCTCTGGACCACGGTGTACACGTACAAATATCAAAGAGCATTTCTCCGGACCACGGTGCGCACGTACACTTCTCACACAGCATTTCTCACCTGACCATGCCGCACACGTACACCTCATGCACAGCATTTCTCCGAACCACGGTGCACAGGTACACCTCACACACAGCATTTCTCCGGACCACGGTACACAAGTACACTTCTCACACAGCATTTCTCCTGAACATGGTTCACACGTACACTTCTCACACAGCATTTTTCCAGACCATAGTGCACACGTACACTTCTCATACAGCATTTATCCGGAACACGGTGCCCACGTATACCTCTCACACAGCATTTCTCCACACCATGGTGTACATGTACACTTTTAACGCAGCATTCGTCCGGACCATGGTGTACACGTACACCTCTCACCCAGCATTTCTCCAGACCGGTGCACACTTACACTTCTCATACAGCATTTCTCCTGACCACGGTGCAGTGGTATACCTCTTACACAGCATTTCTCCGGAACATGGTCCACACGTACACTTCACACTCAGCTTTCCTCTGGACCACGGTGTACAGGTACAAATATCAAACATCATTCCTCTGGACCACGGTGCACATGTACACTTCTCACACAGCATTTCCCAGGAGCATGGTGTACACGTACATTTCTCGCACAGCATTTCTCCGCACAAAGGTGCACATGTACACATCTCACATAGCCTTTCTCCTAACCTCGGTACACTGGTACATTTCTCACACTTCATTTCTCCAGACCCCGATGCAAATTAACACTTCACACACAGCATTTCTAAAGACCCCGGTGCACACGTACAATATTCATACAGCATTTCTCCTGACCATGGTGCAAAGGTACACCTCTCACACAGCATTTCTCCGGAACACTGTGTACACGTACACATCTCACACAGCATTTCTAAAGACGACGGTGCACACGTTCACCTCACACACAGCATTTCTCCGGAACACGGTGCACACGTGCACTTCTAACACTGCATTTCTCCAGACCGGTGCACACGTGCACTTCTCATACAGCACTTTTCAGGACCATTGTGCACACGTTCACCTCTCACATAGCATTTCTCCAGAACATGGTGCACTCGTACACTTCTCACACAGCATTTCTCCAGACCGGTGCACACGTACACTTCTCATACAGCATTTCTCCTGACCATGGTGCAATGGTACACCTCTCACACAGCATATCTACGGAACACGGCCCACACGTACACTTAACCCACAGCATTTCTCTGGACCATGGTGTACACGTACAAATATCAAACAGCATTTCTCTGGACCTCGGTGCGCACGTACACTTCTGACACAGCCTTTCTCTGGACCAACATGCGCACGTACACTTCTGACACAGCATTTCTCCGGAACACGATGCACACGGGCACCTCTCGCACAGAATTTTTCAAGACCACGGTGCACACGAACACACCATTTGTCCGGACCACGGTGTACACGTACAAATGTCACACAGCATTTCTCTGTACCATGGTGCACACGTACACCTCTCACACAACATTTTACCGGACCTCGGTGCATAAGTAAACCTCTCACACTGCATTTCTCCGGAACACGGTGCACAGGTACATCTCGCTCATAGCATTGCTTCGGACCACGTTGCACACGTATACTTGTCACCCAGCATTTCTGAGGACCACGGTGCACACGTACACTACTCACACAGCATTTCTCCAGACCCCTGTGCACACATACATTTCTCACAGCATTTCTCCTGACCATGGCGCACACGTACACATCTCCCACAGAATTTTTCCGGACCACGGTGCACACGTTCACCTCTCACACAGCATTTTTCCTGATCATGGTGCACACGTACAGTTCTCACACAGTATTTCTCCGGACCACGGTGCGTACTTACATATGTCACACAGTATTTCTCCAGACCACGGTGCTCACGTACACTTCCCACACAGCTTTTCTGCGCACCAAAGTGCACACGTACGCTTCTCACACAGCATTTCTCTGGACCACGTTGTGCATGTACATTTCTAACACATACACATCTCACAGCATTTCTCCGGAATACGGTGCACATGTTCACACTCACACAGCTTTTCTACAAACCACGGAGCACTAAGACACTGCTCACACTGCATTTCTCCATACCCCGATGGAAATTAACACTCCTCACACAGCATTTCATAAGACACCGGTGCACACGTACAATTCTTATACAGTATTTCTCCGGACCACAATACACAAGTACACCTCTCACACAGCATTTCTCCTGAACATGGTTCACACGTACACCTGTCACACAGCTTTCTCCAGACCACGGTGCACACATACAATTCTCACACAGCATTTCTCTGGACCACAAAGCTCACGTACACTTCTCACACTGCATTTCTCTGGACCATAGTGCACACGTACACCTCTCACACAGCATTTTTCCGGACCTCGGTGCATATGTAAACCTCTCACACAGCATTTCTCCTGAACTTGGTTCACACATACACTTCTCACACAGCATTTTTCGAGAACATGGTGCACACTTACACTTCTCATACAGCATTTATCCGGAACACGGTGCCCATGTACACCTCTCAAACAGCATTTCTCCACACCATGGTGCACATGTACACTTTTAACGCAGCATTTGTCTGGATCACTGTGTACACGTACAAATGTCACACAACAATTTTCCGGGCCATGATGCTCACGTACACTTCTATTACAGCATTTCTCCAGACCGATCCACACGTACACTTCTCATACAGCATTTCTCCTGAACATGGTGCAATGGTACACCTCTCACACAGCACTTCTCAGGACCACGGTGTACACATACAAATATCAAACAACATTCCTCCGGACCACGGTGCACACGTACACTTCTCACACAGCATTTCTCTGGACCACGGTGTACACGTACAAATATCAAAGAGCATTTCTCCGGACCACGGTGCGCACGTACACTTCTCACACAGCATTTCTCACCTGACCATGGCGCACACGTACACCTCATGCACAGCATTTCTCCGAACCACGGTGCACAGGTACACCTCACACACAGCATTTCTCCGGACCACGGTGCACACGTACACTTCTCACACAGCATTTCTCCTGACAATGGTGCAATGGTACACCTCTCACACAGCACTTCTCAGGACCACGGTGCACACGTACAAATATCACACAGTATTTCTCCAGACCACGGTGCTGACGTACACTTCTCACACAGCATTTCTGCACACCACAGTGCACACGTACACTTCTCACACAACATTTCTCTGGACCACGTTGCACATGTACATTTCTAACACATACACATTTCACACAGCATTTCTTCAGAATATGGTGCACATGTTCACATTTCACACAACTTTTCTCCAAACCACGGTGCACTCGTACACTTGTCACACTGCATTTCTCCATACCCCGATGCAAATTAACACTCCTCACACAGCATTTCTAAAGACACCGGTGCACACGTACAATTCTCATACAGTATTTCTCCGGACCATGGTACACAAGTACACCTCTCACACAGCATTTCTCCTGAACATGGTTCAAACATACACCTGTCACACAGCATTTTTCCAGACCACGGTGCACACATAGAATTCACACGCAGCATTTCTCTGGTCCACCGAGCTCACGTACACTCCTCACACAGCATTTCTCTGGATCACGGTGCACACGTACACTTCTCACACAGCAATTCTCCAGACCACAGTGCACACCTACACTTCTCATACAGCATTTATCCGGACCACAATGCACATGTACACCTCTAAAACATCATTTATCCAGAATACGTTGCCCATGAACACCTCTCACACAGCATTTCTCCACACCATGGTGCCCATGTACACCTTTAACGCAGCATTTGTCCGGATCACTGTGTACACGTACAAATGTCACACAACATTTGTCCGGGCCACGATGCTCACGTACACTTCTCATACAGCATTTATCCGGAACATGGTGCCCATGTACACCTCCCACACAGCATTTCTCCACACCATGGTGCACATGTACACTTTTAACGCAGCATTCGTCCGGACCACGGTGTACACGTACACCTCTCACCCAGCATTTCTCCAGACCGGTGCACACGTACAGTTCTCATACAGCATTTCTCCTGACCACGGTGCAATATTATACCTCTCTCACAGCATTTCTCCGGAACATGGTCCACACGTACACTTCACACACAGCTTTTCTCTGGACCACGGTGTACAGGTACAAATATCAAACATCATTCCTCCGGACCACAGTGCACATGTACACTTCTCACACAGCATTTCCCAGGAGCATGGTGTATACGTACATTTCTCGCACAGCATTTCTCCGCACAAAGGTGCACATGTACACATCTCACATAGCCTTTCTCCTAACCTCGGTACACTGGTACATTTCTCACACTTCATTTCTCCAGACCCCGATGCAAATTAACACTTCACACACAGCATTTCTAAAGACCCCTGTGCAAACGTACAATATTCATACAGCATTTATCCTGACCATGGTGCATACGTACACCTCTCACAGCATTTCTCCGGAACACTGTGCACACGTACACATCTCACACAGCATTTCTAAAGATGACGGTGCACATGGACATTTCTCACACAGCATTTCTCCCTGCCACGGTGCGCAGGTACACTTCTCACACAGCATTTCTCTCCTGACCATGGCGCACACGTACACATGTCCCACAGTATTTTTCCGGACCAGGGTGCACACGTACACTTCTCGCACAGCATTTCTCCCGAACACGGTGCACAGGTACATCTCTCTCACAGCATTGCTTCGGACCATGTTGCACACGTACAGTTGTCACCCAGCATTTCTGAGGACCACGGTATATACGTATGCGACTCACACAGCATTTCTCCAGACATCAGTGCATACGTACATTTCTCACAGCATTTCTCCAGACCCCGGTGCACACGTACACTTCACACACAGCAGTTCTCCAGACCCCGGTGCATACGTACACTTCTCACACAGCATTTCTCCAGACCGGTGCACACGTACACTTCTCACACAGCATTTCTCCAGACCGGTGCACACGTACACTTCTCATACAGCATTTCTCCTGACCATGGTGCAATGGTACAACTCTCACACAGCATTTCTCCGGAAAACGATGCACACGGGCACCTCTCGCACAGAATTTTTCCAGACCAAGTGCACACGAACACTTTTCAC
Organism: Narcine bancroftii; assembly: GCF_036971445.1. Classification (NCBI taxonomy): domain Eukaryota; kingdom Metazoa; phylum Chordata; class Chondrichthyes; order Torpediniformes; family Narcinidae; genus Narcine; species Narcine bancroftii. The sequence goes on along the minus strand of NC_091481.1, from coordinate 2,343,820 downwards.
ACACCATTTGTCCGGACCACGGTGTACACGTACAAATGTCACACAGCATTTCTCTAGACCATGGTGCACACGTACACCTCTCACACAATTTTCCGGACCTCGGTGCATAAGTAAACCTCTCACACTGCATTTCTCCGGAACACGGTGCACCGGTACATCTCTCTCATAGCATTGCTTCGGACCACGTTGCACATGTATACTTGTCACCCAGCATTTCGAGGACCACGGTGCACACGTACACTACTCACACAGCATTTCTCCAGACCCCTGTGCACACATACATTTCTCACAGCATTTCTCCTGACCATGGCGCACACGTACACATCTCCCACAGAATTTTTCCGGACCACGGTGCACACGTTCACCTCTCACATAGCATTTTTCCTGATCATGGTGCACACGTACAGTTCTCACACAGTATTTCTCCGGACCACGGTGCGTACTTATATATGTCACACAGTATTTCTCCAGACCACGGTGCTCACGTACACTTCCCACACAGCTTTTCTGCGCACCAAAGTGCACACATACACTTCTCACACAGCATTTCTCTGGACCACGTTGTGCATGTACATTTCTAACACATACACATCTCACAGCATTTCTCCGGAATACGGTGCACATGTTCACACTCACACAGCTTTTCTACAAACCACGGAGCACTAAGACACTGCTCACACTGCATTTCTCCATACCCCGATGGAAATTAACACTCCTCACACAGCATTTCGTAAGACACCGGTGCACACGTACAATTCTCATACAGTATTTCTCTGGACCACAATACACAAGTACACCTCTCACACAGCATTTCTCCTGAACATGGTTCACACGTACACCTGTCACACAGCATTTCTCCAGACCACGGTGCACACATACAATTCTCACACAGCATTTCTCTGGACCACAGCGCTCACGTACACTTCTCACACAGCATTTCTCTGGACCATAGTGCACACGTACACTTCCCACACAGCATTTTTCGAGAACATGGTGCACACGTACACTTCTCATACAGCATTTATCTGGAACACGGTGCCCATGTACACCTCTCACACAGCATTTCTCCACACCATGGTGCACATGTACACTTTTAACGCAGCATTTGTCTGGATCACTGTGTACACGTACAAATGTCACACAACATTTTTCCGGGCCATGATGCTCACGTACACTTCTATTACAGCATTTCTCCAGACCGATCCACACGTACACTTCTCATACAGCATTTCTCCTGAACATGGTGCAATGGTACACCTCTCACAGAGCATATCTCCGGAACACGGTCCACACGTACACTTCACCCACAGCATTTCTCTGGACCACGGTGTACACGTACAAATATCAAAGAGCATTTCTCCGGACCACGGTGCACACGTACACTTCTCACAAAGCATTTCTCAGGAGCATGGTGTACATGTAGATTTCTCGCACAGCATTTCTCCGCACCAAGGTGCACATGTACACATCTCACATAGCCTTTCTCCCAAACTCAGTACACTTCTCACACTTCATTTCTGCAGACCACGATGCACACGTACAATATTCATACAGCATTTCTCCTGACCATGGTGAAAAGGTACACCTATCACACAGCATTTCTCTGGAACACTGTGCACACGTACACATCTCACACAGCATTTCAAAAGACCACGGTGCAAACGTACACCTCTCACACAGCATTTCTCCAGACTGGTGGACACGTACGTTTCTCATATAGCATTTTTTCAGGACCATGGTGCACACGTTCACCTCTCACATAGCATTTCTCCGGAACATGGTGCACTCGTACACTTCGCAAACAGCAGTTCTCCAGACCCCGGTGCACACGTACACTTCTCACACAGCATTTCTCCAGACCGGTGCACACGTACACTTCCCATACAGCATTTCCACTGACCGCGGTGCAATGGTACACCTCTCACACAGCATTTCTCTGGAACATGGTCCACACGTACACTTCTCACACAGCATTTCTCTGGACCACGTTGCACATGTACATTTCTAACACGTACACATCTCACACATCATTTTTCCGGAATACGGTGCACATGTTCACATCTCACACAGCTTTTCTCCAAACCACAGTGCACTCATACACTGCTCACACTGCATTTCTCCATACCCCGATGCAAATTAACACTCCTCACACAGCATTTTCAAAGACACCGATGCACACGTTTAATTCTCATACAGTATTTCTCCGGACCACGGTACACAAGTACACCTCTCATCCAGCATTTCACCCGAACATGGTTCACTCGTACACTTGTCACACTGCATTTCTCCATACCCCGATGCAAATTAACACTCCTCACACAGCATTTCTAAAGACACTGGTGCACACGTATAATTCTCATACAGTATTTCTCCGGACTATGGTACACAAGTACACCTCTCACACAGCATTTCTCCGGAATACGGTGTACATGTTCACATCTCACACAGCTTTTCTCTAAACCACGGTGCACTTGTACACTTGTCACACTGCATTTCTCCATACCCCAATGCAAATTTACACTCCTCACACAGCATTTCTAAAGAAACCGGTGCACACGTACAATTCTCATACAGTATTTCTCCGGACCACGGTTCACAAGTACACCTCTCACACAGCATTTCTCCTGAACATGGTTCAAACATACACCTGTCACACAGCATTTTTCCAGACCACGGTGCACACATAGAATTCTCACGCAGCATTTCTCTGGACCACCGAGCTCACGTACACTCCTCACACAGCATTTCTCTTGATCACGGTGCATACGTAACTTCTCACACAGCATTTCTCCAGACCACAGTGCACACCTACACTTCTCATACAGCATTTCTCGGGACCACAGTGCACACGTACAAATATCAAACAGCATTTCTCCGGACCACAGTGCACACGTATACTTCTCACACAGCATTTCTCAGGAGCATGGTGTATACGTACATTTCTCGCACAGCATTTCTCCGCACCAAAGTGTACATGTACACATCTCACATAGCCTTTCTCCTAAACTCGGTACACTGGTACAGTTCTCACACTTCATTTCTCCTGACCCCGATGCAAATTAACACTTCTCACACAGCATTTCTAAAGACCCCGGTGCACACGTACTATATTCATATAGCATTTCTCCTGACCATGGTGCAAAGGTACACCTCTCACACAGCACTTCTCTGGATGACGGTGCACACGTGCACTTCTAACATTGCATTTCTCCAGACCACGGTGCAATGGTACACCTCTGACACAATACTTTCTGGAACATTGTCCACACGTACACTTCACACACAGCATTTCTCTGGACCCAGGTGCACACGTACATTTCTCACAGCTTTTCTAAGGACCACGGTGCACACATACACTTCTCACACAGCATTTCTCCAGACCCCGGTGCACACGTACATTTCTCACAGCTTTTCTCCAGACCCCGGTGCACATGTACATTTCTGACACATTTCTACATGCCACGGTGCGCACGAACATTTCTCACACAGCATTTCTCTCCTGACCATGGCGCACACGTACACCTCATGCACAGCATTTCTCCGAACCACGGTGCACAGGTACATCTCACACACAGCATTTCTCCGGACCATGGTGCACACGTACACTTCTCACACAGCATTTCTCCTGACAATGGTGCAATGGTACACCTCTCACACAGCACTTCTCAGGACCACAGTGCACACGTACACTTCTCACACAGCATTTCTCTGGACCACGTTGCACATGTACATTTCTAACACATACACATTTCACACAGCATTTCTTCAGAATATGGTGCACATGTTCACATCTCACACAACTTTTCTCCAAACCACGGTACACTCGTACACTTGTCACACTGCATTTCTCCATACCCCGATGCAAATTAACACTCCTCACACAGCATTTCTAAAGACACCGGTGCACACGTACAATTCTCATACAGTATTTCTCCGGACCACGGTACACAAGTACACCTCTCACATAGCATTTCTCCTGAACATGGTTCAAACATACACCTGTCACACAGCATTTTTCCAGACCACGGTGCACACATAGAATTCACACGCAGCATTTCTCTGGTCCACCGAGCTCACGTACACTCCTCACACAGCATTTCTCTGGATCACGGTGCACACGTACACTTCTCACACAGCAATTCTCCAGACCACAGTGCACACCTACACTTCTCATACAGCATTTCTCCGGACCACAATGCACATGTACACCTCTCAAACATCATTTATCCAGAACATGTTGCCCATGAACACCTCTCACACAGCATTTCTCCACACCATGGTGCCCATGTACACCTTTAACGCAGCATTTGTCCGGATCATTGTGTACACGTACAAATGTCACACAACATTTGTCCGGGCCACGATGCTCACGTACACTTCTCATACAGAATTTTCCAGACCGATGCACACGTACATTTCTCACAGCTTTTCTCCAGACCACGGTGCACATTCAAATTTCTCACACAACATTTCTCCATGCCACGGTGCGCACGTATACTTCTCACACAGCATTTCTCTCCTGACCATGGCGCACACGTACACCTCATGCACAGCATTTCTCCGAACCACAGTGCACAGGTACACCTCACACACAGCATTTCTCCGGACCACGGTGCACACGTACACTTCTCACACAGCATTTCTCCTGACAATGGTGCAATGGTACACCTCTCACACAGCACTTCTCAGGACCACGGTGCACACGTACAAATATCATACAGTATTTCTCCAGACCACGGTACTCACGTTCACTTCTCACACAGCATTTCTGCGGACCACAGTGCACACGTACACTTCTGACACAGCATTTCTCTGTATCACATTGCACATGTACATTTCTAACACATACACATTTCACACAGCATTTCTTCAGAATATGGTGCACATGTTTTCATCTCGCACAACTTTTCTCCAAACCACGGTGCACTCGTACACTTGTCACACTGCATTTCTCCATACCCCGATGCAAATTAACACTCCTCACACAGCATTTCTAAAGACACCGGTGCACACGTACAATTCTCATACAGTATTTCTCCGGACCACGGTACACAAGTACACCTCTCACACAGCATTTCTCCTGAACATGGTTCAAACATACACCTGTCACGCAGCATTTTTCCAGACCACGGTGCACACATAGAATTCACACGCAGCATTTCTCTGGTCCACCGAGCTCACGTACACTCCTCACACAGCATTTCTCTGGATCACGGTGCACATGTACACTTCTCACACAGCAATTCTCCAGACCACAGTGCACACCTACACTTCTCATACAGCATTTCTCCGGACCACAATGCACATGTACACCTCTCACACATCATTTATCCAGAACACGTTGCCCATGAACACCTCTCACACAGCATTTCTCCACACCATGTTGCCCATATACACCTTTAACGCAGCATTTGTCCGGATCACTGTGTACACGTACAAATGTCACACAACATTTGTCCGGGCCACGATGCTCACGTACACCTCTCATACAGAATTTTCCAGACCGATGCACACGTACATTTCTCACAGCTTTTCTCCACACCACGGTGCACATTCAAATTTCTCACACAACATTTCTCCATGCCACGGTGCGCACGTATACTTCTCACACAGCATTTCTCCAGACCCCGGTGCACATTCAAATTTCTCACACAACATTTCTCCATGCCACGGTGCGCATGTATACTTCTCACACAGCATTTCTCTCCTGACCATGGCGCACACGTACACATCTCCCACAGCATTTTTCTTGACCACGGTGCACACATAGAATTCTCACGCAGCATTTCTCCAGACCACAGTGCACACCTACACTTCTCATACAGCATTTCTAAAGACACCGGTGCACACGTACAATTCTCATACAGTATTTCTCCGGACCACGGTACACAAGTACACCTCTCACACAGCATTTCTCTTGAACATGGTTCAAACATACACCTGTCACACAGCATTTTTCCAGACCACGGTGCACACATAGAATTCTCACGCAGCATTTCTCTGGACCACCGAGCTCACGTACACTCCTCACCCAGCATTTCTCTGGATCACGGTGCATACGTACACTTCTCAACAGCATTTCTCAAGACCACGGTGCACACGTACACTTCTCATACAGCATTTCTCCGGACCACGGTGCACATGTACACCTCAAAACATCATTTATCCAGAACACGTTGCCCATGTACACCTCTCACACAGCATTTCTCCACACCATGGTGCACATGTACACTTTTAACGCAGCATTTGTCTGGATCACTGTGTACACGTACAAATGTCACAAAACATTTTTCTGGGCCATGATGCTCACGAACACTTCTATTACAGCATTTCTCCAGACCGATCCACACGTACACTTCTCACACAGCATTTCTCCTGAACATGGTGCAATGGTGCACCTCTCACACAGCATATCTCCGGAACACGGTCCACACGTACACTTCACACACAGCATTTCTCTGGACCACGGTGTACACGTACAAATATCAAACAGCATTTCTCCGGACCACAGTGCACACGTACACTTCTCACACAGCATTTCTCAGGAACATGGTGTATACGTACATTTCTGGCACAGCATTTCTCCGCACCAAAGTGCACATGTACACATCTCACATAGCCTTTCTCCTAAACTCGGTACACTGGTACAGTTCTCACACTTCATTTCTCCTGACCCTGATGCAAATTAACACTTCTCACACAGCATTGCTAAAGACCCCAGTGCACACGTACACTACTCACACAGCATTTCTCCAGACCCCGCTGCACATGTACATTTCTCACAGCTTTTCTCCAGACCACGGTGCACACGTACACTTCTCACACAGCATTTCTCTAGACCCCGGTGCACATGTACATTTTTGACACAACATTTCTACATGCCACGGTGCGCATGTACACTTCTCACACAGCATTTTTCTCCGGACCACGGTGCACACCTACATTTCTCACACAGCATTTCTCCGGACCACATTACACACGTACACTTCTCAAACATACACCTCGCGCACAGCATTTCTCCGGACCACGGTGCTCACGTACACTTCTCACACAGCATTTCTCCAGACCACAGTGCACTTCCGACACAGCATTTCTCTGTATCACATTGCACATGTATATTTCTAACACATACACATATCACACAGCATTTCTCCGGAATACGGTGCACATGTTCACATCTCACACAACTTTTCTCCAAACCACGGTGCACTCGTACACTTGTCACACCGCATTTCTCCATACCCCGATGCAAATTAAAACTCCTCACGCAGCATTTCTAAAGACACCGGTGCACACGTACAATTCTCATACAGTATTTCTCCGGACCACGGTACACAAGTACACGTCTCACACAGCCTTTCTCCTGAACATGGTTCAAACATACACCTGACACACAGCATTTTTCCAGACCATGGTGCACACATACATCTCACACACAGCATTTCTCTGGAAGATGGTGCACAGGTACATCTCTCTCACAGCATTCCTTCGGACCATGTTGCACACGTACACTTGTCACCCAGCATTTTTCCAGACCCCGGTGCACACTTACAATTCTCACACAGCATTTCTCCAGACCCCGGTGCACATGCAAATTTCTCACACAACATTTCTCCATGCCACGGTGCGCACGTATACTTCTCACACAGCATTTCTCCAGACCCCGGTGCACATTCAAATTTCTCACACAACATTTCTCCATGCCACGGTGCGCATGTATACTTCTCACACAGCATTTCTCTCCTGACCATGGCGCACACGTACACATCTCCCACAGCATTTTTCCAGACCACGGTGCACACATAGAATTCTCACGCAGCATTTCTCCAGACCACAGTGCACACCTACACTTCTCATACAGCATTTCTAAAGACACCGGTGCACAAGTACAATTCTCATACAGTATTTCTCCGGACCACGGTACACAAGTACACCTCTCACACAGAATTTCTCCTGAACATGGTTCAAACATACACCTGTCACACAGCATTTTTCCAGACCACCGAGCTCACGTACACTCCTCACACAGCATTTCTCTGGATCACGGTGCATACGTACACTTCTCACACAGCATTTATCCGGAACACGTTGCCCATGTACACCTCTCACACAGCATTTCTCCACACCATGGTGCACATGTACACTTTTAACGCAGCATTTGTCTGGATCACTGTGTACACGTACAAATGTCACACAACATTTTTCCGGGCCATGATGCTCACGAACACTTCTATTACAGCATTTCTCCAGACCGATCCACACGTACACTTCTCACACAGCATTTCTCCTCAACATGGTGCAATGGTACACCTCTCACACAGCATATCTCTGGAACACGGTCCACACGTACACTTCACACACAGCATTTCTCTGGACCACGGTGTACACGTACAAATATCAAACAGCATTTCTCCAGACCACAGTGCACACGTACACTTCTCACACAGCATTTCTCAGGAGCATGGTGTATACGTACATTTCTGGCACAGCATTTCTCCTGACCCCGATGCAAATTAACACTTCTCACACAGCATTGCTAAAGACCCCAGTGCACACGTACACTACTCACACAGCATTTCTCCAGACCCCGCTGCACATGTACATTTCTCACAGCTTTTCTCCAGACCACGGTGCACACGTACACTTCTCACACAGCATTTCTCCAGACCCCGGTGCACATGTACATTTCTGACACAACATTTCTACATGCCACGGTGCGCATGTACACTTCTCACACAGCATTTTTCTCCGGACCACGGTGCACACCTACACTTCTCACACAGCATTTCTCCTGAACATGGTGCAATGGTACACCTCTCACACAGCATATCTCCGGAACATGGTCACACGTACACTTCACACACAGCATTTCTCCGGACCACAGTGCACACGTACACTTCTCACACAGCATTTCTCAGGAGCATGGTGTATACGTACATTTCTGGCACAGCATTTCTCCTGACCCCGATGCAAATTAACACTTCTCACACAGCATTGCTAAAGACCCCAGTGCACACGTACACTACTCACACAGCATTTCTCCAGACCCCGCTGCACATGTACATTTCTCACAGCTTTTCTCCAGACCCCGGTGCACACGTACAATTCTCACACAGCATTTCTCCAGACCCCGGTGCACATGCAAATTTCTCACACAACATTTCTCCATGCCACGGAACGCACGTACACTTCTCACACAGCATTTCTCTCCTGACCATGGCGCACACGTACACATCTCCCACAGCATTTTTCCAGACCACGGTGCACACATAGAATTCTCACGCAGCATTTCTCGAGACCACAGTGCACACCTACACTTCTCATACAGCATTTCTAAAGACACCGGTGCACACGTACAATTCTCATACAGTATTTCTCCGGACCACGGTACACAAGTACACCTCTCACACAGCATTTCTCCTGAACATGGTTCAAACATACACCTGTCACACAGCATTTTTCCAGACCACGGTGCACACATAGAATTCTCACGCAGCATTTCTCTGGACCACCGAGCTCACGTACACATCTCCCACAGCATTTTTCCAGACCACGGTGCACACATAGAATTCTCACGCAGCATTTCTCCAGACCACAGTGCACACCTACACTTCTCATACAGCATTTCTAAAGACACCGGTGCACACGTACAATTCTCATACAGTATTTCTCCGGACCACGGTACACAAGTACACCTCTCACACAGAATTTCTCCTGAACATGGTTCAAACATACACCTGTCACACAGCATTTTTCCAGACCACCGAGCTCACGTACACTCCTCACACAGCATTTCTCTGGATCACGGTGCATACGTACACTTCTCACACAGCATTTATCCGGAACACGTTGCCCATGTACACCTCTCACACAGCATTTCTCCACACCATGGTGCACATGTACACTTTTAACGCAGCATTTGTCTGGATCACTGTGTACACGTACAAATGTCACACAACATTTTTCCGGGCCATGATGCTCACGAACACTTCTATTACAGCATTTCTCCAGACCGATCCACACGTACACTTCTCACACAGCATTTCTCCTCAACATGGTGCAATGGTACACCTCTCACACAGCATATCTCCGGAACACGGTCCACACGTACACTTCACACACAGCATTTCTCTGGACCACGGTGTACACGTACAAATATCAAACAGCATTTCTCCGGACCACAGTGCACACGTACACTTCTCACACAGCATTTCTCAGGAGCATGGTGTATACGTACATTTCTGGCACAGCATTTCTCCTGACCCCGATGCAAATTAACACTTCTCACACAGCATTGCTAAAGACCCCAGTGCACACGTACACTACTCACACAGCATTTCTCCAGACCCCGCTGCACATGTACATTTCTCACAGCTTTTCTCCAGACCACGGTGCACACGTACACTTCTCACACAGCATTTCTCCAGACCCCGGTGCACATGTACATTTCTGACACAACATTTCTACATGCCACGGTGCGCATGTACACTTCTCACACAGCATTTTTCTCCGGACCACGGTGCACACCTACACTTCTCACACGGCATTTCTCCTGAACATGGTGCAATGGTACACCTCTCACACAGCATATCTCCGGAACACGGTCACACGTACACTTCACACACAGCATTTCTCTGGACCACGGTGTACACGTACAAATATCAAACAGCATTTCTCCGGACCACAGTGCACACGTACACTTCTCACACAGCATTTCTCAGGAGCATGGTGTATACGTACATTTCTGGCACAGCATTTCTCCTGACCCCGATGCAAATTAACACTTCTCACACAGCATTGCTAAAGACCCCAGTGCACACGTACACTACTCACACAGCATTTCTCCAGACCCCGCTGCACATGTACATTTCTCACAGCTTTTCTCCAGACCCCGGTGCACACGTACAATTCTCACACAGCATTTCTCCAGACCCCGGTGCACATGCAAATTTCTCACACAACATTTCTCCATGCCACGGAACGCACGTACACTTCTCACACAGCATTTCTCTCCTGACCATGGCGCACACGTACACATCTCCCACAGCATTTTTCCAGACCACGGTGCACATATAGAATTCTCACGCAGCATTTCTCCAGACCACAGTGCACACCTACACTTCTCATACAGCATTTCTAAAGACACCGGTGCACACGTACAATTCTCATACAGTATTTCTCCGGACCACGGTACACAAGTACACCTCTCACACAGCATTTCTCCTGAACATGGTTCAAACATACACCTGTCACACAGCATTTTTCCAGACCACGGTGCACACATAGAATTCTCACGCAGCATTTCTCTGGACCACCGAGCTCACGTACACTCCTCACACAGCATTTCTCTGGATCACGGTGCATACGTACACTTCTCACACAGCATTTATCCGGAACACGTTGCCCATGTACACCTCTCACACAGCATTTCTCCACACCATGGTGCACATGTACACTTTTAACGCAGCATTTGTCTGGATCACTGTGTACACGTACAAATGTCACACAACATTTTTCCGGGCCATGATGCTCACGAACACTTCTATTACAGCATTTCTCCAGACCGATCCACACGTACACTTCTCACACAGCATTTCTCCTGAACATGGTGCAATGGTACACCTCTCACACAGCATATCTCCGGAACACGGTCCACACGTACACTTCACACACAGCATTTCTCTGGACCACGGTGTACACGTACAAATATCAAACAGCATTTCTCCGGACCACAGTGCACACGTACACTTCTCACACAGCATTTCTCAGGAGCATGGTGTATACGTACATTTCTGGCACAGCATTTCTCCGCACCAAAGTGCACATGTACACATCTCACATAGCCTTTCTCCTAAACTCGGTACACTGGTACAGTTCTCACACTTCATTTCTCCTGACCCCGATGCAAATTAACATTTCTCACACAGCATTGCTAAAGACCCCAGTGCACACGTACACTACTCACACAGCATTTCTCCAGACCCCGCTGCACATGTACATTTCTCACAGCTTTTCTCCAGACCACGGTGCACACGTACACTTCTCACACAGCATTTCTCCAGACCCCGGTGCACATGTACATTTCTGACACAACATTTCTACATGCCACGGTGCGCATGTACACTTCTCACACAGCATTTTTCTCCGGACCACGGTGCACACCTACATTTCTCACACAGCATTTCTCCGGACCACATTACACACGTACACTTCTCAAACATACACCTCGCGCACAGCATTTCTCCGGACCACGGTGCTCACGTACACTTCTCACACAGCATTTTTGCAGACCACAGTGCACACGTACACTTCTGACACAGCATTTCTCTGTATCACATTGCACATGTATATTTCTAACACATACACATATCACACAGCATTTCTCCGGAATACGGTGCACATGTTCACATCTCACACAACTTTTCTCCAAACCACGGTGCACTCGTACACTTGTCACACCGCATTTCTCCATACCCCGATGCAAATTAAAACTCCTCACGCAGCATTTCTAAAGACACCGGTGCACACGTACAATTCTCATACAGTATTTCTCCGGACCACGGGACACAAGTACACGTCTCACACAGCCTTTCTCCTGAACATGGTTCAAACATACACCTGACACACAGCATTTTTCCAGACCATGGTGCACACATACATCTCACACACAGCATTTCTCTGGAAGATGGTGCACAGGTACATCTCTCTCACAGCATTCCTTCGGACCATGTTGCACACGTACACTTGTCACCCAGCATTTCTGTGGACCACGGTGCACATGTACACTACTCACACAGCATTTTTCCAGACCCCGGTGCACACTTACAATTCTCACACAGCATTTCTCCAGACCCCGGTGCACATGCAAATTTCTCACACAACATTTCTCCATGCCACGGTGCGCACGTACACTTCTCACACAGCATTTCTCTCCTGACCATGGCGCACACGTACACATCTCCCACAGCATTTTTCCAGACCACGGTGCACACATAGAATTCTCACGCAGCATTTCTCCAGACCACAGTGCACACCTACACTTCTCATACAGCATTTCTAAAGACACCGGTGCACACGTACAATTCTCATACAGTATTTCTCCGGACCACGGTACACAAGTACACCTCTCACACAGAATTTCTCCTGAACATGGTTCAAACATACACCTGTCACACAGGATTTTTCCAGACCACCGAGCTCACGTACACTCCTCACACAGCATTTCTCTGGATCACGGTGCATACGTACACTTCTCACACAGCATTTATCCGGAACACGTTGCCCATGTACACCTCTCACACAGCATTTCTCCACACCATGGTGCACATGTACACTTTTAACGCAGCATTTGTCTGGATCACTGTGTACACGTATAAATGTCACACAACATTTTTCCGGGCCATGATGCTCACGAACACTTCTATTACAGCATTTCTCCAGACCGATCCACACGTACACTTCTCACACAGCATTTCTCCTGAACATGGTGCAATGGTACACCTCTCACACAGCATATCTCCGGAACACGGTCCACACGTACACTTCACACACAGCATTTCTCTGGACCACGGTGTACACGTACAAATATCAAACAGCATTTCTCCGGACCACAGTGCACACGTACACTTCTCACACAGTATTTCTCAGGAGCATGGTGTATACGTACACTTCCGACACAGCATTTCTCTGTATCACATTGCACATGTATATTTCTAACACATACACATATCACACAGCATTTCTCCGGAATACGGTGCACATGTTCACATCTCACACAACTTTTCTCCAAACCACGGTGCACTCGTACACTTGTCACACCGCATTTCTCCATACCCCGATGCAAATTAAAACTCCTCACGCAGCATTTCTAAAGACACCGGTGCACACGTACAATTCTCATACAGTATTTCTCCGGACCACGGTACACAAGTACACGTCTCACACAGCCTTTCTCCTGAACATGGTTCAAACATACACCTGACACACAGCATTTTTCCAGACCATGGTGCACACATACATCTCACACACAGCATTTCTCTGGAAGATGGTGCACAGGTACATCTCTCTCACAGCATTCCTTCGGACCATGTTGCACACGTACACTTGTCACCCAGCATTTCTGTGGACCACGGTGCACATGTACACTACTCACACAGCATTTTTACAGACCCCGGTGCACACTTACAATTCTCACACAGCATTTCTCCAGACCCCGGTGCACATGCAAATTTCTCACACAACATTTCTCCATGCCACGGTGCGCACGTACACTTCTCACACAGCATTTCTCTTCTGACCATGGCGCACACGTACACATCTCCCACAGCATTTTTCCAGACCACGGTGCACACATAGAATTCTCACGCAGCATTTCTCCAGACCACAGTGCACACCTACACTTCTCATACAGCATTTCTAAAGACACCGGTGCACACGTACAATTCTCATACAGTATTTCTCCGGACCACGGTACACAAGTACACCTCTCACACAGAATTTCTCCTGAACATGGTTCAAACATACACCTGTCACACAGCATTTTTCCAGACCACCGAGCTCACGTACACTCCTCACACAGCATTTCTCTGGATCACGGTGCATACGTACACTTCTCACACAGCATTTATCCGGAACACGTTGCCCATGTACACCTCTCACACAGCATTTCTCCACACCATGGTGCACATGTACACTTTCAACGCAGCATTTGTCTGGATCACTGTGTACACGTACAAATGTCACACAACATTTTTCCGGGCCATGATTCCCACGAACACTTCTATTACAGCATTTCTCCAGACCGATCCACACGTACACTTCTCACACAGCATTTCTCCTGAACATGGTGCAATGGTACACCTCTCACGCAGCATATCTCCCCAACACGGTCCACACGTACACTTCACACACAGCATTTCTCTGGACCACGGTGTACACGTACAAATATCAAACAGCATTTCTCCGGACCACAGTGCACACGTACACTTCTCACACAGCATTTCTCTGGATCACGGTGCATACGTACACTTCTCACACTGCATTTATCCGGAACACGTTGCCCATGTACACCTCTCACACAGCATTTCTCCACACCATGGTGCACATGTACACTTTCAACGCAGCATTTGTCTGGATCACTGTGTACACGTACAAATGTCACACAACATTTTTCCGGGCCATGATGCTCACGAACACTTCTATTACAGCATTTCTCCAGACCGATCCACACGTACACTTCTCACACAGCATTTCTCCTGAACATGGTGCAATGGTACACCTCTCACGCAGCATATCTCCCCAACACGGTCCACACGTACACTTCACACACAGCATTTCTCTGGACCACGGTGTACACGTACAAATATCAAACAGCATTTCTCCGGACCACAGTGCACACGTACACTTCTCACACAGCATTTCTCTGGATCACGGTGCATACGTACACTTCTCACACAGCATTTATCCGGAACACGTTGCCCATGTACACCTCTCACACAGCATTTCTCCACACCATGGTGCACATGTACACTTTTAACGCAGCATTTGTCTGGATCACTGTGTACACGTACAAATGTCACACAACATTTTTCCGGGCCATGATGCTCACGAACACTTCTATTACAGCATTTCTCCAGACCGATCCACACGTACACTTCTCACACAGCATTTCTCCTGAACATGGTGCAATGGTACACCTCTCACACAGCATATCTCCGGAACACGGTCCACACGTACACTTCACACACAGCATTTCTCTGGACCACGGTGTACACGTACAAATATCAAACAGCATTTCTCCGGACCACAGTGCACACGTACACTTCTCACACAGTATTTCTCAGGAGCATGGTGTATACGTACACTTCCGACACAGCATTTCTCTGTATCACATTGCACATGTATATTTCTAACACATACACATATCACACAGCATTTCTCCGGAATACGGTGCACATGTTCACATCTCACACAACTTTTCTCCAAACCACGGTGCACTCGTACACTTGTCACACCGCATTTCTCCATACCCCGATGCAAATTAAAACTCCTCACGCAGCATTTCTAAAGACACCGGTGCACACGTACAATTCTCATACAGTATTTCTCCGGACCACGGTACACAAGTACACGTCTCACACAGCCTTTCTCCTGAACATGGTTCAAACATACACCTGACACACAGCATTTTTCCAGACCATGGTACACACATACATCTCACACACAGCATTTCTCTGGAAGATGGTGCACAGGTACATCTCTCTCACAGCATTCCTTCGGACCATGTTGCACACGTACACTTGTCACCCAGCATTTCTGTGGACCACGGTGCACATGTACACTACTCACACAGCATTTTTACAGACCCCGGTGCACACTTACAATTCTCACACAGCATTTCTCCAGACCCCGGTGCACATGCAAATTTTTTTCTCACACAACATTTCTCCATGCCACGGTGCGCACGTACACTTCTCACACAGCATTTCTCCAGACCACGGTGCTCACGTACACTTCTCACACAGCATTTTTGCAGACCACAGTGCACACGTACACTTCTGACACAGCATTTCTCTGTATCACATTGCACATGTATATTTCTAACACATACACATATCACACAGCATTTCTCCGGAATACGGTGCACATGTTCACATCTCACACAACTTTTCTCCAAACCACGGTGCACTCGTACACTTGTCACACCGCATTTCTCCATACCCCGATGCAAATTAAAACTCCTCACGCAGCATTTCTAAAGACACCGGTGCACACGTACAATTCTCATACAGTATTTCTCCGGACCACGGGACACAAGTACACGTCTCACACAGCCTTTCTCCTGAACATGGTTCAAACATACACCTGACACACAGCATTTTTCCAGACCATGGTGCACACATACATCTCACACACAGCATTTCTCTGGAAGATGGTGCACAGGTACATCTCTCTCACAGCATTCCTTCGGACCATGTTGCACACGTACACTTGTCACCCAGCATTTCTGTGGACCACGGTGCACATGTACACTACTCACACAGCATTTTTCCAGACCCCGGTGCACACTTACAATTCTCACACAGCATTTCTCCAGACCCCGGTGCACATGCAAATTTCTCACACAACATTTCTCCATGCCACGGTGCGCACGTACACTTCTCACACAGCATTTCTCTCCTGACCATGGCGCACACGTACACATCTCCCACAGCATTTTTCCAGACCACGGTGCACACATAGAATTCTCACGCAGCATTTCTCCAGACCACAGTGCACACCTACACTTCTCATACAGCATTTCTAAAGACACCGGTGCACACGTACAATTCTCATACAGTATTTCTCCGGACCACGGTACACAAGTACACCTCTCACACAGAATTTCTCCTGAACATGGTTCAAACATACACCTGTCACACAGGATTTTTCCAGACCACCGAGCTCACGTACACTCCTCACACAGCATTTCTCTGGATCACGGTGCATACGTACACTTCTCACACAGCATTTATCCGGAACACGTTGCCCATGTACACCTCTCACACAGCATTTCTCCACACCATGGTGCACATGTACACTTTTAACGCAGCATTTGTCTGGATCACTGTGTACACGTATAAATGTCACACAACATTTTTCCGGGCCATGATGCTCACGAACACTTCTATTACAGCATTTCTCCAGACCGATCCACACGTACACTTCTCACACAGCATTTCTCCTGAACATGGTGCAATGGTACACCTCTCACACAGCATATCTCCGGAACACGGTCCACACGTACACTTCACACACAGCATTTCTCTGGACCACGGTGTACACGTACAAATATCAAACAGCATTTCTCCGGACCACAGTGCACACGTACACTTCTCACACAGTATTTCTCAGGAGCATGGTGTATACGTACACTTCCGACACAGCATTTCTCTGTATCACATTGCACATGTATATTTCTAACACATACACATATCACACAGCATTTCTCCGGAATACGGTGCACATGTTCACATCTCACACAACTTTTCTCCAAACCACGGTGCACTCGTACACTTGTCACACCGCATTTCTCCATACCCCGATGCAAATTAAAACTCCTCACGCAGCATTTCTAAAGACACCGGTGCACACGTACAATTCTCATACAGTATTTCTCCGGACCACGGTACACAAGTACACGTCTCACACAGCCTTTCTCCTGAACATGGTTCAAACATACACCTGACACACAGCATTTTTCCAGACCATGGTGCACACATACATCTCACACACAGCATTTCTCTGGAAGATGGTGCACAGGTACATCTCTCTCACAGCATTCCTTCGGACCATGTTGCACACGTACACTTGTCACCCAGCATTTCTGTGGACCACGGTGCACATGTACACTACTCACACAGCATTTTTACAGACCCCGGTGCACACTTACAATTCTCACACAGCATTTCTCCAGACCCCGGTGCACATGCAAATTTCTCACACAACATTTCTCCATGCCACGGTGCGCACGTACACTTCTCACACAGCATTTCTCTTCTGACCATGGCGCACACGTACACATCTCCCACAGCATTTTTCCAGACCACGGTGCACACATAGAATTCTCACGCAGCATTTCTCCAGACCACAGTGCACACCTACACTTCTCATACAGCATTTCTAAAGACACCGGTGCACACGTACAATTCTCATACAGTATTTCTCCGGACCACGGTACACAAGTACACCTCTCACACAGAATTTCTCCTGAACATGGTTCAAACATACACCTGTCACACAGCATTTTTCCAGACCACCGAGCTCACGTACACTCCTCACACAGCATTTCTCTGGATCACGGTGCATACGTACACTTCTCACACAGCATTTATCCGGAACACGTTGCCCATGTACACCTCTCACACAGCATTTCTCCACACCATGGTGCACATGTACACTTTCAACGCAGCATTTGTCTGGATCACTGTGTACACGTACAAATGTCACACAACATTTTTCCGGGCCATGATTCCCACGAACACTTCTATTACAGCATTTCTCCAGACCGATCCACACGTACACTTCTCACACAGCATTTCTCCTGAACATGGTGCAATGGTACACCTCTCACGCAGCATATCTCCCCAACACGGTCCACACGTACACTTCACACACAGCATTTCTCTGGACCACGGTGTACACGTACAAATATCAAACAGCATTTCTCCGGACCACAGTGCACACGTACACTTCTCACACAGCATTTCTCTGGATCACGGTGCATACGTACACTTCTCACACAGCATTTATCCGGAACACGTTGCCCATGTACACCTCTCACACAGCATTTCTCCACACCATGGTGCACATGTACACTTTCAACGCAGCATTTGTCTGGATCACTGTGTACACGTACAAATGTCACACAACATTTTTCCGGGCCATGATGCTCACGAACACTTCTATTACAGCATTTCTCCAGACCGATCCACACGTACACTTCTCACACAGCATTTCTCCTGAACATGGTGCAATGGTACACCTCTCACGCAGCATATCTCCCCAACACGGTCCACACGTACACTTCACACACAGCATTTCTCTGGACCACGGTGTACACGTACAAATATCAAACAGCATTTCTCCGGACCACAGTGCACACGTACACTTCTCACACAGCATTTCTCTGGATCACGGTGCATACGTACACTTCTCACACAGCATTTATCCGGAACACGTTGCCCATGTACACCTCTCACACAGCATTTCTCCACACCATGGTGCACATGTACACTTTTAACGCAGCATTTGTCTGGATCACTGTGTACACGTACAAATGTCACACAACATTTTTCCGGGCCATGATGCTCACGAACACTTCTATTACAGCATTTCTCCAGACCGATCCACACGTACACTTCTCACACAGCATTTCTCCTGAACATGGTGCAATGGTACACCTCTCACACAGCATATCTCCGGAACACGGTCCACACGTACACTTCACACACAGCATTTCTCTGGACCACGGTGTACACGTACAAATATCAAACAGCATTTCTCCGGACCACAGTGCACACGTACACTTCTCACACAGTATTTCTCAGGAGCATGGTGTATACGTACACTTCCGACACAGCATTTCTCTGTATCACATTGCACATGTATATTTCTAACACATACACATATCACACAGCATTTCTCCGGAATACGGTGCACATGTTCACATCTCACACAACTTTTCTCCAAACCACGGTGCACTCGTACACTTGTCACACCGCATTTCTCCATACCCCGATGCAAATTAAAACTCCTCACGCAGCATTTCTAAAGACACCGGTGCACACGTACAATTCTCATACAGTATTTCTCCGGACCACGGTACACAAGTACACGTCTCACACAGCCTTTCTCCTGAACATGGTTCAAACATACACCTGACACACAGCATTTTTCCAGACCATGGTACACACATACATCTCACACACAGCATTTCTCTGGAAGATGGTGCACAGGTACATCTCTCTCACAGCATTCCTTCGGACCATGTTGCACACGTACACTTGTCACCCAGCATTTCTGTGGACCACGGTGCACATGTACACTACTCACACAGCATTTTTACAGACCCCGGTGCACACTTACAATTCTCACACAGCATTTCTCCAGACCCCGGTGCACATGCAAATTTTTTTCTCACACAACATTTCTCCATGCCACGGTGCGCACGTACACTTCTCACACAGCATTTCTCCAGACCACGGTGCTCACGTACACTTCTCACACAGCATTTCTGCAGTCCGCAGTGCACACGTGCACTTCCGACACAGCATTTCTCTGTATCACATTGCACATGTATATTTCTAACACATACACATATCACACAGCATTTCTCCGGAATACGGTGCACATGTTCACATCCCACACAACTTTTCTCCAAACCACGGTGCACTCGTACACTTGTCACACCGCATTTCTCCATACCCCGATGCAAATTAAAACTCCTCACGCAGCATTTCTAAAGACACCGGTGCACACGTACAATTCTCATACAGTATTTCTCCGGACCACGGTACACAAGTACACGTCTCACACAGCCTTTCTCCTGAACATGGTTCAAACATACACCTGACACACAGCATTTTTCCAGACCATGGTGCACACATACATCTCACACACAGCATTTCTCTGGAAGATGGTGCACAGGTACATCTCTCTCACAGCATTCCTTCGGACCATGTTGCACACGTACACTTGTCACCCAGCATTTCTGTGGACCACGGTGCACATGTACACTACTCACACAGCATTTTTCCAGACCCCGGTGCACACTTATAATTCTCACACAGCATTTCTCCAGACCCCGGTGCACATGCAAATTTCTCACACAACATTTCTCCATGCCACGGTGCGCACGTACACTTCTCACACAGCATTTCTCTCCTGACCATGGCGCACACGTACACATCTCCCACAGCATTTTTCCAGACCACGGTGCACACATAGAATTCTCACGCAGCATTTCTCCAGACCACAGTGCACACCTACACTTCTCATACAGCATTTCTAAAGACACCGGTGCACACGTACAATTCTCATACAGTATTTCTCCGGACCACGGTACACAAGTACACCTCTCACACAGAATTTCTCCTGAACATGGTTCAAACATACACCTGTCACACAGGATTTTTCCAGACCACCGAGCTCACGTACACTCCTCACACAGCATTTCTCTGGATCACGGTGCATACGTACACTTCTCACACAGCATTTATCCGGAACACGTTGCCCATGTACACCTCTCACACAGCATTTCTCCACACCATGGTGCACATGTACACTTTTAACGCAGCATTTGTCTGGATCACTGTGTACACGTACAAATGTCACACAACATTTTTCCGGGCCATGATGCTCACGAACACTTCTATTACAGCATTTCTCCAGACCGATCCACACGTACACTTCTCACACAGCATTTCTCCTGAACATGGTGCAATGGTACACCTCTCACACAGCATATCTCCGGAACACGGTCCACACGTACACTTCACACACAGCATTTCTCTCGACCACGGTGTACACGTACAAATATCAAACAGCATTTCTCCGGACCACAGTGCACACGTACACTTCTCACACAGCATTTCTCAGGAGCATGGTGTATACGTACATTTCTGGCACAGCATTTCTCCGCACCAAAGTGCACATGTACACATCTCACATAGCCTTTCTCCTAAACTCGGTACACTGGTACAGTTCTCACACTTCATTTCTCCTGACCCCGATGCAAATTAACACTTCTCACACAGCATTGCTAAAGACCCCAGTGCACACGTACACTACTCACACAGCATTTCTCCAGACCCCGCTGCACATGTACATTTCTCACAGCTTTTCTCCAGACCACGGTGCACACGTACACTTCTCACACAGCATTTCTCCAGACCCCGGTGCACATGTACATTTCTGACACAACATTTCTACATGCCACGGTGCGCATGTACACTTCTCACACAGCATTTTTCTCCGGACCACGGTGCACACCTACATTTCTCACACAGCATTTCTCCGGACCACATTACACACGTACACTTCTCAAACATACACCTCGCGCACAGCATTTCTCCGGACCACGGTGCTCACGTACACTTCTCACACAGCATTTTTGCAGACCACAGTGCACACGTACACTTCTGACACAGCATTTCTCTGTATCACATTGCACATGTATATTTCTAACACATACACATATCACACAGCATTTCTCCGGAATACGGTGCACATGTTCACATCTCACACAACTTTTCTCCAAACCACGGTGCACTCGTACACTTGTCACACCGCATTTCTCCATACCCCGATGCAAATTAAAACTCCTCACGCAGCATTTCTAAAGACACCGGTGCACACGTACAATTCTCATACAGTATTTCTCCGGACCACGGGACACAAGTACACGTCTCACACAGCCT
Source organism: Narcine bancroftii (assembly GCF_036971445.1). Lineage (NCBI taxonomy): Eukaryota > Metazoa > Chordata > Chondrichthyes > Torpediniformes > Narcinidae > Narcine > Narcine bancroftii. The sequence continues at coordinate 2,320,862 of NC_091481.1, read as the reverse complement.
TTCTCCTGAACATGGTTCAAACATACACCTGACACACAGCATTTTTCCAGACCATGGTGCACACATACATCTCACACACAGCATTTCTCTGGAAGATGGTGCACAGGTACATCTCTCTCACAGCATTCCTTCGGACCATGTTGCACACGTACACTTGTCACCCAGCATTTCTGTGGACCACGGTGCACATGTACACTACTCACACAGCATTTTTACAGACCCCGGTGCACACTTACAATTCTCACACAGCATTTCTCCAGACCCCGGTGCACATGCAAATTTTTTTCTCACACAACATTTCTCCATGCCACGGTGCGCACGTACACTTCTCACACAGCATTTCTCCAGACCACGGTGCTCACGTACACTTCTCACACAGCATTTCTGCAGACCGCAGTGCACACGTACACTTCCGACACAGCATTTCTCTGTATCACATTGCACATGTATATTTCTAACACATACACATATCACACAGCATTTCTCCGGAATACGGTGCACATGTTCACATCTCACACAACTTTTCTCCAAACCACGGTGCACTCGTACACTTGTCACACCGCATTTCTCCATACCCCGATGCAAATTTAAACTCCTCACGCAGCATTTCTAAAGACACCGGTGCACACGTACAATTCTCATACAGTATTTCTCCGGACCACGGTACACAAGTACACGTCTCACACAGCCTTTCTCCTGAACATGGTTCAAACATACACCTGTCACACAGCATTTTTCCAGACCACGGTGCACACATAGAATTCACACACAGCATTTCTCTGGTCCACCGAGCTCACGTACACTCCTCACACAGCATTTCTCTGGATCACGGTGCACACGTACACTTCTCACACAGCAATTCTCCAGACCACAGTGCACACCTACACTTCTCATACAGCATTTCTCCGGACCACAATGCACATGTACACCTCTCAAACATCATTTATCCAGAACACGTTGCCCATGAACACCTCTCACACAGCATTTCTCCACACCATGGTGCCCATGTACACCTTTAACGCAGCATTTGTCCGGATCATTGTGTACACGTACAAATGTCACACAACATTTGTCCGGGCCACGATGCTCACGTACACTTCTCATACAGAATTTTCCAGACCGATGCACACGTACATTTCTCACAGCTTTTCTCCAGACCACGGTGCACATTCAAATTTCTCACACAACATTTCTCCATGCCACGGTGCGCACGTATACTTCTCACACAGCATTTCTCTCCTGACCATGGCACACACTTACACCTCATGCACAGCATTTCTCCGAACCACGGTGCACAGGTACACCTCACACACAGCATTTCTCCGGACCACGGTGCACACGTACACTTCTCACACAGCATTTCTCCTGACAATGGTGCAATGGTACACCTCTCACACAGCACTTCTCAGGACCACGGTGCACACGTACAAATATCATACAGTATTTCTCCAGACCACGGTACTCACGTACACTTCTCACACAGCATTTCTCCAGACCGGTGCACACGTATACTTCTCATACAGCATTTCTACTGACCATGGTGCAATCGTACACCTCTCACACAGCATTTCTCCAGACAACGGTGCACACGTACACTTCTCATACAGCATTTCTACGCACCAAGGTGCACTTGAACACATCTCACATAGCCTTTCTCCTAAACTCTGTACACTGGTACACTTCTCACACTTCATTTCTCCAGACCCCGATGCAAATTAACACTTCTCACACACCATATCTAAAGACCCCGGTGCACACATAAAATATTCATACAGCATTTCTCCTGACCATGGTGCAAAGGTACACCTCTCACACAGCATTTCTCTGGAACACGGTGCACACGTACACTTCTCACACAGCATTTCTCCAGAATACGGTGCAAATGTTCACATCTCACACAGCTTTTCTCCATACCACAGTGCACTCGTACACTTGTCACACTGCATTTCTCCATACCCCGATGCAAATTAACACTCCTCACACAGCATTTCTAAAGACACCGGTGCACACGTACAATTCTCATACAGTATTTCTCCGGACCATGGTACACAAGTACACCTCTCACACAGCATTTCTCCAGACCACGGTGCACACGTACACTTCTCACACAGCATTTCTCCAGACCCCGGTGCACATGTACATTTCTGACACAACATTTCTACATGCCACGGTGCGCATGTACACTTCTCACACAGCATTTTCCTCCAGACCACGGTGCACACCTACATTTCTCACACAGCATTTCTCCGGACCACAGTGCACACCTACACTTCTCAAACATACACCTCGCGCACAGCATTTCTGCAGACCACGGTGCACACGTACACTTCTCACACAGCATTTCTCTGTATCACATTGCACATGTATAATTCTAACACATACACATCTCACACAGCATTTCTCCGGAATACGGTGCACATGTTCACATCTCACACAACTTTTCTCCAAACCAGGCTGCACTCGTACACTTGTCACACTGCATTTCTCCATACCCCGATGCAAATTAACACTCCTCACACAGCATTTCTAAAGACACCGGTGCACACGTACAATTCTCATACAGTATTTTCCGGACCACGGTACACAAGTACACCTCTCACACAGCATTTCTTCGGAACATGGTTCAAACATACACCTGACACACAGCATTTTTCCAGACCATGGTGCACACATACATCTCACACACAGCATTTCTCTGGAAGATGGTGCACAGGTACATCTCTCTCACAGCATTCCTTCGGACCATGTTGCACACGTACACTTGTCACCCAGCATTTCTGTGGACCACGGTGCACATGTACACTACTCACACAGCATTTTTCCAGACCCCGGTGCACACGTACATTCATACAGCATTTCTGCTGACCATGGTGCAAAGGTACACCTCTCAAACAGCACTTCTCCAGACGACGGTGCACACGTACACTTCTAACACTGCATTTCCCCAGACCACGGTGCAATAGTACACCTCTCACACAGCATTTCTTCGGAAAATGGTCCACACATACACTTCACACACAGTATTTCTCTGGACCACGGTGTACACGTTCAAATATCAAACAGCATTCCTCCGGACCACGGTGCACACGTACACTTCTCACACAGCATTTCTCCTGACAATGGTGCAATGGTACACCTCTCACACAGCATTTCTCAGGATCACGGTGCACACGTACAAATATCACACAGTATTTCTCCAGACCACGGTACTCACGTACACTTCTCACACAGCATTTCTGTGGACCACAGTGCACACGTACACTTCTCACACAGCATTTCTCTGTATCACATTGCACATGTACATTTCTAACACATACACATATCACACAGCATTTCTCCGCAATACGGTGCACTCGTACACTTGTCACAATGCATTTCTCCATACCCCGATGCAAATTAACACTCCTCACACATCATTTCTAAGGACACCGGTGCACACGAACAATTCTCATACAATATTTCTCCGGACCTCGGTACACAAGTACACCTCTCACACAGCATTTCTCCTGAACATGGTTCAAACATACACCTGTCACACAGCATTTTTCCAGACCACGGTGCACACATAGAATTCACACGCAGCATTTCTCTGGACCACAGAGCTCACGTACACTCCTCACACAGCATTTCTCTGGGTCACGGTGCACACGTACACTTCTCACACAGCATTTCTCCAGACCACAGTGCACACCTACACTTCTCATACAGCATTTCTCCGGACCACGGTGCACATGTACACCTCTCAAACAGCATTTCACCGGACCACAGTGCACATGTACACTTCTCATACAGCATTTCTCCAGACCGGTGCACACGTACACTTCCCATACAGCATTTTTTCATGACCTTGGTGCAGACTTTCACCTCTCACATAGCATTTCTCTGGAACATGGTGCACTCGTACACTTCGCACACAGCAGTTCACCAGACCCCTGTGTATACGTACACTTCTCACACAGCATTTCTCCAGACCGGTGCACACGTATACTTCTCATACAGCATTTCTACTGACCATGGTGCAATCGTACACCTCTCACACAGCATTTCTCCAGACAACGGTGCACACGTACACTTCTCATACAGCATTTCTACGCACCAAGGTGCACTTGAACACATTTCACATAGCCTTTCTCCTAAACTCTGTACACTGGTACACTTCTCACACTTCATTTCTCCAGACCCCGATGCAAATTAACACTTCTCACACAGCATATCTAAAGACCCCGGTGCACACATACAATATTCATACAGCATTTCTCCTGACCATGGTGCAAAGGTACACCTCTCACACAGCATTTCTCTGGAACACGGTGCACACGTACAATTCTCATACAGTATTTCTCCGGACCACGGTACACAAGTACACCTCTCACACAGCATTTCTACTAAACATGGTTCAAACATACACCTGTCACACAGCATTTATCCAGACCACGGTGCACACATAGAATTCTCACGCAGCATTTCTCTGGACCACCGAGCTAACGTACACTCCTCACACAGCATTTCTCTGGATCACGGTGCATACGTACACTTCTCACACAGCATTTATCCGGAACACGTTGCCCATGTACACCTCTCACACAGCATTTCTCCACACCATGGTGCACATGTACACTTTTAACGCAGCATTTGTCTGGATCACTGTGTACACGTACAAATGTCACACAACATTTTTCCGGGCCATGATGCTCACGAACACTTCTATTACAGCATTTCTCCTGACCGATCCACACGTACACTTCTCACACAGCATTTCTCCTGAACATGGTGCAATGGTACACCTCTCACACAGCATATCTCCGGAACACGGTCCACACGTACACTTCACACACAGCATTTCTCTCGACCACGGTGTACACGTACAAATATCAAACAGCATTTCTCCGGACCACAGTGCACACGTACACTTCTCACACAGCATTTCTCAGGAGCATGGTGTATACGTACATTTCTGGCACAGCATTTCTCCGCACCAAAGTGCACATGTACACATCTCACATAGCCTTTCTCCTAAACTCGGTACACTGGTACAGTTCTCACACTTCATTTCTCCTGACCCCGATGCAAATTAACACTTCTCACACAGCATTGCTAAAGACCCCAGTGCACACGTACACTACTCACACAGCATTTCTCCAGACCCCGCTGCACATGTACATTTCTCACAGCTTTTCTCCAGACCACGGTGCACACGTACACTTCTCACACAGCATTTCTCCAGACCCCGGTGCACATGTACATTTCTGACACAACATTTCTACATGCCACGGTGCGCATGTACACTTCTCATACAGCATTTTTCTCCAGACCACGGTGCACACCTACATTTCTCACACAGCATTTCTCCGGACCACAGTGCACACCTACACTTCTCAAACATACACCTCGCGCACAGCATTTCTGCAGACCACAGTGCACACGTACACTTCTCACACAGCATTTCTCTGTATCACATTGCACATGTATAATTCTAACACATACACATCTCACACAGCATTTCTCCGGAATACGGTGCACATGTTCACATCTCACACAACTTTTCTCCAAACCAGGGTACACTCGTACACTTGTCACACTGCATTTCTCCATACCCCGATGCAAATTAACACTCCTCACACAGCATTTCTAAAGACACCGGTGCACACGTACAATTCTCATACAGTATTTTCCGGACCACGGTACACAAGTACACCTCTCACACAGCATTTCTTCGGAACATGGTTCAAACATACACCTGACACACAGCATTTTTCCAGACCATGGTGCACACATACATCTCACACACAGCATTTCTCTGGAAGATGGTGCACAGGTACATCTCTCTCACAGCATTCCTTCGGACCATGTTGCACACGTACACTTGTCACCCAGCATTTCTGTGGACCACGGTGCACATGTACACTACTCACACAGCATTTTTCCAGACCCCGGTGCACACGTACATTCATACAGCATTTCTACTGACCATGGTGCAAAGGTACACCTCTCACACAGCACTTCTCCAGACGACGGTGCACACGTACACTTCTAACACTGCATTTCCCCAGACCACGGTGCAATAGTACACCTCTCACACAGCATTTCTTCGGAACATGGTCCACACATACACTTCACACACAGTATTTCTCTGGACCACGGTGTACACGTTCAAATATCAAACAGCATTCCTCCGGACCACGGTGCACACGTACACTTCTCACACAGCATTTCTCCTGACAATGGTGCAATGGTACACCTCTCACACAGCATTTCTCAGGATCACGGTGCACACGTACAAATATCACACAGTATTTCTCCAGACCACGGTACTCACGTACACTTCTCACACAGCATTTCTGCGGACCACAGTGCACACGTACACTTCTCACACAGCATTTCTCTGTATCACATTGCACATGTACATTTCTAACACATACACATATCACACAGCATTTCTCCGCAATACGGTGCACTCGTACACTTGTCACAATGCATTTCTCCATACCCCGATGCAAATTAACACTCCTCACACATCATTTCTAAGGACACCGGTGCACACGAACAATTCTCATACAATATTTCTCCGGACCTCGGTACACAAGTACACCTCTCACACAGCATTTCTCCAGACCACGGTGCACACGTACACTTCTCATACAGCATTTCTCCGGACCACGGTGCACATGTACACCTCTCAAACATCATTTATCCGGAACACGTTGCTCATGTACACCTCTCACACAGCATTTCTCCACACCATGGTGCACATGTACACTTTTAACGCAGCATTTGTCTGGATCACTGTGTACACGTACAAATGTCACACAACATTTTTCCGGGCCATGATGCTCAAGTACACTTCTATTACAGCATCTCTCCAGACCGATCCACACGTACACTTCTCACACAGCATTTCTCCTGAACATGGTGCAATGGTACACCTCTCACACAGCATATCTCCGGAACACGGTCCACACGTACACTTCACACACAGCATTTCTCTGGACCACGGTGTACACGTACAAATATCAAACAGCATTTCTCCGGACCACAGTGCACACGTACACTTCTCACACAGCATTTCTCAGGAGCATGGTGTATACGTACATTTCTGGCACAGCATTTCTCCGCACCAAAGTGCACATGTACACATCTCACATAGCCTTTCTCCTAAACTCGGTACACTGGTACAGTTCTCACACTTCATTTCTCCTGACCCCGATGCAAATTAACACTTCTCACACAGCATTGCTAAAGACCCCAGTGCACACGTACACTACTCACACAGCATTTCTCCAGACCCCGCTGCACATGTACATTTCTCACAGCTTTTCTCCAGACCACGGTGCACACGTACACTTCTCACACAGCATTTCTCCAGACCCCGGTGCACATGTATATTTCTGACACAACATTTCTACATGCCACGGTGCGCATGTACACTTCTCACACAGCATTTTTCTCCGGACCACGGTGCACACCTACATTTCTCACACAGCATTTCTCCGGACCACAGTGCACATGTACACTTCTCAAACAGCATTTCTCCAGACCGGTGCACACGTACACTTCCCATACAGCATTTTTTCATGACCTTGGTGCAGACTTTCACCTCTCACATAGCATTTCTCTGGAACATGGTGCACTCGTACACTTCGCACATAGCAGTTCACCAGACCCCTGTGTATACGTACACTTCTCACACAGCATTTCTCCAGACCGGTGCACACGTATACTTCTCATACAGCATTTCTACTGACCATGGTGCAATCGTACACCTCTCACACAGCATTTCTCCAGACAACGGTGCACACGTACACTTCTCATACAGCATTTCTACGCACCAAGGTGCACTTGAACACATCTCACATAGCCTTTCTCCTAAACTCTGTACACTGGTACACTTCTCACACTTCATTTCTCCAGACCCCGATGCAAATTAACACTTCTCACACAGCATATCTAAAGACCCCGGTGCACACATACAATATTCATACAGCATTTCTCCTGACCATGGTGCAAAGGTACACCTCTCACACAGCATTTCTCTGGAACACGGTGCACACGTACACATCTCACACAGCATTTCTAAAGACCACGGTGCATACGTACACCTCTCACACATCATTTCTCCAGACCGGTGCACACGTACACTTCTCAAACATCATTTTATCAGGACCATGGTGCACACATTCCCCTCTCACATAGCATTTCTCCGGAACATGGTGCACTCGTACACTTCGCAAATAGCAGTTCTCCAGAACCCGGTGCACACGTACACTTTTCACACAGCATTTCTCCAGACCACAGTGCACACCTACACTTCTCATACAGCATTTCTCGGGACCACGGTGCACATGTAAACTTCTCACACAGCATTTCCCAGGAGCATGGTGTACACGTACATTTCTCGCACAGCATTTCTCCGCACCAAGGTGCACATGAACACATCTCACATAGCCTTTCTCCTAACCTCGGTACACTGGTAGTGTTCTCACACTTCATTACTCCAGACCCCGATGCAAATTAACACTTCTCACACAGCATTTCTAAAGACCCTGGTGCACACGTACACTTCTCATACAGCATTTCTCCTGACCATGTTGCAATGGTAAACGTCTCACACAGCATATCTTCCGAACACGGCGTACACTTCACCCACAGCATTTCTCTGGAGCACGGTGTACATCTACAAATATCAAACAGCATTTTTCCGAACAACAGGGCGCACGTACACTTCTCACACAGCCTTTCTCTGGACCAAGATGCGCACGTACACTTCTGACACAGCATTTCTCCTTACCTCGGGGCACGCGTATACCTCTCACACAGTATTTCTCCGGAAAAGGATGCACACGGGCACCTCTCGCACAGAATTTTTCGAGACCATGGTGCACACGTACACTTCTCACACAGCATTTGTCCGGACCACGGTGCATATGTAAACCTCTAGCACAGCATTTCTCTGGAACACGGTGCACACATACATCTCTCATACAGCATTTCTCCGGAAGATGGTGCACTGGTACATCTCTCTCACAGCATTGCTTCGGACCACGTTGCACACGTACACTTGTCACCCAGCATTTCTGAGGACCACGGTGCGCACGTACACTACTCACACAGCATTTCTCCAGACCCCGCTGCACACGTACATTTCTCACAGCTTTTCTCCAGAACACGGTGCACACGTACACTTCTCACACAGCATTTCTCCAGACCCCGGTGCACATGTACATTTCTGACACATTTCTACATGCCACGGTGCGCACGTATACTTCTCACACAGCATTTCTCTCCTGACCATGGCGCACACGTACACCTCACGCACAGCATTTCTCTGAACCAAGGTGCACAGGTACACCTCTCACACAGCATTTTTCCGGAACACGGTGCACACGTTCACATCTCACTCAGCATTTTTCCAGATCATGGTGCACAGCATTTCTCTGAACCACGGTGCACAGGTACACCTCTCACACAGCATTTTTCCAGAACACGGTGCACACGTACACATCTCACACAGCATTTTTCCAGATCATGGTGCACACGTACAGTTCTCACACAATATTTTTCCGGAGCACGGTGTGCACGTACAAATGTCTCACAGTATTTCTCCAGACCACGGTGCTCATGTACACCTCTCACACAGCATTTCTCTGGATCACGTTGCACATGTACATTTCTAACACATGCGCATCTCACACAGCATTTCTCCGGACCATGGTGCACAGGTACACCTCTCACACAGCATTATTCCGGACCTCGGTGCATATGTAAACCTCTCAAACAGCCTTTCTCCGGAACACGGTGCACACATACATCTCTCACACAGCATTTCTCTGGAAGATGGTGCACAGGTACATCTCTCTCACAGCATTCCTTCAGACCACGTTGCACATGTACACTTCTCACCCAGCATTTCTGAGGACTACGGTGCACACGTACACTTCTCACACAGCATTTCTCCAGACCCCGGTGCACATGTACATTTCTCACAGCTTTTCTCCAGACCACGGTGCACACGTACACTTCTCACACAGCATTTCTCCAGACCCCGGTGCACATGTACATTACTCACACAACATTTCTCCATGCGACGGTGCGCACGTACACTTCTCACACAGCATTTCTCTCCTGACCATGGCGCACACGTACACATCTCCCACAGCATTTTTCCGGACCACGGTGCACACCTACATTTCTCACACAGCATTTCTCCGGACCACGTTACACAGGTACACTTCTCAAACATACACCTCGCACAACATTTCTCCGGACCACGGTGCTCACGTACACTTCTCACACAGCATTTCTGCGGACCACAGTGCACACGTACACTTCTCACACAGCATTTCTCTGTATCACATTGCACATGTACATTTCTAACACATACACATATCACACAGCATTTCTCCGGAATACGGTGCACATGTTCACATCTCACACAGCTTTTCTCCAAACCACGGTGCACTCGTACACTTGTCACACTGCATTTCTCCATACCCCGATGCAAATTAACACTCCTCACACAGCATTTTTAAAGACACCGGTGCATACGTACAATTCTCATACAGTATTTCTCCGGACCACGGTAGACAAGTACACCTCTCACACAGCATTTCTCCTGAACATGGTTCAAACATGCACCTGTCACACAGCATTTTTCCAGACCACGGTACACACATAGAATTCACACGCAGCATTTCTCTGGACCACCGAGCTCACGTACACTCCTCACACAGCATTTCTCTGGATCACGGTGCACATGTACACTTCTCACACAGCATTTCTCCAGACCACAGTGCACACCTACACTTCTCATACAGCATTTCTTCAGACCACGGTGCACATGTACACCTCTCAAACATCATTTCTCCGGGCCACGATGCTCACGTACACTTCTCATACAGCATTTCTCCAGACCGATGCACACGTACACTTCTCATACAGCATTTCTCCTGACCATGGTGCAATGGTACACCTCTCACACAGCATTTCTAAAGACCCCGGTGCACACATACAATATTCATACAGCATTTCTACTGACCATGGTGCAAAGTACACTTCACACACAGCAGTTCTCCAGACCCCGGTGCACACGTACAATTCTCACACCGCATTTCTCTGGACCACTGAGGTCATGTACACTTCTCACACAGCATTTCTAAACACCACGGTGCACACGTACATCTCTCACACAGCACTTCTCCGGACGACGGTGCACACGTGCACTTCTAATACTGCATTTCTCCATACCACGGTGCAATGGTACACCTCTCACACAGCATATCTCGGGAACACGGTCCACACGTACACTTCACACACAGCATTTCTCTGGACCACGGTGTACACATACAAATATCAAACAGCATTTCTCCGGACCACAGTGCACATGTACACTTCTCATACAGCATTTCTCCAGACCGGTGCACACGTACACTTCCCATACAGGATTTTTTCATGACCATGGTGCACACTTTCACCTCTCACATAGCATTTCTCAGGAACATGGTGCACTCGTACACTTCGCACATAGCAGTTCACCAGACCCCGGTGCATACGTACACTTCTCACACAGCATTTCTCCAGACCGGTGCACACGTATACTTCTCATACAGCATTTCTACTGACCATGGTGCAATCGTACACCTCTGACACAGCATTTCTCCAGAACATGGTCCACACGTACACTTCACAGACAGCATTTCTCTGGACCACGGTGTACAGGTACAAATATCAAACAGCATCCCTCCGGACCACGGTGCACATGTACACTTATCACACAGCATTTCCCAGGAGCATGGTGTACACGTACATTTCTCGCACAGCATTTCTCCGCACCAAGGTGCACATGAACACATCTCACATAGCCTTTCTCCTAACCTCGGTACACTGGTAGTGTTCTCACACTTCATTTCTCCAGACCTCGATACAAATTAACACTTCTCACACAGCATTTCTAAAGACCCTGGTGCACACGTACACTTCTCATACAGCATTTCTCCTGACCATGTTGCAATGGTAAACGTCTCACACAGCATATCTTCCGAACACGGCGTACACTTCACCCACAGCATTTCTCTGGAGCACGGTGTACATCTACAAATATCAAACAGCATTTTTCCGAACAACAGGGCGCACGTACACTTCTCACACAGCCTTTCTCTGGACCAAGATGCGCACGTACACTTCTGACACAGCATTTCTCCTTACCTCGGGGCACGCGTATACCTCTCACACAGTATTTCTCCGGAAAAGGATGCACACGGGCACCTCTCGCACAGAATTTTTCGAGACCATGGTGCACACGTACACTTCTCACACAGCATTTGTCCGGACCACGGTGCATATGTAAACCTCTAGCACAGCATTTCTCTGGAACACGGTGCACACATACATCTCTCATACAGCATTTCTCCGGAAGATGGTGCACTGGTACATCTCTCTCACAGCATTGCTTCGGACCACGTTGCACACGTACACTTGTCACCCAGCATTTCTGAGGACCACGGTGCGCACGTACACTACTCACACAGCATTTCTCCAGACCCCGCTGCACACGTACATTTCTCACAGCTTTTCTCCAGAACACGGTGCACACGTACACTTCTCACACAGCATTTGTCCAGACCCCGGTGCACATGTACATTTCTGACACATTTCTACATGCCACGGTGCGCACGTATACTTCTCACGCAGCATTTCTCTCCTGACCATGGCGCACACGTACACCTCACGCACAGCATTTCTCTGAACCAAGGTGCACAGGTACACCTCTCACACAGCATTTTTCCGGAACACGGTGCACACGTTCACATCTCACTCAGCATTTTTCCAGATCATGGTGCACAGCATTTCTCTGAACCACGGTGCACAGGTACACCTCTCACACAGCATTTTTCCAGATCATGGTGCACACGTACAGTTCTCACACAGTATTTTTCCGGAGCACGGTGCGCACGTACAAATGTCTCACAGTATTTCTCCAGACCACGGTGCTCATGTACACCTCTCACACAGCATTTCTCTGGATCACGTTGCACATGTACATTTCTAACACATGCGCATCTCACACAGCATTTCTCCGGACCATGGTGCACAGGTACACCTCTCACACAGCATTATTCCGGACCTCGGTGCATATGTAAACCTCTCAAACAGCCTTTCTCCGGAACACGGTGCACACATACATCTCTCACACAGCATTTCTCTGGAAGATGGTGCACAGGTACATCTCTCTCACAGCATTCCTTCAGACCACGTTGCACATGTACACTTCTCACCCAGCATTTCTGAGGACTACGGTGCACACGTACACTTCTCACACAGCATTTCTCCAGACCCCGGTGCACATGTACATTTCTCACAGCTTTTCTCCAGACCACGGTGCACACGTACACTTCTCACACAGCATTTCTCCAGACCCCGGTGCACATGTACACTTCTCACACAACATTTCTCCATGCGACGGTGCGCACGTACACTTCTCACACAGCATTTCTCTCCTGACCATGGCGCACACGTACACATCTCCCACAGCATTTTTCCGGACCACGGTGCACACCTACATTTCTCACACAGCATTTCTCCGGACCACGTTACACAGGTACACTTCTCAAACATACACCTCACGCACAACATTTCTCCGGACCACGGTGCTCACGTACACTTCTCACACAGCATTTCTGCGGACCACAGTGCACACGTACACTTCTCACACAGCATTTCTCTGTATCACATTGCACATGTACATTTCTAACACATACACATATCACACAGCATTTCTCCGGAATACGGTGCACATGTTCACATCTCACACAGCTTTTCTCCAAACCACGGTGCATTCGTACACTTGTCACACTGCATTTCTCCATACCCCGATGCAAATTAACACTCCTCACACAGCATTTTTAAAGACACCGGTGCATACGTACAATTCTCATACAGTATTTCTCCGGACCACGGTAGACAAGTACACCTCTCACACAGCATTTCTCCTGAACATGGTTCAAACATGCACCTGTCACACAGCATTTTTCCAGACCACGGTACACACATAGAATTCACACGCAGCATTTCTCTGGACCACCGAGCTCACGTACACTCCTCACACAGCATTTCTCTGGATCACGGTGCACATGTACACTTCTCACACAGCATTTCTCCAGACCACAGTGCACACCTACACTTCTCATACAGCATTTCTTCAGACCACGGTGCACATGTACACCTCTCAAACATCATTTCTCCGGGCCACGATGCACACGTACACTTCTCACACAGCATTTCTCCAGACCCCGGTGCACATGTACATTTCTCACAGCTTTTCTCCAGACCACGGTGCACACGTACACTTCTCACACAGCATTTCTCCAGACCCCGGTGCACATGTACACTTCTCACACAACATTTCTCCATGCGACGGTGCGCACGTACACTTCTCACACAGCATTTCTCTCCTGACCATGGCGCACACGTACACATCTCCCACAGCATTTTTCCGGACCACGGTGCACACCTACATTTCTCACACAGCATTTCTCCGGACCACGTTACACAGGTACACTTCTCAAACATACACCTCACGCACAACATTTCTCCGGACCACGGTGCTCACGTACACTTCTCACACAGCATTTCTGCGGACCACAGTGCACACGTACACTTCTCACACAGCATTTCTCTGTATCACATTGCACATGTACATTTCTAACACATACACATATCACACAGCATTTCTCCGGAATACGGTGCACATGTTCACATCTCACACAGCTTTTCTCCAAACCACGGTGCATTCGTACACTTGTCACACTGCATTTCTCCATACCCCGATGCAAATTAACACTCCTCACACAGCATTTTTAAAGACACCGGTGCATACGTACAATTCTCATACAGTATTTCTCCGGACCACGGTAGACAAGTACACCTCTCACACAGCATTTCTCCTGAACATGGTTCAAACATGCACCTGTCACACAGCATTTTTCCAGACCACGGTACACACATAGAATTCACACGCAGCATTTCTCTGGACCACCGAGCTCACGTACACTCCTCACACAGCATTTCTCTGGATCACGGTGCACATGTACACTTCTCACACAGCATTTCTCCAGACCACAGTGCACACCTACACTTCTCATACAGCATTTCTTCAGACCACGGTGCACATGTACACCTCTCAAACATCATTTCTCCGGGCCACGATGCTCACGTACACTTCTCATACAGCATTTCTCCAGACCGATGCACACGTACACTTCTCATACAGCATTTCTCCTGACCATGGTGCAATGGTACACCTCTCACACAGCATTTCTAAAGACCCCGGTGCACACATACAATATTCATACAGCATTTCTACTGACCATGGTGCAAAGTACACTTCACACACAGCAGTTCTCCAGACCCCGGTGCACACGTACAATTCTCACACCGCATTTCTCTGGACCACTGAGGTCATGTACACTTCTCACACAGCATTTCTAAACACCACGGTGCACACGTACATCTCTCACACATCACTTCTCCGGACGACGGTGCACACGTGCACTTCTAATACTGCATTTCTCCATCCCACGGTGCAATAGTACACCTCTCACACAGGATTTCTCCGGAACATGGTCCACACGTACACTTCACACACAGCATTTCTCTTGACCACAGAGTACACGTAGAAATATCAAACAGCATTCCTCCGGACCACGGTGCACATGTACACTTCTCACACAGCATTTCTCTGGACCACGTTGCACACGTACATTTCTAACACATACACTTCTACACAGCATTTCTCCAGAATACGGTGCACATGTTCACATCTCACACAGCTTTTCTCCATACCACGCTGCACTCATACACTGCTCACACTGCATTTCTCCATACCACGATGCAAATTAACACTCCTCACACAGCATTTCGTAAGACACTGGTGCACCCGTACAATTCTCATACAGTATTTCTCCGGACCATGGTACACAAGTACACCTCTCACACAGCATTTCTCCTGAACATGGTTCAAACATACACCTGTCACACAGCATTTCTCCAGACCCCGGTGCACACATACAATTCTCACACATTTTTTCTTTGGGCCACAGAGCTCATGTACACTTCTCAGACAGCATCTCTCTGGATCACGGTGCATACGTACACTTCTCACACAGCAATTCTGCAGACCACGGTTCACACGTACACTTCTCATACAGCATTTCTCCAGACCACGGTGCACATGTACACCTCTCAAACATCATTTATCCGGAACACGTTGCCCATGAACACCTCTCACACAGCATTTCTCCACACCATGGTGCACATGTACACTTTTAACGCAGCATTTGTCCGGATCATTGTGTACACGTACAAATGTCACACAACATTTCTCCGGGCCACGATGCTCACGTACACTTCTCATACAGCATTTCTCCAGACCGATGCACACGTACACTTCTCATAAAGCATTTCTCCTGACCATGGTGCAATGGTACACCTCTCACACAGCATATCTCGGGAACACGGTCCACACGTACACTTCACACACAGCATTTCTCTGGACCACGGTGTACACATACAAATATCAAACAGCATTTCTCCGGACCACAGTGCACACGTACACTTCCCATACAGGATTTTTTCATGACCATGGTGCACACTTTCACCTCTCACATAGCATTTCTCAGAAACATGGTGCACTCGTACACTTCGCACATAGCAGTTCACCAGACCCCGGTGCATACGTACACTTCTCACACAGCATTTCTCCAGACCGGTGCACACGTATACTTCTCATACAGCATTTCTACTGACCATGGTGCAATCGTACACCTCTCACACAGCATTTCTCCAGACAACGGTGCACACGTACACCTCTCACAGAGCATTTCTCTGGAACACGGTGCACACGTACACATCTCACACAGCATTTCTAAAGACCACGGTGCACACGTACACCTCTCACACATCATTTCTCCAGACCGGTGCACACGTACACTTCTCAAACATCATTTTATCAGGACCATGGTGCACACGTTCCCCTCTCACATAGCATTTCTCCGGAACATGGTGCACTCGTATGCTTCGCACATAGCAGTTCTCCAGAACCCGGTGCACACGTAAACTTCTCACACAACAATTCTCCAGACCGGTGCACACGAACACTTCCCATGCAGCATTTCTGACCACGGTGCAATGGTAAACGTCTCACACAGCATATCTTCCGAACACGGCGTACACTTCACCCACAGCATCCCTCCGGACCACGGTGCACATGTACACTTATCACACAGCATTTCCCAGGAGCATGGTGTACACGTACATTTCTCGCACAGCATTTCTCCGCACCAAGGTGCACATGAACACATCTCACATAGCCTTTCTCCTAACCTCGGTACACTGGTAGTGTTCTCACACTTCATTTCTCCAGACCCCGATGCAAATTAACACTTCTCACACAGCATTTCTAAAGACCCTGGTGCACACGTACACTTCTCATACAGCATTTCTCCTGACCATGTTGCAATGGTAAACGTCTCACACAGCATATCTTCCGAACACGGCGTACACTTCACCCACAGCATTTCTCTGGAGCACGGTGTACATCTACAAATATCAAACAGCATTTTTCCGAACAACAGGGCGCACGTACACTTCTCACACAGCCTTTCTCTGGACCAAGATGCGCACGTACACTTCTGACACAGCATTTCTCCTTACCTCGGGGCACGCGTATACCTCTCACACAGTATTTCTCCGGAAAAGGATGCACACGGGCACCTCTCGCACAGAATTTTTCAAGACCATGGTGCACACGTACACTTCTCACACAGCATTTGTCCGGACCACGGTGCATATGTAAACCTCTAGCACAGCATTTCTCTGGAACACGGTGCACACATACATCTCTCATACAGCATTTCTCCGGAAGATGGTGCACTGGTACATCTCTCTCACAGCATTGCTTCGGACCACGTTGCACACGTACACTTGTCACCCAGCATTTCTGAGGACCACGGTGCGCACGTACACTACTCACACAGCATTTCTCCAGACCCCGCTGCACACGTACATTTCTCACAGCTTTTCTCCAGAACACGGTGCACACGTACACTTCTCACACAGCATTTCTCCAGACCCCGGTGCACATGTACATTTCTGACACAACATTTCTACATGCCACGGTGCGCACGTATACTTCTCACACAGCATTTCTCTCCTGACCATGGCGCACACGTACACCTCACGCACAGCATTTCTCTGAACCAAGGTGCACAGGTACACCTCTCACACAGCATTTTTCCGGAACACGGTGCACACGTTCACATCTCACTCAGCATTTTTCCTGATCATGGTGCACAGCATTTCTCTGAACCACGGTGCACAGGTACACCTCTCACACAGCATTTTTCCAGAACACGGTGCACACGTACACATCTCACACAGCATTTTTCCAGATCATGGTGCACACGTACAGTTCTCACACAGTATTTTTCCAGAGCACGGTGCGCACGTACAAATGTCTCACAGTATTTCTCCAGACCACGGTGCTCATGTACACCTCTCACACAGCATTTCTCTGGATCACGTTGCACATGTACATTTCTAACACATGCGCATCTCACACAGCATTTCTCCGGACCATGGTGCACAGGTACACTTCTCACACAGCATTATTCCGGACCTCGGTGCATATGTAAACCTCTCAAACAGCCTTTCTCCGGAACACGGTGCACACATACATCTCTCACACAGCATTTCTCTGGAAGATGGTGCACAGGTACATCTCTCTCACAGCATTCCTTCAGACCACGTTGCACATGTACACTTCTCACCTAGCATTTCTGAGGACTACGGTGCACACGTACACTTCTCACACAGCATTTCTCCATACCCCGGTGCACATGTACATTTCTCACAGCTTTTCTCCAGACCACGGTGCACACGTACACTTCTCACACAGCATTTCTCCAGACCCCGGTGCACATGTACACTTCTCACACAACATTTCTCCATGCGACGGTGCGCACGTACACTTCTCACACAGCATTTCTCTCCTGACCATGGCGCACACGTACACATCTCCCACAGCATTTTTCCGGACCACGGTGCACACCTACATTTCTCACACAGCATTTCTCCGGACCACGTTACACAGGTACACTTCTCAAACATACACCTCACGCACAACATTTCTCCGGACCACGGTGCTCACGTACACTTCTCACACAGCATTTCTGCGGACCACAGTGCACACGTACACTTCTCACACAGCATTTCTCTGTATCACATTGCACATGTACATTTCTAACACATACACATATCACACAGCATTTCTCCGGAATACGGTGCACATGTTCACATCTCACACAGCTTTTCTCCAAACCACGGTGCACTCGTACACCTCTCACACAGCATTTCTCCTGAACATGGTTCAAACATACACCTGTCACACAGCATTTCTCCAGACCCCGGTGCACACATACAATTCTTACACATTTTTTCTTTGGGCCACAGAGCTCATGTACACTTCTCAGACAGCATCTCTCTGGATCACGGTGCATACGTACACTTCTCACACAGCAATTCTGCAGACCACGGTTCACACGTACACTTCTCACACAGCATTTCTCTACTGACCATGGCGCACACGTACACATCTCCCACAGCATTTTTCCGGACCACGGTGCACACGTACAAATGTCACAAAACATTTCTCCGGACCACGGTGCACTGGTACACCTCTCACACAGCATTTTTCCGGAACATGGTGCACACGTACACCTCTCACACAGCATTTTTCCAGATCACGGTGCACACGTACAGTTCACACACAGTATTTCTCCAGACCACGGTGCTCACGTACACTTCTCACACAGCATTTCTGCAGACCACAGTACACACGTACACTTCTCACACAGCATTTCTCTGTATCACATTGCACATGTACATTTCTAACACATACACATATCACACAGCATTTCTCCAGAATACAGTGCACATGTTCACATCTCACACAGCTTTTCTCCAAACCACGGTGCACTCGTACACTTGTCACACTGCATTTCTCCATACCCCGATGCAAATTAACACTCCTCACACAGCATTTTTAAAGACACCGGTGCACACGTACAATTCTCATACAGTATTTCTCCGGACCACGGTACACAAGTACACCTCTCACACAGCATTTCTCCTGAACATGGTTCAAACATGCACCTGTCACACAGCATTTTTCCAGACCACGGTGCACACATAGAATTCACACGCAGCATTTCTCTGGACCACCGAGCTCACGTACACTCCTCACACAGCATTTCTCTGGATCACGGTGCACATGTACACTTCTCACACAGCATTTCTCCAGACCACAGTGCACACCTACACTTCTCATACAGCATTTCTCCAGACCACGGTGCACATGTACACCTCTCAAACATCATTTATCCGGAACACGTTGCCCATGAACACCTCTCACACAGCATTTCTCCACACCATGGTGCACATGTACACTTTTAACGCAGCATTTGTCCGGATCATTGTGTACACGTACAAATGTCACACAACATTTCTCCGGGCCACGATGCTCACGTACACTTCTCATACAGCATTTCTCCAGACCGATGCACACGTACACTTCTCATAAAGCATTTCTCCTGACCATGGTGCAATGGTACACCTCTCACACAGCATATCTCGGGAACACGGTCCACACGTACACTTCACACACAGCATTTCTCTGGACAACGGTGTACACATACAAATATCAAACAGCATTTCTCCGGACCACAGTGCACATGTACACTTCTCATACAGCATTTCTCCAGACCGGTGCACACGTATACTTCCCATACAGGATTTTTTCATGACCATGGTGCACACTTTCACCTCTCACATAGCATTTCTCAGGAACATGGTGCACTCGTACACTTCGCACATAGCAGTTCACCAGACCCCGGTGCATACGTACACTTCTCACACAGCATTTCTCCAGACCCCGGTGCACATGTACATTTCTGACACATTTCTACATGCCACGGTGCGCACGTATACTTCTCACACAGCATTTCTCTCCTGACCATGGCGCACACGTACACCTCACGCACAGCATTTCTCTGAACCAAGGTGCACAGGTACACCTCTCACACAGCATTTTTCCGGAACACGGTGCACACGTTCACATCTCACTCAGCATTTTTCCAGATCATGGTGCACAGCATTTCTCTGAACCACGGTGCACAGGTACACCTCTCACACAGCATTTTTCCAGAACACGGTGCACACGTACACATCTCACACAGCATTTTTCCAGATCATGGTGCACACGTACAGTTCTCACACAGTATTTTTCCGGAGCACGGTGCGCACGTACAAATGTCTCACAGTATTTCTCCAGACCACGGTGCTCATGTACACCTCTCACACAGCATTTCTCTGGAAGATGGTGCACAGGTACATCTCTCTCACAGCATTCCTTCAGACCACGTTGCACATGTACACTTCTCACCCAGCATTTCTGAGGACTACGGTGCACACGTACACTTCTCACACAGCATTTCTCCAGACCCCGGTGCACATGTACATTTCTCACAGCTTTTCTCCAGACCACGGTGCACACGTACACTTCTCACACAGCATTTCTCCAGACCCCGGTGCACATGTACACTTCTCACACAACATTTCTCCATGCGACGGTGCGCACGTACACTTCTCACACAGCATTTCTCTCCTGACCATGGCGCACACGTACACATCTCCCACAGCATTTTTCCGGACCACGGTGCACACCTACATTTCACACACAGCATTTCTCCGGACCACGTTACACAGGTACACTTCTCAAACATACACCTCACGCACAACATTTCTCCGGACCACGGTGCTCACGTACACTTCTCACACAACATTTCTGCGGACCACAGTGCACACGTACACTTCTCACACAGCATTTCTCTGTATCACATTGCACATGTACATTTCTAACACATACACATATCACACAGCATTTCTCCGGAATACGGTGCACATGTTCACATCTCACACAGCTTTTCTCCAAACCACGGTGCACTCGTACACTTGTCACACTGCATTTCTCCAGACCACAGTGCACACCTACACTTCTCATACAGCATTTCTTCAGACCACGGTGCACATGTACACCTCTCAAACATCATTTCTCCGGGCCACGATGCTCACGTACACTTCTCATACAGCATTTCTCCAGACCGATGCACACGTACACTTCTCATACAGCATTTCTCCTGACCATGGTGCAATGGTACACCTCTCACACAGCATATCTCGGGAACACGGTCTACACGTACACTTCACACACAGCATTTCTCTGGACCACGGTGTACACGTACAAATATCAAACAGCATTTCTCCGGACCACAGTGTACACGTACACTTCCCATACAGCATTTTTTCATGACCATGGTGCACACTTTCACCTCTCACATAGTATTTCTCTGGAACATGGTGCACTCGTACACTTCGCACATAGCAGTTCACCAGACCCCGGTGCATACGTACACTTCTCACACAGCATTTCACCAGACCGGTGCACACGTATACTTCTCATACAGCATTTCTACTGACCATGGTGCAATCGTACACCTCTCACACAGCATTTCTCCAGACAACGGTGCACACGTACACTTCTCATACAGCATTTCTATGCACCAAGGTGCACATGAACACATCTCACATAGCCTTTCTCCTAAACTCTGTACACTGGTACACTTCTCACACTTCATTTCTCCAGACCCCGATGCAAATTAACAGTTCTCACACAGCATATCTAAAGACCCCGGTGCACACATACAATATTCATACAGCATTTCTCCTGACCATGGTGCAAAGGTACACCTCTCACACAGCATTTCTCCAGAATACGGTGCACATGTTCACATCTCACACAGCTTTTCTCCATACCACGGTGCACTCGTACACTTGTCACACTGCATTTCTCCATACCCCGATGCAAATTAACACTCCTCACACAGCATTTCTAAAGACACCGGTGCACATGTACAATCCTCATACAGTATTTCTCCGGACCATGGTACACAAGTACACCTCTCACACAGCATTTCTCCTGAACATGGTTCAAACATACACGTGTCACACAGCATTTTTCCAGACCACGGTGCACACATAGAATTCTCAGGCAGCATTTCTCTGGACCACCGAGCTCACGTACACTCCTCACACAGCATTTCTCTGGATCACGGTGCATACGTACACTTCTCACACAGCATTTCTCCAGACCACAGTGCACACCTACACTTCTCATACAGCATTTCTCGGGACCACGGTGCACATGTACACTTCTCACACAGCATTTCTCAGGAGCATGGTGTAAACGTACATTTCTCGCACAGCATTTCTCCGCACCAAAGTGCACATGTACACAGCTCACATAGCCTTTCTCCTAAACTCGGTACACTGGTACAGTTCTCACACTTCATTTCTCCTAACCCCGATGCAAATTACCACTTCTCACACAGCATTTCTAAAGACCCCGGTGCACTCGTACAATATTCATACAGCATTTCTCCTGACCATGGTGCAACGGTACACCTCTCACACAGCATTTCTCTGGAACACGGTGCACACGTACACTTCTCACACAGCATTTCTCCAGAATACGGTGCACATGTTCACATCTCACACAGCTTTTCTCCATACCACGGTGCACTCGTACACTTGTCACACTGCATTTCTCCACACCCCGTTGCAAATTAACACTCCTCACACAGCATTTCTAAAGACACCGGTGCACACGTACAATTCTCATACAGTATTTCTCCGGACCATGGTACACAAGTACACCTCTCACACAGCATTTCTCCTGAACATGGTTCAAACATTCACCTGTCACACAGCATTTTTCCAGACCACGGTGCACACATAGAATTCTCACGCAGCATTTCTCTGGACCACCGAGCTCACGTACACTCCTCACACAGCATTTCTCTGGATCACGGTGCACACGTGCACTTCTAACATTGCATTTCTCCAGACCACGGTGCAATGGTACACCTCTCACACAGCATTTCTCTGGAACATGGTCCATACGTACACTTCACACATAGCATTTCTCTGGACCACGGTGTACAACTACAAATATCAAACAGCATTCCTCCGGACCATGGTGCACATGTACATTTCTCACACAGCATTTCTCCTACAATGGAGCAATGGTACACCTCTCACACAGCACTTCTCAGGACCATGGTGCGCACGTACAAATATCACACAGTATTTCTCCAGACCACGGTGCTCACGTAGACTTCGCACACAGCATTTCTCTGGACCACGTTGCACATATACATTTCTAACACATACACATCTCACACAGCATTTCTCCAGAATACTGTGCACATGTTCACATCTCACACAGCATTTCTCCATACCACGGTGCACACGAACACCTCGCACACAGCGTTTCTCCGGAACACGGCCCACACATACACAACACACACAGCATTTCTCTGCAGGACGGTGTACACGTACAAATATCAAACAGCATTTTTCCGGACCACGGTGCGCACGTACACTTCTCACACAGCCTTTCTCTGGACCAAGATGCGCACGTATACTTCTGACACCGCATTTCTCCTTACCTCGGGGCACACGTACACCTATCACACAGCATTTCTCCGGAACACGATGCACACGTGCACCTCTCGCACAGAATTTTTCCAGACCATGGTGTACACGTACACTTCTCACACAGCATTTGTCCGGACCACGGTGTAGATGTACAAATGTCAAACAGCATTTCTCTGGACCATGGTGCACATGTACACCTCTCACACAGCATTATTCCGGACCTCGGTGCATATGTAAACCTCTCAAACAGCCTTTCTCTGGAACATGGTGCACACATACATCTCTCACACAGCATTTCTCCAGAAGATGGTGCACTGGTACATCTCTCTCACAGCATTGCTTCGGACCACGTTGCACACGTACACTTGTCACCCAGCATTTCTGAGGACCACGGTGCAAACGTACACTACTCACACAGCATTTCTCCAGACCCCAGTGCACACGTACATTTCTCACAGCTTTTCTCCAGACCACGGTGCAATGGTACACCTCTGACACAGCATTTCTCCGGAACATGGTCCACACGTACACTTCACACACAGCATTTCTCTGGACCACGGTGTACAGGTACAAATATCAAACAGCATTCCTCCGGACCACGGTGCACAATGTACACTTCTCACACAGCATTTCCCAGGAGCATGGTGTACACGTACATTTCTCGCACAGCATTTCTCCGCACCAAGGTGCACATGTAAACATCTCACATAGCCTTTCTCCTAACCTCGGTACACTGGTACACTTCTCACACTTCATTTCTCCAGACCCCGATGCAAATTAACACTTCTCACACAGCATTTCTAAAGACCCCGGTGCACACATACAATATTCATACAGCATTTCTACTGACCATGGTGCAAAGGTACACTTCACACACAGCAGTTCTCCAGACCCCGGTGCACACATACAATTCTCACACCGCATTTCTCTGGACAACTGAGGTCATGTACACTTCTCACACAGCACTTCTCCGGACGACGGTGCACACGTGCACTTCTAATACTGCATTTCTCCATACCACGGTGCAATAGTACACCTCTCACACAGGATTTCTCCGGAACATGGTCCACACGTACACTTCACACACAGCATTTCTCTTGACCACAGAGTACACGTAGAAATATCAAACAGCATTCCTCCGGACCACGGTGCACATGTACACTTCTCACACAGCATTTCTCTGGACCACGTTGCACACGTACATTTCTAACACATACACTTCTCACACAGCATTTCTCCAGAATACGGTGCACATGTTCACATCTCACACAGCTTTTCTCCATACCACGCTGCACTCGTACACTGCTCACACTGCATTTCTCCATACCACGATGCAAATTAACACTCCTCACACAGCATTTCGTAAGACACTGGTGCACCCGTACAATTCTCATACAGTATTTCTCCGGACCATGGTACACAAGTACACCTCTCACACAGCATTTCTCCTGAACATGGTTCAAACATACACCTGTCACACAGCATTTTTCCAGACCACGGTGCACACATAGAATTCACACGCAGCATTTCTCTGGACCATCGAGCTCACGTACACTCCTCACACAGCATTTCTCTGGATCACGGTGCACATGTACACTTCTCACACAGCATTTCTCCAGACCACAGTGCACATGTACACTTCTCATACAGCATTTCTCCTGACCATGGTGCAATGGTACACCTCTCACACAGCATATCTCGGGAACACGGTCCACACGTACACTTCACACACAGCATTTCTCTGGACCACGGTGTACACATACAAATATCAAACAGCATTTCTCCGGACCACAGTGCACATGTACACTTCTCATACAGCATTTCTCCAGACCGGTGCACACGTACACTTCCCATACAGGATTTTTTCATGACCATGGTGCACACTTTCACCTCTCACATAGCATTTCTCTGGAACATGGTGCACTCGTACACTTCGCACATAGCAGTTCACCAGACCCCGGTGCATACGTACACTTCTCACACAGCATTTCTCCAGACCGGTGCACACGTATACTTCTCATACAGCTTTTCTACTGACCATGGTGCAATCGTACACCTCTCACACAGCATTTCTCCAGACAACGGTGCACACGTACACCTCTCACAGATCATTTCTCTGGAACACGGTGCACACGTACACATCTCACACAGCATTTCTAAAGACCACGGTGCACACGTACACCTCTCACACATCATTTCTCCAGACCGGTGCACACGTACACTTCTCAAACATCATTTTATCAGGACCATGGTGCACACGTTCCCCTCTCACATAGCATTTCTCCGGAACATGGTGCACTCATATGCTTCGTATATAGCAGTTCTCCAGAACCCTGTGCACACGTAAACTTCTCACACAACAATTCTCCAGACCGGTGCACACGAACACTTCCCATGCAGCATTTCTGATCACGGTGCAATGGTACACCTCTGACACAGCATTTCTCCAGAATATGGTCCACACGTACACTTCACAGACAGCATTTTTCTGGACCACGGTGTACAGGTACAAATATCAAACAGCATCCCTCCGGACCACGGTGCACATGTACACTTATCACACAGCATTTCCCAGGAGCATGGTGTACACGTACATGTCTCGCACAGCATTTCTCCGCACCAAGGTGCACATGTACACATCTCACATAGCCTTTCTCCTAACCTCGGTACACTGGTACAGTTCTCACACTTCATTTCTCCAGAACCCGATGCAAATTAACACTTCTCACACAGCATTTCTAAAGACCCTGGTGCACACGTACACTTCTCATACAGCATTTCTCCTGACCATGTTGCAATGGTACACGTCTCACACAGCATATCTCCCGAACACGGCGTACACTTCACCCACAGCATTTCTCTGGACCACGGTGTACATCTACAAATATCAAACAGCATTTTTCCGGACAACGGGGCGCACGTACACTTCTCACACAGCCTTTCTCTGGACCAAGATGCGCACGTACACTTCTGACACAGCATTTCTCCTTACCTCGGGGCACGCGTATACCTCTCACACAGTATTTCTCCGGAAAAGGATGCACACGGGCACCTCTCGCACAGAATTTTTCCAGACCATGGTGCACACGTACACTTCTCACACAGCATTTGTCCGGACCACGGTGTACACATGCAAATGTCACACAGCATTTCTAAGGACCATGGTGCACACGTACGCCTCTCACACAGCATTTTTCCGGACCTCGGTGCATATGTAAACCTCTAGCACAGCATTTCTCTGGAACACGGTGCACACATACATCTCTCATACAGCATTTCTCCGGAAGATGGTGTACTGGTACATCTCTCTCACAGCATTGCTTCGGACCACGTTGCACACGTACACTTGTCACCCAGCATTTCTGAGGACCACGGTGCGCACGTACACTACTCACACAGCATTTCTCCAGACCCCGCTGCACACGTACATTTCTCACAGCTTTTCTCCAGACCACGGTGCACACGTACACTTCTCACACAGCATTTCTCCAGACCCCGGTGCACATGTACATTTCTGACACAACATTTCTACATGCCACGGTGCGCACATATACTTCTCACACAGCATTTCTCTCCTGACCATGGCGCACACGTACACCTCACGCACAGCATTTCTCCGAACCACGGTGCACACGTACACATCTCACTCAGCATTTTTCCAGATCATGGTGCACAGCATTTGTCCGAACCACGGTGCACAGGTACACCTCTCACACAGCATTTTTCCGGAACACAGTGCACACGTACACATCTCACACAGCATTTTTCCAGATCATGGTGCACACGTACAGTTCTCACACAGTATTTTTCCGGAGCACGGTGCGCACGTACAAATGTCTCACAGTATTTCTCCAGACCACGGTGCTCATGTACACTTCTCACACAGCATTTCTCTGAATCACGTTGCACATGTACATTTCTAACACATGCACATCTCACACAGCATTTCTCCGGACCATGGTGCACAAGTACACCTCTCACACAGCATTATTCCGGACCTCGGTGCATATGTAAACCTATCAAACAGCTTTTCTCCGGAACACGGTGCACACATACATCTCTCACACAGCATTTCTCTGGAAGATGGTGCACAGCTACATCTCTCTCACAGCATTCCTTTGGACCACGTTGCACATGTACACTTGTCACTCAGCATTTCTGAGGACTACGGTGCACATGTACACTTCTCACACAGCATTTCTCCAGACCCCGGTGCACATGTACATTTCTCACAGCTTTTCTCCAGACCACGGTGCATACGTACACTTCTCACACAGCATTTCTCCAGACCCCGGTGCACATGTACACTTCTCACACAACATTTCTCCATGCGACGGTGCGCACGTACACTTCTCACACAGCATTTCTCTCCTGACCATGGCGCACACGTACACATCTCCCACAGCATTTTTCCGGACCACGGTGCACACCTACATTTCTCACACAGCATTTCTCCGGACCACGTTACACACGTACACTTCTCAAACATACACCTCGCGCACAACATTTCTCCGGACCGCGGTGCTCACGTACACTTCTCACACAGCATTTCTGTGGACCACAGTGCACACGTACACTTCTCACACAGCATTTCTCTGCATCACATTGCACATGTACATTTCTAACATATACACATATCACACAGCATTTCTCCGGAATACGGTGCACATGTTCACATCTCACACAGCTTTTCTCCAAACCACGGTGCACTCGTACACTTGTCACACTGCATTTCTCCATACCCCGATGCAAATTAACACTCCTCACACAGCATTTTTAAAGACACCGGTGCATACGTACAATTCTCATACAGTATTTCTCCGGACCACGGTACACAAGTACACCTCTCACACAGCATTTCTCCTGAACATGGTTCAAACATGCACCTGTCACACAGCATTTTTCCAGACCACGGTGCACACATAGAATTCACACGCAGCATTTCTCTGGACCACCGAGCTCACGTACACTCCTCACACAGCATTTCTCTGGATCACGGTGCACATGTACACTTCTCACACAGCATTTCTCCAAACCACAGTGCACACCTACACTTCTCATACAGCATTTCTCCAGACCACAGTGCACATGTACACCTCTCAAACATCATTTCTCCGGGCCACGATGCTCACGTACACTTCTCATACAGCATTTCTCCAGACCGATGCACACGTACACTTCTCATACAGCATTTCTCCTGACCATGGTGCAATGGTACACCTCTCACACAGCATATCTCGGGAACACGGTCCACACGTACACTTCACACACAGCATTTCACTGGACCACGGTGTACACGTACAAATATCAAACAGCATTTCTCCGGACCACAGTGCACATGTACACTTCTCATACAGCATTTCTCCAGACCGGTGCACACGTACACTTCCCATACAGGATTTTTTCATGACCATGGTGCACACTTTCACCTCTCACATAGCATTTCTCTGGAACATGGTGCACTCGTACACTTCGCACATAGCAGTTCACCAGACCCCGGTGCATACGTACACTTCTCACACAGCATTTCTCCAGACAATGGTGCACATGTACACTTCTCACACTGCATTTATCCAGACCCCGGATCCCACGTACACTTCTCACACAGCATTTCTCCAGACCGATGCACACGTACACTTCTCATACAGCATTTCTCCAGACCGGTGCACACGTACACTTCCCATACAGGATTTTTTCATGACCATGGTGCACACTTTCGCCTCTCACTTACCATTCTCAGGAGCATGGTGTACATGTACATTTCTCGCACAGATATCTCCGCACCAAGGTGCACATGTACACATCTCACATAGACTTTCTCCTAAAGTCGGTACACTGGTACACTTCTGACACTTCATTTCTCCAGACCCTGATGCACACGTACAATATTCATACATCATTTCTCCTGACCATGGTGCAAAGGTACACCTCTCACACAGCATTTCTAAAGACCATGGTGAACATGTACACCTCTCACACAGCATTTCTCCAGACCGGTGCACACGTATACTTCTCAAACAGCATTTTATCAGGACCATAGTGCACAAGTTCACCTCTCTCATAGCATTTCTCCGGAGCATGGTGCACTCGTACATTTCGCACACAGCAGTTCTCCAGAACCCGGTGCACACGTACACTTCTCACACAACATTTCTCCAGACCGGTGCACACGTACGCTTCTCATACAGCATTTATGACCACCGTCGAATGGTACACCTCTCACACAGGATTTTTCCGGAACACAATGCACACGTATACCTCTCACACAGCATTTTTCCAGATCACGGTGCACACGTACAGTTCTCACACAGTATTTTTCCGGACCACGGTGCGCACGTACAAATGTCTCACAGTATTTCTCCAGACCACGGTGCTCACGTACACTTCTCACACAGCATTTTCCGGAATACGGTGCACTCGCACACTGCTCACACTGCATTTCTCCATACCCCGATGCAAATTAACACACCTCACACAACATTTCATAAGACACCGGTGCACACGTACAATTCTCATATAGTATTTGTCCGGACCACGGTACACAAGTACACCTCTCAAACAGCATTTCTCCTGAACATGGTTCAGACGTACACCTGTCACAATGCATTTCTCTGGACCACTGAGCTCATGTACACTTCTCACACAGCATTTCTAAGCAGCACTTCTCCGGACAACGGTGCACACGTGCACTTCTAACACTGCATTTCTCCAGACCACCGTGCAATAGTACACCTCTCACACAGCATTTCTCCAGAACATGGTCCACACGTACACTTCACACACAGCATTCTTCCGGACCACGGTGCACACGTACACTTCTCACACAGCATTTCTCCTGACAATGGTGCAATGGTACACATCTCACACAGCACATCTCAGGACCACGGTGCGCACGTACAAATGTCACACAACATTTCTCCGGACCACGGTGCTCACGTACTCTTCTCACACAGCATCTCTCTGGATCATGATGCACACGTATACTTCTCACACAGCATTTCTCCAGACCACGGTGCACACGTACACCTCTGAAACATTTATCCGGATCTCGGTGCCCATGTACACCTCTCACACAGCATTTTTCCACACCAGGGTGCATATGTACACTTTTAAGACAGCGTTCGTCCGGACCATGGTGTATACGTAGAAATGTCACACAACATTTCTCCAGACTACGGTGCTCACGTACACTTCTCACACAGCATTGCTGAGGACCATGGTGCACTCGTACACTTCGCACATAGCAGTTCTCCAGACCCCGGTGCATACGTACACTTCCTACACAGCATTTCTCCAGACCAGTTCACACGAACACTTCTCATACAGCATTTGTCCTGACCATGGTGCAATCGTACACCTCTCACACAGCATTTATCCGGAACACGGTGCCCATGTACACCTCTCACACAGCATTTCTCCACACCATGGTGCACATGTACACTTTTAACATAGCATTTGTCTGGACACGTACAAATGTCACACAACATTTCTCCGGACCACGGTGCTCACGTAAACTTCTCATACAGCATTTCTCCTGACCACGGTGTAATGGTACACCACTCACACAGCATTTCCCCGGAACATGGTCCACACGTACACTTCATATACATCATTTCTCTGGACCACGGTGTACATGTACAAATGTCAAACAGCATTCCTCCGGACCACTGTGTACAAGTACACTTCTCACACAGCATTTCTCAGGAGCAAGGTGTACACGTACATTTCTCGCACAGCATTTCTCCGCACAAAGGTGCACATGTACACATCTCACGTAGCCTTTCTCCTAACCTCGGTACACTGGTACACATCTCACACTTCATTTTATCCAGACCCCGATACAAATTAACACTTCTCACACAGCATTTCTAAAGACTCCGGTGCACACGTACAATATTCATACAGCATTTCTCCTGACCATGGTGCAAAGGTACACCTCTCACACAGCATTTCTTCGGAACACGGTGCGCACATACACACCTCACACATCATTTCTCCAGACCACAGTGCACACGTACACTTCTCCCACAGCATTTCTCTGGACCACGGTGCACACGTACACATCGCACACAGCATTTCTCCGGAATATTATGCAGTCGTACACATCACACTCAGCAGTTCTCCAGACCCCGTTGCACACATACACTTCTCACACAGCATTTCTCCAGACCGGTGCACACGTACACCTGACACACCATTTCTCCAGACCACGGTGCACATGTACACCTCTCAAACATCATTTATCCGGAACACGGTGCCCATGTATACCGCTCGCACAGCATTTCTCCACACCATGGTGCACATGTACACTTTTAACGCAGCATTCGTCTGGACCACGGTGTACACGTACAAATGTCACACAACATTTCTCCGGACCACGGTGCTCACGTACACTTCTCATACAGCATTTCTCCTGACCACGGTGCAATGGTACACCTTTCACACAGCATTTCTCCGGAACATGGTCCACACGTACACTTCACACACAGCATTTCTCTGGACCACGGTGTACACATACAAATATCAAACAACATTCCTCCGGACCACGGTGCACACGTACACTTCTCACACAGCATTTCTGAGGAGCATGGTGTGCACGTACATTTCTCGCACATCATTTCTCCAGACCCCGATGCAAATTAACACTTCTCACACAGCACTTCTAAAGAACCCGGTGCACACGTACAATATTCATACAGCATTTCTCCTGTCCATGGTGCAAAGGTACACCTCTCACACAGCATTTCTTCAGAACACGGTGCACACGTACACATCTCACAAAGCATTTCTCTGGACCATGGTACACACGTACTCTTGTCACACAGCATTTCTCCAGACAACGGTGCACATGTACACTTCTCACACGTACACATCTTACGCAGCATTTGTCCAGACCACGGTGGACTCGTACACTTCGCACACAGAATTTGTCCAGACCACGGTGTACACGTACACTTCTCACACAGCATTTCTCTAGACCCGGTGCAATTGTACACTTGTCATACAGCATTTTTACGGACCACGGTTCATATGTAAACCTCTCACACAGCATTGCTCTGGAACACGGTGCACAAGTACATCTCTCTCACAGCATTGCTTCGGACCACGGTGCACACATACACTTGTCACACAGCATTTCTGAGGACCACGGTGCACATGTACACTTATCACACATCACACATACACTTCTCACACAGCATTTCTCCATATTGTAGTGCATTCGTACTCTTCTCACACAGCATTTCTCCAGTCACGGTGCACACGTACACTTCTCACACAGCATTTCTCCGGATCATGTTACACACGTACACTCCCCTACAGCATTTCTACAGACCACAGTGCTCTCATATACTTCTCACACAGCTTTTCTCGGGACCACGGTGCACATGTACACTTATCACACATCACACATACACTTCTCACACAGCATTTCTCCATATTGTAGTGCATTCGTACTCTTCTCACACAGCATTTCTCCAGTCACGGTGCACACGTACACTTCTCACACAGCATTTCTCCGGATCATGTTACACACGTACACTCCCCTACAGCATTTCTACAGACCACAGTGCTCTCATATACTTCTCACACAGCTTTTCTCGGGACCACTGTGCACATGTACACTTCTCTCACAGCATTTCTCCAGATCCCGTTGCTCACGTACACTTCTCACACAGCATTTCTACAGACCACGGTGCACACGTACACTTCTCATACAGCATTTCTCCGGAACGCGGTGCCCATGTACGCCTCTCACACAGCATTTCTCCAGACAACGGTGCGCACGTACACTTCTCACACAGCCCCCTAATAATCACATACATACATAAAAATATAAAAAATAAATCTATCTGGCACTCTGCGCAGTTGAAGTATGCATACCCACCCTGTTGAGGGTCGTTAACTACTGTTTATTTGAATTTTGTGTGCGCCGCTTTACGTGCAGTGCTGGCTCAGTCACCACGTGCATGATGACATCGTGATTGTTGCCCGAGGCGTACACTGAGTGGAACGCTTGAGTTAGGGTGAATGCCTGTCGGCGCCATCTTCCCCTGACTGCCTCGCCACATGGCGTTGCACGCGGTCCCGGTTCGCCATGAAGGAGTGCGCTGCTACATATATATAAATATTCTAGAAAATTAGACTAATAATATTTGACGACAAGGGCCAATGTTTGATATATTTGAAAACATCCACTTCGACCCCTCTCGTATGTGCCGAATAATTGAGACTACATAGTTCCACTGACCTGCATCTAGTCCATAGCCCCCGTACCCCTCCAATCCATATATCTGTGCAATATTTTCCTTTAATGTAAAATTTGAGTAAAAATATTGACAATGTTGTAAATTGTTAAATCTCCAACCCAGAGAGTGAACAAGTAAACATGGAGGTTTAGTGAACATCACAGGTTGTTGGAGGTTTAACAATTGACACCATTTACAATTCATGTTCATATTCCCATCTGCCTCTGGTTTTGACATTGAATTCATCCAGTTGAATTTCGTCCTTTCTCAATCATCTTCAAATTTATTGGGTGAAGCAGATCAACTGGGTCTGTTGTCTACCAAGTTTACAGATGATCTGTTGTTGCCCTCACTGTGCTTTAAACCAGTTTGCTACTTCAAACACCCTTCAGGGGTAAAACATTTTTTGTGTTGAAGAGTGCAGTGGCAAACCTAACCAACAGAGCATGCGTGAAGCATTCTGCTCCTGCTAACTGACCTGTAGGAACTACGAATCTTAACTGCAGCCTCAACTATAGTGTTATCGCAGGGAGTCAGAGCATTGTTTGTTAATTCCACCTCAGACTTGAGTGTCCAAATCTAGGCTAACATGCCAGTACAGTTCTTGGGATGTGCTGCACTGTCTTTGAGATGTTTTAATGACATTTTCAAAGAGTCGGAGAGTTTCCTGGGATCCTGCCGATATTTATCTTTCACTAAAATGAATAGACTGGTCATTAATCACATGGCTGGTTGTAGAAGGGCAGCACATTAGTATGATGCTGTTACAGCAGGAGCAAGCTGGGTTTGAATCCGATGCTGACTATAAAGAGTTTGTACATTCTTCCCATGTCTGAGTGGGCTTATTCCAAGTTCTCTTGTTTCCTCCCAGCCTTCAAAAACATATGGACTTGTAGGTTAATGTGAATGTAATTGGGTGGCATGGATTTAAATGGCCAGAATTGGCTTCTACCATGCTGTAAATATCATTTAAAAACGTAATATTGCTTCAATGCAGGCACTTCAGGAGTACTTTGTACCATATGCTCTGTAATACAAGATAGACATTATGAATAATTTGGTCTTTTTCTTTCCTGTGTTAAAGTTTCATATCTTTAGAGGGGTGGGTTTTGAAAGTAGCTGTAAAAGTTTTTGGGACAGTATTGCAGTAGATGGTGCTGTTGTACCCTGCCAAATTTATTTAAAAGATGCTGCAGAGGAATGGTGCTGCCTTAGTTATTTCGGCTTAGTTCGCTGAAGGGAAAGGAAAACTGGACACAGATGCCCATTTCAAACAGGAGGTTGCTTTACCCCAAGGCAAACATTGAAAGCTGCAGCTTTTGTGTTTGGTTTTAATCCAGTGAATAGTTGGAGTTGCCATAAGTTTCTTTATTTCTGTAAAACAGATTTTTCACTCCCCCTGCTTTTACCTAAAAATCAAGTGTCTTTGTCCTGGCCGCCCATCAACCAGACCTCCCCATGCCCTGACTGCTTGCCCACTGGAGCACAAATGCCCCGAAAGCAGACCCTCGCCCCAGCTGCCTCCTCACCAGAGCACCTGATGCCCAGGTCACCCCCCCCCCCGAACTCCTGACACCCCATCGGTAGACCCTCACCATGGCTGCTCACCCATCTGAACTCCCAACACCTCAGCCACCCACTGATCTGCGCTCCTGACGTCCCGAATATGAACTTAACACCTGGTCCCAGCCATCCGAGCTCCTGCCGCCTGAACGATTCAGGTACTTTCAAGGTCAAAATTTGATCCATGTAAAAGTGGACCCCTCTCTGCCTGAAAAAGTGGTCCAAAAAATTTGCTGATTTTATGAGTCTATATGGTAATTATCACTGTGGATTTCCAATAAAAAGTTTAATGTTTTTTTCCTTCCAAGGTAATTAGAAGGCTACGAGAGCGAGGGGAACCAATTCGATTATTTGCTGAAACTGACTATGAAGCTTTTCAACGTCTCCGAAAAATAGAAATCCTAACTCCTGAAATTAACAAGGTAATGTTTTAAAATAACGTTTGGAGTTTTTCTGTGAACGACATCTTGATTATTCTCCACTTCTGGAAGCTCGAACATGATGCTGCTGTACTGATTGAATGTAGTAAAATGTGGAATTGATAAGGGAGAATTAATCTAATAAAGTCAATTATTTTAACCTAGCCACCTGATCTCCCCTCAGGATCCAATTTTCCAGAGGATGGCATGGTTATCAAAGTGGTTAGTGCAACGCTGTTACAGCGCCAGTGATTGGGACCAGGATTCAAATCCCGTACTGTATATAGGGAGTTTGTACGTTCTCCCTGTGTCTGCGTGGGTTTTCCCCGAGGGCTCCAGTTTCCTCCCACTGTTCCAAACATACCAGGGTTGTAGATCAATTGGGTGACATGAGCTTGTGGGCTGAAGCGGCCTGTTACCGTGTTGTATGTCTAAAATTTAAAATATCCATGTTTGTCTAATGTTCTCGAGCTAATAGTCTCCAATCCAGGCAACACACTGGTAAATCTCTTCCGTACTGCATATCCTTCCTGTAATGGGACAACCAGGAGACAACACATTACTCCAAATGTGGTCTAACCAAAACTACCAGAGCTGCATCAACCACGGAAGTGGAATATTCTGCACAGTTATTTTATTGTGGAAAAAGGATGTGCTAGGCATAGTGGTGTTGATTCATAAGGTTAGTCCCAGGACCGATAGGTTTTAGCATTTGAAGAGATGTCGTGTCAACCTGCCTTGTATTCTCAATGGAAGTTTACAAAATTCTAGCAGGGCTGAACAGATCTCTCTAGAATCGGTCCCCAATTCAAGTCAAGTTTATTGTCATCTGATTGTACATGTCTTTTCTTTGGCTTGGCTTCGCGGACGAAGATTTATGGAGGGGGTAATACAACCTAGCGAAACCGCGTTCTCCGGTCCTTGGTGCAAAAGCATGCAGACACACAACCAGACTTAACACACATATAGACAAATAATACATGCACAGGACAAGTATTATATCTATAAAAATAAATAAATATGAGAGTCTCAGATAGTTAGTGTGAGAGATTCCTTTGGTTGTTCAGCATTCTCGCTGCCTGTGGGAAGAAGCTAGTGGTCATGTTCAATAAGGGATGAGTATTTAGAGTTGAGATGTGGAGAAGTTTCTTTACTTGGAG
The DNA here is from genome assembly GCF_036971445.1 of Narcine bancroftii. NCBI lineage: Eukaryota > Metazoa > Chordata > Chondrichthyes > Torpediniformes > Narcinidae > Narcine > Narcine bancroftii. Next base: position 2,282,870 of record NC_091481.1, on the reverse strand, counting down.
GGTAGTAATCTCTCTACCCTGAAGGGATGTGAACACTCAGTTATTGAGTTTTCAACAGAATTCTGGATAGGTGGATAGCAAATAATTTGAGAGAGTTGGTATAGGGTAGAGATGTGGTACTAAGGTTGAAGATCACCCATGACCTTTATGAATGGCAGTTCAGGCTCACAGAAGCAGATGGTCTTCTCCACTCCTGTTTCTTGCTCTCCTAAAAGACCACAAGACAAAGGAGCAGAATTAGGCCATTCAACCCATTGAGGCTGCCCCGCCATTCCATCATGTTTGATTCATTTTCCTTTTCAACCCATTCTTCTGCCTCCTCCCAGTAACCCTTGTTTCCCTCTTCCTGACGTATCCACTTGCGCCTCAAATATCCCCAATGACGGGTTCCACGGCTGTCCGCGGTAATGAATTCCACAGATTCACCACTTCTGTCTATTTTAAACAGATGTTCTATGAATTCCTTCTCATAGGATCGAGCACTAACTTGGTTTTCTCAATCAACCTGCATATTGAAATCCCCCACGACTATTTTAATGTTGCCCTTTTTGCATGCATCTTCTATTTCCAAGTGTAATTTACACGTCACATCCTGGCTACTGTGTGGAGGTCTGTATACAACACCTGTCAGAGTCTTTTGAGCCTTAGAATTTCTTAGTTTTTAAGATTACAGTCTCTTAATTTTTAAGGACCTGCAACAGGCAAGGTCACGTAAGATCAGAATCAGGATTTATTGTCACGAACAAGTCATGAAATACAGTGCATCATAGCGCAAACATATATATTATAACCATCTTACGACTTTACTATAAAAATAAAAATATAATAACCATAATACTGCATGAAAAGTGAGGCCGTGACCTTGGCTCATTGATCATTCAGGAATCTGATGGCGTTGGGGAAGAAGCTGTCTTTGTGCCACTGAGGGCCCGTCTTTAGGTTCCTGGACCTTTTCCCCAACGGTAGCAGAGTGAAGAGGGCATGGCCTGGGTGGTGGGGGTCTTTGAGGATAGAGGCTGCTTTTTTAAGGGACCGCCTCATGTAGATGTCCTCGATGGAGTGAGGTCTGGTGCCTGTGATGTTGCAGGCCAAGTTAACAACCCTCTGGAGTTTATTCTTGTCCTGAGAGTTGGCGCCTCCCTACCAGGCAGTGATGCAACCAGCCAGAATGCTCTCTACGGTACCCCTGTGGAAGTTTACAAGAGTCTTCGATGAGATGCCGAATCTCCTCAGACACCTCACAAAGTATAGATCTTTTGATAATAGCCCAGAGAAGGCCGTGGGGATGGCAGCGGAATGCTCCAACTGCAGGATTTGGGAAAGCACAAGTGTCCCTGATGACTACACCAGCAAGAAGTGTCCACAAGGGTTCTATCTTCCGATCCAATGCCTCTTCTTTCCAAAGATTTGATTCTATTTTTGACCAACGGAACCACTGTTTACCTGCTTGTCCTACTTATACACTGTGTAACCTTGGGTGTTCAGTTCCCAGTCTGGTCTTCTTTCAGCCACAACTCACTGATGCCTACAACATCGTATCTGTCAACTGTCAGCTGTGCTGCAAGATCATCAACCTTATTTCTTACACTGCGGGCATTTAAATACAAGACCTTCAGTGCTGTGTTCATCATACTTTTAAATTTTATTTTTAAAGACCACAAATTAAATCCTTAGTCTTATGCTTTCAATTTTTCCCTCCTTACTGTCTATCCTCCCCTCACAATCTCACTACGCAGTGCATTTTCTCGTGTGTCTTCTGCACTATTCACTACCCTCTCATTCTGGATCCCATCCCCCTGCCAAACTAGTTTAAACCCTCCCCAATAGCTCCAGAAAACCTGCCTGCCAGGATATTGATCCCGCTCCAGTTCAGGTGCCGCCCATCTTTTTTGTGCCGTTGTCATACCCACACTCCTGTTCGGCTCCGAATCATGGGTCCTCTACCGGCATCACCTACGGCTCCTAGAACACTTCCACCAGCGTTGTCTCCGCTCCATCCTCAACATCCATTGGAGCGCTTTCATCCCTAACGTCGAAGTACTCGAGATGGCAAAGGTCGACAGCATCGAGTCCACGCTGCTGAAGATCCAGCTGCGCTGGATGGGTCACGTCTCCAGAATGGAGGACCATCGCCTTCCCAAGATCGTGTTATATGGCGAGCTCTCCACTGGCCACCGTGACAGAGGTGCACCAAAGAAAAGGTACAAGGACTGCCTAAAGAAATCTCTTGGTGCCTGCCACATTGACCACCGCCAGTGGGCTGATAACGCCTCAAACCGTGCATCTTGGCGCCTCACAGTTTGGCGGGCAGCAACCTCCTTTGAAGAAGACCGCAGAGCCCACCTCACTGACAAAAGGCAAAGGAGGAAAAACCCAACACCCAACCCCAACCAACCAATTTTCCCCTGCAGCCGCTGCAACCGTGTCTGCCTGTCCCGCATCGGACTTGTCAGCCACAAACGAGCCTGCAGCTGACGTGGACTTTTACCCCCTCCATAAATCTTCGTCCGCGAAGCCAAGCCAAAGAAAAATATCTTCCTCAGAAGAGATCCCATGAGCCACAAATCTGAACTCCTGCCCTCAAGACCAACTCTTCAGCCACAAGTTCATCTGCCATAATTTGTTATTCTTGCCTATCAGAGATTACCATCCTTTTTTTAAATTTTTAAAAATTTTTCACACTATGAACCATATTGACCAAAATACCCATAAATATTTCCCTCTTGAATATACACAGTGTCATTTTCTCCCCTTTTTCCCCCCCTCCCTTCCCTCCCTTCTTCCCACCCCCCTCCCCACCCACTCAACGTTCAACATACATGATACATTAAACTCATTAAACAACGTCATCACACAAAGAAAATTGTGTAATCTACTTTTACGCATTGGGTCAGTTCATTTCGTCTTCTTCTCTTTCTGTCACGGTAGGCCCTCTCTGTTGTGTTCCATGTACGGTTCCCAAATTTGTTCGAATACTGTGATGTTATATCTTAAATTATATGTTATTTTTTCCAATGGAATACATTTATTCATTTCTATGTACCATTGCTGTATTCTCAGGCTATCTTCTGATTTCCAGGTTGACATAATACATTTTTTTGCTACAGCTAACAGATTACCATCCTTGAGGTACCATCTTGCTTCTTAGTTTCCTTCCTAACTCCCTATATTCACTGTTGAGCATCTCATCCCTACTCCCATCTATGTCATTGGTACCAATGAGGACCACGGCATCTGGCTGCCCACCCTCCTGCTTGAGAATGCTGTGGACTTGATCTGAGATGTCTCCTAACTATCTGTTCCTCTAACCATTGAATCTCCTATCATTACAGCTGTCCTCTTCACCCCCTTCCCTTCTGACCTGATCTCTATGGCTTGTCCCTGGTACACTCCCCCCCCCCCCCCCCCCCCCACAAATTATCCAAAACAGTATACATTGTTGAGAGATCAGCCACAGAGGTGCCTTGCGCTGAGTGCCTATTCCCTTCCCTCTCCTAACAGTTATCAGTTATCTGTCTCTTTGGTGTGACTGTCTCCCTATAGCTCCTCTCTGTCACTCTCTCTGCCTCCTGAATTATCTGGAGATCATCCAGCTCCACTTCCCTAACATGGTCTCCAAGGAGCTGAAGCTGGATGCACTTTTTGCCAGTGTTGTCATCAGGGACACTTGTGCTGTCCCAGATTAGGCACATGCTGCAATTGGTGCATACCACTGCTCGAGCTGCCATCCACACTGCCTACTCTAGGTTATTATGAAAAGTTCTTACCTGACCTTGCTTGTAGCACGTCCTCAGCCACTGCTCCCCAAAGCCTCATGAGCCAAACCCTCTAAACCTCCACTCCCACTCTGGGCCACTCCACTTGAGCCTCCATTTTAATTTGCTGCTGGGTCTGTCTGTATCAATAGATTCCAAACAATCACCAAGGTTCCTGCTCCGCTTCTATGTAAGCTATCCTGGAACAAAGCACAGCTCCTGAGACTCACCTGTATCCACAGACTCAACCAAAAAGCACGTGATCTGAATAATTAGCAGGTTAAAGGGGCAGTCTAATTGCCTTGTCTGTTATTAATGAAGACAAAGCACGGGAGGAACTCCAGCAGGAGTTTGTTATTGATGTACAGTAATTTCTATTCAAAGTAATTCAGAGAAATGGTTTGTTTTTGCTTGTTGCATTTTACTTGTGTTCCAGGTTTCATTGCCTTCTTGCTTTTTACTTTCATTTTTCAATACTGCTTCTCTCCCTTTTGCATTTTTAACCTTCCCTTGATTTGCATTGTTCAGTAATTGAACCACATGAAATATGAAAAAGCAGGAAGAAACTGTACAAATCTGAGTACAGTGAACCCTGTTATCCAGAATTCAAGCAACCTGCAAAAAAAATTGCAGAAAATAAATAGGTAATACATATGGAAGTTTAAAATTGGCGCTCCTTGCTGTTAGTTTGCCAATCGCGCAATGTGCAACCTCAAGCAACTGGAAAATACACTTCTCTGGCATTTACCAATCCTAGTAGATGCCGGATACCATGGATTTTACTGTACTCCCTCTTTTAAAATGGACATTCTGAAATTGTACCAGGGACAAGCAAAGAAATAAAAACTGATGAGTCCCACAACTTGTTAAAATATGGGTAATGTTATTGCACTGTTGACTGGTATCAATTTAAAAAGTGCATGTATTTCATCTGGTGGGGGTCTTTGTCTTTCAGCTCTGAGTGAAGAGCTGAAATTATATCAGGCGATGAATAGTCGGTCGCACACCATTGATCAAGGACTTGGCTGGGGATTTCCAGAAAAAAAGGAAAGAAGTGAAAATGTCAGCCCTCTGGATTAATATTTTTCTATTTATATTGTCAGATTGTTAGAATTGAACTTACTGCCTGGAAAATGGTACTGTGAGCTCATCTGATGAGGCAGCGGCCTTTCCAGAGAGTTTGTCAGCTCTTAAAACAATCTCCAATCAATCTATTTTCCCAAATCCCTGCAAATGATTTTACTTTCCTTTACTTATTTAATTGCACTTTGAAAAAATGCAATTGAATCCCTATCTGCTGCACTTACAGGCAGTTCATTTCACTTCTTCATGACCAAATAAAAAAGCTGCTTCTCTTGTCACCTCTGGACCTTTTTAAAATTCTTCTTTCTTTGGCTTGGCTTCGCGGACGAAGATTTATGGAGGGGGTAATTACTTTAACTATAACCCCTGTAGTCTAGTGGGGATTGTTTCTGTCTCTTTGCAACTACTGAGTCTTTGAATACCTCTAATCACATCTCTCAACTTGGTTATTTGAAATGAGATGAGTTGTCAGAGAAGGTGATGGAAGCAATCCAATTCGAATCAGACTTTATTGTCATGACCAAGTGTCGTGAAATTTGTTTTGTGGCAGCATTATTGTTCAATACAGGTGAAAAATTGCGATAAATTTCATTTCCGTAAATACACTATTTAAAAAAAAAGTTGTGCAAAAGGAGAGGTAGTGTCTGCGGTTCATTGCCCATTCAGAACTCTGATGGCAGAAGCGAGGAAGTTTAATTTTTTTAAAAAATGTAGACGTACAGCACAGTAACAGGCCATTTCAGCCCACAAGTCCAGCCCACCCAATTTACTTTCAATTAACCTACACCCATGGTACTTTCCAAACGGTGGGAGGGAACTAGAACCCTTGGGGAGAACCCACTCAAACATGGGAAGAACGTACAAGCTCCTTACAGATAGCCCAGGATTCCTGATCGTTGGGGCTGTAAAGGTGTTGTGCCAACTGTGCTACTCCAGCTGTTTTTGTGCTGTTGAGTGTGCATCAGTTACAGCTTTTAAAGGGCATTTAGACTGGTACTTGGATAGGAAAGGGGTAGATTAGTATGGGTAAAGGAGTTAAACAGCAAAATGTTTGGATGCTGTGATTGTAGATTGCACAAAATGCTGGAGAAACTCAGCAAGTCACACAGCGTTCTTTACACAGCAAAGATAAAGATACAGATCCAACATTTCCGGCTTGAGCCCTTTATCAAGTTCTGAACAAAAAGCAGGCAGGAGTTTGAATAAAATGGTGGAGGAAGGGAAAGGGGAGGAGGCGATCACAGGGGAAGGTACCAAAAGGGTGATTAGTGGGAAGGGATAAGTGGATGAGGGAGTCACAGAGGGAGTGGTCCCTGCGGAAGGAGGAGAGGGGAAAATGTGTCTGGTGATGGGATCATGTTGTAGGTGACAGAAATTGAGCACTTGAGGTTGGTGCAGTGGTAGGTGAGAAAGGGTCAAGGGCCTGTTTCTGTGCTGTACAACACTATACACAGCAAGCAGGTGATTTTTAATCTGAATGAAACTATTTTTAAACATTAGAAGACAAGCAAATATTTCCAAAATACAATAGGTTCAACCATTGAGCAGGATCTTTCTGATCAGGAGGCATAGTTCTGAGAAAACTCAAATAATTTGTTTCTTTATTTCTTCAGGGTTTGCGAAATGACTTGAAAGCAGCTATGGATAAGATAGACCAGCAGTATTTAAATGAGATTGTGGCTGGACAGGAGCAAGGTGAAGAGGAGGAGCAAAATGACCTGAAAGTTCATGAAGAAAACACCACAATAGAGGAACTGGAGGTAAGAACTGCATTCATTTCTACCTTACTCCTTACTCCTTAGGGTTCTCTAAACCAGCCATTCTCAACCTTTTTCATCAATAGCCCCCACTAGTACTGTTCTTCCCGTGAAGCAGACAAGTTTTAGTTTTTTGGATATTTCTCTCTTACCCACATGGTTTTTATATATTTATGTTCCATGAGGGTGAAAAGCTTTTACTTAAATGTGCTGGAGCCCCATGAAGAATGGGTGTTCTAAACAAAAGATCAATGTTTTAATCTATCTAATCATTGGTTTTATCGTCTAATACCGTTTTACTAAGAATAGCTTCCTTTTAAACTTGTTTGAGAGATGATGAGTATTGTGGACAAGGCCAGCATTTATTGCAAATACCAGTTTGCTGCTATGTCTTCATGTTCATGGCCTAGTTTACTTTTTCATCTTGCCACACTCTTCCCTCCTTCTGTTGGGTGGAAGATTCAAAAGTGTGAATCTTACACCACCAGATCAAGGATAGTTTCTTTTGCCGATATCAGACTCCTGAATGATCCTCATGAATAAAATGATGCCCTTGCGCTGATCTATCTCTGCACTTTGTACTGTATTTTATTTGCTGTACTCACATATGGATTGACTTGCTGGATAACACGCAAAACAAACTTTTTCATGGTTTGTTTATATTGATTAACTATTCACATTTCTTTATTTGGTTGCATGTATTCGCTGTGTACAGTTTTGTTTGCACTACCAGTAAGGGGTAATTTTGCCTGGCCCGCAGGAAAAAGAATCTCAGGGTTGTACGTGATGTCATGTATGTCCTCTGACAATAAATCTGAAATCTGAACCTCTGAACACGTGGCAAAAAGCTTGAATTTGAATGTTCCCAGTATTTTCTATTTCTAATACTGTTTGACAGAGATCAATACATTTTTGAACTTGAGATCATTGAGTTCAGGAAAGTGTTACTGAGGTCAACTATTGACTCTGACCTGAAAACAACATTTGGAAAACAATTTCAGCAACTTTGAATAAGTTGTTTGCCATTTGATTTAGCTGCTGTTAAGTGGTTAATTTCCAGTACTTTAACATATAAGAGCTAATGGTTTGTTTTTTCAATGCAGGCCTTGGGTGAGTCCTTGGGTCAGGGAGATGACCATAAAGACATGGACATTATAACCAAAGTGCTCAGGGTAAGATTGCATCCATTAATAGTACACTGATGGGATGTTTTGCCTAGTGAGTTAGATCATTTGCTGATCAGTGGTTCTCAACTTTCTTTTACCACCTACAGATCCACTTGTGTATTCCTTTACTGCCAACCACCTACCATAAAGCCATGGGCCACAATTTTGGGGGAGGGGGGTGCTGAATGTGAATGCACATGGATGTCTGAGCTCAACCACTGACTGGATTTTGGTTTGTTTTAGTGGGAATATTTTTTGAGAATTTTTGTTGTTGTCATTATCTTGTACATATTATATCAGCGGCGTTTGGCCTTGCTGAGCAGTTGCAGGTCATCTTTAACAGCCCACTGATTACCAGTTTGTGCATCACACGTTGAGGAATACTGCTCCAGCAGGTTGCTGGGATGAAAGTGTCTTCTTACCGTGTGGAGAAGTCCAGAGTGATCTGCAAGGACCTTCACAATAATATGTCAGCTGTTTTACTTTAAGTCAATCGCATAGATCATGTTACAAGTTTCAGGGTTACCTTCGACTTCAGATGTGGTGACCTTATAAGCAGACATCTGTTTCTTGGTGTGATTTTACTGCCCGTAATCTAATTATGCAATCACTATTGTGGAGTTGATCAAAAAATTACAACCAGGAGTCTGTGCTCTCTGTGCCATCGAGAATCTGACGCTATAATTTCCTTTCGTGCAAAATATTGATTAGAAATCTGCTCCAGTATTCTAATTTATAGAATGAATGATGATATAGCCTTGAGTCGAAATTTTCTTTCACACATTCTTAAGTGCACTCTTCCAGTATTTCCAATCAGTCTTACCAAGACCAATCTCCCTTATTGTTTCATTTTACTGACAACAGTGAACACACTTAATCAGATCTTGCTTTCACCCAACTAATGGCATAATGCTCCCCAAGAATGGGAATAATATTTGCTTTTCAATATCCTCATCAGCAATCTTGTCCAACGTTTTGTGATAAACGCTTTGATTTCAATAGGTTCTATATTTAAGCTAATTTTTGCCTTGCTCAACTAGGTTCTGTTCCCAGGTCCAGGTAGCAGGGCCAGGTTGAAGCTGATAATGCCTCTTGTTTTGCACTGTCCTTCCAACAACCAAAGCTGATCACCTGTTTCTTAGTTCCAATCCTGTGGCTGAAAATTAGACCTTTGAACAATGTGATTTTTACTCTCCCAAGAACTATATTAGTTAGCCCGCTCTCACATGATTCAGTTGTATTTTCCCAAGAGTGGACTTTTATCAAGGCTCTTTAAAAACCTCCTGCATGGTTTTCTGGCTCAGAAGGTTGAGGCACAAGGGATCTGAGATGAGGCAAACTGACCTCACGTAGAGGATCGTGGTGGATGGGCGTTTCTCTCGAAGTCTATAACAAGTGGTACACAGAAAGGATTGATGCTGGAACCTTTGTTATATATAAATTGGTGTTCTTAAAAGATGAAGATGGCTACCTAAGGATAACAAGCCATAGATCAGCTAATGACAGAGGTGACAAATCCATCCAGGTGAACGTGAAATTTAAAGATCTGGGAGGGTACAATTTTTCACGTGGGGAGATTGTAAATCTATCTGCCTCCACCACCTCGTCTAGCAGCTAGTTCCAGATAACTATGTTTAAAAGGTGTCTGTGCAGGTACTTGGATAGGAAGGGCAGAGAGCGAGATGTGTTTAATGCAAGCAAAAGGGATTCACATGGAGGAGAAGGTCCGAAATGGTTCTTTTCTGTGCTGCATGTTCCGCTAATTCCAGTGGTTTACTAATTAACCGGGATGAAGTCGCTCCAATGAATTTTGAGGATGGAGCGGAGACAACGCTGGTGGAAGCGTTCTAGGAGCCGTAGGTGGTGCCGGTAGAGGACCCATGATTCGGAGCCGAACAGGAGTGTGGGTATGACAACGGCTCTGTATACGCTAATCTTTGTGAGGTTTTTCAGTTGGTTGTTTTTCCAGACTCTCTTGTGTAATCTTCCAAAGGCGCTATTTGCCTTGGCGAGTCTGTTGTCTATCTCATTGTCGATCCTTGCATCTGATGAAATGGTGCAGCCGAGATAGGTAAACTGGTTGACCGTTTTGAGTTTTGTGTGCGCGATGGAGATGTGGGGGGGCTGGTAGTCATGGTGGGGAGCTGGCTGATGGAGGACCTCAGTTTTCTTCAGGCTGACTTCCAGGCCAAACATTTTGGCAGTTTCCGCAAAACAGGACGTCAAGCGCTGAAGAGCTGGCTCTGAATGGGCAACTAAAGCGGCATCGTCTGCAAAGAGTAGTTCACAGACAAGTTTCTCTTGTGTCTTGGTGTGAGCTTGCAGGCACCTCAGATTGAAGAGACTGCCATCCGTGCTTTACCGGATGTAAACAGCGTCTTCATTGTTGAGGTCTTTCATGGCTTGGTTCAGCATCATGCTGAAGAAGATTGAAAAGAGGGTTGGTGCGAGAACACAGCCTTGCTTCACACCATTGTTAATGGAGAAGGGTTCAGAGAGCTCATTGCTGTATCTGACCCGACCTTGTTGGTTCACGTCTCCAGAATGGAGGACCATCGCCTTCCCAAGATCGTGTTATATGGCGAGCTCTCCACTGGCCACCATGACAGAGGTGCACCAAAGAAGAGGTACAAGGACTGCCTAAAGAAATCTCTTGGTGCCTGCCACATTGACCACCGCCAGTGTGCTGATATCGCCTCAAACCGTGCATCTTGGCGCCTCACAGTTCGGCGGGCAGCAACCTCCTTTGAAGAAGACCGCAGAGCCCACCTCACTGACAAAAGACAAAGGAGGAAAAACCCAACACCCAACCCCAACCAACCAATTTTCCCCTGCAACCGCTGCAACCGTGTCTGTCTGTCCCGCATCGGACTTGTCAGCCACAATCGAGCCTGCAGCTGACGTGGACTTTTACCCCCTCCATAAATCTTCGTCCGTGAAGCCAAGCCAAAGAAAAAAAAACTAATTAACCAATGATGTCATTTTCCAGGCATATCTTTCAGCACAGACTTGGTGCTGAGCTCATAAATTAATTTATATGAAACACAACCTTTAAGATACAGTATCTTAATGTGTAGCTGTTACATGTTTTGGGGTTTCCTAAATCGTCATCTTGTAAGCAACCTTGTGTTTCTTGGTGTAATTAAAAAAAACAACTTCTCATTATTTGTCACTTGTTGAGTAAGACCGTAGCATCTAGAAGTGTAATGTGCAAGAAGATGGCTGTTCTGACCAACCTGGTCTGAACAGTTCCTTCCACACAGGTGACCTCCTGTGAATGAGCGCTGCCTTTTATGCGGTACACCAAAGAGGATGTAGTACACCAAAGAGGATGATCCAATGCTTGCTGTTCCCAATGGTGCATGTCATGGTTCAACTTCTCTATGATGTTCCAAGAATCTCCTGTCCACCATGTCACCACTCGCCCTCAGTCAGTTCTCCAAAAAGTAGCTGCTTTTGTATTCAATAATCAGACATTCTTCCTATCTGGCGGCACAGTTAGAAGTGTAATGTGCAAGAAGATGCTGTTACAGTGCCAGCGGCTTGGGTTTGAAACCGTTGAGGTCTGTAAGGAGTTTGTACGTTCTCCCTATGTCTGCGTGGGTTTCCTCCAGGTGCTCTGGTTTACTCCCACCCTTCAAAATGTACCAGGGTTGTAAGTCATTTGGGTGTAATTGGGCGGTCCAGGCTTGTGGACTGAAAGGGACAATTACCATGCTGTATGTCTCTGTCTAAATGTAAAATTTTAAATGTCCTGTCTGTACAATCAATACACAATAAAAAAAATTACAACACTGGGGTTTGCCATTGTATCGGTGCTAATGACAAGTCAGAGTTTCTGGTGAACCTGACTTTGGAATACCAATACTAAACATGCACATTTTTTTTTTTCCGCTGTTTTTTGAAAAATTAAGCATTATTTTACTCTAATTTCTTTTATGAAGTACTTGAATCTACTTCTACTTTCTCTCTTTCAGTTTCTTCTGGGAGTTTGGGCAAAAGATCTAAATGCTAGAGAGGATTATTTAAAGTGCAGTGTCCAAGGTAAATTGGCCGGGGCAACTCACAAGCAGACAGAATCCTACTTAAAGCCTCTCTTCAGGAAACTTCGGAAGAAGGTAAGAAGCCTGAAGCTGCTGGAGTCACCTCAGTGCTTCAGTTAGTAGCAAGGATTCATAAAGTTGACTGGAATCAAGTGGTTAATTTAACTCAACAGGAATGGAGATTCTCAAAAATAGCCTATTGTAGATGTAAAAAAGGTTGTTTCGCATGGAGGGAGCGCTAAGACAAGAGGGTACAACTTCATGATTGCAGGGTGTCCGCTTAGAACAGAGAATTTCTTGAGCTAGAGGGTAGTAAATTTGTAGCCACAGGAAGTTGTGGAGGCCGGGTCATTGGGTGTATTTAAGGCAGAAATTGATAGGTTCTTGATTGGCCAGGGCATCAAAGGTTATGGGGAGAAGACCAGCAGTGGGGCTGAGTGGGGTAATAGAACAGCTCATGATTGAATGATGGGGCAGACTCGATGGGATGAATGGCCTATTTCTGCTCCTATGTCTTATGGTCTTAAATCAAAATAAAAGCAGGGAATGGTGGTAATAACATTTTTGGAGTGAGAAATGTTTAACAGCTTGGTTCAACGACCTTTTATCAGTTTCACTGCCAAGTGTTTTCAATAGTGGGTATGTGGTCTGAGAATTCTGCAGAATTGGAGATCAGAGTGTTTCTGCTTAAAGGATTTAATTGAACTCTTTAAGGTTCTTTGATCCTGACTATACCAGAAATAAATGATTCTAGGGGACCTTATCCTTAGCCCCCTGAACTCTGCTTGTACCGTTGCAGAGCACGAGAAAGCTGATTGTGACATTCTTAATGAATGTATTATTTTCTCTGATTACTGACCTTGATATATTTTTGACATAGGATAGACAGGGCAAGTCAGTCATGGTTAGTGCTGACATAAAATTTGTTGTGATTTCAAGAAATATAATCTTTTGGAAATAATGTGAAATGAGAGTATATTTCTTTTTCTTTGTTCCCCAGACTTTGCCACAGGACATTAAAGAATCTATAACTGATATTATCAAATTCATGTTACAGAGAGAGTATGTTAAGGTATATTTAAACAATTATTAAACATATTTTACTTTTTTTGTTGTTTTTATAACTTAAAATTAATTTTGATAGATGAATGTTTTTTTGTTAGTTTTTAGCCTTGTGGAATACATTGTTTTTATACTAACAAAATCATCTTCAGTCAAATAAAATATAGATTTCTTTTTTTAATTTAAAGGCAGGTTAATCTTTACAGTCTCTAGAGGGGATCTTAAGTGAAGATAAGAACTTAAAGAATAGAAACAGGAGTCGGCCAACCGGCCTGTCGAGCCTGCTCCGCCATTTAGTAAGATCAGCGCTGATCTGGACGTAGATTCAACTGCACATACCCTCCTTTCTCCATAAATCTCAATTCCCATATTCTTCAAAATCTTTGTCTTAAATACACGCAAGAAGACAGGCTCTACTGTTCCCTTGGATAGAGAATTCCATAGATTCACTACTCTCTGGGAGAGGGTAGTGGAGCTGAGTGGGAAAATGGATCAGCTCATGATGAAATGGCAGGGAAGATTCGATGGGCTGAATAGCCTATTTCTGCTCTTATGTCATGTGGTTTTATGGTCTAATTGTTACTGTTGAACTGAATTAGTGTACGGTCACCAGACCACTTGCTGTATACATAAGTGCCTTTGTTGAGTTTACTTAATCGTGGAAATTTTACTGCTCATTTTGGTGATACAATTTTATCCAAATTGTTCTATATTTCCTGCAGGCGAATGATGCTTACCTTCAGATGGCCATTGGAAATGCTCCCTGGCCTATTGGGGTCACCATGGTCGGTATTCACGCACGTACAGGTCGAGAAAAGATCTTTTCCAAACACGTGGCACATGTGTTAAACGATGAAACACAGCGGAAATACATTCAGGTTTGTTTCAAAACTCTCAATTTGGAGATCCTTGCTGACCTTTGAAAGGAATTGGGAATTTTTAAGTATCTGATTTGTTGTCATTGAGTTGTACAGCATGGAAATGGATCTTTTGGCAAATTGTGTACACCAACCCTCAAGTACCCATTGATACTAATCCTTTTTTTAATTCTCCCCCCATTCCCAACCACTCCCCTCCACCCCTCGGGATTCTATGCTCACCCTCAAAGTGTGGGCAATTGACCCACCTACTTGCATGTCTCTGGGATGTGGGAAGAAACTGGAGTCCCCCCGGGGGAAACCCATGCAGTTCACAGAGAGAACGTGCAAACTACACACAGACAGAATCAGGTTTATTGTCAGGAATATGTGTCACGAGTTTGTATTTTTGCGACGGCAGTGCATTGCAGATGCAAAAATTGGTATAAATTATAAGCAGTGTATTTAAAAATAAATTTAGTGCAAAAGAGAAAAAAGTGAGGCAGCATCTGTGGTTCATTGCCCATCAGAAATCTGATGGCAGAGGGGAAGAAGCTGTTTTTGTACCATTAGGTGCTCATCTTCAGGCTCTTGTACCACTTCCTTGATGGTAGCAATGAGAAGAAGGCAAGTCCTGGGTGGTGAGGGTCCTGGATGATGGAGGCTGCTTTCTTATAGATGTCTTTAATGGAGTGAAGACTGATGTCCGTAATGGCACTGGCTGAGTTCACAACTCTCTCTAAGCTTCTACCTGCCCTGTGCCTCCGTACCAGACAGTAATGCAACCAATGAGAACATTGTCAAAATTTGCAAGAGTCTTTGGTAACAAACCGAATCTCCTCAAACTCCTATCGAAGTATAGTCATTGACAATCCTTCTTCTCGATTGCATCAACATGATGGCCCCAGGACAGATCTTCAGAGATGTTGGCACGCAGGAATTTGAAATTTGGCAGCACTTGAGGTCAGGATTGTTCCTAGGTTGCTGGAGTGATGTGGCAGCAGCAAAACCGGTTGTGCCACAGTTTTTTGATAGTTAACTCCGCCACTAACAATTATACTGGAGGAGAGAAAATGTGGGCTGACTTCAGTTCAAGGATTTCTATGTCCACAGGGACCTCTGCACCAACTTCCTTTAGTACTAGTATGTGGGTGTGATTCTAATGTGCTGAGTAACGTTTCAATATCACCCCTTTGCCATTGTTTTCATTGGAACAGAGGAAAGATTCAATAGAACAATAGAGAGCTCTACCAGAGAAACAGGCCTTTCGGCCCACTGATGCCCCACCCTCACCACTATGTACACTAATGGGGGAAGTGCTCAAGTCCAAAACATCAACTGCCTTTTATATATTTGTGATAGTACAGATCTATCACCAATGTATATAATGTATATAGTTACAGTATCTAGACTGTGCTTCCAGCGATTGGCTGAGAGCTAAGCCACGCCTACTGTCTGGGCCTTAAAGGGTTGTGTCCCTCGCCAGGTCAAATCATTCCGGACTGGTCGGCCACCCATGAAGAGCTCCTGTCTTTTGCTAATAAAAGCCTTGGTTTGGATCAACAAGTCTTTGGTTCTTTCGACGAGCTCCACAATATTGCTATGTAACCTGCTGAGTTTCTCTAGAACTTTGTGTGTGCTGCACTGCACACCGGCCTCTGCAGAATTATTGATTGCCTTTTCAAGATTCTTTTATTGTCTTGTAATAAAGCAGAAAAAGAGTTTATTACCCAAAATTTCCTACCGTAAGGCAGACAAAGATTTGCCATCAGCAGAAACTGCCCAGCACCCCTTAGAATCAGAGAAAGAGAAACAAAAGAGAGTCTCCCCCCCCCCCCCCACCCACCAGAGTCTCTGAGAGTCTGTGGATTTTCCTCCAGCGCTCCCACAGTCACACAGCCTTCAGTCCAAGCCATTAACAAACCGAGCTCCAGATTTGAACCACTGACATGATCAAGAAACCTTCAGTGTCCTCGGCACCCTTTTGCATTCTGCTTCCAATACTGGTAGCCTTTCAGCCAATCTCCAGCAGTCTGCAGCCTGGTGCGAGTATTTTGGCTGCAGTCGCCAGCAGCCTCGCCTCAAGTCACCAACGGCCTGCCGCCTGTGAGTTTTCAGCCTCGGAGTCCCTCGCTGGTCTGCCACCATATCCATGCTGCTGTATTAATCTAATTGATTATTCTCAGACCCCTAGACTTAACTGCCATTACTTAACATAGCAGAGAGATGATGAAGGGGGCAGAGTTTTAAGGAATCCTCTTCACTGCTATCATCAGGGAAAAGGGACAGGAGCCTGAAGACGAGCGCTCAGCAGCACACGGACGGCTTCTTTTCCGCTACCATCAGATTCCTGAATGATCAATGAACCACAGACACTGCCTCACTTTGACTTTTTCTTGCACTATATTTGTAAAGTGGTTTATATCAAGGTTTGCCCTGTGACGCTGCCGCAAAACAACAAATTTTGTGACCTGTTCATGACAATAAATTCTGATTCTTTATGATCAGAGAGGATCAAAAAATGATCTAGAGGAACGAGTAAGGCATCAACAATGGTGGTGGGGGGTGGTTTGTGGTTTTAAGAAATGGGCTTGTTCAAGATTACTTTGGAATGGAATTAGTTAATGAGCAAAAACAATGAAAAGTAAGTTGGTCAATAGCTGTGGCCTCATACCCAGAGCAGATATATCAGAAATCAAGGAGCACCGAGGTTGTTATTGCAGAAGGAGAAGAAGGATAATAAAGTAATTTTCACCCAGAGTGTGAGGGGTCTGGAATTCACTGCTTGAAAGAAAGGAGAGAGCAGGCCTACCCACATTCAAGATGTACCCACACAGACATACCTAGTTGTTGGCATGGACATGGTGGGCCAACAACTGCTAAACTCCAAGGAATACAGACACAACCAGTTTAGCCTTTCTTGACCCTTTCATCCCAGAAACTTCCAGTTTTCATCCAATTGGACTATAGTAAAAATACGAGGCTGGAGAAACTTGGCAGGTCAAACAGTGTACTTTATATAGCAAAGATAAAGATACAGAACCAACTTTTTGGACTTGAGCCCTTCTTCAAGATATGACTCTACGACCAGCACCTGAAGGACTGTAGAGCTGGAGATCGAGAACTGGGGAGTGTGATTAGGCTAGTTCATTCTTTCTTAACTGGTGGTCCATGGGTGTGATGCAGGTAGTCTGCAGTGACATGGCAAAGACTAATATTAATAGCGATGTATCAAACAAGGTTATAAATTTGATGACAAATACAACAAAAATTTTCAAAATGTTCCCACAAAAACAAACTAAAAATCCTGTTGGTGGTCCAGAAAGGTTCTAGATCACTGGCCCTTCCCCTTCTCACTGGTAATTAAAGAAGTACTTAAGGTGATCTGTGGGAGAAAAGAGGTTGAGAACCACTGGCACATGACTTTTTTGGCCATCATGGATGTGAAGGGCTGAATCTCCAGCATCCATGTCATAAAATGGTTGTGGATTTAGTGCTAAAATAAGGTACTTCTACTACTTTCAAAATACAATTGCCATTAACTTTATGCCGGTCCTTGGATCAGAGACAGAAGTTTCAATCTGCCCAGTTATGACTGATTGCCATTCGCAGTCTTGATCTTTAACAGAGACTGTTCATTGGTGACCTTGCAACTTGCCAGGAAACTGAAAATCACAGCCAAGAAATATGTTGCGAAATCAACTAGCTGTTTAAAACTGTTAATATATTCTGTCAACAATGATAAATAATAAACCTGGAATTTCAGTGTTTTGCAACCTGTTAAATTTAGAAGGGAAGATGTATAGAAGTTCATTTTTGAGTATTTGTCTTAATTAATGAATAGCTTGTGCAAAATGGGAAAACATTGGAGAGAAGAATCATTCAGAACAGGTACAAGAAACATGTACGGCCTTTTTTTCTGATTGTTGAAGAACATGAGTTTACAGTGTTCATATGCTGGCTTAAATGAACTCCTAGCAAACACCTAAAGTTGTATTTATCACACAGCACTAAATTGTTCCAGTGTAAACTTCTATAATAGTTACAAGGCTGCCCCAGGTAACAAATGTGTTCGATTTTTATACACATCCGCAAGTCCATTTTGTCTCTAATTTGCACAAAAAGCACCTGATATGGTGCCATTTCAATCTGCTATGCTTTTGATGTTATTCGTTCTAAAAAGCTCCATGCTAATAAAGCACATAAACTGATGTTCAAAAAAACACTGACTAAAAGTGGAGAGAAATGAAACACCGGATGTCTGAATTTAATGAAGTCTGATGATCCTACCCTGTTCCCAGGTCTGCCAGTGTTAGAAAATAAAATTGAAAAGTATTGGAATTCTAAATTGTAAAGTGATTATGTAATATAATAGTTATAACAGAATTCCAAGTTCCTTTTTTTGATAAATAAAACTTGGGTACCTAGGTTTGTGAATCACAGAAAATTTGTGGAAAGGCAAGTTGTGGTAAGGGCATTGTGAAGGGATGATCGAGGGATTGAATGAGTGGGTGGAAGTTAATGTGAGAAGGTGTGAGGTCTTGCACTTTGTTAAGAGGAATCAAGAGGCAGATTATTATCTAAATGGAGAGGGGCTGCAAATGAGGGAAGTTAGAGCTATACGTAGATCATATGGTGAGCAGGTAGGGTAAAAATGAACCGTTGGCCTTGATTGCAGAGATTGGTGTTTAAAAAGAGTATGCTTTACAATTGTATAGGGTGTTGGTGAGCCTCCAAGTGGACTACTGCACTGTGGTTTGGTCCCAATTCCTAAAAAAGGATATAGTAGCATTGGAGTGAAACACGAAAGTCTACAGACACAATGCAACGATTGAAGTAAAACCCCAATGCTAGAGAAACTCAGCAGGTCACACAGCATACTTTATATAGCAAAGATAAAGATATTTCAGGCTTGAACCCTTCATCAAGATATGAGCAAAATGTAGGCAGGCATCTGGAATCAGGCTACATAAAGTACACTGTGTGTCTTGCTGAGTTTCTCCAGCATTGTGTTTTTACTATAGTAGCAGTGGAGGCAGCCTGGAAGGGATTCACCTGGCCAGTCCCTGGGATGAAAGGATCATGAAAGGTTAAACTGGTTGTGTCTGTTTTCGTGGAATTTAGCAGAATGAGAAGTGGCCTTCTTGAAGCTACTAAGAGAGCTTGATGGGTGGACGCTGAGATGTTTCCACTTGTGGAAAATTCCCCAACCAGGAGCCATAATAGAGGGGCATAGGCATTTCTTCTCACAGAGGATAGTGAATCTTTGGATAATGGAAGCTTGCCCATCAGAAGAGTTGGCATTTTAAATTAAAATATTAAATGTAGGCATCTAACACAGTAACAAGCACTTTTGCCCAATTATTGCCCAGTTGGCCTACAACCTCCAGTAAGTTTTGAAGAATGGGAGGAAAGTTGAGTGCTCGGAAGAAACTCATGCAGACACTGGGAGAATGTACAAACTCTTTCGAGACAGCGTGGGATTCAAACCCCGGTCCTGAGCGCTGGTACTGTAGCAGCACTGCCACCCTAAAGTAAAGATGGATTGATTAGAAGGGGTTTGAGGACTGTTGGAATCTGGCACAAAAGGGATGAGATGTGGTAGATCTGCTGTGATGAGACTGAACAGTATGGCAGGTTTGAGGGGCCATCTCCTGCTCCTATTGTGCTCTTTCGTTTAAGACTATATTGAATATTTTTCTTCCGCCTTTTCTAGGGGATGAAGAGATTGATGACCATCTGTCAAAAGCATTTTCCAACAGACCCGTCTAAGTGTGTCGAGTACAATGCTCTTTGATCTGCTCGCTTCTGAGTGGAATACATTATTATTCTTCAGTTGGAGAACCTGGAAGGGTCGGCGATTATAAAGAAAATTGTGTGTGACCATGCAAGTACTTCGTATATGACATTTTGTTCTTCAGAAAAGCATCAAAATTTAACATTTCTTGGCCTCAACAATTGTTTGTTTAATATTACATACATTGTAAACATCTGTCTTCAATTCTCTTCAATTAGCCTTTCAGTAATTGAACCCGTTTTTCTATTGAAAAAGGGCAGAACAAGTCACATAATACTTTGGGGGATGGGCAAGGAGAAAATGCAATCAGGAGTTGACTTTTTATATAGACATGGTTAATAAATGGTATCCATTTAGTAAAAGGTTTTGACTTAATCACACTTTTTGGCCCTCAGTTACTCTCTAATATTCTATTGCCTTGTTTGAGTCCTTGTTGTGTTGCAATATAAAAGATTGAGATGCATTCTGTCCAAGCAACATCAATTGATGCTTTGGACAAAGTTTCTTGGAGACCTAGCATCCGGAATCCCTATCTGGGCTGTTAAAATGTAATACTGTACTGCTATGGTGCCAATTTACAATGATCTCCTTCTCTTGTTGTGTTCACTTGGCACTTCTGCATCTCTTTAGCCCCTTGGGGCTCCGTGTCCTGGTTTTCAGGGACTACCAGCAAGCGCACATACTTCAGGTCCCCGTTTTCTGACTGGTTTTGTACCCAACTACCCGCTGGTTCGTACCAGTTCCGTACTGCAGTTTACCCATGGACCCAGTCTGGAGTATATATTAGGTAAGGTTAAAAGTGGCCGGAGTCCAAAGGGTTAAAGAGATCCTGATGTGTACGTTTTTCTTCTTGGAAGGTCCAAATGAACCCTGGTGCATTGAGTCCAATCGTTGCTGCATTTTAGTTTAAGTTTATTTGTTACGTTATTCAAAATTTTATTCTGTACTCAAAAATACACAAAGTGGTTCAGGGAGAAGGGTTCTTCTGTGAGCTGTCTTACAGGTTAACATTCATGCAGGCATGTAATGTAGAACAAGAACACAATTACAGGGCATAGGATGACAATACAAGTATGATCATTCAACACCAAGCAAGGGCAGTCTAAGAGCCCTATTGTGGGATTCATTCAGGAACCTGATGGCTGCACAGAAGAAACTGTCTTTAAGTTGGTGGGTGCATGCTTTCACACTCTAGCCTTCTCCCCAATGGAGGGAGGGAGAAGAGCGTGTGTCCGGGTGTGATGGGCCCTTCAATGTGTTGGCTGCTTTTCCCAGGCCACGGGAGATGCAAATGGTGGGGAGGGATGTTTGTGTGATGTTCTGAGCTGCATTCACACCTTCTGTAGCTAAAGCAGCAGTCAGGTGGCTCTGTATAGCTGAAGTTATTCATCTATGATTTTCTCTTTCTTTGGTCTCTATCCTGTCTGGGTTTTACACCACACCCTGCCTCATGTCTGCACTCAGCCCCACTGCAAAATGTATGAAAGCGTGCTATTTGTGATGTCTTTTCTTCCATTCACCTTTCCTCATTTTTCAGCAAGTAAAAGCTGAGATGTCAGTAATCTCATCTGGAATGGACATTTTGAAATATTTCAGAGAATTTCAATTTTTATGCATCAACTTTTTGGGCCAGAAATATGTTTAAGCAATAATTCAATCAGAGTGTCATTAGGAACTCAGGGAACATGAGAATCTCCAGCCACATGAGCCAAGACATCTCTCCTTGGTCTGATATGCCCGATATTACTTTGGCTCACTGAGTTTCAATTCTCAAATTTCCTGAACCGGACCACCTCATTTTTACTAGAGATGTCCAATCCCTTTACGCCTCTATCCCCCATACAGAAGGTTTCAAAGCACTTCTTTCTGAACAAAAGACCCAATCTGTCATCCTCCTCTGCTTGCAGAATTTGTCCTCACTCTTAATAACGTCATCTTTAACTCATCTATCTTCCTTCAAATCAAAGGAGTAGCCATGGGGACCATCAACATGGCACTCCCCCCATATATCCTCCATTGCCCACACATCTGTCCTGGCTCCCTCTGCCCCCATGCGCAACAAGGACAAGATTCCTCTTGTCCTCCCCTCCCACCCCACCAGCCTCTGCATCCAACACATCCTCCTCCACCTACTACGTGATCCCATCACTAGACACATATTCCATTCACTGGGTTTTGTTAACTCTCTCCCACGCCTCACAATCGCCTTCCCCCAGTCCTGACTCACATACACATGATAAATTCTTACCTATCCCCTTAACATATCCAATTAACACCTTTTCATTGTCTGGATTCCTCCCCCAGCCAGCATTGTCCGAATTCCTGCTGAGATTTCCTGCTTCTGATTCATTCTACATTCCTCGAAGAAGGACTCGGGCCTGAAACGTTGGCAATATAGTTTTGCTTTTTATGGACGCTGAAAAGACTGGCTGAGATCCTCCAGCCTTTCTGTGTGTTTTTACTACAATCACAGCATCTACAGACTTTTGTGTTCCACCCAGCCACGCCTGTTTGTGGACTTTGTGGAGCAACTCATGCTACATATCTGCACAGGCAAGGCCCCTCAACTCTTCCCCTGGTACATTGATAACCACATCAGGGCTGCCTCATGCACCCGCAATGAGCTTGTCAACTTCGTTCACTTTGTGGCCAACTTCCACTCTGATCTCAATCTCACCTAGTCCATCGCTGACAGCACTCTCCCCTTTCTGGATCTGTCTTTCTTCATCTTGAGAAATAAGCTTTCCATCGACATACCTTACAAACCCACCTGGGAGATCGCTTCGCTGAGCATCTTCGTTCTGTTTGCATCAGTGACTTGGATCTCACAGGGGCCAATCATTTTAATTCTATGCCCCACTCCCATGTCTGTCCATGGCCTCATGTACCATCCCACCAAGACCACCCGCATATTGGAGGAGGAACCCCTGATTTTCCATCCGGGCACTCTCCAGCCAGATGGCCTTAACACCGACTTCTCTGGTTTCTACTAACCTGTTCTCCTTTACCCCTCCCTTCCCTTCTCCTTGTCTTCTTTCCCTTAGCTCTTCATCCCCTCCCTTCTCTATTCACAGAGCCACCCCCCCCCCCCTCTCCCCGTTTGCTGCTGTGCCCTCCCTCCCTTCTCCACCTATTACCTCCTGCCTTTGGGACTGTGCTCCTCCCCCCACCACATCCCCCCTATCTTTTGTTTGGATGACCTGCTGACATTTTTCCATACCTTGATGAAGGGCTCAAGGTTCTGTATCTTTATCTTTGCTTTTAAAGGACACTGTTCGACCTGCTGAGTCTCTCCAGCGTTGTATTTTTACTTCAACCACGGTGTCTTCAGACTTTTGTGTTTTACTTCACTCCCCAACTGTCTCCACCCCACTGCATCAGCTTTGTCCAAGCTGAAATACCTCTCGCAAACAAAAATATTAATATGGACATCTACCCTTTTAAACCCCATAAGACATAGGATTAGAATCAGGCTGTTCAGCCCATCGAGTCTTCTCTGCCAATTACAGTGACCTCCATAATGTTTAGGTCATTTGATTTCAAAGGTGTTTGAGATGACTTGGGTATGTTTAATTGCTTCATTGGTGCAGGAATAAAAGAGCTGGGTTTGCTTCTAAGCTTTTGATCACCCTTTTGCCATTTTTCAATGGGAGGATGAGTTGAGGGGACTGTGTGGGGGGAAAAAAAGTGCTGTAATTTCTACATGATCCAACCAAAATGTACACAAATTCTTTGATTGCAAATTTAAAACTGCGGAGCAAATAAAAGTAAAAATGTCCCCAAACATCATGGCGGTTAATGCAAATACTGGCTGATGTTCTCTTTTCAACCCCTTTTCATGCCTTCTCTCCATAATCATTGATATCCTTTCTCATTTAAAACCTATCAATCTCCAATTTAAATTTATCCAATGCCAGGGGATGAAATGAATGTGGAGTGAATAAAAATAGGTTTAGTTCAGGATTAAACCCAGGAAATTCTGTAAACCTTTTGCAAGTCCTGCAGCAACTGTGGAAAGAGAAATGATTAACATTCCCAACAACTAGACTCTTATGGGAAAAAGTTTTGGACCTGAGCCATGAACTGCTTTACCTGCTGAGTGATTCGGCAGATTTCCAGCATCGAGAACATGAGTTAAAATTTTCATTTAATTTAGAATTATTGTAGATGAGTGCCTGGTGGCCAAGTGTGGACTTAGTGGCTTGAAGAGGCAGTTTGCATGCTCTCTTCCCCCATCAACGTGGGATCGTTGTCTGAAGCGGGCATGCAAAATCATTGAAGACCCCCTGCCCCCCCTGCCCCCCAACCCACCACCCTGCACACAGTATCTTTCAGTTGCTCCCATTAGGAAAAAGATACAGGAATATCTGAGCCAGAACCATCAGGCTGAGGAACAGCTTCTTCCCACGGGCAGTGAGAATGGTGAACGACCAAAGGAACTGCTCATATTCACCCTCCGAGACTCTCATATTCATAAAACAATATTTATTTCTTCAGTTTTGTAGATATGAATACTTGTTTTTCATATATGTTTGTCTGTATATGTGTTATGTCTGGTTGTGTGTCTGTGTGTTTTGCACTGAGGACTGGAGAATGCTTTGCAATCGGATGATAATAAACTTGACTGTAACTCTAGAACTTTGGAAAACATTCACATTGCAAACAGCTGGAAAAATTAGTGGACCTCAAATAATGATTGCATTGGGTGAATGATCATTGAATGCACAATTTAATGGTAGCAATTTCACCTGAAGAAAAAGGATTAGCTAGGTTTGATGTAAGAAAAATGTTCCTGATATTGGGGAGGTCCAGAACAAGGGGGTCACAGCCTTGGGAGAAGGAGGACACCATTGAGGACAGAAATAAGGAGAAACTTCTTCACTCAGAGTTGTGGAACTCTCTGCCACAGAATATTTGTGGGGATGGATCATTAGGTACATTTTGAAGGGTGTGTATGTGGTCCTTGTGGCTAAAGGGATCAGGGGTTTGGAGAGAAAGCACTGAGATTGCATGTTCAACTATGATTGTAATGAATGGTGGATAGTCTTGAAGGGCTGAATGGCCTTCTGCTCCTATATTCTGATCTTTATAAAGTTCAAATTTATTATCATCCAATTGTACAAGTACAACCCGACCAAACAGCGTTCTCCGGTCCTTGCTGCAAAACTATGCAAGCACACAAACAGAGATCACACATAAGACAAATGATACATATGCAGTACTTATGTACATATACAAAAATAATAAATATTTTTGGAAAATAAATAATAGAGTTATGGAGGATGTGTATGAGCAGTTCGTCTGTCGTTCAGCATTCTCACTGCCCGTGGAGGGAAAAAGCTTTGCTGATGTATTACAAAGTGTAAAGCTAAATTTGCGTGCTCAAGAAACAGTTAATATTTCAATGTATTCACATGTATTATGCGTGTAATTATTGCATGTATGTTTATTTGCTTCATACTCCTTTAAGCCTACACATAATAATTCTGAACAGAGGCAAGTTGTTCCCACACTCTCAGAATTATATTGGAATGGAGAGATAATTTACCAGCTGGTGAGTAGAAACAGTTACACCAATCAAGGTTTTAGTTTGAAGTTTTTATGGGAACTTTCTGCATTTGAATGTTACGTTTAGAGGTTTTGAGAACCAGGTATAAAATGTGTATGATTATTATGGTATTGTAGAGAAAACGTGGAACTACCCCGAATTAACCTTTGATAAAGGAGTTAATTTCTAATGAAAACTCCCAAGTGGCAATAACTCCAGACTATGGCAATTTATGGAATGAACCCATTCAGAACCCAAATAGTCTGGGAAAAAAAAAGTTCTCACAGTTCTTCTGTAACAATTTCCAGCTGCCGGTTGTGTTTGAAGCCAGAAGTGAAATTGTCTTTGGATAAATTGTATTATGACAGCTGCATCCCATCATTAATCCATTTTCTTCATCAATTTATTGGTCAAGATCACACCTCAATTAAAGATACTCAGCAATGAATAAGATCTATTTATTTTTTGTTACAGCAGCATTAATATTGCATCTCTCGATTCCTGCGTGCCCAGATGATGAAGGTGATGATGAACGAAGTTGATGAGTTTCTGCTGTGGTGAAGTCTAATGAACTGTTACGGTGGCAAATGTGGTAAAAATAGTTGAAAAACATACTAATCTTTGTTTAAGAAGCTTGTGTGAACAATTTTTAACATTGGTCTTAATTTGGTTTTATAGAATTATCTGAAAGCAAGGTCAATTTCAGGTGAGGTGCCATTTCCAATGTTTGCCTCTTTGAAAGTAGTCCAAGAATTGTATCATGAATGTTGTAAGTGAAAGGTTAATGCCATTCTCCTCGGGGACAGATATTTTTCAAATACAAGGTGAAATTAATTCTTTGCATATTAAAGAATAACACATTTCTAGAGCACCTTATGGTAAAACATCCTGCAGCCAAGATTTTTGATCTACGCAGTCCAAAATCTATAAATCGAGACAAAACTGTAAGTGCTAGAAATCTGAATTCAAAACAGAAAATGTTTGATTATATTCCAGGTTATTGAAAGAGGAAAGGGATGAGATTTCTGTAGCCTTGACAGAGATCTTTGTATCCTCGCTAGTAACAGGTGCGTCCCAGTGGACCAGAGAGTAGTCAATGTTGTCTCTTTGTTCAAAGAGAGAAATGGGGATGATCCAGGAAATTACAAGTCATTAAAGCCTCACATCAGTGGTAGGGAAATGATCAGAATTTACTGCCATGAACAAGTCATGAAATTCGTTGCTTTGCTGCAGCGTCACATTAACATTCATATGATGAATCTTACATTACTATAAAAAAGTAATAGTGGATTATTCAGGAATATGATGGCAGTGGGATGAAGCTGTGCAATGCACACTTGGAAAGGCGTGGTTAGGTTTGGGACAGCATGGCTTTGTGCAGCGCAGGTCATGTTTTTTTTGAGGAGGTGGCAAATATGGTTGACAAGGTTAGGGCAGTGGATGTGGTCTGCCTGGACACGCAAGGCATTTAATGGCTAATTCAGAAGGTGCAGATGCATGGGATATACGGTGGGTAGTTTAGATTCAAAAATTGGAAGACCGATCCAGGCCTCAACTCTTCTGTGCCCATTCTCCCCATCACCTACAATCCTCCAATGTTTGAAAAATTCATCTTTCTTTTTAATGCTCCCAATGATCCAGCTTCTACCTTTAGGGTGGATAATTCCAGTGATTCCATGATGGAGTCACACAACACAGAGCAAGGCAATGGAATTAGTTTTGTTTTAACTGCAGAGATGGCAGAGAGAGCGACTAAGTGATCTTCACTCATGTCGTCAACATGAAAATTAAAGTTAATATTTCCCATTTTGAATGTTAAATGAGGTGGAGTGGTCTGTATCGTTTGTTTTAATCACACCATCCAGTAGATAGTGATTCATCCCTGAAACTTCCAGCTCCTTCAGAGCTTTGTTTCTAATTCTAGCTTTCTGTGTTCTTTGGATTGGAATTGTTCCACCTATGGCAGTCTTGCCTTCAGCTGCGTGGTCTTTAAGGAATTCCCTCCCTTAACCTCTGCATCCCCAGCTTTAATTCCCCTGTTATTCATCGTGTACAGACAACCAGCGTTTTGACTAAATAACCTATCCTGGTCCAACTATGTGTGACTTCCAAGAAAGCACACCAGCTTCTCTACTTCCATAGAAGCCCAAGGAAATCCACGTCACCTACATCCCTCGAGAACTTTTACAGAGGTACGATTGAGAGTGTCTTGCAGGGTGCATCTCCGTTGACTCTGTCTGCATTTCCAGCTCTCTTGGAAAATGACTTGTCTCACCCCAGCCACACTCTTGTCCCTTCTGTCAGAAAAAAGATTCACAAACATGAGATCATGCACCACCAGATTCAAGGGCAGTTTCTTGGTTTTTACAGACTCCTGAATGAACCTCACATTGATGGAATATGTTCTATATCATAACTCATCTCTCTCTGTAACCTGATTCAAGATTCCTTTATTGTACATAATACACAATTTGAAACCTTTTGCTTGTAAAGGCACATAAAAAGGTGCCACTTACCCAACGCGCCCTTCAAAGGAAAGAGAAACAAAAAAGTCCATAGCACCAGATGTCTGTGGATTTGCCTCCTGTACTCTAGTCTTTTATTTGCTGTAATATACAGGTTGGCTTGCTGGGTAGCACACAAAACAATCCTTTTCACTGCACATTGGTGTACATGACAATAAACCTTAACTTAGTTATCCATTTTGAACACCTTGAGGAAGGTCTCGGGCCCAAAACGTCAGTAATATATCTTTACCTCCTATGGACGCTGTGAGACCTGCTGAGTTCCTCCAGCGTTTCTGAGTTTTTATTCATTCTCTTGCCCACCTCTTGGAGGACTTGGGTCTGTGGTCTCAGACAGCCAAATGCCCCTCATGTTTCCATGGAATGCAATAGAAATCTAGAGTAAATACAAACTGCTGATGGCCAGTTGGAAGCCTGTTGTGACACTGCGACCTTTTTCTTTTCATTAACCCTCCATGACACCACTTCAAATCCCGGTATTCGTGCCATCCAAATCCTTTGTCTCTGCAATAAGTGAAAATAAATCCTACAGTGGAATCAAGAAGGGAATTCCAGATCGGAGGGTCAAAATCCTAAACTGATATAAATTAAAAATTAACACCACTAAATAAATGTCTCCTTAAAGAAAAAAATCAGTAAAGTGAAGCCCAAAAACTGCAGTTGCTGGAATCTTGAGTGAGCTAGGCAGGTCAGGCAGGTAGATTGGAAACTGCTTCGCTGAGCACCTGCTTCTGTGGGTCTCAGCTGGAAATCCCAGGAGCCAACCATTTCAATCCTCATTCCCACACGGATATGTTGCCCTCAGCCTCATCCATTGCCAAGATGAGGATAAATGTAAACTTGAGGAAGAACACAGAGGACAGCATGGTTAATGTATGCTACAATAGTGTCAGCGGCCCAGGATTCGAATCCTGCGCTGTCTGTAAGGAGTTTGTATGTTCTCCCCATGTCTGTGTAGGTTTCCTCCAGGGGATCCGGCTTCCTCCCACTGTTCAAAATGTACAGGGGGATTAGGTTAATTGGGTGTAATTGGATGGCACGGGCTCGTGGGCCGAAATGGCCTGTTAATGTGCTGTATTTCCAAATTTTTAACATAGCCTTAAACCCAACGATGTGAACACTGAATTTGAACATTGAACACTGCTTCCACCTTACCTATTTTTCTCTCCAACTTTTCACCAGTGGTCTCTACCTCTATCCAACTCTCCTCCTTTCCAACTTTGTTCAAAATCTTTTCACTTCTCCCCTCTCTTTTTCTTCTTGATATCTCCCCTTCCCACCTTAGTCTCTGCACCCCAACCCAAAATATTGACTTTCTTTCCTATGGATGCTACCTGAACTGCTGTGTCTCTCCAGCTTCTCTCTGTTCAATCAAGAATATCATGTTTACCTTCAAAGTTATCCCCAAATGTTCATTTGGCTCAGTTTATATTGAACCTCTTTCATTCTTGGACTGCAGCCTTTGTGAAATTTGACTGCCAACCTAAGATTAAAGCAAAATTTTGTAGGTTGATAAACAATCTTTGTAGGGGCACAACTGGGGAGATGTTGCTATGATTGTACCAGTGTGTTGGTGATTAATCCATGATGGTGTGAAACTACTTTGGAAGTTGTGCGGGTCTGATTCTGCAACAGTAATCAAAATAACTTTTCCAGACATTCATGCAACATGATAAAAATCTGGGTTTAGTATTTGCATCTTTGCAAAATAAATGGGAAATTGTGTGTGATATGGAAGATTGTACTATTTTGGGAAGCTTTGTAGTGAAGGTCGATGCTGTGAAATTTACCCGACGAACCAGTCAGATTTACATGCTGATTCCCCTCATTAAATTCTTCTATTTTTGAAAGCAAAACTGGTATTTTTCTAGAAATGATGGTTATTTTGGTACAAAGCTCTCTTACAGGCTTCACAAGTTATAGCAGAGAACTAGAAAAAGCCTGGGAAACAGAATTAAATCGGAAAAATAAAAAAATTAATTTTCTCAATTCGAATCTATTCATTAAATTCACTTTAAAGCATGAGTATGTTGCAGGCAAAATCAGCCATCGTCCTTCCCTAATTGCCCTTGAGGAGGCAGTAGTGAGCTGCACTTTGAATGGCTGCAGTCCTTGTTTAAAAGATATTGTCTGAACATCAATGTGTTTCCATCATTTGCTCTCTGCAGTTAAAATGTTTACCTTTTGTATAATTTCACTGTTGTATCACTGTAAAAGTTAGGGTAAGAGCTTGTGTTAAAAGAGTTGAGAGTGAATGAATGCTTTGTTCACCTTGCACAAAAAGTTGTTGTCATTGGCTAGTATTGCACTGAAATGCAGGCAATGAAAGTGGCACAAAGTGGAGGGAGGCTGCTCCAACCCCAAACTCCCAGTCCCATTAACCCCCCCCCCTGCTTCCTGTCCCATTCCCTCCTGCTCCCAGTCCCAACCCCGCACTCAGTTATTAACAAGTCTAACCCTTTTTTTACCAATCGCCAAAATATGATGTTCTCAAACCTTTTCTTGTTAAGTATTTAACATTTATTAGTGTTTAGTGAGCAAATTATTCAATTTTTTAAAAATATAATTGTCAACTACAATTATGCCACCAGATTAAAAGCAAGGCATAGACATAGTGTGGAGCAAGGGGCCTTTAAGACAAAAATATCATAGCTTCACGGCTACCCTTCCTTCTCTCAGCCCCAAGGTCTTAGATCCCCTTGGAGTTCGATAACCTCCAACAGGGTGGATGGCCAGAATCTTTTTCAGGGAAACAAATGTCAAAAAGTAGAGGATACTTGTTTAAAGTTAGAGAAGGACGTTGTAGTTAAGGGCAGGTTTTCTTTTACACAGAGGATGGTGGGTTCCTGGAACAGACTGCCAGGAACAGTGGAAGCAGAGAGGAGAGTATAATGTAAGAGGCTTGCAGGTAGACACATGAATATGCAGAGAGCAGAGGGATAAGGATCCTGCACAGGCAGGAGAGCTTCAGCTTAATTTGTCATCCTGTTCGGCACTGAAGTTGTGGGGTGAAGGCGTGCTCCTGTGATGGACTGTCCTATGTTCGATTTTCAAACGTAGAATAGTTAAACACAAGAAGAGGCCTTTTGACCTATGAGAGGCAGGAATTGTTTTCTTTGGAGTGGAGAAGTCCAAAGGGAGATTTAATTGGGCCGTACGGTAGAGGCCAGCAACATGTCGGGAGATGAAAGTGAATTGTTATGGAGATGATGTGAGGGAACCTTACCCCCCCACCCCCCCCCCCCATAGGGTGGGCCTGGACCTCTTCTCACCCACGTGACAGAGAGTCAGGGAACATGTCGAGCGGCATGTTTAGCGTAGCAGTTTACACGATGGTATCACAGTGTTAGTAACCAGGGTTCAAATCCAGTTCTGTCTGTAAGGAGTTTGTACATTCTCCCTGTGACTGTGTGGATTTCCTCTGATTGTTCCGGTTTCCTCCAACCCTCTAAAGATAAGGGGTTAGTTGGTTAATTGGTTTCTTGGGTGTATTTAGGTGGTAAAGGCTTATGGGCCAGAAGGGCCTGTTGCTGTGCTGTATCTCTAAATAAAAAATAAGTTCCATACCCTTCTTTGGCTGGTACAGGCATGATGGATCTAATGAGTCACACCTGTGTAGTCATCTCTACAGTGCTTTCATAGAACATAAAACATTACAGCACAGTACAGGCCCTTCAGCCCACAATATTGTACTGACCCATATAGACCTATTTAGAGGGTGGTGGGGGAATGGAATAAACTTCTGGCAGTGGTGGTAGAACGAGATCGATGTTAATATTCAAGGATAGGTTGGATAGGTATATGGACAGGAGATGTGTGGAGGGTGATGGGCCAAATGCGGGTCAGTGGGACTAGGTGGGAGATTATGTTTGGCACGAACTAGTAGGGCCAAACTGGCCTGTTTCGGTGCTGTAAATGGTTATATGGTTATAACAATCTAACCTTTCCCTACCTCACACCCTTAACTTTCTAATTTTCTTGTATCCATGTGTTAAGAATCTTTTAAATATCCCTGTTGTACCAGCCACTACCACCAACTTTGGCAATGCATCCCAGGGCCCACTGCTCCCTGTGTAAATAAACCCCTGATGTCTCCCCCAAACTTTCCTCCCCTCACTTTGTACAGATGTCCTCTGGTGGTTATTACTCCCACCCTGGGAAACAGGTGCTGTATGTCCACTTTATTTATGCCTCTCATAATCTTGTAGACCTCAATGGTCCCCTCTCATTCTTCTTCACTCGAGAGAAAAGCCCTAGGTCTGCTAACCTTGCCTCATAAGACAATTTTGGTCACATTGTCCTCCAGTGAGTTTCTCTTTGGCTCTGATCCATTTATTACATTGAAACTTCCCAGTCTAGAATCTGCACAGCAAGTGAAGATTACCACAACACTGCCCTAGGTGAGGAAACATCACCTCCTCTCCCGCATTTGGAAAGAGTTGGGAAGATGGCTCATTCTCTCTCCTGCAGGAAGTCGAGAAGTAAAACCAGGTGAAATAACAGACCCTACTCCCATAAAGGGGCAAATGGGATATTATCATGAATTGTGGTTGGAGAGGGAAAGCCTCACTGGGAAATTTTAAATTACATTTGATTAAAATTAGGCATGTTACCCAACTACACACAAATTCTCAGACAACCTCTCCCTTTGCAGGGAAGGTGGGGGAGCACTCAGGAGATCCAAACATCTTTCAACTTCACAACAAAACATTGTTGGAGAACTCATACCTTGAAGAAGGGCCCAGGCCCAAAACATCAGTAATATATCTTGTCAGCAAGGCCGGCTGACTTCCTCCAGCATTTTTGTGTTTTCACTACAATCACAGCATCTGCTGAATTTCGTGTTTCACATGGTTGAAGGTCATTTAGGTAGGTTAAAGCAAGCATTAGTTTTATAGTCTTAATTATTAAACTGAACACCATGTATGTTGTGACCTCCCATCTCCTGGATGTCACATCCTCAGCTGAAGATATTGTGACTTCTTGCCTTGTCCAAACATGTTATTTTTATGTTTTCGATTATATTTCAGAAAATACAGGTTATTAGGTCCATCACATCTGTGCTTGCTCTCTCGAAGAGCCATCTGTTCTCTTACCACCAATTCCTGGAGTATTCTTCTTAAAGAACTGACCCAGTTCCATGTTGGGTTGCGACTGAGTCCACATTACCACTGGAGATTGCATTCCAAACCCTGACCACATGCTGTGTTAAAATGATTTTCCTCGTGCCTCTTGCATTGTTGCTAGAATGTAATTAATTTAGTGAATGTTATTGTCTTTGGTAAATTAGATGTGATGTTGAAGTGGAGACGAGAATTAACCACCAGATCAGCTGTGGGCTGCTGGAAACTGGTTCATGGGAACCAGGTAGAGGAACTGGGATTCGAGAGGGTGCTGAGGGCTTCCTGATTGTATCAGAGGTTTGTATCTGGGGCTCAGGCTGCTGATGGTTTGAACAGAAAGCTGCACAGCTGCAGAGGCTGCGGGAGCGCTGGAGGTGAATCCACGGACACTCAGTGCCTCTGAAGGGCTTCACTTTTGCTCACACTGTAAGGGGAACCAGGTAACACTAATGGTGGCTCTGTCTGCCATTAGTTCTGTACAATTACATGAACATAAAAGGAAGGGGTGGCTAAAGGAGGGGCCAGCATGGAGTGGTCCAGTATGTGAGTGGCTCAGTGTAGGAGGAGAGCTTTGAGGCTTTGGCTCAAGTGGCTTTGGGGAGCAGAGGCTGAGAAAGAGCTGGCTTGCTTGCTATGAGAAAGGAAAGGCCAGGTGAGGTAGTTTAATCCTTTAATTAAAGTTAGATAATGGAGTCAGCTCAGGCTGTGGGTTGCTCCAGTTGCAGGATGTGTGAAATCTGGGTCAATGTACTTGTCCTTGACGACTACACCTGCAGAAGATGGATCCAGCTGCAGCTCCTTACAGCCTGAGTTAGGGAACTAGAGCAGGAGTTGGATGAACTGCAGATCTTCAGGAAGGCAGAGATAGTGGCAGACAGGAGTGTCAGGGAGGCAGTCACCCTATAATTCAGGAGGCAGGTAGCTGGGTAACTGTCAAGAAAAGGAATGGGAAGATGCAGACAGTGCAGAGTACCCCTGTGGCTGTTCCCATCAACAACAGGTGTATATACCATTTTGGATACTGTTGATAGGGACCTACAAGTGACATGTCGAGATGGTCATGTCTCTGGTGCAGAGACTGGTCCCCTGACTCAGAGGGGAGGAGACCAATAGTGATTGGGGACTCATTGGTTGGACGAGTGGATAGGAGGATTGCTGGATGAGATCAAGGCTCCCAGGTGCCAGGGTCTGGGACGTCTCTGATTGAGTTCACAGCATTCTGGAGGGGGAGGGTGAACTGGCAGATGTCATGGTCCACATGTGGACCAATGACATAGATAGAAGTGGGATTGAGGTCCTGAAGGAAGAATTTTAGGGAGTTCGGGAAGAAGTTAAAAAGAGGGACCTAAGGGTGGTAAACTTGGGATTGCTGCCTGTACCACCACATGCTGGAGAGGGTAAGAATAGGAAGTTATGGTGGATGAATGCGTAGCTAAAGAGTTGATGCAGGGGGCAGGGGTTCAGGTTTGTGGACCATTGAGATCTCTTCTGGGGATGGTCTGACCTGTACATAAAGGACGGGCTGCACCTGAACTAGAGGGAGACCAATATCCTGGAAGGTAGGTTTTGCTAGATCTGTTGGGGAGGGTTTGGCAATGGGGGTGAGACTCAGAATTGGAGTTCAGAGATTGGGGTAGAAGGACAACTAGATTTGAAGGAAAAGAGGAATGAGATTATTAACATTAATGAAGGAGAGGGGGTGGTAAAATTAGATGGTAAAGGAGTGTATGTGGGGCACATTCTCTCAGATGTATATATTTCAATGCAGGAGTATTGTAAGAAAGGTGATGATCTTAGAGCATGGAAATATTGTATTGTAGCCATTAGTGAAACTTAGTTGCAGGAGGGGCATGATAGAACATGGGGAATCGCATGGCAAAGTGCTAGGGCAGAATAGATTGGAGGTCTTGTTCAGTGAGGAATTGGAAAAGCATGAAAACACTAATGGAAAGAGGGAATTAGAGGAGCAAATTTGTAAGGATATAGTACAATGGTTCTTAACCTTTTTCTTTCCACTCACATCCCACTTTAAGTCATCCCTGAGCCATCAGTGCTCTGTGTTTGGTAAGGGATGACTTAAGGTGGGATGTGAGTGGGAAGGGAAGGTTGAGAATCACTGCTCTAGACCCAATTGTGACTGAAATATTTTGCTTGAGAAAAATGGTCATTGGCCCATTTCCTTTGGAGTTGTGAAACCGGGCACATGACGAGTCAATGAGGGACGATTAAAACAGTGGCTTTCAACCTTTTTCTTGCACTATTTTTAATTTATTTTGAAAGGTTTGCACTTTGATGCTGTGGCAAAACAACGAAGTTTGTGACTTGATGATGATAATTTCAGACTCTGAATTGTGGAGAAGGAACTGGGAGAATTGTCCTGAACAATGCAATGTTTTTATTGGAGTTTCAGCACAGCAGGGTGCTGGAACGAGGCTGAACAGTCTTCTCAAGGAGCTCGGCCTCCGACGATCACACACCTGCTGTCCACTGAGAGTGAAAATCTTCCCACGCAAAGCTGATGGCAGGAACCAGTGCAGGTAATCAGCTGGTACAGCTTGATTCTGTTCCCCCCCCCCCCCCCCCCCCCAAGACAAGTGCCACATTCTTGTAACATACAGTAATAATTTATTGTGTTAATTTCAAGAACCACCAAATTCATTATTTTGAAAATTCTTCATTTAGGAATTGTTGACAACACTTCTGCAAAATGTAAAGGTACTATACAAATTCTTAATACAAAAAAGAATAAATTAATAGCAGAATTTCACAATTCTGCACTTTCTACGCCATACATGTTCCTCTTTGATTAAAATTAAACAAAAGCCAGAGGGATAAAAAAAAAGACATTTTACATGCTTTTTTAGGATCTACAGTCATTTCAGGCTGCAATCTACTGAATTTATTTCAACTACATTGCTTTAATTGACACAACTTGTAATAAAACTATTGACAT
The DNA here is from genome assembly GCF_036971445.1 of Narcine bancroftii. NCBI lineage: Eukaryota > Metazoa > Chordata > Chondrichthyes > Torpediniformes > Narcinidae > Narcine > Narcine bancroftii. The sequence continues at coordinate 2,247,201 of NC_091481.1, read as the reverse complement.
TTATTGATTTTAAACCCTACATCTATTCTAGTGGTAACTGTCTGTTGGGTTAGCACCTGAATGTGACTGCCTATGTCCAAACTAAACTAATACTGATTTAAAAAACATATTGGAACTTTTAACATTTTCCACAATGGTAATTGAAACTGAGAATTAGAAAAAAAAACTCACCCCACTAGAAATGCACGGTGGCATCTGGGAATGTTAGCCTCAACATCAATCCCTTCTTCGCCCTCTCCCAAAGACAAACAGTGATGTCTGGTTTTCCAAGTGCTCTACCTTCTTTCTTGGGGACCACACACAATGGTCCTGACCTTGGGCCCACCCCCTCAAACAGGAAACCACAGGAGGTGGGGGGTTGTGAAGAGAGAGAGAGAAAAGCGCTCTGTGTCTGTAATGGCCACCTTGCCGAGAGGTCTGGGAGCACGCGCGGACTTTGCAGGCTCTGTCTGCCAGGCTTTTCAGCCACTAAATTATTACTGACGAGTACTTCATGGGAAAATATTTTTTAAAAAGTGTGAGGCCTTCCAAGGGTCACGCTCTCCAAGGACTCATCCAATAAATCAGCACAAACCTTTGAAGAGAAAATGTGAACTGATTTCCATCCTGAATTGAGACTGATATTGCACCAATTTTCCTCCGACTCAGAAATACATCGTGTCTCCTCCCACTGGGTCCTCTTCCTGCACATCAATGACAGCTCATACAGTCGCCGTGTAAGCCCTTGCTTAACTAGATGAGAAACAGCTTTTCCGCACCCTGGCAAAGTTAACATGAGGAATGCATCTTTTGGACATTTCACAGCATCTGCCAGAATCATAAAGTGAAACAGGAGCAAGGGAATGAAGCTCTGACTGTTCTCGCCGCCGCTCGGTTAGATCCTCGTTCATTGGGACGCAGAGACGGCTGTAACCAGCGTTCGTACTAATTGTCCAGTTGTTTAACAGGTAACCAATGGACAACATATGTCCAATTTGTTCTCATCAGCTTAAAGTTGGTCTTTGGTAATATTCAAGTAAACATTAAGCTCCATTAAATTCTGAAGTACTTTATTCAGCTATTTCCCACGAGCGATTGAAACGGAATCATACGCAGGCTTCAGGATGGGGGTCTGGTGTGTACGATTCACAATCTTGAATCATCTTCCGACTTCAGGTGTAAAAACCTTTTTTTTCTTAATGGTTACCTGAGAGGGAGAGAGCGAAAAAGAGGGAGAGAGCCTGGGTGAGAGAGAAAGCGAGAGCACAGTTTATGGAACTTTAATGAGGATTTATTTTCCCTTTGCTCATTGATTTCTTTAGTGCGTGTGCTTGCTTGGAGCTGGGTTGCTGGTCCTTGTGCATAGAGTAAGGCAGTGACAAAGGACAGTGAGATGATCATCAGGTGGACTTGATGCTTGTACTTTGAGCTGAGGTCATGGGTCAGACCAGAGTTCCAGGTTTAGCATTGTCACTTCCATACCACTGGCCATCTGTTAATTCAGAATAAAGAGGCCTGTCCATGTAGCAAGTGTCCTGATAGGGCCTGGAACAAGAAAAGAGCAGTGAGCAACACCATCACTGACCCATTTGTAAACTCTTACCAACTATGTCAAGCAGCACATTATTAAAATGAAGTTCACTAGACTGTGGTTGTTGCCTAACGAACGCAACCACAGGGTAGAGTAGCGTAGTGATTACTTCATTCTTACCACCATGCAGCTGCGAATTTCCCTTTGAATAATCGAGTAAATCTGGGATTTATTTGCAGAAGTGACTGTGAAATACCCAGTTGTTTTAGAAACCTATCTGATTCACAGAAGCAAATGGCTGTCCTTTCTCCATCTGACCTAACCCAGAGATGTGCCTGCTTCATTTGGCGGGGGGGGTTGGGGTCATTCAACACAGGGGTGACACAGTTGGTGTAGCGGCTAGCGAAACGCTGTTACAGTGCCATCGATCGGGACTTGAGTTTGAATCCGACGCTGTCTATAAAGAATTTGTACATTCTCCCCATGGTCTCCTCCCACGCTCCAAAACTTATGGAGGTTGTAATTGGGCAGCGTGGGCTGGAAGGGCCTGTTACTGTGCTGTAGGACTAAATTAAAAACGTAAATATATCTAATCTACCTCTCACTTTAAGCCTATGTCATCGTCCCCGCTTTAGACACCCACATTATGGGAAAAAGATTCTTCCCATGACCCCATCCATCTCCCAATTTTGCACACACAAAACCATGCACTGGCATTTCAACTTTATTTGAGTCAAGATCTTTAATTTCAATGACAAGCTTAATGTGGTGATGCCACAAGGCGACTACGAGGAAAGAGAATGGAGGGGGTGGGATGTACACCAGAAAGCTCATTTGTATCATACCTCTACTTTACTGGACTTTGGTGAGTTGGCGATAAAGGCTGCTCATCATGAAGTGTGTTGTTTTCTGTTGCATCTCTACAGAAGAGCAGGCGAAAGAGGACCAGGTAAGATTGAATATTAGTGAAAAGAAGAAAGTGAGGAAAAGGTTAGTCAGAACTTGGGGTTAGATGGTTATTACAAAACATGCTGGTGATGTTATTTGTTTAAGCGTTGAAATGGGCCAGAGCTAATACTGTAATGTAACCTTGTGTCACATTGCCATCAGACATTTTACGTGCTTGCTCTGTAGAAAATAGACAAAAAGCTTTGAACACAATGTGCAAGGCGATGCAACATTTCCCTCACTCACTCTCCCCAATTGTGGGGAAACCTTTGGCTACAAAAGTAGGTGGTCTTGCTGTGACAGTCCGGAGGGTTGATGAAACCTCACAGGCTTGGCTTCCTTGTCTCTAGTAGAGTACGCCATTTGGCTCACATTTGGCTCCTGTCAGGCCGCGGTACGCCATGTCCTCTAAACCAGCCATTCTCAATGGGGGCAACAGCAGATTTAAAAGGGGAGGGGGCACAGACTGAATTCATAAAGTTTTAAATGGGGGGAAAAGACTGAAATCATACAATATTTTTAAATGCAGTCAATATCAAAAAAATACAGAAGAAACTGAACTTGTCTGCTTCATAGGGAAAGGGCCCCTGAAACTTTGAGCAGAGCCCTAAAGGGAGGCACATCCAATAGAAGGTTGAGAATGACTGTGAAATCCACATATCCCATGATTTCCCCTTCCTCTCTAAGGTTCTCGAGCTTGGAGTCCCTCTTTGAGTATACCCAGTGCTCTGGGGTTGAGGATCTGCAACTCTGAGAAAGGAAATCTCTTCTCTCTGATGCTCCAGTGTGGGACCAGAGGCCCTCCCACCACTTCTGGAAGAACCTGAAGAAACTGCAGGTGGGCAGGGCAAACAAGAGAAAGAGGGAATCAGAGGAATTTCCTGTGAAGGAAAATCCAATGTTGGTAACTTGGCATAAAGGAAATCTGACAAATAGCTGCACCACTTTTAACTGTTCTTCAGGAAGGAGCAGGGAGGTAGGGCAGAGATCTCACATCCAAGCCTGACTCACAAATGGTTTGGGGGTGATGGAGAAGGGGAAGGGGTTTAATTATGTTTTTCACCTCTTCCTGAAGATTATCAGGCAATAGGTGGCTTATGGGCAGCACGGTTGACGTAGCAGTTAGCACAACGCTGATACAGCACTAGTGATGGGGACCAGAGTTCAAATCCAGCGCTCTCTACAAGGTGTTTGTACGTTCTCCCTATGTCTGTGTGGGTTTCCTCCCACCCTTCAAAAACACACTGGGGGTGCGTAGGCCAATTGAGCATAATTGGGCAGCACAGACTTGTGGGCCTATCCTGGATCATCGAAAGACTGTCGACCATTTGGAAGGGAATTTTTCCAGGACTGAGCACTCTACGTTTCAAATTCTACTCCAGGTTTTCACTCTTGGGTTTAATTTTGCCAAAGAATACCGAATGCCAACTCAGTTAGAAATATATACAACCAGTCTTACCTGACCAGCAATTAAGCAAAAGCAAAGCATATGTTAAATGAGTATAACCTTGATCCCTGATGGTACATATTATAACTTGTGTAAGGTCTCCTGAGAAAACTGTGACTGTACTAAAAACACAGAGAAATGCTAGAGGAATACAGCAGGTCTCACGGTTCCTGGGCCAAAACATTGGTAATACATCTTTACCTCTGATGGATGCTTTGAGACGGCTGAGTTCCTCCAGCATTTCTGAGTGTTTTTACTTCAATTGCAGCTTTTGCAGACTTTCATGTTTCACTCCAAACTTACTGTACATCCACTGTTTGTCAAGTTATGTAACAATGGAAAATGAGGACCACTTTGCAAAATGCCTTTGATGCGTTAATGACAGGTGATGGGCATATTATGATGAGTCTGATTTCTTCTACCATGTGGCAATGACCAGTTCTGTTTGCAGTGAGTAAAAGCTTTGATCCTGAGTGTTTTTGTCTGCGGAGGACTTGACTCACCCACTCTGCCAGGACACAATGTGGTGGGGACTGTTTGATGGGGAAGGAACGGCCAATTCAGCAGGCTGTGTTGTGCTCCTCTGACTGCGAGGTGAGGCTGCAGGGAAGGAAGAGACACAATAAAGGTCAGACAGTGCTCCAAACAGACAATGCAGAACTTCTGAAAAGGTTTAACTCATGGGTTATATTTAGGATTAAGGCATTAGCTTCAGCATTAACCTCACAAAGGAAGGTACAAGCTAGTCTGCAGGAATGCTCTCCCAAAGCCAGTGCCATTGTTTGTTGTGAGCCAGAGAGAGTAGCTTCTCTGCTTCAGAATTGCCCTGCCAGCAATCCACTTCTGAAAATTTCCATTCCCTCCCACTTTGTATCGATTTCCTGGATTTTACCTTATTTAGTTTTGATTAAGGTAACCATGTCCTTGGCCATTTCCTTCTCTTATTCCAAGGATTCAGAGGCCCCCTGGGTGAATTCTTCCCAGTGTACCAACCTATATTATCCTAAGTAAAACCACAATGCTGGAGAAACCCAGCAGGTCAAACAGTGTACTTTACATAGCAATGATAAAGATTCAAAACCAATGTTTCAGGCTTGAGCCTTTTATCAAGGTCTGAGCAAAATGTAGGCAGGCACCTTATCAAAATGGTGGGGGGAGGAGCATGAGGCAGGAGGTAATAGGTGGATAAGGGAGGGAAACACACCAGCAAGCAGGGGGAGGGGGGGGATGGCTCTGTGAATGGAGAGGGAAGGGATGGAGAGCTGGAGGAAAGAAGACAGAGGGATGGGGAAGAGAGAGAGAACTGGGAGTGAGCTATCAGAAACCAGGGAAGTTGATGTTAATGCCATTCTGGTGGAGCGAGCCCAGATGGAACATTAGGTGTTGCTCCTCCAGTTTATGGGTGACCTTGGTTTGGCCATGCATGAGGCCACGGACAGACATATCGGTGCAGGAGTGGAGCGCAGAATTGAAATGGTTGGCCACTGGGAGATCCGGATGGAGCAAAGGTGCTCGATGAAGCGATTCTCAGTCTGCGTTGTCTCTCTGATGGAGAGAAAGCCACACTGGGAGCACCAAATACAGTAGATGACCCCAGCAGATTCACAAGTGAAATGTTGCTTCACTTGGAAGGACTGTTTGGGGCCCTGAAAGGTGGGGAGGGAGGAGGTGTGGACTTCCTGCGGTCACAGAGGAACATGCCGGGAGGGGAGGGGTGATTGGTGGGGATGAGTGGACAAGGGAGTCATGGAGGGAGTGGTCCCTATGGAAGGAGGAAAGGGGAGGAGAGGGGAAGATGTATCTGATGGTGCAATCATTTTGGAAGTGACAGAAATTGAGGAGGAAAACGTATTGGATGCAGACGCTGGTGGGGTGGTAGGTAAGGACAAGGGAAATCCAGTTTTTGTTGCATCTGGGGGCAGGGCAGATGAATGGGAAATGGAAGAGATGTGGGTGAGGGCTGAGTCAATGGTGGTGGAGAGGAAGCCATGTTTGGGGAAGGAGGAGAACATGGCGAATGATCTGGACTGGAAGACTCCATCTTGGGAGCAGATATGATGGAGGAGAAATTGAAAGGAATAGAATCCTTGCAGGGGACTGGGTGTGAAGAAGTGTAGTTGAGGGAGATGGGGGAGTTGCATTAGAGATAGTACTTCAGACAGTGGGTTGATGTCCTTTGGTGGGATCCTGTTTATGGGAGGAAGAGGAGGTGTTTGAGAGCAGTTGTCAGGCTTTGGCAAGGTAGAGGTCAGTGCGCCAGACCACAAGATCGCCACCCTTTTCTGTGGGTTTGATAGAAGGTAGGGATTTGTGCTTACCCCAATACTGGTGAAGTTAGGAGAATACTGCGTGCAATTCTGGTCACCCCATTACAGGAAGGACCTGGACAGTTTTGGAAAGGGTAAACCCTGGATTAGAGGGTGAGGAGAGGTTGGACAAACAGGTTGTTTTCCCTGGAGTGTCGGAGGCTGAGGAGCGACCTGATAGAAGTTTATTCAACTATGAGAGGGACAGATGAGGTAGAAAGTCTGAATTATTTTCCATACTAAAGGCCAGGCATTTAAGGTCGCAGAGGACGTTCAAACGAGATGTGAGGTGCATGTGCTTTTTTTTTTTACAGCGGTGGGGACCTGGATACTGCTGGGGGGAATAGCCTATCGGGGACGAGTCGTGGGGGTCAGGTCTCTGGCACAGGGGCTGCCCCTGAGGTTCAGAAGGGAAGGAGGGATAAGAACAGGATACTTGTAGATGGGGACTCATTAGTCAGAAGGACAGAGAGAAGGTTTGTGGGACGAGTTCGGGGATCCAGGTTGGTCTGTTGCCTCTCTGGTGCCAGGGTCAGGGATATCTCTGATCGAGTTCATAGCATTCTGCAAGGGGAAGGAGAACAGCCGGAAGTCGTGGTTCATGTGGGGACCAATGACTTAGTTCGAAGTGGGGATAAGGTCCTGAAACAGGATTATGTGGAATTAGGTAGGAAGTTAAAAAACAGGACCTCCAAGGTAGTAATCTCTGGATTGCTGCCCGTGGCACGCGCTAGTGAGGGTAGAAATAGGAGGATGTGGAGGATGAATGCGTGGCTAAAGAGATGGTGCAGGGGGCAAGGGATAAGATTTCTGGATCATTGGGATCTCTTCTGGGAAGGTTGGACCTGTACAAAAGGGACGGACTCCACTTGAACTGGAGGGGGACCAATGTGCTGGCAAGCAGATTTGCTAGAGCTGTGGGGGAAGGTTTAAACTAGTTTGGCAGGGGGTGTGGGGAACAGAGTGTGAGTGCAGTGTCAAGGGAGCATGGCCACCTAGATAGGAATAATAACGATAACAAAGGTAGGATGGAGATTAGGGTAAAAGGTAGAAAAGAGAATATAGGAGAGGGTCATTCTCTGAAATGCATATATTTTAATGCAAGAAGCATAGTGAACAAGGTAGTTGAGCTTAGAGCATGGACAGATACTTGGGGTCATGATATTGTGGCAATTAGTGAGACCTGGCTACAGGAGGGGCAGGACTGGCAACTTAATATTCCAGGATACATTTGTTTTAGAGGCGATAGATCAAGGGGTAAAAAAAAGGGGGAGGAGTTGCTCTGCCTGTTAAGGAGGACATTACTGCCGTGAGGTGGAAGGATGGTATGGAGGGATCATCCAGTGAAGCTGTTTGGGTGGGATTGAGGGGTGAATGAGGCATGAGGGTGCTAATAGGGATGTATTACAGACCACCAAATGGGCCAAGAAAATTAGAGGAACAAATTTGTAGGGAGATAACGTATATGTGTGAGAAACATAAGGTGGTGTTCGTGGGAAATTTTAACTTCCCTCACATTGATTGGGATACCCATACAGTTAGAGGGCTGGATGGGCTAGAGTTTGTTATATGTGTTTAAGATTGTTTTCTAAATCAATTAGTCGAAGAACCGACTGGGACGGTGTAATACTGGATCTCCTGTTAGGGAATGAGCTAGGTCAGATATCAGACATTAATGGTGGAGAACAAATTGGGTCTAGTGATCATAACTGTTAGTTTTCGGGTAGTTTCAGGGAAGAGCAAGGAGGGGCCTAAAGTTGAGGTTCTGGATTGGAGAAGAGCAAATTTCGAAGGAATAAGAAGGGATCTGGGGAGTATTGAGTGGGACAGGATATTTTCAGGTAAGGATGTAAATGAAAAATGGAGGATATTCAAAAAAGAAATTTTGAGGGTACAGAGTAGATATGTCCCAGTGAGGATCAAAGGAAAGGCTGGAAGTCATAGGGAGGCTTGGTTTTCGAGGAATATTGGAAATTTGGTTAGGAGAAAAAGGGAGGTGTACAAGAGGTATAAAGAGCAGGGAGCTGAGAATTTGAAGGAGGACTACAAGGAGTGTAGAAGGAATCTTAAGAAAGAAATTAGAAAGGCCAAAAAAAGGCATGAAGAGGCTTTGGCTGAAAGAGTAAAAATAAATCCAAAGGGTTTCTATAGGTACATTAAAAGTAAAAGATTAGTGAGGGATAAAATTGGACCCCTTGTAGATAGCGAGGGTAGGCTGAGTGAGAAGTCAGAGGAAATGGGGAAAATTTTGAATGATTTCTTTGCCTCGGTATTCACTAGGGAAAAAAATATTGAACCAGTTGAAATAAAGAAAAATAGTGGGGAGGTCATGAAGCATATAAGGATAACCGAGGAGGTAGTGATGGCTGTGTGGAAAAAGATAAAGGTGGATAAATCTCCGGGACAGGACAAAATATTCCCAAGGACACTCAGGGAGGCTTGTGGACAGATAGCGGGGCCATTAACAGAGATATTTAGGATGTCACTGGCCACGGGGGTAGTGCCAAAGGATTGGAGGGTGGCGCATGTGGTTCCGCTGTTTAAGAAAGGGTCCAAATGTAAACCTGGGAATTATAGGCCCGTGAGTCTGACGTCTGTGGTGGGCAAGTTGATGGAAAGTGTTCTGAGGGATGGTATTTACAAATATTTGGAGGTACAGGGATTGATAGGGAGTAATCAGCATGATTTTGTCAGGGGTAGATCATGCTTGACAAACCTGATTGAGTTTTTCGAGGGGGGCTACAAAAAAGGTTGATGAAGGGAAAGCTGTGGATGTTGTCTATTTCGACTTTAGTAAAGCTTTTGACAAAGTTCCCCACAGGAGGTTAGGAAAAAAGGTGGAGGCATTAGGTATAAATAAGGAGGTAGTGAAATGGATTCAGCAATGGTTGGATGGGAGGTGTCAGAGAGTAGTGGTAGAAAATTGTTTGTCCAATTGGTGGCCGGTAACTAGTGGAGTTCCTCAGGGATCGTTCCGGGGTCCACTATTGTTTGTTATATATATTAATGATCTGAAAGTAGGGGTGGAGAATTGGATAAGCAAGTTTGCAGATGATACAAAGATTGGTGGTGTTGTGGACAGTGAGGAAGATTACCGTAGATTAACAGGTGATTTAGGAAGGCTGGAGGTGTGGGCTGAGAAATGGTTGATGGAATTTAATACAATAAGTGTGAGGTGTTACATTTTGGAAAGGCAAATCTAAATAGGTCATGTGCATTAAATGGTAGGCTATTGAGATGTCCAGAGCAACAAAGGGATTTAGGAGTGATGGTAAATAGTCCCCTCAAGGCTGATACTCAGGTAGATGATGTGGTGAAGAAGGCATTTGGAATGTTGGCCTTCATAAATTGGAGTATTGAATTCAAGAGTAGGGAGATTATGATGAAATTGTACAAGGCACTGGTGAGGCCAAATTTGCAGTACTGTGTACAGTTTTGGTCACCAAATTATAGGAAAGATATAAACAAAATAGAGAGAGTGCAGAGAAGGTTCACGAGAATGTTGACAGGATTTCAAGGTTTGAGTTGCAGGAAAAGGTTGTGCAGACTGGGGCTTTTTTCTCTGGAGCGTAGAAAAGATTGAGGGGGGGACTTGATAGAGGTGTTTAAGATTTTAAAAGGGACAGAGAGTAAATGTGGATAGGCTTTTTCAATTAAGAGTGGGGGAGATTCAAACTAGAGGGCATGGTTTAAGATTGAAGGAGGAAAATTATAAGGGGAACATGGGAAATTTCTTTAAGCAAAGGGTGGTAGGGATGTGGAATAAGCTTCCGGCAGACGTGGTTGAGGCGGGATCATTGGTTACATTTAAGGAAAGACTGGATAGTTACATGGAGAGGAGAGGACTGGAGGGGTATGGACCAGGTGCTGGTCAGTGGGACTAGGAGGGTGGGGATTTGTTACGGCATGGACTAGTAGGGCCGAACTGGCCTGTTCTGTGCTGTAAGTGGTTATATGGCTTCCAGGAGTACTGGTGGAAGCAGATACGATATGTTCAAGAGGCTTCTAGACAGACATGTGAATGGAAAACAGTAGTGATTTAGTTGAGCATCATGCATTGTGGGCTACTAGAGACTGGCTCATGAGAACCAGGTATCGGATCTGAAATTTGAGAGGGTGCTGGGAGCAAGATGGGCTCCAGAAAGGACTCAGGTGCCCTCATCGTGTTGGAGGATTGGGTGTGGAGCTCGGTTTGCCGATGGTTTGAGTCTGTGTGGCTGCAAAGACTTGGAGGCAAATTCATGGATACTTAGTGACTCGGTGTTGGGGGGGTGGGGGGGGGGTAGAGAGAGACTCTTCTTCCACTCCACCCCCCACCATTTCGTTCAGGCGCCTGCCTACATTTTGCTGAGACCTTGATGAAGGGCTCGAGCCCAAAATGTCGGTTCTGTATCTTTATCTTTGCTGTATAAAGGACACTGACCTGCTGAGTTTCACCAGCCTCATGTTGTTACTTCAACCACGGTGTCTGCAGATTTTCGTGCTTTAATTCTCTCTTCCCTTTTGTTTCTTTTTCTCTGACTGTAAGGGGTACTGGGTAATGCTAATGGGGTATTTTTGCCTTATGACAGACTAATGGCAATTTCATGTAAATATTACATTTCTGTTTTATTACATGACGCCAAATAGTATCTGATGTTCAGTGCAGACTGTGGGCCAAATAGCCTGTTCTTTTGCCATATTGTTCTCTGTTCTTTATACTTGTTCAGTGTTTTTCAGTTTTATATTTTTATGACTTAATTAACTAACATTAGCAAATTGAGTTTCTACAAATGTATTATTTTCAAAGAATTTTTGAAACAATTTTAGACTTCATAAAGATTTGGATCACTTTCAGTCTTTACTTATCAGGACCTTCAAGGAGGGCAAATGGGGCAGGGGCTCAGGATGTTCCCCTGAAACTCAGGCAGCACTGTTAAGAGTCGTGGTTAGTGCACCGCTGTTACAGCACCAGTGATCAGGACCGGGGTTCGAATCCCACTCTGTCTGTAAGGAGTTTGTAGCTTCTCCCTGTGTCTGTGTGGGTTTTCCCCGGGGGCTCCGGTTTCCTCCCACCCTTTAAAATGTACCGGGGTTTGTTGTTTAATTGGGCATCATGGCATGTGAGCCAAAAGGTCCTGTTACCAAGTTGTATGTCTAAATTTAAATTTGATACTCTAATCAGGGACGGGTTCAAGACCACAAAAGGATGGTTTGCACTATTGGAATCACTTTTTATTGCACTGCAATAACTGTGAATATTTGTAACTTATTGCAATTTTTTTTACAACGTAGCGGTTTTGCTGCAGTAAGGAAAGTTTTTCATGAATTTTACAGTGTATACAAATAAACTGTCGACATTTTAAACAGAAGCTTCTCAAACCAACAACAGGTGACAAACTGCGCGGTCACACAGATCCATCGTAAGGGAAGAGCAAGAGATGAGGGGGGCGGGGGAGTGTCACACTGGTAAGGGGCAGCACTGAGGGAATGTGACCCTGTGGGAGGGGCAGTACTGAGGAAGGGTCACACTGTGGTAAGTGGGAGTACTGAGGAGTGCTCCACTGTCTCAGTATCCTCAATCTGAATCCCGCCCGCCCCCTCTGACTCAGGTAATCACTGGTGTGGCACACTTTCACAATCCACCACTGTGACTGCACCTCAGTTCTTCACTGGCTTTGTGAGAAGATGTGAAAGGAAGTTGGAATGTGTTGTAGAAACTCTCACCTTTCACGGTTAGTCAAGGACTTGACAAGTGAACTATTAGACACTCTACTTACATGCACTTATAGGCGATGGAACTATCCAATAATTAACTCTCCCTGTCTAGCACCACGCAGAATGCATGGGAGAAATCAGGATACAGTAAAACCCCTGGTATCCAAATGCAAGCGACAGGCAAAAAAAAAAAAAATTGAGGAAATAAATAAATAATAAAAATTAATGAAAGTTTAAAATTGTTTTAAAGCCCTGGGTGAAGATGGGAGCAAACCTCCAGCCACTGGAACAACCTGGTCGTGCCCCGCCTGCAGCAGCTGTTTAAAAAAAGTTGTGTTTGAATAAAATGGCAGCGCCCAGGATGAAGAGCTGGCCAATGCTGCTCGCCCTGCGGTGACTCCCCCAAAGTGTCTCCCTACCCCTGCCCAGTAAGAGTCTTTATTAGTATGAGGTATATCAGTAAAGCTTTATCTGTAAACTTGGGGGAGGGGGTTAATTAGAACGGCGCCACGGTTAGTGTAGCAGGCCAGCGTAACACTGTTACAGCACCAGTGACCGGGGCTCAAATTTAAATTTAAATTTTGTAAGTTACAGGAATCACTTGATTAAAGTGAACTTTACATAATTAAGGACTATAAATACTGATTTTTTTTTTCAAATTACTTTACATTTTGCAGTCTTTTATCTTTTAAACTGTTTATACTTAATGCAGGTGTATTAGTTAGATATTGGAAGAGTAAGTCTCAAGCAAATGGAAAATTTGCATATCCAGCATTTGCAATCCCTGTAGGTGTCTGTCCTGGAAAGTTTTGGAATATTTCATCCAAAATGACATCAATGGGTCATAATTGGGCTTTGGCAGAAAGATGAACATTATCCAACTCAACCGGAGCTTTCCCTCATTATCTGCTGTGTGGGGGGTCAGAGGAAGTGTCACTTGTTGACAGTTAACCACTTTGTGCAGGAAATGAAGTCATTTTGGACCAGGATCTACTTGAGGCTGTAAGGAAATGTTAAAGGATGGAGTGGTATTTTGTTCACAGAAATACCAATTTTTGCTTGTGTGTTATGTTGACCTTAGGGTTAGTCCTAAGTCTGGGGAAATCCCATTTGCTCCTGCTGTCCTTTTTGGGTTTATTTCTTCTCTTGTTTTCAAGGATTGGCTCCAAACTACTGCTCCTCATTTGATCTCTTACAGAGAGGTGAGAAATCAATGTACCCTCTCTGTTCCTGCCACTTTCATATCTCATTGCTGATGCATCTCATGTTTTTTTTAGACTGCAATGTTGGGAAAAATCATGGAAAAAAAAAACATAATTACTGGCCGTGTGGTCGTTCACACTGGCTGCCTTTTTAGACTGCAAGTCCCTGAGTGCAGCTGCTCTGGGGGTTGAATGTGCAGGAGAGTGGATGACCGACAACAAATTTTTCCGGTACGATTTACACTGCAGGCTTCCTCCAAAAAGTTGTAGGGGGCCTTCAGGCTAAATCACGGTGCAGGAATTGACTCCAAATTCCTGCACATTCCTTTTTAGACTGTCCATGAAGTGGCAAGAAAATTCCTTGATTGTGCCGTTCGTTACAGGCCTGCAGTCTAAAAACCCCTACTGACTTTCAGGCTGGCAGACACACACTGTGGGCTTTTCGCTTTTCAATCCCTGGCTCTAAAAGGTAATGTCATAGAAAAAGGCCACTTGTCCCCCACCATTAATACTAACCAATGAGCACCTTTCTGTATTAACCTCATTGCTCAGTACTGTTGCTTAGTCTAGTATGGCTGAAATTTTCAACTGTTTGCAGCAGGATCTTGATCAGCTGGGCACATAGGCGGAGGAATGGGTGTTGGAATTCAATAAAGAAAAATGTGAGGTGTTGTATCTTGGGAGCTAACATGGGGAGGACCCACACAGCGAAAGGTCGTGTTGTAGAGCGGAGCGATCTCGGTGTACAGGTACATGGTACCAAGTGGCGCCAAAGGTAGATGGGGTGGTCAAAAGGTATTTACATTTAGACACATATAACACGGTAACGAGCCTGTCCAATTACACCCAATTAATCTAAACCCCCAGTATGCTTTGAACAGTGGGGGGAAACTGGAGTCCCCGGCGAAAACCCACGCAGACACGGGGGAGAACATATAAACTCCTTACGTTCAGTGCGGGATTCGAAGCCCAGTCAGCGTTGCACTAACTGCGCTGCCCATTGGAGTATTATGTTCAGTTTTGGTCACCGTGCTACAGGAAAGATGACGTTAAGAGATTTACAAGGATATTTCCAGGACTATAGGATTCCTTGGAGCGCAGGAGGGCGAGGGGTGATCTCACAGAGTGCAAAACATAATGTGAGGAATAGATCAGGTGAACAGAGAGTCTTTTGGCCAGAGCAGGGGGATATCAGTAACCAGAGGGCACAGGTCTAAGGTGAGGAGGGTGAGGGGAGAGATTTAACAAAAATCTGAGAGGCAACTTCTTTCACAGAGGAATGGAATGGGCTGCCAGAGGAGAGGGTTGAGGTAGGTACTATTGCAATGTTTCAGAAACATTTGGATGGATACATGGATAGGATGGGTTGAGAGGGATATGGGCCAAACGCAGGCAGGTGGGACATTTTGGTAAGTTGGGTCAAAGGGCCTGTTTCCATGCTGTGTGACTCTAGGAATGGCACTAGGTGCCCTTACCTGAAACAGCTGTCGTTGCTTTGGACGATTGAGGCATTCGGGTTATCCTGCTGTGAGCCATGAAGGCACTCTGTGCTGGGGAGTACGGGGAGCTCCTGTCAGATGAGTCGGAACTTGTGTGAGAAAGTCTATTGTGTTCCTTCAGTGTGGCTGACGACCTTTCGTACCAAGACCTCAGCTCATCAGACAGCGCAGTCCTGTTTGTGCTTCTCTCAAGGTTATCCTTAACAAGGGAGGGAGTCCTAACAATTTGAGAGCGTGATGGCATCAACTTGATTGTGTCGATGTCATCACCACGCCAAGTATCCTTGTAGATCCCTCCCGCGGTGTAGGAGTTTGACGTTTTAAATTGTGCCTTCACGCTGTAGTGTCCCTCCTGGTCATTCTCCAAGCTGCGTACCACGACGGGCGTGGGGCTCCCCTCAATGTACAAAGGATACTCCTTGATCCGATACTGTGAGGATGGCTGGCTCTGGCTGTGAAGGTAGACCCCACTGTTCCCACTTCCGCTTTTGCCGGCCAGGTTTGGCATGCTCCCTGAATTGGTGGAACCCAGGTTTCCGGCAGATCGGTGCCTCTGCCGCTCCCGTGCTTTGGATGGTGAGTCCTCGGCCAGCGTTGAGTAGTTGGCGTGCATGTGAGCTGGGTAGTAGTGTTCCGAGCTGGAGTGGCTGGTGCAGGATGAACAGTCATCCAAAGGGTCAGAGCCGTTACTGCTACGAGTCCTTGGGGTGTAGAAGTCCGGACTCCCTGTTTCATTTTCGGACACAACCAGCTTGCTCTGTGACTCTAGGCTGGAGCTTCTGTGTCTAAAGTGCTGTGCCAAACTGTGAAGGCGGGTGGGGCTGATATCTACCGACCTGGGAAAGAGGAAGACAACATGTTAAAACTGGGAGGGGGTAATGTTCAGAACCAAGGGGATTTGAATTGGCCTTGCTAAAATTTCACTCACTCTGCAACAACAGGAGGCAGCGATCTGGCCCGCAAGCCTGAACCACCGTTCAATTACATCACAGGTGATCTGGCCCTGGACTCCGCTCCACCTACCTACCTACCTACCTGCTCCCAAAAATCTATCATATATATTGTTGTATAGGATGACTCTGTACAGTACAACCCCTAAAATGTTGGTTTTGAGTGATACCTTTAGTAGAAGACGACCCCAAATCTGGCACTTGCTATTGACTAGTGGATGCTGTAAAAGCAAATCACAATATTTTAATAATAAATTACCTTTAATTTTATTTGCATGTTTTAAAATAAACCACCATTGGCTCCTGCAGCAGGCCGTTTGGAGTCGACAGCAGTCGGACCGGGCGGATAGACCCCGCGGAGAGGCACTCAGACTTTGCTGATAACTAACAGGGCATATGTGCCAGATTGGGTTGGAGCCAGTGGGAAGATGGCGGCGGTGTTGAGACACTTGGCGTATCGAATGGCCCCTGGTTTTAAGGTGAATTTTTTTAAGTTTTGAGGATCATCTTATACAATGGCATATACAGTATCTATCTGTGTCTTAAAAATATTTACTGAGCCAGCTTCGATGGGCAGAGAATTCCACAGATTTGCTGCTCTCTGGGAGAAGCAGTTCCTCCTCATCTCTGCCTTTCCACTTGCACAGATGCATGCAGTGCAACACTCGAGATCACCCAGAAGACCATAGCGAGCCCAAGTCGTGCTGTAGTTCAGAAGGACATGCACGTCCTAGTAAATGAAACCTAGAGCATTGGGGTACAGAAAACCAGAAGTTGTTTGGAAGGCAAATGGAATGTTGGAAGTGGGTTGGAGAAGTGCATCTTGGCGGGCAGCAACCTCCTTTGAAGAAGACCGCAGAGCCCACCTCACTGACAAAAGGCAAAGGAGGAAAAACCCAACACCCAACCCCAACCAACCAATTTTCCCCTGCAACCGTGTCTGCCTGTCCCGCATCGGACTTGTCAGCCACAAACGAGCCTGCGGCTGACGTGGACATTTACCCCCTCCATAAATCTTCGTCCGCGAAGCCATGCCAAAGAAAAGGCAAATCTTGCTACAACATTGCAGGACATTCCTGAGACCAGACCTTGTAGAATGCATACACTTTTGCTCTCCTTATATAAGGGATACACAAAGTGTTGGAGGTAGTCTGGAGAAGGAAGGGAATGTGTAACCAGAAACAATTACGCTGGAAGGGTGGGGATTCACTGGGGTTCAGTAGAATGAGAGGTGATCATCTGAGGGGCAGGACATGCAGAGAGTGTTTCCTTAGGTGGAGTTTTCTTGCATTGGGAACTATAGTTTAACAATTATCCCACTTAGAATGGAGCTGAGGTGGAATTTCCTCTCTGAGGTTGAAAATCATTCATCTTTTATCCCAGAGAACTGTGGAGATGGAGTCATTTCTCGAACTCTTTCGAGGCTTTAGTCTATAGGGGTATGAAGGATTTTGGGGAGTAAGATCAGCTGTGATCTTACGGAGGAGCCAAGTGGCTAATTCCTGTTCACATTTCTTAGGCTTCATACTTGTTTGTCTCCCCTCTAGTTCGTACATCATTCTGACTTGGGATTTATCGCTGTTCCTTCACTGTCACTGGTCCTTTACATATATTTATATTTAAAAAAATCACAGATACGGTGAATGACCACAGTCTTATTCCCTCGAAAGGTGAGTCTGGAATTGGAGGGGAAAGATTTAAAGGGGACTGAGGGGCACCTTTTATATGCAGTGTGAAATGAGCTGTTGGGAAAAGTGGGAGAGGCGGGGAGAATTGTAATGTTTAAAACCCATTTAGACAGAAAAGGTCTGGAGGGCTGTGGGCTGAACATAGGCAAACAGGATGAGCTCATCTAAACAGCATGGTCAACCCGGATTAGTTGGTCAAAAGGCCTGTTGCATGCTGCATTAACTAGGACCAACTCCCTCCCCAATAGCACCTTCAAGGAGACAGACCATTCCCAACTTCTCAAGGACCGTTAGCACCTTTGCTCTGTCCGCACCAGTGACCGAGACCTCCCAGTGGCTCCACTCCCATACTCACATGTCTGTCCCACCAAGACCACCCGTAAATTGGAGGAACAACACTTGATTCTCCAGCTCCATGGCATTAAGATGGACTTTTCCAGTTTCAGCTAAATTGCTCTCCCTTCCCTTCCTCCGTCAGCTCTCTTCCCCTTCCCTCTCTATTCACCCAGCCATCCCTCCTCCCCTGGCTTGCTGCTGTGCCCTCCCTCCCTTCTCCACCCATTACCCTTTTCCTCGTACCTTGATGAAGGGCTCAAGCCTGAAACATCGATTATGCAACTTTATCTTGGCTACATAGAGGAAAGTGTTTGTACGACAAGGATAGTTAGGGTCAGAAAATAAATACTAGTCATAACAGCAATGTTGACACCCAGGGAATTAAGTAAAAGATATCTTTGTAGATCCCAGGCAAGTTTGTGATATTCCCTCTTCTGGTTGTGATATTTACGCAAAATTGGAAAGTAGTTAATATATTTTTTGGATTCAGCAAGGGTTAAAATCTGTTGATGCTATTCCAGCTGTACTTTAGTTTACTGTTTGTAGAGTGGTTGGAATGTGTGGGAAGTGTATGTCAGGATTATTTCCGTGACCACAGTGACGGGCAGCTGTTGTAAGATGGAGGATCAGTTGTTTTGCAGGAAACGCTTCCTTTCTGGGCACCTTCCTCACAGGAATGCTTGGTACTGCCCCTGAACATCTCTAGGGCATCCTGAGAAAGATCACTGACCTCTCCCCACACGTGGACATGTGGAACAGGAGCAGGCCATTCACTTCTTCTGTCTGTTTTGCTGTTCAATAAGGTTGTGGCAATGGAGAAGGGTTTGGAGAGCTCATTGCTGTATCTGACCCGACCTTGTTGGTTTTCGTGCAGTTGGATAATCATGTTGAGGAATTTGGGGGGGCCATCCGAGGCGCTCTAGTATTTGCCAAAGCCCTTTCCTGCTCACGGTATCAAAGGCTTTGGTGAGGTCAACAAAGGTGATGTAGAGTCCTTTGTTTTGTTCTCTGCACTTTTCTTGGAGCTGTCTGAGGGCAAAGACCATGTCAGTAGTTCCTCTGTTTGCGCGAAAGCCGCACTGTGATTCTGGGAGGACATTTTCGGCAACACTAGGTATTAGTCTATTAAGGAGAATCCTAGCGAAGATTTTGCCTGCAATGGAGAGCAAAGTGATTCCCTGTAGTTTGAGCAGTCTGATTTCTTGCCTTTGTTTTTGTACAGGGTGAAGCAAGGCTGCGTCCTCGGATCAACCCTCTTTACTATCTTCTTCAGCATGATGCTGAAACAAGCCATGAAAGACCTCAATAATGAAGACGCTATTTAAATCCGGTACCGCACGGATGGCAGTCTCTTCAATCTGAGACGCCTGCAAGCTCACACCAAGACACAAGAGCAACTTGTCCGTGAACTACTCTTTGCAGACGATGCCGCTTTAGTTGCCCATTCAGAGCCAGCTCTTCAGCGCTTGACGTCCTGTTTTGCGGAAACTGCCAAAATGTTTGGCCTGGAAGTCAGCCTGAAGAAAACTGAGGTCCTCCATCAGCCAGCCCCCCACCATGACTACCAGCCCCCCCCCCCCCCCCCCACATCTCCATCGGGCACACAGAACTCCAAACGGTCAAGCAGTTTACCTACCTTGGCTGCACCATTTCATCTGATACAAAGATCGACAAAGAGATAGACAAAAGACTTGCCAAGGCAAATAGTGTCTTTGGAAGACTATACAAGAGACTGTAAAAACAATCATCTGAAGAAACACAAAAAGATCAGCGTGTACAGAGCCATTGTCATACCCACGTTCCTGTTTGGCTCCGAATCATGGATCCTCTACCGGCATCACCTACGGCTTCTAGAACGCTTCCATCAGCGCTGTCTCCGCTCCATCCTCAACATTTATTGGAATGACTTCATCACCAACATCGAAGTACTCGAGCTGGCAGAGTCCACAAGCATCGAATCCACGCTGCTGAAGATCCAACTGCGCTGGGTGGGTCACGTCTCCAGAATGGAGGACCATCGCCTTCCCAAGATCGTGTTCTATGGCGAGCTCTCCACTGGCCACCGAGACAGAGGTGCACCAAAGAAGAGGTACAAGGACTGCTTAAAGAAATCTCTTGGTGCCTGCCACATTGACTACTGCCAGTGGGCTGATCTCGCCTCCAACTGTGCATCTTGGCGCCTCACAGTTCGGCGGGCAGCAACCTCCTTTGAAGAAGACCGCAGAGCCCACCTCACTGACAAAAGACAAAGGAGGAAAAACCCAACACCCAACCCCAACCCACCAATTTTCCCTTGCAACCCTTGCAACCGCTGCAACTGTGCCTGCCTGTCCCGCATCGTCCGCGAAGCCAAGCCAAAGAAAGAAGGTTGTGGCTCATTCCTGTGCTGACTGAATATCTTTTGATCAACAGTGCCCTAAAGCCTACTGGCCAGAGCTTCAGATGTACTCAGTGGCTGCATATTAACCTGTGTGGTGGGGGGAGAATTCCATTACTGACTTCTCTGTCTTTATCTCATTCCTCACCTCTTCAGAGCCTCTATCTCCATTCATTCCATACTTGCAATATTAACCTTTCCAGTGAGTAACGTGAAAAGATTTCAAATCTATAACCTCGCAAAGACCATGGGCCCCATTGGGAGGTGATAGTTCCCTTGTATAAATCCCCACATGCACTGCCCAACCTGCCAAGTTTTTCCAGCATATTCAAGTTTGATTGCTCTTTGTTGGGGCGGGATGGGTTGTTTGATTCCATAACGTTCAGCTGCAGAACTCTCCAATCACTGCAAATTAAATCCATTGCTTTGCCATAAATATGGACACACACACTCAAGTAAACACACATAAAGTTACTTCAAATCTGGTTTCCTGTGCCACCTGGATGTTCATTAAAATCTTAGATATCTATAATAAATATTCAAACCATTGTAGCAAATACACAATACTGTCTGAGGTATGTTTTTGAACAAAAAAGGTACAGTTTGTATATGATTTCACAGTGGTTATGTGTTGTGATGACTGTGTCACAGGAAATGTACGGATTTGGCCCACCATGAAAAGAACGGACATGATTTAATGAAGCAGATTGTCCCAGACTTAAGAGGTCTTTGCCCTAATGATCTATTAGGCTTGCGTTCTTCCCCAGATTCCTGTTTTTATTTTGTTTTTGTTCAATATTCTTGTTGTTACTAGTCAAGAGAAAGATCCAGACCACCCAATACATCCCAGGCAAACCCCTCCTCGCCATCCAGAACATCTATGGGGAACGCTGCTGTCATCAAGTATCCACCCAACCCAGGACACGCTCTGTTCTCGCTGCTGCCATCAGGAAAGATGTCTAGGTGCCACAAGACTCGCACCCCCAGGTTCAGGAACAGCTGCTCCCCCTCCACCGTCAGACCCCTCAACATCAAACTCAGTCAGGGACTTGTACTTTTTTGCACTAGCAATAAATGGTAATTCTGCCTCACCTGCAGGTAAAAGAATCTCAGGGTTATATGTGACGTCAGTGTCATCAAGTTTGCAGATGACACAACAGTCATTGGCCTCATCAGCAAAAACGAGTCACACTACAGTGAAGAGGTGGAAAATCTTGTGAAATGGTGCAAGAGTAACAACCTGAGTCTCAACGTGGACAAGAGGAAAGAGATGATTGTGGACTTCAATAGAACCAGGAATGACCACCCTCCACTACACATCAACAACTCTGTAGTAGAGAGAATGGAGAGCATCAAATTCCTTAGAGTTTAAAGTCAGAGAGAGAGAGAAATGTTGCGGATTATTTTTTACTTACCGCGTGGAATGTACGTAAGGGGGGCTGCGTATCCGTAGGTCTGGTGTCGAGGGCATGCTGGACTGTGCACAGTTCCAGTGTGGGGCTCCTCTGACAGGGCTGTTCTGTAAGGATCCTCCTGCTCCCGCCTCTGCACAGCTTGCCACGCTGGGAAACCGTGTGTGGCCACTCGCCAGGCTAGAGGACAACACAAAGTCCAGGAGTTACTCTAGCATCTTCCGCCGCTCCTTGGGCTGTGAAGCAGTCCCCATCCAAATGCTGGCAGACCTGGATGAGATCCGGGCCTTGGCTGATGGGGGTGAGTAACATTTGTGCCGCACAAGTGCTGGGCAATAATGATATTCAACAAGAGACAATCCAGCTCTCACCCCCTGACAGTCAGTGAACCCCTACCCACTATCCGTATCATTGGGGATACTGAAGTGGAGTACCTGGGAATACAGCTGGTGGTACATGGCGACCTCACCTGGTATGACAGGTAGACCGAAATCCACCCTCCATGCTAATCGCACACCATGGATGCAGAGTGTTGGGGCATGAAGTAATTCCACACGGTGTGGAGCTGAAATAGGTGCCATCTGTGTTACGGCATTCAAATTAAAGTCTTTCAGTCTTTCTAATACCTTTAAGACCATAACACATGAGAGCAGAAATAGGCCATTCAGCCCATTGCATCTGCTCCACCATTCAATCATGAGCTGATCCATTTTCCCACTCAGCCCCACTGCCTGGCCCTCTCCCCATAACCTTTGATGCCCTGGCTCATCAAGAACCTGTCAATCTCTGTCTTAAATACATTTTGCAATACCCGTAGCCATAAAATGTTGGTACACGTGAAGCTGCACTAAGCAGGAATTTCAGTGCATCTGTGCATTATACTTGTGTATATGACAAACTCTCATTCGCATTCCACTACACCCGGCACTTTGACTTACTGTGATGTTGCACCCCCACCTTTATCACAGCACTAAGTATGGGTTGACTTGCCTGGAGGCGAAGGGTGTGGGAGAATGAAAAAAAGATGGAGAGAGCAAGAAAGAGTTTATTGTTATATACCTGTGCAATGTACAGACACACTGAAATTCCTACCTGCTGGAGCCATACAGGTATGTAAGATATACCAACCACAACGGACAGAAAAATGCCCGATTTCCAGAATTCAAGCAACCGGCAAAAAAAAGCAGCAAGGAAATAAAGAAATAAAAAGAAATTGAACTAAAAGTTTAAAATTGTTAAAGTAAATATTTTCCAAAGCAACAAACAACTCCTTGGTGAAAATGGGAGCAAACATTCAGCCAGTGGAGCACCCCGGTCGTGCCCTGCCCACAGCAGCGGTTTGAATAAAGTTGAGTTTGAATAAAATCCCGGCGCCCAGGATGAAGAGCCAGCTGGTGCCACTCGCCGCTGGGGCAACTCTCTCAAAGTGTCTCCCTATCCCTGCTGAGTAAGGCTTTATTAGTATTAGGTATATTAGTAAGGCTTTATTTGTAAACTTGGGGGAAGGGGATTAATTATGACAGGGGCACATTTAGCGTAGTGGTTAACGCAACGCTGTTACAGTGCCAGCAACTGCAGTTCACTTTACATAATTAAGGACTACAATCCTGATTCCCCCCCCCCCCCCTAAATTACATTACATTTTGCACAGTCTTTTGTCTTAATGCAGGTGTCTGAGTTAGGCATTGGAAGAGTCTCAGGCAACCGGAAAATTTGCATGTCCGGCATACGCGATTCCCGTAGGGGTGCCGGTACCAAGGATTTTACTGTATAAATTATTTATGCCAGTAGAAAATAAAAAAATCTATTAAACAACTAGAATAAATATCATGCAATCAAAGCACTTCAGGTGACAAATGCAAGTTCAGTCTCTGGTGCAGTGGCTCTAACCTGGAGTGGCTGGGAGAGGTACGTTTCTTCACCTTCTCATACGGTTCATCTAGAGATGACTCTTTCCACATTTTTGGTTTGATGGGGGACTTGTAGTCGCTGTGATGATAATGCAACTGGCGGAGTCCATCCAGAGACTGCGGCGGGTGGGGCCTCTGGTGTGACGGCGGCCGGGGAGGGAGGGCTTTATGTGGAGACTGCACTGGGGTTGAGGCACTGGAAACATGACAGTCGTCTGCAAAAGAAACACAGGGAGGGCGGATGGTAAGTGGCAGGACCTCAGCGAGTGTTGGAGGATAGAGAGAGAGACGAGGGGTACGTCGTTCAGGTGGACAAGGTGCTGAAGAAGATACATTCTATCCTGCTGGAGCAACTTAGCGGCCGGACAGCATCAGTGGGAGAAAAAGAATGGTCAATGTTTCGAGCCAGAAGCCCTCACCAAGATTCATCCCAAATAAAATGAAGATATTCTAAAATTAATCAACTGATTAAAGTGTTTTAAGAACTAAAAGGAAATGAACTCTGCTTTCATTTAATTTAAAACCATGATTGGTCTTGAAATCAAAAGGTATAGCTGTGTAAACAAGGACTCTATTCTATTAGAACAATGTATAGAGAGGAGCCACTTGACACAAGTGGTCTGGAAACTGATCTCTCCACTTAAAATAAAGACAAAGCTGGAGAAGTTCAGCAGGTCAAACAGTGTTCTCTACAGAGCAAAGATACAGAACCAATGTTTGGAGCTTGAACCCCTCATCAAGGTATCACCGAAAAGTATAAAAACAAGTTTTGTAAGGCGGAGGAGGGTGGTGTTGGAGGGGGACTGGTTAGGTCGCTTGTCAAGAAAAAAAACTAAGGCTTTGAGATATCTGTATGGGGGAATGGAGATGCAAAGGGATTGTGAAAACGAGGCAGTCAAGTTCAGGGAATTGAAGTCATGAAGAGATGGAAGGCATGTGAGTTATTGTGGATAAAAAGGCTCAGGCCCAAAACGTTGGTTCTGCATCTTTACCTTTGCTACATGAAGTCCACTGTGTGACCTGCTGAGTTTCTCCAGCGTTGTTTTACTTCAATCATGGTGTCTGCAGACTTGTGTTTCACTCCTGATGACTGCATTTACCCAGACAACATGTATGTGTGCTTAGGTTTACTTGTTGGCAAAAGTTTAGATGGGATCTGGGGCTAACCTTGGAAATAGGTAAAGCTACACACAGCAGAGCAGTAGGTGATAACTGCCTGTTGACCAGCGATGTTCCAACATTTGATATTGTACTCACCATCCTCAAGGACCAGGGCATCCGACAGCGAGCTGTCTTCTGAACCAATGTTTGCCTCTATAGGGAGAACCATAAAAATATGCCTGATTATGGTTAAAGTTGCAAAAGGGGTGAACAGGCTGAGCTGTGGCCATGCCTCATCACACCTCAGGTTTCCAGCCCCGCTCTGTGACATGAATCATTAACTAGACTTTCTTGCTCCACAGATGTTGCCTGACCCACTGAGCATCTCCCGCCTCTTCTGTCCTTATTGAATTTACAGTCTCTGCGCTCAGTTTCCCACCTGAACTTGAGCACAGTTGGGAATTGCGAGCGGATGCAGGAAATCCAAAAGGAAAACCAGGAAGTTCTGGAAAAGCTCTGCAGGGCAAGCAGCATCTGTGGAGAAAGAAAATCAGGTCCAAGCGAGAGAGAAAAGTGTTTGGAGTTGCAGAGAGTTTGACGGAAGGAGTGGATTAGTTGGATAGGATCTTTGTCCCATAGCATGCTGCGCAAACTTTCTCTCTTTCCCTATTCCCAACCCTGATGAAGGTCATTGACCCTGACCCTAACTTATGTCTTTGCACATTGCCAGTGACCCTAAAGAGAGATCATGTGAGCTTACTGCTGATCGAAACAGAATGCCCCATTTCATACCTGACTCACCCAGCTTGAAGCACAAGGGTACCAAGGGACTGGTATTCCATCCTGAATGTAAGGCTCAAGTGAGTGTCTGTGATTAAATGGCAGAGGAAGCCTGGATGCACTTACGCCCCACACTCCTGATCACCAGTCGCCCATAGTGTTGGGTGGGGGTCAGGTGCTCGCAAGATGTTATGATGAAATTGTATAAGGCATTGATGAGGCCAGATTTGGAATACTGTGTGCAGTTTTGGTCGCCGAATTACAGGAAGGATATAAACAGAATAGAGAGAGTGCAGAGGAGGTATACGAGAATGTTGCCGGGGTTTCAGGGTTTGAGTTACAGGGAATGGTTGAGCAGACTGGGACTTTATTCCCTCGAGCGTAGAAGGTTGAGGGGTGATTTGATAGAGGTATTCAAAATAGGACAGATAGAGTCACTGAGAGTGGGGGAGATTCAAAGAAGAGAGCATGAGTTGAGAGTAAAAGGGGAAATATAAGGAGGAATTTCTTCACGCAGAGGGTGATGGGGGAATGGAATGAACTTTTGGCGGAGGTTGTAGAAGTGAGATCGATGTTAATATTTAAGGAAAAGTTGGTGAGGTATGGAGGGTTATGGGCTAAAAGTGGGCCAGTGGGACTAGGTGGGAGAAATTGTTTGGCACAGACTAGAAGGGCCAAACTGGCTGTTTCTGTGCTGTAAATGGTTATATGCTCTCACTGGGGTTGTCGCTGGGCCAGGCCAAGCTGGCTATACATGGATCAAGGCTGCTGGTGGACGAGGGTTTGAGTTGACTGCCTGCCCCTCTTTTGGGGTTACATCCGGGCCGTGGATCACTAGAGTGAGATGCATGGCCTTGTTCCGGGAACGGTGCGTTGTAAATAGGAATAATGGGATATTAATTTGAAATGTAAAGTGCATGTATTAGAGGGGAAATATTGATTTACAGCCAACTGCAAAATTTCTTCTCACGATTAATGTAAGTACTTTATTAGATGTAGTTGTGTGTGTGTGTACTTTGTGTTTTGGCATGTTTGTATTGAAATAAATGTTTTGTTTAAAAAAAATCTTCTTTCTTTGGCTTGGCTTCGCGGACGAAGATTTATGGAGGGGGTAAAAATACAGGAAGTAAATAGACATGTTAAAGAGCATCGAGGCTCTGGCCAGCTGAGCAAGTAAAGCAACGGTCTCCCAGCTCCAGCAACCTGAGTTCAAACCTCTTCTGTCCCAGCACAGCTGTTACTTGTGCGGAGCCTGCGTGTACGCCTATGATTGAGTTGGCTTTGCCCCAGGGCTCTGGTTTGCTCCCACATCCCACAGGTGTGGGTTAATTAGCACAACGCTGTTAAAGCGCCAGTGACCAGGACTGGGGCTGTCTATAAGGAGTTTGTATGCTCTCCACATGTCTGTGTGGGCTCCAGTTTCTTCCCACCCTTCAAACGATCTGGGGGGCGGAGGTTAATTGGGCAGAAAGTGCCTGTTACCGTGCTGTACATCTATATTTAAATTGTTCCATTATTGGTCAATTCATCAATTAATGGCACTGTAAATTACCCCAAGTGTGAAGGTGAGGAGCAGAATTTGAGAAAACTAATGGGAATGTGGGGAGGATAAAATGAGATAATGCATATGGGTGGTTGACATTGGCACAGACAGGATGGGCAGAAGGGCCTGTTTCTGTGCCATTTGACTCTGTTCCATGACTAAATCTTAGTGACAGTTCACTCACCCTCGATAATTAAAGATGCCCTTTGAGTGGGCTTCTTTCCTGACTTGATCCGGTATTCATTGATGGCGTTCTCAATATCCTGCAGCTTTTTAAGTGCATTTAAGTAGGACATCTTCCTCTGCTTTTTCACCTTCTTGTTGACGTTGGGGTCGCTGGCAAGCCTCCTCGCTGCCTCCGTGATCTGGGACTGAATGGCAAACTCTCGCTCAAGGCGTTCCAACTCTATCTCCTGCAGGGGAGAGGAGGTAAACTCAGTCCGATCCTTTAGGAGCCCGAGAGAGGGACAGGCATTCGTGGAGGCGGAGCATCACTGGGGTGGGGGGAGGAAGATTCTTGGATATTAAGGGAATGAAGGGATCTGGTGTTGGTACTGACACCGGCTGTCAACCTTCTACAGGAGTGAAATCCCAATGCTGGAGAAACTCAGCAGCTCGAACAGTGTCCTTTATATAACAAAGATAAAGATTTAGAACCAACATTTCAGCCTGAGGCCTTCATCAAGGGATGGACAAAATGATGGCAGGCGTCCGAACAAAGAGGTAAGGGGACATCGGGTAGGTGGGGGGAAGGGGTAATAGGTGGATAAGGGAGGGAGGGCACAGCAGCAAACAGGAGGGGGAGAGTCCCTCTTCATTCACAGCCTCCCCTTCCCCGTTTTCTGCTGTGACCTCCCTCCCTTATCCACTGTTACCTCCTGCCTGTAGGACTGCTTCCCCCTCCCCTCACCATTTTGTTTGGGCATCTGCCGACATTATTCCACACCTTGATGAAGGGCTCAGGGCCAAGACACTGGTGTCTTTTTCAGGTATGCCCTCCAACCCCCCCACCGGACTCTGCTCAAAGTTTATCGGCCCCCTTCCCGGTGAAGCTGTCAAGATTTGGTTTCTCCTGCACTTCTCTCCTACCGACAGAAAAAATATTCATGTTACACAAGGTGAAAAGGAACCAAGGCTTTTACTTCAATGTGCTGGGGCCCCTGGGGTGCTATAGGGAATGGCTTCTCCAAATAGACATGTAAATGTGGAAGAGATTTTGTTTAACTTGGGCATCAATTAGCACAGGCATTGTGGCTGAAAGACCTGTTCCTGCGCCGTACTGTTCTGTGTTCTCAATATAAATTAACACACACGAGAAAAAAAATGTAGAAGAGGATTCACAAGACTGGATTTTGAAGAGGGGGTAGGCCATATGTGAATGTCTCAATTCAAGTTCACGTTCAAGTACAACCTGACAAAACAACGTTCTCTGGTCCTCAGTGCAAAACACGCAGGCACACAACCAGACACAACACACATTCACACAAGCTGCAAGATGGTACTCTCCCGACGGGAGTACCTCTGAAAAATGTGGTGTGCAGGGTGGGAGGGGTCCTCGACAATTTCCAGACAACAATCCTGCTAGATGACCAGGACCCACCTCTCTGTGTAAAATATTTACCCCATACATCTCCCTTGAACTACCCCCCTTCCCCTTTCCTTAATCGTATCTTCTATAGTGTGCAACGCTGTTATCCCGGGGAAAAGATTGACTGTCCATCCTATCAGTGCCTCCCATAATTTTATCAACCTCTATCCAGTTTCCCCTCAGCCTCTGAGGCTCCAGAGAAAACTCCATGTTTTTCCAACCTCCCATAGCTAACGTCCTCTAACATAGACAGCATCGCGGGAAACCTCTTCTGTCCCCTTTCCAAAGCCTCCCTGGGGCAATTGGAACTGCCTCCAGTACAGTCTAACTAAAGTTTTATAAAGCTGCAACAGGACCTCTTTACTGAAACCCTGTGCCCTGTTTAGTGGAGCCAAGTACACCATAATTCTTTTTTACCACACTATCTACACACACAGCTACTTTCAATAATCTATAGACCTGGACCCAAGATCCTTAGCACATCTGTGCTTTTAAGAATCCTGCCATTAACTATTAATTTCTCCTTTCATTTGACCTCCTGAAGTGCGCGCATCGTTCTCTGCCCTCTTCCTCCCATCACCCTTAAATTACCATTTATCATTTCATCCCCCACACACCTGCATTTGCCTACCACCTGCCAGCCTGTGTTCACCCCCCGCCCCTTCATTCAGCCGTCTGCCTGTTTCTTTCTATACCCTATGAAGGGTTTCAGCCTGAAACGTTGGCTATCCTTTACCTTCCACTGATGCTGCCCCACCCACTGAGCTCCTCCAGCCTTTTAAGTGTCTCCCCACTTCTCCAGCATCTGTCGTCTCTCCTGTGTACACCCCACCCTCGGCCAGATTAAACTCCATCTGCCATTTCTCTGCCCGCTTATTATGTGTTAGTGCATCTTCTGGCTGCAGCAAGTAAGAATATTGGTGCATTTGTACATTGTATTATGTATATGACAATAAACTCTCATCATTTCTGATTGTCCACTCTAAATTGGCTTTGGAGTAGAGGACATTTCAAGTTTAAGACCACGTTGGTGTGGGCTACAGTCAGGTATATTCCGGATTGAGGAAGAATAGTAAGCTTCTTCTGTTGAAGAATTTTTTTAAAATAACAAACCAGTGGTTTTGTGGTTAATATTACAGATGTTAGCCTTTACTCCAGATTTATTTAATTATTTGAATGTAAATTTCTAGCCCAGTCACATTTACAAGCCTCTCCCACAGGAACAATTTATTCTTACGTACAAGAAACTAACCTAGGAAAGGACTTCAATTCCAGAAGGAGTGATACATACCGAAATTCAGTGTGTTTACTTTTAGTCAGGCTTAAGATTAATGACTAGCTCACAAGCAATTATTTAACCACTCTCTGAGGGGAGAGGGTTTGGTAGATCTCAGATAGTACCTTGTACTGAGGCTCCCTGAGATGAATAGAGCAGATCCCGTGCACTACATCAAATTAGAAAGGGAAGACCTCGTCAAGTGACCCGACGTCAATATTTACCCCTCGATCAATGTCACTGATTACCTAGTGAACATCACACTGCTGTTTGTGGGATCCTGCTGTGTGTTCAACAGTGAAAGGCAGCGTTGGTTAACAATGCGCTGAGAGATTTGAACCCACTACCTCCACCACAGAAAGGTTGCAGCACAACCACTGAACCATACCTTTGTGGGGTACCCTTACCTTCTGGATCTGCTCAGCATCCAAGGAGGGTGAACACGGATACAAAGAAGGCTGTAAATGCTGGAATCCGGAGCATCTGAGGGGGGTCAGAACACACCACCAAGACTGATGCTGTTCCACCTGAGCACCTCCAGCAGATTGTTTTTTGGCACCACCATCAGTCTGGACTTTAAGACTCAGCAACTGTTAAATCCGAGCCCCAAGTTGCTGTCAAATCGCCAATTTCAGGTGAATAATTTTGCAGAAGTGGTTAAGCTATAGAGGGAGCTGTAGGAATGTACAAGTCTTAAGAACACAGCCTCTATCCTCAAGGACCCCACCGCCCAGGCCATTCCCTCTTCACACTGCTACCGTCAGGATGCACAGGAGTCTGAAGACGAGCACCCAGCGGCACAAGGACAGCTTCTTCCCAACTGCCATCAGATTCCTGAACGGACAACGAACCCCAGACACGGCCTCACTGACTCTTATTTTTGCACTAATTTATTTATTTTTAAATGTAATTTTATAGTAATATTTATGTAATAATCCTGCAAAACAATGAAATTCATGACATGTTCACGACAATAAATTCTGATTGTGATCCATGACATTCAAAAGATGTTTGGCCACAGATACCAAGACAGAAATGTCTTAGAAGGATGTGACCAAATGGAGGCAATGGTCAGAATGCCATGAGATTGGCCTGGACAAGTTAGGCCCAATTCTGTTCTGAATGACTCTGTAACTCCCTTGACATACAAAATAAACTCGTTCAGAGATGACAGCTTTAGGGACTCAGCAGGTCAGGTAGCTTCCGTGGAGGGAATTGCTTTGCCAACATTTCGGGTCAAGACTCGATTATTAGATGATGGAACATAGAACATCACACCACAGTACAAGTCCTTTGGCCCACGATGTTGTGCCGACCTATATATATATATCTAAAAATAGAAATCCTCCCTACCCCATCACCCTCTATTTTTCTTCCATCCATGTCTCTAAGAGTCTCTGAATTGCCCCTAATGTTCCATCCTCCACCACCAAGGCATTCCAGGCCCCCACAACGCTCTGCATAAAAAAGCTTAACCCTGACGTCTCCCCTAAACTTCCCTCCCTTCAAGTTGTACATGTCCTCTGGTGTTGGCTGTTCCTGCCCTGGGAAACAGGCGCTGGCTGCCTACCCTATACATGCCTCTCATCATCTTGTAGACCACAATTTAATCACCTATCCTCCTTCTTCAAAGACGGAGGTTCCCAAGCTGAAACATTGACTTACCATCTCTTTCCATGGTCGCTGCCTGACATGCTGAGCCATTCCAGTTCTCACTCTTCACTCAAGATCTGTGGTTTTGGTGTTTCTCTTACTTTAACCATCCTCTACTGTGAGCTCATGTTCACCATCACCACTGCATTGCTGAACTTCACAGGCTTCCTCTTTCCTTCATCTTTGGGAAGCACAGTTAGCCCAGTATACAACTCTGTTCCAGTGCCAGCGACCCGAGTTCAGATCAAGTCTGTAAGGAGTTCTCCCTCTGCCTGTGTGGTTTTCTTCCGGGTGCTCTAGCTTCCTCCCACCTTCCATAGGTTAACTGGGCTGCATACTTGTCCGGGGCTTCAAGGTCCTTCTACCTCGTGAATTGTAAAAATAGAGCTTTTCCTTTGTTAAGATATTCTATTGTGGTCTTGCCTCTTCCTCTTGGTGTAACTACCTCCAACCCTAAAACTCTCTGGAATCTCTAACTTCAGCATCTCTTTTCCATCCCTGACGATAACTGCTCCACATAAGTCTTGCATCTAAATTCTGGAATACCCTCGAGGAACCTCTCCTCCTCTCCCAATCTCTGTCATCCTTTAGAAGATCTGCTCCAATGATCTCCCCAGATAGTTCAGAGAAATACTCAGCAGGTCAGACAGCATTTGTGGAGACAGAGGACTGACAGTTCAGCTCAAGGACCCTTCTGTTTTTCTCTCTCCACAGATGTTGACTGACCTGCTGGGAGTTTCCAGTTTTTAGAATCATACTGCACGGAATGGGCCCTTTGGTCCAACACATCTTTGCTGACCACAGGATTCACATTTGCCTCAATTTTGTCCATATCCTTCTAACTACTTCCTATCCATGTGTCTGTCCAAATGTCTTTTGAACATTGTAATTGTCCCCGCTTCTAGTTTCCTCTGGCAGCTCATTCCAGGAACCGATCATCCTTGGAGTGAAAAAGTTGTCCCTCTGTTCCATCTTAAATCTCTCTCCTCTCATCTTAAACCTATGCCTTCTAATTCTAGAATTTTCTATCCTTGGAGAAAGACTTAGAATTAGCTTCACTGCCCAGGGGGTTGGAAGAAAGTTTATTATTCATTCTTGGGAACGTGAACATCATTGATTAAGGATTCGGTGACCATTTTTCATCCGATGGGGGAATAGTTGGACGTGGCTCATGGTCTCATCCTGGTGAAGTGGGATCAGTTATGCATTGCATGAAACTGTCCCTTTGTTGAAGGCCTGCTTTGTTTTCCTATAAAAACACAATCTGTCCTGGCATTTGAGACTGCGCACACAGCAGAGTCTAAAAATACCAGAGTTCTGGCATCTGTGTGACTTTCCTGAGTATTGTGAAACAGCCAATATCCACAAAGCTGTCCAAGACTAATACATGGAAGGTGCTCTGGGCCAACAGTCGCTGAATCAAACCTGAGGGTCGCAAATGGGCTGAGCTGTTACAAATATTTAACAGTGGTAGCTCTGCTCAGTTTAAACACTGGTCTTCATGCTGAACAGACCCCCTCCTGTCTCCTCAACACAGCCCCTCAAACCCATCTCTGCTCCTCGCCCAGAACTTGACCCCTCCCTTACCAAACCTGCCATATTTTTCTCTCTCTCTTTCCCTCCCTTCAAGACTTTCCCCACAACCTCACACCATGGCTGATCCATCAGTTAGTAAAAGCGCAGGAATGCTGGAGGATCTCAGCCGGTCTTGCAGCGTCCATCGCGGTAAAGATATTATCACCAACGTTTCAGGCCTGAGGCCTTCCTCTAGGTAGGAGAAAAAGCAGGCATGCGTCTGAATAATTTTTACCTTCTACGATAAGGGGTTGAATCAATTTTTTTTGTCCTGACCCAACTTTGAGGAAGGACCCAGGCCCAAAACGTCAGTAATCCATCTTGACCTCCTGCGGGCATGGTGAGACCGGCTGAGTTCCTCCAGCATTTACTGCGTCTTCCTACAATCACAGAGCCTGCAGACATTCATGTTTCACTGATCTTTCAGTTACCTGATTTAACATTTCGTCTGGCACAATTTCAAATTTTGTTTTATAAAGCTCCCATGAAGCCAATTTGGATGTTTTGCTACATTACAAGTCATTATATAAATGGAAGTTGTATAGACAGCCACTGAGTCATCAATTTGGAGAAAAGCACATTCAGTTTCCTGTTGTCCGGGAGATTCCTTCCCCCAGGGGACATGGTTGCAGAGAAGTCACCGAACTGAAGGATCGGGAGATTTACTGACAGCACAGTAAATCAGTTGGTGGAGATCAGGTCAAACATAGGCTGCCCACCTGATTGAACTTTGAAGGGAGAAATTACAAGGACATTGTTGATTAAAACAAACCAATGAGAGAGAGGAACGGGGTTACGGAGATTGAAGGAGACGGGGGGGGGGGGGGTGGGGGGAAGAGGGACAGGGAGTGAGGGCAAGAAATGGGAGAGGAGAGAAGGGGGGAAGAGAGACAACACAAGGGCCACTGTAAACCAAGTGACTGTCTTGGGCGGTTGAGGGTGGCCCTGTCAGGGTGGAACTGACCTGAAGGGGGCCTGCTCTGCCCAGTTTGGCACAACATTGGCTGAGCAGGAATAAGAGCCTGGAGGCCTACTCCTGTTTTTTTTGGGTCTCTTGTGTTCAAGTGTCATGTGGGCAGAATGTGGGACAAAGCCACGAGCTCCCAAGTCAGGCACAACTCTGTGACATCATCAGATGTTCCAAGGTGGTGACACTTGGGACCCTGGTTCTTTATGCCACTGGAATATTTGTGCAATATCACGTTTAGGAAGCCGCCTGTCCCAATGGAGGAATTACATGCACAAGACACCCAGGGGTCCTCTGCACTTTTCCAATCCTTCACTCTGGGTGCTGCAGTGTTGGTTCAAGCATTACTGTATCTGAAGCCTGGCACCATGATAAAAGATTGCCCGATGAATGTGTTCACAGGCAAAATGAACCTCTCAACTCCTCCCCACTCCACCCTCCTCTCCTCTGGTTGGCCTCAGGACATGCGAATCAGGGTAGGAGGCAGCTTCATGCCTGTTCTAGCTGATGTGCCACATTCCTACACTAACCCCATCTCCCTTGCTGCCTGCAATATCCACAAACAAGACCTGCCCTTCCCACTGCACCTGCCCTTTGGAACAATTTCTGTCCAGACCACTTGCTATTTTCCCCACGACAGCTGTGAGGCCATCTGGGCTATAGATACCCGCCTTTTGGCTGACCCGCGTTTAAACAGTGGAGTTACAATCCAATCACTTTTCCAGAAGGGAGGAATTCCTCCTCATCTCAGTCCTGGCCCCTTATTCTGTTACTCCAGCTTGAGCTGATAACTGGAGGTGGGGATCCTTGTCCCTGCACCTCCCTCCTGCATGTGGTGGAAAGCTCGTTTCCCTGTGGCCAGATGGATTTACCCAGGCACTCCGGTTTCCTCCCACATGCCAACAATCTCTTCCCACTTCAGGCAGAAGGTACAGAACCCCAAAGTTCAGTACTTCCACGTTCAAGAGCAGTTTATAATCCAACAGCTATCAAGCTCTTGAACCTCCCTGTAGTACCCCATCCCTAACCTACTCCGGGACCACCAAAAAATCTCTCTGCTCTATTGAAACATCACTTTTTTCTTGCACTTAACTGCAACTGTGAAACAGTAAAACCCGTCATGCAGAATTCAAGCAACCGGCAAAAAAAAAAATCTTGGAAAATAAATAGGTAAAAAATAACAGAGGTTTAAGATTGGCCGCCTCGCTGTTGGTTCACCAGTCACGCATAACAGAAAACTCACACAAGCGGAAAATTCACTTATCCAGCATCTACCACACCAATAGGTGCTGGATACCAGGGGCTACTGTATTGTTTTAACTTTCTTTTCATATTTGTTATCTTTTTATCTTTCTTGGCATATTGTGGTAATTTTAAGAGATCAACTGTGAAATATACTTTAATTTAGAGATACAGCACGTAACAGGCCCGTGCTGTCCAATTAACCCCGAACATCTTTGGAATGTGGGAGGAAGCCGGAGCCCCCAGAGGAAACCCCCGCAGACACGGGGACAATGTACAAACCTCTTACAGACAGCACCAGAATCTACATCGCTAATGCTGTGAAAGTGTTGCACTAACTGTATATTACCTACCTGTGGAGCTGCAGCTAGTAGGAATTTCAGTGCATCTATACATTGTACTCATGTATATGACAATAAGCTCTCAGAACCAGCATCAAGATGACCGGGTCAATTGGCTGCTCTAAATTACTCCAAGTGTGGGATAGGATAGAATCAGGAAGGGGTGGGAATGGAGGGAGAATAGGTGGCAGGGACGTGGAACTGAAACATCCTCCTCCAGGGACCATCAACACCAACAAAAATTGTTCTTTTTGAAGATCAATCCTCCACAACTCAGGCGAGAGTGAAGCTTATGAATGGACTGTCAAAACCTGCGTGCGGTTTCTCTCCTCCCTCTGTCTCAGGGCCTGAAGGAACATGATCTCACTTGGAGCAGAACTGAATGAAACAAAGAAAGAACAAATTCTGGAGAAGTCTAAAGTAAAACCTCAGGAGGGAAATGCACTTGTCAAGAGATATTTCACTCTGCAAGCATTTCCTGCCATTCTTTCATGGAGAAAATATTCCGGTCATGTACGAGCAGCTACTTTTGTCCCACTAGTAACTGCACAAAAGGCCTTTCTTCAGTCAAGCTTATCTGTGCTTGGAAGTTGAAAATATTTACTCCTTTAGAAAAAAATCTTTCAAGGGATATGGTTGACCCATTACTAAATGCCCTTGAGAAGGTGGTGACCAGCCACTGTTTTGACAACTAAGTAAAAAATATGCTAAAAAAAAAAAGGTCCCTTTCATATTTTCTTATGATCTAGACAAACATTCAGCCGAGTTTATGTTGTGTGTCAAATCAATCTCGCCAGTACTGTTCCACCATTATTTGAAAGTAGTCGAGCTTGATGTATCCCAGTGTGGGACAGAAGCTGCTCTGCTCAAGGTCAGAAGAAGCTACAGAAGGTGGGGGGTGCAGCTCAGAGCATCACATAAACCTCCCTCCCCCTCCACGGACTCCTTCAATGCAACGGTCAAGAAAGCACACCATCGCCTCCTCTACTGTCTAGGAAGAGGCAGGAAATTCGGCCACGTCCCTCAACAACTTCTATCGGATCGCTGTATGTATCACAGCATGGGACAGGAGCTGCTCCGTTCAAGATGGGAAGAAGGTGGTGAAGGAAGCTCAGAACCACGCAAACTCCCCTCCTCGCCTTGGACTCCATCTACATCTCGCGCTGCCTAGGAAAGGTAGCCAACATACTGAAGGATCCACCACACCTCGAACACACTCTCCTCTCCCTCCTCCCATTAGGGAGGAAGACTTAGGATTGTGAAATAAGGTGCCAACAGGCTAAAACACACTTTTCTCCCTGCTGTCATCAGGCTCTTGAATGAACCTCACAACCGTGCTCTCATGCTGCCCTTGCTTTGAACCAATGAATTGTTTTTCACGATAACACTACATTCGGCAATTGAGATTTTGACATTTTTACTTTATACGTATGTTAGAATTGACACGTTAAGAGAACTTGGAACCCTTTTCACTGCATAATGTGGCAATTAGACCAATTTCCCTGAAACACATTCTCTTTCATATCAATCCCTACCAGGTTCTACCCCTCAACCCACTGACCTGCAGGTCTTTGAAACGTGGGAAGAAACTGGGTTAGGTGGGGTGTGGGGTCCCCATGCGGTAAAAGGGTGAACGTGCAAACTCCAAACAGACAGCACTCAAGGTCAGGGTCGAAGCTGGGTCACTGGAGACTGCACTGGCCAGTTTGAAGTGTGATCGCCACATATTGGTAGGAAGAGCAGCTGCCAATTTGGGCACAGCAAGCTCCCACAAATGGCAATATACCAGGTGACCCAGGCGTGGCATAGGAAGTGCAGTGGACTCGAGCAACACTGGGCAATGTTCTCCCTGGAACTGCTTCTAAATGTAGGTGGGTGGCAGGAGATTCAGGGGAATTAGTGAGGAAAGGTTAGGTTGCAGGGATGCAAGTTTGGAATGTGATTGCTCTGATCACCAGCAGGAACTTGAAGGGCAGAATGGCCTTGTACAGTGTGAGAAAATATTAACATAGAACAGTTCACCCCAGGTGTCTCCACCAAGTTTGATGCCCAAATTAAACTACAACTATGCAGCTTCCACATGACGATCAGCCACGATTGTATTGAATGGTGGAGCAGGCTCAATGGGCCATTTTTGGCCTACTCCTGTTCCTACTTCCTATGTTCCTATGACCCAATCCCTGTATCTCCCTGCATGTTCACTGTTTATTCAGAAACCTCTTTCTTCAATCAGCTGTTGTCTTTGCCCACTGCACCTTGGCAGCCTGTTCTAGGCACCCACCACTCTGTGCAATAAACCTGGCCCATACATCACCTTTAAACTTCCCATACCTTGACCTTAAAACCATGTCCTCTAGTGCTAGATGTTTTTACCCTGAGAGAAAGATTCCAACAGTCCACCCTATCACTGCCTCTCATAACTTCATAAACATTGATCGGGTCACCCCTCAGACTCCAGAGAAAATAGCACATGTTTGTCCAATCTCCCCTTATAGTTCCAAATCTCTAATGCAGACAGCATCCTGGGAGCTCTCTTTTGCACCCTTTCCAAAGCCTCCATATCCTTTCTGTGTTGGGTTGGGGCGACCAGATTTGCACACATTTTTTTTCAACGATACCAGTGGCAGGACAAATGTAGGGCAGGACACTTTGGAGAATACACCTGCTGTTTGAAAGAGGACCTCAGAATCAGTTCTGTCCCCCAGTAAGGGGTCAATTCCTTGGAACGTTGGTACCTCCGAGTGCTGCACTCACTCAGTACTGTACCGGGGTGGGATCAGGCCCACAGTTTTGTCGGTGAGCTTTGAAATCCAAGGGATGGAACCTCAGAAGCTCCCTGCTGCATCAAGTGCTGGGCACTTTGTCCTCGAAGTCAGAGAGGGAGGGAGAGACTTGCGGAAGGTCTGCTCCCAATGAAGCGGTGGGGGGGTGGATGAGGATAGAACGCAACTACACCATTGCTTTGCATAGTTCGGGCAGTTAGCCTATTTCTCAAAGTAGGGGAACCTAAAACTAGAGGCATGATGGCTGGGGTCAAGTGCAGTACACAAAAGTGATGGGAGAAACTCAGCAGGTCACGCTTGTCACATGAACGGAGATACAATGAAAAACTTTGTCGTGTGCTATCCAGGGAAGTCAATCTGTCCCTGAAATCCATAGGAAGTAAAAGGCAGTCAACATTTCAAGCGTGAGCCCTTGGTCAAGTTCAAATACGACGCTGGAGAAAATCAGTAGATGAAACAGTGTAGTTTATATAGCAAAGACAAAAATACAGAACCAATGTTTCGGGCTTGAGCTCCCTCAGGGTTGGGTTGAAGGGAATTGAGC
The DNA here is from genome assembly GCF_036971445.1 of Narcine bancroftii. NCBI lineage: Eukaryota > Metazoa > Chordata > Chondrichthyes > Torpediniformes > Narcinidae > Narcine > Narcine bancroftii. The sequence goes on along the minus strand of NC_091481.1, from coordinate 2,208,526 downwards.
AGATGGTTGTCAGGAAAGGTTGGTGTCACACATACAGGGGAGGGGATTGCAGAATGAGAAGGGGGAGGAGTGGGAGAAGGGAGACAGCAATATGAAGCAGGTTCTGGAATGGTCCCACATTCTAAGCCCTTCCTTTACCTCTCCCTTCGCTCTGATCTTCTGCTCGTCCAGCTTAAAGGAGGTGCCCACCCTTCGACGTACAATGGGGGGCTGCTCTCCAGGGTCCAAAGGATATTCCTTGGGCAACTTTCCTGTCAGCTCCTGTGGAAGAGATCATCAGATTATCAGGCTCTGAGAGTGTGGACAGGAGTCATCTCGATGATGCTTGAGTCTACAGGAGTGCTGCCGATTCTTAGCGCAGAATTTTGTTTTCTTGTTCTCTTCAGCTGAACTTAATTGTCTCTTGTCACATGAACCAAGATACAATGAAAATCTTTGTCTTGTGTGCTATCCAGGCAACTCAACCTGTCCTTGAGCACAACAAGGATATGGCCCAAATGTTGGCAAGTGGGACAGAGGGGTCTTTCTGTGCTGTTAAACTAGGACTCTGTAATAGGTAGTGCAAAATAAAACAAAATTATACGATGCTAAAATGTCCAGTTAAAACAGTGCAAGGGCAGCATAATTTTATTAACTAAGGACCTATTTACTAGTCTGATAACAGTGGGGTAGAAACTGTGCTGCCACTTGTTTTCAGACTTTTCCCACAGCCCCTGTTACCCAGTGACAACCAGAGAACTGTGGGGCATTTCATTCAGGGTGAAGATGCTCAGGGAACACTCCTGTCGGAGGGCAGCAGTATTCATCATGGGCCCACCCCACCCAGCACATGCTCTGTTCTCGCTGCTGCCATCAGGAAAGAGGTCTCAGTGCCTCGCACCACCAGGTTCAGGAACAACTGCTCCCCCTCCACCATCAGACTCCCCAACAGCAAACTCCAGAGTAAAAACAGAGCGCTGAAAAAACTCAACAGGTCAAACAGTGTTCACTATAGATTCTTTATCTTTGCTATATAAAGGACACTGTTTGACCTGCTGAGTTTCTCCAGCATCATGTTTTTACTTCAATCACGGTGTCTGCAGACTTCACTGTTTTACAACAGACTCCTTCAGAAACTCTTATTTTGCACATTATTTATTATTTAATTTTTTTTCTGTGTTACACAGTCAGTTTGTTTAGATCTCTTTGTTTGTATTTCTCTTTTGTATACATATTGAGTACAGTTTTTTTACACGACCTACAAGTGGAAATTCTGCCTGGCCCACAGGAAAAAGAATCTCAGGGTTGTATGTGACGTCACGTACGTACAATGACAATAAATCTGACCTTTGAGGGCCGATGTAGACACGGATTGCTTTTGGAGTCATGGAGTTCTATTTCCTTCAGCCAAACATGTTCGTGCTGATCAGGCTAGTCCCATCTACCTGTGATTGGCCCATATACCTTTAAACATAACCTGTTCATGTACCAGTCTTCTGAACATCACAAATGTTCCTGTATCCACCACTTCCTCTGGCAACTCGTTCCACATGCCCACCACCCTCTGTGAGAAGAAGGTCCCCCTTCAGGAACCTTTTAAATCTTTCCCCTCTCTTCTTAAACTTATGCCGTCTAGTTTTAGTTTCTGGGGAAAAAAGTGGCAAACTTTTCATGCACTTAAGGGAGAAACTATTTATTAAATGGGGAGAAAATTGAAAATGCCCAGATGCAAAGGGAACTGGGAGTCCTCGTGCGGGAGCCTGGAGGCGAACTTTCAGGTTGAGTCGGTGGTGAAGGTGGCAAATCAGATCGATGCTGGCTTTCATTTCAAGAGGAGTGAAATATAAGACCAGGGATGTGATGTTGAAACTTTATAAGCCTCACTTGGAGAATTGTGAGCATTTTTAGGCTGAATTTGGAGAGGAGGTTCACGGGGATGAATCCGGGAATGAAGGGGTTATCATACGAGGAGTGTTTGACAGCTCTTGGCCTGGAATTTTGAAGAATGGGGGTGGGGGGGGGTCCTCATTGAAACATTTTGAATATTGAAAGGCGTGGAGAGTGGATGTAAAAAGGTGGATGTAAACTTCCCACAGTGGGAGAGTCTAGGACAAGAGGGCACAACTTCAGGATTGAAGGGCGACTGCTTAGATAAGGAGGAGTGGGGTGAATCTGTGAAATTTGTTCTTACAGGCGGTTGTGGAGGTCAGGTCATTGGGTGTATTTAAGACAGAGATTGAGAGGTTCTTGATGAGCCAGGGCATCTAAGATTATGGGGAGAAGGCTTTTGGTCTTACCGCCTCTCTCAGACACAACTTCTTGAGTTCCTCTAGCCGAAGCCTCAATGTCTCCTCCAGAGCATCCTGTCTGGACTTCAGAGCAGCCAACATGTCCTTCTTGGCAGACTGGGAGCTGTCCGATTCCTGGGAACCTGCAGATGCAGAGAAGAGTTAGTACAGACATCTGGAGTGGTGCACTGGTCGCTGGAGGAGAGAGAGCCAGCACCTTTTTCCCAGGACAGCAATGGCCAATGCCATTGAGTTGAACGTCAGAGGTAAGTTGTTTTTACACAGAGTGGTGGGGGGTGTGTAGAATGGGGTGGTGGTGGAGACTGGTACAATGGCGACATTTATATGAACTATTTTCAAAGGTATCTTTTACTGTCACATAATAAAACATTAAAAATGTCACACACCAACTTCTGTCTGCCATAAACAACAAGTTACATGAGCATTGCCGAGTACCTCTAACAATAGGAGAAAGAGGAGCAGCAGAGAGTCCCTTCAGAGACACTGAGTGTCCGTGGATTCGCTTCCAGCGCTCCCGCAGCCTCTGTTGCAACACAGACTCCTGTTGGATCCATCGGCCTCCCGAGCTTTAGATCCAAATCTCCGACATGACGAGGAAGCCTTCAGCATCTGAGGCCCTTCAGGATTCCTTGCTCCCCTCAGCACCCTCTCAAATCCCAGCACCAATACCTGGTTCTCACAAACCAGTCTCCAGCAGCCCACAGCCCGTGTGGGTCTCCTGACCGCAAGTTGCCCACAGCCTACGTTGGTCCCACAGCTTCTGAGCCCCATGCTGGTCCGCCACCGTGGTCACTGTCCTGTAGGGGTCGTCTCCTCATCGGGAGGTGTTCTCCTGGTTTCCAGGGCCCAGCACTGGCTCACTGCTCCCCCAGAATCTGCAACACCTCAAGGCCACTGCCTAGCTCAGCTGTCGCCATTTTGGGCACAGACTTCACAGATGCAGGTTTAAAAACACTGCTGACTCCTCTAACAGGCCGTTTATAGTGTAATGGAACCATCGGCATTGGAACTTGGCGGTAGGATCCGTTGGGGCAGCGCTACATCACCATTTCCCCCTCTCCCAGGTCCACACCACCAGCAGCAGGCTCTGGCAGCACTGCCATATTTTTAAGCTAATCACTTCCATTTCCATCATCGATTCAACCAACCACTCTTCCAGGCCTTTTTACTTGCTATATGAAAGAGATGAGAAAAGACCATCTCAAAACTGAAATCTGGGCTGCTGTCCAATTCATTTCTCTCTGTAGCAATGAAGACGCTTTCTGGAGTTAAACTCCAAATTAACCATGAAATGAAAGTGCCTGCTTTAAACATCAAACTCTAACAGCTGTGAAATGAACACTATCAGCTGCATCTTGGATCATTGCTCAACTGCAATTTCCAATTTGTTTCCCTTGAGCGTTGTTTGAGTTTCAAACTGAACAGAACTCACAAACAGCTGGAACCAACAGAGCAATCTCGAAACATTGCCTCTTCCTGGTGGCGAGATGGAGGGACACTTCATTCAACTTCAACAGATACATCTCTCAATCAGGGCTGCATCATGGTCTGATATGGGGACATCAATATCCCTGACCGTGAAGCCCTGCAAAAGGTAGTGGACACAGCCCGGGACATCACAAGCAAAACCCTCCCCACTATCGAGAACAACTACAGGGAACGCTGCCGTCGGAGAGCAGCGGCGATCATCACCCCACCCAGCATACACTCTGTTCTTGCTGCTGCCATCAGGAAAGAGGTCTCGGCACCACAAGACTCACACCACCAGGTTCAGGAACAGCTGCTCCCCCTCCACCATCAGACTCCTCAACAACAAACTCAATCAGGGACTCATTTAAGGACTCTTACTTGTGCACTTTACTGATTTATTTTCTTTATGTATTGCAGTTTGTTTACATTTCTTTATATGTTTACATGTGTATGAGGAGTACAGTTTTTTTTGCCCTCTCATTAAGTGGTAATTCTGCCTGGCCCACAGGAAAAAGAATCTCAGGGTTGTACGTCATGTTCTGCATGTATTCTGACAATAAATCGGAATCACACACTGGAATTATATCACTGATGCAATTTCTTCCGTGCTTCTGGACCACAGTCCTGGGACTCCCTCCCAAACAGTCATCACTAGGTTCCAGAACAGATTCTTCCCAATGGCTATCAAGCTTTTGAACCTCTCCTTACTGCACTAATCGTACACAACGTTAACTCCAAAAAAGATGATTGTTTGCACAGTTGTAATGTCACTTTTTTTTCCTTACACTACGTTAACTGTGATTACTTATATGTCTTTTGTATTTATTTTTACTTTTTAGTTTAATTTAAAGTATTCTATTGTAGTTTTGTTTGACGAAGAATCTGTGGGGGCAAGTATGAATTCCACTGAACATGCACATTATCATTTTTATTGGGGGAGCACCTTCCCACTCCTCATCAACGTGACTGACCAGGACCGTTGTCTGAAGAGGGTGCACAAAATCATTGAGGACACACAGCATCTTCCAGCTGCTCCCGTCGGGGAAGAGATGCAGGAGGATCAGAGCCAGCCCCACCAGGCTGAGGAACCGCTTCTTCCCACCAGCAGTGAGAACGCTGAACTGCTAAAACAACTGTCTGTGACTTAATATTTATTAATAATATTTATTTTTATATGTGTACATATGTACTTTGTAATATATCGATTGTCTGCATGTGTTACATTTACATGCGTGTTTGCACTGTTCTGCACCAGGGACCGGAGAACGTTGTTTTGTTGGGTTGTGCTGGTAAACTTGAAATAAACTGCAGGGGTTCAAGAAGGCAGCTCAGTAAAGGCTGGCCCTGCAGGAGGTTTATATTTAAATGAAGATTTATCAATCCTTCTATAGATATCTCTTTTTCGGTCTGAGGGTGCTTTAATTTAGTGTCTATTTTACATACGTGTGCGACTGCAGCAAGGAAGAATTTTGGTGCATTTGAACATAGTATATGACAGCAAATGTTCATATTGTATTGTAGGAATGAACAAAAGAAACTACTCACTTGGGCAACATCAGAGTTTTCGTTGGGTAAAACTGATCTCCCTCAAAACTGATCAGCAAATTTGGATTGGGACTCAACACTCCACTGTGTAATTGGATCATGGATTTCCACACCTCCAGGCCACAGTCAGTGAGGATTGGGTAAAAACTTTTCCTACACAATCTCCAGCAGTACTGGAGCACCACAGGGCTGGGTTCTTAGCCCCCGATCTACTCACTTTACACCTACAACAGTGAGGCTCGATACTACAAAACGCCACCTACAAATTTGCTGATGTATAAAGGAAGGGGATTGAAAACTTGGCTGAATAATGCACCAACAACAACCTCACACTCAATGTCATCAAAACTAAGGAGCTGACTTCAGGAAAGGAAAGCCTGAGATGTACAATCCAGTGATAATTGGGGGAAATCAGAGGTGGAGAGGGTGAGCTTTGGGAGTCACTGTCTCGGAGGATCTTTCCTGGACCCAACACACCAATGGCATCTTGAAGAAAGCACGTTAGCACCTCGACTTCCTCAGGAGTTTGTGGAGGTTTGGGATGACATCAGAAACCCTGGCAAATTTCTTCAGATGTATGGTGGAAAGTGTGCTGACCGGTTGATTCACAGTCTGGTATGGAAACGCCAATAGCCCTGAGTGTAAAGACCTCCAAAGGGTTGGGGACACAGCCCAGGACATCACAGGCAAAACCATCCCCACTCTTGAGAACATCTACAGGGAACGCTGCCATCAGGGCCAACAGAAATCGTCAAAGACCCACACCACCCAGCACACTGTTCTCACCGGTGCCATCAGGAAAGAGGTATCGGTGCCACAAGACTTGCACCACCAGGTCCAGGAACAGCTGCTCTCCCTCCACCATCAGACTTCTCAAAGTCAATCATTTAAGAACCCTGACTTGTGCATTTTATTGATGGATTTTCTTCTTCTCTCTGAATTGCACAGTTGGTTTACATTCGTTATTTGTTTCCAGTTCTTTATTTGTTTACACATTTACACTGTACAGTTGTTTTTGCACTACTAATTAGTGGTAATTCTGCCGCATCCTCAGGAAAAGGAATCTCAGGGTTTTATCTGATGTCATGTGATAATAAATCTGAAAGTTAAATTCCTCAAAGCTCTTCATGACCTCTCAACAACCCACATGGGAAAACATTCCCAAAGATAAAGGCATTATAAGCGCTACCAGCCATAACACGACAGTCATTAAGGATTGCTGTGGTTGGCAGCAGAGGGTCCTGTGCTGTCAACACAGATGACAGAAAGCAGGAGTGTCCATCACTGGCCACCTGGCTGTATGGGGAAGGGAACTGAGCAAGTGCTTCGAGGACAAGTTAGGCGACACGGTAAGCCAGGTTTGAATCCCGCTCTGTCTGTAAGGAGTTTGTATGTTCTCCCTGTGATCCGTGCGGGTTTCTTCCGGGTGTTCCGGTTTCCTCCCATCTTCCAAAATGTACGGGGTTTATAGGTCAATTGGTGCATTTGGGCGGCACGGCCTGTTACCATATTGTATGGCAGATCGTGGGCTCAAGCAGCTCTCCAAAAATAAACATTCCATGCGGAGGAGCGGTGCGCTGTCCGAGAGGCTGCCTGTGGATAAGGTATCAAACCTGGATCCTGTCATTGTCTCCAGTGAGTGTAAGGGGCCAATATTCATCTCTCGTTTTTGATGTAATCTGCAAATTTACTCACGATGCCACCTCAATTCTCAGCTATATTGTTAATATAGGTGACAAACAATACCACTGGTCTGAAACTTCCACTGATACCACCCTGACTCCCACTATCAAGCCAATTCTGGATCACACTGGATCCTGTGATCTGATCTTCTAGACATTATATGATCATTATCAGGATTGCAGGTGAGCATTAGATCAGTATTTTGGAACAGGCTGGAGATTAATCTCATCCAGACTGCACCACCTCCTCCACCCCACTCCCAGGAACTAATGTCCAGAACTCAACTGCTTGATGAGTGAAAACATTTTCTCCCAGTTCCCTCTCAATTTCTACTTTGTCATTTCCTGGATTACATCAGTAACTGAACAACTTCAAAAAAAAGTGCCTCATTGGCAGAGATGGATTTGGGTCCTGTCAAGGGCGGTGGGGAACTGGAAGGAGAGCAGTGCCTAAAGATCGTCTTCAAAGACAGAAAAAAAATGTCTCTGTGTATATTTAATGAAGAACACTTGTACATATTGTTGTTGATATAGTTCATAGTGCAATAAACAAAAGAAATAGATCTTCTTTGAAAACCAGTGTCATGGAGATTACAGCAAGTCTCCCTGCTTTCTTCAACCATTGGTGCACAGTCTTAATCCATTCCTACTCTCAACACTACATTCCCCTCTGCTATACCGTTCCTTCATTCCAACCAATGGAGTCAGGTGAAAACATCTTTAATTGAAGTGCCTGATGTGAAGAGGGACCTACATGGAGTGAACAGAGAGGACAACGCCCTTGGAGAGAGATGTCAATAACTCGGCTACAGATTTAATTCGGGGGAAAATCCACAGGTTCATTAAATACTGATGCATTATTTTCATGACACAAACTCGTTAACTTCTTCAGTCATCTCTCAGTCAAGGATGTTATTAGTCCATTTGAAGGAAGTGACTTAAAGCCCATTATTGAGACAGCTGATGGGTTTTATGGTGACCACATGCCCAATCAGGGATAATCACATCTCTAGATTGCTTCGTAAAGGTTCAATTTGCCCATCAAATCACAACTCAGTTTGAAAATAAATGAGCCAAGAATCTCCCCAAGTCCAGATTGCAAATGTCACCAATTAGATTAATGGGCTGAAATATGCTTCCCAGAAGGGTGACGTTAAACCGAGCTGATCAAAAAGCAGCAGTGTCAGTATTCTCTCTGTTTCAGTTCAGTTCTAATTTAGAACATATCACAGAAGGAAGGATCTCTTGGTGTCTCGAGACCAGGTGTCTCGACTGGTACTGCAGTGCAGTGCTGAGAGAGAGAGAGAGAGAGAGAGAGGGAGAGCATTGTCAGAAGCACCGTCTCTAGGATTGTCTCTGCTACCTTTGGGAGTGAGCTGTGCTCTGTACTTCGAATACAACAACAGCAACTCCACACAAATATTGCTGTTGCAATGTAAGAATGACAGAGAACAGTGTAAAACATTTTAGTCTGTCAGGAACGAGAGATTACAGCGCTGGGTGGCCATTTCTCCCCGTGGATGTTACCTAACCCGTTGGGCCCTTCCAGCTGCTTTTTGTTCACCCAAGATCCCAGCATCTGCAGTTTTTACAACACTTTCCTGCATTGTCAAACACTAACAAAAGCCACAGGTTAATGAAGTTCAGGAAATGGAGCTGATTGGCCAGACTTTGTCTCTTGTCTAGAAGCAAAGCCAGTCATAAGTGTCTTGGCTGGCTGGTTGGAATGGGATGGAAAACCTGGGAGGTCAAATTCAAGTTTATTGTCATCAGATGGTACAAGCACAACCTGACAAAACCGTGTTCTCCAGTGGCGTAGCTAGGGGGTGCAGGGGGAGTCTCCACACCTTCCCCCGGTCTGCCACCAGCAGCCCCACCCAATGTCACCCCCATCCCTTTCCTGCCCGGTCAGATGCCACCGCCACCCCCCCCCCCCCCCCCCACCCACATCCGACGCTGCTGAATAGTCAGTGCAGTACACCATTCAACCATTCACCATCTGGAATGTATCGTGGGGCTTTAGAATCTGGCTACAGACAAACAATACAAACGCAGGACAAGTATTTCAGCTTTACACATAAATAAATAAATACTGATTCATCAATATGAGGGTCCTGTACAGTAAGTGCGAATACTTCCTTTGGTTGTTCAGCGTTCTCACTGCCCGTGGGAAGAAGCTGTTCCTCAGCCTGGTCGTGCTGGCTCTGATCCTCCTCTATCTCTTCCCCTAAGGGAGCAGCTGAAAGAGGCTGTGTGTGGGGTGGAAGGGGTCCTCAATTATTTTGTGCACCCTCTTCACACAACGATCCCGGTAGATCACGTCGATGTGGGGAGGGAGACTCCAGGGATCCTCTCTGCCGCTCTAATAGTCCTATGGATTGACCTCCAATTCATTTCTCTGCAGCAACTGTTCACATTGTGATGCAGCTGGCTGGGTGCGGCTGACAGAGAGTCTGAATTAAGTCCCCCACATTATTTGGCTGGAAGAAAGATCCAGTATAAGAATAAACTCTAGAGAGTTGTGAACTCAGCCAGCGCCATCATGGGCATCAGTCTACTCTTCGTCAAGGACATCTACAAGAGGCAATGTCTCAAGAAAGCAGCCTCTATCCTCAAGGACCCTCATCACCCAGGCCATGCCCTCTTCACTCTGCTACCATCAGGGAGGTGGTACAGGAGCCTGAAGACGAACACCCAATGGTACAAAGCAACTTCTTCCCCTCCGCCATCACATTTCTGAACAGTCAATGAACCACAGACACTGCCTCACTTTGTCTTTTACAAATGTTTGCCCTGTGATGCTGCCACAAAACAATGAATTTCGTGACACGTTCATGACAATAAACTCTGATTCTCATCATTAGCGTCCTGTCACAGGCCAGCATCCCCACTACTGAGGATCATTCAGTTGATTCCAATGTCAGGCAAAGTCGTTTCCATGGTGGACAGACTCCTGAGAAAGGCTCCCTAATCTCAGCTCTGGGACAAGAAGACCTTTTACCCAGTGGGCAAAGGAAGAATTTGAGAATGTTCTCAAAGTCCTTCTGAAAACATGCAACATCCTCATTGATTACTGGCTCGTCACTACTCTACTTGGGAAGGTGATGAACTCCTCAGCTCTCAGGGTTGGACCAAGTGAAGATCCCACCAAGGTGGAGGAAGGAGGATCTCCCCCACCAGCCACTTCCTGCCCCACATGTGGACGAATCTGTGACTCCCACCCTTGGTCAGCTCATTGATGACCACCCAGAATGAGAATGGCTCCTTTCAATAACAAGAGCCGGGGCCTCCTGGAGCTGGTGTGTTCAAGGTGCGCCGCGAGTTAGTTTGAACAGCTCACCCCGGACACCCAGGATTCCGTAAAGTCAATCAGCCCTAACGCAGTGTCAGAGTTAGATGGCTCGGACACAGACCCTTCCACCCAACCTATCACTGACCTGTTGAAGTGAACCTGAGGTTGTTTGAAAACAAACATGAATAAAGTTGCAAAAAAACTATTTTAATCACTTTGCAAAGTGCGAGAACTCCATTACAGCAAGAAGCACTGCCACAAGCAGCTAGTCTCACCAAAAGAGAGTCTGCCTCATGACTTATAAGTCTCATGTTTATACAGTCCGAACCCCATGGCTGTCAGAATATCTGAACAGACTGCTCCATATTGGTACATTTCTTAGAATTCCCTTGGGATTCCTGAATCCGGATTGTGTTCCTTACCCAAGGAATGTAGCAGCTTCCCTCTTCCAATTCTCAGACTCAACTGCCCATCTAATCCCATTGCCCTTGTTCAATGTATCTCTAAATCTTTCCCATTTGTGTACCTGTACAAATGTTCCCGTTCCCACCACTTTCTCTGGCTTGCTTGTTCTACACACACTCCATGCAAGAACATTGCTAAACAGTTCCCTTTTAAATCTTTTCCCTCTCAGATTCAATATTTAGACTTACACATACAGCACAGGTAACAGGGCCATGCCCCCCAATTGCACCCAATTAACCTACAACCCCCAGTATCTTTTGAAGGTGCGAGGAAATTCCACGCAGACTCCTTACAGACAGTGTGGGATTCGAACCCCAGACCTGATCGCTGGTGCTTCAAGGAGAATAGTCCCAGCTTATCCAGCCTCTACTTATAACAAGCCTTCCAGTCCTAGCAACATTCTCGTGAAGCTTTTCTGCACCTTTCCCAGCTTGATGACATCTTTCCTATTACTGCGCCCAACCGTCTGAATGTGGTCTCATGAACACCTTGTATCTTAACATGAAGCCCCAAGGCCCGTGTACAGCGCCCTGACAGATGAAGGCAAGTGTGCCAAACACGCTCTTCACCACTCTGCACTATACCACCCTGGATCTGTGTACCTGAACCTCTGGGTTTCTCCGTCCTATTGTACTCTCCAAGGGCCTACCATTCATGTGCAAGGTCCCGGTTTTACTTCCCAAAATGGAAACACCTCGCACTTGCTGGCATTCATTTCGAGAGGAATAGAATACAAGAGCAGGGGTGTGATGTCGGGGCTCTATAAGGCAGTGGGGAGACTTCACTTGGAGAATTGTGAGCAGTTTTGGGCTCCTCATTTAAGAAATGATGTGCTTAAGTTGGAGAGGGTTTAAAGGAGGTTCACAAGGATGATTCCAGGAATGAAAGGGTGATCATACATGGAGCATTTGACAGATTTTGGCCTGTACTCATTGGAATTTAGGAGAATGAGGGGGGGGGGGGGGGATATTATTGAAACATTTTGAATGTTGAAAAGACAGAGTAGGTTGTTTCCCAAGGTGAGAGACTTTAGGACAAGAGGGCACAACTTCAGGATTGAAAAATGTGGAGAAATTTTTGTCAGCCAGAGGGAGGTGAATCTGTGGAATTTGTTGCTGTGGGGAGTTGTGGAGCCAGGTCATTGGGTGTATTTAAGAAAGATTATGGAATTAGTCAGGGCATCCAAGGTTATGGAGAGAAGGTCATGCAGTGGGACTGAGTGGGAGAATGGATCAGCTCATGATTAAATGGCGGGACGGACTCAATGGGCTGAATAGCCTATTTCTGCTCCCATGTCTTATGGTCTTAAGGAACTACTGAACAGGTCAAACTCTGGAATATCTGCTCAGTTATTCACTGCATTACTGAGCTGCTCATAAAGCAGTTGTGGTATTGAACGGCAATTGAAGCATAACCTCCCAGCTCACTTCCTGCCTTAAACACACAGTGAAACTCAAGGACACGAAAGTAAAAGTGGCTGGAAATTGATCCCTGGGTCTCAACTTCCTGCTCAGAGGAAGGACAAGGATCCCTGTGGGATATTCTAGAGAGGTATTATTGTTACATATTGCTTGACTTTACCTATACCTCAATTGCTGTACCAATATGTCAGCACCACAAGTGGGCAAAAGGTCCCTCCATGTCGGGCCAATGGTTGCCCTTTTTGTGCCTGTAAATGTGGTTCAATGTCACCCATTCGTTGCCCTGGAGACCCCTCCCATAACGACAGACTCCTACCCCCAAAAGTGGCATTTAATTTAATTTATTGTCACACGTACCAAGATGCAGCGATAGAGGTTGTTTCGCGAGCAGAAACAGCTCATGCAAAGGACAACAGGAAGACACCGTGCAAAAGTGCAGAGTGACAGAGAAACCAGTTGGTACGGAGTCCAGGCATTTTTCTATTTTGGGGGCCATTCAGGAGTCTGATAACAGTGGAAAAGAAACTGTACCTGAACCTGGTGGGGGGGGGGGGGGGGTGATCTCACACTTGTGGACCTTCTTCCTGCCAGGAGACGGGTGGAGAGAGTATAGCTGGGATGGGATGACTTTTAATATGTTGGCTGCTTTTCCAATGGGAGTTATAGACGGAGGTGATTGGGGAGAAGGGGAGAGGGTGTGGTGAGTGAGTTCACAACTCTGTTGAGCATCAATGCTCTTTCTATGTTCAGAGTAAACATATGTTGGCATATAAGAAGGAATTTGAACCTTAAAAATGTCACCCCAAAAAAACCAGGGATCATCTTATTCCCCAAATATAAAACCCAAGCCTTAATATCCTGTGGTTTAGAGTCCCCCATGGCAATGAAGAACCGCATAAGACACTTGGATAACACCTACAGTCCTACCACTAAATATTTTTCTACTGAAACTTGCACTTGGGAAGAGTAAAGTTATATTAAAACAATAAAAATATATTATAAACCAGTCTAACATACCTTAAAATAACAGCACGGCAAATTAAACTAACTGCATCTACCAGTCGCCATTTGCAACAGTCGACAAATAGGATTCTGCTGTGTACTTTATGTCAACATTTTTACAGTATAATATATAATCAGTAAATCAATTTCAAGCAAACGGTAAAATTTCTGGTACATTGACAATCATATTGGGGCTGCCTCATGCACCCAAGATGAGCTTGTCAACTTTATCCACTTCTCATCCAACTTTCACTCCAATCTCAAACTCACCTGGTCCCTCTCTGATAACACTCTCCCCTTCTTGAATCTCTCTGTCTCCATCTCAGGAGACAAACTTTCCACTGACAAACCCTCCAATCCCCACAACTACCTGGACTACACTTCCTCACCCTGCCCCCTGCAAGGATTCCATCCCCTGCTCTCAATTTCTCCCTCTCCGCCGAATCTGCTCCCACTACGAGGTCTTCCAGTCCAGAGCTTCTGAAATGTCTGCCCTCTTCCACAAACGTGGCTTCCCCCTCAACCACCATCAGGTCAGCCCTCACCCATATCTCCTCCATTTCCTGCTCATCTGCCCTGGCCCCCTTTGCCCCCAGACACAACCAACATAGAATCCCCCTCATCCTCACCTACCACCCCACTTGCCTCAGCATCCAACACATCATCCACCAGAATTTCTGGCACTTACTACAGGATCCCACCACCAGACACATTTTTCCTCCCCTCTCGGCTTTTCGCAGGGATCGCTCCCTCTGCGATTCCCTGGTGCACTCATACCTCCCCATCCATCACATCCCCGGCACCTTCCCCTGTACCCATGTTCTGGGGCCTCAAACAGGCCTTTAAGTGAAGCAACACTTCACCTGTACATCCACGGGACTGATTTACTGCATCTGCTGCTCCCTTTGTGGCCTTCTCTACATCAGAGAGACCGGTCGCAGATTGGGAGATCACTTCGTTCAGCATCTCTGCTCCGTCCGCCACCACAGCAACCTCCCAGTGGCCAACCATTTCAATTCCGGGACACACTCCCGCAATCACTTCCATGGCTTTATGTACTGTCCCACCCTGATCACCTGCAGACTGGAGGAACAACATCTTATTTTCTGTCTGGGCACCCTCCATCCAGATGGTCTTAACATTGACCACTACTTTCCATTAAACCTGCTCACCTTTTCTTCCCTCGCCCCCATTTCCTATTTTTCCAGTTCCTCCACCCACCCAGCCATCCCCCCTCCCCCTAATCAGTGCTGTCTCCTCCCTCCTTTCTCCACCTATCATCTCCTGCCTTCCTACCCCTCCTACTCTTTTGTTCAGATGCCTGCCAGCATTTTCTCGTACTTTGATGAAGGGCCCAAGCCTGAAATGTCAGTTCTGTAATTTTGCCTTTGCTACAATAAAGGACACTTTGACCTGCTGAGTTTTAACTCCACACCAGATATGTTCCTGTAAAAGAACCAATGCCGAGGTGACGTCACTAGTGTTCACATTACACCAGCTGGGAACATTTGATGCATCTGGTTGGTAATTGACAGTATTTTGCCATGACTTGAAATTGATTAGCTAAATTTTAAATAAACAAGACTTTGTTTTTTGGTAGTGTGCTTAACCACATCTCTCCACTGGTCAGTGGGATGGTTGATAAAGGTCAATTGGGGCCAGACTTCCCAAACAGTGAGTACAGCTCAAAACCTACATTTTAAGTGGAAATGCTGTGGTCGTCTAATACACCCAGTTGCCCTTCTACACTGACATATACAGTAAGAGAAAGAACTTCAACCAATAAAGTGCAGATGCTGTTACAACTCAGAAAATATGGCCGTCGTTTTGCAGATCAAGTTCTCACAAACAGCAAAGTAATAACGACGTGCCCATCGAGAGATTTTTCAGCATCCATGGAGGAGAAAGAATTGTATTTCGAGAAGCAATCCTTTGGGTTTTGGTTGGAAATCTTTCTCCCCCACGGATACTGGTTGACCTGCTGAGTTCCTCCAGCAGATGGCGGTTAGCTTCAGGTTTTCAGCCTCTGCAGTCTCCTGTGTGAACTCTCCAGTGGTTCCATGAAACACTACTGTGGGATCTTCCCCAGCAATCTGAGGCCTCTCTGATTCCCCTCTTCCTCCAGTGCTGCATGTCCTCCATACCAATTCAGAAACTGAATTCTCCAATGCTTCAGGGAATGCAGAGTGTCACATTCCTGGCACGGGACACTGCAGGTCAAGTCCCTACCTCAGAGCAGTGGAGACCTGGGTTCGATCCTGACCTGCGTCACTATCTGTGTGGAGTTTCTCCTGGCTTCTCCGGTTCCAATTAAAAACAAATGTAGACATACAGCACAATAACAGGCCATTTCGACCCACGAGTCCATGCCACCCAATTGCACCCAATCAATTTATAAGCCCCGGTACATTTTAAATGGTGAGAGGAAACAGAAGCCCCTGAGGAAAAGCCATGCCCACATGGGGAGAATGTACAAACTCCTTATAGACAGCATGGGATTCGAACCCCTGTCCCTATCGCTGGCGCTGAAATGACGTTGCACTAACCGCTACCCCAATCATGACACCCAAATCTCAAAATCCCCAAACCATGCGAGGAAGTAAATTAACTGGTCGCTGTATATCGTAGGGAAATAGTTCAATCTGTGGGGAGTTGATGGGAAGTGAAGGAAAATAAAAATCAGCATGAATATCAGGTTAGTATGTGGGTGGTTGACTGTGGACATGGGCTGAAGGGTCTGTTTCTGTGCAGTATGACACTGGGACATCATGGCCAACAAGGGAACAGGACAACTCCTTGCTCACACTACCTTTCCTGAAGAAGCTTTCAGAGCTGAACTGACCTTCTCAGTCTCTCTCCCTTTTCCCTGTCTCCTTTTGCACAGATATAATCAATTCTCCCCTCCCCTCACCATGTCCAATTAACATCTTTTGTTGGTCTGGATCCCTTCCCCCAGCTGGCACTTTCTCTATTCTGAGATTTCCTGTTTTTTGATCATTCTGCTTATTCCTTGAGGAAGGGCTCAGGCCCAAAACATCGGCAATACATCTTTGTCTCCTATGGATGCTGAAAGACTGGTCAAGTTCCTCCAGCATTTCAGTTGTGTTTTTACTACAATCACAGCATCTGCAGACTTTCGTGTTTCACTGCTTGGATGTCCTTGAGATTCATCCAGCAAGCTGAACAGCACGGCAAAGGCCCACCAGCCAGGGCTGTAGAGCATCCACCTCGTCTGGCAGGCACTGCTGTTTACTGGCTACCTGTATCCGGTGCAGCTGAGGCTCTATTGTGTTGGGCCCCAATCTGGATAAGCAGAGCGATCAGCTGAGCAGAGAAACAATCTGTGCAGAACTTGTTACTCCTATTTTAACCATACTTTTCTTGATCGTTATCAGTCTCTCAACGAACCGGATATTTCTGGAATGTTCAGTAACAATGACCTGGCACGACTACATTCACCTCCCCCACTCTCCCTCCCTGCCACTATAAGGCACGCATGCTTACAGCATCTCGACGGACTGCCTCGATCTCATTTCAAGTCAAGTTTATTGCCATCTGATTGCACAAGTACAACCTGATGAGACAGCATTCTCCGGTCCTCGTGTAAAACACGCAGACGCATAGACGTAGCTCATATACAAACAATACGTATGCAGGACAAGTATTTATCTATAAAAATGTTGCTTTGCAATATGAGAGTCTCGTATGGTGATGGGAATCTTTCCCCCCCCCACCCCCCCCACATTAATGTGATCTATCGGGATTGTTTGAAGAGGGTGCGCAAAATCATTGAGGACCCCTTCCACCTTGCACACAGCACCTTCCAGCTGCTCCCGTCAAGGAAGAGATAGATCCAGGAGGATGAGAGCCAGCACCCCCAGGCTGAGGAACAGCTTCTTCCCACGGGCAGTGAGGATGGTGAATGACCAAAGGAATTGCTCACACTAACTATCCAAGGCGCTCATATTCATTTAAAATATTTATTTATTTTTATATATGAATATTTGACCTGAATATGTATTGCTTGTCTGGGTGTGTGTTGTGTCTGGGTGTGTGTCTGCGTGTTTTGCACCGAGGACTGGAGAACACTGTTTCGCTGGGTTGGACTTGTACAATCGGATGACAGTGAACTTGAAGTGTCTGGTTTGGTGTAGGCTCTCGAACCTCTGTTTACTACCCAAACCCTAACTGTAAACTGCTCCAAGACTTACCGAAATATCCGTCTGCACTACTGGACTCTCACCTTCCTTTTCTTGTACAAACTGCAACTGTGAATATTTATTACCTAGCAATTTTTGAGTATTTATTGCTTTCTTAATTCAATTATGTTGTTGCTTTGCAGTTTTTTTTTAAAAACAAAGTACCTGTTTGGCTGCAAAAAGTAAGAATTTTGTTGCATGTCGACATTGTACAATGCGTTCGACAATAACCAACTGGGATCTGCCTTCTAAGTTTTCTAAACCATCAGAAGATTGAGCAGGCATCAGTGGGAGAAAAGGGATTGTCAACATTTCAGGACAGAGTCCTTCAGGAAGATGAACTCCCCACTAAGCCCTTTCCCCATGTTATACAGTAGGGATGATAAATCAATAATCGGCCCCTCACAGAATTCAGAAATGATGCTTGAGGTTACAAAAGTGTTAATTCTATAACTGACATAAATTGCTGCAGTTTCCTTAATTAACTGACATAAATTGCTGCAGTTTCCTTTATTATGCAATCTATAAATTTGCTGGTCACAACCTCTTGTCACTGCTCCCTTCAGGCAGAAGGTTATTGGAAGACCAGATCTTCTCGGTTCAAGAACAGTTTCTTTCCAACAGCTCTCAAGTTCTTGAACATCCGCTTGTTACACTGATCAGGGACTGAGGCCACACCACAAATGAACCGTCTGCATTATTTGCAAAGCTTATTTTTCCACTAGAATTGCTGTGAATATTTATTATCTACCTTGTGTATTTATTGTCTTTTAATGCAATTCAATTACTTCACTAATCATAGATTTTATTTACAAAGTACCTGTTCAGCTTCAGCAAGGAAGTATTCCAGTGCATATGAACATTGTACAATGTGTATGACAGTAAACTCATAATCATTATCACAGCGAGACTATTGAATGACAGTTCTTCGTACAACCCGCTGAGACCCTACGTATTAAACAATATTTCATTATTTTAAATATGCAGATACATACTGCCTATGTATTGTTTGTCTGGATGTGGTTTTGCATGACTGGAGAACACTGATTCATCGAGTTGTACAGTCGGATGATAATAAATTTGAATATAGGCCAACAAAGATTTCAAAGATAGAGTCAAGAGATGTTATTTTTTTAAATCGCTCAGAGGACTGTGAATGTGTGAGAAGGTGGTGGAGGCGGATACTTTAATCGCCACACACTTGGGCCCACAGCCAGCATGTCGGAAAAGTATGAAAACAACACCTCTACCCTCTCAAAAGGTCAGCACAAAGCCCTCTCCAACATTTCCACACCCGCTAAACACAACCGAAAATAGCCACAGAAGTATTGGTCTGACAGACAGTTTAAGGACACTGCAATCACAGGATTCCAACATTCATCCACTCTGTGATTCAATTCAATTTCGTGATTCCAATTATTTCAGCTGGCTTACATCCAACTCATTTTCTCAAACTACGGGGGAGACGTTTGAAAAAAGCAAAATTAACTGTGATTTATTTCTAAAAAAAAACACGCAGAAAAGCCAATACAAAAGATCTGTTTCATGGGTAATTTCAATTGGAAAAATCATACAAGCTGGTTGACAGCTGAAAGGAATTTCTTTCTCTTCCACAGAATAATGGGATTGGGCAAGAGGATTCTTTGCTGAATATTGAGCAGATAAAGGGGCTGTGGTTAATAGGGGTCACAGGAATTGTACCACTCATTCATCATTTCTGTGCTTAAGAGGTATGAGTAGATCTGTGATGTGAACACTCTTAATTTAGTTATTTTTCACTTCCTTCCATATTTGTTGCCCTTTTTTCTCTTTTGTGTTAATTATTCTTTAATTTGTTGTTATGTAGCTGGGAAGTTGCAGCAAGTTAAGAATTTGGGTGCATCTGTACTCAAAACATTCATCCAGGACGTGAAGAGGAATGTGATTAATTGTGCTGGAGTTTGTCTTTATTTCAGGGATAAGGATTAATGGAGGAATAGAACAGGTGCAGAGCAGACCCTTTGGCCCACAATGTTGTGTTGGCCTACACCATGGTCCATCTAATCCTTCCTTCCCTCACACCCATAACTCTTTAATTTTCTTACATCCAAGTCCCTATGTGTCTTTTAAATGTCCCTATTGTACCAGTCTCCATCCCCACCCCCAGCAATGGTTTCCAGGCGCCCGCTACTCTATAAAAAAACCTTACCTCTGAACTCTCTCCCAAACTTTCCTCCACTCACCTTAAACAGATGTCCTCTGGTATTAGCCATTGCTTCCCTGGGAAAAAGGTGGTGGTTGACCACTCTATTAAACTATAGGAGCACAAGTAACCCATCAAGTCTTCCCCACCATTTAATCATGAGCTGATCCATTTCCCCACTCACCCCCACTGCCTGGCCTTCTCCCCATAACCTTTGATGCCCTGGCTAATCAAGAACCTATCAATCTCTGCCTTAAATACACAACTCCCTGTGGCAACAAATGCCACCGATTCTCCACCCTCTGGCTAAAGAAACTCCTCCGCACCTCTGTTCTAAGTGGACGCCCTTCAATCCTGAAGTTGTCCGAGGCTCTCCCACCATGGGAAACAACCTTTCCACATCTACTCTGTCCACGCCTTTCAATATTCAAAATGTTTCCTATGCCCTATATTTAGGCCTCTCATAATTTTATATACCTCTACAAAGTTACCTCTTACCCTCTGTCATTCCAAAGACAAAAGCCCTAGCTACTCTGCCTTTCCTTATGTGTGCTTGATCTCCCAGGGTCAACACAGACACAGTATGCCCTCTTGGTCAGGCTCCTACACCGACCTCTGTCCAAAGAGTTGGTCTCCAGATTCAACATGATAAACAAAGTACCAATGAAGACAGGACAGCACACACTCTGTTCTCACTGCTGCCATCAGGAAAGAGGTCACGGTGCCACAAGACTCACACCATCAGCTTCA
Organism: Narcine bancroftii; assembly: GCF_036971445.1. Classification (NCBI taxonomy): domain Eukaryota; kingdom Metazoa; phylum Chordata; class Chondrichthyes; order Torpediniformes; family Narcinidae; genus Narcine; species Narcine bancroftii. Next base: position 2,188,230 of record NC_091481.1, on the reverse strand, counting down.
GGAATAGCTGTGAATGAATCTGTACTATAGTGCCTGACAGATATAACTGAAGCTTCAATGGAGAACTGGATTAATAATTGCAAGAGAAAAGGTTAAAAGGAAGAACAGCAAGGTAGGAAACAGCGGCCAGAGAAGTGGTTCTCAACTTCATATTCCCCCACTTACAGGCCACCTTAAGTAATCCCTTACTAACTGGAGAGGATCTAATGACATAGGATGTTCTGTGGTTAGTGAGGAATTACTTCAAGTGGAATGTGAGAGGAAAAGGTTGAGAACCAATGGACTAGAGCAGAGAGTTACCAGGAAAAAGCAAGGAGTAGAGTTGAGGCCAAACATCAGCCACTCTCTTACTCAAAGGTAGAACAGGATCAAAAGACCTTGAGTCGTTGAGGACATCCACTCCTGTTCTCACTATCAGCAACTTGGATATTTTATCTGCACAATTTCTAAGCAACTCTTATAGAAAATGCTCTTTCTGGGAGATCTTGTCCCCTCGCCCCATGAGGAGAATCTTCCTCTCAGCATCTTCCCCGTCGATCTCACTCAAACTCTTTTATGTCACGGCTGTAAAGATTTAGCTTGATTTGGACATTATGTTCAGCACAGACTCATGGGTCAGCACAGATTGGTGGGCTGAAGGGCCTGTTCCTCATTGAGATGGCCTCTCATTTTTCGACACTAGCCATTCTCAACCTTTTTTTCCCACTCTTTGGAGTCTACTCAAAGTTTAAGGGCCCCCATCCCTGTGAATCAATCATTTAGTTGGCTTCTTTCGTACTTCTCTTCTACTGACCACATAAAAAGTATTTTATGATTTCAATCTGTGCACCCTCCCCCCCCAACCCAGAGGACTGTGTTGCTCCTTAGAGAATGTCACTGACAGCAAATCAGAGCCCGACCTTCTGCTGCCCTGAGGCAGCGTCTGTAGGAAGAGAAGCAGGAGTTAACATTTCAGATCCAAGACCCAGTTCTGACGAAGGGTTTCAATATGAGTGGTAACTCCTGATTCTCTGTCTGTGGATGCTGCCCATACTGCGGACTGTTTCCAGAGTTCCAGCATCCACCATCCACGTAACTATCCTCCACTCACTGTTAACCTGTCAACATTGGCCTGCTATTATTGGGAGAAGCTGCTGAAGATCGGTCTCTTCAATTCTGTGGGAGATTGTTTGCAATCAGTCCAGACATACTTTGCACAAAATCACTTACCAACAACCTGTCTTAAGAATTAATTGAGTTTTTAAATGTAGTTTTTGCCAGCTGGCAAACTGACACCCAGTGGAACGAAACCATTCTTTGAGAGATGGAGCTGGATAACAGTGAGCCCCCCGTGGTGGGGTTACCTGACGAGAGCAGACTTCCACTACTGCCACTGATAATCTTCCCTTTGCTCCCCATGTTGGCCAGCTTCGACATCTTCAGTGTGCCCGTCTCGGTTAGGTCGATAGCAATTTCGCTCAGACTTCTCGCTGCGTGGATTTTTGACTGAGTGAAGCAACAAAGGCAGTGATCAATCCAAGCAGCAGCGATCATCAAGGACCCGCACCACCCAGCACACGCTCTGTTCTCCCTGCTGCCATCAGGAAAGAGGTCTCGGTGCCACAAGACTCGCACCCCCAGGTTCGGGAACAGCTGCTCCCCCTCCACCATCAGACTCCACAGTGACAAACTCAATCAGGGACTCATTCAAGGACTCTTACTTGTCCATTTAATTAATTTTTAAAAATTCTCTCTGCATTGCAGTTTGTTTACGTTTATGTGCACATTGAATCAGATTGAAATGGTAATTCTGCCTGCCCCGCAGGAAAAAGAATCTCAGGGTTGCATGTGATGTCATGTATGTTCTGACAATAAAGCTGAACTCCACATTGGGTAGTAGCCCCTCAAGCATAACAGGGAGATGCATTTCCCTAGAACTCTACACAATCTCCGAACAACCCAGGGATTCTTCGTTGCCAGTTAAGCATTTCTGAAGCATCAGTATTTCTTTTAACATTGGAAAGATCTGTGCTAATTTGTGGACAATGATCCGACTAGATTTGGGGGTCAGCATAGCCCTTAGCTTAGACCTAAGTTCAAATCTACCACTGCCTGTAAAGAGCTTATACTTTCTCCCCGGGACCGCATGGGGCTTCCTCCAGGTACTTGGGCTTCCTCCCTTGTTCTAAAGACATGCAGAGTGTGCAGGTTAATTGGTTGCAAGGAAGTATTTCAGCAGCGCGGGCTGTGGGTCAGAAAGGCCTGTTACCATGCTGGATCTCTAAATTAAATACTCTCAATTCTCTGCCGCCAGACTCAGCTGAGGCCCAGAGACTGGGGCAAATTCCACCCGCAAACCGCAGCCTGGTTAAAATTAGCGGTGGTTCCCAGGTCAGTGTAGTTCACTGGGCAGAATATCTATCAACTGAACCCAGGGAGCTGAAGGCACGCACATCACGGTCGAGCACCAAGGGTCTGCCAGCCATCCCAGTTGATGATCACCCCTTACTCCTGGAAACACAGAAGGCTGCAGGAAGTGGCAAACACACCCAAGCCCATCACAGGCACTGGTCTCCCCTCCATTGAAGACATCTGTGTGAGCTGTCGCCTCAAGCAGGCAGCCAACATCACAGTGGACCCATCACCCTGGTCACAACCTCTTCTCGCTGCCATCTCCGCGTACAGAGGTCTGAGGTCTGAGGTCCAGCACCTCTAGGTTCAAGGACTGTCTTTATCCAACAGCCGTCAGGCTCCTGAACCATCCTCAACTACCCTAAACTACTCTGGGATCACCAAAAGATCTCTGCACTACTGAAATGTCTGTTTTTTCATCTCGCGTAAACAGGAACTTTAAATATTTATTTATGTATCATTTTAACTTTGTCTGTTATATTTGGGCATATTATGGTTGGTGTATCTCACAAACCTGTGTGGATTCAGCAAGTAAGAATGTCGGTGCATATGTACTTGGCACTTGTGTGTATAACAAGAACTCACCAAATCTCAGGATTAACTGATCAGTGCACACCCATGCCCACCGATTATGTTTTCCCAAACACTGTGAGGTAATCTGGAAGCTCCTGTTTGGAGCCTGAGAAACGCAAGTTTGAAGCAAGGTCCGCAGCAATAATCAGCTAAATTAGTGGCTCCTACACTTGCGTGGGAGAGCTCAGTAGAACATGCGGCTCACCTGCCCTTCCCTACAATCCTCGAATGACATAGTTAATAAGGCCAGGGATCAACAGCAGCCCCACAGCTGGGTGTTTTAATTTCATTTTACTTTTCTGATAAAATTACCTCTATATTCCCCCCCCGCCACACTAATTTTTAGTGCACCCCTTTGCTCCCAATGCACTCAGGTTGGAAACCACAGAGTTGAAACACTTGACCCGAGGCATCCCTTTTTGTTTGTACTTACTTTGCTCTGCTTTCTGTCCAGATAGAACTGGTGTTGGCTAATGGCCATCGCCCAGATTGACTTGATCAATGCAGCACTGGCATACCATGTATGCACTGCAATCCCACTGTGACCAAAGGTTCTCCTGGTTACAGAGGCCCTGGGAATGTAAACAGAGAGCCAGGTTGCTGTATGCTAACCCTTGGTGTGGATAGGATTACCAAGCACTACAGCTCTTTCACAGGAAACACAAATCCCCAGCACACTGTAGATGAACAACCTTCCCCCTCCCAGCAGGCTTCAGCCTCCCATTCAAAAAATTAGAGATTCTTTTAATGTTGTGCACACGGTCAGCTTAGTGTAACACTATTGTAACAACAGCAACCAGGTCCGGGGTTCAAATCCCACGCTACCTGTAAGGAGTTTGTACGTTCTCCCTGTGACTGTGTGGGTTTTCCCCAGGGGGCTCTGGTTTCCTCCCACCCTTCAAAACGTACCGGGGGGCGTCGGTGAATTGAGCGACACGGACTCATCGGCTGGAAGGGCCTGTACCCGTGTTGTACGTCTACATTTAAATTTTAAAAAATTTCAATCTGTTTTCTGTTATTTGCTTTGTAAATTCCGCATCTGCCTTAAAGTTTAACTTAACAGGGTAAAAACCACATGGGATGCAAGACGGATGCCTGCCCTTTGTACGTGTACGTCAATAATTTAAGGTAGCAAAGATTCCAGGCGTGCCCAGTTAACCTGGCTGTTTGACATTTTACAAGTTGTGCATCGTGACTTACCTGCGTGGGTCATGAACTTCCACAGAAAATTTCTTCTCTCTGAAGTACAGGTTCTCCAACTGCTTCCATTGGAAAATCTTAACAAGACAAAAGGGTGAAAGGCATGTGTATTTCCAAACCCTGGTAACACATGAATGAGTCCTGCACACTCACGCACATGGCTAGAGAAAGCTCTGGCACTCTGTAGACTCTCCCTCTCCTGTTCTGTGAGATCCAGCATTAAGCGACTGTTTTCTAACACTTAGGGTGTGTTTTCCTGAAGAGGTTTTTTTTTCCTCTCGAAGAAAAAAAACCAGCTCACGAGTCCCTTCCGGTAGTCTGCTTTTCCTCTCCAGTTTGTACCTAGTCCTGCAACGCCGTGTTTTGCTGGACTGAGTATGCTTCACTCCGCTGCTGTAAGCAGAACCATCTGTGACTCAGTACGGGACAAGTACTGAAGATAATTCCTTCCCTCTGATGGGAAGACATTCAATCATATGCTCCCTGTGGGATCTTCATTTCCTGCTTGCTATTACTGGGAGGAATGAAATAAAAGCTTTAGGGTGGGTTCTTTCAGACACCATGTGATGAGCCAGAAATAAAAAATTCAGCTGAATGACTCTCTGCATTCCTGAGTAAAATTACTATATACTGCTTTAACAAGCCCAACTCCTCCGAGTGACTGGAATCTTCTGTTTTATTCACCACCATGAGCGACAGTCTTTTGGACCCACACAGCCAGGGATCAGGAATTTCAAACATGCCAGCTGTGCGCATTGGGAGACCTCCTGGGGCTGTAAATGGGGAGACCGTCACCTTGGAGGCAAATGGACAATGTCACACTCGAGGCGGTCCAGATGCTGGGGTGAGAACTGTTCTCCGCAGCTCCCAGTTGGAGAAGCTGTTCCTCGTCCCACAACGTTTACACACTGACATTTACTCCACGTGCTCAACCTTAAAGATACAGCAGCAGGCGAAGGCCATTCAGCCTTCCCCAACATTCAGCAAGAACAAGCCTCTATCTCTTTCTTGCCAAAGCTACCGATTTCCAAGGCCCGTATCGAGACAACCATAATGAAAATCATTTTATAAAGTTGATGAAAATCTGAAATAAAAGAAAATGCTTTAAGGCACTCAACAAGCCAGACAGTACTGGTGGAGGGTAAAGCAGTTAACGTTTCAGGCTGCAAACCCTTTGCAATAAGAAAAAAAAACAAGTCATTTATCAGTGGCATAAGGATAATTGAGGGGAAGGAAATATCTCTGATAGTGTGGGACAAGAGAGGTAACGTTTCAGTCTTTATCGGTGCTAAACAGTGAGAGAAACATCAGCCAAAATCCCAGATGAAGAACATGCACACTGCCTACGGTCAGAGAATTCATACAGGGTCTGGAAATTCCCATTTGAAAGAGTCAATGACACATTAATGCAGATGGTATCAACATCATCCAGCAGCTTACGGTCACCATTACTGATGCCAGCTCTTGAATGGATTTAATTCATTAATGAAATAGTTTTAATTATCGCAGCTGGCAATGGCATGGAAATCAAACTCATGGCTGGGATTAATGCAGGAATTGAGATTATTGATACAGCTCATCTAGCCCTGAATTGCTGAAAGACCACCCTGTTAAACATTTGCTTCACCACAGGGCACATGCAGCAGGCTATAAAACTGAGAGAGGGATATAAAATCAGGAGAAGGCATTGAAGGGGTGGACAGAATGTGGGCTCCATTTTGATATTTCAGAAACATTTGGACAAGAACATGGATGGGAGAGGCATGGAGGGATATGGCCTGAGTGTAGTTCACTGAGACGAGGCAGAATAATAGTTTAGCACAGGCTAGATGGGCTGAAGGGCTGGTTTCTGGGCTATGGTTCTATGGGTAAAAGTGTCACATACGAGAAGACATGTTTGAGTTGGGGGGGGGAGAGGTGTAAGGGAGGTGTGCGGGATTAAGTATTTACACAGAGAGTGGTGGGTGCCTGGAACAGGGTGTCAGGAGTCGTGGTTGAAGCAAAAATGATAGAAAATAGAAGTATTGAACAGGCTTCTAGATGGACGCAGGAAGAAAGATTGTTTAAACTAAAGCATTCAGAAGAAAGAACAGGGATCTGATGAAGACACAAGCTTTGGACAGGGCCGGATACATCAGATCCAGGAAGAATGTTCCCAATGTTTGGGAATTTCAGGACAAAAGGTCACAGTGTCAGGATAATGCATTTAGGACTGAGATGAGAACCTCTTTGCTCAGAGACTTGTGAACTGGTGGAACTCCCTGCCACAAACAGTTGAGGCTACTTCATGAGATGTATTCAAAAGGGAAAAGGATGTGGCCCTTACGGCCAAAGGAATCAAGGGGTGTGGAGAGAGCAACGGGTCTAAACTATGGGTCACGCTCCCTGACAGAAGTGCAGGAGATCCCTCACCAGAAGGACTCCAGGTGTTTATAAAGGTCACAGTGACAGAGCAGAAATAGGGTCTTCAGCTCAACAAGCCCATGCTTGACCAATTTACACTAATCCTGCACTAACTTTATCCTCCTCCCAGATTCTATCTTGAGTCAATTTATCAGAATCAGAATTTATTGTCATGAACAAGTCTCGAAATTCAGTCTTTTGAGGCAGCGTCACAGCGCAAACGTTCACATTATATCCATCTTACATAACTATAAAAAATAAAAATGATAGTGGATGAAAAGTGAGGCTGTGGCTTTGGTTCATTGATTATCCAGAAATCTGATGGCAGAGGGGAAGAAGCTGTCCTTGTGCCACTAGTTCTCAACTTTAGGCTCCTGTACCTTTTCCTCAATGGTAGCAGAGTGAAGAGGGTATGGCCTGGGTGGTGGGGTCTTTGAGGACAGAGGCTGCTTTTTTAAGACACCACCTCATGTCCATGTCCCGTGATGCCACAGGCTGAGTTCAGAACCCTCTGGAGTTTTTCCTTATGCTGAGATCTGGCACCTCTGTTCCAGGCCCTGATGCAACCAGCCAGAATGCTCTCCATGGTACACCTGTAGGTTTTGAGAGTCCTTGGTGGCAGACCAAATCTCCTCAACAAAGTACAGCCGCTGGCGATCCTTCTTCGTGATTGCATCAATATGGAGGTTCCAGGACAGATCCTAAGAGATGTTGACCACCCAGGAATTTGAAGTTCTTGACCCTCTACTACTAAGCCCTCGATGAGGACTCCCTGACTCCCTCCTGAAGTCCACAATCATCTCCTTGGTTTTGCCTACATTGAGTGCAAGGTTGTTGGTGTGATACCACTTACCCTACCAACCTGCACATCTTTGGGATGCACCCGTGGGAAGGTCCATCTGGTCCTCAGAGAGAAACTACATGTGGATAGCACCAGAGGTCTGGATTGAATCTGGGTCTCTGGTGCAGTGAGGCAGTGGCCCTATGAGCTGTGCCACTGAACCACCATGTTGCTTAACCCCTCCTTCCCAAAGCAATGAGTAAACAGATAAATACATGTGCAAAAGAAGTATCATCTACTAGAAACACACAAGAAAAAGAATAAACATAACATAACATAATTACAGCACGGAAACAGGCCATTAGGCCCTTCTAGTCCGCACCGAACCAAACACCCCTTTCTAGTCCCACCTCCCTGCACAATGCCCATAATCCTCCATCTTCTTCTCATCCATATACCTGTCCAATCTTTTCTTAAATAATACAATTGACTCCGCCGCCACTATTACTCCCGGAAGCTCATTCCACACGGGCACAAACCCTTGAACTCTCATTCTTCGTCACTCCAAAGAGAAAAGCCCTAGCTCGGTCAACCTTGTTTCAGGTCTTGACAGCATCTTCCAGCTGCTCCCGTCAGGGAAGAGATCCAGAAGGATCAGAGCCAGCACCCCCAGGCTGAGGAACAGCTTCTTCCCACGGGCAGATGAACTGCTCATACAGTCCCTCCAACACTCCTCTATTGATTAAACAATAGTTATGTTTATAAATGTATATACAGTTCACACTGCATCCGAATAGTTTGTAAATATGTGTGCTATATCTGTATATGTGTTTGCATGTTTTTACACCAAGAAGCAAAGAACGCAGTTTCGTCCAGTTGTACTTATACCATGGAATGATATTAAACATGAACAAAGAGTTTCAACCCGAAACATCAACCACTCTTCTCCCCACCCCCCACCCCGTTGTTGCAGCAGATTGTGCTTTGCAAAGTTATCCACTTCCTTTGCTAAATTCTTTAACTCTCTGGCCCGAAATGTCAGCAATATATCTTTCTCTCCTATGGACGCTGAAGAGACCAGCTGAGTTCCTCCAGCATTCCGGTGCGTTTAAACAACGATCACTTCTTTAGCTCCGAACCTAACTGTATTTTGTACGAGGCGATGTTTATTTGATTGTCACAGGTTCAGCTCTTGCCTGTCTGCAGAACTGCAGAAAGCAGAATTGATTAACAGGCTGGAAAATGTTTAATACTTGATGGTGCAGGGGGCTCAGGAGGCAAATAAATCAATGAGTGAGGGTGAAGGCTGCGGAACATGCTGACAATTTCATTAGGAGTGGAAGAACTAGAATCAAAAATCTATGGAAAACAATGTGAACAGACAGAAACTGCTCCAAGGATAATATTATGGAAACAACCAGCAAAGGAAGGCAGAGGTTTTAAAAATATTCCCATCTTTCTGTCTGAAGACGGGGCAGAGCAAGCACATAGCAGGACGCTGTCAGTGTGGGACAAGATGGAACTCGGGCAACAGTGCTCAGAGAATAGAGGAGTTGAAGGAGCCACCAACCCGACAAGCCACACAGTCTCCTCCCAGCTTCCCGCATCAGAGGTATGTTTTTTTTTTACACGGGGTGGGGTGCCTGGAATACATTGCCTGAGGTAGTGATGGAGACTCAGACAGGTGCATGGATCCTAGAAGAAATTGTGGGTTATGGGTTGGGAAGGATGGTGGAAAACATTTACATGGGTCAGCATGTGTGGGCTGAAGGGGCTGTTCCATTCCATGTTCCTCTCGCTGCTCCGTATCTCTTCCTCACCACCTCTCCCAGTGCCAGCAAGCTCCACCTTCTCACTGAGAGTAGGATGCTACAACAACTCCTGAATTACCTAACTTGTTGAAGGATGCACTGCATTTCCATAGCAACCTTCAGGTAGTCACTTCACAACCAGTGAGGTGGAGGCAGGCCACAGAGCAGCCAACGTGCACAGTAAGCTCCCACGAGCAACGTTTGTGGCAGTGCTGTTCTTCGGCTTCAGCTCTCATCCAACATCTGGTACCTCCAGCAGTCAGCTCACCCTCACCAAGTCACAGAGATCTACAACACCCAAACAGGCCCTTTGGCCTAACATGTCCATGCTGACCCAAATGCCTGTGTTCACCCCATATCAAATCAGATATCATATTTATGATCAGAGTACATACACGACATCACATTCCACCCCAAGATTCTTTTCCCTGCGGGCCAGGGAGAATTACCACTTATTGGTAGTGTAAAAAAACTGTACTTGATGTGCACATGTAAACAAATAAAGAACTGTAAAAATGCAATGCTGGAGAAACTCAGGTCAAACAGGGTCCTTTATATGCAAAGATAAAAATAGAGAACCAACATTTCAGGCTTGATCCCGTCATCAAGGTTTTAGAAAAATGTCGGCAGGCACCCAAATAAAAAGAAATGTAAACAAACTGACTGTGCAATTCAGAGAGGGAGAAAAAAAAATCAATAAAGTGCACGTGTAAGAGTCCTAAATGAGTCCCTGATTGAGTTTGTTGTTGAGGAGTCTGATGGTGGAGGGGGAGCAGCTGTTCCTGAACCTGGTGGTGCGAGTTTTGTGGCCCCTACACCTCTTTCCTGATGATAGCGGTGAGAACAGAGTGGATGGTGAGGGTCTTTGAGGATTGCTGCTGCTTTCTGATGGCAGCGTTCCCTGTAGATATTCTCGATAGTGGGGAGGGGTTTGCCTGTGATGTCCTGGGCTGTGTCCACCTTTTGGAGGGCTTTACGCTCAGGGGTATTGGTGTCCCATACCAGACTGTGATGTAGTTGGTCAGCACACTTTCAACATCTGTAGAAATTTGCCAAGGTTTCCGGTGTCATTCCTCTAAATCAGTCCATCTCAATGGGGGGCCCTTAGGGCCCACTGGAGGCTACAGCACATTAAAAGGGGGAAGGGGGCCACAGACTGGAATCATAAAATATTTTTATGTTCTTTAAGATTCACAGGGAAGGGGGCCCATGAACTTTAAGAAGAGTCCTAAGGGGGCCTTAGCCAAAAAAAACGGTTGAGAATGCCTGTTCTAAACATTCCTTTCCAGGTATCTGTCTTAAATGTCTTTTCAATGTTAAAACTGTCCCCACTTCGAGAATTACCTCGAGCAGATGATTCCATAGAATCACCACTTAATGAGTTGCTAAACACGTTGCCCCTGATTTTCAACCTATGCCTGCTTTTAGATATCATCCCATGGGGAAAAGTATTATTTTTCTGATCTATCCTTCCAATGATTTTATAAACCTCTGCCTCATACACTCCAGGGAGAAAAGTCCCCGCCTCTCCTTCCAATTCAGAACTTCAGCATCAAAATTTATGATCATGAACAAGTCACAAATTTGGTGTTTTATGTCAACATCACATTGCCAGTCCCAGTAACTTTCTTGAATCCTTTCAGTTTAGTGATATCTTTCCTACAGCTGGGTGACCAAAATTGAGTACAATACTCCCAGTGCAGTCTCACCGAGGTCTTCCAGCTGCAACGTGACATCCCTGCTCCTGTACTCAACGCCTTGACCAATGAAAGCAAGCGTGCCAATCCCCGTCTTCACCACCCTGTCCATATGCGCTGCCACTTTCATGGCAGTCTGTATCTGCATCCCTTGGTCTCCCTGCCCTTCACCGTGCAAGTCCTGGCCTGGTTTAACCGACCAAACCACAACACCACACCCTTCCCGAGTTAAACTCCAGCAGGTAAAAATTTCAGTGCATCTGTACCATGCACTTGTTTCAGGTTTCAGATTTATTGTCAGAGTACATACATGATATTACATACAAGGCTGAGATTCCCTTTCTTTTGAGATTCATATATATGACAATAAATGTAATGCTGGCTTTCATTTCGAGATGAATAGAATATAAGAGCAAGGATGTGATGTTGGGGGTTTAGAGGGCACTGGTGAGACCTCATGTGAGCAGTTTTGGGCTCCTCATTTAAAGAAGGATGAGCTGATGTTGGAGAGGGTTCAGAGGAGGTTCATTAGGATGATCCTGGGAATGAAAGGATTATCAAATGTGGAGCGTTTGTACTTGTTGGAATTTAGGAGAATGAGGGAGGATCTTATTGAAACATTTCAAATGTTGAAAGGCTTGGACAAAGTAGATGTAGGAAGGTTGTTTCCCATGGTGAAAGAGTCAAGGACAAGAGGGCACAACTTCAGGCTGTCTGCTTAGAACAAAGATACAGAGGAATTTCTTCAGGCAGAGGGTGGTGAAACTACAGAATTTGTGGCCACAGGCAGTTATGGGGACCAGGTCACTGGGTGTATTTAAGGCAGAGATTGATAGCTTCTTGATTAGAACCACAGAACATTACAGCACAGAAGTGGGCCTCTTCAGCTCTTCTAGTCTGTGCCAAACTATTTTTCTGCCTCGTCCCACTGACCTGCAACCAATCCATAACCCTCCATGTCCATGGACCTCCCCAAATTCCTCTTAAATGTTAAAATTGAGCCTGCATTCACCACTTCAGCTGGCAACTCATTCCACACTCCCACCACTCTGTGTAAAGAAGTGCCCCCTCATGTTCCCCCTAAAGTTTTCCTCTTTCACTCTTAACCCATGTCCACTGGTTTGCATCTCACCGACCCTCAGTGGAAAAAAACCCCGACTACATTTACTCTGCCTTTCCCCTCATAATTTTAAATAACTCCATCAAATCTCCCCTCATTCTTCCCTGCTCCAGGGAATAAAGCCCTAACCTGTTTATCCTTTCCCTGTAACTCAGTTCCTGAAGTCCAGGCAACATCCTAGTAAATCTTCTCTGCACTCTTTCCATCTTATTGATATCTTTTCTGTAGTTAGGTGACCAAAACCGCACACAATACTCCAAATTTGGCCTCACTGATGTCTTAAACAACTTTACCATAACATCCCAGCTCCTATACTCAATACTTTGATTTATGAAGGTCAATATGCCAAAAGCTCTCTTCACAACCCTGTCCACCTGTGACACCACTTTCATGGAATTATGTATCTGTATTTTCAGGACCTTCTGTTCTACCACACTCTTCAGTGCTTGACCATTCACCGTGTACGTCCTTTCAAAATGCAAGACATCACACTTGTCTGCATTAAATTTCTTCTGTCATTTTTCCATCTGGTCCAGCTTTGAAAACCTTCTTCACTGTCCACAATGCCTCCAAACTTGCTGATCCAATTTACCACATTATCATCCAGATCATCGATATAGAAGACAAACCACAATGGTCCTAGCACCAATCCCTGGGGCACACCACGAGTCACAGGCTAGTTAGAGAAGCAATCGTTCACCACTACTCTCTGGCTTCTCCCATCCAGCCATTGTTGAATCCAGTTTACTTCACCATGAATACCAAGTGTCTCAACCTTCCTGACTAACCTCCCATGTGGGACCTTGTCAAAGGCCTTACTAAAGTCCATGTCGACAACCTCCACAGCTTTTCCTTCATCAACATTTCTCTATTAAGATTGATTAAATATGAACTGCCACACACAAAGCCAGCCAGTCCATGGCTATCCAAATAATAGTATTAGCCAGGGCCTCAAAGGTTATGGGGAGAAGGCCGGGCAGTGGGGCTGAGTGGGGAAAATGGATCAGCTCATGATGAAATGGTGGGGGAGACTTGATGGGATGAATGGTCTATTTCTGCTCCTATATCTTAAGGTCTAAACGAAAGGTCTATCATCATATCTCTCCACAGCACATCCCTACCACTGTGTACTACTATGGTGAGTGCTCTTAGCACAGGGATTTCTGGAACGCCAGACAACTGCACAGAACAGCTCCCAGCTGCAGTTAAAGAAAATCAGGCCTGCATGTTGACCCCATGGTTTCCTGCTGTAACCTTTAAATCAAGATCATGCCTTTAATTCCCTAAAACATGTGTTCCACATCATATGTGATGTAATGAATGTTTCACTGTTAAAAGCACAACCGACAGATGTCAGTAAACACTGGGAATCCATAGCAACAGTATGACTGCCAGAATTTTAAAGAAACAACTTTTTTTTTAAAAAAACACACGTGTGTCCCAGTTAGTGTAGGACAGCACGGTTAGCGTAGTAGTTAGAGCAACACAATTACAGCACGGGCAACTCGGGTTAGAATCTGGCACTGTCTGAAAGGTGTTTGCACGTTCTCTGTGTCTGCAGGTTTCCTCCGAGTGCTCTGGTTTTCTCAAAGCATACAGGGTATTGTAGGCTAATTGGGGTATTTTGGCGCACAGGCTTGTGGACTGGAAGGGCCTGTTACTGTGCTGTATGTCCAAATTTAAAATAAATAAAATATGTTCCTCTTCATGGCAATTATCCATTTCTATAGCACTTCAAACATGGCCAAAATATCTTGAAAAAAAAATACAAGTAAACAAAATCTCTATCTTGCGAAGAACACAACCTGCTGGAGGAACTCAATGGCTCGAACAGTGTCAGTGGGAGAGAAGGAATGGTCAGCGGGCTGGAACCCTTCATCGAGACTGAGAGGGCAGAGGGTCAGTGTAACAAGAAGCAGGTACTAGGACAGTTCAAGAGGCTGAAAGTAACAGGCAGTTAAAATGCTGGCTCCAGAGAGTTGTGGAAAGCATTAGCTCCTCCAGTGTACAGCTGTGACATCATGCCCAGCCACATCTCCTCCCCCACCCTCCATCCCGACACAGAACTCGGTCCCCTGGTGCACAGACTGTCTGCCCTGGAGAATGCTCTGCCTTCCTGCTTGCGATCACATGTCAGAGCTTACAGCCCTGCATCATTTTCTCCGGAACCAGATGCACTAATGAATCTAACATGCTCCCTTGGCAGGGACACAATGGGGTCCCCCGACAATTCCAGTTGCACATGTTGTCTAAGGCCTTAGTCACAGACTGAGCAAGTGTTCGCACCACTACATTCTGCATGTCCCTGAGGTTGATACTGGACCGCGGGACCCTACAGGTAAGCAGCGCTGAGATCATCAGGTTCTCCCTCCCAACAAAGGATCCCTACCACCTATCCTACCATCTCTGACCTACTTCCAACAGGAAGGAGGGACATGACCATTAGGACTGGGACTGCTGGGATGAGTAACGGGCAGTGAGCTGTCTCCTCTGAAGTCTCTTTGCTGTATATTTTATTTAACTATGAATATTGTGGTAACATTTTGTTTTATGTGATGTGCATGATATATGCCTTGTGAATTGGTCTGCATTGGTATGACATCAGAAACCCTGGCAAATGTCTACAGAGCTGTGGTGGAAAGTGTACTGACCGGCTGCATCACGGTCTGATATAGGGACACCACAGGCAAAACTCTCCCCATCATCGAGAACCTCTACAGGGAACGCTGCCATCAGAGAGCAGCAGCAGTCGTCAAGGATCCACATCACCCAGCACACGCTCTGTTCTCGCTCCTGCCATCAGGAGAGAGGTATCGGTGCCACAAGACTCACACCACCAGGTTCAGGAACAGCTGCTCCCCCTCCACCATCAGACTCCTCCACAACAAACTCAATCAGGAACTCATTTAAGAACTCTTACTTGTCCACTTTATTGATTTTCTTTGCTCTCCCTGTATTGCACAGTTTGTTTACACTGGTTGTCTGTTTAGATTTCTTGATTGTTTACATGTTCACGCTGTGCACAGTTTATTTTTTTGCACTACCAATTAGTGGTAATTCTGCCCAGCCCACAGGAAAAAGGAATCTCAGGGTTGTATGTGATATCATGTATGTGCTCTGACAATAAATCTGAAATCTGAATGCACCATGGTCCAGAGAAACATCTATTTGGTTGTACGTGTACACTGAATTTGGCTGTACATATTCAAAGAAACTCTGTCCTATTCTGATGAATAATTAGCTGCCAGAGCTGTGATGGGTTGAATGGCCTCTCTGCAGCTATAACAATTCTATGTGGGTAACCATGAGAGAGTCTGTTTGGCCATTCACCCTCTCTGATGGGTGACAGGATGCTGTGGAAGGGAGGTCGTTAGGTATATTTAAGGCAGGGATTTCCAGGTATTTGATTAGTCAAGGCATCAAGGGTTACGGGGAGAAGGCCGCGGTGTGGGGCTGAGTGAGAGGATGGATCAGCTCATGATTACAAAGGTGGAGGAGACTTGATGGGTTAATTGGCCTACG
Source organism: Narcine bancroftii (assembly GCF_036971445.1). Taxonomy (NCBI): domain Eukaryota; kingdom Metazoa; phylum Chordata; class Chondrichthyes; order Torpediniformes; family Narcinidae; genus Narcine; species Narcine bancroftii. Next base: position 2,172,732 of record NC_091481.1, on the reverse strand, counting down.
TCTGCTCCTATACCAATGACCTGGTCACGGTTGGTGGGTGATGTGTGGAGCTAGTAACACTGCCTTCATCCTGAAGAGAAATAAATCACCAGAAAAGACTGGAATGATCTCTCTGGGTAGCCAATGTGGCCCGTAGCCGGCGACTTGAATAGGAAACCTTTCAAGGGATACGAATTGAATGCAGGCACATGGGACTAGTTTAGCTTGTATAGATCAGTTGGGCCAAAGGGCCTCTTTCCATGCTTTTGAACTCCATGACAAACTCTGGATCAAGAGAGGCTGCCAGTACTCAGACATGGAACAGAGACGAGATGTGGGTCACAAACACTTTAATTAAATGGGGCTGAATGGCCTCGTGGTTGCTACATTCAGTGGAACGGTGACACTCTAACGTACCAACAGGACATTGAAGGATGGAAGGAATCCAGGTAGTGGCAACATCCACTGGTATTGGTCAGATTTTCACTCATTTGCAGAGCAAGGAGACGCCAGCCAGAGCAATCATGTTGGACAGAGTCCCTCTCCCCCTGGCCCAGCCATAGCTATTGTGTTGGACAGAGCCCCTTGCTCCATCTGGCCCAACCCAGAGTAACCAACTTCACTGACCTCGTTCACTGTCTATCATAGCTCAATGTATGATGAACGAACAGATTCACAAGAATGAAGAAACAGCTCCACTTCACCATCAAACACACACATGGAGGTTATGGTAGATCAAAGAAATCAACACTACAGGTTGAAGCCACTGTTCTCAGGATAGCCAGAGAGGAATGAGCGAGACTCATCAGACATCTCTGCACTGAGTCTGTGGCTCATGCAAGACCTGTTCATCTGTAGGCCGGGTTCCATCTCCTCCATGCTTCTTAGCTCTAAACCATGGCACCTCCTGCGTAAAAACGATTTTCCTCAACTTCTCTCTAGTCCTCTGCTTATGACCTGACATTACCTCTCCATTGAGGAAATTTCCCTCTGCAGCTCTCACTGCTGTTGGACACCTAAGTAGACCGGTTACATCCAAACACTCCATTTATTACTCATCTTTCATTTATTATTCAATTCGACTATCTGGATTTCCAATCCCCTCCTTGAATCTGTATCTCCAGGGCCAGTGAACACCTCTTCAGGTAATGGCATCACGAGCTTCCAGTAATTACCAGCCCCCTTTCATTACTTTCTCCCAGATTGTCGAATGACTCAGCTCAAAACAAATGAGCATCTGTGCATTGTGCGGAGATATCATCTGAAAGGACTGGAGCGGACGACACTGCAGTGACTCAGCAATAATTCCCTGACAGATTTTCCCATCAACATCTGCATCGTTTAGAGTGGAGCAACCTCCTGCCTTGATCCACAAAGCAATCAAAGTTGGATCAGACCACATCCTGCCCACACTAGAGGAAGCAGATTAAGTTCTCCAATCTATTTTTAGCACGATGGGTGGGTCTTTGCCGAGTTTTTCCAGGAGTCACCTGTTACAGCACAAAAAGGAAACCTTCTGCCTGTCAAATCCTTTGGCTACACTGAACACAGACACAAGAAAGCTATAATTTAAAACATTTTTTACATTTTTGGAGGGTAGGAGGAAACTGGAATACTCGGAGAAAGCCCACACAGACACAGGGAGGATGTACAAACTCCTTACAGACCAGCGTAGGATTTGAACCCGGTTTGCTGGTGCTGTAACAGCATTGCACCAACCATTACACACACCACAACTGCCTAGGTGAGCTAATCGCAGCTGGAGATTTGCGGGGTTAGGGTTGTGGTGCAGTGGCCAAGTTACTGGACTAGTAAAGCAGAAAACCCGAGAGAGGAGGGAGTCACGTGATGGAGTAGTGGCCGGACGGTGAACTCCAGCCCTCTCCAGAAAAGTCGGGAAAAACAAAGGAAAACACAAAGGCACAGAAATAAAAGTTACAGAAAAGTGAGTATAAAGGTGGAAAGAAGATGGCGACAAAAAAAGAAAAATCGAAAACAACGGTAAGAAGAGAGGAAGAGAAGACAAAGGAGGAAAAAGGTGAAGGCCTTACCTGTCCAAAGAGGCCCGCTGCGGAGAGAGAAACCCGCTCCCTCAGGTCGGTAAATAATGGACTACAAAAATGGCTCGCAGAGCCGAGTAAAAGTGCGCAACCGCGCATGCGCGATACTTCGCGCATGCGCGATGCGAATGAAAAAAAACACACCGACGGGAGGGGGGACCAGCTGGGGAGTCGACCTCCACAGCCGGCAACGACATCTGCAGAACACCTGCAGCAAGAAGAGACCACAGAAGACAATAGAAACAAGAAAGAAGAGGAGGAAAGGGCAACAAAGAAACAACAGATGGCCAACCCAGAGGAAGAAGAAGAGGAAGAGTACAGGGAAATAGAAGAAGAAAAGAAAGGCAAGGTAAAGGATATACTTGCTCTTATTAAAGGATACATGGAGTCATTTAAAGAATGGCAAACACAGGAATTTAAGGATTTAAGAAAAAGAATAAACAACACAGAAGAGAAAATAAATAAAATGGAGATGACCTTAACAGAAATGGGAAAGAAAATGGACAAGATGGAAGAGCGGGCAGTAGCAGCAGAAATGGAGGTAGAAGACTTAAAAAAGAAATTGGAGGAATCTAATAAAAAAACTAAAGAGACACAAGAACTACTAGCTCAAAAAATAGATACAATGGAAAACCATAACAGAAGAAATAACATAAAGATAGTGGGCCTTAAGGAAGATGAAGAAGGCAAGAATATGAGGGAGTTTATAAAAGAGTGGATCCCTAAGACCCTAGGATGTCCAGAACTACAGCAAGAAATGGAAATAGAAAGGGCACATAGAGTATTGGCCTCTAAACCACAACCACAACAAAAACCAAGATCTATTGTAGTAAAATTCCTAAGATATACTACAAGAGAAAAGGTACTGGAGAAGACAATGGAAGAAGTAAGAGAGGGCAACAAACCACTGGAGTATAAAGGGCAAAAAATCTTCATTTATCCAGATATAAGTTTTGAACTCCTAAAGAAGAGAAAAGAGTTCAATACAGCAAAGGCGATTTTATGGAAGAAAGGGTATAAGTTTATACTAAAGCATCCAGCGGTATTGAAAATATTTATTCCAGGACAACAAAACAGACTATTCTCGGATCCAGAAGAAGCACGAAAATTTGCAGAACAATTACAAAAATAGACTGAGGGAGGAAGACGGGTAATGAGAGTTAAAATGATCACGATTGATATGGATGTGGGTAAAGACAAAAATAGACTGAGGGATGAAGACGGGTAATGAGAGTAAAAATGATCACGATTGATATGTATGCGGGTAAAGAGGTATAAGAGTGAATAGAGACAATGAGCATACATGAATGTATCTGTACTTAGAGGAAAATATAGATAGTATAGACAAGAATTAATAAGGGAAGGTAATGGAATAGAGAGAATAAGGAGGGAATTAAAAGAGTGACCTTTGTGACATATGAAAAGTGAAATCTTTTCTGGGGGAGGCGGGGTGGGGGGAAATAGCGGTCACTGCAAAATCAGTTGACGCTTGCGAGTGGATTCGCAAATCCAAATGGAGAGGGGAGATGTGGTTGTCCGACAAGGGATAAAGGACAACTCAGGAGGTGAAGGGGAGATTGGGGATAAATAAGATAGAAATAGGAGAATAAGGAAAATGTTGAATGTTGTAGGAATGTTGTCTTATAAAGAGTTGAAAATAAGAAAACAGAAATGGAAAAGGAGGAAAGGTAATGATGGAAAAACGGAAAGAGAAGATAAACAAAATATAAAAGGGCTACGCTGAACTATATGTCTTTAAATATTAATGGAATACATAACCAAATTAAAAAGGAAGAAACTACTAAATTTAAATGAATAAATGTATTCCATTAGAAAAAATAACATATAGGTTAAGAAATAATATTGAAATATTCGAACAAGTATAGGAGCCTTACATTAAATACAATAGCGAAAACCTACCGGGGACAAACATTACCTAAGTTGATGGAAGGAGAAGGAAAGAAAAGAATGGACTCAGTAGAATTTCTGGTGTAATTTTGTTGAATGACAACATTGTCTGACTGGCTTAATGCAACCTAGATTGTATACCTAAAATGGATGGGGGGGGGGGGGTGGCTTGGGAGGAGGGGGGGGAGAAAAAGTCACTGTATATGTGTGAAAAAGAAATAGTGTATATCATGGCTAATGTGATTTATGGTGTGAAAAATAAAAAAAATTTAAAAAAAAAAAGCAGAAAACCCGAGTAATAATCTGTGAGTCTCAACTCCAATCCCACCATGACGGCTTGGACATTTAAAACAAATAGATGGAAAGGAAGGGGATGTTCAGCCAAATTTGAGACGAGCTGGATGACAGTGGACTTCTCGTTCAAGCACGGAGAGGAGAGGTCAAACTTCTACTGAAGTTTCCCGAGGGCTGCATGACTGTCTGGTTTGGAAAAAGAGAGTACCCAGGAATGCAGGAGACTGCAGAAAGTGGCAACCTGGCCAAGTGCATTGTGGGCAGCGACCTCCTATCCATCGAAGATATTGACATGAGGTGCTGCCAACAGGAACTCTGCTCCTATGGTCTCTGCTGTATGAGCTGATATAGTTAGAAAGGATAGGAACAGGCCATTTGACCCTCGCCTGTATGTTGACCATCATGCCTGCATTAATGCCATATTCCTCGATGGGCCTGCTCCCTCAAATACCCGTCCAGGTGCCTTGTCTATGATGTTCCTGTTTCCATTACCTCCTCTGACAGCTTGTATCAACCATTAATCATGTGAAAAACCAACCCCTCTGATCCCCCAGCTCACCTTAAAACTACTGACCCCACTGCCGCAGGTATACATACAGATTCTGGATCTCTGGTCTCAGCCTGCTCTGCTCCGGGGGACACAGCCGCAGCCTATCCGGTCTCCCCTTCAACGTGGCTGGGAACCTTTTCTGCACTTCCTCTTGTTTAATCCCATCGCTCCTGTAACTCTCCGACCACATGTACCCCCAGTGCAGCTTGACCAATGTACTGAAAGCAAAGAAATGCTAGAGGTCCCGCAGCATCCATGGGAGGTAAAGATACATAATCGAGATCTTTTTTTAATGTATTAAATGTAGACATACATCACAAAGATAAGCGTATACAGAGCTGTTGTCATACCCACACTCCTGTTCGGCTCCGAATCATGGGTCCTCTACCGGCATCACCTACGGCTCCTAGAACGCTTCCACCAGCGTTGTCTCCGCTCCATCCTCAACATCCATTGGAGCGCTTACACCCCTAACGTCGAAGTACTCGAGATGGCAGAGGTCGACAGCATCGAGTCCACGCTGCTGAAGATCCAGCTGCGCTGGATGGGTCACGTCTCCAGAATGGAGGACCATCGCCTTCCCAAGATCGTGTTATATGGCGAGCTCTCCACTGGCCACCGTGACAGAGGTGCACCAAAGAAAAGGTACAAGGACTGCCTAAAGAAAGCTCTTGGTGCCTGCCACATTGACCACCGCCAGTGGGCTGATAACACCTCAAACCGTGCATCTTGGCGCCTCACAGTTTGGCGGGCAGCAACCTCCTTTGAAGAAGACCGCAGAGCCCACCTCACTGACAAAAGGCAAAGGAGGAAAAACCCAACACCCAACCCCAACCAACCAATTTTCCCTTGCAACCGCTGCAATCGTGTCTGCCTGTCCCGCATCGGACTTGTCAGCCACAAACGAGCCTGCAGCTAACGTGGACTTTTTACCCCCTCCATAAATCTTCGTCCGCGAAGCCAAGCCAAAGAAGAACAGCATGGTAACAAGCCCTTTCAGCATACCAGCCCGGGCCGCCCAATTACACACAATTAACCTACACCCCTTGTACGTTTTGAACGGTGGGAGGAAACTGGAGCCCCCGGAAAAAATCCACACAGACTCCTTACACACAGCGAGGGATTCGAACCCTGGTCCAGATCACTGGTGCTGTAACAGCGTAGCTTTACCCACGAGGCCAACCGTGCCACCCATTTTGATGTATTCGATAATATATCTTTAACCCCTACAGACGGTACAAGACCTGCTGAGTTCCTTCAGCATTTCTGTGTTTTCATTATAATCAACTATAAGCCATAGCAGCACAAACAGGCCATTCAGCCCATCGAATCTGCCCTGCTATTCAATCATGAGCTGATCCATTTTCCCACCCAACCCCACTGCCTGGCCTTCTCCCCATAACCTATGATGCCCTGGCCAATCAAGAACCTATCAAACTCTGCCTTAAATACACCCAATGAGCCAGCCTCCACAACTGCCTGTGGCAACAAATTCCACAGATTCACCACCATCTGGCTGAAGAAATTCCTTCACATCTACGTTCTAAGTGGACGCCCTTCAATCCTGAAGTTGTGCCCTCTTCTCCTAGACAATCCTCCCACGGGAAACAACCTTTCTACATCTACTCTGATGTTTGAGTTTCTAATCAGTGTATCATACAGGCCTAACTGTCGTACTCAATTCCTTGGCAAGTGAAGTGACCTACGGCTTTCTCATCACCCTGTGCGCCTTTGATGCCACTTTCAGGGAACTATGTGCTGTAGCCCTTGGTCTCCCTGTTCAGCACCACGTCACAGGGTCCTTCCATTCACTGGGCAGGTCATGCCCTGCTTTAACTTCTGTTGAATGCATTGCTCTGGGCCAAATTCCACTGCTGCTGCCAAGCATTCGTTCAATGTGATCTCTGGCAACAGCGAGACCATCAAACACCAGTTACAGGAAGAAATTATTCCTGTCCAAGAACGATTCTTGGAATGAAGGGATTAGCATTGGTGGAATGTTTAATGGCTCTCCTTGGAGTTCAGAAAAATGATGTGGGGAACAATAGAAGCATTTTGAATGAAGAAGGGCCTGGACAGAGTAGATGGGTAAAAAGTGGTTTCCCATGGTAAGGGAGTCCAGGACAAGAGGGCACGACTTCAGGACTGAAGGCCGCCCATTCAAAGCAGATACGGAGGAATTTCTTCAGCCAGAGAGCAGTGAACCTCTGGAATTTGCTACCACGGGTAGCTGTGGAGGCCAGGTCGTTGGGTGTATTTAAGGCAGAAATTGGCAGGTATCTGAATCATCAGGGAATCAAAGGTTTTGGGGAGAAGGCCGGGCAGTGGGGCAGATGGGAGAATGGATCAGCTCATGATGGAATGGCAGGGCAGATTCGATGGGCTGAATGACCTGTATCTTATGATCTGATGGAAATGCCAACACACTCAACATGCTGCAATAAATAAAGCCTGGAACATTCCGTTAGCAGCTCCTCAACAAGTGAGGTGGACCACAGAGCAAGAATTCGAGAGTGCAGCATCTATGCCACAACAATGCCAGGCAGAGACCATCTCTAAGCAGACTGGCCTCCTTTGCTGGCCCTCCCAGCACCAAGTGCTCAGTCACCAACCTCCCTGGAAATCACCAATGATAAGACGTTCGTTGAGGCCAGTCACATAAATACTGTGGCTGCAAGAACAGGTCACAGACTGGGTATCCTGCAGTGAGTGGCTGAACTCCTCTGCCCCAAAGCCTTTCCACCATTTCCAAGGCACAAATCAGGTACAGGGTAGAATAATCTGGATAAACACAATGCCGACTTTACTCAAGAAGGTCGATACCAATATAGCCCAGGAACAGGACATGTGGACCAATGCAGTTCGCTGGATTGGCACCCCATCAATCACCCAAAACATTCATTCTCTCCATCACTGGCACACCGTGTACTATCGATGTTAGAGGCGGCACAGTTATTGTAATGCTGTTCTGGCGCCAGTGACTGAATCCAGCACTGACTAAGGAGTTTGTATGTTCTCCCCGTGACTGCGTGGGCTTCCTCCGGGGGCTCCGGTTTCCTCACACCCTTCAAAAACGAACGGGGGTTGTAGGTTAATTGGGCAGCACGGGATCATGGGATGCAAGGCTTGTTACCGTGCTGCATATCTAACCACTCTGATTGCACCTCCCAAATCAGTGCTCTCTACCACCGAGGAAGGCGAAGGTTGCTGGGGCATGGGCCCACCGTCAGCCGCAGATACTCCTCCATGTTGACGGTGCTTGTCATAAACCCTGGAGGTCTCTCCCAACAGCAGCCAGAGGACACATTGCCATGCAGAATTCAGTGGCTCAGGAAACTGCCTCACCATCTCCTTCCGAAAGGCTCCAAATACTGGTTTTGCCAGGGATCCACAGATCCCAAAAAATAAAATATGGAAAAGTACTCACTAAAACACTTCAGAAACACATGAAAACGTATTACTTAAATGGGTTAGCGTTCAGCGCAACGCTATTAGAGAGCCAGCAACCTGGGGTCGAATAGAGCACTGGTTCTCGCCGCCTGTGTGGGTTTCCTCCCACGTTCCAAACACGTATAGGGTTGGTTGGCTAACTAGTCACATGGGTGTATTTGTGGGCAGCATGGGCTGGAAGGATCCCTGCTATATCTCTAAATGTAAATTTATGCCTCAATCAAACCCCATAAGTGTTTAAATATCACTTCAGGATTTCACCTTTCCTGCCACCCACCCCCTCCCCCCCCCCCCCCCCCCCTCCACCCACAGCTATGAGTGAGATCTGAGTGACACCCTGTTACTTCCAGTGATTTAAACCATCCGCAGGTCACCAGGCCTTCATGCGCTGAGCTGCTCATGAGCTTTAATGGAATGAGCAATAGGATGCCCCGCACATTTCCACGGCCCTCACCTCTCCAACCCGTTCAGTGTGCTTACCTTCCTGGGCTTCACTTTGTCATGGTAGTCATATTGGAATATCCCTTTGTAACTCAGTCCCAACCACCAAGGAATTCCTTGCTTGTCCTGTCGGATAAATCACAGCAATTCAGTGTGCAGCATTTTTTTTATTCTTAAAAGAAACAGATGCTCACTGGAATTTATACAAAGATCAAGCATCTAAGGGGCCAAATTAGCAGATCTCAACCCTTTTACTCCACTCAAATGCCACCTGAAGTAATCCCTTACTAACCACAGAGACCCTATGGCATGGGATGGTGTAGTAGGGGCAGCATAATTGGCATGGCAGTTAGCTCAACATTGTTACAGCACCAGCGATTGGGACCAGGATTCGAATCTGGCAGCGTCTGTAAGGAGTTTGTACGCTACCATGTCGCCCTCCTATGCCATCTATGCCATAGGGGCTCTGTGGTTAGTAAGGGATTTCATGAGGTGGTATGTGAGTGGAGAAAAAAGGTCAAGAACCACTGAGTTAAATAGTTACGCTCAAAAATGTTGAATGGGATTCAAATCTCTGCAAAGTTTCCAATTGTTAAAAGCAACACCAAAGAAATTCACCAAACTACAAGAATTGGAATCCTGAACAAACCACGAGAAGCCAGAGGGAATGAACAGATCAGGAAGCGTCGATTGGTCAATGTTCTGGACCAGGACCCTTCCTCGATTCTTGGAAAAGGGCCCTGACACAAAACGTTGGCCGCCCATTTCTCTCCACGGATGCTGTCTGACCTGCTGAGTTCCTCCTGCTTGTCTTTGCCAAGAAATCATGGCTGATCACAAAGTACTGGAGCCAGGTTGCGGAGAGCCACGGATGAGCTTTGAGCTTCTGGAGAAGGTGAGAGAAAGATTTACGGGGGTAGCATCCGAGATGAAAGTTTGCAGCGACTGAGCCAAATGGAACTTTATTTAGTCTTATTTCACAGTCAGAGCAATGATTTGAACAAAACCCAATGAAGCACTTTAAAATCCCAGGGGGTGTTGTGGGAGGCTGCAGCCACCCTTCAGAATGTCCAAAATCGAGAGAGGATAAACTCAGGAATGAAAATGAGGTATTGATTCAACCTCCAGTTTGAACATGGACTGCAGTAACACCAAGCGGTTGAAGTAAATAGTTTAGAGACCTTCAAGAGGAAATGAGAGGATTACATGAGAGAGAAAGGGATCAGGAAAGAGCCAACTTGAGCTGGAAAGAAGGTCGGAAACTCGAGTCCTGCACAACCTTGTCGAACTAATGGTGGGGTCTGACTTGGCGTCGTTCTTGTTCTGTATTTTCCAAGTAACTTAACATTAAAGGAAGGTTTACATATGGTTAGAGTCAGAATTACGCAGCATGAGAACAGACTCTTTGGCTCAATTCCACAACGGCCATCAACCACCCACTACGACGAATCTGACACTAACCCCAAGTTCCTAGTGCTCTCCACATTCCACAGTCAGAGAGATACGGCACAGAAACAGGCTTTTCTGCCCCGTGTCCGTGCCGGCCATGAACATTAATGATACATTCATCCCATATTTGTCCCCTCAATTCTACCCCCCAACCCTATTCCACCCCTCACGTATGCATGGAGGGCAATTAATAGCTGCCGACTACGCAGCCAGTGTGGGTCCTTCAGCCACTGAGCCCCTCGCTGGCCTGCTACCGTGGTCAATCCTGCTCGTGGTTGGGATGCAGGGATGTGGTTCAACAGATGCAGTGATCCTTCACCAGGTTAACAGCTGCCAAGGTGGAGCCCCATCAAACGCTTACTACTGCCTGTCGCCTGGGGAGCATTTAGTGATTTCCCTGTCAGGAAATACCCAGAGGCAGAGAGTGGCAAAGGCCACCATCAGTGGACTGGGAAAGGGTGCGCAGGAACTTTGTGGGGGTTGGAACATGTAAAAGCACTCAGCTCACCAAAACTGATTCTCAATGAGGGAAAGGCACCTTCAACTGCTCCCCTGAACTTTCTGGGGGGTGTATGTAACACTTCTTCTGAAATTCACTTCTACTAACTTGAGCGGAATTGGTTTTGGGAAAACGAATTGAAAACAACCTACCCATTTGTCACATGTGACCTGGTGAGTGTGCTGGGTTGCAGACCTTTCTGGAGTCAAGTGAGAACAGCTCATTATCCAAAAGAAAACCATGAATTAGTTCAGCAATGAGAATTCCTCCAATCAATGCCTCTCTCAATCCACCCATGACCTTTTCAGTTAACCCAACTCGCTGAACAAACATTGCTGGAATTCTCTAAGGTTCTTCAGCAATTAAAGTTGACCCTGCCAGGAGTCTGTACCTGACTCCACCATATCCTCGATTCAGGTTTCTAAACGCAACCACGGACAAGAAAAATTATATCCGTGTGCCACAGGAGAATCATGTCCACAGAGAGAGACCCATCCTGGACATCTGGGATGTGACAGCAGTGGAAAGAAGTCTGTTATTAATTGCTGGAATTCAGGTTGCCATGAGGATATTAAAACTGAAACATGTGGCTGATGAATTGAGTCACAGCCAGGAAACCCACTCCTTCTGCGGACAATTTGGTGCAACCATTTCCAGCTTTTACACAACAAATCCCATGGTGCCATCTGAACTCCTGACCCTGAGATCGCTGGCATGGTATTTTTTTTGGCCAGATTTTTATTTTTATTTTACTGAAGGCTCAATGCTCTGAGGATATCCCCTCGAGTCTCCATGTCGATGCCACCATGTCAAAGGCATGCCAGCAGCTGTCTTTATGAGGCATTTGAGGAGATTGGGTAGGTCACTGAGGACTTTCTAAAACTTCTACAGGTGTACCGTGGAGAGGATTCTGGCTGGTGCATCACTGTCTGGTACGGAGGTGCTATCACTCAGGACAAGAAAACTCTCCAGAGGGTTGTTATCTTGGCCTGTGACATCACGGGCACCAGACTCCACTCCATCAAGGACATCTACAAGAGGCGATGTCTTCAGAAACCAGCCTCTATCCTCAAGGACCCCCACCACCCAGGCCATGCCCTCTTCACTCTGCTACCATAGTGAAGGAGGTACAGGAGACTGAAGTCGAGCACTCAGCGGTTCAAGAACATCTTCCCCGCTCCCATCAGATTCCTGAATGATCAATGAACCACAGACATTGCCTGACTTTTTCTGCTCTATATTTATTTATTGTTGTAAGGTGGTTTATATGAATAAACTGCTGCCACAAAACAACAAATTTCGTAGCCTGTTCATGACAATAAATTCTGACTTTGAATCTCCTTTGCCCTCTATCTCCAGCAGGGGAGCTTCAGATGTCCAGAGGCCCCGGTTCAATGTTCACTGTCTGTGTGCCAGTCATTCTGTATCAACACCTTGCTGCCCCTCACCTTTCACTTCCTTGCCTATCAATAATCTACCTGCCACTGCCTTAACAATCTTCAAAGCCTCAGCAGTGCGGTAACATGGTTTGTCTCACAGATCCAAAGACCCGCATCAATCCCTGAGTTTGCACGTTCTCCCTGTGACCGGCTGGGTTCCACATTTGCAAAGACGTGCAGCTTCGTGGGTCTACTGGCTACCGTACTTTGCTGCCGGTAGATGTGTTTGGGTGATGGATTGTTGGGGAGAATAAGATGGCATCAGGAAAGAACTAGCGTAAATGGGTGCACAGCCTCTGTGGGCTACAGCACCTGCTTTAGTGTGGGATGGTCCAGCCAGCCTTACCCAACCTTTTATCAGCTATGGCCCCATCCAGGACCCTGCTCAACATTTATGAGCCTCCTTCCCTGTGAAGCAGTCAAGTTCAGTTGGTTTCTTCCGTACTTCTCTCCTACCAACTCATGAAAAACACAAAAAATATTTATGTTACATGAGGTGAAATGAAAATTAGGCCTTTACTTAAACGAGTGGTGGCCTCCGGAGGGGGGACAGGGGACTGTCGGGCTTCCATTGAGAATGGCTGGCCTAACGAGTGTTGGAGAGACTTCCAGGCTAACATCCCTGCAGTCCTGAAGCCTGGGGACGCCAGAGAAACCTACGAGGACCAGGAAGGAAGAGCATCACTTTGACCAGGGAAGGAAGGAAGTGTGATTTGTACGGCAGTTATTAGGAGGAGGAGATTCCTGGAAACAGAGGAGCACTGAGCATTCATAAAGACATGCAGCATGGAAAAAGGCCCTTCAGCCCCATTGAGTTCAAACTGACTACTAACCACCTATATTAATTCAATTTTTTCTAATTCTCCCCGCATTTTCATCAACTCCCCCCAAATTCTATCCCTCACCCCCACACCAGGGGGAATTTTAACCCACTGAACTGCACGTCTTGGAGATTTTTTTAAAAATTTAGACATACAGCACAATAACAGGCTCAAGCCACCCAATGTTATAAAACAATGCTATGGAATGTTTTTGAAGGGTGGGAGCAAACCAGAGCATCTGGAGGAAACCCACTCAGATACAGTCCAGTTGCTAGCGCTAATTGCTACGCTAATCGTGCCACCCTATGTGGGAGGAAGGCAGAGTAAATCTAGGTGGTCACAGCCGCTCAGACTGCACTAGGGGTTGGGTCACTGGCGCCGTGAACCAGTGTGTTACCAATCTCCGGCAAATAAATCGGGAAATGTGTAGATCCGACCAAAAGGCGAGAGTGCAGCATTGCTCTTCAAACCATTTGTGGGAGACAACACCTCAGTGAAAGGCAGGTGCGGCTGCCTGGTTAGGCAGCTTTAAGAGGGCTCCAATCTCCCTGGGGGGTTTCTCATCTCATCTCAAGAAAACTGGAAAAATTTTAGACGTACAGCACAGTTATAGGCCATTTTGACCCATGACCCTGTGTCACCCAATTACACCTAATTGACCTCCAACCCTGGTTCGTTTTGAACGGTGGGAGAAAACTGGAGCCCCCGGGGAAAACCCATGCAGACACAGGGAGGACGTACCAATTCCTTACAGGCAGTAGGGGATTAGAATCCCAGTTGCTGGCGCTGTAATAGTGTTGCATTAACCATTTCGCAAGCCGTACCACCCCATTGTTATAGAACAGAGAACGGTACAGCACAGGAACAGGCCATTCGGCCCAAGTAACTGTGTTAAACACCATGCCCACATCAAACAAAACTCTCCTGCTTGTACCTGATAGATGTTCCTCTATCCCCTTCATACTCACATCTGGAAGCCTTTTAAACGCTACCGCTGCATCTGATTCTGCCACCCCTCTCCGTGTAAAATATTTTCCCTGCACATTTCCCTTAAACTTCCTCCCCCCTTGCCTTAAATCCATTTCCTCTGGTGTGTGACCCATTTACCCTGGGGGAAAAGATTCTGTCCACCTTCTCAAAGTTTCTCATGATTTAATAAACCTCCTTCAGGTCTCGCCTCAGCCTCCGACACTTCAGAGAAAACACTCTAGCTTTTCCTATAACTCGCACCCTCTAAACCACGCAACATCCTGCTAAACCTCTTCTGTCCCCTTTCCAAAGCCTCTCCGATCTTTCTGTGAGGTGGGGGGAAGTGTCTGGAGCTGCACAGTAGATTCTGTGATTCTGCTCTTTCAACGGGAGATTAGTGGGTCGTGAGCAAAACATCAGAGCTGTTATTTTGTTATTTAAAGGCACTGATTTTTAAGAGCTCTGAGTCGTAAAATTCCAGAATCCGTGACGTATTAACCATAAAATCCTGCATTTGTATCAATCACTCCAGGTTTAAGAGGTTCCTAGTGAGTGTGAAGTTGTTGGTGGAAAGGGTGGATTTGAAGGTTTTTGAAGGGGAGCAGAAGTTTGGGAGATAAAGCAATTGAGACAAGCTATTCAAACTTTGGGCTTTGGAGCAGAAGGCAAGGCTATCAATGGGGAAGGAGGGACAGGGGTTTGGGAATGAAGTGGAGGTCTTTTCGTTGGAGGGTTTCAAAAATTCTCGGGGCTGAAGGGAGGGGGATTGTACTGAGAATAGCAAGTCTTTAAATGGTGCTCTGCAGATGCAGTGCGGAATGTACACTGGCTAGTTGCATCACAGCAATATTTGGCAATTTGACTGGCAAAGAAGGCAGCCAGGTCAATCACAGGCTCTGACCTCCCATCCACCGCAGAGGTCTATGAGAGGCACCGACTCAAGAAGGCAGCCAACGTCATAAAGGACCCCTATCACCCTTGTTTCAAAAACGGTGGAAATGAGGTTGAAGAGTGAAACAGCCATAGGTTGTGGAGGGTTTTGGAATGCCTGGAACTACTATGACAGATGTTGTGAAAGTTCAGCTGCAGAGTGGTGCCGACATTGGGAGGAACTGATATTGATCCGGAGATGGGCGCAGGAAGGATTGGTCATGGAGGGAGAGAGATCCCAACCAGAGAATGTACAGTAGCTTGGGTTTGTATCCTGCTGCATTTAGAAGAACGAGACGCGGGCTTATAGAAATAGAAAAGATCCCAAGGCGCCCCTGACAAGGTCAATGTCGAGCAACAAATAATTTGCTGGAGGTTTAGCATCAGAATGGTCGATATTTCAGGCCGTGATCCCATTCAGTCAGAATTCCACAGCTCTCCCTCTGACGCAGCTCAACCTGCTGACTCCTTCAGTCTTCTACGTCTCCAAGGTAGATTTAAAGATATTTCCATTAGTGGGAAATTGAGGAGACATGCAAGATTCAGCATTGATCATGAAAACATATCAAGATGCAGCAATTAAAATAGAAATTAAAGACATCGTACCTTTACTGCATAATAGTGGACCCCGTACGTTGGAAGGGATTCTGTAATACTCATGTAACTAGGGGAAGGAAGAGAAGAAACATTAGAAGGAACAGCTCCTACCTTCTCCTCCCCAGAGCTATCAGAAACATTGAACTCGCTGATTCACCAATCTTGTAAAAGAGTGTTGCAAAATAGTAAAGAATAAAACAAGTCAAAACATTTAAAAAGAAGACAAATTAACAACGTCCTGTGAGAAACTAAACATCTCAGAGTAATATCAAAGAACAATGTCAGGAATCTAAACGTGTCTTCCATTTCACATTGAAGGGTGAAGGTTATAAATCTGGAAGCTGTGATCAAATCAGATTTCTGATGCCCATTTAACAGAGGCGACACACCATTCACTTCCAATAGTTTGACCCTCTTCTCTAAAACGTTGGGAGAAAAAAGGGCGGCACGGTTGGCGTAGCGGTTAGTGCATCGCCTTTAGAGCACCAGCGATCGGGACCGGGGTTTGAATCCCACGCTGTCTGTAAGGAGTTTGTACGTTCTCCCCATGTCTGCATGGGTTTTCCCCGGGGGCTCATGTTTCCTCCACCATTTCAAACATATCGGGGATTGTAGGTTAATTGGGTGAAATTAACACAGGACTTACTTAACTATAGCTTGTCCTCTTGTCTGCCCCGTCACCTTCTTGTAATGTTCGATCACTCGATCCTCACTAGAAGTGGCCAGGCAATAAATATTTAGTATTAAAACCACATTTCTGATGTAATGAAATTGTCACATGGTCAAACAATTGCTCATTTAAAATGTCACAGATATGGAGCAGGGGTACACAATTTCTACCTCTTGGACTTCTCGGGAAGGGATGTGACACTGGGGGACCAGGGCACAGTAGGAACACGCATGAGAAGCAAGAAGAGAAAATACAGTGAAACCCCTGGTATCCGGTATTCAAGCAACCAGCAAAAAAAATCAAGGAAAATAATTTTTTTTAATTTTAAATAAATAAGAATAAAACAATAGGTAAAAAATACGCAAGTTTAAAATTGTAAAAGTAAATGTTCTTCGAAGTTGCACGTAAACCTGTGGTGAAGATGGGAACAAATATCCAGCCAGTGGAGGGCCTTGGTCAGGTTTTGCTCGTAGCAGTTGTTTGAATAAAGTTGTGTGAAACAGCGATGGTGTCACCCAGGATGAGGAGCTGGTTGACACTCGTCGCTGTTGGGGGACTCTCTTAAAGTGTCTCCTGATCCCTGCTTAGTAAGAGTTGCCCCGGTCAGAAGCTTTATCTGTAAACTTTGGGAGGGAAGGGGAGTTAATTATCTATAATGTTATTGTTCGTCTTTCGGGCGGCTCCGTGGAGGGAGAGG
The DNA here is from genome assembly GCF_036971445.1 of Narcine bancroftii. Classification (NCBI taxonomy): domain Eukaryota; kingdom Metazoa; phylum Chordata; class Chondrichthyes; order Torpediniformes; family Narcinidae; genus Narcine; species Narcine bancroftii. Next base: position 2,155,979 of record NC_091481.1, on the reverse strand, counting down.
AACCTCGAGATGCAGCGACGGTTAAATGGTTTCAAACATTGCGACTGAAAATAAAGTAAAATAAAGTAAAATTCATGCAAGTGAAGTTTGTTCAGTGTTAGTACAGTCTAGGATTTTTGTTTTTTAAAAAAAAACTGTTATTCTTAATACAAGTATATTAGTTAGGCATTGCAAGAGTAAGTCTCAAGCAATCGGAAAATACCCTTATCCAGCATCTACCAATCCCCAGAGGTTCCAGATACCAGAGGTTTTATCAGAAACATTGAACCAATGCATCTTAGATTCTCTCTCCACAGATGACGCCTGACTTGTTAGTTTTCATTTCAGATTTTACACATGTGCAGCTTTTTCAATTTCCAACACATGAGGAGAGTGAGAAGGAATGCAAGTAAGACAAATGAAATGGAAGGAAGATCAGAGTTCATTGATGCCCCTAATTACAACTCAGGTCCAACAGGTCATGGTCTGTGCATTTGCAGACAAAAGAGCCACACTAAAAACCAGGACGTGTCGACTGATTTGACGCTAGGGGAGTGCTGCACTGTTGAGGGCACTATCTTTCACATGAGATTGTAAATCAAGGTCCTGCCTGCTATCTCTTGTAGATGTAAAGAGCATCAAATCTCTCCCCCATACCCCAGTGCCCTCAATCAACATCACTGGCGCAGATCTCCGCGCTTCAACTGCGTTCCTGTTTGTGGGAGCTTCCTGAAAACACATTGTTTTTGAAATGCGACAATAACCACACATTAGAAGTACTTCGCTGAAAGGCCATTCAGTTCATTGTAATTGCCCTAGCTTTTTCTGCTGGTTCATCCAAAATAAATACAATGCCCTTGACTCTTTGTACAAAGTTATTTTGTGTTCAAGTTTATTAGTTACATTATATGTTATGGCATCTTCATTTATACTATGTTAGTTCATATACTTTACATATCTGTGTGGCTGCAGCAGGTAGGAATGTCAGTGCGTCTGTATATGACAATAAACTCTCATATCATCATCGTGTGAGCCCCCTGCTCACTCACGTACTACAAAGCCACTCTCACAAAACCCTAATACCTAAAATACAAAGTTCAAACACAGATGGAGGAACTCAGCTGGGCTTGCAGGGTCAGTAGGAGGTAAAAATATATTACCGATGTCTCGGGCCTGAGCCCTTCTCCAAGGAATGAGCAAAAAGCAGACAGGCACCTGACTTAAAAGGCTGGGGGAGTAGGGAAGAATGGGCAGCGGGAGGAGCACAGGCTAAAGGTGGTAGCTGGACATAGGAGGGCACGAGAAGAAAGGGGAGAAATGATCGGGGGAGGGAGTGGGGGAGAGAGAGTGAACGCTAGAGGAAAGGAGACGTGGGGCGAGATGGGGGAGGGGCTAACGTAAACTGGAGATGCCAATGTTAATGCCTTCCAGTTGGGGTGAAATATGAAGTGGAGTTACTCCAATTTGTGGGTGGTCTCAGTCACCAAAGTTACTCTGAAGGCACAGCAGATATAAAATTCATTACCGTGCACAAACTCTCCACCTAATGCAGACGACTGACTAAAGTGGGAATTGTCCAGCTGCGGAAAGGAGTTGGTGCCTACCAGTAAGCGAGAGACGGATGCTCCTTCAGAGCTTGCGTTGGAAGCACTGGCAGTTTCTTCAGATCAGCTCTTGTTACTTCATTACTGAAACAAAATATTGGAAAGGATATCACGTTTGTACCAAAACCACGATCTGTAGTGTATGAACAAGACCAGATGGAACATTCTGAAAGCCTACATCTGTTCCTCTTTTAGCGAAATAGGAACAGTTTATAGCAAGCGTCACCTCAAGTAGTTTTAAACGAATTTTTAATAGTATTTTTCTTTAATTGAAAAAAAAATTGCCTTGTGTCTCGCTCGCTGTGTGGTCCAGACAGATTCCTCCTGAGGACTAGCTGGGACCTTTTCAACAAAGACATTTTCTGTACGGTTCAGGGGAGATTCAATCACTCACATTCCTGGAGGTGATGGGGTATCTCTGGTGCCCAGGGAAAGGATTTGCACAGAATTAAGCTTTGAAAGTGAGATCCAATTTTCTTATAGTAAAAGCACCATGCTGGCGAAACTCAGCAGGTCAAACAGCGACCTTTATATCAAAGATAAAAAGCCAACGTTTCGAGCTTAAGCCCTTCATCAAGGTGCAGACAAAATGTAGGCAGGTGCCCGGAAATGTTGGTTCTGCATCTGCTGAGTTTCTACAGCGTCATGTTTTCACTTCAATCACGGTGTCTGCAGACATGGGCACTGAGTCCCTGATGCTGTGAAACCACAATTGTTTGCAAGCACAATGCAGGCCTTGTCTGGGCACCAATGAGCCAATTTACAAATCCATGGTTTCTTTACATCCTGTGGCTCTGTGAAAACAAGCCTAGATTTATGGAGCTCAGAGTGCCTCGTGGTTGTGCACGTAACTTTGGAACCATTTTCCCATCGCAGCTTCTGTTTTAGGCTGTCCAGCCTGCAGCCTGTGCTGACTGACGGACAATATATTCCACATCATATTCACCACTGCTGAACTTTCAGAATAATTGATACATTATGTGAGGTGAAACCCGATCAAGGCTCCACTGAAATGCAGCAGCCCTGGATTCTGGCTGTTGTTTTAAACAGTGTTACAGACTGAAATATAATCAGGTCTTCGCCCACTCAAGATGCTTATAAATTCAATGTGAAGACAGTTGGTTTAAGCCCCAGGCTGCTGCCTCTGTGCACTGGTAAGGTACTGTTAAACCCAGGGATTCAGGAGAAACTATTCTAAAACTCTGAATTCATGAACAGTTCCTGGCCAGGTCCAAAAGCTTCATTTATACTGCACTTTTAAGATAATAAAGTTCTCCAAGGAGCTTTCGAGGTGTTTGTAGAATAACGGAATAACAGCTCAGAGTGAATACCAGCTCTCACCAGAGCAATCTCAACAGCCTCCCACAAGCCCCTGAAACCCTGCATGTTACTGCCCCTGCAATGCCCACCCAATTCCCATTTTCAACCTTTGTTTCTGACACCTGTAACTTGTGAATTCCAGATCAGAACAAATCTCTGCATCATAAAGATTCCACCTGTAAAATGAACATTTTCCCAAGGATACAATACCTATTTCAGACATTACCAATACGCTTAACAGAGAAATTCTTCAAGGAGTTAAAGAAAATAATAAGGAAATTTTTATGGAAAGGGGGGGAAACCGAGGATAGCACTAGATAAATTAACAGAATGGTATAAACAAGGAGGCTTACAACTACCAAACTTTAAAAATTATTATAGAGCCGCACAATTAAGATACCTATCAGATTTTTATCAAACAAGGGAAAAGCCAGATTGGACTAGATTAGAACTAGATAAAATAGGGGAGAAGATACCTGAACATATATTATATAATTGGGATGAAAAATTGGTACAACGTAGGAATTCTCCAGTATTACATTATCTGCTCAATATTTGGAAGAAGATTCATGTAGAAAGGAATAAAACAAATTACCAATTACCAAAACTAATACTGACGCAAAATCAGTTACTCCCTTTTATAATAGATAACCTTTCCTTTAGAGAATGGGAGAAAAAAGGGATCAAAAGAATAGAAAATTGTTTTTCGGGAAATAAATTATTATCCTTTGAACAAATGAAAGATAAATATAATATAACTCACGATACAGTGTTGGCATACTACCAACTGAAATCCTACTTGAAGGACAAATTGGGAAGCAGTCTGAGGTTACCAGAGGGAAGTAATTTTGAATATGTGATTACAGATACAATGATAATCAAAAAATTTGTAACAAACATGTATATTAAACTACAAGAAAAGGAGAATGAGGAAACAAATGGTAAAACTAAACAAAAATGGGAACAAGATCTAGACATAAAGATAAAGAAGGAAGCATGGGAGAAGTTATGCTCTGGAACTATGAGAAATACAATAAATATGAGGTTACGTATGATACAATCTAACTGGATACACAGGCTATACATTACACCTCAAAAGTTAAATAAATGGGACCCAACAGTATCTGACAGATGTTTTCGCTGTAAAAAGGAAACGGGAACAACAATTCATGCAATCTGGACATGTGAGAAAGTGAAAAAATTTTGGGAAGATCTAAACCAGATATTAAATAAAATCACAAAAAGCTATATACCAAAAAACCCAGAGATCTTCCTCCTAAGTAACATAAAAAACAAAGAGTTTGGACTCGAGTTGGATGGAGCACAAAAAAGATTTGTTAGGATAGCCCTAGCTGTAGCAAAAAAATGTATTATATCAGCCTGGAAATTAGAAGATAACCAGGAAAAACAAGGACTGGTTCGACGATAACAGCCAGGAAATCCAGGAGCTGCTGGCAAAGAAGCGAGCTGCCCACCAGGCTCACCTTACAAAGCCGTCCTGTCCAGAGAAGAAACAAGCCTTCCGTCGCGCATGCAGCCATCTTCAGCGCAAACTCCGGGAGATCCAAAATGAGTGGTGGACTAGCCTCGCCAAGCGAACCCAGCTCAGCGCGGACATTGGCGACCTCAGAGGTTTTTACGAGGCTCTAAAGGCTGTGTACGGCCCCTCACCCCAAGTCCAAAGCCCGCTGCGCAGCTCAGACAGCAAAGTCCTCCTCAGCGACAAGATCTCCATCCTCAATCGATGGTCAGAACACTTCCAATCTCTTTTCAGTGCCAACCGCTCAGTCCAAGATTCCGCTCTGCTCCAGCTCCCTCAACAGCCCCTAAGGCTAGAGCTGGATGAGGTCCTAACCGGGATGAGACATATAAGGCAATTGAACAACTGAAAAGTGGCAAAGCAGCAGGTATGGATGGAATCCCCCCAGAGGTCTGGAAGGCTGACGGCAAAACTCTGCATATCAAATTGCATGAGTTTTTTCAAGCTTTGTTGGGACCAAGGAAAACTGCCTCAGGACCTTCGTGATGCCACCATCATCACCCTGTACAAAAACAAAGGCGAGAAATCAGACTGCTCAAACTACAGGGGAATCACGCTGCTCTCCATTGCAGGCAAAATCTTCGCTAGGATTCTCCTAAATAGAATAATACCTAGTGTCGCCGAGAATATTCTCCCAGAATCACAGTGCGGCTTTCGCGCAAACAGAGGAACTACTGACATGGTCTTTGCCCTCAGACAGCTCCAAGAAAAGTGCAGAGAACAAAACAAAGGACACAGTGCGGCTTTCGCGCAAACAGAGGAACTACTGACATGGTCTTTGCCCTCAGACAGCACAAAGAAAAGCGCAGAGAACAAAACAAAGGACTCTACATCACCTTTGTTGACCTCACCAAAGCCTTCGACACCGTGAGCAGGAAAGGGCTTTGGCAAATACTAGAGTGCATCGGATGCCCCCAAAAGTTCCTCAACATGGTTATCCAACTGCACGAAAACCAACAAGGTCGGGTCAGATACAGCAATGAGCTCACTGAACCCTTCTCCATTAACAATGGCGTGAAGCAAGGCTGTGTTCTCGCACCAACCCTCTTTTCAATCTTCTTCAGCATGATGCTGAACCAAGCCATGAAAGACCTCAACAATGAAGACGCTGTTTACATTCGGTACCGCACGGATGGCAGTCTCTTCAATCTGAGGCGCCTGCAAGCTCACACCAAGACATAAGAGAAACTTGTCCGTGAACTACTCTTTGCAGACGATGCCGCTTTAGTTGCCCATTCAGAGCCAGCTCTTCAGTGCTTGACGTCCTGTTTTGCAGAAACTGCCAAAATGTTTGGCCTGGAAGTCAGCCTGAAGAAAACTGAGGTCCTCCATCAGCCAGCTCCCCACCATGACTACCAGCCCCCCCACATCTCCATCGGGCACACAAAACTCAAAACAGTCAACCAGTTTACCTATCTCGGCTGCACCATTTCATCAGATGCAAGGATCGACAACGAGATAGGCAACAGACTCGCCAAGGCAAATAGCGCCTTTGGAAGACTACACAAAAGAGTCTGGAAAAACAACCAACTGAAAAACCTCACAAAGATTAGCGTATACAGAGCCGTTGTCATACCCACACTCCTGTTCGGCTCCGAATCATGGGTCCTCTACCGGCATCACCTACGGCTCCTAGAATGCTTCCACCAGCGTTGTCTCCGCTCCATCCTCAACATTCATTGGAGCAACTTCATCCCTAACATCGAAGTACTCGAGATGGCATAGGCCGACAGCATCGAGTCCACGCTGCTGAAGATCCAGCTGCGCTGGGTGGGTCACGTCTCCAGAATGGAGGACCATCGCCTTCCCAAGATCGTGTTCTATGGCGAGCTCTCCACTGGCCACCGTGACAGAGGTGCACCAAAGAAGAGGTACAAGGACTGCCTAAAGAAATCTCTTGGTGCCTGCCACATTGACCACCGCCAGTGGGCTGATATCGCCTCAAACCGTACATCTTGGCGCCTCACAGTTCGGCGGGCAGCAACCTCCTTTGAAGAAGACCGCAGAGCCCACCTCACTGACAAAAGACAAAGGAGGCAAAACCCAACACCCAACCCCAACCCATCAATTTTCCCTTGCAACCGCTGCAACCGTGTCTGCCTGTCCCGCATCAGACTTGTCAGCCACAAATGAGCCTGCAGCTGACGTGGACATTTACCCCCTCCATAAATCTTCATCCACAAAGCCAAGCCAAAGAAGGGAGACAACAATGGTATATAGAAATGAATAAATGTATTCCATTAGAAAAAATAACATATAATTTAAGAAATAACATTACAATATTTGAACAAATATGGGAGCCATAAATGAAACACAATAGAGAAAACCTACCGGGGACATCTACCACCTAAAATGACAGAAGGAAAAGAGAATGAAAAGAACTGACTCAGTGGAATTTCTTGTTTATTTTTATTGAGTGACAACATTGTTTGACGGGTTTAACGTATCTTAGATTCTGTACTTTAAATAAATGGGAGGGGAGGTAGGGAGGGAGGAGGGAAGGGGGGGGGAGAAAACGACACTGTATATATTTAAGAAGGAAAATGTATGTATCTTGATCAATATGGTTTATAGTGTGAAAAATAAAAAATTAAAAAATAAAAATAAAAATAAAGATTCCACCTGCATCCCCTTTTCAATCCCGTGCCAGTTCTAAGATACTGGATGAATCTTGGACAGGAAATGCTAACCTTGGATAAACAGAGGACCATCAGATGGGAGGAAATTAACACCACTGTCTCCTGCCAATGAGTTTTCACTGTGGTCAAAAGGAAAAGTTAAGGTCAAGTATGTAACGTGAAAGAAACAGGAGCAATTAAATTCCTGGGATAGTGGCTCCCTCACAATGCTGGAGATCCAGATTTAATCCTGATCTCCAGTGCTGTCCAGAGCTTACTTGTTCTCCCTGTGACCACGAGGATTCATCTGGCTGCTCTGAAGGATTCAACAGGCTGGTCCTGATGCCTGGGCTCCAACGAACCCCTTTCACGTGCCACCTTTCTCTGGTCTACCTCTGTGACCCACTAATCTGATTGCTTTTTCAATCTGCCCCCGGAAGAGGCACAGTAAGGTACTTGGTGGGCAATAAACAGTGGGATGCCCAGTGATTCCAGGGTCCAGAAAATAAATGATTAAAAGAAAATGTATTTCGTTGCTTGCAGGAAGTTCTGCTTGATGTGTACAAGATGTGGAGAGGGTGAGCAAGTTCTTGAGAGACACGATCTTGGAGGATCTTTCTTGGACCTAACACACAAAAGGCATTGTGAAGAAATCATACCAGGATCTCTACTTCCTCAGGAGCTTGCGGAGGTTTGGTACAACATCAGAAACCCTGGCAAATTTCTACAGAGGTGTGGTTGAAAGTGAGCTGACCAACTGCATCACAATCTGGTATGGGGCATCAATACCCCTGAGTGAAAAGCCCTACATAAGGTAGTGGTCACAGCCCAGGACATCACAGGCATAACCCTCCCCACCATCCAGAACATCTACAGGGAAACACTGTCATCGCAGAGTAGCAGCCATCATCCAAGGATCCACCCCACTCAGCACTCGCTGCTGCCATCAGGAAAAAGGTCTCGGTGCCACAAGACTCACACCACCAGGTTCAGGAACAGCTGCTCCCCCTCCACCATCAAACTCCTCAATGACAAACTCAATCAGGAACTTATTTAAGGACACTTACTTAGCACATTAGTGATTTTTTAAATTCTCTCTGTATTGCACAGTCTGTTTACAGGTGTACATTGTGCAGCTGTTTGTTGCACTACCAATAAGTGGCAATTCTGCCTGGTCCGCAGGAAAAAGAATCTCAGAGTTGCATGTGATGTCATGTATGTTCTGACAATAAATCTGAACAATGAATCCCCCCTCCCCCCAGCAGTTTGTATTTTTGCTCCAGATTTCAGCATCTGCAATCTCTTATACATCTGTGATCACTAAAGAACACTGATCCCTCTAAAAAGCTACTTATATTAAGGAAACGCCAAGAGGTTTCTGCTACAGCTTGTTAAAATGTCTACATTGTATCAAATACACATTTTGTTACAGGACATTTTATACAAGCATTGACACAATTCCTAATAGAGACACATTAGTTTGACATTTAACTAACCGAATGTTGCTTTATTTTTTAAAATGAGATTCTGTAGCGACTCAGAGTATCCTGACCTGTACACTTTGTGAAAAGAACCTTTAAATAATGCCCAGCACACTTTTTTTTAAACAACGTATTTTCCAATTTCAACTTTGTCCAAATGAACAGCTGAACCTTATATAGAGAATTTCAGTAGGCTGTAGTAGGTTGCAATGGGAACTATGATCTTTGAAGCAGGGTGTTAAATGACCTCCTACCTCATTGTGGTTTTAACAAAGGATCATTCAGAAGTAAAAAAGAAGACAGCCAAAGGATAAACAGGTTAAGACTTTATTCCCTGGAGCATAGAAGAATGAGGGGGAGATTTGAAAGAGGTTTTTAAAATGATCAGGGGGGCAGACAGAGTAAATGCAATCAGGCTTTTCCCACTGAGGGTAGGTGAGATACAAACAAGGGGACATGGGTTAAGGGGAACATTCGGGGGAACTTCTTCACACACAAAGTATTGGGAGCGTGGAACAAGCTGCCAGCTGCCAAGTGGTGAATGTGGGTTCAATTTTAACATTGAAGAAGAATTTGAGGGGAGGGTATGGAGGGCTGTGGACTGGGTGCAGGTCAGAGGGACCAGGCAGAATAATAGTTTGACACAGACTAAAGGGCCTGTTTCTGTGCTGTAATGTTCTATGGCTCTAAAAGCCGCTCTTGTTGGAATCTTGAGCAAAGAATTGCTGGAGGAACCCAGCAGGTTAGGATGCATCCAGGCGTAGAAATGGTCAGTTAAGATTTTGGATGTGAACCTTTTATCAAGACTAAGTTAGAATAGGCAAAATATAGGAGGAAAGAGCTGGGGGAGGACATAAGGTGGAGATGGGTGGAGGGAGAACCATTAGGAGGGTTGTGGGGAAAGGAAAACTAGAGAGAGAAAAAGGTACAGGTAAAAAAGAGATGGGAAGAGTGGAATCAGATGGGGTTACGTAAAATGAAAGAAATCAGGGTTCATTGCATTAGATTTAAGTTGTGGTGTGGGAGATTCGGCTGGACGGACATCACTCTCTACTCCCCACACGGGTATTCAAAGGGCAGGTTCCAGAAGAGGTTAGGAACTGTGAGTTCTCAACCAAACAACAGGGATATAAACAAGGGTGAACTGTTTCAAACCCAGTTAGTGATCTGGGTCAATGCTTCACCCTTAATCCCCCTACAATCCAACTGTGTCTTAAATGCATTTAGTGAGGCAGTGCCTAGTTTCTCTGGACAGAGAATTCCAGATTCACTACTATCTGGGAGTAGTAGTTCCTTCTCACCTCTTTCTTAAATCAATTCTTCCACATCTTGAGTCAGTGACCCCTGGTTCTAGTCTCACATGTCAGTGGAAACAACCTCCCCTTTTCCTCTCAGAATTTTATATGAGATCCCGTCACATACACTGAGTCAAACTACACTGAGTACAGTCCCAAGCGACTCCAATCTCTCCTCATAAGCTAGCCCCTCATCCATGGAATCCACCTGTGAACCCCCTCTGCACTGCCTCCAAAGCCACTCTATCCTTTCTCCAGTGAGGAGACCAGAACTGCACCCAGTTCTCCAGGGGTAGCCTCACCAGCACATGTGCAGATTAGCAGAACCTCCCTGCTCTTGAATTGAATTCCTCCAGCAATGAAGGGCCACATCCCATTAGCCTCCTTGATGACCTGCAGCACCTGAAGACTAACCTTTTGTGGTATATCACTAGACTTGGAAATGGAATGACTCTGGGGAAAATATGACTGTCATTCCTGTTATATTTTGTCCACGGAAATACCACCCATTCCTGGAAATACTTCAGGGCAACAGGTAGAAGTGAGGCACAAGTTTCTGGCATGTCAGATACTATTAAATGGAACTGCTTTCCTGCAAACTGAAATATTAATGACTAAAGCAGAAACTGCATTAACAGCCTGGAATGAGTTATGGTGGAGAATTGGCAAAACTATAATCGTTACTTCAAAAACATCTCCTTTAACCAACCAAATAAATGGAATACTACATCTAAAAAATGTAAATAAATTCAAATCATACTTTGTATTAGTATAAAGTAGTTGTACAAGATCCTGAGGGTGGTTGTGGAGAGGAGGCTTCCTCCTGAGGGAGACTCTCCAGCCAAGGCTCACTTTGAACAATAAAAAGACATTATTTTAAGTCCAAGATGAGGCAGCAGAGATTTGTAAAAACACAAAGCTGGAAAAACTCAGCAGGTCACATAGTGAACTTTATAGAGCCAAGATAGATAGATGACCAACGTTTCAGGCTCGAGCCCTTCATCAAGGGATGAGCAATATGTGGGCAAGCACCCGAACAAAATGGTGAGGAGGGAGGAGCACGGGCCCACAGGCAGGAGGTGGATAAGGGAGGGAGCAGCATACAGGGGGAGGGGGGTTGGCTCTGTGAATTGAGGGGGAAGGGGTGGAGAGCTGGAGGAAAGGAGAGAGAACAGGGAGTGGGTTAGCAGAGACTGAAGATGTTAATGCCGTCTGGTTGGAGAGGACCCAGGTAGTCCTGGTTTTGGCAGTACATGAGGCCACAGACAGACATTTGGAAAATTTTCATGTGAAGGAGAGGGAAATGGATGATTTGGTCAGAGGCAAATGGTTCTGAGGAGGTGGGTGGGAATACAGAGATCAGCCAGGGTTGTTTGCAAGACCTGTGGTCTGTCCCCCTTCAGTGTCCTAACTTTGGACACATGTTTCAAATCAAATGCAAGCAAAGGACATTATTTATTTTCTTTAATGAAGTAATGATGAAAGGCTAGGTTATGTGTCTGCCTTGGTTCTTGTTCAATGGAATTTAGTTCAAAGATTTCAACCCATTCCAAGGTGTTTATTATTTGAGTTTGTCGAATTCCAACCCAGCAAGGACTATAGCACTGAACCATTTAGAATCTTAAACGTAATAACCATTTATAACCTCCACTACCATAGATTCAACTGTTATACAGCCCGGGCAAGGCCATTTGGCCCACCATGTCCATGCTAACTCAAGGCCACCTCTTCATATTAATACCATCTTCCAGTACCTGGTCAGGAGCCTTCTACACCTCAAGAGCTCATCTAGACATTTCTTAAATGCTGCCTGGGACTCTACGTCCATGACTCCCACAGGCCATGTGTTCCAGGCACCCATCACCCTCTGGGGGAAGAAGTCCCCCTCAGATCCCCACTACATCTCTTACCTAGAGGAAAGTTCCTCAGTAGATGGAAAGTGGCTCTTGTAGATAACTTCACATCTTATTAATATAATAATGCTTTGTATTTAGTTACAATTTTAATGATGTAATATTTCATTTAACAGTTGCCATATTTAAATAGTGACTCTTTGGAGCTGACAATTACCAGCAGAGGATAATTAAACACATCTTCACTGAACCACCTCTAAACATCCAGCATTAAGAACATCACAAGAGAAGATGCAGCATCAGGCAGTTCTGCCCCTCTTGCCTGTCCTACCATTCATAAGAGCCTGGCTAATCTTTCACCTCAGTGGCAATAACCCCCATAATCCCTCGATTCCCTCACTACCCAAAAAACTGTTGATCTAAGTCTTCAATATACTCAGTAACCGAATCCTCACGGGTGTCTCAGGCAGAGATTTCCAAATATTTTTAGTGGAATTCCAAAAAGTTCTAAGAAATTTATTTTCATCTTAGTTGGGCTGAGGGACCCACACGGGCTGCTGGAAACTGGCTCACGGGAATGAGTTATCAGAAGTGGGATTTGAGAGGGTGCTGTGGGCAAGGAGGGCTCCCGAAGGGCTTCGGGTGCTGAAGGCTTCCTTATCGTGTCGGAGGTTTGGGTCTGGAGTTCGGGTGGCTGACAGATCGAACAGGAGTCTGTGCGGCTGCGGAGGTGAATCGCCAGACACACAGTGACTCTGAGGGTACTCTCTTTTGTTTCTCTTTCCCTGACTGTAAGGGATGCCGGGCAAGGTCCATACCAGCCGATCTCTCTCTAAGTCTGCACTTCTGAAAATTGTCTATGTTATATTATGTATGAGCTGACCACTGGATTGCTCACAAAACCACCACTACCACTGCATCTTGGGCATGTGTCACAATAGAAGAACTTCAACCAGGTGGTTTTATGACAGACTTACTTCACTCAGTCACCATCACACAAGCTAAAATTCATTCCAGATTTATTTAATTCACAGTGAGTGGCCATTCTTCCATTTTACTCTGGGTGTAGATCCCATCCTTTATGGCAGGGAAGGAGGTCTTTTTGGCCCATTGAGTCTTTGCTGGCTCACAGCAGCCCCATTTCCTACTGGAGGAGCTCTATGAGTCGAGCAGAGGTGGGAGAAAGAGTGGTCGACTGCTGAGCTCCTCCAGCAGTTCATTACATAAAGTGCCCAGAACTAAATAATGCACCAACAGAACACAGTCAACTCAATGTACCTAATTCAGAACTAATGTGCTCGTAACCCTTTGGACTCTGGCCTTTTTTATAAATATAAATTTTATTTATAAATTTAAAACCACAAATTTTACAGTAATACAAGTCCATTTCAAATATATGTGGAATATACAAGAAAAGGAAATGAACCTCCCAACTGCCCCCCAACCCTCTACAAAGCAAACGATAAAGAATGGGACATGAGACCCTCCTTTCTACAAGATTTCTTCTAATATACAGAGACCTTTAAGAGAAAAGGGATTTCAGAGATTCATTCAAATATTCATACCCAGTTTTCCAAATATGATCTTTATCCCTTGAATTACAAGTACTTTTCTCAAGTAGTATACAACTCCAAACTTCCACAGGCCATCTCCCCATTGTCAAATCTATATCAGATTTCCAAGTTATAGCAATACATTTTCTATCTATTGCTAAAGCAATTTGAACAAACTTCACTTGACAGATATTCAATTTTTAGGTTTAGCCTTCTAATCTCACCCTTTAATTCTGGCTATTTTTAACCTTTCATAATATATACTTTGGACCGGCTCCATGCATAAACTGCAGCACGAACATCAGTACAAAGGGCCTATCTCTGTGTTGTGACATTGAAGGCATCTTGGACACTGTGTGGGATCTAACCCGACCCAGGATCGAGGAGGTGAATCCACAGTATCACCTTGGCGAATACTGACAGTTGGGTATAAAAAAAACCAGTCCTGGAATACAGGGGCTTGGAGTATGTGCGCATGTCAGTAGTCGCGGAGAACAGAGACTGGGGTCCAAAGGGTTAAGACTCTGCAGTCCTGATATTCCAAACCAGGAAATTTCTTTCAAGAGATTTATTTTAGCCACTGTGTTTCAAATCGCACACAGCATCATTTAAAATGGTTCCTTCCCCTTAAACATCGAGGAAACAATTGTCACTGGCTCGACAGGTAGCAAGGGCTTCCGGACAATCTGATATAACCAAGGCATATATTTATCTGGATTGAATTTCTCAGAATATAATAATTGGAAAACTGCTCAATTAGGGATTTTTATGAATGCAGGAAACAGGATATTGGGTTTTCCATGATTAAAGTCAGTGGTAATGAGAAGGAAAGCATGGAATCAATGGCAGCCCTGTACTCTGCACCATCTGTGCACCAATCTTGTAGGTGAAGGTTACTCTGTGCTCTTAATCCCAGAGTAGCAATCATCCGCCACAGATGACACATTCCCACTTCCAGGACCAAAGTAAGCACTGCTGCCAAAGTTTGAAAGTTGAGAGTCTGACCTTTCAACAAAGGGGTGGTGTGTGTGTGTAGGGGGGGGTGGTGGGTGGGTGTGTGTAGGGGGGGGTGGTGGGTGGGTGTGTGTAGGGGGGGGTGGTGGGTGGGTGTGTGTAGGGGGGGGGATGGGTGGGGGGGTGGGGGGAGTGGGTGAGTGAGTGAGTGAGTGAGTGAGTGAGTGAGTGAGTGAGTGAGTGAGTGAGTGAGTGAGTGAGTGAGTGAGTGAGTGAGTGAGTGAGTGAGATAGAAAGAGAGAGAGAGAAAATATTACCTGCTTGTGGATACATCGATATGCTAGTGGTCACCTGCATGCAGGGATGTATCTACCAGAAATAGAGCCTAAGGCAAGCACTGAAATTGTGCCTCTGTCCAAACATCATAACTTTACCATAATATCAGCTCAAAAATACAAGTCGTTTGTACTCTTTTAATTAACAAATTACAGCACTACATGAAAATTATAACTGCACCTTCCTTGCTTTCACTGATGCAAATTGGTCTGTGATGTGATCAATGTCAGATTTTTCAGTATCTCCTCTTTCTACACAGGAGAGCAAGATCACAGGGTCTGCGCTGATCCATGGCGGCTCGGTGTGTCTTGCTCCTGAAGACCAGCAGGATGGACGGGTAGTCTTTGACGTGCGTAATGTTGAGGAAGTATAGGACGATGAGCTCCTGCAGCCTATCCTCACAGTTCAGCAGCTCCTCGAAACACTTGGGCTCACTCAGGCTAAACACCACATAATCGGCCCCCGGAGCCACTCGAGGC
This sequence comes from Narcine bancroftii, assembly GCF_036971445.1. Lineage (NCBI taxonomy): Eukaryota > Metazoa > Chordata > Chondrichthyes > Torpediniformes > Narcinidae > Narcine > Narcine bancroftii. The sequence continues at coordinate 2,140,967 of NC_091481.1, read as the reverse complement.
GGGGGTCAGCAAACAACATGGCCGGGCCTCACCACTAGATCCATGCTTTAATGGATGAGCTCGCGGCCTTGGCCCCTGGGTGTGTGCCAGAGTCCCATCTCCATGGAGATCGTGGCATTGACACCTATTCCCATGGTAACCAACACGTCACTTCTCTAGAGTTTGAACCACTTAATGGCAGCGAAGTTGATGCACATGAACAAATGCCCAAAAATTCTGCTCCTTAGAGGCTGGCTTGTCTGACTTTAATAGAAACTGGTCAGTGGCGCCCCCTTCGTGAGGCATGAGCCACACTTTATATTCCCCACTGCCTGCTCGAGGCTGACTGAAGGGGGTATTGGAACCGGGATGTGAGAAGGTGCCGAGGGCACTGAAGGCTTCTTGATTGTGTCAGAGGTTCGGATTGGAGCTCGGGCGCTGATGGATTAGGCTAAAAGTTGTGCAGCTGTGGGAGTGCTGGAGACGAAGCCATGGACACTCACAGAATCTCTTTTGCTTCTCATTCTTCAATTTCTGCTGTTAGCGAATCTTTGTCCATCTTATAGTAGACCAAGGAAAAATTTGTGTCATATTGCATTTCCTCTTTTATTATATGACAACAAAGGAGTCTTGAATCTGTGTGGTGACAGTGTTCCCTGTTGCTGTCCTGGACTTGGACCGATGGTGAAGCACATCGAGGCTGTGCTGGGGTGCAAGTGGAGGGGAATGTACAGGAACTGGTGTTCCCATGCACTCTGTCCTTGCCTGCTAGTTAATAAATGACCTTGACAGGAACTTTTGTTTCTATTTACCTTAGTTCCTCCTCTCTCTTCAATGGTGAATTTTGAAATGTTGACAAGTTACATTCCAGTGTTGAATTAAAAGTGGGAAGTGTTTTATGTGGTTAAACTTGGAGGTTTTTGTTCCAAACAGTCTTTTTACAAGCAATTTGTCAAACGGCCTTGAGCTCGATGCCTTTTGCTACTTAATTTCTTCACTGTCATTGAACCTTGAATTTAAATGGAATCTTTTCCAAGGACAAGACCAGCCAGTGCCTTTGTTTTTCAGATTTCTTGCCATGTCACGCCACCATTCATTTATTTTAGGGAAGTTGAATTTCTGTAACCCCTTTCATGACCTCTGCATTTACCAAAGTTCTCTGGCATCCTTCAAGAACCACAGCAAGATCCCACACATAGGGAGTCACGTGATGGAGTAGTGGCCGGTCAGGGAATTCCAGCCCTCTCCGGAAAAGTTAAAAAAAAGTGCACAAAACACAAAGGGACAAGATTAAAATTTAAAACAAAGTAAAAATAAAGGTGAGAAGAAAATGGCAGCAAAGAGAGAAAAGTCGAAAACAACGGAAAGAAGAGAAGAAGAAAGAACGTTGGAAGAAGAAAGTGAAGGCCTTACCTGTCCGAGGAGGCCCGCCACGGAGAGAGAAGCCCGCTCCCTCAGGTCAGTGGAAGTCCCGGGCTCGGGACGACAAAAATGGCTCACAGAGCTGAGTAAAAGTGCGCAACTGCGCATGCGCGATGCGCATGAAAAAAAACACACTGACGGGAGGGGGGAACAGCTGCAGAGTCAATCTCCACAGCTGAGAGAGACACCTGCAGCACAGCAGCAGGTGCAGAACAGAGACAATAACGAGAACAAGAAAGAAGAGGGTAAAAAGAAAACAAGGAAACAACAGATGGTCAACCCAGAGGAAGAAGAAGAAGAAGAACAGAAAGAAGTGGAAGAAGAAGAGAAAAGCAAGACAATGGATGTATCTTTTTTTAAAGAATATATGGAATCAGTGAAAGAATGGCAATTACAAGAATTTGATGAGATAAAAAGAAGAATTAAGAATGCAGAAGAAAAAATGAATAAAATAGAAATGGTCATATCAGAGATAGGAAAAAGAGTGGAAAATATGGAAGAACGAGAAATAATCGTAGAAATGGAAGTAGAGGACTTAAAAGAGAAATTAGAAGAATCTAATAAAAAAAGTTAAAGAGGCACATGAGCTGTTAGCTCAGAAGATAGATATAATAGAAAACTATAATAGAAGAAATAATATAAAGATAGTGGGCCTTAAGGAAGATGAGAGAATTTATAAAAGATTGGATCCCCAGGGTCCTAGGAAGACCAGAATTACAGGAAGAAATGGAAATAGAGAGGGCACATAGAATATTAGCCCCGAAACCACAACCGCAGCAAAAACCAAGATCTATTTTAGTAAAATTTTTAAGATATACAACAAGAGAAAATATATTGGAGAAAGCAATGAAGAAAATAAGAGAAGACAAAAAGCCATTGGAATACAAAGGTCAAAAATTTTTTTTCTATGCAGACATAAGTTTTGAACTCCTGAAGAAGAGGAAGGAGTTCAATACAGCAAAAATGATCTTATGGAAAAAAGGATATAAATTTATGTTAAAGTATCCAGCGGTACTTAAAATAGTTATTCCAGGGCAACAAAACAGACTATTCTCAGATCCAGAGGAAGCACGAAAATTTGCAGAACAACTACAAAACAAACAGAGAGATGAAGACATGTAATGAGAGTAAAAATGACCACGAACTATATGTATGTGTATATATGGGTATATGTATGTGCATATATGTGCATATGTATAGATGTGCATGTATTGTAAGGTAAAACATCATGAGATGGGAATGTGTAGGGAGTTACCCTGTACAGGGCAGTAACAAGAAGGGGAGGTGTCCTTGTACTCCTGTTAGGTAAAACATCATGAGATGGGACCGGAGAAGGAGTCACCCAGTACTAAGGAGTAACAGAATGCATCCTTGTACTTACAAGATAAGAGAGACATTGATGGATTGAGAGACAGGAAGCTAGCAGGGAAAGGATAGCAACAGTTTTAGTCATTGGACAAGTAATGATATGATGATGTTCTAAGCATGTATCCAAGGGTATAAAAAATCACCATTTTGCTGATAACGGCAGAATGCATTCTCCGGCTAACATCGTTAGTCGCAAGTGTTACAATCCGGTAATAAAGAACAAAGAACCCTGATTTCGACTCAGTCTGGTGTTTGTCTCACTCATTCATGAACAAAGCAGACCTAACAGTATGTGTGTGTATACATGAATGTATCCGTATTTAGAGGAAAATATATAGAGTATAGATAAGAATTAATAAGGGAATGAAAGGGAATAGAGGGAATAAGGAGGGAATTAAAAGAGTGACCTTTGTTACATATAAAAATTGAAATCATTTCCGGGGGGGGGGGGGGGGGCTGGGTGGGGAGGAGTTACGGTCACTGCAAAATCAGTTGACGTTTGCGAGTGAATTCGCTAATCCAAATGGAGAGGGGAGATGTGGTTGTCCGACAAGGGCTAAAGAAGTTTTAAATAGGAGAATAAGGAAAATGTTTGATGTTTTAGAAATGTTGTCTTATAAAGTGTTCAAAACAAGAAAGCAGAAATGGATAAGAAGGAAAGGTGATGATGGAGAAACGGAAAGGGAAGATAAACAACGTATGAAATGGCTACGTTGAACTATATGACTTTAAATATTAACGGAATACATAACCAAATCAAAAGGAAGAAACTGCTAAATTTACTGAAAAAAGAAAAAATTGATATAGCATTTGTGCAAGAAACACATTTAACTGAATTGGAGCACAAGAAATTAAAGAGAGATTGGGTAGGACATGTAACAGCAGCGTCATTTTATTCAAAAGCAAGAGGAGTAGCTATATTAATCAGTAAAAATGTACCAATTAAAATAGAAGAGGAAATAATAGATCCAGCAGGGAGATATGTAATGATAAAATGTCAGATATATTCGGAGTTTTGGAATCTACTCAATGTATATTCACCTAACGAAGAAGATCAAAAGTTTATGCAAGATATTTTTTTGAAGATAGCAGATACGCAAGGGAACATATTAATAGGAGGGGATTTCAACCTTAATTTGGATTCAAATATGGATAAAACTGGGAAAAAAATTAACAGAAAGAACAAAGTAACCAAATTTATAATTAAATCGATGCAAGAAATGCAACTTTTGGATATATGGAGGAAACAGCACCCAAAGGAAAAGGAATATTCATATTATTCGGGTAGACATAAAACATACTCAAGAATAGACCTATTTCTGTTATCAGCTCGTATGCAAGATAGAGTAAGAAAAACAGAATATAAAGCTAGAATATTATCGGATCATTCACCCTTGATATTGACAATAGAGTTAGAGGACATCCCTCCAAGAATGTATAGATGGAGATTAAACTCCATGCTACTTAAAAGGCAGGATTTTAGAGAATTAATTGAAAGACAAATTAAAATGTACTTTGAAATAAATACGGAATCAGTGAAAGATAAGTTTATACTATGGGATGCAATGAAAGCGTTCATTAGAGGGCAAATAATAGGTTATGTAACCAAGATGAAGAAGGACTATAATCAGGAAACAGAGCAGTTGGAAAGGGAAATAGTAAATATAGAAAGAGAATTAGCAATGAAGGAAGATACAACTAAAAGAAGAGAATTGGCAGATAAAAAAATAAAATATGAAACACTACAAACATATAAGGTGGAGAAGAACATAATGAAGACAAACAGAAATATTATGAACTAGGGGAAAAAACGCATAAAATTCTAGCATGGCAGCTTAAGACAGAACAAGCTAAGAAAATGGTATTGGCATCAAGGAAAAAAGACAAACAAATCACATATAATCCAACGGAGATCAAGGAAAACTTTAGAGAATTCTATGAACAATTATACCAAACTGAAAACGAAGGGAAAGAAGGCAAAACAGATGAATTTTTAACTAAAATTTAACTACCAAAATTACAAATAGAGGAACAAAATAAATTAACAGAACCATTTGAAATAGTAGAAATACAAGAGATAATAAAAAAATTACCAAATAATAAAACACCAGGAGAGGATGGATTCCCAATAGAATTCTATAAAACATTTAAAGATTTATTAATTCCTCCCCTCCTGGAAGTAATCAACCAGATTGATAAAACACAAAGCTTACCAGATTCATGTAAAACAGCAATAATTACAGTAATACTAAAGCAAGGGAAAGATCCACTCGCACCAGCGTCATATAGACTAATATCATTACTTAACACAGATTATAAGATAATAGCTAAACTATTAGCAAACAGATTAGCAGAGTATGTACCTAAAATGGTAAATCTAGACCAAACTGGATTTATTAAAAAAAGACGCACAACAGACAATATTTGTAAATTTATTAACTTAATTCATGCAGTAGAAGGGAGTAAAGCACCAACAGTAGCAGTTGCTTTAGACGCAGAGAAGGCCTTTGACAGAGTAGAATGGAATTATTTGTTCAAAGTATTGCAAAAATTCAGTTTACCAGAGAAGTATATTAATTGGATTAAGGCATTATAAAAGGGGCCATTGGCGAAAGTGACAGTAAATGGATATATATCAAAGCAATTTAACAAGCAGATCAACAAGGCAGGGATGCCCACTATCACCCTTATTGTTCGCGTTAGCTATAGAACCACTAGCAGAATTGATAAGAACAGAAAATAATATAAAAGGGATAAAAATAAAAGACAAGGAATATAAAATCAGTTTATTTGCGGATGATGTTATAGTATACTTAAAGGAACCAGAACTATCAATAAAAGAATTATATAAGAAATTGAAGGAATATGGAGAAGTGTCGGGTTACAAGATTAACGTAAATAAAAGTGAAGCAATGCCTATGAATGATGCGGATTTCTCAAAATTTAAGAAGGAATCACCATTCAGATGGCAAATGCAAGCAATAAGATACCTAGGTATACAAATAAATAAAAACCTCGGCCAACTATATAAACTCAATTATTATCCACTAATGAAAAAATTACAGGACGATTTAGAGCATTGGAAAGATTTACCACTAACACTAATAGGAAGGATAAACTGTATTAAAATGAACATTTTTCCAAGGATATTATACCTATTTCAGGCATTCCCAATACACCTGACAGAGAAATTCTTCAAGGAGTTAAAGAAAATAATAAGGAAATTTTTATGGAAAGGGGGGAAACCGAGGATAGCACTAGATAAATTAACAGAATGGTATAAACAAGGAGGCTTACAACTGCTAAACTTTAAAAATTATTATAGAGCCGCACAATTAAGATACCTATCAGATTTTTATCAAACAAGGGAAAAGCCAGATTGGACTAGATTAGAACTAGATAAAATAGGGGAGAAGATACCTGAACATATATTATATAATTGGGATGAAAAATTGGTACAACGTAGGAATTCTCCAGTATTGCATCATCTGCTCAACATTTGGAAGAAGATTCATGTAGAAAGGAATAAAACAAATTACCAACTACCAAAACTAATACTGACGCAAAATCAGTTACTCCCTTTTATAATAGATAACCTTTCCTTTAGAGAATGGGAGAAAAAAGGGATCAAAAGAATAGAAAATTGTTTTTCAGGAAATAGATTATTATCCTTTGAACAAATGAAAGATAAATACAATATAACTCAAGATACAGTGCTGGCATATTACCAATTGAGATTCTACTTGAAGGACAAATTAGGAAGCAGTCTGAGGTTACCAGAGGGAAGTAACTTTGAATATGTGATTACAGATACAATGATAATCAAAAGATTTATAACAAATATGTATATTAAACTGCAAGAAAAGGAGAACGAGGAAACAAATGGTAAAACTAAACAAAAATGGGAACAAGACTTAAATATAAAGATAAAAAAGGAAACATGGGAGAAGTTATGTTCTGGAATGATGAGAAATGCAATAAATACGAGGTTACGTATGATACAATATAACTGGATACACAGGCTATACATTACACCTCAAAAGTTAAATAAATGGGACTCAACAGTATCTGACAGATGTTTTCGTTGTAAAAAAGAAATGGGAACAACAATTCATGCAATGTGGACATGTGAGAAAGTAGAAAAATTTTGGGAAGATCTAAACCAGATATTAAATAAAATTACAGAAAACAATATACCAAAAAACCCAGAGATCTTCCTTCTAAGTAACATAAAAAACAAAGAATTTGGACTTGATTTGGATGGTGCACAAAAAAGATTTGTTAAGATAGCTCTAGCCGTAGCAAAAAAATGTATTATGTCAACCTGGAAATTGGAAGATAATTTGAGAATACAACAATGGTATATAGAAATGAAAAAATGGATTCCATTAGAAAAAATAACATATAGTTTAAGAAATAATATTGAAATATTTGAACAAATATGGGAGCCATACATGAAACACAATAGAGAAAACCTACCGGGGACATCTACCACCTAAATTAACGAAAGGAGAAGGAAATGAAAAGAATTGACTCAGTGGAATTTCTTGTTTATTTTTATTGAATGACAACATTGTTTGACTGGTTTAATGTATCTTAGATTTTGTACTTTAAATGGATGTGGGGGAGGTAGGGAGGGTGGGATGGGAGGAGGGAGTTGGGGGGAGAAAATGACACTGTATATATTTGAAAAGGAAAATGTATGTATCATGGTCAATGTGGTTTATGGTGTGAAAAATAAAAAATGTAAAAAAAAATGACAAACTCAAAGAACAAAAGATCCCACACACAGCAACTGTGTTGAATTGGACATAACAAATGGGAGACTCATAACAGTAAAATGCCGGTAACTCTCAGCAAGTCAGGCAGAATCGGTGACAGATCCAAGGGTCTCCAATATGAAACGTCAACTCTGTTTCCCTCTTCACAGACATGGCCTAAATAACAATTGAGTCTAGAGCAGTGGTTCTCAACCTTCCCCCCCCCCCCCTCACTCACGTACCACCTTAAGTCATCCCCTAATAATCTCAGAGCACCTATGACATAGGGATGACTTAAGGTGGTACGTGAGTGGAAAGAAAAAGTTTGAAAACCAATGAGGGGAGGAAAATTTAGGGGAGAATTTGAAGGCAAATATTTTACACAGAGAATGGTGGGTGCCTGCAATGCAATGCCAGGGGTGGTGGTGGAGGCTGGGACAATGGGAGGGTTTAAGAGGGACAAACAAAGATGTTAGTGAAAGAGGGCAGTAGGTGTGAGGTATAATGCCAAGCAGGTTCATATAGGTCAGCACAACATTGTTGTGTTCTATGTAACCAGCCCAAGTTGGCCAGGCAGTGCATTGGCTCATCTACCTCATGCCTTGAATCAGAAATTTAAACTGCAAACACTGGGCAAGAACAATGCATGAAGTTGCTCCGTGCACAACCTTCTTAAATTGTGAATTCAAGCTCCACTTCAGAGACTTAGGTGAGTCTGTGCTTGCGCACTGAGGGAATGCTGCATTGTCAAAGGTGGCGTCTTGTGGATGAGGCCATGAATCGGAACGTTGCCTGCTCTGCCAGGACAATGGGAAAGACCTCCTGATACTGATCTGAGGAAGGATGCAGCAATTTCGCCCAATGTCCTGGACAATAGGTCCTCCCTTAATCCATGAGTTACTCACTCATTCCTGCTTTCTGCAGGGGGCTTACTGGGATACAATGGGTTGCCAGATTTCCTAAATTAGAGCCTTGGTTGGAACTCTGAAGGTTCTCATTGTCTGTAATTAGTTTAACAAGTTGTAAAAGTAAAGGAGAAATGTAAAATGCAATACACAAATGTGCTGGAGAAATGCAGTAGGTCATTCAGCATCTATTGGAAGCAAAGGGTGACCGAAGAACACCAAAGGACCCAGACACGAAATATTGGTTACCTTTTACTTCCGACTGATGCTGTGTATTGCATATTGTACTACAATCACTACAGACTTTCCTGTTTAATAAAAAATATAAAATGCTCTGGTCTGCTAGACTACGTCACACAATAAAACAGTGCACTTGCAAGCGGAGTTCTAATTGGCAGTGAAGTCCACATTGTGTTTCCTGACGTGGAGTTCTCAATGTTTCTGGAACATTCCTGGCACTGAATATCCACAGAAAGCTGTCCAAGAGTCGGAAAGCAGCCAGGCAACCATTTGAGAGATTTACACTGGTGTGTCTGGGACTGGCTCTTAGTTGTAGGACCCCCCCTCCCCCCAACGAGAGTTTCCACCTATTTAAGCCCATGAGAAACTTACATGTATCAATAAGATCACTATTTAATCATCTAAGCTCTACTGAGCACAGCTCTGAATTAGATTCAAGATTACTTGATTGTCATGTAATAAAACAAAAAACTTAATATTACATAAAATTTCCTTTAGCCCTACTGTACAGCAGAAAAAGATTTGCCATCAGTAGAAATTGCCCAGTGCCCTTAACAGCCAGAAAAATCCCCCCTCCCCCCAGAGTCACTGTCCATGGCTTTGCTTCCAACACTACTGCAGCTTTCAGTCGGAACCATCAGTGACCCAAGCTCCAGATGCAATTCCTCAGTCATTGCCCCTGTTAAACCCTTCACCCCAGGAGTCTATTAGAGGTCTACAAGATTCTGAGAGGCAGAGATTGGGTGGACAGCCAGCACCTTTTTCCCAGGGCGGGAGTACCAAACAGCAGAGGACATTTGTACAAAGCGAAGGGAGAAAAGTTTAGGGGAGATGTCAGGGGAAAGTTTTTTTTAAAACACAGAGTTGTGGGTGGCTGGGATGCATTGCTAGGGGTGGTGGTGGAGGATGGTACAATAAGGACATTGAAAAGGCATTTAGTCAGGCTGAAATAAAAATAGAGGGTTACAGGTGTGAGGTCTGGAAGGTTAAGTTGTTGAGTAGGTTTGTAGAAGTTGGCACAACATTGTGGGCAGAAGGGCCTGTAGTGTGCTGGAATGTTTTATGATATTACCTCCACTGCAAAGTCAAGGGTTCCCAGGTTATGGAAGGAATGATTTACAGAAATACGATATTACGCATATCCCCCCAACTTACTTTTTAAAGTATTATTTAGGTAATATAATAATAAACATTGTGTGGTATTCATTAATGGCTACAGGATTACTTATGGGTAGTGTCGAGGTAAATATTTAGCAAGAGTTCTAGCATGTGTATGTGGAGTGATATGACGTGTAGCTTTGGAACTCAGACGCATCTGATTTGTGGAGAAATCAGTTTGTAGACAGGTCTCCTGACGTAACCTGGGGTCTGCTTCTATCCCCTTCCTTGAACAGCATCAGGGCTCATCGCAAACACAAAGGAGGAAAGTCAACTCAATCAACGATGACAAACAAAGTCTCACAAAACCCTCCACTAATGTCTTCACTGGTCAACCTAGTGAAGAGCACATTCCAGCAAGTGATGGAAGGAAATGGCCGTGGCTCCCGGTCAGGCTTACCTTGAGTAGTCGCCTTTAGCTTCCTGCAAAGAATGGAAGAAGCAGAATGTTAATCACTCACAAACAAAGAACCTCCCCATATAATCCAAGCAGTTCCGGCTGCCTTGCAACTGAACTGCACCTCTCTCTCTCTGCTTTGGCTTCTGACTGTGGGCTGACCCACTTCTGAGCAAATTATTGTCTGTCTATTCATGAGGTAATCCTGGCTCATACATGAACTGACTGGAACCCAGCCTTGGGCTCTGCTCCTTCTACAGATTTGTACCACGGACTCCACTGGAACTTACTGACTCTTGAGGGCAGTCAGTGGAATGGAACACACACTATGCAGTTACCATGAGTGACCAGGCTTCGCCACATTAGGCAAGTGTGAATAGTGTGGGTGGTAGGAAATAAACCCCGTTCTGTCATCTTCTTGCGGAGTCTTGCCCAGAAACGACAAGCCTGTGCTTAAGTGTTAACTATAAGTTTTGGGGTTGTGGAGTGAGAGTGAGACAGGAGAGCTGGTCCTGTAACATCAAATGCCTTCCATCCTTCTATTTGTCTAACACTAGATGACGTTCTCTCACCATCCATTCCAGATGAGCCTTGATTAATCATAAAAGTTATAATAATTTAAGGTTCAATAGTTTTTCCTGGGCCAACAAAAGGAAATAGTGGATATTTGTTTAAGGTGAGTGGTGGAAAGTTTAGAGGAGGTTCTTTCCCCCCCCCCCCTCCCCACAGAGGGGTAGGTGTGTGGAATGTATGGCCAGGGTGGTGGTCGAAGCTGGTACAATAGATTTAAAAGACTCTTGGACTGCCACGTGGTTGCAGGAAAATAAAGGATTATGGGTGTGGGCTAACTAAGATTCAGCAGATAAATTAAAAAAATTTAAATTAAATAAAATGTAGACATACAGCACGGTTCTAGGACCTTCCACCCCATGCCACATAAATACATCCAACTGACCTACACCCCCGGTACATTTTGAAAGGTGGGAGGAAAGCGGAGTCTCTGGAGGAAACCCACGCAGACATAGGGAGCTCCTTAAAGACATCACTGCATTCGAACCTGACCGCTGGCAGTCTAAGTGTTGCGCTAACTGTGACACTAACCGTGCCACCCTGCACCACCATCCCTTTTGCCACTCAGTCACTACTGCCCCTCTCCCCATGACCCTCTTTCTATCTCCAACCCTCTTCTCTCCACCCTTCCCCAGTTCTGATCATTAACGGTTTCCAATAAATTGATATCCAGCCTCCCCCTGTGATCATTGGGCAAAGTGCCCCTGAAGTAGTAAAAGGTGTGTTGAGAGGTTGCGAGGAACCTCAACAGATCCAGTCATAATTTCAAGAGATTTTACATGTCCACTTAAAACACGTTTAACACCCTAAGTTAAAACCCACTTCAAACCATAAATTAAAAGCTACACCTGTGGGCCTCTTGTATTACTCTCGGATGGAAACAGTGATGGGAAAATAGTCGGTCTGTGCTCAACAATTCACTGCCGTGAATGGTTCTGCAAATGAACCTCCTTGACCAAGCCCCTTCTTGATCGGTCCGATTGTTCTGTTGCCAAATTCCTGGACATTAATCACTTCAATTAAACCGATCATCCCATGAACCTTCCTTTTTAACTGTACATTGAGCAGAAGCAAATGCCCTGATTAGAAGGTAATAACCGACTACATGGACTCAGGGTCATGAATGGGAGCTTGGCTGCAGATTCAGGATGGGGGCCAGGCATAGACAGGGAACACAGAAGAGAACAGTATCGGTGCTGAGCTCCAGGCACAGATCCCACAAAATCTTGGCACCGTGGGGGTCCTTCGCAGACGATCTGCTTCGGCCACGACCCTCAAACCCCGTCCCCTTTCCCGGGGTGGGGGGATAGAGATTCTCCGCATTGATTGCTCTCAGCTCACTGGGTGGCAACTTCAAGGGGGAAGATGGAGCGAGAGGATGTCCCTCTCTCTCGGTGCTGGATGGGCCGGGGGGCAGGGGGGGTTTCCCAGGGGAGGGTGGGCAAACCACCCGCAGCCGTCACGGTGGAAGCGCTCCTTTTGCACGGGAAGCACCAGAGCGCGGCCGCCGACCCGACCTGATTGAAGGGTCCCGGCTCAGCCTCCTCCCTGCCCCGGGGTGGTGGTGGGGGGGGGGGGGGCAGGAACAGACCGGGGGTCCCGTTTAAAGCCCTTACCTGCAGGATGTAGGCTGCCAGTTCAAAAATGGCCTCGGTGTCGACTTCAATCAGCTCCTGCAGGAGGAATGAACAAGTCTCAGCGAGGGACATGAGGGGGCCGGCCCCCCGCACCCACCCCCCTCCCCCGACGCGCCCTCGCTTCAACGGGACCTTTCATTCGGAGTGAGCTGCGGGAAGGCGGGGACCTGCTGATCGCTGCTCGGGGCAGGGCGCAGAAACAAAAGGCAACCCCCCCCCCCCCCTCCCCCCGGTCCAGCGGGGCGCAGGGAGTCTCCAACGGGACGGGCACGAATGCCGGAACTGAGTCCCGGGTGGAGGGGGGATGGGTCCCATCCCACCGCCCACTCTGCAGTGGCCGGCTCTCCGGAAGGGGCAGGGGTGGTGGGGAGAGGGTGAGAAGGAGTAGGTTGGGGGGGGGGGGGGGGGGGGGGGGGGGCTCCGCGCCCCACCCTCTCAGATGACGGCGCCCTCTTTGCACAAAGCCGGCCGGAGCTCCAGGCTGAGTTGGGCAACACCCACGAGGGTCTCTTCCCTCACCTCTCCCTGACCGGGCAGCCGCAGCTACTCCTTCTCTCCCCCCCCCAATAAAACCTCACTGTTCCTCTCCCCCCCCCCCCCAATCGCACAAGGCAGAGGATTGTTCTTCAGTGAGTTCCATTGAATTAACGCCCCCCAGCCCAGTGTCGATGAAACAGCCCAGACCCAGTCGAGACACAGCAGAGGGTCTGCGAACAGTTGTGTTGGAGAGGGGCAGCTTCCCAACCACTCCAGCCTGGCTATGAGGAACATTAATCAGAGGGGCAGACACTGCTGCATCCGTGGGTACCCGCCACTGAGCCGCCTAATGAGAGCGAGTTTATTGTCATACACTGTGTAGAAATCTGCACATGCACTCCAATTCTTCCTTGCTCCAGCCCAACAGGGGTTTCCCGAAGGAAAAAAAGCTATGACCGCTTACATTAATTAAAGAGATCATAAATTCAAAAGATAGATCATATTCAAAATTTTTTTTAAAGTCAATGAAATTAAAATTTAGCATGGTAACAGGCCCTTCTGCCCCATGAGCCTGTGCCACCCAATTGACCAACAACCCCAAGTCCATTTCAAACGGTGGGAGTAAACCAGAGCCTTGGGGGAAACCCCACGCAGACATGGGGAGAACATACAAAGTTCTTGGAGTCAGCACAGGATTTGAACCCTTGTCCCGATCGCTGGCGCTGTAACAGTGCTGACTATTAAATGAAAATGCTATTCTTTGTGTCAATTAAGTCTGGCCTTGTCAACAAAAAATCTGCCTCAGGTTTAAACTTTTTTAAATGATCCAACAGTATCAGTCATATCGAGCATCTGGCCATGCGGTTAGGTGCGGGGTTTCAGTTTTTCTCCTCTACTATTTTCTTCTTTCCTCCTTTTTATATTTTAAGGTTTTTTTTCCCAATAAATGTATATACTATTTAGAATATGAATTATGGATATGATATACAATTTATGTATGTAAGTGATATACGGAATGTCTCATTTCATTTGTTTAATTGTCCATATTATCATATTGAAATGTGCCTTTTTGTGTCAGTTCTTTATTAAAATCAATAAAAATATTTTAAAAGAAAGATGATCCAACAGTGACTGGTATTGGGGAAACAGGTTGGAGATGGGGAAATTGTCTAGTTGGAAGCCTTGCTCAGTACAAAACTTGACACCAGGACTTTCTTGGCAGATTCAGCTTCTGATACCCATGGGACTGCAGACAAAAGGATGTCCACAAAATCCCAAATCCCTCTCATACCTGTTTAAGTCAGGAGAAAGCATGCACTTGGCTGCTGGCCAGATAGGCCTGCGACGAAGTCTCATTTACTGAGAATTGTTTCAGGAATTAATTCCTGAAACCCTGAGTCCCTGACCAATGGAGTTGGAACGTGCTCCACTCTCTCCGTCAGTTCCACAGAGAATCTCCCAGCATGCAGTGCTCCTTGCCATTCCTTGGAAGCACAGAGAATAGGAGCTAGAGAAGGCCATTCAGCCCTTCAAACATAAACCTCCATTCAATACGATCATGGTTGATCATATGACCTCAGTCCCCTATTCCTGATTTCCTTCCATATCCCCATATCCCCTTGATTCTCGACCAGTGGGCCATGGCTTCCATGTGAGTCTTTAAAAATGTTAAATAAAATACTTTAAATTAGATAAAGAGTTGAAAATATTCTTCAGTCATTGCCACTAGTGGGCAATAGTATGTTAGGCTGAAAGCAAGGTGGACCTGAGACTAAAAAAGTTGAGAATCACTGCAGTACAGACACATCCAACTCCTTATTAATATAGAGAAACACAAATGCTGGGGATGCTGGAATCTCGAGCAGACAAGGAATTTCTGGAGTAACTCAGCAGGCCAGAGAGGACCCATGGGAGAAGAGTTTCTGGTCAGGATTCTTTATCAAGATGGGGATTTTCTAGGTCTGAAGATGATTACAGAGATAAGTCTGGGGAAGAGGAATAGGCTGAGATCATGGAAGAATTTGAAACAATGCTGAGAATAGGACTGTTGATCATGTTCCCCTCAGTGGCCCACATTCCCCTCCATGAGCCTTTGTGTGCTTCATTATTTCAAGGGGCCTGTCACAGAGAACGGGACGAAATCTCGTTCTCCATTCTCATACATATAGCTGCTCTTCATAATCTACAGCTCAGCCTTCAACACCAGGATTCCCTCAGTGTTGGTCAAGAAGCTACAAACCCTGGGCCTCTGTACCCTCACTGCAACTGGATCCTTGACTTCCTCATCAGCAGGCCACAGTCAGTGCGAAGTGAAAATGTCTTCTCCTCACTGATTATCAACACAGGGACACCCCAAGGATGTGGGCTTAGCCCACCACTCTACTTGTTATACACCCATGACTGTGTGGCTAGGCACAATTCCAATGCCATCTACAATTTACCAATGACACCACAGTTGTCGGCAAAATCACAAATGGCAAAGAGGAAGAGTACGGGAGGGAGATAGATCCAGCTCGTTGAGAGGTGGTACAATAACAACCATGGACTCAACATGAGCAAAACCAAAGAGATGATTGTGGACTTCAGGAGGAGTTAGGAAAATATGACCCAGTCCTCATCAAGGGCTCAACAGTGGAGAGGTTCAAGAACTTCAAATTCCTGGTGTCAACATCTTTGAGGATCTGTCCTTGAACCTCCATGTTGATGCAATCACAAAGAAGGCTCGCCAGTGGCTATACTTTGTGAGGTGTTTGAGGAGATCAGTACGTCATGAAGACTCTTGAAAACTTCTACAGGTGCCTCACTTTGACTTTTTGGACTCTGTTTTTATTTATTTATTTTGTAAGGTGGTTACAAATGAATGTTTGCACTATGATTTTCATGACTTGTTCATGACAATAAATTCTTATTCTGATTCACATGATCAGTGATCTAGACATAGAACATGAAGAAGAGCAGATGTATGAAGGACTTGTTGTCAGGTAGAAGGGAAAGACGTAGTGAATGTTTCGAATGAAGGGGTTATGACCTGAAACATTGGCTGTTTCTCTACAGATGCTACCTGATCTGTTGAGTGCTCAAATCGAAACCTTACACTTGCAGAAGTGTTTACAACCTGCTACTCTCAAATTGAATGAGACATGCAGTTGGCATAGGAAATGAACATCATCCCTGAAGATCTGTCCTGTGGCCTCCACGTTGATGCAATCACAAAGAAGGCTCGCCAGTGGCTATACTTTGTGAGGTGTTTGAGGAGATCAGTACGTCATGAAGACTCTGCAAATTCTACAGGTGTACCATGGAGAGCATTCCGACTGGCTGCATCACTGTCTGCCAATTCACGGGGCTGGAAAAGGCTACAGAGGGTTGTGAACTCGGCCAGCGCCATCACGGGCACCAGTCTTTGCTCCATTACGAACATCTACAAGAGGTGATGTCTCAAGAAAGTCTACTCAAGGGCCCCCACCACCCAGGCCATGTCCTCTATCATCTGGAAGGATGTACAGGAACCTGAAGATGAGCACCCAACAGCACAGGACAGCTTCTTCCCCTCCGCCGTCAGATTCCTGAACAGACAGTGAACCCCAGGCACAGCCGCACTTTCTCTTCCTTTACATTTATTTATTTTAAATGTAATTTATAGCATCACTTGCACCTGTGACGCTGCCGCAAAACAATGAATTTCACGACAAGACAATAAATTCTGATTCTGAAGGACTGACAAGTTGAGTAGCTGTATATATATGCAGGATGTTGCTAAGACCACACTTGCAGTATTATGCAAAGTTTGGTCACCCAGCGAAAGGAAAGATGACATTAAACTTGAAAGGGTGCAGATCAGGTTCCTGGGATCTGCTGGATAGGCTTCAATCGCTCACCCTGGAGCGAAGGACATTGAGGAGGGACCACTCAGAGGTCAAAAAAATCACGAGGGCATCATTCAGGTCAATAATCATTATTAATGCAAGCAACTAAGTTTTAGTTTACCTTCGGCATTAGGTTCAGCACAGATAAGTTAAGCCAAGGCCTGTTTTGTGAGCGATAGGGTCTAACCTCTTTACTGAGAGCTGCTGTAAAAGGAGTTTCTCCAGCACTTTTGTGTGTTGCAAATTGGCTTGTAGTAACACTTTTCAACAGCCCTCTTTAAAATTAAATTCCTTGCCATGCACTCAGTGAATACTGGGAACAATTACAAGCCTGTAATCCAATCCAGGAGTACAGATATCCTAAATCACCACCGAAACCCAGAAGATTAGATTACTGTCTCACACCACCCCAGGATACCAGGATAGCAGTTTAAAGATGAAAACGATTTGCACTGTAAGCTTTATGGGGGAGGTGGAGTTGGGGTGGGAGTTTAGCGCATGCACTGCAGATATCTATGTGAGGCCCTGCCTCAAGAAGGCAGCCAACATCACCCTGGTCACAACCTCTTCTCACTGCTCCCTTCAGACAGAAGGTACAGAAACCTGAAAACCAGCATCTCTTGGTTAAAAACAGTTTCATAGAAAATAGAACATATAACATTATAGCCCAGTACAGGCCCTTTGGCCCACGACGCTGTGGTAACTTATATATACCTACCAATCAAAACAAAACCCTCCCTACCTCATAATCCTCCATTTTTATTCCATCCATTTGCCTGTCCAAGAATCTCTTAAATATCCCTGTTGTACAAGCCTCCACCACCACCCCTGGCAAGGCATTCCAGGCACCCACAACTCTCTGTGTCAAGAACTTACCCCGATGTCTCCCCTAAACTTTCCTCCCTTCACTTTGTACACATGTCCTCTGGTCTTTGCTACTCCTGCCTTGGGAAAAAGGTGCTGGCTGTCCACCTTATCTATCTCTCGTAATCTTGTAGTCCGCTATTAAGTTCCCTCTCATCCTTCTTTACTCCAAAGGGAAAAGCCACAGCTCTGTTTACCTTGTCTCATAAAATCTATTTTCCAATCCAGGTAACATCCTGGTAAATCTTCTCTGTTCCTCTCCGTAGCTTCCACATCCTCGCTGTAATGTGACCACAACTGAACACAAGTGTGGTCTCACCAGAGATTTGTGGAGTTGCCTCATTACCTCACGACTCCTGAACTCAATCCCCCGTCTAATGAATCCCAGCAGACCATCGGTCTTTTAAACTATTTTATCAATCTGCGGAGCGACCTTGAAAGATCTATGAATTTGGACCCCAAGGTCACACTGTTCTTCCACACGGTCAAGTATTCGACAATTAACCCTTCATGTTTGACCTTCCAAAATGCATCACCTCACACTTATCCAGATTGAACTCCATCTTTTCCTCCCAACTCTGCATCCTGCCTCTGTCCTGTTGTAACCTTCAACAACCCTCAGCTCCATCCACAACTTCTCCAGCCTTTGTATTATCTGCAAACTTACTGATCTTCCAACAGCGATCGGGCTCTTGAACCTCCCCTTGTTAAACTAATCGGGGGCTGCTCTGACACCACAGAAGGACAGTCTGCACGATGGCAAGTCACATTTTTGTGCACTGGGAATTGCTCTGCGAATACTATGTATTTATTGTCTCTTCTAATTTAATTCAATTATTTTACTATTATAGTTTCCCTTTATAAGTACCTGTTGAGCTGCAGCAAGTAAGAATTTCAGTGCATGTGTACATTGTGCAATGTGTAAGACAATAAACTCATTTTCATTATAATTTTTATAGGTTCAATGTTTGGTGTTTTCTATGTGTTCTCCAAACAGCCTGTGGTTTCTCATTGCTTCTGGTGAAAGAGGAATGGCTTTTGCCACATCAGGGTCTACTGTTCTTCATTACTAAAGCCCATCACAAGCTTTAAGAGAGTGTCTGCAGGAAGGGTGTTTTGCCTGAGATTTGGAAGCAAAGGAATAACACGAGGAGAAATCTCCACTCAACGGATGGTGAATTGTTAGAATTCTCTACCCTGCTAAGGGAGTTCTGGAGGCTCACTCACTGAATTTGTTCAAATCAGAGATCAATAGAGATAGGAAGGGTTGAGAAGGATATGAGCCAAATACCAGCAAATGGGACTAACCCACAATATCAACTTGGTTGGCATGGAGAAGTTGGGCCGAAGGGCCTGTTGTGTGCTTTATGAATCTCATCGTATTCTGGAGACTTGGGGACTGGAGCACATGAAGACAGTGCAGGGACATGGCACAGAGGTAAATGAGGACCCTTGACCATGAGTGACGGAGCAGGGTTGAAAGGTTAAAATCACTAACTCCTGCCTATGTGCTCAGGGAAACTAGAACAGAAACAGGCTCTACAGCCCACTATGGCTCTGGGCTAAAACAATTCTTCCTCAGGCCCCGTTCTCTCTCCACTGATGCTGCCTGACCCGCCGAGCCTTTCCAGTGTTTCCTGGCCTTATTTCTGGTATCCAGCACCTGTGCGATTTTGCTTGTGGCGGACTGTAACACGGAGGGTTTTCACTTCCCTACCTTGTAGATGCAAGACTTGGCATTCAGGAAGAAGAGTTCAATGGTGGCATTGTCCTTCAGATAAGCGATGCTCTCGATGTAGAACCTGTAAAAATAACCAGGAGCTGAGTCAGAAAGGAATTACCCTTTTCTTTGTAAAAACCCTCGCTGAGTTGCCCACCACTTCCCAAGATCCCTCCGGCTGCCTCTGAGGACTGAAGTCAAACAAATGACTTCCATAATTCTTATTTGATTTAAAACACCTTGGCTCAACCAGGAACACTCAAGAGCAGAAGGGGAAAATGAGCAGGCACCAACCTGCTAGATGCCTATTGGCGGATAAACCAATGATTACCCTCATTGTAGCTACAATTCCTGTCTACGTGGCGTCTTATAGTGAGTTGGACAGCAGAAGAATTTTAAATGTAGACATGCAGCACAGTAACAAGCCCTTCCAGCCCACGAGCCCGTGCCACCCAAATACACCCAGTGAATCTACTGGGAGGAGCACCCGGAGGAAACCCGCATAGGTCACGGGGAGAACTTACAAACTCCATACAGACAATATGAACCCCGGTCGCTGGTGCCGTAACAGCGTTGTGCTAAATGTGATGTACAAAGTACAAGTTTTGCGGAGACATCTGGCATAAGTTCTTTTACACAGAGAGTTGTGGGGGCCTGAAATGCTTTGCCAGGATGGTGGTGGAGGGTGGAACATTATTGGCATTTAACAGTTTCTTGGACAGGCACGTGGTCAAAATAAAAAAAACTTGAGGGTTTCTTTCCCATCCACATATCTGTCAAATGGTTTTAAACATTGTGATTATACCTGCCTCTACCACCTCCTCTGGCAGCTCGGTCCACGTACCTACCACCTTTTGCAAGCACCTCTCAGATAACCTTTAAATATTGCCCCACTCAACTTAACCGTTTGGGTTCCATGTCCCACATATAGTCCGTGTTCTTGTTTGTCAGGACTAGTTTTATACCCAACAACCAGCTGGTTCCGACTGTGGTTTACCCAAGGACCCAGTCCAGAGTATATATTATGAAAGGTTAAAAAATGGCTGGAGTCCAAAGGGTTAAATCTGTGAGGTCTAGTTTAAAATTACCCTTCCCTTGGAAAAAGACTGCAACTATCTTCCCTATCTCTGGTCCTCATAATTTTATAACCATCTAAAAGGTCACTCTTCACCCTCCTGCCCCAGTCGATCCAATCCCCCCTTGTAACTGAGCCCCCCAATTCCTGACAACATCCAGGTGAATCTCTTTTGCATTCTTTCCAGGTTGCCAGAACTGCACACAATATTCTTTGTGGCCTCACCGGTGTATGGTAGGGCTGTAATATGACATCCTAACCTCATACTCAATACCTTGGCCAACAAAGGCCAGTGAGCAAAGCTCCTTCTTCACAACCCTATTCACCCATGCATCATGTGTGACCCTTTCCTTTTCAACAAAGCATAGATTGGGAACAGAGGTGATTAAACCTTGTATGTTAATCATTTCACTACCTTTTGTTCTTTAAATTTAAATTTAGATGAACAGCATGGTAACAGGGCCTTCCAGCCCATGCGTTTAGAAGGACGGGAGGAAACGGAGACCTTGGAGGAAACCCTCGCAGACATGGGAAGAACGTATGAACTCCTTACTGGAAGTGCGGGATTCGAACTCGGGTTGCTGGCGCTATAACAGCTGCATGATGGTAACTGAATATTTAATATCTACATTTTGCATTTATTATCTTTCTAATTTAACATCATCTATACTATTGTAGCTTTTTAAACGAAATACCCGTTCAGCTATGGAGTCAGAATTTCGATGGGTAAAGTGTCTCCTTATCCCTGCTTAGTAAGAGTCTTTATTTTTATTAGTATATTTTAAAGTATATTAGTAAGGTTTATCTGTAAACCTGGGAGGGGTTAATTATCTATAATGTTATTGTTGGCTCCGTGGAGGGGGAGGAACCTGCAGATGCGGTGACAGTTAAATGTTTTCAAAAAATGTAACTGAAAATAAAGTAAAATGCTTTAAGGTTTATATATTCGTACAAGTGAAGTTTGTGCAGTGTAAGTACAGAATAATATTTTTGTCTTTTAAACTGTATATTCTTAATGCAGGTGTATTAGTTAGGCATTCTAGTAAGAGTAAGTCTCAAGCAACCAGAAAATACACTTATCCAGCATCTACCAATCCCCATAGGTGCTGGATACCAGGGGTTTTACTGTACATGAATAGGAGGGACTTAGAAGGACAGGGAAGAAATGCACGAGTTGGGTTGAAGAGCCTGTTCTGTGCTGCCTGGTTCTGTGACTGTTAAGACTGCGTGATAATTTAAATCAGTTCACTAAAGTGTTACAGAGTGTACAAAAACATATTTCGTTCAAACGTGTATCTAAACCTGTATATCGGGAGGACTAAAATTTCCACACTCATTTGGCCCGTCTGTTAACGCTGAAAAATTGATGCCTGATGCTTAACATCACAGTGGGGAGAGTACACAATAAACTCTCCAACTCTCAAGAAACGAGTGTCAAATGGCAGCGGCGGCATCACAAATTGATTTTATTACTGGAACACGAATCCAGGGACAGGAGCTCCCTAGGGAATTAAGGTTCAATTAAATAAATCAGTAACTAAAAACTCACATCAGTAACGGTGAACAAGGCATCAGCGAATTGTGGTAAACAACCAACAGTTTCACCAATGCTCTCCAGCCACCTTGTTCCTGCTGACCCTGACGCCTATGCATGCAAATCTCACTTTCCCACTCTAGGCCCGTATCCCTGGAGCATAGAGCTTCTCATCATGGAAGGGGCCATTCGTCCCAACTCAAACTAATTGGGACTAGTGCTGACTCAGTTGGCAATCTGGGCGAGTCATTCACAGGGCAAAAACACTGTCCATGGCAGTATTTATAGTTCACCCTTAATTGTGAACTGAGGAAGAAGTAGGAGCTGGGCTTAGCATGGAAACTGGCACCTCATCGTGTTGCCCAATGTGTTCTACCCAACCTAATCCCATCTGTTTGTTGTCATTTAATGGAATACAATGGAGAGAATATTCTTACTTGCTGCACCAACTCAGGTGTCTAAAATGCACTAACAAACAACAGTATTAATTACAAGAGAGGAAAAAAGATAAATATTTACAGTGGCAGTTTGCCTGTGTTTGGCCCATATCCTTCAAACCTATCATTTCTATATACCTGAGGAAAACACACGGATTGAAGTTAAAACACAAGGCTGGAGAAACTCAGCAGGTCCAACAGTGTACCACTCTGCTCAGACCTTGTGGTAGCTGGATGATTGTCTGTACCAAGGCTAATCCCAGATTTATTTAATGAGTTGAACACAAGTTCTCCTGCTACTGTGGTGGAAATCCAGCTTTGGACTAATGATCCCAAACTCTGGCTGTTTGTATCTGTATCACCTCAGCACCTGCTAAATGCTCACTGGCTAAATGTCATTATTTGTAATTCAAAATAATTCATTAAAGCCTCAAGCTTAATTGCTGATGTTTTCTTACCTCGTGCTGTGAAGGACAAGTGCATTGAAAGGACCCAGTGTCTCTCCCATTTGCACACTAGAGGGTGCAGCACACCACACAATGGTGATGTAATTGCTTGCCCTACACTTCGACTAGGAACTGAGCTCATTCAATGCAGCCCACAAGCGCACTAGAATAAAGCAGGAAAGTCTGTTGTTGCCGCCCTTGTCGTAAAAACACAACACGCTGGAGAAACTCAGCAGGTCAAACGGTGCACTTCATATAGCAAAGATAAAACCTTGATGAATGGTTCGAGCCCAAAACAAAATCTTTATCTTTGCTCCATAATGTTTGACCTGCTGAGTTTCTCCAGCATCGTGTTTTTAGCTCACTGGAATCACTTGTGACGGTCAACCTCCAGAGCTTCTCAAATACACCCATTTTGTAATGGCTCTTCTCATGGATGTATAGCACAGAATCAGGCCCTTCATCCATGCTGACCAGGTGCGATTCCAAGCCAGTCCCATTCACCTGCATTTGGCTCACATCCCTTTAAACTTTTTCTCCTTTCTTCCTAGTTTGAGTCTCACCTGCCAGTGGAAGCAACTTCCTAACTTCTATCTTATCTATTCATTTCAGATCATATACTATTTATTGTCATGTAATAAAACCAAAGTGTATTATTACACAAAATTGCCTGTTGTCTGTCTGCAGACAAAGACTCGCTCCTATCATTGCCCGACGCTTCTTAAAGTCAGAGAAGGAGAATGTAGAGCTCGTCGAAAGAACCAAAGACTTGTTGATCCAAACCAAGGCTTTTATTAGCAAAAGACCGGAGCTCTTCACAGGTGGCCGACCAGTCCGGAATGATCCGACCTGGCTAGGGACACAACCCTTTAAGGCCCAAACAATAGGTGTGGCTTAGCTCTCAGCCAATCGCTGTAAGCACAGTCTAGATACAGTAACTATATACACTATGTACATTGGTGATAGATCTGTACTATCACAGAGAAGCAAAAGAGAGTTCCCCCCAGAGTCACTGAGTGTCCGTAGATTTTCCACCAGCATTCCTGTGATCCTTGCAGCCGCATAGGACTTCTGTTCAGTTTAAATCATCGGCAACCGAAGCTCAGATACAGTTTGGAATCCTGTAAGGAGTCAGTCGGTACGTTCTCCCCGTATCTGCAAGGGTTTCCTCCAATCCTCAAAACGTTAGGGGTTGAAGGTTAATTTGGGTGTAACTGGTTGGCACAGATTTAAATGGCTAAAATCGACTTCTACCAGGCTGTAAATAAAATGTTTAAACATCAGGCAAGATACTGGAGCCATACATCACCGGATCGGGACTACACAGTGCTATTTCGTCGACGGATTTCAACTGAACCAAAACCTGTTTTGCCCGACTGTGGTGAAATGTCATTGACCTAAAGTAACAGGAAGTGGGAAAAATGAAACAAAAACATGACACAGAAACATTAAAGAAAAGTATGATTTAGAATGGGGAGGAAAGTCTGTATATCCAACATTGCAGCAGAAGATGTTCCTATGTTTGAAATCAGGACCATGAAGTTTTGATGATCAAGGACATGGTGAGTTCCAGCTCAGCAAAACTCATCCGAAGTAAGGAGCAGAAGGCCACACTGCCCATTCAGCCTACTCCACTGTCCAAATAATCATGGCTGATTTACACCTGGTGCCTCTACTTCATCAGAGGCTTGTGGAAATGTGGCATGTCATCTAGACATGCACCACTGAAAGCATCCTGTCAGGGTGCGTCGCTGTGTGGGACGGGAACTGCTCCACCCAAGACTGCAGAGGGTTGTGAACGTGGCTCATACCATCACAGCTCCAGTGACCCAGGTTGCATCAAGACTTTGGTGAGTTTGTATGTTCTCCCCGTGATGGTGTGGCTTTCTCCCAAGTACTCCGGTTTCATCCCAAATCCTAAAGATGTGCCGGTGACTTAACTGGTGCCGGTGAGTAGGTCAGAAACCAGGGGGAAGAGATTTTAAATGATTGGTGGAAGGACTGGATCAATGGTGTAGAAACATTTCCCCCCACCCAGAGTCTGGAACTCACTGTCTGAAGGGGTTGTGGAGGCAGAAACCCCTCCCCATATTTAAACAGTGGGGATGCACAGTAAGGCCTTGAATAAATTCATTTCGTTCAATGTCATTTCATTGATGAGAAAAAAAGTAAATACTTCAGTATTTTACCGTGATATAAAATTGGTTTCATTTAATGTAGCACTTTCCAAGAACGTCTCAGCAACGTTAAGTGAGGACCTGCTGAAGTTGAAGACAGACTTTCAAGGCTGCAGACCCAGGGCTTGGAGGTGGAGCTGGATTAGAAAGTGGTTGAAACACGGAAGTCTGTGATTGTAGTAAACACACACTGGAATGCTGGAGGAATGGTCTTTTCAGCATCCATAAAAAGCAAAGATACACTGCCGACATTTCGGGCCTGAGCCCTTCTTCAAGGAATAAGCAGAAAGTCCCACTATGACCAGCACAGATACGATAGGCTGAATGGCTTCCTTCTGGGTCAAAACCTTGTAATGGTCATTTAGTTCCTGTGAAAGTTGCCACAGAAGAATAAATCTTCCTTCTGAAAACTGACTAATAAATGCTAAATTAAGCAATAAATTAAAATAAATTGAAGTGGAGTCTGGAAACAACACTGGGAAATGGACCGAGAAACAAACCACTTCTGCAGAAAAGAGGCACCAGGATCTAACACGGGTGTCAAGATAAGTAATAGTTACGATGGTTCCGTTTCAATCATATCCGACTCTGATGAAGTTACTGAGTGTTATCGTTGCTGGCAGGAGCTCAAGCTGAAATGATGTAATAATCCATTGCTGGGTGGCTGCTCCTGTGTATCAAGGAAGAGCTGCCTCGGTTATTATTATTCTGTGCCGCATGACTCGAGGACTAGATCAAATCTTATAGAGGAAAACGTTCCTGTTCTTGTACGTGGCTTCAGTGTCTCCATTGTACCTGTTACCAAAAGTTTAGAAAATTTAAAAACTTTGTCCCTTGCGAGGCCATGCTGAGCCCCTTGCTTGAGTTTTGTCACTGAGATGGTTGATGATGTTACAACAGAGTGTATACACTGAAATTGAAATAGATTTCTCCCCTGCCGCTGTTCAGAGTTCTCTCATAAACAGGTAGCCTTCTGACACCCTGTTGAAAAGATGAGATGCAATCGTTCCTGCCGGGATGATTTATCAAAGCAAAGTCGGAAGGGATTTAAGAAGATGTGTTCTTCGAGTGGTTAATCATGCATTTGGCATGTACAATGCTAAATATGAAGACATATGCTGTGAAATATGTCAGCTTGAGAGAAAGCATTACCTCTCTTGTATGTCCATGAATCACTATCAGGTTCCCGATGAAATGATTCTGCTGTAGAACATCTCTGCTTCACTGCCATTCCTCGCTGAACTCACCTTCAAAAAATGGCGGCGCTGCAAGAGCTGCTGTAACAGCAGCACAGGTGCCAACTCGGAGGAATGGGAGGGGGGCTGAGACAGAGTGCCCCCCCCCGCCCCCCTTCCGCAGGGTCTGACCGCCAACAGCTCTGTACACAGGCTTGAAGTGGCCCAGTTAAAAGAGCCGATAGTGGTTTATTTAAAATCCTGCGACTGCGGGGGTCTGGGCCCAAGGTGGTGGTGTCTGTGCTCGGCAACAGCCTTGAGGGGGTTGCAGACTGCGGGGGAGCAGCGGACCGGCGCAGGGAGGGAAAGCAGAGGTGACCACGGTTGAGGGCCAGCGAGGAGCTCAGTGGCTGAAGGATACACACAGGGGGCGAGCTGTTGGCACTTTGCGGGTGAGGAACCCACACAGGCCGCTGACTGCTGGAAACTAGCTCAAGGGAAGCAGATGTCAGAACTAGAATTCGAGAGGGGGCTGAAGGCAAGGAGGGCTCCCGAAGGGTCTCGGGCACTGAGGGATTCCTTATCGTGTTAGAGGTTTGAATCTGGGCTCCAGTTGCTGATGGTTTGAACTGGAGTCATTTAAGGACATGCACTTTATTGATTATTTAAAAATTCTCTGTATTGCAGATTGTTTACATCTGTTATCTGTTCACAATTTTTCTTTGTTTACATGTGTACTTGAGTACTATCAACCAGTGGTAATTCTGCCTGGCCTAAGCAGGAGAAAGAATCTCACACTGATTGTGATGTCGCTCGTGTATGAACTCCGGCAATAAATCCAAAATCTGAGTCTGTGCGGCTGAGGAGGCTGCGGGAGCGCTGGAGGTGAATCCAAGGACACTCAGTGACTCTGAGGGTGGGGGGGGGGGGGGGGGCAGTCCTCTCTCTGACCGTAAGGGGCAACACTAATGGTGAGTCTTGATCTGCCTTCTGGCAGACTAAAAGCAATTTCTTGTAATATTACATTTTTCTTTTATTACATGACAATAAATCAGTACATGAATCATTTATATTTGGAAATGGCTTGCTGGTTTCACCCAATGTAAACCAACCCTCTCTGCTGGTTCACTGGGATAAGAAAGCTATTGTTAAATTTTATTTGGTAAGCTCTGCCCTGTTTAAAAACTGTCCTGTTGTTCTATAGACAGAAACATGCAAGTTTATCCCTGTCACCCCCTTGCTTTCCAGCATCAACAGAAAGATTAATTCACCAGTCAAGAAGGAACAGCCATCAGCTGACAGGGCCCCTGAAAGAGCAGTGTTACCGAGCCCAGAATTTGAAGAGGGTTGAATATCCAATAAACCTTCAATTTATGGAGCTAAACGTGGAGGTCGGGTCATTATAGAAACTGTTTTGGAAAATCTTTCTCCACATTAATCTTCACCCCATCGAGAACATCTACGTGAAGCAGCGTCTCAACAAAGCAGCCTCTGTCCTCAAGAACCCCCACCACCCAGGCCATGCTCTCTTCTCTTGGGAACCATCAGGAAGGAGGTCCAGGAGCCTGAAGACAAATGCCCAATGTTACAAGAACAGCTTCTTCCCCTCCGCCATCAGTTTTCTAAATGGGCAACGAACCACAGACACTACCTCACCTTCTCGGCTTCTGCACTTATTTATTTTTTTAAAACTAGTGTATTTATGGAAATGTAATTTATTCCAATTTTGCAACTGCAATGCATAATAATGCTGTCATAAAACAATGAATTCTGTGATACATGTTCATGATGAGAAATTCTGATTCTCCTCTTCAAGTTTAAATCCACTTTGGTATTATTCTTAACACTAACCCCTGCATGTGCTATTTACAGACTGACTATCTGCAGATGGACAGGAAGTCTGCGAACGAGTTTGAAAAAAGATGCAGATTGAGGGAACTGTGACATCTTGTGTTAAGGGGTGGGTGGGTGGATATGTGTGTGTGTGTCTGTGTGTGTGTGTGTGTGCATGTGTGGTCTTGTCAGAGAGAAAGATGGAGTTTGAAAATGCAGATGTCTGTGTGTGTGTGTTTTTGTGAGAGAGAGAGATGGAGTTTGAAAATACAGAAGTGTGTGTTTGCTGCTTTTGTGTGTGCATGGCATGCACATATTTTGCAGGAAAATGTGTCCACCCAATGGGTCCAAATATTCATCTACGCTGAAGTGGATAGAATCAGTAATGGTGGAGAAAAAATAGAGGTTTAAAATTGGTGTGCCGCACCATTAGTTCACCAATCACACAACCTCAAGCAACTGGAAAATTCACTTTTTCACCGTCTCCTCATCCCATTGATATATACTGATGATGTGGACATGGCTTGTGTACACCATCTCCACAATTGCCCATGACACCAAGCCTGTAGGTGTGGTGAAATGCGACAAGGATCAAAAGGACATCTAGACAGGAAAAATGAGGAAAGGCCAAGCAAATTAAAGAACACAATTTTAAAATGGAAATAAGAACACAGAAATGCTGGAGGAATTCAGCCAGACTTGCACCGCCCATTGGAGGAAAAGATATATTACTGACATTTAGGGCCTAAGCCCTTCTTTAAGATGTGAGCATAAGACAGGCAGCCCCTGAGTAAAAGAAATGGCGTTGGGAGGAGTGCAGACAAGCAGACAAAACGGGATTATGTTTTTAATGATAATCACAGTGACTGTAGACTTTCGTGTTTACACTCAGTTCTAAAATACTGTATGTTCAGGAACGGAGAGATGTGGGGTTATATGCCCTTCGTTTGTTAAAAGCAGCAAGGGCAGCCAGAAAACTCCCAAAACAATTTCCCACCAGAATTAAACAAAAATCCCATTAGTCATCTGGGAAGAGGCTTGTTCTCTCAGACCGTGGTGGTACATTGTAAGTATACTTAATTGGGTCTGTGGGTGTAAAAAGGTTGAGAACCACTGTGCGAAAGCACATTCCTCCACTCTCTTCCAAGCTGCAATGCAGCTTATAGACAGTAAAACTGATATTCAGCACCTACGAGGATTGGTAGATGCAATCCCTTTTTCAATGCCTAAATCTTCAAATCTGGAATGCTCAGGGATTGGGCTGGTCCATACTTTCCGGATTCTCAGTCATACATCTGTGGCACTTATGCAATGCATGAACAGAAAAGCCAAGAGTGGCCAAGCAGTCTGGGTTCTCGGGTTGTCTGTATTTCGAGGTCTGGATTCTCAGATGGTCCGGATTCTTGGCATCTGGATTTTCAGACCTTTACTGTAAAACTGTCCACTGCCTTGTGACCTGCTGATTTCTGCACACCAGACAAATCTAAGACATGGATTCTTTTTGCTGATTGCTTGAGACTGTGCCAAGGTCGGTGTGATTCAGGTCTTGTGTCTTTAGATTGACTAAGATGGTCATTATCACTCATCTATTGCACTAATATTTATAAAGCAAGAATCAACAGTTCCGACCTGACCAATAAAACCGATTTGAAAAGGTTGCAATTTATGGCAAGGGGTCAGATATTTGCAGATCATTTTCTTTAAACAACGGCACTTAATTGGAATATAAAATTATTTACAAGCTTGACTGGGAGAAGGATTGACGATATCTGCTCCTTTGGCCTTTCGGGGACTACGGAATAATGACAGCATTTATGGAATTTTATATGGGTGGGTCATTACAATGCAGCAGATTTAAGCCATGCCATTACAATTCTTCAAATACTAAATCACATCAGTTGTACCTCACAAGTTAAGGCAGCTTGAAAATATAACCATGATAAATTTTGCATGAGGATTAATGTACAAAACCTAATATTGTGAATAAATTGTGTCATTCCTCTCCTGAGTCTCACAGACCTCAAACTCTGCACTACGTTCTCATAAAAATTATCCACATTTCAGGATCTGCAGGTTCCCAGAGGGGTCATGGAGGACGTGACAATGAGCAGCTTGCAGAGCAGGTGTGCTTTGATATTCCGTGGGAGAGGGCGTCGCAGGATTTAGAACCAGTGACGATAAAAACCATCACTACATTCCCAAATCCGGATGGAGGGGGACTATAGTGGTGGTGGCCTTGATGTCAAAGTTCAAAGTTCAGATTTATTGTCAGACATCACATGCTTTTTTCCTGTGGGCCAGGCAGAATTTCTACCTATCGGTAGAGTAAACTGTACTCAAGAAAATGATATGCATTCAAAAGAGAGAAATGTAAACAAAGCAATAAATATAAACAAACTGACAGGGCAATACAAAGAGGAATAAAATCAATAAAGTGGACAAGTAAGAGTCCTTAAATGAGTCCCTGATTGAGCTTGACGTTGAGGAGTCTGATGGTGGAGGGGTAGCAGCTCTTCTTGAACCTGGTGGGGCGAGTCTGGTGGCACCGAGACCTCTTTCCTGATGGCAGCAGTGAGAACAGAGCGTGTGCTGGGTGGTGTGGATCCTTGATGATTGCTGCTGCTCTCTGACGGCAGCGTTCCCTGTAGATGTTCCCGATGGTGGGGAGGTTTTTGCCTGTGATGTCCTGGGCTGTGTCCACCACCATTTGGAGGGCTTTACTCTCAGGGGTATTGGTGTCCCCATACCACACTGGATGCAGCCGATCAGCTCACTTTCCCATTATATATCAGTAGAAGTGAGCCGAGATTTTCAATGTCATATTGAACCTCTTCAAACACCTGAGGAAGTAGAGATGCTGACGTGGTTTCTTCATGATACCATTAGTGTGTTGGGTCCAGGAAAGTTTCTCTGAGATAGTGACTTCCAGGAATTTAAATTAGCTCATCCTCTCCACCTCTGGATCATACACATCTACTTTTCCCCTCCTACTCGAGACAGAGACAGCAGGTTTGGGAGGTGCTGCTAAGATAACTGCAGTTCCCTTTTTAGATGGTACACTCTGTAGTCACTGTGTGCCAGTGGTGGAAGGGGGGGAGTGTTTAGGACAGTGGTTGGGGAACCAATGAAGCGGGCTATGTCCAACATGGTGCAGGGCTTCTGGACTGTGGTTGCACAACACTCAAGGACAGAGTTATCGGGACTAGTGACTTGTTGATGGTGGGAAGTCTTTGTGCGTCAGGGGATGGGTCACATTCGCAGAACACCCAGCCTCTGAGATGCTCTTTTAGCCAGTGTTTATGTGGCCATTCCAGTTGCATAGCAGGCCAAAGGAGATATTGATGTTGGGGGGGTTCAGTGACAACAAGGGCCATGTTGAACTCTGCACCTGCTTCTTTTTGCAAAAGGCAATGGTGCAGTTGGCAAGACCCAGATGCTACAAAGCTCCTACCTGGCCAAGATCTGGATTACTTTCATCACAGCATGGCTGGACTATAGAGTGAGTTCTGTTCCCCATGCTGGAGGACGGATGTGATTACACTGTAAGGATGCAGAGGAGACTCACCAGGATGTTACCTGAGATGGAGCATTTCGGTTATGAGGAGAGGCTGGGTCTGATTTTCTTGCAGTGGAAAAAGCTGAGAGGGAACTCAAATCTGAAGGGTACAGCAGGAAAGTTTTGATACAAATCCCAAACCAAAACATTGACCGGCCATCTCTCTCCACGGCCGCTGCCTGACCTGCTGTGTCCCTCCAGCACCTTAATGTCAATCCACAGGACCATAAGAGCAGCAAGGAGGATCACTGGGGTCTCCCTCCCCACCCCCGTCAATAGGATTGACCAGGATAGTTGTTTCAAGAGGGTGTGCAAAATCCTTTAGGACCCCTATCACCCTGCACACAGCTTCTTCCAGCGACTCCTATCGGGGAAGCCATAGAGAGCCAGCATCACCAGAAATAGCTTCTTCGCACGGGCACGCTGAATAACTGCGAAATCAACTCCCCTTAACTATTATTTACAATCATATATATATATATATATACATATACACACACACACAGTATATAATATATATTTATCACACACGCGCACGCGTGCATGTGTGTGTGTTTCGCACTTTTCTACACCGTGGACCGGAGAACACTGTTTCATCGGGTTGTGCTTGTCTAATTGGATGACAAATAAACTTGAACTTGTTTGACTAAGGGTAGAAATACGTAGCCAAGCAACAATGGGCATTTTGGCACATGGGAAAGATTCACTGATCAAAATGTTAATTCAGCTCTCCAATCCGTTGAAACTTCCTGTGGTGATTAGTTGAGCAGAGAGACTATGAATTCAATTCTGGTAGCATGGAGCACTTCGCACGGTGGATTCCAGTTCAAGGTCACAGCGATGGTTCCTGCACCTGCCTCTTTTGTTCATCAATTTGGAGAAAATGACACGTCTTGTATGCAAATGAACGCAAGAACACTTATGCTGAGAGCAAGGATGCCACTGAGGATTTCCAAATTACAGCTCTTTCATAACACATCTGGAGGAAGAGTAGACCAGATTCCACTCCAGAAATAGCCAAGAGAACAGAATGTTTACTGGTTAATTGCAGAGCATCTTGCAGAAACTATACGTTTGGAGTTAGAAGCTGAAGTTCTGGCTCATATACCCCCCTCCAGAAACTTCACAGACAACAGCTCCTGAGACACCGCAGGGATCAGTGCAGAAAACCCAGCTATTCATCACCACCATCTAGAGGCAAGAAGAGAATGGAATGCAGTACCTTGAAGTTGCTACAAGTGTACTTTGGGTGGGATTGTGCAGAAGGTACAAGGGCCATTTGGGCAATATTTGCCTTGGATTTTCCCATTCTACAAGGATAAATGTGAAGATGAATTGAAATAGAGCTGATTTCTTTTTACCTGTAACAATATAGAGTGAAATGCTATTCAGGCAGGTCTTTAGTGCAAGAAGGGTAAAACACGAAAGTCTGCAGACACTGTTATTGAAGTAAAATCACAGCGTGGGAGAAACTCAGCAGGTCGGACAGTGTCCTTTATAAAGCAAAGATACAATTCTCCATCCCTGTCTTCTTTCCTCCAGCTCTCCACCCCCCTTCCCTCCAGTGATCTGGCCTCCACAAACTTCCCCAGAGTCTGGAATTCCAGATTCACCACTCTCTAAATTTAATTCTTCTAAACTCTTCCGCTGCTGGTGTAAGAAGAATCTAAATTCAGTGACGATATAAATGCAGGCATGGTATTGGGATGGAGAGGAGATCACTTTGAAATGCACGTGAGTGTCGCCTGGTTAGTAACAGCTGGTCATACAGTAAAGAACAGGCCCTTTAGCCTCACTCATCCATGCCAACCATTGGCATTTTGGACTCGTCGGGGTGCAGACTCAGCTGTTTCTACTCCTATAGCATATGGTCATATTTGCCTGCATTTGGCGCATCTCCTTCTCAACCCTTCCTCTCCGTATGTCTACCCAAATATTATAATTGTACCTTCCTCTTCAGCTTCCTCTGGCTCTTGTTCCAGACGCAGACCACCCCCTGAGTGAAAAGGTCGTTCCTTACATTCCTCATCAATCTCTCCCTCTCTCTCAAAGTTATGCCCTCTCATTCCAGGATCACCTTCTCCAGGATAAAGGCTGCGAGCATTCACTTTATCCTTGCCCCTCATGGTTTTACAAACCTCAATAAGATCACCCCTGCACCCCATGGAATAAAGACACAGGCTCCCTCAATAACAAGTCCTCCATTCTTGGCCACGTGCTGGTGAATCTTTTTGGCACCCTTTCCAACAAGATGATATCCTTTAATAGAACTGCAGGAGCTTGTGAACAGGGTGTGAGCAGTACAAAGCTGTTCCTCATTCAACAGGATGATTCCTATCAGTGATAAATAATTCAGAAGCAACTTACTTTACGCAAAAGTACAAGACGACCGGTCCTGATTTTTTGGGGAAGTCATGCTCCAACACCCTGCGGTCCAACTGCAGCCAGCTGAAGTGTGCCCTGGTTGAGAGAGGAGTAAAGTAGGAAAGTGTTAGAGCAGCTCAGATCATTCTAATGCAAAGAAATCAATGTCGACACACCCAACTCTCCCACCAACCACAGGACAGACTGACAGCTCATCAGAACATTGCCTTAGTTATGCTGAGGTGTTTCCCCAAACTTCACTTGCATTAATTTATGCATTTTTCTATAAATGAGGGTAAATGTCGTCTTGGCAGCAGAATCCAAATATTTAGAGCTAAATTCAACCCTTCAAGACTACTTCACCATTCAGCAAGACCACATCTGATCCTATACTCAAGTGTAGAAGTTGTAAGACATGTCACTCAACAACTTCCAGGGGGGCACCATCGAGAGCAGACTTGCTGGATGCATCACACCGCGCGGGACGGGAGCTGCTTTGCTCAAAATCAGATGAAGCTGCAGAGGGTCCCACTGCCTGGGAAAGGTGGCCGACGCCCTGAAGGACCCCCAACACAGCCCGGACACACTCTCGTCTCCCTCCTCCCATCATGTGAAAGTGTGCACCAACAGTTTCCTTCATTCATCGTGTAAATCGCAACCCCTTACATTTATCTGGGTTAAATTATCCAATTGAACTCAGGCAGCAAGTAAAAAATCTTTACCAGAGACACTGAATTAATTGTGGTCATTCTTTCAAAGTACAGAATTTTTATACATCATCTATGGAATTGTACTGGCAACTGTGTGACAATACAGGGCGGTACATTGAGCGCAACACTATGACAGCAACTCGGGTTCAAATCTGGCGCTGTCTGTAAGGGGTTTGTAAGTTCTCCCGTATCTGTGTGGGTTTTCCCCGGGGGCTCCGGTTTCCTCCAACACTCCAAAAACATTTTGGGCTTGTAGGTTAATTGGGTGTAATTGAACAGCATGGGCTCGTGGGCCAGAAGACCTGTTCCTGTGTTGGGTGTCTAAATTTAAATATGAAAAAATATTTCTCACAATCCTTAGCCTCCTCCTGTAACCCGAGCCTGTGCCTCACTGCACTCTCTCCACGAGACCAATAGTCATGTCTCTGAGCCCCAGACACCGTCAGAGGACAATCCCCTCAACCCAGAAATAGTTTGAGCAACCCACTGTCCGAAACAGCATCCGCTGGAGGAGCTCAGCGGGTCGAGTAGCATCAATAGGAGAAGAATGGTCAACATGTCAGATCGGAACCCTTCATCAATCAAGCTGAAGAAATGATAGATAGTCTGATGAGACTGAGGGATCATCTGCTCTCACAGGACCCTGGGAAAGCATGGGTTAACATGGAGAAACCCCAAAGCCCTCGCCTTACAAAATCCTTGTGCATCCTGCCTGCTAAAGTCAAGACTTTATGTCAACATTTAACATTAAAACTGCTTTTGTAAACGTTGGGCTGAGTGTTCATAATGGAAACAGCTGGCCTTCACCATTGGCTGACAACCAGCTGAACCACCCAAGCCGCTTTTAGAGCTCCACTCGTTCATCATTTTTAATTTTATTGGTTTACAATGTTCAGAATGAGGATACAGACAAAACAAATGATGCATGAAAAGTATGTACTTTGCAATAATGACCTGAAATTTTCTCGGTAATTGCAATATTCAGTACTTCGATTAAAGTTGTTTTTTTACTCCGTGCCTGGTTCCAATTGCATTATTTTACGCTACCTTATTTGCCACATATGTGGCTGGTGACTTAACCTGGTCTCTCATCGTTCAAGGTTCCTTTCGTTATCATGGAATAATACATTAAAAATGTAACATATATGTCAACTTTTGCCTGCCGTAAAGCACAGTCACCATAAGCCCGGCGCCCCAAACAATAGGAGAAAGAGAGCAGTCCCTTCAGAGTCACTGAGAGTCGTGGATTCGCCTCCAGCGCTCAGAATTAGAATTTTTTGTCACGAAATTCATTGTTTGGTGCAAATATTGCTATAAATTACCTTTCAAAATAAATAAATAGTGCAATAAAGGAGAAAGTCAGGCAGTAGTCTCTGGTTCATTGATTATTCAGGAATCTGATGGCGGAGGGGAAGAATCTGTCCTTATGCCGCTGGGTGCTCGTCTTCAGGCTTCTGGACCTTTATCTCCCAATGGTAGCAGGGTGAAAAGGGTGGTGGAGGTCCTTGAGGATAGAGGCTGCCTTTTTTAAGACACCGCTTCACGTAGATGTCCTCGGGGGGTGGTGCCTGTGATGTCGTTGGCTGAATTCACAACCCTCTTGGAGTTTTTTCCTGCCCTGAGCATTGGCGCCTCTGTCCCAGACAGTGATGCAACCAGCCAGAATTCTCTCCACAGTACACCTGTAGAAATTTGCAGGAGTCTTTGGTGATGTACCAAACTTCTCAGAAAGTATAGCCACTAATGAGTCTTTTTCGTGATTGCATTGACATGGAGGCTCAGGACAGATCTTCAGAGTTGACACCCAGGAATTTGAAGTTCTGGACTCTCTCCACTGCTGACCCCTCGATGAGGACTGGTTCGTGTTGTCCTGATTTCCTCCTGAAATCCACATTCAGCTCCCTGGTTTTGCTAATGTTGAGGGCAAGGTTGTTATTGTGACCTATCTCCTTCCTGTACGCTTCCTCATCTTATAGCCTCTGCAGCTGCGCAGATTCCTGTTTGATCTATCAGCAACCTGAGCTCCAAATCTCAACGTGATCAGAAGCCCTTCAGCACCCAAGGGTTTTTTTGGAGCCCTCAGCCCCCTCTCGAATCCCGGTTCCGATACCTGGGTCTGATACCAAGTCTCCAGCAGCCCGTGCAGGTCCCTTGACCGTGTTGCCCGCAGCCTGTATGGGTCCCTCATCCGTGGACCCCCTCGCTGGACCTCTGCTAAAGATTTATCAGGAAGATTCAAACCAAGAAATTGCAGATTAACCCACAAAGTCAACCATGATTTCAATTCACTACATATGTTTAATGGATGTTGCTTCAAATTTAAAAAATGAGCTTCTCTAGTGATTGATCACCAGTACACACAGTAAACTCCCACATAATAATAATCCCAATTTTGATTGAGAGCTAAATGTTGACCAAGACACTTGAGGTCAAGAGCTCTGAAACTTTGAACACAAAACTCCTGACAGACATCTGTACAGACATCACCCCATTGCCTAGTCATTGCCCCACCACCCAGACATCTCCCAGACATCGCTCCACCGCACAGTCATCACCCCGTCGCCCAGACATCACCCCGCCACCCAGTCATCACCCCACCGCCCAGTCATCACCCCACCACCCAGACATCACCCCGCCACCCAGTCATTACCCCGTCGCCTACTCATCACCCCCGTTGCCCAGTCATCACCCCCGTCACCCAGATATCACCCCGTCACCCAGATATCACCCCCGCCGCCCAGTCATCACCCCCGTCAACTACTCATCACCCCCGTCGCCCAGTCATCACCCCCGTCACCCAGATATCACTCTGCCGCCCAGACATCACCCCTGTCACCCAGTCACCACCCCACCGCCCAGTCACCACCCCACCGCCCAGACATCACCCCGCCGCCCAGACATCACCCCGCCGCCCAGACATCACCCCGCCGCCCAGACATCACCCCGCCGCCCAGACATCACCCCGCCGCCCAGACATCACCCCGCCGCCCAGACATCACCCCGCCGCCCAGACATCACCCCGCCGCCCAGACATCGCCCCGCCGCCCAGACATCGCCCCGCCGCCCAGACATCGCTCTGCCGCCCAGACATCACCCCATCGCCTCATGTGCAGCCACCTGCAAATTGGAGGAAGACCCTGGATTCTGTCTCGCCCTCTCCAACCGGATGGTATCAAAAACTAACCTCCAATTTCCATTAACCTCCTCTCCCAACCTCTCTCTTTTCCCCACCTGTCTCTCCCTTCCTCCATTTCCCTACCCCTTTCTCCTATCAGAGAATGATCTTTTTTAGCCCTCTGGCCTCTCTCTTCACCCCTCCCGCCTGTATTCGTGCCCCTTCTCCCCTCCCCCACAACTATTCAGATGCCTGCCTGATTTTCGACACTCCTGAAGAAGGGATCAGGCCCGAAACAACGCCTTTTACTTTCCATGGATGCTGCGTGGCCTGCTGTGTTCCTTCAGCACTTTTGTGAACCTGATTACAGCAATATCTGCATTGTAAGAATTTCTCCATTTCTCCATTAGATTGTGAAATATGGGTTATGGTAACTTCATGTCATGGTGCATCCAAGCAGTGTGAAATCTTCATTCATTCATTCTCAGCAGCAGGCTTCCAAGAGTCACCATGGAAACACTGCAGGCAACCTGACGCTAATTAAGTCAGAATAAAACATTTTATTCTGTTAAAGGAATCTTTTCTGAGGTGCCAGACGGTGGACAATTGTCTCCCAGAGCCTGGTTTGGAGGTTAGTTCTGCTCCAGGAGAGGCCACAATCCTGGGAAATGGAACCACTGGTCAGCAGAAAGTGGGACAACTGTTCTGGGCCAAAGGAGCAGTTTTCGGTGGTAACTTTTAATCACCTCTGATTAAATATGTTGGCTGAGCACGGATTTATTTTAGGAGGCAGTTTGTACAGTAAAATCCTTGATATCCGGAATTAAAGCAACTGGCAAAAAAAATAAATAAATAGAATTAAAGTAAAAAGGAATAAATAAAAATTTAAATAAAATAAAAGTTTTAAATTGTAATTGTTCTCTGGAGCAACACACAATCCCTGGGTGAAGACAGGAGCAAACGTTCAGCCAGTGGAGTGCGCCAGTCGTTCCTCACCCGCAGCAGCTATTTAAAGATGGCAGCACCCAGGATGAAGAGCCGGTTGATGCCGTTGGGGCAACTCCCCCAAAGTGTCTCCCTATCCCTGCCAAATTTAATTATTTATTAGTATTAGATATATTAGTAAGGCTTTATCTGTAAACTTGGGAGACAGGGTTCATTATGACAGCAGCTACACAGGCCAGCTATACCAGTGAATGGGGTTTGAATTTAAATTTAAATTTTGTAAGTTATAGGAATTACCTGATTAAAGTGAACGTTACATAATTAAAGACTATAAATACTGATTTTTTTTCCAAATCACTTCATATTTTGTCTTTTAAACAGTTTATTGTTAATGCAGGTGTGAGTCTCACGCAAGTGGAAATTTTGCATATCCAGCTTCTGCAATCCCCGTAGATGGTGGATATCGGGGGGGGGTTTACTGTACATGGAGCGATTTCTGGTCTTTAATACCAGAACAGAGCTCTCTGTTTGAAGTTACTATATTTTGAAGTAATTCTTTGGACAGAATACTTCTGGCAGATGTGAGATAAGTCAGTCTGTAATTGCAAGTCCCAGTTGTTCCTCATTTTATCTCATGATTTGAATTACTCTCTTCAGATGTAAAATTAATAACAGATAATGTTTTCCATGAGAAGTACCTGATTAAAGGAACCACTCCTGAGCTGAGATATCTTCATCTATAAAAAGTTGAGAGGCAATTATGAAGGCGTTCCCATGTGTACAGTTCCCTTTGCAATTCCGCACCCTCCCCGCCCCATAGTTCCCCTGTTCAACAGTTTTAACTTC
Source organism: Narcine bancroftii (assembly GCF_036971445.1). Classification (NCBI taxonomy): domain Eukaryota; kingdom Metazoa; phylum Chordata; class Chondrichthyes; order Torpediniformes; family Narcinidae; genus Narcine; species Narcine bancroftii. Next base: position 2,101,391 of record NC_091481.1, on the reverse strand, counting down.
TTAGAAGTGCCGAATAAATGGAGCTGATGATGGGTTTTATTTAAAAATCCCATGACCGCGGGGTCTGAGCCCAAAATGGTGCCACCTCTGATCGGCAGCGTCCACGAGGGGTTGCAACTCTAGGAAAGCAGAAGACGGACGCAGGGCATCAGAAAATGAGGAGACCATACCCCTGTTTGAGAAGGAGATGCAGTTGACCCATGGGACGGTGACCATGGTGGTGGACTAGTGAGGGGTTCTGCAGCTGAAGAACACACAGGCAACAGGCTGTTGGCGATTCGAGGCGAGAAAACCTCTCAGGCTGTGGGCTGCTGCCGACTGTGGTTGAGGGATTCACACCAAACTTCAGGCTGCTGGAGACCTGCTCAGGACTGGCTGAAGGGGTAGCAGGTATTGGAAAGGAGATGAGAAAGGGCACTAAAGGGTTCCTGATTGTGTTGGAGGTTCAGATCTGGAGCTCGGGCTGTTGATGGTTGGAACTGGACTGTGTGAGGTTGTGGCAGCGCTGGAGATGAATCCATGGACACTTGATAACTCTGGGGGAACCCCTCTTTTGCTTCTCTTTCTCTGATTAAGAGGCACTTCAGGCAATTTCTGCTGGCTGCGAATCTGTCTGCCTTATGGCAGACGACAGCAAATTCTGTGTAATACTGCACTGTTTTATTCCATGACAGTCAAGGAATCTTGAATCTTTCAATGAATTACCGTTTTCCCACCCAGAGCAGTATGGCCTAACAAAGTGTGACTACCTGTTCATTAACACTGGGAGGTCCAATGGGAATCTCTCCTCAGCCTTGGAGTATATTAGGAGTAAGCCACTCTCCCCTCATTCCACATGACTAAGTTACAGTGAGAAAGTTTGGTTAGTGAGCTATCCGGCTAACAGCATTAATAGTCCTCGATATCTGTTCTTTCTTTAATTGCCATGCCAATACCTTATGTGCTTTCTCTCCCCATTCATAATATCATTGTTTAGTCCTATTAATCACACATTAAAATTGATAAGATTGCAAAGTATTATATTCCAGTTTCAACCTAGATAATTCTATTTTCTGATCTTCTGTAGCATCTTTCTGAAATTCCTTTTCTAACTCATCAATCTGTTTCTCTAATTCAAGACTCTGATTTAATCGATTCTTTTTTTTATTTTAGAAGTATAACTAATTATTTGTCCTCTCAAATAAGCTTTCATAGCATCCCATACTACAAATTTACTTTGAACAGAATTAAAATTTTCTTTAAAAAAAAATTAATTTGTTTTTTCAAAAAATCAATAAATTCCGTATTTTTTAACAACATAGTATTAAACCTCCAACAATAGGCCACTTGAATTTTCTCAGAGGTTGCATATGTAAAGTATAACAAAGAATGATCTGAAATCACCCTACTTTTGTATTTCGCTTGTTGTATTTTCCCTTGTAAATGTGCCGATACTAAAAAAAAATTCAATCCTTGAAAATGATTCATGTCTAGATGAATAAAAGGAGAAATCTTTCTCTGTCGGATTAAGACATCTCCAAATATCTACTAAATTAGATCTTTCATCAACGCTTGAACCTGAACTGCCATTTTAGATTTCTTAACTTTCTTCGGAGATTTATCTAATAAAGGTTCCAAAACACAATTAAAATCACCACCAACTAAAACATTATCATTAGCCTAACCCAGATATAAAAATGCATCTGAAATAAATATTTCATCATCTGCATTTGGGACATAAATATTAAGTCCAAAATTCACTGAAAATCTTACAATTCAATTTAAGAATACATCCTGTCTTTTCCTCCATTGATTGTAATTCAAAAGATAAATTCTTATGTATCAAAATTGCTACACCTTTAGCCCTGGAATTAAATGAAGAAGAATATACATGCCCTATCCAGTCCCTCTTCAATTTCATACTTTCTTTGACATTCAAATGTGTTTCTTGTAAAAAAGCGATATCAATTTTCATTTTCTTAATATACGCCAAAATTCGCTTACGCTTAATCGGACTGTTTAAACCTCGAACATTAAAAGTAGCAAACCTCAACTTTGACATATCTACTAATATTACTAAAGACCAATAATATCTTTATATGAAAACTCAAATCAACGTATATAGGCCCTCCAATAGGAGAAAAAAATTACAAATTAAAAGCTAGATAAAATGAAAATATAAGAAAATAATTTTTAAAAAACTACCAAAAGGTAGTAATCCCTAAACAAAATTTGGGTATGGATCACCCACCAGTGGCTGATGACTAATAGAACTTAGAGCAAATTTCTCCCTCCCCAGCCGAACAAAGAATAACATCAAAATATCATAATAACATAAAAAGTAAAATAAGAATAAGAAAATTGTTCTATTCGTCCAAGAGATTACAAACTCGGAGATCCCATTTCAAAAGAAGTTAGACTCTTTCCATTCCTGTTTTTCCCATTTCTGCCATTTCTTCCATTTCCAGAACAACCAGATTTTTCTTTAGGAGATAATGGTGGACTACGTCTTTGTCCTCTTATATCTGACAATGAATCAGCAAAAATCATTGCTTCATGATCATTCTCAAAAAACCGAGATTGATAGTCTCCATAAAACACCTTCAACACTGCCGGATAGCGAAAAGTAGACTTATAACCTTTACGCCACAAAACTTCTTTAACTGGATTAAATCGACATCGAATGACCTCTTGACTCAAATCAGGATAAAAAAAACTCTGCTATTCTGAATCAATAACGGAGTTTGTCATTGTCTCGCATTTTGCACTGCTAGTCGAAGTATTGCTTCTCTGTCCAAATAATTAAAACATCGAATTATTACAGGTCTCGGTGGTTGACCAGGTAAAGGTGTTCTTCTTAAAGCTCTATGAGCTCTTTCCAGTACCAAGCCTCCAGAAAAAAATTCTTGCCCTTTGTGGAATCCAGTTTTTAAAAAAACGAAGAGGATCTTGTCCTTCTATACCTTCTGGAAAACCAACAATTTTCACATTATTCCTTCTACTTTGATTCTCCAAATAGTCTATTTTCCTCTCTAACCTCTTCTCACGTTCTCACAATTCTAGATTTTTCAACCTTCAACACTTTTTCTGTATTAGAAGCCACTTGCTGTTTACATTCCAAAAAAGCAGACTGAAATTTTTTAAAATCTTCACAAGATGCTTCCGCACGTGCTTTAACTGTATTCAATTCTGAACTTATACTAACATTCATTTGGGCCAACTCATGCATTATAGGCTGGATGACAGCATTTAACTGCTCTCATTGTAGCTCAGAAAAGCTCAGCCCTGCTTTCTCTGACGTAATGGCAGAACCAGGTAACTGCGCTCCTGCTGCAACTCAACAAAAGGCATTTTAAAGGTTTTACTGCGGGTCTGGACTCCCAGCGGCGGCACCCCGACTTCCTCAGGGGGTCAACGCTGGTCTCCCCCCACAGCTCATTGTTTTTCCACTATTAATGCTGTTAGACGGAATTCGCTTATCACTTATAAACCTTGTGAGATTAATGATGAATTTTGTTCATTTTATAAAAAGTTATATACGTCTGAAGGAAAACAAGAAAATAGATCGATTGATCTTTTTTTTATCACAGTTGAATTTACCGACATTAGAGGATGCAGATATACAGAGTTGAAAGCACCATTTACTGATTCGGAGATTAAAATGGTTATGATGGCAATGCCGAACGGTAAATCGCCTGGTGATGATGGATTTTCGGTTGAATTTTATAAAATTTTTTATGATGATTTTTCTACAGTGTTTGGAGATGTATTATGTCAAGTTGGAGAACACTATGAATTACCTGAGTCTTGTTCTAGTGCTTTAATTACAGTAATCCCAAAAAAAGATAGAGATCCTTTGAAAGTATCTTCATAAAGACCAATTTCGTTGTTAAATGTAGATTATAAAATAATAGCTAAAATTTTAGCGAATAGATTGGCTAAACTTTTACCCAAGTTGATTCATATGGATCAGACAGGTTTCATAAAGAATAGATATGCCTCAGATAATATCCTGCGTGTGATTAATAGTTTGATTAATAGATTTTAACAATCTATCACCCGACGGTGATATCTTTAGATGCAGAAAAAGCATTTGATAGAGTTGAGTGGAATTTTTTGTTTAAAGTTCTGGAGAAATTTAAGTTTGGTCCTATCTTTATTGGTTGGATTAAGGCTTTATATAGTAAACCGGTAGCTAGAGTATTGATGAATGGCTTGATTTCGGAACCATTTAAATTGACTCGATCAACTCGTCAAGGTTGTCGTTTATCACCAGCTTTGTTTGCATTAGTGATCGAACCTTTAGCACAGCTGATAAGACAAAATACACAGATACAAGGTATGAAAGTTTTAGATGAGGAGTATAAAATTAATTTATTTGCCGATGATGTATTGGTGTATTTAACAAATCCAGCTCAATCACTTTTGCACTTGAAGGAGTGTCTGATACAATATGGATGTCTTTCTGGATATAAAGGTAATTGGGAAAAAGTGAAATCTTACCGGTAAGTGAAGGAGATTATTCAGTTCATAAGAATATTATTAATTTGAAATGGACTGATCGAATTAAGTATTAGGGTATTATTTTGAATGTTAATTATCAATCTTTATATAAATTAAATTATATTCCATTAATAAAAAAAATTAAAACTGATTTGATTAAATGGAAAGATTTACCTATTAATTTATTGGGTAGGATAAATACAATTAAGATGAATATTTTTCCGCGTATGCAATGTTTGTTTCAATCTTCTGTATTTACTTGATAATTTTTTTTTCGAGATTTGAATAAAATGGTTAGGGGGATTTTATGGAGAGGTAAATTTTCAAGAGTAGCTTTGAATGAATTAATTTGGAAATATGAGTTAGGGGGATTACGTTTACCACATTTTTGAAATTATTATGAAGCAGCCCAACTTCAATTTATTAGTTCCTTGATGGATTTGGAACGGCCTCCTAGTTGGGCCAAAATTGAGATGGCAAATATTTCTGAATTTGAAATACATCAATTTTTGTTTCAATGGAATATAAATTTGTTACAGCAACATAATGTGCCTATATTAAAACATTTAATGAAGATATGGATAAAGAAAAAGAAAATGATAGGTTCTAGGGGTGAATTATCGGCTTTGACTCCGTTGTATAAGAATCAATTTATTTCTTTTTCGATACACAATCGAATTTTATTACATTGGAGATTTAAAGGTGTGGAAAACTTGGGAGATTGTTATAAAGAAGGTAATTTTTTATCTTTTAATCAGATGAGGGACAGTTTTGGTATTGATAAGAACTCTGTTTCTTTATTATCAAATTCGATCTTTGGTAAAACTTGTGTTTGGTAGAGATATGATTTTACCTGAAATGATTAAATTTGAGACTTTTCTTTTGAAGGTACCAGAGAAGGGGTATATTTCATTTATGTATCAAATATTACAGGATGGTATGGATAAAAAGGGTTGGGATAAATCCAAAGGTAAATGGGAAGTGGATACTGGTTTTATTTTCTCCGAGGATGATTGGTCAGATATCTGTTATGATACTGTAATTGGACTGATAAATGCACGTTATGCAATGATTAACTATAATTTTCTACATCAATTATACTTAACACCTGAAAAACTAAAAAAGTATGGTTTTCATGAATTAGATTTGTGTTTTAGATGTGGTGATACAGTTGGAACTTTTTTTTCATGCTGTCTGGTCATGTATACATATACAATCTTTTTGGAAGATGTTTCTAGAATACTTGTATAAGATTAAAATACCTTTAGATCCGACAGTATTTTTATTGGGTAGTTTGCAACCTCTGAAAGGTTTGGGATTAGATAAGTTTCAACTTGCTTTTGTATATTTAGCTTTATCTGTAGCGAAAAAATGTATTGCTAGTACGTGGAAAGATACGAATATGATTGATATTAATAGACGGCATAATGAGATGAAATATTGTTTAATAATGGAAAAATTACATATGTTTCACGCGATAATTTTAGTTTCTTTATTAAAAAGTGGTTGTTATATTCAGAGTATTGACATTTCAATTTAAATTGATTAGATCTTAACTTTTTTTAAATATTTTTTCTTTTTCTCTTTCTTTATGGCTCTCCTTAGGAGAGTTGGCTGAAGGGGGGGTTCTTTCTTTTTTTTTCTCTATATATAAAAAATAACGTTCATGTTTAGGGTTAATTGTTGTATATGTTATTTACTATTTGTATTTTGAACGAATAAATAAAGTTTTTTTTAAAAAAAGCTATCCGGCTAATGAACACTGCACAATGGTACAGTTCCTCCGGCCCTCACTTCCCCCACATCAGTGACAATAGCAGACGTAACAAGCCTTTAGCACCATTTTCAATAATCCAGACTGAAATACTCTTTCCCGATGATTGAAAGCAGCCATTTTCAACCTTCTTGTAACTCTGCTCAAAGTTTATGGGCCTCCTTCCCTGTGAATTAGCCAAGTTTAGTTGGTTTCTTCCATACTTCTCTCCTACCGATGACACAAGAAATATCAAGAATATTTTATGATTTCAGTCAGTGGTGCCCCCTTAAATGTGCCGAGGCCCTCGGGGTGGGTTGGGGGAAGGGGATGGTGTTCTATGGGCCTCGTTGAGAATGGCTGATCTAAAGACAGGTAAAGACTTGCCTTTCTCTGCTCAAGTTATTTACACGCAGATATATTCCATAACCTTGTAACGGCAGGTCATTGTGCTAAAGATGTAGTATGGTGAATAAAAATTGGCCTCATGAATTTGAAAAGCAATTATTCAGAATAAAAGCTCATCCCCATTCCTTTGCAACATTCCATAAGACACGGGAGTGGAATTAGGGCACTCAGCCCATCGACTCCCCCTCCCTGAGTTACTATCCTTTTCAACCCTGCCTTCTCCCCATAACCCTTGATTCCTTTCCTCATCAAGAATGTTTGCACTTCTGTTTTAGACAATGTTCTGACCTCCACAGTCAACAGTGGCAACAAATTCCACAGATTCACCAGCCTCTGGGCAAAGAAATTCCTCCTCCTCTCTGTTCCAAAGGGACATTTTTGCATTCTGAAGCTGTGCCCTCTGCCCCCAGACTCTCCCATTATAGGGAACATCCTCTTCATGTCTACTCTATCCAGCCCTTTCGTTATTCAATAGAAACCTTGAGTATTTGCAGTGGAGTGGAACAGAAACACTGCAGATGCCAGAATCTTCAGCAAGCAATGGAGGAGCCTCGTGGGTCGGACAGCATCAGTGGGGAGAAATGGTCAGTCAACATTTAGATTTGGGACCCTTTTATCAAGACTCTGTCTGACTACTTGGAACATTGACCATAACTTTCTATCCTCTGTCATGCCCTCTCTACCCTTGAAAATATCCCTGAATTCTATTCTCTTCCTTCCTCACTCAGCATGGGCTGCGATCTTTTGAATTAAAGTGCGCCCAATCAATGGAAATCCTTACTTGTTGCCATATCGGCACCGAACTGAAGACCCACCACAGTAATGTGGCTCACACCAGCTCATCCACGGTTGGTGCTGTCTCCAGCCACAACAATTCCAACACAAACCTGACCACCCGCTTGCTCTCACTCACTCAAAGACCCATCTCAGGCCAAAACTTAATCATATGTCACCGCTGCTCGCTGGAAACAAAAAAGGCAGCATTTTAAAATTCTGAAGCACTCCCTTATACCTTCCTCCTCTCACAAATCTGATCAGACCCCCCCCCCCACCCCACAATACAGAATCAGAATTTATTGTTATGAATGTGTCATGAAATATGTTTGTTTGTGACAGCATCACAGTGTGAACATTCATATAAACCACCTTACAAAACTAAATCAAAATAGTGCACGAAAAGTCAAACTGAGGCCGTGACTGGGGTTCATTGATCATTCAGGAATCTGATGGCGGAGGGGAAGAAGCCGTCCTTGTGCTGCTGGGTGCTTGTCTTCAGGCTCCTGTACCTTTTACCCGATGGCAGTAGAATGAAGAGGGCATGGCCTGGGTTATACTCTGAGATATTTGTGCCCCATGGTCATTGATGTCCACAGCTGGAAGGGGATGGGGTTGGGGGGAGCATTCCTTCAGATGCTGTGGTCTTGAGCTCGAAAATTCCTTTTCTAAACCTGTCCACCTGCTTCCTAACAACTCCCTCGTGTTCTAGGCTTTTGGTCACCTGGTCTAATCTTGATTGATGCAACTCAGTGCTTAGTTGTCCTGCAACACACCTTTCCCATTCCTGTTACATCAAAGGTGCTGTGTAAAGGAAATTACTTTCTGATCATAGTAAAACTTTGGATTGAAACGCTTTAAGCCAGGGCATTTCACATCTATGTGTGACATTAATATACGAGTTGTGACTCCATTGGTACCAGCCTTGTACCACTTCCCACAATGTACAATGGTAACAGCTGTCCTTTGTCGGGCTTTAAGTGTTAAGGACAATGAAGCAAATCATGTCTTTTTTATTTCAACTCCCACTGGGAACGCGTATAGTATAATTTCCACCATATCCACACCATTTCAAATAACAGTCTCCACTGTGTGACATGGAAATTAAGCTTTGCAAACATTTATTTAATTTGTTAAGTACCGCATGTCAACAAAAACTATACAGTATATTGTTTGATGAGCAGTTTGGCAGAAGCAATTAATGTTTTGGAAAAGTGCTTTAAACGCATTTTATGCAAACATTTATTTTCAACGACTTTACGCTCATTTTTGTGTCCAGCATGTCAGAGTAGCAGCAATGAAAGTGTTTACTGTGTCCGATGCAGGGAATGCACTGTTATTTATTAAATATCACAGGCTCCCTGTAAAGAAAGACCACAGTACCACACTGGAGGGAATTTGGGTTGGATGGGCCGTCTTATTGTAGTCCATTGCGTAGTTAATCAATTCAACTTGCATGAACAAAAACGTGGAGATGAAACATAAATTATGATTGAAATGACTCCAACTTCTGGTAGAAGCAAACCTCAGTGAGTGGAGAATACTCACAAAACACCTTGTGCATAAAATCTCCTCGGCAGCAAGGACACCAGGCGGCATGGCTCAAGGAACTGTACCCTGTTCACTGTGAGATCCAATAGAATCAAGGCACAATGCTGAGAGACATGAGGCTTCAGCTCACTGAGTCAGGACTGGCTCTTTCAAACAATATTGGTTTCACTCCTAACCCTACAGGGTCCTTCAGACTGCAGGGACCTTCATGGTACCCTGCCTCTTCTGGAATCACCCACCCATCACCCCATTGTCAAGGTGCAGGCTAATCAGCCCTTTGAGACTGGTTTTCCATTCAATAAGGCCACGTCTGATCAGACAGAGTCTTCAAATTCAGTTTCTCTTGACTCACGTTGTCTGAAGAGAGCACACAAAATCATCGAGTACCCCTTCCACCCTGCACACAGCATTTTTCAGCTGTTCCCGTCAGTGAAGAGATATAGGCTGAGGAACAGCTTCTTCCCATAAGCAGTGAGAATGGTGAACGACCAAAGGAACTGCTCACATTAACCATCTGAGACTCTCATATGTACAAGACAATATTTACCTGTATCTATGAATACTTGTCCTGAATATGTATTGTTTGTCTGTATGTGTGTTATGTCTGGCTGTGTGTCTGCATGGTTTTTACCGAGGACTGGAGAACGCTGTTTCTTCGGGTTGACTTGACTTGAATTGACATAAAACAAGTGATAAATGTCAGCATTAATCTGCAATAAAATCAAGAACTAGCTGTGCAAACACACATAAGAGTTTAAAACATAAGAGTTTCAATATAGTACGCAAAGAGCATCAATTAACAAAATTAAACTTTGTAAGCCAGAAACTTATTGATTCCACAATATTGTTTTTGCAAAACCCAATGTGAAATTCAGTCCCAATGCTCAGCTGAATCAATTTCAGCTACCATGGTCCTAGATTTTTAATGCGACAAAGAACACATTTCACACCTTGCTCCATGACGTTGAAGGGAGCTGATTGTTGACTTCAGGAAAGGAAACCAGAGGTGTACAATCCAATGATTATTGGAGGGATCAGAAGTGGAGAGGGTGAGAAAATTTAAGTTATTGGGAGTCACTATCTCAGAGGATATTTCCTGGACCCAATACATCAATGGTATCGTGAAGTAAGCACGTCAGTGCCTCTACATCCTCAGGAGTTTGTGGAGGTTTGGTATGACACCAGTAACCCTGGCAAATTTCTGTAGATGTGTGGTAGAAAGTGTGTTGAGAAGTTGCATCACAATCTGGAATAGGAACACCAATACCCCTGAACATAAAACCCTACAAAAGGTCGTGGACATAGCCCAGGTCATCACAGGTAAAACCCTCCCCACCATCGAGAACATCTACAGGGAACACTGCTGACAGAGAGCAGCAGCAATCATCACGGATTCACCCCACCCGGCACACGCTCTTGTTCTCGCTGCTGCCATCAGGAAAGAGGTACAGGCGCCACAAGACTCGCCCCACCAGGTTCAGGAATCTGGTTTCATTCTGTTAATTTGATGCTCTTTGCACACAGCTCGTCCTTGATTTTATTTTAGATTGATGCTGACATTTATCACCTATTTTATGTCAAGTTAAACTCCCCCTCCAGCATCCGACTCCTCAACAACAAACTCAATCAGGGACTCATTTAAAGGACTCGCACTTGTGCACTTTATTGATTTTTTAAAATTCTCTCTATATTCCACAGTCAGTTTGTTTACATTCATTTTGTTTTGCACTGTCAATACGTGGTAATTCTGCGGTGCCCACAGAAAAAAGAATCTCAGGATGTCGTGTATGTTTTCTGATGATAAATCTAAATCTGAAATAAAAGCACATAGCACTGAAACTCATCACAGCTCAGCAGCTTCTTTGTAGAGAGAAACAATTAATGCTTCAGGTTAAAGATTCCTTGTCAGAAGAGCCCTCAACGTGAAAGGTTATCACTGCTTCCAATGTTTTCTGTTGTGATTTCAGATTTCAGCATCTGGCGTATTTGCATTTTGATTTGAACTAATGTTCATTGAACAAGCAGTTTCGATCTGCACTGTACTACAACCCTCAGAACTCCACCCTGACCTGTTTTGCACATCATCCACAGGAGCATAAGAAGGGCAGAAAGGATCACTGGGGCCTCCCTCCTTCCCCCCCCCCCCACTCCACCTTTGACATGATCCAATGCGATCATTGTTTAGAGGGTTTGCAAAATCATTGAGGACCCCTTCCACCCCGCACAGAGCCTCTTTCAGCTGCTCCCGTCGGGGAAGAGATCCAGGAGGATCAGAGCCAGCACCACCAGGCTGAGGAACAGCTTCTTCACACGGGCAGTGAGAAGCTGAACTGTTCATACATTTTACAATGTATTTTTAAAAAATATTTGTATTTGTATGTATTTATCATTTGTCTGGTTGTGAATTTGCAGTGTTTTGCACCAAGGACCGGAGAACACTGTTTTGTCAGGTTATACTTGTACAATCGGATAATAATAAACTTGTTTCGAACTGACCCTCAGTACATCATCCTGATCTTTACCATATATGACCCTCAGTACACCATTCTGACCTGTACATAACCCTCATTACCCCATCCTGCCATCTACATGACCCTCAGTTCACCATCCTGCCATGTACATGACCTTCAGTTCACTATCCTGACCTGGAAATCAGCTACCATTAATCCAGTGTCACTAGCTCTAAATCCTGGAACTTCTCCCATTGCTGTACAACTCATTCACTTGAAGGACGGCAGTGATTCAAGGAGTATTTCCCTCACCTTCTCAAGGGCCAAGAGGGATGGGGAATAAATGTTGGCCAAGCCAGCAATGTTCGCATACCAAAAATTAATTAAAAACATTCTCCTTGCAATGTCAAAATCTACAGTTGCCAAGACACACGCAGGTGACTGCAGACACCGAAATCTGGAAGAACAAGTAATCTGCTAGAGGATCTCCAGAGAAAGATTGGTTGACGTTTCAGGCCAGAACCCTGACTCAATCCTGATGAAGGATTTCAGCCTGAAACATGGACCACTCTTTTTCTCCCATGGACGCTGCTTGACCTGCTGAGTTCCTCCAGCAGATTGTTTGACCATTGCCGAGAAACGGAAACACGCAGCACTGACATCCTATGCTCTGACACAGGTGCTCTCTGGTTAGTAAGGGATTACGTATGGTGGTATGCGAGTGGAGAAAAAGGTTGAGAACCACTATTCTAGACACACAAGAGTACCATCTCAGTTTGCTTCACTTCTCCTCGGGACAAACCTACCAAATGGAGCACTCCCTCTATGCTGGCTCTATTCTTAGATCTGTACACCATATTCCTGTGGTGATTTCACCACAGTACTGCTCAATGTGGGTAGATATGCATGAAATCCTTCTGCAAACAAAGCCAGTTGTGTTCTACTGGCTGAACTTGGGCATTAATTTGTAATCTAAACTCTGAACTCCAACACCTCACCATTTAACAAATATTCTTCTATTTCTTGTGCAAAAATAAATCAGATCAGGTCAGATTTATTTATTGCCAGAGGTACAGGCATGACATCGCATACCACCTTGAGATTATTTTTCCTGCAGGCCAGGCAAAATTCCCATTGATCAGTGGTGCAGAGAACTGCACGCAATGTACACATGCAAACAATCAAAGAAATGGAAACAAACTATGCAACAAAAAATTATTAAGAGTCCTTTACCAACTTGAAAAATATGGGCTCCGTATTTTCAAAAAGAAACGATATCTATCACGTAATTTATGTTATTTTTTTTAAAGAGGAATACAAGATCTCATCTCAGTACGCCACCTCTGCATCCCCAAATCCAGATCAGACTTCCATGTAATAGCTACACATTTCCTTGAAACAGCTAAAGCCAATTGTAAAAATTCAATTAGATACATGGTTAACCTTAATTTTAAACTAAACATTTTAATATTTCCCAACAGAAATAACATTGGATCCAACGGAAGTTTAACCTTTAACACTTTGTCCAAAAATGCTTTAATTTGTATCCAAAATGACTTAACCTTTGATAAACTGCCAAGTCGAGTGGAAAAAAAAGAACCTATCTCTTTATGACCTCTAAAACATAATTCTGAAGAAATTAAATTAAATCTTTTTTAATTTTTGAGGTGATAAATATAATTGATGTAAAAAATCATATTGCACTAATCTAGATCTTATATGAATAATTTGAACATATTATCTTTACATAACATTCTCCAATCATCTTGATCTATCGTTCTCCCTTAATCATTTTCCTACTTTAATCTTGATTTATGAATATCTATTTTAGGAATTTTCCTTTGAAGAAATTTATACATTTCTGAAACAAATTTATTAATGCCTCCTTTCGTAAGTAAAATTTCTACTTCAGACTGTCTAGGTAATCTTAAATTTTGACCTAATTTATCAATTAAAAAAGCTTTAACCTGATAATAACAAAAAAGGTATTATTTGGAACATTATGTTCTTCTTTCATTCGTCAAAAAGAAATAAAATAACCAGCTTCAAAACAGTCTTCTATTGTTTTAATCTCCATTTGATTCCATATCTTTAAAAACTGATTTTGATATAAAGGTGTTTTACATGAAATCTTACCTTTCCCACCTATCTCATAATCTATTTTGTTCCATAATTCAATTAAATGTTTCAGTACAGATGGGTCCTTATAGCCGATTAATAATTTGGTATTCCGTTTATAAAGAAGTTCTAGTATAAAGTTTTCATCTATTCTATGCCTTCACATATGCCATTGATTTATTCCATCTGCCACGTCCTTGCCCTTAGTCTCTCAGTATACCTCTGAAGACACAGGAGACTCTTCTTACACAGCACCTTCCTTCTTGTGGTTATCACTCAGAGAAAAGCCTCTGTGGCCCTCCCAGGGAACCAGGGAGTACTCTCCATCTTCTTCATCACGGCTAGAGCCTCTGTTGCAATCATGGGGTGTGCCTTTGAGTCTGACTCTCTTTGAATATTGAAGAGCAAAGTGTGAGGAATTTCATTCACCATCAGATTGGGGCCCCATGCACCTTGCTGGATGTAACCCAGCCTTCATATGGGGGACATCAGCACAAGATTAACACTCCCAAAATTGGACCACACAAGAACTGCTTCAGAGGTCAACAGGCATCACAAACTATCAATCATGCCCTGAAGCATTCTGGTGTTTATTTTTAGAATTGTCCTGCATGTGCGTTGCTTGTTTGTATGTGTGTTATATCTGTTTTGCACCGTGGTTCAGAGAACATTGATTTTTTGGCTGTACTTGTGCAATCAGAGGATATATAAACTTGAACTTGAAGTTCTGAACTTTACAAGGCTTCAGCCAAAGGAACAAGTGGAATATATTCGGAGTCTGCACTCCTAGATCCGGACATTCAAGGGACAACATCGTTCTCTTTAAAAGTAGCAAGTTAAAGAAGATACATCAACGTTTCTTCAGCGAATGCACATTGGTGACAGTCACATCAGAGAAGCACAGACTTTACAACACAGGTTTGGGCTTCAATTTAAATTTAGCCATACAGCACAGTAACAGGCCCTTTCGGCCCACGAGCCCATCGCATCCAAATATCCCAATTAACCTCAACCCCTGTACATTTTGAAGGGTGGGAGGAAACAGGACACGGAGGAAACCCACGCAGACATGGGGAGAATGGTACAAAGTCCTGGTTGCTGGCACTGTAACGGAGTTGTGCTGACCGCTAACATCCAAAACCTGAAAACGACTTTATATACTGCTCACTGTTGACCAAAGGCATTGGTGGTGGGGGGGGGAGGGGGTGTGAATGATCCTTTGATGAGATCCCAGTACTCACGTCTCATCTGTAAATGCTATCCCAAAGTACTCCTTCTCCTTCAGGCTGAAGTGCGATGCCACCAAGTCAAGCAGCTCCTTTGCCAAGAGTTTAGGCTGGAAGAGAGAACATACAGGCATCAGCAGAGCCTCGGTCAGCCAGAGACACGGGAAGCAAAATGCTGCAGATGCTACAGCTGAAATCAAATCAAAACACTACTGTGTGTACTTATCCGCACGAGCAGGATCTGCGGGGATGAAGTTGGCGTTTCAAATTTAATGGCCCTTTGCCAGAATCCTTTCACCTCAGACTTTGCTGACCAGATTTAGTAGGATGATTCAAGTTATAGGGCCCTCCATAATGTTTGGGACAAAGATATTTCTCCTTTATTTGCCCTTTATTTGTTCAAGGTTATTTGTGTACCTTTTATACATTGTCTCCTCATTTTAGGACACCATCATGTTTGGTTTAGTGAGGCGGTCATTTGTGAGTACTCATTGGTGAAGGTGCAAGAGGGCCAGGCTGGCTTCTAAACTTTTGGTCACCTTGTAAAGGAGTGAAACAGGGGAGTCTGTAGATGCTGTGATTGTAGTAAAAACACAGAAAATCAATTCTCACCTTTCCGCTTATCATATCCAATTTAGTCTGGACCCCCCCCCCCCCCCAACCTCTCATTCTTCCCCCTTTCTCTCTCAGTCTTTATGGAGATGCCCTCCTACTTTTTGCTTTCACCTTGAGGAAGGGCTCAGGCCCAAAATGTCAGTAAGATGACTTTACCTCCGATGGATGCTGTGAGACCACGCGAGTTCCTCTGGCATTTCTGTGTGTTTTTAATACTATTATAAAGCCTAGACTGCCTTCCTAGCATTATGACTCTATGGTTGGCAGACAGTCAGTGCAGAATCGATGGGCCAAAGTGCCTGTTTCCATGCCATGTCTCCCTATCAGCTAACCCCTTCATCTTCAGAACAGTATCTCTGTTGCAATAAAAAACACAGGTTCAATGTGTTGACTGTTAAAATGCAAAAAACCCCATTTGAACAGAAACATTACAGCACAGTACAGGCCCTTTGGCCCCCAATGTTGTGCTGAGCCATAGAAACCTACTCATCAACAATCAAACCCTTCCTTACCTCATACCAATAACCATCCATTTTTTCTTACATCCAGGTGCCTATCAAAAAGTCTTTAAAATGCCCCTATTGTACCAGCCTCCACCACCACCCCCAGCCATGCATTCCAGGCACCCACTCCTCTCTGTGTAAAAAAAACTTACCCCTGACGTCTCCCCTCAACTGTCCTTCACTCACCTTTAAAAATCTCCTCTGGAATTTAACCTCTCATTAATCTTGTCATTTTGTTTTCTACCACTTGACTTTCTGCAACTTTCGTCCAAAATGGCAGCAGAGAGTGATGTCTTTTTTATTCCACCTGGATAGCACGCACAATTAAGATTATCTCAGGACCCGTGACAACAAACTAAACCACAAGTCAGAATCAGATGTATTGTCATGTCTTGAAATGTGTTGTTTTGCATCACAAGGCGCAACATTACTATAAATTACAGTTCCATAAATAGAAGATTTAAAAAACAAAAAAAAATAGTGCAAAAAGAGAAAAAGTGAGTCCATGGATCATTGTCCATTCTGAAATCTGATGGCGGAGGGGAAGAAGCTGTGTTTGTAACACTGAGTGTGCGTCTTCAGCCTCCTGTACCTCCTTCCTGATGGTAGCAGTGAGAAGAGAGCACGGGGTGAAACATGGCAGTCTGTGGACACGGTGATTGTAGTCAAAACGCAGAAATGCTGGAAGAACTCAGCAGGTCTCACAGTGCCCATAGGAGAAGGGAGGCCTCAGGCCCAGAACGTCGGAAGTGTACCTTTACTGCTAGAGGTGCTTCGAGACCAGCTGAGTTCTGCAGCATTTCTTTGCTTTGAGAAAAGGCCTTGGCCTGGGTGGTTGAGGGTCCTTGATGATGGCGGCTGCTTTTGTGAGGTTCTGCCTCTCTTAAAATCTCGAACAGTGGTTTTAATTTCAAGTGGATGTTGCTTTAATTAGTGTCACAAGGAGTTAGTTGGAGCCTATGCACAGGGCTTCAACCTAAAAGCAATGGGGGGGGGGGGTTTACTGGTCCAAGATGGTGGCACAACAGCTGCCCGCAGTGGCCTCTCTGGACCCCACGCTACTGTAACTTCTTAGGTCAGGCACCAGGCACAATTTTTAATTGGAACAAATGGACGTTAGAGCATCGTGAGACATTGTTATGAAGGAAATCGTCAAGCAATAACCAACGTTCGGGAAGGGGCTACAAGGCTACGCAGCCTCGTCTGCTGTGGGGACCCAGCCTCTGCCTTGGGGACAAGGCCTCAATCCGCGGCATTGCTTGGAGCTGGTGGCCGAGTTGGGGACGTCTTGCCGTGCTCTGTGGAGGGTGTGCCGTGGCATCCGGAGCGCCTGTATCACGTGCCTGGTTTGGGAGTTCTGGAGGTGGTGCCGTCTTGGATTGTGGGGCCCTGTGGCGGACGTTGAGGCCGGTTGAAGAGGTCATGCATGGAGGCTGGTGGCATTGCAGTGGGGGGGGGGGGGGTGTGGCCACACACATCCTCATGCAGTCTTCTTCTTCCTTCTGGCATTTGGGTGGTGTCGAAGCTTTCAGGCTCCTGTGCATTGTGAACTATGTGATGGTTTCTTTACTCAAACGACCAGACTTTTAATATCCAGAGTCTATTAGATTAAAACTTGTCTCTACTGTGCCCATTGTCTAGTTTTTTATTAATTACTGGTGTTTGCCCTCTTTCATTCACTTTAAGTCACTTTGTGTAGGTTGTCGTCTCGTAGTTTTTTTTTCTTTTTGTCCTGCGTAGTAATGGTGTTGTCTTGTGTTGCCGCACGCTGTTTTTGTGTATTCTTCTGTCATTTTATCTAGCACCATGGTTTAGAGGAACCTTGTCTCGTTTTTTTTTTACTGGGCCCTGCATTTGCAGTTTGGCTTTAAAATTACAAAAAAAAAGCTTCGAACTTGGGAAGATTTCTGTTCAGAACCTCTCAGATACAAGGGGTGGGAGTGTACATTAGGTACACTTGCAGAAAGGATTTACTTCTAAGGCACACTCATGAATTTTCCTCAAATTTCATTCCTGCTAAGTCCTTGAGCATCCTCTCTCCGCTTTTACCAATGATCTTGAAATGGTGACAACCCTTGCCCACCGATCATTTAATCCCAAACAATAATTGACTTCATCAGAAATTCAACTGGCCCAAGAAATCCATTCAATTGATTTGTTGGTGCAGTTAAAAGGAAATCAGCACAGCCGATATTTAATTTGTGAGTTCACTCAAAGCAATTGCTGAGTTTTCAGCTCCAAGAGTCCAGCGTCCTGAAAAGGGTTGAGCCGTGCTTTTCCCCTCTGGTCTGTGGATGGTTGTGACTTTAAGTAAAATATCAGAAATAGTCTAGACACCATTAGGGAGGAAAGGCATCCTTTTAATCAAAATAAATGCTCTCTGATTCTTTTCTTCCAATATATATGCAGGAAATTGCAAAACCACTGATAAGGACAGGTTAAGCCGGACGCGGAGGCTGCAGATATTAAAATGCTTTCTGAATTGGAATGAATTGGCCTCTGCTACTGGGAGAAGGAGATCTTTGAAAACACATAGGACTGTGTCAACCGGAGATACTGGGGAAACTCAGCAGGTCTTGTAGCATCCATATTTCTTCCTTTCTTTGGCTTGGCTTCGCGGACGAAGATTTATGGAGGGGGTAAATGTCCACGTCAGCTGCAGGCTCGTTTGTGGCTGACAAGTCCGATGCGGGACAGGCAGACACGGTTGCAGCGGTTGCAAGGGAAAATTGGTTGGTTGGGGTTGGGTGTTGGGTTTTTCCTCCTTTGCCTTTTGTCAGTGAGGTGGGCTCTGCGGTCTTCTTCAAAGGAGGTTGCTGCCCGCCGAACTGTGAGGCGCCAAGATGCACGGTTTGAGGCGATATCAGCCCACTGGCGGTGGTCAATGTGGCAGGCACCAAGAGATTTCTTTAGCAGTCCTTGTACCTTTTCTTTTCTGTCACGGTGGCCAGTGGAGAGCTCGCCATGTAACATGATCTTGGGAAGGCGATGGACCTCCATTCTGGAGACGTGACCCACCCAGCGCAGTTTGATCTTCAGCAGCGTGGACTCGATGCTGTCGACCTCTGCCATCTCGAGTACTTCGACGTTAGGGATGAAAGCGCTCCAATGAATATTGAGGATGGAGCGGAGACAATGCTGGTGGAAGCGTTCTAGGAGCCGTAGGCGATGCCGGTAGAGGACCCATGATTCAGAGCCGAACAGGAGTGTGGGTATGACAACGGCTCTGTATATGCTAATCTTTGTGAGGTTTTTCAGTTGGTTGTTTTTCCAGACACTTTTGTGTAGTCTTCCAAAGGTGCTGTTTGCCTTGGCGAGGTCAAGATATATTACCGACATTTCAGGCCTGAGCCCTTCTTCAAGGTGTGAGTAAAAGTCCTAAAATCTGAACTGCTCAGGGATTGGGTCAGTTCAGATTTTCTGGATTCTTAGGCAGTACTTTTAAAATTCAAAGTTAAGGTAAATTTTGATAGTTCATTAACAAAACATCTGTTCATATAAAATACAAAGTACAAAAAAAAACCAAATGAATGTTTTTTCTTGCCTTTCCACGACTTCAGCCGGGTCACTTGTTGCCGCTGTGCATCTGTGGCGCTTACGCACACGCATGCAAAAGCCAAGAGTTTTCGAGAAATCCAGATACTCAGGTGGCCCGGGTTTCAGGCATCTAGATTTTTGAACTTTTACTGTATATCTGGGAGAGTGCGGGAGACAGTGGTCTAGTGCGTGTTGGTGGGGTCGTGGTCAAGGGGTAAAGGTATGAGGAGGGAACTGAGAGCTAGTGTCTGGCCTCTTGCAAGGTAGAGGTCAGTCTGCCAGACCACTACAGCACTCCTTTTGTCTGCAGGTTTAATGACAAGGTTGGGGTTGATGAGAAGAGAGAGGTTCCTGTCGAAACATCGATCATTTTCCCCTCGGTGAGCGTTCCTCTGAATCCCATTTCCTCCACTGCCCTGTAACCTTCTCTCTCTAACATGCCCCTCAATTCTGCCCAAGTCTGCTACCACTCACACATACGAGGGCTGTGGACACCTTTGGGAGATGGGAGGAAACCAGAACACCCGGGGGAAACCCAGGGAGAACATGCAAACTCCACAAGGTCACCATTTGTAGTTGGAATCAAACCTAGATGGCTGGAACTGGGAGGTGTTTATGATCAGTTTGATGTTTTTATGGGCCCAGATTTATTTAGTTTAGTTACTGAATTTGAGTTACCCAAAATGTACAGTGGGATTTGCCCTCTGCCTTTGCAGCAATACCCGGAACTCTATCTGCACGTCCATTCCCCGTTGAGTTCCCGTACTGCTGCATCTGTTCCTCGTGTTCGTCATACTGCCGGGGAAACATTGCTGGTATTGCCAAGTATGGTTCAGTGGTTAATTGATCATCTCAGAGTCTGAGGAGTCTGCCTTCACATTCCACTCTAGACCAACATTCAAAAAACTCCCGCCTCCCCCCACTTCACTGATCGTGGACAGGGTTCGTCATAGGAGGACTTTTGGTCCATCTGGTACAGGGTGGCTTAGAAGAAGCAATCCCATCAGTCCCCCTCCCCTTGCTCCCCTGTATCTCTGAAACTTACTTTCTATCTTTCTCTACACACACACACATTCATCCACACATAGACCCACCCACTCACCCACACACACACTCACAAAGACAAATAAGCACAATCCCCCACCCCTCCCCCCACACAAATACCCATCACTGCTTCTTTTCCCATTCGCCCACATCCATGAGGGGAGGGGGGATTGAAGAGTGTGTAGCCGGGGTGGGATAAATTTGTTAATATGCTGGTTACTTTTCCAGTGGGAATTATGTTGGAGTCGTGTGTGTGTGTGTGTGTGTGTGTGTGTGTGTGTGTGTGTGTGTGTGTCTGTGTGTGTGTCTGTGTCTGTGTGTGTGTGTGTGTGTGTGTGTGTGTGTGTGTGTGTGTGTGTGTGTGTGTGTGGGTGTGTGTGTGGGTGTGTGGGTGGGTGCAAGTGTGTGTGTGTGGGTGTAGGTGGGTGAGTGCGTGCGGGTGGGGGTGGGGGCGGGCGTGGGGGCGTGGGGGTGGGGGCATGGGGGTGGGGTGGGGGAAGGGGCGTGGGGGTAGGGGCATTGGGGTAGGGGTGTGTGTGTGTGGGTGTGTGTGTGTGGGTTTGGATGTGTGTGGGTGTGGGGGATGTGTGTGAGTGTGTGTGGGTGTGTGTGAGTGTGTTTGCGTGGGTGGGTGTGGGTGTGTGTGGATGTGTGTGGGTGTGGGTGTGTGTGTGGGTGTAGGTGTGTGTGTGGGGTGTGTGTGTGGGTGTGTGTGGGTGTGTTTGTGAGTGTGTGTGTGTGGGTGTAGGTGTGTGGGGTGTGTGAGTGAGTGTGTGTGGGTGTGTGAGTGTGTGGGGGTGTGTGTGAGTGTGTGGGGGTGTGTGTGAGTGTGTGGGGGTGTGTGTGAGTGTGTGGAGGTGTGGGTGTGTGTGTGTGTGGGGTGTGTGTGTGTGTGGGGTGTGTGTGAGTGTGTGGGGATGGGGGTGTGAGTGGGAGTGTGTGTGTGTGAGGGAGTGTGTGGGGTGTGTGAGTGTGGGGTGTGAGTGTGTGTGTGGGGTGTGTGTGAGTGTGTGTGGGGTGTGAATGTGTGTGGGGTGTGAGTGTGTGTGTGGGGTGTGAGTGTGTGTGTGGGGTGTGAATGTGTGGGGGTGTGTGTGAGTGTGTGGGGGTGTGGGTGTGAGTGGGGGTGTGTGTGTGTGAGGGAGTGTGTGGGGTGTGTGTGTGAGTGTGTGTGGGGTGTGTGTGTGTGGGGTGTGTGTGGGGTGTGAGTGTGTGGGGGTGTGGGTGTGAGTGGGGGTGTGTGTGTGTGGGGTGTGTGAGGGAGTGTGTGGGGTGTGGGTGTGAGTGGGGGTGTGTGAGTGTGTGTGGGGTGTGTGTGAGTGTGTGTGGGGTGTGAGTGTGTGGGTGTGAGGGAGTAGACTGCTATTTCATAAGCAAGGCGATGCAAGGTTACCATGGGGAACCGGGAATGTAGAGCTGATGACAGTCAGATCTTATTAAATGAAAGAGCAAGCTCAAGGGGCTGTGGCCCCCCTTTCCTGTATGAAGAAGGGAAATCTGAGTACTATCTCACTCTACACAGCCTGAGATTTGATTTCACTCAGAACGAGAATTGGTTTCTCTCTTTTCCTTCTGAAAAACCAAAAGTGCCTGTTGATTCTGGTTAATATGATGAACTCCCACTATTTGACTTGCTCACAAAACAAGATGAAGGAGCTGGGACTGGTCTAGGTGGAGCTAGTACTGATGCGGAGGTATCTAACCCAAGGACAGTGATGGACCAGCGGGGAGCTTGGTGGCTGAAGGTTGGCGACTTGGGGGTCAAAGGGGTCACACCGGGCTGCGGGCTGCTGGAGGCTGGCTCACGGGAACCAGGCATCGGGCGCAGGATTCGAGGGTGCCGAGGGCAAGGAGGGCTCCCAAAGGGCTGAAGGCTTCCTCATTGCGTGGGAGGATTGGATGTGGACCCGGGTTACCGGTGGTTGGGACTGAACTGAGGCTGCGGAAGCGCTGGAGGCGATCCACAGGCACTCAGTGACTCTGAAGGGATTCCTTTTTGCTTCTCGATCCCTTGCTGTAAGGGGCACCGCACCGGGCAATGCTAAAGGTGAATCTTTAAAGGCCTTATGTTAGACTCAAGTCAGTTTTGTGTAATATTACGTTTCTGTTATATTACATGACAATAAATAGGATCTGATCTGATTTTTAGCTCTCAGTGAAAATCTTTGTAATGATGTAAATACTTTTAAATTATCAGAATTTTTAAAAGAATTTGTACTTTGCAGTACTCAAATCCCATTTTTCAAAAGTATAGGATTATCTTTTCCAGGGGAGTGTCATGCTCTAATTATAAATGCAAATGGCTTCCAATAGATTTAATAAGAGGTTTGAATTTAAAGTTTTTAAAGCTTTTCACTTTCAGCAAAACCTCGTGTTTTCGTAGCCAGGAGCAGAATTCAATCCCTTTTTTAACCAGCTAATTTGTACACAGAAATACTTCAATACCTTACAATATGGATTTTAACTTATCGTTGCAGAACACAGAACAAGAGCTCAGGAGATGACTTGCAAAATGTATAATTTTTGTCTTTCTGCCAGAGATCGCAAGTGATCTACTCAACTTGTTCCCCACTGGTCTTTTTTAACCTTATAATCATTTAATTAGAAAATTGTGCGAAAGGAGAAGAGATCTCCCCTAAAGGCCTGCAGGTGCCAAAAATCTAAAATAAATACAAAAAAAAGGCAGGGAGCATTCAACATGTCAGGCAGAGTCCGTGGAGAGGGAAACAGTTAATGTCCCAGGTTGAATAACTTTCAGAAATGTTCCTCTCTCTATGGATACTGTTCTTTTATAGTTTCTTCAAATGTGGTTAAAATGATCTGAACTCAGGAGGCAACATTTGGTTTGGAGATACCAGATCAAATCCCAGCACAATGGAACAAATAACATTCAACTTATCGCATGTCACAGCCACGTGGATAGGAAAGATTGAGAGGCCAATGGGCCAAGCACAGGCAAGTGGGACCAGCTCAGGGGGACCACTTGGTTGCCGCAAATAGGCTGGGACGTTTCTGTGCTGGAAAACTCCATGATTCTAATCCACTAACCAGCCCGTCTTTGATATATGGGAGAGCGCACACGGTCATTCGGAGACCATGCCAATGCCACATTCACAGCATCGGAGGTCAGGGTTCAACTCAGGTCACTGGAGGCTGTGCTCTACTTGTGAAAAGTACATTGCAGGGCTGCATGGAAAGGAGGAGGGGAATGGCACGATTGAGATTGTGGTCCTGGGAGCTGGCATGTTCCTGATGGGTTGGACGGCCTCCTTCTAGATTACAGCTATTATATAGAGGATACAGAGCTTTGTCTGCCCAATCTCTCCTGGAGGGGCAATGCCACATCTTAGGAACCAATCTGGTGAACTTCCGCTGCATTCCCAGTCTTGCAAGTGGAAGGGAGGCCAGGCCTGTGGACCATATTCTAGCTGCAGCCTCACCATGGCCCAGGATCATTGGAGCAAGGCCCCTGAGAGCTTTTGGTTATCATGAGGCAGCTTTCACATTCTGAATATTGAAAGGTGTGGACAGAGTAGACGTAGAGAGTTTGTTTCCCACGATGGGAGAGTCCAGGACAGAGATGCGGAGGAATTTCTTCAGCCAATCTGTGGAATTTATTGCCACAGGCGGTTGTGGAGGCCAGGTCATTGGGTGTTTTTAAGGCAGAGATTGAGAGGTTCGTGATTAGCCAGGGCACCATAGTTATGGGAAGGAGGCCGGGCAGTGGGGCTGAGTGGGGAAATGGATCAGCTCATGATTAAATGGTGGGGCAGACTCAATGGGCTGAATAGCCTATATCTGCTCCTATGTCTTATCTCCATCTTAAAAACAGTTTCAGAGACTGAGAGAAGAAATCTTGTGAAAGAGAGAGGGAGTTGTGAAAGCTGGCTCCCAGGACCCACATTACATGTGTGTATTTAAAGCAGAGACTGATGAGTTTTTGATTATAGGGTATTAAAGGTTACAGGCAGTGGGGCTGAGAGGAAAATTGGATTGGCTCATGATTGAATGGGTGGGCAGATTCAATGGGCTGAATGGCCTATTTCTGCTCCTGTGACTTATGGGAACTTGCTTTGCACAAACTGGCTGCTCGTTTCCCTCACTACAAAAGTGGCTCTTCCTCAGATGAGGATGTCTGAAGAAATACCCAGTCCTTCTCCATCCTCAAACCTATGGCCTTCAGTTGAGAGGAGCCTGCACTTTTCAGATTTCAGGTCCACAGGCATTTAAATTACATTATTCGCCAAAGTTCCTCAGTGGGACACCTCTGTTTTAACATGCAAGAGTTCAAAGTCTTATTTGCTCCTTTGATTGCAATCTTCAAACATTTCTCGATGCTGTGATTCGACGTTGTTGAAATGCGGCTCTGCCAAGGGAACCAGACGTGGCGATGCACGTCAATCATTTATCTTTAAAATAAAAGACTTCAAATTCAATTTCAATCAATTGTGGACTCCATCTGCGTTACAGACAAACCTCAATAAACCACAGAATACTGGCAGGCAATCCTTTAGGATTCAGAAAGGGCCACTAGTTCCCAGCCTGGATATTATCAATCACCGAGAGAAAAATCGCTTTCTTTGTTCCTCGAGAAATGATGTTACATATTGTCACTTCAATCAGAGTGAAGGAGATGGTTCCACCTCAGTGAAATCCTGCTGACAGCTCCCAATAAGAAAGCATAACCAGCTTTTGTTGCTGTCACAGGATTAAAAAATAGCAGAATTTGAATGCATTATGTTTGTCACATGTTCAATTTTTGATGCTCGTCAACACTTCAGAAGGAAAGAATAGATCAGATTATTATTGAGGAAAGATTGCAGATTGCGGTGGTGCAGAGGGGCGTGGGAGAACTTGTACGTGAATCGTAAAATGTTAGTTTGCAGGTAAAGCAGTTAATCAGTCGGGCGAATGAGCTGTGAGAGGGATTGAATTTCAGAGCAGGGAGGTTCTGCTGCAGCTGTACGGGGTGAGGCTGGTCTCCTTACTGGAGAAAGGGTGGATTGGCTTTGTAGGCGGTGAAGAGGAGGTTCACCAGGTTGATTCCAGAGATGAGGTTTAAAATGCACCAAGGCGTGAAAGTGATGGAAATTCTCACCTTCGGAAAAGGAGCCAAGATCCGAGGCCAGAGGTGGAAAACACAGCTTAACGCTAGCTGAAGGAAAAGTCCCAGCTCTTGTGTTGGACCAAGTTTCATCAGGGACAAAAATAATCTCAGCCTCACGAGAATTGGTATCCCTTTGTTAACTGTTCATTTTCCACAGTCAGCTCTTTGGGTGAGATTATCCAGTAAAAGCTGGTCTACAACCCACTGGGAACGGGGAGGGCAGTGGCCAAATTCATTTCACTTTGGATCACTGGCAGAGACTGTTATCTCATTAGTCTGGGGTGGATCGTAGATTCCAATGGGAAAAGGAGGCAGCTCCAGATTGCAGTCTCGACAAACTCATTACAGGAGGCAGTGTGGAGAAATGTCTGCACATTCTGTCCTTGTTTCTCAGGGCCACTGGGATTTGTTAAAAAATTTACTGCATCCTTTCAATCAATAAATATTTTATTCTATATTCTAGTTTGTGCTTTGCCCTTTTCCCCTTTGAAGCCAGAACCACACAGGAAGCTGTAGACACTGCAATCGACAGTAGAAAAAAAATCTGCTGGGGAAAAGAATGATCGATCTTTCGGCTTGGGTCCCTGCATTAAGACTTAAAATATTGAACTTTACAACACATTCCAGGTCCTTTGGTCCATGATGTTGTGCCAACTAATGTGTACCTAAAATAAACCAAACTCTCCCTGCCTCGTAATCCTCTATTTTCTGCCATCCAAGTGGATGTCTAAGAGTTTGTTAAATGCCCCTAATATTCCAGCCTCCAGCACCACCCCTGGCAAGGGATTCCAAGCCCCCATAATTCTCTGCGTAAAAAAGTCTTACCCCGACATCTCCGCTAAATGTCCCTCCCTTCACTTTGTACATCACAGTTAACGTAGTGGTGAGTGCAACGCTGTTACAGCGCCAGCCACCTGGGTTCCAATCCAGTGCTGTCTGTAAGGAATTTGTATGTTTTCCCTGTGACCTGCATGGGTTTTCTCCAGGTGCTCTGGTTTCCTCCCACCCTTCAAAATTTGCAGGGTTGTAGGTTGATTGGGCGTAATTGGGCGGCACAGGCTCATGGGCCTGTTTGATGCTATATGTCGAAATTAAAATTAGATGTCCTCTGGTGTTTGCTACTCCCGCCCTGGGAAAATGTTTTTGGCTGTCTGCCTTGTTGATGCCTCTCATTATCTTGTAGACCTCTATTCAGTCTCCTTTCATCCTTCTTCACTCCAGAGAAGTCCCAGCTCTGTTTACCTTGCCTGGTAAATCTCCTCTGCACCTTCTCCACACCTTCCACATCCTTCTGTAATGAGGTGTCGAGAACTGAACACAATACTCCAAGTGTGGTCTCACCTGAGATTTATAGAGCTGCCTTGATGAAGGTTTCCAACCTAAAGCATTGGCCATTCTCCCCCACCCTCCGTATGCCTGCTTAACCTGCTGGATTGGGTTTTGCTCCTCTTTGAACATGCCGTTCCCGCAATTCTCACCTTGTATGCACACAATGGGCTGAAGGGCTGCATTGCAGCTTGTCTGTCAGGGCTCTGTGTTGCCACAGTTGTACATTCAGGGATCTAATTGCACAGGAAGGCAAACACTGCAAAAACAGGCTGCACTTCTCCATCAAGGGAAAAAGATGAAGAGAAGGTTTACCAGAATGTTACCTGGGTTTAAGCATCTAGAGTATAGGGAGAGATTGGACAGATTAGGTCTTTATTCTTTGGAGCGTAGAAGGTTGAGAGGGGATTTGATAGAAATATTTAAGATTATGAAAGGGATAGACAGAGTGGATGTGGATAGACTATTTCCATTAAGAGGAGGAAAGATTAAAACAAGAGGACATGAGTTAAGAATTAAGGGGCAGAGGTTTAGAGGTAACATGAGGGGGAACTTCTTTACTCAGAGAGTGGTAGCCGTGTGGAATGATCTTCCGGGAGAAATAGTGGTGGCGGAGTCAATTGTATTATTTAAGAAAAGGTTGGACAGGTATATGGATGAGAAGAAGATGGAGGGTTATGGGCACTGTGCAGGGAGGTGGGATTAGAAAGGGGTGTTTGGTTCGGTGCGGACTAGAAGGGCCTAATGGCCTGTTTCCATGCTGTAATTGTTATGTTATATGTTAAGGGAGGCATGACTTTTGATATCAATCCAGATTAAACTGGTTGACCCTGTTATTAAATGTTTTCTTTCACCAGAGCATTCAATCGGGAGTAAAGCACAAAGTGCAGCGGGTCAAGCATGTGTGGAGGCAGAGGGATGGAAAACATTTCGGGGCGAGACCCTGCATCAGGATGGCCAGTATATTGAAGTGAGGCCAGGGGTTGGATCCAGGGGAGAGGGTTCCACCTAATGGCCCCTGCCTCACCCGGCCCCATCACCTTTTTATACTGGCTCTCCCCCATCCACACTGCCCCTTCCTCTGCCTCCACAGATGCTGCTTGACCTGCTGAGTTCCTGCAGCAGTCTGATTTTTGCTTCCATTTGTTGATCCCATTCTTGCCCAGTCTTGAGCTTCACGATTGAGGGTGCTGGAAGCAGCTGGTATCACTGCCTCAAATCTCCAGGGGTTCCATATTCTCTACATTTGGAGGAGTTTGTTCATCCTTCCTTGGCATCTTCATCTTTCTTCCCAAGTCCTGAAGATCGCTAGACAGTTATTGATCATTTATCTACCCATAAGGGTCAAATGAACTAGATGGGGAATGAAGGAAAACAGGAGAGGGAGAAGATTGCTGGGATACAGGAAAGAGGGAATAGAACTTATGGGTTATCTGCTCAGAGACAGCACTGATCATAGTGGGCCGAATGGCCCCTTTCTGTGTCGCAGTGAGTCACAAGTGGCAACAATTGCACAGCTGCCTCTCCAATGCAACTTCACTCCCTTGACTCAAAATTGGCTTATTTGTGAAATATCTCAGAGGTACATTTCTGTAGCACCTTTCACAACATCACCATTCTCCCACAGTCAATGAAGGCATAGAACATTACAGCACAGTACAGGCCCTTCGGGCCACGATGTTGTGCAAACCTATATACACCTTTAAAAAAATCCATACCTCATAACCCTCAATTTTTGTTTCATCCATGTGTCTTAGAGTCTCTTAATTACCCTAATTTTCCAGCCTCCACCACCACCCTTGACAAGGCATTCCAGGCACCCACAACTCTCTGTGTTAAAGAACTTACCCCTGACGTCTCTCTGACACCAAAGGTGTGTCTAAAACTCCCTGAAAATGAAAATGCATTGGTATCCTTGCCTACATAGGTCGAGGCAGGGAGAACAAAACTTGGGATGTCCACGTAACAGCTGTACAAACCACTGTACAAACCATTGCCCAGGTCAGGTCACCACATTACAGGAAGGACGTGGCGGCAATGGAGAGAGTGCAGAGGAGACTCAGAAGGTGTTGCCTGGAATGGAGGGCTGTGGTTATAAGGGGAGATTGGACAGGCTGGGTTCATTCCCATTGGAATGTAGGAGGCTGAGGGGGTGACATTATAGAGGTTTATAAAACTAGGTGGGACGAACGTAAGGATAGGGAGTCGGCATCTTTTTCCTTGGGCATGGGAGGGCTTGAGGTTAGGTTCATTTAGAATTAAATTTAGTCGTACAGCACAGTAACAGGGCCTTCTAGCTCATGGTGCCCAATTACACCATACTCCAGGTACGTTTCAAACAGTGGGATGAAACTGGAGCCCCCGGGGAAAACCCATGCAGACATAGGGAGAATGTACAAACTCCTTACAGACAGTGCGGGACCTGTACCCCAGTTCTGATCCCTGGTGCTGTAACAGCATCACGTTAACTGCTAGGCCAACCACGCTATTAGAGGGGAGAAATGTAAAGGAGATCTGAAGGATACGTTTTTCACACCGAGGGTGGCGAATATCTTGAATGAGTGGCCAGAGGAGGTGAATGCGATTGCATTGGGTAAAGGGTATTTGGACAAGTACTCAGGTAGGAAATGAATAGAGGGACAAAGGCCTAATGCAGGAAAGCAGGATTCGAATAGAAAGATATCATGGGCAGCCTAGAATGGATGGGCTGAAAGGCCTTATTTCAATGCTGTCTCATCGTAAGTACTGTCTCTACCACAATTCAGCAGCTGATTTGTGCACATCATGTTGATAACTCTGTGGTAGTTTATTCCAGATAAACAGACGCTGGCCTAGATTTTAGGGGGGAGAAGTGGCCTGTTCTCCTTTGCTGCACAGCAGTCTCTCCATCCTTCCAAGGGAGCAGATGGAGCCCTGTATAAATGGTCATTGTGCCGGCAACGCCACACTGCACTGCTGCCTTGGCCCAGATTCCAGGGCCCAGCTGGTCGAGGCAGGGCTCGAACCCTCAACATTCTGGCTTAGGAGCGTGATCCACATGACTGTGCTTCAGGAGATCAGGGCTAGAACACTCCCAAAGGTGAGAACCCCAGGCAGTGAACATTAGGTGGCCATGATGCTGATAACTATATCCAACACACTATAGCAAGGCACTGGCTAACCAAGCTAGTCCTCTTTGGCTGCGTTTCGTCAACCTTTCCTCTCCTTTTACCTGTCCATGTCTTTTAAATATCATATCTATGCCCCCCCCCTTCCCTCGGCAGCTCGTTCCGCACCTCCGCCTCCCTCTGTGTGAAGAAGGTTCAACCTCAAGTCCCTTTTAAATCTTGCCCCTCTCTCTTTAAAGCTGTGTGCTCTGGTTTTAGATTCGCCTATCCTGGGACTCTTTACCTTCTCCATGTGCCTCATGATGTATAAACCTCTTTCGGTCCCCACTCAGCCTCCGACCCGCCAGATAAAACAACCCACGTTAGGGGCAGCATGGAGAGCATAGCGGCCAGCATAACGCTGTTACAGCACCAGCAATCGGGACTGGGGTGTCTGAATCCCAAGCTGTCTGTAAGGAGTTTGCACGTTCTCCCCATGTCTGCGTGAGTTTTCTCCAGAGGCTCCGGATTCCTCCCATCCTTCAAAAACATTGCAGGGGTTGTAGATCAATTGGGTGTAACTGGGCGACACGGCTCGTGGGCCGAAAAGGCCTGTAACCCTGCTGTTTTAATTTGTGCAACCCTCTATTCCAGGCAGCGTCCTGGTAAATCTCTTCTATCCTATTCCAAAGCCTCCACATCCTTCCTCAAAGGTTTCTTTTATTGTCACATGTTAATACATTAATATAATGTACACGATAGATTTCAACTTTTGTCTGCTGTAAGGCAAAGAAAGATTTGCCATGAGCATGGCTGAGTGCCCCTAATAGGGTCGAGATATCTTCCTCCAATCATTTAAAGTGAAACTCCCTGTAGATGTTAACAAATCCAAAACCTTGACCACACACAAAATATGGAAGGAGATCTCGGCTGCACCATTTCATCGGATGCAAGGATCGACAACAGACTCGGCAAGGCAAATAGCGCCTTTGGAAGACTACACAAAAGAGTCTGGAAAAACAACCAACTGAAAAACCTCACAAAGATTAGCGTATACAGAGCCGTTGTCATACCCACACTCCTGTTCATCTCCGAATCATGGGTCCTCTACCGGCATCACCTACGGCTCCTAGAACGCTTCCACCAGCGTTGTCTCCGCTCCATCCTCAACATTCATTGGAGCGACTTCATCTCCAACATCGAAGTACTCGAGATGGCAGAGGCCGACAGCATTGAATCCACGCTGCTGAAGATCAAACTGCGCTGGGTAGGTCACGTCTCCAGAATGGAGGACCATCGCCTTCCCAAGATCGTGTTATATGGCGAGCTCTCCACTGGCCACCGTGACAGAGGTGCACCAAAGAAAAGGTACAAGGACTGCCTAAAGAAATCTCTTGGTGCCTGCCACATTGACCACCGCCAGTGGGCTGATATCGCCTCAAACCGTGCATCTTGGCGCCTCACAGTTCGGCGGGCAGCAACCTCCTTTGAAGAAGACCGCAGAGCCCACCTCACTGACAAAAGGCAAAGGAGGAAAAACCCAACACCCAACCCCAACCCACCAATTTTCCCCTGCAACCGCTGCAATCGTGTCTGCCTGTCCTGCATCGGACTTGTCAGCCACAAACGAGCCTGCAGCTGACGTGGACATTACCCTATTTTGTGTGTTGCTAAAAAAAAATTAATGCCCCTCTGTTTTAGTGGTTGATCCTGAGGTTTCATGCCCTCTTTCCCCACTAGGAACCTCAGTGCTGTGAACTCATCACAGGAATTCAGAGCGGATCAGTTCAGCAAACTACTGCAAGAACTCAGCAGGACAGGCAGCATCCATGGAAGCAGAGGAGTGTTCGATGTGGATGGGAGAGAGCCAGTATAAAGAGGTGATGGGAAGGGGCGAGGCAGGAGGTGATAGGTGGAACCCTCTCCTGTGCCACCACTCTCTCTCCTCTTCATACTGGCCATCTCTTCTCCCTACTCTATCCTGATGCAGAGTTTCGACAACAAACGTTGCCCCTCCCTCTGCCTCCACACGTGCGGCTCGACCCGCTGAGTCCCTCCAGCACTTTGGGTTTTTCTGCAGGCTCCAGCCTCTGGTGTGTGCACAGAATCAGTGCCTCGTTTGTGAAATCCTTTTAGACTGTTGATTGAATTAATATCTGGGTCAAAACAGAGTCAACAAGTTTAATCAGGCTTCATATCCAAAGACCCACCTCCCGCTGACATCTAGGGGCAGGATAGAAAAGTGCAGCTTGTCGGTGTGGAACCTGCCCCAGATGTCCCTGAGCTGAAATAGGTCATGGACATCCTCAAGCGTGAGCTTTCATTTCACTTTAGGTTTTGATGGTGAAATTCCTCTGTGGGGAATGTTGTGAGCAGATCCAGTTTACAAGAGGGCATAGAAATGAAACGCAGCGACCATACGAAGACAGCAGTGGCCTCAGGGCGCCAGAGACCCCGGTTCAATCATGTCCTCAGGTCCTGGCTGTGTGGAGTTTGCATGTTCTCCCTGGGACTGGGTGGGCTCTCCCCCCCTCCCCCCGCCCAAGGTGCTCCAATTACCTTCCACATCCCAGATCCACAACCACGGGTCAGAGGGTTAACTGGTTGCTGTAAATTATTCACAGTGCTTAGAATCGGGGCAATTAAAAATAGGATTAATGTAATCCTACAGTTTTGACTCGTAGTTAACGCCAGCGACTGAGACTGGGGTTCGAATCCGGCCCTGTCTGTAAGGAGTTTGTACGCTCTCCCCGTGTCTATGTGGGTTTTCCCCAGATCCTCTGGTTTCCTCCCACCGTTTGAAACGTACCAGGGATTGTAGATTAATTGGGTGGCACGGTCTCATGGGCCAGAAGGGCCTGTTTACCATGCGGCATGTCTACATTTAAATTTGAAAATAAAATGGGTGTGTGACATCAGCACAGACTCACTGGGCTGAAGGGACTGTGTTTGCGTTGCATCTCGAGGACATTTTGAAACAAAATTGAATGACCTACTTCTAGTGGATAATAGTCAAAATTTCCAACCCAAGCTTTTCCTTGTGTTCACTCTCAGACACTTGACATGCCCTGACCAGTCGTAGCCCAACCATACTGACCCAATGGCCAAGTCAGAACCCCAGCACCTTTACTTGCTCAGAGAAGATTTACTGGGTTGCTGCTGGGACCTGAGCAACTGCGTTATAGGGAAAGGCCAGAGGGACTCAGCATATCTCACAGTGTCCATCGGAGGTGAAGATATATTACCAACATTTCAGGCCTGAACCATTCTTCAAGATAATGAAGGCGGCCTCAGGCCCAAAACGTCAATAATATACCTTATCTCCCATGGACGCTGTTAGCCCGGCTGGGTTCCTCCAGCCTTTCTGTGTTTTTACTGCAATCACAGCATCTGCAGACTTTCGTGTTTCACTACAGGGAAAGGTTAAACAGGTTAGGACTATTTTCCCTGGGGCGTAGAAGAATGTGGAGAGATTTGATAGAGGTATTTAAAATTATGAGGGGTATACATAGAGTTAATGTAGATCGGCTTTTTCCACTGAGGGTAGGTGAGATACAAATCACAGGACATGGGTTAAAGGTAAAAGGGAAAAGTTAAGGGAAACATTAGGGGGAATTTCTTCACACAGAGAGTGGTGGGAGTGTGGAACGAGGTGCCAGATGAAGTGGTGAACGTGGGCTCAATTTTAACATTGAAGGAATTTGGATAGGTACATGGATGGGAGGGATATGCAGGGTGAAGGTCAGTGGGACTAGGCAAATTAAAAATTCGGCACAGACTGGAAGGGCCGAAGGGACTGGTTTCTGACTTGCAATGTACCAATGCTCTAAGCCTGAGGAAGTTTGGCAGCTCACCTCCATCTCTTAACAACTTCTGCAGGTGCACCGCTGGAAGAATCCTGCTAGGATGCTTAAACACAATCTGCTGGTGGAACTCAGTGGGCCAAGCTGCATCCATGGGAGAGAAAGAGCAGTTGATGTTTCAAGCCGAAAGCCTTTATCAAGACTGAGAAAATACTGCAGAGAAGCCTGTGTAAAGAGGGCAAGGTGGGAGGGGTGGAGCAGCGACCCCATGTAAAGAGGGCAGGGTGGGAGGGGTGGAGCAGTAGCCCCGTGTAAAGTGGGCAGAGTGGGAGGGGTGGAGCAGTGGCCCCATGTAAAGAGGGCAGGGTGGGAGGGGTCGAGCAGCGGCCCCGTGTAAGGTGGGCAGGGTGGGAGGGGTGGAGCAGCGGCCCCGTGTGGGACTGGGGCAGAGGTAGGAGGAGTGGAGTAGTGGAGGTAAAATGAGACAGACAGAGGCAGAGGATTAGCAGTCTTATATGCTCTCAGTGTGTGATCATATTACATAGCGATAAAAGACCACAAGATATAGGAGCAGAAATAAGCTATTCAGCCCATCGAGTCTGTCCCTACCTATTCAATCATGATCTGATCCATTTATCCACTCAGCCCCACTCCCCATCCTCCTCCCCAGAACCTTTGATGCCCTGGCTAATCAAGAACTTACAATCTGTGCCTTAAATACACCCAATTTTGTGGGAACTAGGAGCCACTTTCACAACTCTTCAGAGTAGAGATGTACAACCTTGCACTGCCCGAATTTTGACCAGGACTTCTTTCATTTACTGGTACCACAACGTAATTGAACAGGAGAGGTTCAGCCACAAGGTGACAGGAACACCCAAATTGTTCTTGCAACAAAAGGCAACTGATAGAAATGGCCAACTCCCTGCAGAGCAAAGTTTGAGTGTGGAGTTCTCCTGTGTCTGACTTAGTAGCAGGAAAGGAAATCATCCATCAAACCACTGGGAAGCCCAGAGTTCAAGTCTTGTTCTGCCAAGACGTTGTTCCCCTTTTTACAAGTCATGTGACCAAAAGTCTGCTCTGATATGGGTGCCTTTGATTTGATTTTTTTTGTGTGTTGCGAAGGGAGATAATGAAATCAAACATCATTCACTCCATGGTGTCAGGCATAGTGGCTGGATTAATGGAACGGTCAGATACAAATAAAAGGCATTTGTGACGTAACGTGACCCACATCAGCAGGGCAAATACCCCCGAGGGAGGTTCCAAAGCTGCCCCATCCATCAGGGTGATTCACATCAACACACTGGGCCTGCCTTACACATCTCAGCAATTTCCTTCCAATATATCCCATGCTTCAGTCCAAAACTGTGCATTGTTCCAAGATGCATTCCCCTATCACAGAGCCCAGTTCAACAAGTGTCTGTTATGCAGTGTGATGTTACAGGCCAGTTAGCTGTGTAAATTGTTTTGATTGGGAAAGACATTGAGTCTTTAACAGTGACATATGCAAGCACACACACAAATGTATCTGTACATACATGCACACTAACACAAACATCATGTGCACACACATCTCGCTTAAACATACACTCCAAAGCAATCTCACTCTCTCACACCCCCACAAATTCCCATTTCCATCTCTCTTGTTCACGCA
The DNA here is from genome assembly GCF_036971445.1 of Narcine bancroftii. NCBI lineage: Eukaryota > Metazoa > Chordata > Chondrichthyes > Torpediniformes > Narcinidae > Narcine > Narcine bancroftii. Next base: position 2,065,951 of record NC_091481.1, on the reverse strand, counting down.
TCTCTCCCTCTCTCTCACACACACACTCAGTGTAGATACAAGTCACATTACACATATGCACACATGCACAGACACAAAACAAACACATACACACTGACGTGCACACACCCACAGACACTCTCTTACACGCACACGCGCACATGAAGCCACCTGCAGGGGCGTGCGCACATAATTTGGACGCCACAATGTTCACTGATTGGAGGTGGATCTAAACACCGTGTGGAGACACAAGGAACTGGAGGTATTGGAATCTGCAGCAACAAACCATCTGCTGGAGGAAGTCAGAGGGGTTGAGCAGCGTCAGTGGAAGAAAAAGATTTGTTCACCTTTTTGGTCCTGGGGTCTGACCCGAAACATTGACCATTATTTTTCTCCCACAGGTGCTGCTCAATCGACGAGTTCCTCCAACAGTTTGTGCTTTTGCTCTAAATACTGCGCCCTGAATAAACATCCTGTTGGGTACCTGATCTCACTGACTGGCAGAGCAGGCTAGAATGGCAGAAATCACCCCCTCCTGTCCCTCGGTAAATCACTAACTGTTCATTTCCTATCTGTTACAGCGTCACATAGACACAGCCCTCTAAATCTGCACCAACCATTCATACCAATCCCACATTAATCCCTGCTGTACTAGGTATAATGTGAAAAATAAACAGACTAAACGACTCCAGACAAGTGCAAGGTAATGCATTTTGGGTGGTTTAATACTGGGTGGTCAAATGTACAGAAGAAGCACAGATGTACAAAGGGATATTGGGCATGGTTCCATGACTCCCTGAAAATGGCGACACGGATGGCTATGGTAGTGAAGAAGGTGTTTCGCTGCCTTGCCTTCATCGGCAGAGATGCTGAGTACAAGAAATGGGAGGTCATATAGCAGCTGTGCAGAATAATGGCGAGGCCATACCTTCAATAGTGCATGCTGTTCTGGCCACCCCACTGTAGAAAGGATGTGGCAGCATGAGAGAGAGGGCAGAAGAGATTCACCAGGATGTTGGCTTTAGTTAAAGGAGAGATTGGATAGGCTTGGATTGTTCTCACTGGAGCCAAGGTTATAGCAGTGGTTCTCAACCTTTTCCTTCCCACTCACATCCCACTTTAAGTAATCCCTATGCCATAGATGCTTTGTGATTAGAAAGGAATTGCTTAGGTGAGTGGGAAGGAAAGGTTGAGAATCACTGCTCTGGACCCAATAGTTAATGAAATATTTTGCTTGAGAAAAATTGTCAATGGCCCATTTCCTTTGGAGTTATGAAACCATGCACATAACGAGTCAATGAGGGATGATTCAAAGTAATTTTTCAACATTTTCTTCCCACCTTAAGCAACCCCTTACTAATCACAGAGCATCTATGGCACAGGGAATACTTAAAGTGGTACGTGAGTGGAAAGGAAAAGGTTGAGAACCACTGGGTTACAGAGTCCATTAAAATAAGGGGCATAGAAAGGGGAGATGAGTCACAAACTCCTACTCAAGGTAGAGGAGTTAAACACTAGAGAGCATCGTTTTAAGATGAGAGGGGAAAGATTTCACTGTTTGGACTCCAGGTCCTGGTTTTCAGGGACTGATTTTATATCCAACCATGCACCATTCTTCAATAATGTAAAGGTTTACCCATGGACCCAGTCCAGAGTATATGTGATAAAAGGTTTAAAATGGCCGGAGTCCAAAGGGTTAAAGGAGAGGCAAGTTTTTCACACAGAGGGTATGTGGGATGAGAAGAAGAGGCAGAGGTGGGTACAGTTGCATATTTAAAAGATGTTTGAATGGATAGGAAAGATTGAGTGGAATATGGGCCAAACACAGGAAAGTGGAATTAGCAGAGATAGGCATTGTGGTTAGTATGAGTGAGTTGGGCTGAACAGCCTGTTTCTGTGCTGTATAACTCTATGACTAATCGCAATTTATAATGGCCAATCAATTGCCCAACCTGCACGCCTTTTGGATGTGGGAGGAAACCAGAGAACCCCAGGGGGAAGCCACATGGTCACAGGGAGAACATGCAAACTCCTCAATGACAGCATCAGAATTGAACCCAGGTGTCTGGTCCAACAATGGCGCAGTTCTACCTTCTGCGTCACTGAGCTGCCCCTAAATAACAGAGGAAATCCGATGTCGGAGGAAACTTTCATCAGCTCTCGTCCTTTCTTACAGATGACGGAGATCGGAGAACCACTGACACTGATACTGTGTGTGGCAGACAAGGAGAAAAATATCTGTATACTGAACAGGCAGTAAAACAAAATCACACTAAAGTAAATACAAGACTCGTATTATATTAAAGTGAACTTGGTTGTCTTCTGTGAAGTGACACTGTTTGTGCCAGACTGCTCAACTACAGGAGGTATTAAGCCCTGAATCTGCAGGTCCTCCCAGCCGAGACATTACAAAAACACAATAAATAAAATATCTGGGACATCCTGTCAGTTCTAAGGGGCAGTGCACAGAATGAATAACAGAGAAACTTTGCAGGCCAGTCTGTTCCAATAATTCAGATGTGAGCAGCATGGAGAACAGTTTCCTGACGATCAACATGTCAAAATTCTTTCAAAACAGGTCCGTGAAAAAGGCAGGGCAGAAACCCATACTACTTGATAATTTGCCAAAATAAGCACTGCACTTAAAGACCATGGTCTCTCAGGACTCTGGGAGAGAAAGAAAGCAGGGTTTTAAAACTAGGGCCCTTGTTTGGTAAAGAGATTAAGTCATGGTGTTGTTTAGTGAGGCAAGTTAATTTCTGCAAATCAGTTATGACAGAGTATCCAGACTGATGCATACTGAGCAACGGTTGTTCTGACTACACACCTCATCCATTCCTTCAATAGCATTTCATTTCAGTTTTAAAACAGAAAACCGCTCTTCAGTTCATTTGGCTTTCAAGGCAATTCTAAAACATTGGGGTAGGATCTGCACTGATGTGTCTCTTCATGTGCAGGAGGTGCAATTAAATGTATGAATGAGACCAGTAAAACACAAGGCTGGAGAAACTCAGCAGGTCAAACCGTGTCCTTTATGAAGCAAAGATAAAGATACAGAACCAACGTTTCAGACTTGAGCCCTTCATCAAGGGACAAGCAGAAGTTGGCAGGTGCCTGGACCACCTTGATCAGACCTTAATGAAGGGCTTTTGCCTGGAAACACTGGTTCTGTATCTTTATCTTTGCTGTATGAAGGACACAGTTTGACCTGCTGAGTTTCTCCAGCCTCGTGATTTTAACTTCAACAACAGAGTCTGCGGACTTTTGTGTCTTACTCATATGAATGAGACAATGTGTTTATACATCTGACGATCATTCGTCAGTGAATGTGTGTGAGTATGCATTTGTGAATACATACGTGTGTGTGTGTGTGTGTGTGTGTGTGTGTGTGTGTGTGTGTGTGTGAGCGAGTGAGTATGCGCTCATGTACATATTAATCATATCCCTGAGATGGCATATGAACATGCTTGTATGGTTGGGGTTGTGTGCGTGCGTGCGTGCGTGAAGCTACACACTGGACATGTTTGTGTGTGTATGTGTGAGAGAGAGTGTGTGTAGCTACACGTTGGACATGTTTGTGTATGTGAGAAAGTGTGTGTGTGTAGCTACACACTGGATACGTTTGTGTGTGTGAGAGAGTGAGAGTGTGTGTGTAGCTACACGCTGGACATGTTTGTGTGTGTGAGAGTGTGTGTGTAGCTACACGCTGGACATGTTTGTGTGTGTGTGAGTGTGTGTGTAGCTACACGCTGGACATGTTCTGTCTGTGTGTGAGAGTGTGTGTGTAGCTACACGCTGGACATGTTTATGTGTGTGAGAGAGTGTGTGTGAAAGAGTGAGTGAGTGAGTGAGTGTGTGTGTGAGTGTGTGTGCAGCTACACGCTGGACATGTTTATGTGTGTGAGAGAGTGAGAGTGTGTTTGTGTGTAGCTACACGCTGGACATGTTTATGTGTGTGAGAGAGTGAGAGTGTGTTTGTGTGTAGCTACACGCTGGACATGTTTATGTGTGTAAGAGAGTGAGTGTGTGTGTAGCTACACACTGGACATGTTTGAGTGTGTGAGAGAGTGAGTGAGTGAGTGTTTGAGTGTGTGTGAGAGTGTGGGCTCTTTATGACAGGTTGGCAGGAGTGAGGTAACAGTGGCTTTGTTCTGCCGAGACTTTTCACATTACTGCCGAGCAGCTCTCTCGTTTGGGGAGATTTCCCAACCTCCGTCTCAATGCAGCCAGAGGACTTAGGTTTAAAGCAAGACTTCACGACCTTGTCGCAGTGGGAACTTCCATGCTAAACATCCTCTGACCACCGTGCAGGCATTTTACAACAATATCTGTGGGAGCATCGTCTGCATCCCTGTAACATCCTTGGCCTAGTTACCAGCTTCCAAACATATGAAACTAATAGAAATGTCAGTCCATCTTGGCACTGAAGAGCTTCTAACCAGGTACCTCAAACTGGAAACTGGGGCTAATTAACTTTTAGCTGATTTAATAGTTCACACAGGTTTTGTAATCAGGTATTTAAATGTTTTAGAAAGTTAAAATAGTTCTAGGCTATGATATCTCAGTATTCACAGAGCTCACAGTGACAAGGAGTGGGCAGCACATGGAACTACCTGGGGACTGGTGAAGGAGAGGTAGATTACATTGTGTCAGAAAAGTCCATTCCCACCATGTTTGCCCACTGATCTCAGTTACACCTACAATGAGAAGGGGGCATTGGAGTGACTTATCTTGAGCAGGATTGTAGGGTCAGGTTCTGCTCTGTGGGAGAGGGTCTGTGTGGGCAATATGGGAGGGAGCAGGACTGAGAATTGGGAACTGTCCCAGATTGAGTAGGAAGTCCCAGAACCTGACTTCAGGAAAACCCTGCTGACTGTCAATGTATCCAGCTGATGTGCCGTAACAGATCGTTAAAGACCCCGTCTCCACCACTTTGTGAACAGCCACATGTACTGATGGTAACAAACACAACCTGCTGAAGGAACTCAGTAAGTCGAGCAGTATCGGTGGGCGATAAAGGGTGGTTGACCTTTCGAGCTGATACTCTTCAGCAGATTGTGCTGGGGTTCACATACCAGCAGGTGCAGTCTCCTGTGACTCCTTGTACTGATGATGTGGCAGCTTTTAACTCGATGATTTACATATTGAAAAGACCACCCCCCCCCCCCCCACCCCCGTGAACTCGAGGTTGCTGCATCTCTACCAACACAGGTGTGTCTAGATGCAGGAAGGTTGTTTCCAATGCTGGGATAAACTAGAACCAGCGGCCATAGTTTAAGGATAAAGGGGAAGTTTTTTTAGGACTGAGATGAGGAAAAATTTCTTCTCTCAGAGAGTGGTAAATGTGTGGAATTCTTTGCCACAGGAAGTAGTTGAGGCCGGTTCCCTGTCATTATTTAAGTGTAGGTTAGATTTGGCCCTTGTGACCAAGGGGATTAGGGGGTATGGGGAGAAGGCAGGAACCAGGTATTGATCAGCCATGATCATAATGAATGGCGGTGTAGGCTTGAAGGGCCAAATGGCCTACTCCTGCACCTATTTTGTATGTTTCTCCGTCCAGTCACTGGAATTGGGCTGTGGTTTGTCTTCAAGAGCAGTTATGAGTCTCCCTATGTATTATTTGCCTGGTTGAGTGTCTGCGTGTTTTGCATCAAGGTCCGGAGAATGCTGTTTTGTCGGGTGAACTTGTGCAATCAGATCCTAATAAACTTGATTCAACTACGATGCCGTAATTTTGGTCTCAGGCACTGGCCAGAAGTTTATCAGAATTATGGATTCTATCCCCTGATGAATATCCATGACCAAATAACATACATTGAATATAGAACATGTGAAGAGGCCCTTCTACCCACAATGCCTGTGCTGAACATGATTCAACTCAATCTTTCCTGCCTGCACATAATACATATCCCTCCAATCCCTGTCTGTTCCTGTATATTGCACGGCAGTCACAGAGTCTGCAGACTTTCCTGTTTAACTCTTAAACATTATTATTGTTCTTCTTTCACCATTACTCCTGGCAACCGTTCCAGGCAGCTCTGTGAAAAAACCCAGCCCTGCACATCTCGTTTACACTTTCCCCCTCTCACCTTAAATGCATGTCATCCAGTATTCGACTTTTTAAGCCTGGGGATAATCTCAGTTCTGTCCGCCGCAACAGCATGGATCTCCTAGTGGCCACCCATTTCAATTCCCCGTCCCATTCCCTTCCTGACATGTCTGTCCACGGTCTCATGCACTGCCAGACTGAGACCACACGCAAATTGGAGAGCCACACTTCATCTTCTGTCTGGGCTCCCTCCAACCGGATGGCATTAATATTGACTTCTCTGTGTTTCGTTAAACTCCCCCCTCCCACTTCTTACCCTGCCACCTTCCCCCAGCTCTATGTCTCCTTTCGCACAGACACGATAAATTCTTGCATCACCCCTTCTCATGTCCAATTAACACCTTTAGTTCCTCCCCCCAGCCAGAACCGTCTGAATCCGGACACTCTCGGAGATTTCCTGCCTTCTGGCTCATATTCTGCTTATTCCTTGAGGAAGGGCTCAGGCCCAAAACCTCGACAATACATCTATGTCTCCTATGGATGCTGAAAGACTAGCTGAGTTCCTCCAGCATTTCTGTGTTTTCACTACAATCACAGCATCTGCAGACTTTCGTATTTCACATAAGATTCTGACAGTCTACCCCAGCCATTCTCAACTTTTTTTTCCCGGCTATGGCCCTCCCTCAGGACTCTGCACAAAGTTTATGGACCCCCTTCCCTGTGAAGCCGTCATGGTTTCTTTTTTACTTCTCTCCAATTGACTATTTAAATCACATAAAAAACAGTTTATGATCCCGGGCCCCCAGCTGAGAATAGCTAGTCTTTCCTATCGATGTCCTTGTCAAACTTATTTAGAATCTCAAGTATCATGTTGAGAACTGAAACATAAGTGTGGGGTTGAGATGGTTACCTCAGTAATGTTACTAACAGGTTGGTTTACTAACTGCATGTATTGAATTGAATTTACACAGAAACTGCAGGGTGGTGAATGCAGCTCAGGCAATTGAACAAACCAGCCTCTCCTCCATCGACTGTTCATAACTCCTGCTGCCTTGGGAAAGCTGACAAATATTGAATGACCCACCCCACGCCAGTCACACACTCTTCTCCCCCCTTCCAATGGGCAGAAGATAACAAGCATGGAAAAACATTCAAGGACAGTTACTTTCTTGTTATTATCAGATTCCCAAACACATCTCTCATTGGTAAAGATAACGTTCTTGCATTGTGTAACTACTTTTCTCTATATCGTGCACTTTGCCCTTGTAACACTACACCATGATGTATAACGCTACACCATGCACTTTGATGTACTGTGACACTGCACCATGCACTCTTTGAGGTTCTGTAACACTGCACCGTACACTGTTTGATGTACTGTAATACTGCACTTTGACATACTGTAAAATTACACTGTGTACTCTTTGACGTACTGTAATGCTACACCGTGCATTTTGACATACTGTAACACGGCACCGTGCACTCTTTGATGTACTGTAATACTGCACCGTGCACTTTGACATAGTGTAACACTACACCGTGCACTCTTTGATGTACTGTAATACTGCACCGTGCACTTTGACAAACTGTAAAACTACACCGTGCACTCTTTGACGTTCTGTAACACTGCACCATGCACTCTTTGATGTACTGTAATACTTCACTTTGACATACTGTAAAATTACACCGTGTACTCTTTGACGTACTGTAATGCTACACCGTGCGCTTTGACATACTGTAACACTGCACCGTGCACTCTTTGACATTCTGTAACACTCCACTGTGCACTCTTTGACGTTCTGTAACACTGCACCTTGCACTCTTGGATGTACTGTAATACTTCACTTTGACATACTGTAAAATTACACCGTGTACTCTTTGACGTACTGTAATGCTACACCGTGCGCTTTGACATACTGTAACACTGCACCGTGCACTCTTTGACATTCTGTAACACTCCACTGTGCACTCTTTGACGTTCTGTAACACTGCACCGTGCACTCTTTGACATTCTGTAACACTCCACTGTGCACTCTTTGACGTTCTGTAACACTGCACCGTGCACTCTTTGATGTTCTGTAACACTGCACCGTGTATGCTCTGCTGTATTGTAACACTACACCATGCACTTTGTTATTAATACACTACCTGCTGTTCCCAAGTGTGAGTTGGCTTGTTTGGATAGCATACAAAATGAAGCTTTTCCAGTACATGTGACAATAGATATTCAATGTAATTTACATGGGAGTTCTTCTTATTATGGAACTTTAGATGCCCAAAGTGTTGAATAATGAGCATGTACAAAGTTCCTGTTGCCATGTGAAGAGGCTGTTCACTCAGTGTGACAGAAACTGTTCACTCACCTGAACAAGAAGTTCCAGCTTCCTGTCATCCAGAAGGTGTACCTGACACCGACGACCTTCCGACATCTGAAAGAGACCGCAAACATCTGTCAGAATGAAGATTGGCCACCCAAGAGCGTTAGAACCCCAAAAGCCCTCTGACCCTCTCCGGGGATCTGGCTGGAGAGAGAGTGGAGTGGAACCACGCTGCCACGCCGAGTTCTGCTAACTGCATCAGCTTGGACCAGCTAGCAAAGAGCTAAGCAGAATGAGTCTGGCACAATCCCCACAGGAAATCTTTCGTAAAACTAGCTTCCGATGCATGTCACGGAGTCAGGGCTGCAGTGCTCTGTTTTAAAGTGGAGGGGACAACGATACATCCACCGTGTTCCCAGAACTTGCTGCACCACCAACTTGCTGGAGCCAGACACAGTGAACAGTAACTTCCCCCACAGTCAGAGAATTCATCACCTTTGAAGGCTTTTTATCCATATTTCAGCTGAAAATGAGCCCAGAGTTGCCTCACTCGATCTGTCTGCTTCTTATTTTTCCCCACTGATCTGACATTCCCACTTGCTTTAAAAACAGTGAGCACGTCCCCACTGCACCGCCTCCTCTGCTCTCCAGTCCTGAACTCTACAATGGCCCCAGATTTAATCTCCCCACCTCTTTTAGACCTGCCTCCTGTGAGGGTGGAGAGATATAGAGAGAGATGGGGAGAGAGAGATATAGAAGAGGGGAGAGAGGGAGAGAGAGGGAAGGGAGAGGCCCTATCTCTACACTCCTCCACACACAGATCCTCTCCCTGTAAGCCCCAAATTCTTTTACCCTTTTGAAGATGTAAATTAAAACCAAAACTGTGCTTTTGTTCATTTCAAATACTTCGCCACAGTAACACTCCTGTGTGCTCCACTATTCTGAGGGCAGAGCACATCGGTGTTCTTATTATGTGCTTCCCAGTGTGTCAGTATAACTCCGTGCTGTGCACAAGTTAAACTAGACGCCAATGCACACTGAGGGAAGGGGGGCTGAGACATTGTTCATAAAAGCTCCTTGTGCCTGGGTGTTCAGATGCGAGAGTTTGAATAGTCTGGAGAACAAGATTCAAAATTCCTTTATTGTCTTGTAATACTACAGAACATGTAATATTACACAAAATTGTCTGCCTTATGGCAGGGAGAAGACAAAGAGTTGCCATTAGCATCACCCGTCCTTTACGGTACAAGAGAAAGGGAAGCAAAAGAGAGTCCCTTTAGAGTCACTAAGTGTCCGTGGATTTGCCTCCAGCAATTCCCACACCTCTACAGCCACACAGGCTCCTGTTCGATCCATCAGCCACTCGAGCTCCAGATGCAAACCTCTGACGTGATCAGGAAGCCTTTCAGTGCCCGAGACCCCTTTGGGAGACCCTCCCACCCTCAGTGCCCTCCCAAATCCTGGCACCAACATCTGGTTTCCACGAGCCAGTTTCCAGCAGCCCGCAACCTGTGTGATTCCTCCGACAACATTTCCCACAGCGTGTGTGTCCTTCCGCTGACGAACCCCTCGCTGGTCTACTGCCATCATCTCCTCTGCTTCTCCTTCACAATGTAGGGGGAGGGGGAAAGAGTTTCCACTGGATATCCATTAATTCAATTAAACACACACCAAAATGCTGGAGGAACTCACCCCCACACCCCCCAGCCCCTTCCTCAAGGAATAAGCAGAATAAGCCAGAAGCAGGAAATCTCAGCAGGAATTCAGACAGTGTGGCTGGGGGAGGAATCCAGACGGATAAACGGTGTGAATTAGATATGATAAGGCTCAAGGTAAGAATGATCATGTCTGTACAAAAGGAGATGGAAGGAGAGACAGAGCTTGGGGGGTGGGGGTGGAAGTTTTAACAAAGCCCAGAGAAATTGATATTAATACCAAGTGGTTGGAGGGGGCCCAGTCGGAAGATGAAGCGCTGTTCCTTCAATTTGTGGTCCCAGTCTGGCCATGCATGGACAGACATGTCAGCAAGGGAATGGGTCGGGGAATTAAAATGGGTGCCCACTGGCAGATCCACGCTATTGTGGCAGATAGAGCCGAGGTGCTCAACAAAGCAATCTTCCAGTCTGCGTCCAGTCTCTCCAATGTAGAGGAGACCACAACAGGAGCACCGGACGCAGTAGATGACCTTAGTAGAAATAGTGGATCAGTTGATCCACTAATTCAATGAATAACAAGTAGCCAAAGCACCCACTGTGACCTGAAAGTTGACATCCCTTCGTCACTGTGATTTGGTTCTGATGTCACCTCAAAGCAAAAGATTTTTGTGCATTTTGTGTACGTGACAATATATGGAATCTTGAATGAAGAAGGCAGGAAAGTGGACGGGAAAAGTCGGTAATACATCTTTACTTCCTATGGGCGCTGCGAGACCTGCTGACTTTCTCCAGCATTTCTGTGTCTTTACTTATACCTGAATGTCATGCCAATGGGGAACCTGAGGCTGTAAAACTGGGTCCTGCAGGTTTTGCATGCCAAAGAATGTCGTTGTAAAAACACCGGAAACGTGTGCAGCTTAATCAGTGAAATAGACCATCTGCTTGCTATTCTCCCACTGTTTGTGGGACCTTGCTATGTGTTTCCTTCAACAATCACTGCTCTTCAAACAGCTCTTCGCCAGCTGTGACGTAAAGAAATCCTGAGGTGCTCGAGAAAGCATTGTCTTTATTTCTGTCTGTTAGATCAGATCAGATACTATTTTACTGTCATGTAACAAAGCAGAAATGTAATATTGCACAAAATTGTCTTTAGTCTGCTATAAGGCAGACAGAGATTCACAAGATGAAGGAGCAGAAGTCAGCCCATTAGCCCATTGAGTCTGCTCCACTATTTTAATCATGAGCTGATCCATCTGTCCACTCAGCCCTAATCCTGGCTTTCTTCCTGTAACCCATGATGCCCTGTGAATCTCTGCTTCAAATACACCCAACAGCATTAGCATTGCCCGGCGCCCCCTTACAGTCAGAGGAAGAAAAGCCAAAGCGAGTCCTTTCAGGGTCACTGGTTGTCCGTGGATTCGTCTCGAGCGCTCCTGCAGCCGCACAAGACTACAGTGCAAACCATTGGCAACCGGAGGTCAAATCCAAACCTCCGACAAGAGCAGGAAGCCTTCAGCACCCAGGGCCCTTTGGAAGCCCCTCCTTCCCCTCAGCACCCTCCCAAATCCCGGTTCTGATGCCTGGTTCTCTAGTAGCCCACCACCTGGTGTGAGTCCTTTGACCTCGTCGCCAGCAGACTGTAGCCTGTGTGGGTTCCTTGCCCGCAAGTTGCCAACATCTTGGTGACTGTGTGGGTCCTTCCTGTGTCCAATGTCCAATCTTGCGGTGCCTGAGCATAATACAACCTACGGAGCAGCAAATTCCTTCTATTGTCCTGGAGACAATCCCTTAGGAATAATTCAAGGCTTAACTACAGTTTAGAAGGTGTACTGTCAGTCAGGGGTTGTTTCACCGTCAAGGATGAAAGATTATAAAAGCCCACACTGATCCGAAGAACCATGGTTGTCTGCCATAGTCACCTTACACCCTGTCCACCCAGGCGAACCCTGAGACTCCCTGATGGCAAGGTTTGTTCAAGTTTATTGTCAAATGATTGTACAAGTACAACCCCATGAAACAGTGTTCTCCGGCCCTCGGTGCAAAACTCGCAGACACACAATCAGACACAACACACGTATAGACAAACAGTACATATGCATCGAGTCCACGTTGCTAGGTGGGTCACGTCTCCAGAATGGAGGACCATCGCCTTCCCAAGATCGTGTTATATGGCGAGCTCTCCACTGGCCACCGTGACAGAGGTGCACCAAAGAAGAAGTACGAGGACTGCCTAAGGAAATCTCTTGGTGCCTGCCCCATTGACCACCGCCAGTGGGCTGATCTCGCCTCAAACCGTGCATCTTGGCGCCTCACAGTTCGGCGGGCAGCAACCTCCTTTGAAGAAGACCACAGAGCCCACCTCACTGACAAAAGGCAAAGGAGGAAAAACCCAACACCCAACCCCAACCCACCAATTTTCCCCTGCAACCGTGTCTGCCTGTCCCGCATCGGACTTGTCAGCCACAAACGAGCCTGCAGCTGACGTGGACATTTACCCCCTCCATAAATCTTCGTCCGCGAAGCCAAGCCAAAGACATATGCAGGACACATGTTTTATCTTTTATAAATAAATATTGGTTTCTACATATGAGAGTCTCGGAGGGTGAATGTGAGCAGTTCCTTGGGTCGTTCAGCATTCCCACTGCCCGTGGGAAGAAGCTGTTCCTCAGCCTGGGGGTGCTGGCTCTGATCCTCCTGGATCTCTTCCCCGACAGGAGCAGCTGAAAGATTTTGTGTGCGTGGTGGAGGGGTCCTCAATGATTTTGCTTGCCTTCTTCAGACAACAATCCTGGAAGATCATGTCGATGGTGGGGAGGGAGATTCCAGTTATCGTTTGAGTGAAGGAACTTTGAGTTGTGAGAACCAGTCATTCCCAGTGCATTACTTAAGAAAATCCTCAGTACAGTTCAACTAAAACATTGGACTCAGACTTCAAATACGTTGACTAAATATTTACTCAGTGCTCTTAGAAAGTGTTCTGTCTGAAGACCAGCAGTGTGTTTGCACAGCAAGTGCTGTGATATCAAGCAGTCTCTCACTCCAGTGTTTGAAACTCATAACAAAGTGAATGGAGACCAACCATCAGTAGTTAATGAGTAGTGACAACCTTGGCAAAATCACACCATAGAACCTTAGGGCAGCACAGGCCATTCAGCCCACAGAGGACATGTTGGCCCTTTCAAGGACAAACCTAGTCAGTCCAATTCCCTTGCCACTGTGTGAGGACAGGGTGCACAAAGGTTTTACATTCACGGTGATCATGAATGGGGCTTGGTCCCAAAAAGAATTATTCATTCTCGCCTTGGATCAGGCCTTATCCGCTGGTCAGTTGGCTTCAGATTGGTTGTGGCTGAGACACAACTGAATGGAGTGTGGTCCAATCAGATTTGAATTGGCTGAGGTCAGGTCAGGTTGGCCTCTGATTGGCCCTAGTTTGTGTCTGGTTTTACTTTTATTCCCAAGAAGATCCCTGGTACAAGAGACCAGACATTTGGACAACAGACTCCTGTCCTTGGAGCTTCATTCTACACGGCAGGGATGACATAAAGAGGATATTGCCATCTTTGGCTACACTTGGAATAAGGCGTATTATTCTGGTCACCCCACTGCAGAAAGGGTGTGGAGGCATTGTAAAGAGGGCACAAGAGATTAACAAGAATGCTGCCTAGATTAGAGGGATGAGCTATCAGGGGAGGTTCGACAAACTGGGGTGGGTTACTCTGGAGTGCCGGAGGCTGAGTAAGATTTGACAAGACTTTATATAAAATTATGAGAAGCACAGATGGGGTAGACAGTCAGGATCCTTTTTCCCTAGAATAAAAATATCATCTATCAGAGAACGTGTTTAAGATGAGGGGACAATGTTTTGGGGAGATGTGTGGGGCAAGTCTACACAGAGAAGTGGGTGCCTGGAATGAGTTGCCAGGAGGTGGTGGAACTTGATACGACAGCAACATTAATGAGCACATAAATGTGAAGTTAATAGAGGGAACAGGCCATGTAGAAGCAGTAAAGTTTCAGTTTATGTTGGGCAGAGAAATAGAGTTGGCCATCACCTTTCACAAGACCATGGCTGATCTGACTATGGATCAGCTCCACTTACCTGCTTTTTCCCCATCTCCCCAAAACCCCCTATTATGTAAACATCTATTGATCCTTGCACAGAGAATTTCACAGATTCATTACTTACTGGGAGAAGAAGTTCCTCCTCATCTCTGTCTTAAATTTTGTTCCATGAATCTTGAGGCTGTGCCCTCTAGTTCTAGTCTCACCTAACAATGGAAACAACTTTCTTGATTCTATCTTCTCCATCCCTTTAATAATTTTATATGGACTTGGCCTGGCTGGTGTTGAGAGAATCCTTCCCAATCAGATTTTTCCTACATGACCAGAACATCACCCACACGCACGTTGTCCCCAAGATGATTGCAGTGAATTGGAGACAGACACCCACCTCTTTGCTGAATGCAGATTCACTAAGACAGTGCGCAGAAGGACGCGAGGGTCCTTGTCACGGTTCATCCCCAGCGGCAACGTGACAAGGGACTCTCTGATCGATGAGCTGTTCCTGGGCACAGACACAGAGTCTGACACGCAGAACTGCTGGAAGACCATTGACTCAGTGAAAGGTGCATGTTGGTCTCCCCGAAGCCTGTTGGTCTTCCAGCGCATGGAGATGTTGGTGGGGGAAATGCTGCCGACTGGCACATTCCAGTTGCAGGAGTACGTGCTGAGGGATGCACTGAGGCTTGGCGCAACCATCACGAGGGCACTGTGGGGAAGGCCCTCGGTCTAGAGTCCTCCCACTACCGGGCACTGAGGGGCTGAGATGGAGGAGAAACAACAAGGTGCCACAGGGGTGGTAATGGTGTAAACAGAATTGAATATAATGACGTACAGTGACAGGTGTATGGATATGAAACGAAGGATTGGAAGAGACTTTAAACCTTTTTCATCTAGTAAATAATTTATTGTGAATAAAGACTACCCTCTGATTTTATGAATGCTCCACGCAGACATGGCTGCCAAAGAGCCTTTTCCTGAGCTGTGCACCATTCCTCGTGGGGAAGATGCAGAAGGTTGGAGTGTTGGCCCCTGCTTACCGACCCCAGCAGCAATCAAATTGGTTGTGCTGTGAACCCACTAATATGACTCTGGAGAAGAATTTCCCAGTTTGGGCAAGTTTGAAAAGGATGTTCTAGTGCACCCATTCCCAACCTTATCTTCCTGTGATCCCCTAAGGACCCTGCTCAACGTTTATGGGCTCCCTTCCCTGTGAAGCAGTCAAGTTTGATTGGTTTCTTTCATACTTCTCTCCAACTGACCTCCACAGGGGCCTGTTGAGAGTGGCTGCTCTATAGAGTTGACTGTTTTGTGCCTTCAATCATGTCCATGCAATTATAGGTTTATTTAAAAGACAGTACAAGCTGATTCTGGCCCATGAAACCATGTCACCCCTTTTACCTGCCACTCCTAGATGGTTTTGGAGGGTGGGAGGAAAATAGAACATCTGGGGAAACCTGGGGGAAACCCGGGGAAAAACAGAGGCTTTCATACCCTGCGTCTCTCCTTGGAATGATCTTGTTCTGAGGATCATATACATCGTGTCCTTAAGTCTGACAGCACAGGAATAAGTCCTTTGGCCCATAAAGTCCATGCTGTCCACAGTCTGTGCCCTTCTACACCATGGAAATTCAAATGTTTGCCCAGATGTTGTGAGAGTCGCTGCCTTCACCGCCCCTCAGGCCCTGTGGTCCAGGCAACAAACAGCCTTGGGATTTTTACTGGATCCCTTCTCAGCTTCAGGGTGAAAGGATCATCATGGGAGTGTAAGCAGAAGGACCTGTTTCTGTGACGTACACCACGACATGTACGCTGACCCTGAACCTGATTGCTCAAGGAAAGGATACCTCATCTGTTGGTCAAGTTTCCATCCATGCCCCTCATAGTGCTGTGTCTCCCGATGGATGGAATCCTTGTTGGGATTTGGGGAGCAGATCTTCAGCCACTGAGAGGAGGATGGGAAGGTGGAAGAGGAGGTTGAGGAAGTCCCTGTTGCTCCTCCCCTTCTGTAGTTACCACAGTGAGATTTGTCACGGTGGTTACAAGGAGAGCGTCCCTCAGATCCCTCCTCCCAGCCCTGTGAGAGTGACGGAGGACTTTAGCTGTCTCCAGCGTGACTCTGCCCAGAATGACCTCCACCCTTGTGGGCGCACAGGTATTAAACCACTGCACCTCCCTCCCCATCTCGATAATGCTGTCCTTGCTCATTAACCCACTTCAGCAATGATCTACTATGTAGCAAGTACCGAGGTGTGTCGAGGAGGAGGGGAGGGTCAAAAGGCTTCCCAAAATTCCCGAAGCTCTGCCGCCCAATAATCAATAACCATGTTGGGAGGTTGTCAACTACTCCATAAACAGGAGCCGTAACTGACACTTGTGAGTACATTGTGCCTTTAACATGCCTCTCCAAACCTGATCAATTTTTACATCCCCTGCATGGCCCCAATTCAACTCAAGAGAAAAAACTAACACACTGCCTCTGTCACACACTCCTCATGACCCCAACATCCTGCCTTGGGATTGCAGCAGCTGAAAGTGTATTGGTCGGAAAACTCGAAAATCTGCTGAAACCGTGGTTGAAGTAAAAGCACACGATGCTGGAGAAACTCAGCTGGTCAAACAATGTCCTTTCTATAGCAAAGATAAAAATACAGAACCGATGTTTCGGACTTGAGCCCTTCATTAAGGTATGGGAAAATGTCAGTAGGCGTCCGACAAAAGAGTGGGGGGGGGGGTGGGAGGGGTGGTCTCAAAGGCTGAAGGTGAGAGGTAGAGAAGGGAGGGAGGGGACAGTAGCGATCAAGGGGAGGAGGGAAGGCTGGATGAAGGGAGGAGGAAGGAGAGCTGGAAAGGGGAAGGGAAGGGGGGGGAGAAACCGGAAATGTCGATGTTAACGCCATCTGGCTGGAGGTATCCCAAACGGAAAGTAAGGTGTTGTTCCTCCAATTTGCGGATGGTCTTGGTGGGATGGTATATAAGGCCATGGACAGACATGTAAGTGTGGGAGGGTGACACAGACTGAAATGGTTGGCTACTGGGAGATCTCGGTCACTGGTGTGGACGCAGAGAAAGCCACAAAGGGACACCAGATGCAGTAAATCAGTCTGGTAGATACACTAGTGAAATGTTGCTTCACTTGAAAGGCCTGTATGGGGCACTGGACTGTGGTGAGGGGGGAGGTGTGGGCACAAGTATTGCACCTCCTGCAGCCTCCGCAGTTCCAGAGAGGCGATTGGTGGGGAGGGAAGAGTGCATGAGGGAATCATGGAAGGAGCGTTCCCTACAGAAGGCAGAGAGGGGAGGAGAGGGGAAGACGTGTCTGGTGGTGGAATCCTGTAGTAAAAAAGCTGGAAATTCCGACGGATGATGTGTTGGATGCGGAGGCTGGTGGGGGGGGGGGGGGGCGGGGGAGTAGGTAAGGATGAGGGGGATTCTATGTTGGTTGTGGTGTCTGGGGGCAGTGGGGGCCATGGCAGATAAGTGGGAAATGGAGGAGATGCGGGTGAGGCCTGAGTTGCTGGTGGTGGAGGGGAAGCCACATTTGTGGAAGAAGGCAGACATTTTGGAAGCTCTGGATTGAAAGATCTCATCTTGGGAGCAGGTGTGGCGGAGAGGGAGACATTGAGAACAGGGGATGGAGTCCTTGCAGGGGGGGTGTATTGGACTCTCTCCCTGATACTTTATCTATTTTCAATTCAGTGGATTAGAGGCTTGATGAAAACGGGAGCATAGACTGGACAAACTCCCAGGGTCAGAGAACTGGCATGTTTAATCAGTATATCTTCTACATGAAAGCATTGGCAGGACAAAAAAATCTTCAAGTGTCTGTCATTTTAATACCTTTGTATTGTTATTGCTGGAATACAAAGTCCCAGCAATAAGGGGTAAAATTCCCTTCAGTCCCAACCTTCCAGTGCAGTTAGTGCTATGGCTTTGCTGCAGCCCTCAACAAGACATGGTTAGATGCTTTGGCAAGCTTCGCTTTTAAACATTTAATTGTTTTCTATCCATCAAAGAACTTTCACCTGCAACTGTATTCAGATCACATAATAAACATTGCAACAGTACAAGCCAGGCGAGGCCCAGGCTTTCAGACTGAATCCCGCTTCCTGCACCCCAGTTGCAGGAATCTACGCACAGTCCTCAAGCTGAAAGAAATGGCAGTCCCACGAGAATGTTACGCTGCCATAGAAACACAGTCTTTCTGTCTCTCTCTCACACACACACTCTCTCACACACGCATACACACACTCTCTCACACGCACACACTCTCTCTCTCTCACACGCACACACATACTCTCTCTCACACACTCTCTCACACACTCTCTCTCTCACTCTCACACACACACACACACACACACACACACACACACACAGCAGAGCAAAGCTCTTGGGAACAGCGACCAGCATTCAACAACGTGAAGTGATATCTTACTAACATACCATCGGCAGCAGCCGCCTCCTGCGGGCTCTCTCAGGCTGGATGGAGTTCTGGACAGCTCATGAGCAGAGAGAACACAAATGAATGGGAAGCGATTGGGGGAAGGGAGCTGGGAAAGCAACACAGAGAAGGAAGGGGGAGGGAGAGAGAGAGAGAGGGGTGGGGGAAGAAATGAGGGGGTGAGGAGGAGGAAAGGGGAGAGAGGAGTGGGGAGACAGGAAGAAGGATGAGTGGAGAAGGGGAGGGAGAGATAGGAGATGGGAGAGAGGAGGGGTAGATGGAGGAGGAGAGAGAGGAGAGAGGGGGAGAAGGAGGGGGAGGTGGAGGAGTCTGTCATCCTTCAGCTCTTCCTAGTTCACCCATCCCCTACTGACACTGTCCCAGCCCTCTCTCCCTGTCCTGATTGCACTGATTATCCTCTCCTCTGTGCTCTCAGTCTTGGTGCAGGGCTCCAGCCGGAAACGTTGACCATTATTTCTCTCCCAATGATGCTGTGTGACCTGCTGAGTTCCTCCAGCAGATTGTTTTTTTTAAATCACTATTGCTCCACTCTGCCGATCTTTGTGCATTCCCATCATGCCTCTCACACCCACATCCAAATCATTCACGTCTCTTACAAACAACGGACCCAGCGCTGATGAACACTTCTCATTACAGGCATCCGATCCCAAATAAAGTTCAAAGTTCAGATTGACTGTCAGAGCACATACAACCCTGAGGTTCTTTTTCCTGCGGGCCGGGCAAAATTTCTACTTATTGGTAGAGCAAAAAAAAACCGTGCTCAAGAAAAGATTACATAGACAAAGGAGAGAAATGTGAAGAAACTGAGTGTGAAATGCAGAGAAAAAATAAATCTTCAGTCATAAATAATGTTTAGGTAAGAGAGGTTAAACTGCCAAGCTAATTGTGGGGCAGTCAGATCACTGTGAGGGATGGGAACTGCTCCGGCCAAGACTGCAAGAAACTGCAGAGGGTTGTGAACGCAGCTTCAACCATCACACCCCACCCTTGCCCCCCCCCCCCCCCCCCCCATCGACTCTGTCTATTCCTCTCACTGCCTCAGGAAAGCTGCCAATCTCTTCTCGTCTCTCCTACCCCCATCCATTGGGAAGTGGCTTTGAAAACACGAATGTCCAGATTCAACCACAGTTTCTCTCCTGCTGTTAGCAGGCTCTTAATGGACATCACGTGCTGGCATAAAATGATGCCCTTGCCCTGTACTTTTCTCCATACCCTGTACTATTTGACTTATTGTAACACGCCCCCCCCCCCCCCCGAACAATACTGTTCATTAAATTATTATTACACGACCAGCTGCATGAGTTGACTTGCCTGGATAGCGCTCAAAAGAAAGATCTTTACATGTGACATTAAAACAATTCATGATGATGCCTGTGTACTGCTTCAATATCTCATCTGAATGATGTTTCCTCTGACAATGCAGGGATTCCTCAGCACCATGTTTAAAAAATAAAGCCATTCTGCCCGAGCAGCTGTAATGGCAGCACTGCCGCGGAGGGAGGGGAGTGGAGACCCAGCGCTCCTGCACAGGACTCTGTTGCCTGGTCCTCATGCCGACTGACCTGTGCAGGCTTCAAACAGTCTGTTAAAGGAGCCAATGGTGCTTTTTTTAATCCTGCAACCACGGGATCTGTGCCCAAGATGGTGCTGCCTGTACTGGGCAGTGTACCATGAGAGGTTGCAGACTCCAGAGGAGTAGTGGACCAGAGCAGGGCACCAGTAATGAGGAGAAAGCCCCGCCTCTCCCCCCGTTGAGAAAAAGACTACTGTATGGGGTGGTGACCACGGCGGCGGACCAGTTAAGCGGCTCAATGGTTGAAGGACCTACACAGGCTGCGGGCTGCTGTAGACTGGCTCATATGGAACCAGGTAACAGAGCTGGGATTCGAGAGGGGGCTGAGGGCAAAAAGGGCTCTCAAAGGATCTCAGGCGCTGAAGGATTCTTGACTGTAACGGAGGTTGGGATCTGGAGCTCGGGGGGCCGATGGATCGAACAGGAGTTAGTGCAGCTTCAGAGGCTGTGGGAGCCCTGGAGGCAAATCCACGGACACTCAGTGACTCTGAAGGGATTCTCTTTTGCTTCTCCTTCTCCTATTGTTAGGAGCGTTGGGTGATGGTCACGGTGACTTACAAAATCAAGAATCAGACAAAACTTGAAGTTTATATTTTAATGTAATATTACCTAACAATAGAAGGAACCTTGAACCTTTGCGTCTCTGCAATGTTCGCCTGATCTCCAGCCAGTGTGGTGATTGTACTGAGAGCTGTACCTGGGTTATGGAGGAAGAAAACATTCCAGACAGCTCCGAGCCTCTGATTGACGTCCCTGGGAAGTACACGCGTGTTGGTGTTGGGTATGGACTGATTACTCTCCCTGGTTACAGATCTTCAGAGAGCACCTTGCCCAGTCCCAGGGTGAGATCAGTGAAGACTGAGATCCTCAGTGGCATCCCAACTCTCCAAAAACCGTCTGCCTTTTACATCCCTCGTGACCCAAGAGAGGCAAGGAAGTCCCTCAAATCTGCTCCCGTGCATTTCCACCTTCTTGTATTATTCCAAACTGAACCTGGTTTCATTAGATTTTTTTAAAATGTAGACATACAGCCCGATAACAGGCCCTTTGGCCCACGAGCCCGTGCTGCCCCAATTACAGCCAGTTAACTTGCAACCCCTATACATTTTGAACGGTGGGAGGAAACTGGAGCACCCAGAGGAAAACCACAAAGACACAGGGAGAACGTACAAACTCCTTACAGACAACGCGAGATTTGAACCCGAGTCGCTGGTACTGCACTATCCATGACAATAACCGTGCCGTTTTAATGTTGTCACTCTGGTAACCGTGTTTTCCATATATATAGCTGAACTGATGATTGCATACATTAGCATAACCGCTATATTCAATCTCCAATGTTACATTAAGCAGATGGATAAATTACACTCACACGGAATAATTTTACCCAAGTGGCAAGGAACGTCAATATCCAGACAACCAGCACCAGAACAAAACAGGTTCAAGTATGAAGGAAACATCCACAACCGCTTTGACCTCACTTCAACTGTGCTGTTAAATGCTTACATTTATTGGGGATATAAATGTGCTTCAGTGAAAAACAAGAGCCAATGAGAATGGAAACCAGAAAAAGGAAAAGTGGCTTTCTCTGAAAAAATTAAATCTTTAGCATGCTGAGAGGTTTTTGTTTTTTCAGACATACAACACGGTAACAGACCCTTTCGGTCCATGAACCTGTGCTGCCCAGTTACACCTTTTAACCTACAACCCCTGGTGCATTTTGAACAGTGGGTGGAAAGCAGAGTGCCCGGAGGAAACCTACGCAGTCAGAGGGAGAACGTACAAACTCTTCACAGACAGCGCAGGATTTGAACCTGCGTCGCTGGCGCTGTAATGGGTTGTCCACAGTTAGGACAAGGCGGATGATTCAACAGAAGTGAGATGGGGAATAATGCCTCTAGATAGCAAGTGTCTGGGGTATGGGAACCACGGCCGGGCTGGGATTCAATTTCAGTGTACAAAAGTGCCTGAGATTTACAGTCCCATGGATAACAGCTGCATGGACTGGGTGGGCTGAATAGCCTCCTTCTGTGTTGCAGTCGTTAAGGAGCAGTGGCATAGCCTGCCCAGGTCCTGGGGACATCCTTGCGAGCAATGAAGCCCGTGAAGAAACCGACAGAGGGGTTCCTTTGCCGTGATAACTGAGGCAAGAATGACATCTGCAAACTCTCTCACACAAAGCACAGCTTCAAAGTGTAAATGACAAAGCATTCATCTGACAATTCCACTTCCTATGTCCCTGCACCTCTTCCTTTAATTGACCTGATGTCAACCACCATTACACCAAACAATTCTGAGGTCATTGGTTTATTTTTATTCACTCCAATGGCAACTTCCCAGAGACTCCGGCTGCAGGAAACATATTCAGGAACATTATTTGCTTTCACAGACTAATGATCCTTTCCATATTGACAGAACAAAAAAGAATCTGTGGAATTTACGTTCAGTCTCCACCGAGTGACAACTAATGTACTGGAAACCATATGTATCTTTGCTGTGGGCCTCTGTCCTGAGGGTAAAATTATTCCCATCTTTCTACCGTTAAGTTTCTACAAAAGGAAATGAACAGAACAATGGCAGAAAGAATTTTAGCTCACTGCACTCGTGACCACAGATCTGTACAGCATCCAAAGCTCTGCAACAACATGCCCAAATTCACCTTTCCTTCCCCTCTCCATTTCCCAAATTCTTCAACCAGAACCACTAACAATTTTATCCAGGTTATACAAGAATATCTCCAGATGCTGGCATCCAACCCAGTGCAAAGGTGCTGGAGAAACTCAGTGGGTCACACAGCACCCAGGGATGATAAAGGGTAACCAACACTTTGTCAGGTCACTCTTACTTTGCTGTCTACTGGCTCAGTTGGTAACCACAATTCCTACAATCATGGCCACATTTTGTTGGCTGTTACAGATTTCAGACATTGCAAAATGTTCAACAAAAATTTTCTATTTTAACAATCTGTCCCCAAAAATCCCAAACACCAATCAGGTGAGGAGAAGTCTATAATTCTTAAACAAGATTGGCCAAATGTGAGGGCAGGTTCACAGATGACATCGTCGAGGGCAGGATCCCAGAATGGAGCTCAGAAAGGAGGTGGAGGCTTGGTGCCAGGACACCACCTCCCCCTCACTGTCAGCACAGCCAGGGAGATGTCATTGACCTTCAGAGGAGAGGCGGAACTCACTTCCTGGTCCACATCACCTGACCTGAGGCAGAAATAGTAGACATTTTGGTGTAAATGTCTCCAGTGACCAGTTCTGGTCCACCCACGTCGATGCAATGATCAGGAAAGCACACCAGGGCCTCTACTTCCTCAATCAAAATTGGCATATCAAAAACCTCTGCAGAGGCACTGCTGAGAGCATCCTGCCGGGGTGCGTCACCGTGTGGGACGGGAACTGCTCTGCCCTCGACTGCAAGAAAGTGCAGAGGGTTGTGAGCGTGGCTCAGTCCATCCCACATCACCTTCCCTCCATCAACTCCATCACACACCCTCTCCCCTCCAGCAATTCCATTGCACACCCCCTTCCCTCCATCGATTCCAACATACACTCCCCTCCATCAACTCCATGACACACTCCCCTCCCTTCCATCGATTCCATCACACACTCCCCTCCCCTCCATCGACTCCATCACACACTCCCCTCCCCTCCATCGACTCCATCACACACTCCCTTCCTAACCATCGATTCCATCACATACACACACACACACCCTCATTAACTCCATCTATAACTCCGGTGCCTTGGAAAAGCAGCCAACATGTTAAAAACTCATCCCACCCCGTCCACACTCTCTTCATCCTGTCAGGAAGAAGATTCACAAAGACTGTCCCCTGGAGCGTAGAGATTGATGGAAATTTGGTAGAGGTATACAAAATTATGATGGATACAGGGTGGATGCGATACAAACCAGAGGACATAAGGGGAAAAGTTTAGGGGGAACTTCTTCACACAGAGAATGGTGGGAGTGTGGAACGAGCTGCCAGCTGAAGTGGGGAATGTAGGCTCAATTTTAACATTTAGAAAGAATTTGGAAAGGTACATGGATGGGAGATGTAGGAAGGGCTATGGACTGGGTGGGACTAGACAGAAGAATCGTTCATCACAGGCTGGAAGGGCCGAAGTGCTGGTTTTCTGTGCTGTAATGTTCTATGGTTTTAAACCTTCCAATGTGAATGAATTATTTATTGCTGCCCATATTGAGAAACATTGAAAAACTTTGTTTTATGTGCTATCCAGGCAAGCCAACTCACACAATGCAAAAACAAATAAATGAGACCACAATGTCAAACAGAGAAAAGTACAAAGACATAGAGCAGTTGGATCACCCAAGGGCAGAGAAGGCAGCAGATCCAAGTGATGGTATATCTGCTGGGGTGTTGTTCGTGACCAAGCAGTTCACACTGTTAGGTGTGATGCACCAACAGGCTTAAACATTCTTTTTGTGCATGGAGAAATGAAGGCCATTATCTTTTGTCAGTGTGAGAATCCATTTAGTTATCTGATAACAGCAGGAAAGAATCCGGACGTTTGCGTTTTCCAGCTCAGGCTCTTTCTCCCCATTGGAAGGGAGGACAAGAGGGGGAGATCGTGACAGGGTGGGTCCTTTAATATTTCAGCAGTTCTCCCTGCCGGTAACATTCCCCAATCTCTGGATGGAGACCTCAGGTTCAAGGTTTTAGGAGATATCTTCATGTGATACTTACAAACAGCTCAGCAAAGTTTGAAACATTTTCTTTTTTGTGTAAAAATGAATTCCCAGAACATGACATTGGCTTGGTGAAACTTTTCCCTCCCCCCCATCTCCAGTGCAAGGGGAACAATGCCATTAATTCTTGCAAGTTAATAAGTAATAACAAATACCTCATAAAGGAAGCATGGCTGTAATTACATCTGGAACATTCCACTGGCCAGAGCCCTGAGCCTGATTACAATTTCCCCGATCTGAGTGAAGCTCTGTGGGCTGAAATGGGAAGGGGCTGATTTAAAAGGCCATTGCCTTCATTCTAAAGGACAGTGAAGAGGAAGGGAATCCAAAGAAGATCGAGTACTCCGTAAGTTCATTGAGACACCGGATCAATACAACTTACTCTCCAACACCATCGATTAATTAGGAAAAGAAAGATGCCTCATCTACACTTTCCATTGAAGATTCGGCACATTATTGTAAACTTTGGGAAATCTGGATTAAGTTGCCACGGGCAGCTCCTGGCAAGTTACATTCTGGGAAAGAAAGACTTGCATTTGCAAAGCACCTCAGGCCATCTCACTGACAACAATGGCATTTAAGGGACAACGACTCCATCCTCGGATTCACCGAGGACACCACATTAGTGGGCCGGGTATCAAATAATGAGTCAGATACAGGAAAGAGGTTGCACGCCTGGCAACGTGGTGCCAAAGTGACAACCTCTCTCTCAATGTCAATAAGACAAGGGAGATGATAACTACTGTCAGGACAGGGCAGATTCCACACCGCCATCCACATCAGTGGCATCGAGATCAGAAGAGTTGTGAGCTTCAAGTTAATCTCCAATGGCCTGACCTGCGACATGAGGGTCAAGAAAGTGCAGCCATGCCTCTACTTTCGTAAGAAGGGAAGCACGGTTAGTGTAACGGTTAGCACAACATTATCACAGCGCCAGCGACCTGGGATCGAATCCCACACTATCTGTGAGGAGTTTGGATGATCTCCCTGTGCCTATGTGGGTTTTCTCCAGGGGCTCCGGTTTCCTCCCACCATCCAAAACATACAGGGGTTGTGGGTAACTGGAATATTCAGGTGGCACAGCTTGTGGCCAAGGAGGGCCTGTTACTGACTGAGGAAGTTTGGCATGTTCATCCTGTCCCTTCTACATAATCCTATACTATGTAAATAATGCTCTTTACTCTGCTATATGAATGTTAGAGAGCTAACCTACCATACTGCTTGCAAAAGAACCCTTCTCACTGTACTACTGATAAGTAGAAATTCTGCCTGGCCCGCAAGAAATGGAATCTCACAATTGTATGCGATGTCATATATGTACTCAGATAATAAATCTGAACTTTGCATACAACTTATATACTCATACACGTTCGCACACCTATGTACATACATGCAGACAACATGCATGCACGCACACACGTACACATACCTCTGCAAGGCTGCACTGGGCTTCATGAATTAAGACCCACACTGCTCCACAAAGGACTAGAAAGTTACAATCTGAATGCCCATTGTAGAGGGGAGGGAGGGAGGGAGGGGTTACATTATGGATAGAGATAAAAATGTAATCATCTTCCCAGTGCCTGATTGATTGGACACTTCCTACTGCTATGGCATTTTACAGCTATCATGTGTCCCTTTGTTCATCTCTTTCTGTAACTGTCAGTAAAGTATCAAGCAGAAGCTTTATCACCACCATAAACTTGGACTCGCCCGATCAAGGATGTTCCCTTTGTCCTATTCATTCATTCTCCACTCCCCACTGTCACTTAAAACCAATTTACTTTCTTATGAGGGGTATTCACTTTATTAATTCAAGGGATCTGGGATTTGCAGGCCGAGCGAGCAGTTAATTGTCCATCCCTTTCTGCCCTTGAGGTAGTGCTGAGCTGCTTTCTTGAACTGCTGCAATCCTTAAGGTGTGAGTACACCCAGAACATTGGCTCCCTTCCCACAGATACTGCATTGATTTAGCACTGTGAATGATGTCAATGTTAAACAGATGCCTGTGGTCTTCAGGTGAACGATGAAAGTTCCCAGTAATAGTATTTCAAAGGGTATGGGTTGAGTGTAGATCAGTGGAGTTAGGGGAAGAAAGTGATCGGCATGGACTAGAAGGACCAAGTTGACCTGTTTCTGTGAAGTAATTGTTAAATGGTTATATGAAAGTCATTAGAATTCTCCATCGCAAGAATCTGTCGAATTTTCCAAGACACATGCAGAACATTTAATTTCCACTGCAGCCAATTTCAAAATGGCCTCGTTGTGGAAACGGTGCGGAGGAGATTTACCAGGACGTTGCCTGAATTGGAGAACGAGTCTCATGACGCAAAGTTAACAGAGCCGGGGCTTTTCTCTTTGGAGTGTAGAAGGATGAAAGGACACTTATTAGAGGTCAACAAGATTATGAGAGGCAGAGATTGGGTATGTACAGCCAGTGCCTTTTTCTGGGGCGAGAGTAGCAAACAGCAGAGGACACTTGTACAAGGTGAGGGGAGGCAAGTTTAGGGCAGACGTCAGGTTTAAGATTTTTACAGAGTGGTGGGTGCCTGGAATGTGTTACCAGAGGTGGTGGTGGAGGCTGATACAAGAGGGACATTTAAAAGACAGACACATTGATGCAAATAATAGAGGGTTAAGGGTGTGAGATCGGGAAGGGTTAGTTTGTTGAGAAGGTTTCTAACTCATTGGACAAAGGGCCTCAACTGTGCTGTAATGTTCTATGAATTCTATGATTGTGGAAATTGGAATAACATTGCGGGCTGAATGGCCTTTTGTATGCTCTAGGTAAACCAATTGGAGGGTTATCATTTACATGCTAAAAACCAATGCTTGCATTTTCATTGGGCCCTTCAGGATTACCCAAAGGTCTTTGCAACTAATGAAGAACCATTGAACTGCCGTCGCTAGGGTGATGTGACAAACACACTGACCACTTTATGCACAGCTCGATCCCACATGATAATCCAACAGCTATCAGTGAACTTCCACAGATGTACAGGTTGCATCACAGCCTAGTTGGGAAACATGAGTGGCCAGGAATGCAAAAGGCAGCAGTTGTGGCAAACCCAGCCAAGTCTATCATGGGCACTGACCTCCAGTCCACTGAAGACATCTGTGTGAGGCGCTGCCTCAAAAAGGCAGCCAACACCATGAAGGACCCTCATCAGCCTGGCCACAACTTCCTCTCACTACTACCTTCGAGCAGAAGGTACAGAAGACCAGCATCTCTCAGTTCAAGAATAGCTTTTTTCTGAACAGCTCTGAAGCTCTTGAACCTCTCCCTTAAACAAACACCTCTCAAAAGATTTATCTGTACTACTAACCAAACACACTATCGGCAACTATGAATACTTATTATATTTCTTTCTTTTCTCTTTCTTTCAGGATCTTTTATTTTCTCCTTGGGCATCTTGATTATAATTAAATTGTTGTTAGTGTGTTTTAGGTAACGGATGCTGAGGCAAGAAAGCTTTTCATTACAGTGTACAATAAAACTCTGCATTTTTTGGATATGGGATTGGATACAGATTGGTTGGATTTTAATTTGTACCCAAGCTGTTTTCTAACAGCGACCAGATATAAAAAAGCCATTTATTGGCTGTGAACCACCTCAACGAGCCCCAGGGCTGTGAAAGGCACTGGAGAAATGCAAACCAATGATCTATCCAGAAGGTAGGGGACACAGCCCAAGACATCACAGGTAAACCCCTCCCCACCATCGAGAATATCCACGGGGAACGCTGCTGTTGGAGAGCAGCAGTAATCATCAAGGATCCACCCCACCCAGCGCACACTCTGTTCTCGCTGCTGCCATCAGGAAAGAGGTCTCGGTGCCACAAGACTCACCCCATCAGGTTCAGGAACAGCTGCTCCCCCTCCACCATCAGACTCCCCAACGACAAACTCAATCAGGGACTCATTTAAGGACTCGCACGGGCACTTTATTGATTTTGTCAATTCTCTCTGTATTGCAGTTTGTTTACATTTGTTATCTGTTTACAGCTCTTTATCTGCTTACATGTGCACTATGTTACAGTTTTGTTTTGCACTACCAATAAGTGGTAATTCTGCCGGGCCCGCAGGAAAAAGAAACTCAGGGTTGTACGTGATGTCACAAATGTTCTCTGGAAATAAATCCAAAATCTAAATCTATTAAATCCGAAAGGGACTCAATATTTCCAGGTCTCAAGTGATGCAAGGCGTTCTGTACAGTCAGCTCTGAGCACTTTGTTCTGATCTGATTGTAAACAGCGGAGGACATTTTATTGCTTGGTACTTCCTCCTGCCTGTCACCAGCTTGTTCAACAGTCCACAGCAAGCTCTGAACAAATCCAGATCCGTGGTTCTGAGGCCAATGTTCAAGTGTCAATGAGTCTACACTAAACAGATTTAATTCAAACTGGCTGGCAAAGATCAGAAACAATCAACAAAATCCTCTTACAGGGAGCCCATAAGATTTAGAATGAACTGCTGATGGACACAGAATCAGTCAGAGCCTTCAAAATGAGACGTGAAGCAGAAGGAATGGGTAGAAGGGCTGAAGAGAGAGATCTTTGAGAGTGCCAGCACACGCTAACTAGATCCTACAGCCGCCCAAGTATTGGTTTGTCAAAGTGGTAGCTGCCTGAAATCGAGAAGTCTGGGGATTTACTGGGGGAGGCAGTGAAGCTCAACGACAAAAGCAGGAAAAGAAGAATCATTGTTTCCTTCTCTCCGCCCTGACTGAATATTTTGTGCTTTACATCTACCTGCCATGTGTGGACAGGGGACATCTCCTCAATGGTACCTTGTGCATTGGGGGAAAAAGATCAGAATGGGAACACACTTTCTGTGCAAAATCACAAGCTCTCAACTCATCTGGATCTATCAGCGCTAACCTGCTGCAGGAAGCCTTGGTGTTAGCAGCTTGGAAGATGTAACGCGAATTCCTCGAGCTGCTGTTACTAAGTCTGGTGCTGATGAGTTCATTCACAGTCTAGTAAGTTGGATCGGAAAAGAATCAACGAGAAGGCTCCTCCGTTCTCCCCCACAGAAGCAGCCCGATGACACTGATAACTGAGGCAGAGCTCAGAATGGAGCCTGAAGGGCTTTAGGATTAGCGGTTAGTGCGACACTATTACAGCGTCAGCGACTAGGGTTCGAATCCCCCGCTGTCTGTAAGGAGTTTGTACCTTCTCCCCGTGTCTGTGTGGGTTTCCTCCGTCTGCTCCGGATTCCTCCCACCCTCCAAAATGTAGCAGAGTTGTAGGTTAATTTGGGTGTAATTAGGCAGCATGAGTTTAAATGGCTGGAATTAACTTCTACCACACTGTAAATAAAACTACAACTTCATAGGCTGGCACAACATCATGGGTCACAGGGCCTGTACTGTGCTGTTCTATGTTAAAGGGTGGGCTTTGTCTTGATAGCAAGCCGGGCTGTGTGCCTGACGTGGCTGACTTAACTGGTTTTAATGAGTACCCATAAGGAGAGAAGCTTGCATTATGATAGCACCGTTATCTCCCATTCTCAAGGCCTTCAAACTGCTCTGCCAGCAGTCCTCAGTAAACAGTGTGCACACAATAGTAACTTTCTGATCAATCAGTAGAGTCCACAATGAATGACATAGTCCCAGATATCTCAATAAACAATCAGCAGGCCAGAGGTACTGTTCTGAGACATGACTCATATCTGCTGCTTCAACTCTTTATCAGTAAAGCTGGCCAGCTGTGCGCTGTCAACCTGGGCACAGGTTCTGTAGCCCTGCCCTGATGAAGGTGGCTGATCAGTGTGGCTGCTAGTCCATTGTACTCGGGGAGATCCATGGCGCGCACACACTGGTCAAGCCAGCGTTCAGCTGAGCACTTGCTCCCAGCAAGGTCAGGGAACCAAAGAGAATGGGAATGGGAGGTTGACACCACCTTCAATCAGAATCAGGGAGACTGGCCTTTATAAAGGGCCACATTCCAGAGATCACCAACCAAGGCTCTCTGCAACACTGGAAACGTGGCAGACATTATGACACAGGTTTCCGTGGAAAATTATGTACCAGGTAACATGGTAATGGGGTAAATGTTCAGACTTTTACGCACAATCTCTCCAAGTTCTCAGGCCTCCCAACTTTCTCTCCAAGCTGACAACCTCCAGATTCTCAGACATCAGCAGAGCTGTTATCTGAACAATAGACTTTCTTGTTCTGATGTCTCCCTCTCATTGTCACCTCTACCACAGCCCTCAACATCCACGTCTTGCAGCAAGTGTGTCATCACCTCCGGTACCATTAGTTTCTAAAGCTGATGCTAAAGTTTGATTGCCAAACCTTCCAGGAACCACCACCAGACATTTCACTCTGTTTAAATTTAGGCTCCACTATTTTCTAAGAAGTCAGAGAAAATGCGGCACGTGTTCCTCAACAATATGTAGACACGTTCCATCGAAAGCATCTTGTCAGGGTGCGTTACTGCACGGACTGCTCCACCAAACACCTCAGGAAGCTGCAGTGGGTTGCGTACATGGATCAGACCATCACTCACACTCCTCCCCTCTATTGACTCCATCACAAACCCCCTCCCCTTCATCAACTCCATCACACAACCCCTCCCCTTCATCAACTCCATCACACACTCCCTCCCCTCCATCGACTCCATCACACAACCCCTCCCTTCCATCACCCATCCCTCCCCTCCATCAACTCCATCACATATCCCCTCCCTTACATCAACTCAATCACACACCCTCTCCCTTCCATCTACTCCATCACACACCCCCTCCCCCCCATCGACTCATCACACACCTCTGCCATTATCAGACTCTTGAATGAGCTTTTGCTCCATACCAACGGACCTTGCTCGGTAACTGTACACTGAACCATGGTTTATTTGCTGCTTTATGTACAAGTTGACCTGCTGAGCAAGAAACAAACCTTTTCATTGATCCTCAATACATGGGGCAATAAACCTGAACTTGTAATGAGGAGATGCTGGCTCCTCGAAAATCTCATCAATCCAAACCCCTGTTTATTTTCCTGACACTGATTCTCTCTCACTTACTCACCAACCTCCCTATTCTCCCACCATCTGCCTGCACAGGGGACGACTAAGTGGCCAGTGCATCCTAGAGATGCTCCTCCCTGTCTGTCCAGAGTAACCAGAGGGAACCAAGAGGTGGGGAGAATGTGCAAACTCCACACAGAGAGCACTTGAGGGTCGAATCAGGTCTCTGGAGTTGTGTGGCAGCAGCACGAGAGCTGCCTTGTCAGCAATGAGAAGATAAACTGGGGAAAGGAAGCTTCTATCTTCCTCGAACTGATGATGACAAATCTGTGCCTTATTATTGAACGAGATTTCTGCGTTCCTCTGTTGACCCATTAACACAGCAGGAATTTTAGATCAACAATCAGGGCGAGTTCTGAACATTCCTTCAAATCCCATTTACACTGGCCCAAAGAAGAAAAAATAAGGAATTGCCTGTAACTGACCCTGGGGAATTCTCAACTCAAAAACCCATAAAAATAAATCCACGCCAAGATGGTTTTCATTTACATTCATTGAGCTGGGAAAACGCAAACTCACCATGGTTCAACTCTCCCAGTTACTGTTGTCAGTTCTATTCTGTCCTGTGCCAATATGAGGTAGGTACTCAGTGAATTCAGGTGACCTCTGGGCGTGGTTCCGAGGGGCTGGGATTCCAGACATTGGGGTGGGATTGAGCACGACCAACAACGGTGGAGTAGGTTAGGTCAGGGTGGCGAAAAGGCAAAATGCAGAGCTCCGGAAGGTTTTAGTACGAGAGGGGACGATTTTCGGTAGCTAGTTAACCTGCCATCCCACGCATCGTGGATGTGGGAGGAAACCAGAGCACCAGATGGTGACCCTATGATTGTGGCAACCTAATATTGAGGGATAGCTAGCAAAGAAAGCGAATGGGGGGACAGCGGGTTCAACATTGTCCGT
Source organism: Narcine bancroftii (assembly GCF_036971445.1). NCBI lineage: Eukaryota > Metazoa > Chordata > Chondrichthyes > Torpediniformes > Narcinidae > Narcine > Narcine bancroftii. Next base: position 2,033,203 of record NC_091481.1, on the reverse strand, counting down.
GGGTGGAAATGGCCAGTCAGCGTTTCAAGCTGGGCCCTGTCATCAAGAATCATTCACTTACTTATAGGATAAAATAACTCACCTGGCCATTTTACCTCTACATGTTTGAATGAAAGGGAACAGCAGTCGTTCCGCTAAGTCAAGTTTATTGCCATCTGGTTGTACAAGTACAAACTGACGAAGCAGTATTCTCTGGTCTTGGTACAAAACAAGCAGACACACAACCAGACATAATACACATACAGACTCACAATATGTATGCAGGACAAATATTTCATCTATACAAATAAATATTGTTCTGCACATATGAGCATCTCGGATGGTCAGTGTGAGCAGTTCCTTTGGTCATTCAGCATTCTCAAATCAACGGACAGTTGTGTGGCTTAGGACACACAGGAGACTGTAGACATCTCATTCATAAGAAACATAGAAACATAGAAGATAGGAGCAGGAGTAGGTCATTCGACCCTTCGAGCCTGCTCCGCCATTCAACGAGATCATGGCTGATCTCAAAGTTCAGAACCCCGTCCCCACCTTCTCTCCGTAACCTTTAATACCCTTATACTGAAGAAATAGATCTAATTCCCTCTTAAATATATTTAGTGAACCTGCCTCTACTGCCCTCTGTGGCAATGAATTCCACAGATTCACCACTCTCTGGGTAAAGAAATTCCTCCTCATCTCGGTCCTAAATGGTTTGCCTATTATCCTCAAACCATGGCCCCGGGTTCTGGATTTTCCCATTATTGGAAACATCCCATCTGCATCCATTCTGTCCAGTCCTGCCAGAATTTTATATGTCTCTATGAGATCCCCTCTCAATCTTCTAAACTCCAGCGAGTACAATCCCAATTTGTGCAATCTTTCCCCATAAGTCATTCCTGCCAATCCAGGTATCAGCCTGGTGAATTGCCTCTGCACTCCCTCCATTGCAAGAACATCCTTCCTTAGATAAGGTGACCAAAACTGCACACAATACTCCAGGTGGGGTCTCACCAAGGCCCTGTACAGCTGCAGTAAGGTATCCTTGTTCCTAGACTCAAACCCTCTTGATATGAAGGCCAACGTCCCATTTGCCTTTTTAACCGCCTGCTGTACCTGCATGCTCGCCTTCAGAGACTGATGTACAAGTACCCCTAGGTTTCTCTGCACTTCCCCATCTCTTAATCTATTGCCATTCAAATAGTAATCTGCCCTCCGGTTTGGTACTGTTGACAGTGCAGTACACCCTCAGTACTGTACTAGGGCTTGACCCCTGCATTTGAATAGGGTGTGAACCCGTAGAACATAGAAATAGGAGCAGGAGTCGGCCATCTGGCTCAGAGCCTGCTCCGCTGTTCAATAAGATCATGGCTGATTTGGCTGTATGTGATGTCTACCCACCTGCCCCATCCCCATGAACTTTAATATGCAAAAACATTTCTAACTGAGGTGGCCTCTTGGACAGAGAATTCCACAGATTCATTACTTGCTGGGCCATCTCCTCCAAAATCTACTCCCTGGAATCTTGCAGCGATGACCCCGAGTTCTGGTCTCACTCCCAGTGGAAGCAGCGTTCCTTCCTCCGTTCAGGCACAGCTTGGTCCACTGCTCCCTGCTCTTTTGTTTATTAAGGCACTGTATTTAAACATGGGTTGACTTGCTTGGATAGCGTGCAAAATAAAGCTTTTCACTCCATTTCAGTAAAAGTGACAATAAACAATTCAATTGAGGAGAACTTGCAAACAGGAGATCAGGATTTAGCCATGAAACAACAAACCAGTGCCCACTTATATCATAAGGAAATCAGATGTAAATCATGGAAATTAGAAATTACCAGGGAAAGAATGAGGGCTGGAAGAGAGAAGTACAAGGTCCAAAGCCGCGGCCCAACTCAATAGGTTTGTACAGATCTAAACGTCCAAAAATCGCTGATTTCACTTCTGAAGAAGGGAATAAAGCATCAAGTAACATTGCCGGTAGCAATGCAGTCTGCTGACATCTAATAATAAGGCTTCCTGTGAGAAACTCCTCCTGATGGCCCCTGCGGCCTCAGTACCCACACTGAGATTGCGTTTGACTGAATGGATTTCGAACAGCCAGGAGACCAAGAGCAGGCAGCCTTCATGCTGGCAGTGCTTGCAGCCTTCACGAGGCACAGACCAGCCACACATCTTGGAGGACTGTCGTTGCTCCACGCTCAGTGAGAAAGGTCACTGCTGCCTGGTCCTGTGATCATTTTCATCACAAACTGCCCTGATTATTCATTACTATTCGGCATTATAGATTAAACATTGACCTCAGAGGTGAAATGGACCAAAATCCTAGAAATTTTCTCATTTTATGTCACCGTTATGTAAAATATCCAGTGCGTTAGGGTCATGCAGCAGGCAACAGATCCTTTGGCTGGCCCCACTTGGAATTCTGGGCTAGACCCATTGGTCAATATCCTTCTAAACACTTCCTGTCTGCATATCTATCCAAATATCTTTTGAAAATTGTAATCCTACCCATTTTTAATGGCTTCCTCTGGCATTTTGTTCCAGATATGTACAACCCTCTGTGTGAAAAATTTAGTCCAGAATACATAGGAGCAGAAATAGACCATTCAGCCCATCGAGTCTGCCCTGCCATTTAATCATGAGCTGATCCATTTTCCCCACAGCCCCACTGCCCGACCTTCTCCCCATAACCTATGATGCCCTGACTAATCAAGGACCTATCAATCTCTGCCTTAAATACACCCAATGATCCGGCCTCCACAACTGGCTGTAGCAACAAATTCCACAGATGTACCTTTCTCTGGCTGAATAAATTCCTCCGCATCTCTGTTCTAAGCAGACGCCCTTCAATCCTGAAATGGTGCCTCTTGTCCTAGACTCTCCCACCATGGGAAATAACCTTTCTACATCTGTCCACATCTTTCAACATTCAAAAGCTTTCAATGTGATCCCCCTCATTCCCCTAAATTTCAACAAGTCAAACGCTCCACATAATAACCCCTCAGGTCCCTCTTAAATCTCCTTCTCTCACCTTAAACCTGTGCCCTCCAGTTCTAGAATTTTCTCCCCGATGAGAAAGACCTTGAGTGACTGTGGCAGTGAGGGACTATTTTGCAGCATATCGACTACTTCTCAGTAAACCTTCCCACATCCAAATCCAGGATTTGGCCCCAGTGTGTAGGACGTTCATGTCCTTAACACCACAGAAGGATACAGAGTGCATGCTGAGAAATGGGGCTAGTAGAGATGGGTGACTGGTTTGGCATGGATATGGTGGGCCAAAGGGTCTGCTCCTGTGCTGTACCACTTGATGAATCAAGGAAAATGAGAGGCAACTGGGGCCTCTGCCTCTCTCTCCCTCAAGCAACCAGAACTTCAACCATACCCCACCATCAAAAGGAGCAAAGCAACCTTGCTATCCATGTACTTATCCAATTTATTTTTAAAACTTGAGACTGAATCTGCATTCACCACATCAGATGGCAGCTCATTCCACTCTCCCACTACTCTCTGAGTGAAAAACTTTCCCCTAATGTTCCCCTTATACCTCTCCCCTTTCAGCCTCCTGTATCTATCTCCCCAATCTAAGTGGAAACATCCTATTCACATCTACTCTGTCCATACCCCTCATAATCTTACAAACTTCAGGTTTATTGTTAGAGGACATACATGACATCACATACAACCTCGAGATTCTTTTTCCTGCGGGCCAGGCAGAATTTCTACTTGTCAGTAGTGCAAAAAAAACTGTACTCCAGAAAATATAGGTATGCAAAAGAGAGAAATGTAAACAAAGAAAGGTGCAAACAATCTGATTGCAATACAGATAATGAGCAAAGAACAGGTCCTTAAATGAGTTTGTTGTGGAGGAGTCTGATGGTGGAGGGGTAGCAGCTATTCCTGAACCTGCTGGTGTGAGTCTTGTGAGAAAAACAGGCCATTCAACCCTTCTGGTCTGTGCCAACCAATAAAACTAGTTAGCCCCACTGACCTACTTTCATTCCATAACCCTCCAGACTTCTCCTATCCATGTATTTATCCAATTTATTTTTAAAACTTGAGACTGAATCTGCACTCACCACATCAGATGGCAGCTCATTCCACACTCCCACTACTCTCAGTGAAAAACTTTCCCCTAATGTTCCCCTTATACCTCTCCCCTTTCAGCCTCCTGTATCTAAGTGGAAACATCCTACTCACATCTACTCTGTCCATACCCCTCATAATCTTACAAACCTCTATCGTCTCCCCTCATCCTTCTTCGTTCCAAGGAGTATAGAACTAACCTGTTTAATCTTTCCTGGTAACTCATCTCCTGAAGACCCGGCAACATTTTAGTAAATCTGTGCATAAAATATCAGAGCTCTCCATTCATGGAATTACCTAGGAGAACTAAGCACTAAAGGTAAAATATTCTTCAGCCCTTTGCACATGTCTTATTAAACAATTAAGCTCATCACTTTCTCCAACTACTCCTAAAATCCCTTTGCAGTATTATATATAAAATTATGAAAGGCACAGATAAGATAGAGGTAGGTAAGTTGTTCCAATTAGTGGGGGAGACTAGAACAAGGGGACATAGCCTCAAGATTCAGGGGAGTAGATTTAGGACGGAGATGAGGAGGAACTGCTTGTCCCAGAGGGGGGTGAATCCATGGAATTCACTACCCATTGAAGTAGTGGAAGTGACCTCATTAAATATATTTAAGACCACTTTGGATAGATTTCCACATAGTACAGGAATTAAGGGATCTGGGGAAAAGGCAGGTAGGTGGAGATGAGCCGATCATCAGATCAGCCAGGATCTCATTGAATGACAGAACAGGCTTGACGGGCTGGATGGCCGACTCCTGCTCCTGTTTCTTATGATGTTATTAAGGAGGACGTGAGGTGTCTTTGTAAATACCGATGAAACACCTTGCCTACAACAGTTGAACCTTGTCATGGTCCTATCGTTGTCAGTGGGAGCTCGTCGGTTTATTGTTTCTCAGTGGCCGGTCCAGGAAGGTGCTGCAGAAATTCCCCTTCCCAGCGCTGGTGGCCAACCCCTACCACTGCAGGTGAACGGGGTGGAGACAGGGCAGACTGGAAGAAACTGATTTCTAACTTCAAGGCAAAGCGCGATAAAGTCATTGTTTGGCTGTTTCCCGGAGCATTTCCCAAATTCTTTGATCCTTTGCCAATATCTTGTAAATTCCAATGATCAAACTAAAGAGCACTGAAGTGTTCATGACAGGATCTGATGAAACGATTCACAAAATTCAACTGCTCACAGTGCCTGGAGTTGACTTGACTGAGGGAAGAGTTTGTACTTGCAATGAACTCTGAAAAACTAGTTTCTTCCCACGTTCTGAAGTATAAAAACTTCACTATTTTCATACAATGTCAGAACGAGTGTGAACCTCCATGGTTAATAGAAAAAGTTCTGTTGAAATGTCTTTGTGTCATAGAACCTTACAGCATAGAAACAGACCCTTCAGCCCACTGATTCTATACCAACCTTCCTGCCTATCTATACTAATTCTATGCTTCCCTGTCCTGCATATTGAGGTGCCTGACAAGAAGCCAGTTTAACGTTGTTCCTGTCCCTGCCCCCACCATCTCCCCTGCCAGCTACTAACTACTCCTTGTGGGAACCTTTTTAAACCTCCTCCCTCTCACTTCAAATTACTGTCTTGTGTACCGAGATACAGAGAAAAGCTGTGTTGTGTCTGCTATCCAGGCAAGTCAACCCCTACTGAAGTGCTACAATAATAAAGCAGAGAATGCAGGGTGTAGTGTTGCAGGAGCTCTCCACACATGCGGCCTGGCCTACTGAGTATTTCCAGCATTTTTTCCTCTGCTCCTTTCTACATCATTTCCTTCTCCTCCAGATTACGATAAAAATATACAAAGGAGAAACCACAGAGCTGGCCCTAAACAGTCTTGGAATCATTCACTCTATAACAGTGTTATTAGTTCTATAAACACACCACCGTTGCGACTCATGTCCCTCCCCCCCCCCCCTCCCTTTTGGTGGCCTATGGGCTCTAGTTGTTTGAGGGGCTTCCCCACCAGACTCAGCCCCTCTAAGTCCAGGAGCAGAAGGATCCTACACTGGGAAGGGTTCTCCCTTGCGTTCACTGCACCAAGCTTCAATGCACCCCTCCTCACACACCTCTGCAGATCAAACTGAACTGAGTTATCTTCATGCAAAAAGCTTTGTTTTCTGGATATCCAGTAAAGTCAGCCTTTTCTTCAGTACAGCAGGTAGAGCATTTTTCTACTAAAAATGTTCAGTTAAAAATATGTAAGGGCGTCATCAATTACTAAAGAGAGGTCTGTTCAATAGTCTAAAGACAAGGGGGAAGAAAGTGCCCAAGGATAGATGCTCCCTATCCCAGGAATGAGTCTGGTGACCTACTGAACACAAATGGACAGCTCCAGTCCACTCAGTCACCGCGACGGTGATTTTACCAGCAGTACTTTTTTAAACAACATATCAGCTTTCAGATTGTTAACATCCTAAAACAGGCTAACTAACTGGTCACACAAGTCCTGCAACACTGAGTCAACCATTTATTTACAGGCAATCGGGCACCTGCCGACATTTTGCTCATACTGTGATGAAGGGCTCGTCTGAAACGTTGGTTATGTATCTTTATCTTTGCTACATACACTGACCTGCTGGGTTTCTCCAGCTTTTACTTCGATCACAGTATCCTGCAGACTTTTGTGTTTTTACTATTATTTGATTTTCCCTGAACAAATGACCTTGGAACTGTGAAATAACCACATTTTAGATGCTCAGAGGCCCCGGTTAATCAGCTGGCCTTATTTGCTGACAACAAACCCAGTGCAAGACATGAGATGGGAGTTTTGTCTTAGAAATGACAGTGCACAGATGCACTGAAATCCTTGAGCAACCAACAATCTGCTGGGAACTCAACCTGGTGATATATCTTTGTCTCCTATGGACGCTGTGAGACCGGCTGAGCTCCTCCAGCATTTCTGCGTGTGTTTTACTGCAATCACAGTGACTGCAGATTCTCGTGTTTCACTGAACTCAGTAGGTCAAGCAACATTCATGGGAAAAAGAAAATAGTTGATATTCTGGACGTGAACCTTCAAGACCGTTGGTCTTGATGAAATGGCGACTGTTCTTTTTCTCCCATGGATAATGATTACCCTGCTGAGTTCTTCCAGCAGTTGTTTGTTGTTCCAGATTCCAGTGTCTGCAGCCTCCACCTTGTCTCCGAATTGCTCTACTGAGATTCTAACTTGCTTCAGCCACACATACGCAAGAGCGTACACCTCTGTTTTCCTTAGATTGAAGTACGTGTGCTGTGTTCTCTACACTGCATTAAGCCAGATGCGTGTCCAGATTGCACCTCCTCACCTGATAGACGCCTCGAGGGATGCACCATGGTCTGAGCAGGGCCTGGAGAGCACGGAAGTTCGCAAAGCGCCAATTCCTCAGGGCTCGTGCTGTCAGGTTCCACACCACACTGTCCCAGCTGTACAGCAAGTCCTCGAAACTGAAGAGCACTGCAGACATCACATCTGCAGTGTATGCTCCAAGTCTACTCTCAGGTGTGTAGTTCCTTTGACAGCAACATTGATTGGATCTTCTTCCTACAAACCCTCCAGTGGACGTCCTGGAGCTGAGGGGAAAACGCCCAACCTCACCTCACCCTCAAGAACTTTGACATCATCTTTCCCTCAAGAATCATTGTTCAGGGTATTGTGCAAGTGGGGCAGGCACTGTACCACCATCCGGTCCAGTCCTTCACCATTCGTCTGGTCCAGCCCTTCACACCACTGTTTGATCCAGCCCTTCACTGTCTGTTCCAGTCCTTCACCGCCAGTCCAGCCCTTCACCTCCGGTCCAGTTCTACATCTTCTGGTCCATCCCTTCAGACTCACAGGGCTCTCACATGAAAGACAAAAGTTGCTCCCAATAAACAACAAAGGGAGAGAGATGAAGGAGCTGGGGTTGTGTGGCTTCCTCCACACTGTCCATGGAAAAATTAATTCTGAGCGTTGCCTTCCAGCCAACATTCCCATGACATTCCATTTCTGTGCTTTGGACCAATGGGCTGACACTGTACGTCAGAACACCAATAAAACAAGAGCAGTGATCGCAGACTTTTAACTGCTTGTCAATTTGCAAACAAAATTTTACAATGTAATCAGTGAATAGCATTTGTTCCCACAGTTATTATAGCTCTCTGGTTGGAGTTAGTTGTTCCTTAATTGCGTTCCATAATTATTCTCTTCCTGTTGCGGTGAACTGTTGGTTGATTAACTCGGGTTCTAACGTTACCCCAAATACAGAGCATGAGGTTTTCCACAGATTCCATCCCCTCATGTCACTGTTGGCCTCTGCTGTTTGATCTGCCTTTGTACATTGCAGGGCAAAGCATGGAAAGGGGGCAAGGGGAGGGGAACGTCCCAAAGTAAATGAGCTGTGGGAGGGGGAAGGCAGCACCCGTGGGGTAGAAATGGTCAGTCGATGTTTCAGGTTGGGATTTATCGAAGAAAGTGGGAAGGAGGAAAGAAAAACGAGGGGGAAAGTAGTTAGGGAGGGACTAAGAAGCAATGGTAAAATCACACAGAGATGCTGGAGGAACAGCAGTGTCCACAAAGGGTAAAGATATATTAGCAACATTTCAGCCCTGAATAAGCAAAGAACAGGAAGGGTCAGAATAAAGACTGGCTGGGGGAGGTCCAGACTAGCAAAAGGTTAATTGGCTATGATCAGAGGAGAGATGAGAATTGATTTTGGCTCCGTGAAAGGAGTCGGGGAAAAGAGAGGGGTGGTGGAGAGAGAGAGAGCGCGTGCAAGCTGTGGGAAAGGCGATGGGGGTGGGGGGTGGGGGGGGGTGGGGAGATGAAGGGCGCCCAGATGTAAGATGAGCAATTTGCAGGTGGTCTCAGTCTGTCAGTGCATGGACAGACATGTCAGCAAAGGAATGGGATGGAAAATTGAAAGGATGGTTGAGGCAGGGACTATTGCAATGTTTAAGAAATATTTGGATAGGATGGGTTTAGAAGGATATGGGCCAAATGCAGGCAGGTAAGACTAGTGGGGGTGAAATATTTGTTCGGCATGGGCAAGTTGAGCCCACGGGCAGGTACGACTCCATGCGTCTACGTGCAGAAGCATACAACACACTCTGGGGATTATCAATGTTCATTCTCCGTGTGGAAGGTTCAACAGCACAGATGTCCAAAGACAAAGTAGTACTCAACCAAATCTGGACAATCCACTCAACAGATCGTACAACCTTTTACCATCAAGAATAAATCTTTACCTTACTATGGAATGCTCAGAAGTGTTTCACTCCAAGAAGTGAAGGGGTATTAAACACAAGGTGGGAGAGCTGGAGAGACAAGGGAAGGAGAGACCACTGCAAGTGGGGAGAAAGGTTAGAAAGAAATTAAGAGCAGGAACTGGTGTAGAAGAGAAGGAACCAGATAGTGGTGTGGGTTTCTTAAAATTAGCAAAGTCGATGTTCATGCCACTGGCCAGGGGGACTAAGATGTGTTGCTTCTCAAGTTTATGTGTGGCCACGGATGAGGCCAAGGACAGATGTCTGGGTGGGAATGGGGATTGAAATCAAAATGGTTTTTGTTTTTGTTAACTAAAAATATTTAAAAAAAATACTAGGGTGAAATGATAATGCACAATCGCTGAATGGTGGAACCAGCACAAATCGCTTCATGTTCCTGTCTTTGCAGCTCGTATGATGGAAGCAAATGGCCTTTCAACAATGAGGAAGCACAAGGAGTTCTGTTAAATAGACAGTGACTTGAAACACCACTTGCCTCTGCACAGACGCTACCCGACCTTTTGAGTATCTCCAGCACTCTCAGGTTTTATTTCCAGTTCCCTGCATCTGCAGTAATTTACTTTGGCACCAGTCATGAGAATTTTGCAGAAGCTCTCATAGGATTCTTGTGGCCTGGATTTATATTCTGCTGTTACTGGGATTCATGAGAAACTGCAGTGGGAATTGACCTGCTGGTTAATTAACTCATCCTGCGTCACTAACTGGACTATTTGCTATTTTTACAACCTCCCTTCTTTCTGGTTATTCTGAGGTCCTGCGATGTAAACCATAACTCGACCCTTGGCTATAGAAACTGTCCCAACTGCTCAGCCCATCACTGTTTGAAGGAATTATTTTCCAAACTGTCAACAAGAGGAAATTACCAAATTTCTTCCACTTACACATTGATTTGCAAGTAAGACACTATTTACAAACAGAATTATAATCAATAAAATCTCAGCAAAAATATGGGCAGTAATATGGGAAGGACAAGAAGATGAGAATGAAAGCCTGAATAAACAGAGAACGTTTCACCCTCAGAGCCTCCAATTCTTGCCTTAGTTCAGCTGCAGGAGGGAGCTCATGTGAATTGTTTGGCAGCCAGAGTCATCCAGACTGGACAGCAACATGGTGTAGAACCAAATCTCCTCCGAGGAGTTGAACTGATAGAATCACCTCAATAAAGTGCTTTGACTCAAAATGTTGACTGACTTATCCAGCTGAGTCGCTCCAGCTTCTTTTTGTAGGTTTTGTGCTTCTCACCTGCTGGCCGGTGGCCTGCCCAGCTTGAAGCCTTTCACGTGACCCACTGAAAGTAGACAGCCACATCTGATCTCCTGCATTCACCATTATTATCCAGCATTGGTTTCTCATATAAGAGCAGGGATGTGATGTTGAGGCTTCATAAGGCCCCAGTGAGACTTGGAGCATTGTGAACAGTTTGGGCCCCTTGTTTAAGAAAGGATATTGCTGACATTGGAGAGGCTTCAAAGGAGGTACACTAGGATGATTCCAGGAATGAGAGGGTTTTCATATGTCCTGTATTCATTAGAATTTAGGAGAATAAGGGGGGGGGATCTCGTTGAAACATTTTGAATGTTGAAAGGCATGTATAAGGTCGACGTTGAAAGATTGTTTCCCACGGTGGGAGAGTCTAGGACAAGAGAGCATAACTTCAGGATTGAAGGGCGTCCACTTAGAACAGATATTTAGGAATTTCAACAGCAGGAGGGTGGTAAATCTGAGGAATTTGTTGCCACAGGTTGTTGTGGAGGCTGGTTCATTGGGTGTATTTAAGGGAGAGATTGATAGGTTCTTGATTAGCCAGGGCAGAAGACAAGGCAGTGGAGCTGAGTGGGATAATATAACCATAACCATATAACAATTACAGTACGGAAACAGGCCATATCGGCCCTTCGTGTCCGCACCAATTTTAGTGAACTCCACAAATCCCACAGAATGTGGGAATAAGCTATTTCCCAGCCTGGCTCTCGTGATTTTGATGCTCCTACCTGATGGTAGCAGGTTAAAGATGATGTGTGATGGATGTGGGGGGTCTACAATAATTCTTTAAACCTGATTTAAGATTGCCAGTGACCTCCTGTGGAAGAGTTCAGGCCCGAAATATTGATTGTATTTTACTTCACTTTGGCGGAGTTTCTCCAGCACTTTAGCTGACTACTAGTTTTTCATCGTTTGCTCAAGATTCCAGCAAATGCAGTTTTCATGTTTCACTTACTACAAGTCTGAAGGCACCAAACCCCCCCTCCCCCCTCTATACTCTTGCTGTTCCTCAGGTTCCAAATCCCAAGTAGGACAGTGCAAATTAAGGTCCAAATGTCCTTCCCTGGAGGACATGAATAATCCTGATGGATCTTTATAACCAATGGATACATTTATGGTCACAATTCCTTGCATTGTATTCCAATTTTTAAAATTGGCCATAGAATTTCTATAGGATTTTGACCATTCAATTAATAATGTGGCCACAGCACCAGAGATCTTGTGGGATGGGACTCTCCATTGGCAAGGCACAAGTCAAGAGGAGAAAATCAATCGGAAGTATTAACTGTTACTAACCCGCAGGCTTTCCAACGTCTTCTGGTTTTATTCCCGATTTCCAACATCCACATTAATTTGCTTTTTACTTCCAGATTTAGGTAATTCTTTGATGTGATTGGCTGCAGAGGAATGACATCACAACTGCAGGGGACCAATGATCCCCAGGACCAGTCTGCGCTGGACATCTCTCCTGCCTTGCTGGCAGTTATCTTCAAGGGGAGCTGCAGACACTCATTGGTTTAATCTAAGCTGCTCAATGTGCTATATTTTGGCTATAACGCAATTTAAAAGCCACAAAAACTTGACTGGAATTTATCCTATTCAGTAAAATAGAGGAGAATTTGTGAGATTTTGTGATTCTCCTGTCACTGCTCTGTAAGTGCTGGAGAAACTCAGCTGGCCTCAAAGTAAAGGTATAGAACTGATGTTTGGGGCCTGAGCCCTTTGTCAAGGTTAGCCTTGGGTGGCACGATTAGCATAGCGGTCAGCACGACGATACCGCTGCAACAGCGACCCGGGCTCGAATCTGGCGATGTCTGCAAGGAGTTTGTATGTTCTTCCCATGTCTGTGTGGGTTGTCCTCAGGTGCTCTGGTTTCCACCCACCCTCCTAAATGTACGGGATGTAGGTTAATTTGGGTGTAATTATGAAGCACAGGATTAAATAGCCCCATTCGGCTTCTAGCTTCTAAGAAGGGCTCAGGTCCAAAATATTGATGATATATCTTTACCTCCTATGGACGCTGTAAGACCGGCTGAGATCCTCCAGCATTTCTGTGTTTTTACTACAATCACAGCATCTGCAGACTTCTGTGTTTCACACCTACAACCACACCTGTCTCCTGCAAAATGCAATCAACTTTTTGTACAGCAGTTTAGCCACTTAACTCACAACATCCATCACACGGCACTGGTACGCTGATGTCTCTACAAGATTAAAGCAGCAGTGAAAGTCCTTTGATCCCAGTTTAGTAAAACTTATGATTCATCGCAGATTTCAACCAAAATTGCTGCAGCCTCAAGCTGTGTCCGTGGTACACAGAAACGCCATTCAGTATTCTTGCTCCAATCATCTGCTCAGACAAAGGGTTCGGATGTTAAATCTCAAAATGAAATGATGTGTCTTGCTATCAATGGAGGAAATGCTGCAGATTAATTAACTGGCTTTGATGAACTGAATCTGAGCTTGTGTCAGTGGACAATGAAAACCATTGGGTCAGAACCCTGGGAAGGGAAGGAGCAAAGAGATCACACAGTATTCTCAACTCTCTGTGACTAGAACATAACCCAGCCATCTATGCTCTCCGAAAAGCTCTTGCCAGTGGAGTATGAGCACAAAACTAATTATTACTGCCCCATTGTGAATGGAGTTAACATTAGAGATTCTACTAACTTGTTTTTCAGCTCTCCACAAAATCAAGGCGAGTACCTCTAGAGTAAACACTTCCAATGTCTCAGAGTAAAACACGAAAGTCTGCAGACACCGTGACTGAAGTAAAAACACAATACTGGAGAAACTCAGCAGGTCAGGGCGGCCCGGTTGGCACAGCGGTTAATGCAAAGCTTTACGGCGCCAGCGATTGGGATCGGACAGGAATTCGAGTCCCGCATTGACTGTTAGGAATTTCTACGTTCTTCCCATGTCTGCATGGGTTTTCTCGGAGGGCTCCGGTTTCCTACCACCGTTGAAAAACATACCGGGGGGTGGGGGGGGGAGGTGTAGGTTAATGGACTGGAAATTAGGTGGCATGGGCTCGTGGGTCGAAATGCCCTGTTCCCGTGATGTATGTCTGTATGTCAAACAGTGCATTTTATGTAGCAAAGTGAAAGATACATAAACAATGTTTCGGGCTTGAGCCCTTCATCAAGGTTTGGACAAAATGTAAATGCTGGTGATATATCTTCACCTCCTATGGACACTGTGAGCCCAGCTGGGTTTCTCCAGCATCCCTGTGTTTTTACTACAATCACAGCATCTGCAGATTTCCGTGTTTCACTCCTTTGATTGCAGAATGGGAATTACAAAGACCTAATTACTGACAAGATCAAAGTTGATTACAAATTAAGATGTCTAATTACCCAGAAGTTTAACTTAGTTCAACAGAAATAGATCCAAATTTCTGTTACAACAATGGGTGCATGCTATAACAATAATTAATGAGGTTCCTGAGAGTTGGGTGTCAGTCTGTGGTTGCCTGTAGTTCTGTGTGCAGTTCTGGTCGCCTAATTATAGGAAGGATATAAACAGAGTGGAGAGAGTGCAGAGAAGGTTTACCAGAATGTTACCTGGGTTTAAGCATCTAGAGTATAGGGAGAGATTGGACAGATTAGGTCTTTATTCTTTGGAGCGTAGAAGGTTGAGAGGGGATTTGATAGAAGTATTTAAGATTATGAAAGGGATAGACAGAGTGGATGTGGATAGACTATTTCCGTTAAGAGGAGGAAAGATTAAAACAAGAGGACATGAGTTAAGAATTAAGGGGCAGAGGTTTAGAGGTAACATGAGGGGGAACTTCTTTACTCAGAGAGTGGTAGCCGTGTGGAATGAGCTTCCGGGAGAAATAGTGGCGGCGGAGTCAATTGTATTATTTAAGAAAAGGTTGGACAGGTATATGGATGAGAAGAAGATGGAGGGTTATGGGCATTGTGCAGGGAGGTGGGACTAGAAAGGGGTGTTTGGTTCGGTGCGGACTAGAAGGGCCTAATGGCCTGTTTCCGTGCTGTAATTGTTATGTTATGTTATATGTTATTAGCGCAATCCATATCCCCACTTACGCATTGAGGCCCTCATTCATCTTTCCCCTGCTCCGAGTGAGGCCATTCAATCCACTGGGTTCATGCGGGCTCTGAGTAGTGCAGGACCATTCACTTCAACTGTGGGCTCCACATTCTTGCACGTTTTACTCTCTTGCGGACACCCAATTCCCATTGGAATGATGTGACTGTCCCCATCCACCCTTAGTCAGAGAGCACCAGGTCCCCATCACTTGGAGTAAACTATCTTTGGTTTGAATTGATCTGTGACTGTTATAAATCTCTCCTTTCTGATGCTTCTAGAAACAGCTGCCCTCTCAGCAGCTCTGTCACCATTTAACTTTCTCTAGTTACGGCAATTCTCCCCTTTAAGTGAATTGCTGATAACTCGACAGTATCCCTCATCCAGGACAGAGCGAGTGCTAGAGTGTACAGTCTCTATGGGGTATTCTCTTCCACTGTGAGAATCACTGTCGCAACAGCAATGACCTGAATCTTCAGCGACGTCAGCTTCAGAAAATTAGAATTTTCATCTCTGCAGAGAGGTTGACCAGGCTCGGCTCTGCAAAGCATCTCGTTGGCAACAGCTATTTAAAAGATTATTTAACCATATAACCATATAACCACTTACAGCACAGAACAGGCCAGTTCGGCCCTACTAGTCCATGCCGTAACAAATCCCCACCCTCCTAGTCCCACTGACCAGCACCCGGTCCATACCCCTCCAGTCCTCTCCTCTCCATGTTACTATCCAGTCTTTCCTTAAAAGTAACCAATGATCCCGCCTCAACCACATCTGCCGGAAGCTCATTCCACATCCCTACCACCCTTTGCGTAAAGAAATTTCCCCTCGTGTTCCCCTTATAATTTTCCCCCTTCAATCTTAAACCATGCCCTCTAGTTTGAATCTCCACCACTCTTAATTGAAAAAGCCTATCCACGTTTACTCTGTCTGTCCCTTTTAAAATCTTAAACACCTCGATCAAGTCCCGCCTCAATCTTCTACGCTCCAGAGAAAAAAGCCCGAGACTGCACAACCTTTCCCTGGAACTCAAACCTTGAAATCCTGTCAACATTCTCGTGAACCTTCTCTGCACTCTCTCTATTTTGTTTATATCTTTCCTAATAATAAGACTTTCACAAGACTCGCTCACCAAAGAAACCTCTGAAGGACAATGCACCACTGTACTCTACAAGAAGGGTGTGGTTAGACTAGAGAGGGTGCAGAAGCCTGAAGTCTAGCACCTCCATGTTCAAGAACAGTTTCTTTCCAACAGCCACCAGGTTCTCGAATCTCCTCCTCGTTACACTAATCAGGGGCTGCTCTGACACCACAAAAGGACTGTCTGCACCATCGTGATCTGCGTTTAAATAGCTATGAATATTTATTCTCTATCTTCTTGTTTACTGTCTCTTTTTAATTAAATTCTGGATACTTTTGTACACTAACATCAGTAGGGCGGCATGGTTAGCGCAAGCGACTGGGACCAGAGTTCAAATCCCATACGGTCTGTAATTCTCTCCACATTCTGCGTGGGTTTTCCCGGGGGCTCCGGTTTCCTCCCATCCTTCAAAACGTACAGGATGGTTGGAGGGTTGAAGGTCAATTGGGTGTAATTGGGAGCACAGGCTTAAGGGCCAAAAGGCCCTCTTATGCTGCACATCTAGATTTTTTTAATATTAACATTTTTTTGATGAAATACCTGTTCACGGTAGCAAGTAAGAATTTCAGTGCAGATATACATTGTATATGACAATAGTGGACTAGTGGGCTTGAGTTATGAGGAGAGGCTGGATAGGCTGGGACTGTTTTCTCTGCAGCCAAGTGGGCTGAGGTGCGACCTTAAAGGGGTTTATAAAATCATAGAAGATAGAAAACTATAGGCCCTTCAGCCCTCGATGTTGTTCCAACCTATATATCCTATGAAAATATTAAAAAACATAAATCTTTCCTACTCCATATTTTTCTTCCATCCATGTGCCTGTCTAAGAGTCTCTGAAATGCCCCTAATATTTCAGCCTCCACCACTACCCCTGGCAAGGCATTCCAGGCACCCACAGGTCTGTGGGAAAAAAACATGAGGGACATAGATTGAGGAACGAGTCTTACCCCAGAGTATTTGATTAAAACATTCCTCGGAATCTTTTCTTCCTTCCTTGTGCGGTGACCAGAACAGAACACAATAGTCAAGGTTCAGCCTAACCAACGATTGGTAGAATGGTAACAAGATAACTCCTGTTATTAATACTTCGTACAAGAATGCCTTTCTCCACCCTATCTACCTATATCACCATCCACATGGAACTATGTACCTGTGCTCCAAGATCTTGCTGATCACAAACTCTCCCTCATCCACGATCTCCTCTATAGTCCAAAGCGAGTGTCCACATTGAGCCACACCATCTGGAATTATTTTATTGTATTCCACTACAAATTGGAGCGTGCCATTGATTCATATTGACATGGAGACACAGTAGGCTAGTCTAGAGCTTGCATTGCATGCAACTCTAAAGTATGCTACATATATTAAGATGGAAGACCATAAGACATAAGAGCAGAAATAGGCCATTCAGCCCATCAAATCTAACCTTCCATTTTATCATGAGCTGATCCATTTCCCCACTCAGCCCCACTGCCCGGCCTTCTCCCCATAACCTCGGATGCCCTGGCTAATCAAGAACCTATCAATCTCTGACCCAATGACCTGTCCTCCACAACTTCCTGTGGCAACAAATTCCATAGATTCACCCCCCCTCTGGCTGAAGAAATTCCTCCACATCTCTGATCTACGCAGACACCCTTCAACACTAAAGTTGTTCCCTCATGTCTCCCACCCTGGGAAAATGATTTTATATTAGATGTGTAAGTTGATGACTAACCAGTGGCACTAGTAGAATTTAAAACAAACGATTTTAGCAAAATGGGCCTTCAATCCATACGAATGGGCACCTCATTTGATTTTTCTTGTGAAAGGTTTATTACTTAATTTGAAAGCATAAATAACGTGCAAGCATGCTGTTTACGTTGTACGGGAGTGAATGTGCAGAGTGTGTGCAAGGACACAGAACACAGATGGTGTCCAATTTCAGGGGAAAACTGTCTGCAGCAATCACCAAAGCAGCCTTCTTTCGAGAAATCTCCACTGCCCTTTATATTGAATGCCTGAATCTATGCCCCTACCTCCCCAAGTCAGGGCATGGCAGGATGAAGATGGAATTCATATCCCATGAAAACATCATCCTCGAAATGATTAAACAGAACATTTCAGAACAACGGCCACAGAGCTTGGTTTGTGAGCTGACAGCTGGTCTTCCATGTCAGGGGAGCTTTGACTTCATGGTGAATTAATAAGACACACAAATTCACCTCTGAGTGACCCACTATAATGACAGTGAGACTGCAAATATCCCGAAGCACCTCCTCTCACACGCTGTCAGCCATGGAAAGCGATCGAAGATCTCGACTGAGATCTAGTTGTGTCTCTGGTTATTCTCGTGAGGGCAGAGTCAATTTGTTCCCTCCTTTTAGGTTTTTCCCCAGGACAGGGGAGTCTAAAACTAGAGGGTAGAAATTTTAAATGAGAGGAAGATTCAAAAGGGACTTGAGGGGGCAGAAGATGCTGGGTATGTGGAAACAAGGTACCAGATGAAGTTGTAATGTCTAAAAGATAAATAGACAGGTACACAGAAGGGAAAGGTTTCGAGGGATTTCTGGAGACTATTGTCATCTCCCCTCTGTACTCTCAGCCCTGATGCAGGGTCTTGCCCCGAATCCATCCATCTCCCCCACAGTGCTGCCTGACCCTTTGAGTTCGTCCCCACTGATTAGACAGAGCTGAGACCTGCTTTAAATGCCCAGCAGGACAGAGAGTGTCGAATAAAGCTGAGTTAATGTCATAGATAGATAACCTACAGCCAAAACTGGCCAGTTCTGAAGCAGAAGAGAAAGAGCGTTCTAAAATGCTTGATCTGTCCATCCCACTAGTTTGATCAAACATAATCAGATTTTGAAGTATGGTTTTTGGCCAACATTATTGCTATTTGTAAAGTGTCTAATCCATGTATACAGTCCCACCCACCCCCTTCTGTCAGACAAAAGATACATGTAGATGATAACATGAAATTCCAGATTCAAGGACAGCTTATCTTATCAGACTCTTGAAAGGATCTCATATAACCATATAACCACTTACATCACAGAACAGGCCAGTTCTCACACTTAGAAAAGGTGGTGCTCTTGCAGTATCTTTTAGAACTGTAAATTTTTCCATCCCCTGCACTATTTGACATTGCAACATCACTTCCAACACTGTGATTTTATTTATTTGTCATTATTGCTCTACCTGCTGGATGAGTTGACCTACCTGGATAGCATGCAAAAAGAGCTGTTCACTGTATTTTGGAACACGTGACAAAATAAAACATTTCATAAGCAGATATGAAATGCAACATTTCCAGGTGAAACATGTCCAGAATTTGACATGGTGGTGCATGACAGGAACAGATCGGGTGAATGCACAGGGTCTTTTGCCCAGAGTGAGGGAAGCGGTAACCAGAGGACATAGGTGTAGGGTAGGGTGGGGCGTGGAGAGTACGGAAAATTAACAGGAAGCTGAGGGGTAACTTTTTTTTAAACACAGAGGGTGGTGGGTGTATGGAACGGGGTGGGGTGCCAGAGGTGTAAAAACACACAGAAATGCTGGAGCCAGTTTTGCTGTGTTCATAGGAGGTAAAAATATACGTATTACCGATGTTTCAGGCCTGAGCCCCTTTTCAAGGAATAAACAAAGGACAGGAAAGGATCAGAATAAAGACTAAAGACTGGTCGGGGGAGGAGTCCAGACCAACAATGGTGTTAATTTGATAAGAGGAGAGATAAGAATTGATTTTGGCTGTGAAAAAAGAAACAAAGGATAAAGGGAAAGGGGAAGAGAGAGGGGGATAGAGAGAGAGAGAGAGAGAAAGAGAGATGGGGAAGAAGTGGTGGGGGGGGGGTGGTTTAACAGAAACCGGACAAGTCAGTTAATGCAATCCAGTTGGAGGGGGCCCAGACAGAAGATGAGGTGTTGTTCCTCCATTTTGGAGGCGGTCTCAGTCTGGCAGTGCACAAGACTAGGGTAAACATGTCAGCATGGGAGTGGGACGGGGAATTGAAAGGTTGGTTGAAGCAGAAACTATTGCAACGTTTAAGAAATGTTTGGATGGATGCTTGGATAGGATGGGTTTAGAAGGATATAGGCCAAATGCAGGCAGTTAAGACTAGTGTGGGTGAGACATCTGTTTGGCATGGGCAAGTTGAGCCCATGACAGGTGCGACTCCATGAATCTACATGCAGAAGCATACAACACACTCTGGGGATTATCAATGTTCATTCTCCTTGTGGAAAGTTCAACGGCACGGATGTCCAAAGACAAAGTAGTACTCAACCAAATGAAGCAAATCTGGAAAATTCACTCAATGGATAGACTAACCTGTCAATAAATCTATAGCTTTATGCGACGTTGGCAAACACACCAAGGAATCTACATTTGAATTTAAGTTATCAAACCTTCAGATTAGACTATAAAGTCAGTCAAATCCTTTCATTCTGAATTAACTTAAAGCATGCATTGTTTTTTTTTTAACCCATGAGAACATAAGATATAGAGTTGGCCAAGTGACCCGTCAAGCCTGCTCCATCATTCAAGAATATTGTGGCTGATCTGGCCGTGGACTCCATTCTACTTGCCGCCTGCTCCCTATAGCCCTTAATCCCCCTACTTGGCAAAAACCTCTCTAACTATGTCTTAAAAATATTTAATAAGGCAACCCCTTCTGCTTCTCGGGGCAGAGAATTCCTCAGAACAAAACAGAAAGGGCTTCATCGTTTCTGACTGTCTTGATTTTGCTGCTATGCTTTGTTACATATTTTTCCTGCAATTGGTGGGGAGTAATTTATAATTGAAATTCTATAGTGGTGGATCCTTTTAATACAAGCACTGGTGAATGTTCCTGCCAGCAGCACCATTAGTTTATTAATACAACACGTGCACGACAAAGAATGAAAATCATTTAAAATGTACCAAGAAGGTCTACATTGGTGGGCGTCAAAGTCAAGAGGTTCCAAAACCACTTGAGGGAAGAGGAAAGCTCGTTCCTTCTTCCATGTTACATACTGGGAACACTGAGCGAAGAGATTTATTATAGCGTAAAGCCATTGTTAAAAGCATAAACCACAACAGAGAATCTATTACACTCCCAAACTGGGAACAGTGTATTATTCATCTAGCTCAATGAAAGGCTGCTGCCATTTCCATTTTGGTTCATGAATGACACTAAACAACCACTAACCTCTTTTATCAAATGTCAAGGCAAGGGTTAACGCCTGATTTAAGCAAATTAATTGTGAGTGTATTGCTCCGAATGAGTCAACTGACCCCATAGTCTACTGCATAATCTAAGCAGTTGGGCACACCCACACCCAGGCTCCAGATCTATTTTGGAGAACTGTCAGTGTCTGGCATAAGCTTCACATGGGGGACTGCAGACACCGGAATCCTCACCAAACTCAGCAGGTTCGGCAGCATCCGTGTGGTCAAGGTTTCGGCTAAGGGTCCTTTATCAAGACTAAAGTATAAAAGGGGTGGTGTTACACCTATGAAGTGGGGAGGAAATTGGGGCAAGGCCAAGAGGTGATGGGGTGTCGAAGCTGGAAGGACCCTGGAAGTGGTGGAGAATTAGAGAGAAAAGTAATAACATTTTATGAGTTGATAACAGTGAAACCACTGTGTTAAATATAATTAAAAAAACAATCTTCATGCCGGGATTTAAGGCTGTCTGAAAGGAATATGATGTGTATTTCCTTGAGTTTATGTTTGGACTCGCCCTGACAATGGATGAGGCTGAGGCCTTCTCTGTGTGGGAACAGGTGGGATATTAGGAACATGAGCAATACTGCACACTGGAACATTATAGGGAGTCGTGCTTGTCCCTGAGTCAGCAGGCGGTGGGTTCAAATCTACCCTGGGGCCTGAGTGAGGATCATTCAATTTCAAGTTTATTGTCATCAGATTGCAAAAGTACAATCAGCGTTCTCCAGACCTCAGTGCAAAACACGCAGACACATAACCAGACATAGCACACATACAGACAAACTATACAGGACAAGTATTCATATAAATAAATGAATAAATATTGCTTTGTGAATGTGAGCGTCTCGGAGGGTCAGCGTGAAGAGTTCCTTTGGTCGTTCAGCGTTCTCACTCCCTGTGGGAAATGTAGACCACCTCAGCCTGGTGGTGCTGGCTCTGATCCTCCTGGATCTCTTCCCCGATGGGAGCAACTGCAAGTTGCTGTGCGCAGGGTGGAAGGGGTCCTCAATGAATTCGGACAATGATCCCGGTCGATCGATGGGGGAGTGGGAAGACTCTATTGAACCTCTCTGCCACTCTTATGCTCCTGTGGATTGACCTCCAATCCATTTCTCTGCAGCAACTATCCCACACTGTGACGCAGCTGGGCCAGGATGCTCTTGATAGAGGCTCCTGTAGACGGTTGACATGATGGTGGCTGGTAGCCTTGCCCGCTTCAGTCTTCTCAGGAAGTGCAGTCGCTGTTGTGCCTTCCTGACAAGTGAGGAGATGAGGCTCCTGTTCCATAGTGGGAGTAAGGAGTGCTCTGGACTGGCTCTGCAATGCAGCTAAACTGAAGCCTTGCCTGCTCTCTCCAATGAGTATAGAACATCTAATGGCAGGGAATCTCTTCCCAAACATTCAACTGACAAGTGATGGACCTGTCACTATCACATCACTCTTGAGAACAAAGACGGTACAGCACAGAACAGGAAGTTCCACAATGTCTGCCCTGAGCGCAATGCCAAATTTCTTCTGCCTGCATGATCCATATCCCCTTGTTCCGGGGGGAGGGGGGAGCATATGCAGCTCTTTGACTTCAGGAACTGAATAACAGGGAAAGATTCAAGGTTAGGATTTTATTCTCTGGAATGTAGAAGAATGAGGGGAGATTTGATCAAGGTGTTTAAAATGATGAGGGGGACAAACAGAGTAAATGTAGGTCGGCTTTTTCCACTGAGGGTGGGTGAGATTCAAACCAGAGGTCATGGGTTAAGGGTGAAAGGGGAAAAGTTTAGAGGGAACATTGGGGGGACTTAACACGGAGAGTGGTGGGAGTGTGGAACAAGCTGCCAGCTGAAGTGGTGAATGTGGGCTCAATTTTAACATTTAAGAAGAACTTGGACAGGTACGTGAATGGGAAAGGTATGGAGGGCTATGGTCTGGTTGCAGGTCAGTGGGACCAGGCAGAAAAAAAATGGTTTGGCCAGACTAGAAGGGCCAAAGGAGCCTGTTTCTGTGCTGTAATGTTCTATATAATGTGCAGCTCGTGGAGATACGTTGGCTGAGACAGGAGTCATATGAGTCGGTGCTCACAGTGGTTGTTTTAGTGGGTGTAATTTATCATCGTGTGATTGCGGCAGGCGTACCTTATCAATGCGGGATTGCAGCGGACGTAGCTCATCAATGCGGGATTGCGGCAGGCGTAGCTCATCAATGCGGGATTGCGGCGGGTGTAGCTTATCAATCCAGGATTGCGGCGGATGTAGCTTATTAATGCGGAATTGTGGCAGACGTAGCTTATCATCAAGTGGTTGTGGCTCTCAAACATCAGAAGTTTACGGTTTACAGCTCTTACATTAAGCAAGCTTGGCCACCCCTGCTCCATTCCCTTCTTCTAGATAGTTGTGAGTCTATCTAGAAGCCATCTGAACGCTAACTGCTGTCAGGTCGCTCCAGGCGCTCACCACCCTCTGTGTAGAACATGGATCACCCTTAAATTCTCCCCCCTCACCTTGTGTGATCCCCTTGTGAGATCTTGCTGTGCCCCAAGCTGGCTTCGGAACACTGGCAGCACCAAAATTGATAGAGCAAAACCTGCTCTTAACAGTCGGAAATAAACCCTTTACCCTGCTGCGGCCTGGGCAGTTGCCACTTCCCCCACCTTCAGCCCAGTATCCCAGACTCCTGGGCAGTTGCCACTTCCCCCACCTTCAGCCCAGTATCCCAGACTCCTGGGCAGTTGCCACTTCCCCCACCTTCAGCCCAGTATCCCAGACTCCTGGGCAGTTGCCACTTCCCCCACCTTCAGCCCAGTATCCCAGACTCCTGGGCAGTTGCCACTTCCCCCACCTTCAGCCCAGTATCCCAGACTCCTGGGCAGTTGCCACTTCCCCCACCTTCAGCCCAGTATCCCAGACTCCTGGGCAGTTGCCACTTCCCCCACCTTCAGCCCAGTATCCCAGACTCCTGGGCAGGACGAATGACTTACAATGGGACCAATGACTCTGCTGGAGACACCATGAAGGCAAAAATAATTCAAAGTGCAGCAAGCATTATACACTCAGCATTGTCATTCTCCTGAGGACGGATAAGGAACATCTCCCTGAGGGTGACTAAAGAGCTAAAACACTGAGTTTTCTATAGTATTTCCCTGCAAATTACTTTACAATATGCAATGGTTGTCACATTTACAACATAGCCACAAAGGCATCACTTTGCAGCATGGAATCAGGCCCTTCCATTCTACTCGTTCATACCAGCCAAGCTGTCAACCTAAGCTAATCCCATTTGCCTGTGTTTGTCTCTCTCAGCCTTTCCTATCCATTTAAAATGTTACAATTGTACCCACCTCTATCACTTCCTCTGGCAGCTCGTTCCCACTGCCTACCATCCACTGAACGAAAAATGTGCCCAACGGGTCTCTTTACCCAAAGCAATCCTGATGGATCTGTCGCTGAGAATTGCTAGCTGAGTCTAGTTCGAGAATGATTTACCAGTGAAGAATGAACCCAGTACTTACAAACACATCCATCAGGAGATGCTCCATCTTAACTTCCAAATCTTCCAGTTTTGCAGCGAGAGACATTGTGATCATGTGGCAGATTTCAGAGTTCCCTCGTCTTGTAGCGAGTCACTCCACGTCCAGGACTACAGCCACATCCCTTCCACGGCTTGCCAAGCTCAACAGGGAAGTACCTCTGCCGGTGAGTTCTCAGACAAGCCGCCGAACCATCTCTGCAGAGCGCTTTGCCTGTTGCTGGGCTCAGGAGAACCCAGAGGTGGGAGTGAAGGGCGATGTTTGCAGGAGCAGGCTATTTCCGGGATCTGAGCTCCCCACAGTTTCCCTGCTGACCTTTTATAGATGACTCTCCACACTGAAGTGCTTTGTTCGGGGTACAGCAGGCTTGCTGAAACTGCCTCCCAGGACTATAAGTCCTTGAGCACTTGCAGGGACAGTCTATCAATAGTTCATTGTGCCAATTCTCAAGATCTCCTCTATTACTAGGAAGCTAAGAAAGGGCACCAGTTCATACAGAACAAGAAAACGCCATGAATATAGCCAAGTGTACTGGCCAACTGTATTACAAGGAGGGGGGGGGGGTCCATACAACTGCAGGGAATTTTAGAGGAGCATTATATTCTGTTGGAAGATATTCTGCCACAACACACAATGAATCAAGTGCCACGCTTGAACAAACTGGTATGCTGAATGTTAATGGCTGGAGCGAATCTCATTCAGCAGGCCATCTGATGCTGGAACAAGTGCAGCAACCAATCTCCAGCAGCAAGGCAAGAGTTGACCACAGTCCCTAGAGAGAGGGGATGAAGGGAAGGGAATGCTATCTCTGTGCACGGATTCATGTGGCCTTTCGCGATGGAGAATGCACTGTTTTTTTCTTCTAATTGAATGAAAGCTCACTATCTCCTGAATTTAATTTGGTTCAGCAGCAATCCAAAAAATTAATGTTTGTGGTTAAGGGAGGATTTGCCCTTCTGAAGCATCTCAGGGTGTCCAAAAGCGTTTACAGCCACTTTCAACATACTGTCACTATTAGGTAGAATTAGAACAAATAATTGGAGTAAGATTCCCACAGGATCCAATGTTATTTTACTGGGAGATGTTAGAGGGATTAAACCTAAAACCTAAATTAAAAGTGAATATATATTAAGTAAAACCTATTCAAATTGCCTTGGCCATAGCTAGAAAATGTGTTGTTATAACTTGGAAATCAGATATAGATTTGGGAATGGATAGACAGTAGGCAGAAGTTTGGAGACGTATTCCACTTGAGAAAATTACTCATAATTTAAGAGATAAATATCATACAGTTTGTGAAATATGGAGCCCACATTTAAAAACTGCTGGTATTAAAATTTAAATGAATCTTGGACATTCCCTTTTTCTTATAGGTCTCTATAAATATTTATGTTTAAAAGTATTGGGAAGTGAAGTTCTCCTGCTGTAGTTTTCTCCTCCATCTTTTCTTTCTTTTTCCTCTTTTTTTTAGTTTGTGGGGGTTAAAGGGCTGGGGAAGGGGATGGAGAAGGGGGTTGGAGGGAGGGGTTTGGGTGAAAGGGGTTGGGAGAGGGGATGGAGGGAGGGGATGGAGGTGGGTTGGAGGGAGGGATTTGAGTGAAGGGGGTTGGGGAAGGGGATGGCGAGGGGATGGAACGGGTGGAGGGAGGGAATGGAGGAAAGGGATAGGGGTGGGGATGGGGAAGGGGGTTGGGGAAGATGGTGGGGGAGGCATGGGGAAGGGGTGGAGGGATTTATAGGAGCGTTTTCTTTCTTTTGTATTTCTTTATTCTCCTTTATTGTTTTTAAACTACCACATGTATTTGGATTAAGTTTGAAATATTGTGACTTGTTTGCTGTGGTTTTGTTTGAAATAAAGTACTAAAAAAAAACTATTGTAAGGTAGCGGCACAGGAACAGCACCAGGAGAGCCCAACAACCTGGCCTGACATCTGAGTCCCCACCATCAACATCCTAGCATCACATTGTAGTTGGTACGGTTAGTGTAGCGGTTAGCGTAACGCTGTGACAGCGCCAGCGACCGGGATTCCAATCTGGAGCTTCCTGTAAGGAGTTTGTATGTTCTTCCTGCGTTTGCGTGGGTTTCCTCTGGGCGCTAAGGTTTCCTCCCACCTTTTGAAATGTACTGGATTGTAGGCTGATTGGGTGTGATTGGGTGTAATTGGGTGGCATAGGCTCGTGGGTCAAAATGGCCTATTACTGTGCTTTATGTCCAAAATGTATTAAATTTAATAACATTGACTAGAAAGTCAGATGAAGGCATGGAAAAGAGAGGGCAAGGGGTACAGGTGCAGAGTTCCCTGAAGTGGCAACGCAGCTACACAGGGGGGTGAAAGAAGCAGTTGGCAGCTTGCCTTCATTGAGTAGAAAAGTTGGGACCTCATGATACAACTGTACAAAGCATTGGTGAGTCCACACTCGCCCAGCTATATATCAATAAATTGGAAGGGGTGCAGAAGAGATTCCCCAGGATGTTGCCATGACTGGCAGGGTTGGGTTTTTATTTCCTGGTGGCTGAAGGGTGACCTTAGAGAGGTTTATAAAATCACGAGGAACATGGATAAAATCTTTATTTTTCCCCCAGGGTAGACAGTTCTGGAGCTTGAGGGCATAGGCAGAAGTGAAGAGGGGAAGAGATCAAGTAGAGGCAATTTTTTCATTCAGTGGGTGGCTCTTGTCTGGGATGAGCTGTCAAAGGAAACTGTAAAAACAATATTGAGAAGACATTTGGACATATTTATAGACAGGAAGATTGAGAAGGATGTGGAACTAATGCAAGCAAATGGGGTGAACCCAGAAGGCCAACTTGGCCAACACGGATGAGATATGAAGCCATCTTTCTGTTGATAAGAAACTATAACTAGTTGTAACAATAAACCACAGATGCTGAAGTACTCTACCAGTCAAACAGCATCTGTAGAGAGAGTCAGTTCCGGTCCTAACATCATTTATCACCTTCCCATCTAACCAAATATAATTAAAAATAAATTTAGACATGCAGCACAGTAACAGGCCCTTCTGGCCCACGAGCCCATGCTGCCCAATTAATCTACAACTCCTGGTATGTTTTTGATGGTGGGAGGAAACCAGAGCTCCCAGGGAAAACCCATGGAGACACGTGGAGACTGTACAAACTCCTTACAGATGGCGTGGGATTCGAACCCCGGTCCCTGGTGTAACAGTGTTGCGCTAACCGCTCTGCCATCCGTGCTGCCCTGTTCTCTATGCCCCACCCTTTCACTGTAACATTTAACACATTTATTTTTCTCTCACTTTTCCAGCTCCTCATCTGAAACATTACATAAGAAATAGGAGCAGGAGTCAGGCATCAGACCCATAGACTTGCTCTGCCGTACAATAAGATCACGGCTGGTCAGGCTGTGGACTCAGCCCTTATTCCACTGCCATGCAAAAATCTATCGACCTATCTGTGTCTGAAATGCATTCAATGAGGCAGCCTCAACTGCTTCCTTGGGCAGAGAATTCCACAGATTCACTGATGGTGATTCACTTTATTCTCATTGGACCAGTAAACCAGCCAAATGAAATACAACCAGCATTGACCAGAAGTTTAAAATTAGTGCTATAAAACACGTGGAATTAAAACCAACAGCAACATTGCTCTACCACAAACTGTTAAAAAGGACTGATTTTACAACATGAGTGCAGTCCCACTCCGCGCTGTGATTTAATGTTCAACATTGTCACAGCTTTGCAAAAAAGCTCCTTTTGACCCTACTGGTGGATGATCGAAGGCTCCAGTAACATCTGCCTGCTGGAAGAAGAGTGAATAGTCCGTGATTTGGGCGTGTTGCATCTTTGATGATGTTTTTTGCCCTGCCCAGACATCGTTCCCTATAGATGTTTTCGATGGTAGGCAATTGGATTCCAATAATCCGTTGGGCAGTTTTCACTACCCGCTGGAGTGCCTCTTGCAATCTTGTGTAATACAATTCCTGTACCACACCAAAATACTGTAGGTCAGCACGCTCTTCATTGTGTATCTATAGAAATCCAACTGTATCCTGGGAAAAGCAGATACTATTTGTTGTCCATGTAATAGAACAGAAATGTAATAATGCACAAAACTGCCTTTAGTCTGCAAAAGGCCGACAGAGATTCGCCATTAGCATTGTCTGGTTCCCCTTACAGTCAGAGAAAGAGAAGCAAAAGAGAGTCCCCCCAGAGTCACCGAGTGTCCGTGGATTCGCCTCCAGCACTCCTGCAAAATCCCAGTTCCCATACCTGGTCCTCGTGAGCCAGTCACCAGCATCCCACAGCCTGGCACAAG
Organism: Narcine bancroftii; assembly: GCF_036971445.1. Classification (NCBI taxonomy): domain Eukaryota; kingdom Metazoa; phylum Chordata; class Chondrichthyes; order Torpediniformes; family Narcinidae; genus Narcine; species Narcine bancroftii. The sequence continues at coordinate 2,004,431 of NC_091481.1, read as the reverse complement.
TCCTTTTACCTCAAGTCGCCAGCAGTTCCTCCTCATCTCTGCCTTAATCTGCTCCCCTGTTCTTGAGGTAATGTCTCCTAGTTCTAATTTTATCTTTCAATGGACACAATTTTCCTGCCTCTTGTTATCTCTCCCTTTCATCATTTATTTAACTACAGGAATGATATGACTAGGATAGAAAGAGTGCAGAGAAGATTTACTGGGATGTTGCCAGGTCTTCAGGAACTGAGTCACAGGGAAAGGTTGAACAGGTTAGGACTTTATTCCCTGGAGGGTAAAGAATGAAGGGAGATTTGATCGAGGTAGAATCTCATGAAGAAGGCTTTTGGTATGCTGGCCTTTATAAATCAATGCATCCAATACAGGAGTTGGAAAGTGATGTTGAAACTGTTCAAGGCATTGGTGAGGCCAAATTTAGAGTACCGTGTGCAGTTCTGGTCACCGAATTACTGTAAGGATATCAACAAGTTAGAGAGGGTGCAGAGAAAATTTATGAAAATGTTGCCTGGGTTTTACAAAGAAAGATTGAGCAGATTTGGTCTTTATTCCTTGGAGCATAAAAGGTTGAGGGGGGATTTGATCGAGGTATTTAAGATTATGAGGTGTATAGATAGAGTTGATATGGATAGGGTTTTTCCTTTGAGGGGAGGAGTTAAGTGTTAAGGGACAAACGTTTAGAAGTAACATGAGGGGGAACTTCTTCACTCAGAGAGTGGTGACTGTGTGGAATGAGCTTCTGGGAGAAGTAGTGACGGCAGGGTCCATTTTGTCATTTAACGAAAAATTGGATAGGTATATGGATGGGAGAGGAATGGAGGGTTATGGAGAAGGTGCAGGAGGGTGGGACTAGAGGAGAGGACTTGGTTCAGTGCGGACATGAAGGGCCGAGATGGCCTGTTTCTGTGCTGTGATGGTTATATGGTCTTTAAAACTATGCGGGGGAGTAGACAGAGTAAATATAGATGGGCTTTTTCCACTGAAGGGAGGTGAGATGGACATGGCTTAAGAGTGAAAGGGGAAAAGTTTAGGGGGAACTTCTTCACATAGCGAGTAGTGGGGGGTGTGGGACCAGCTGCCAGCTCAAGTGGCGAATGTGGGCTCAATAATATTTAAGAGGAATTTGGACAGGTACATGGATGGGAGGGGTATGGAGGGCTATGGACTGGGCGCAGGTCAGTGGGAGTAGGTTAAAAAAGAATGGTTTGGCACAGCCTAGAAGGGCCAAAGGGACCTGTGCCTTTATTGTGATGTTCTCTGATTCTGTAAGATCCCCCTCATATTTCTAAATTCCAGTGAGTATAGTCCAACACAACTTCAGCTCACCTCCAGAATCACCCCTCCCCTTCTCTGCAACAGGACACACACTTGTTTCCTTACTTCCGATAAAGGACCGTCATTGATAACTCTCAATTATTGGGAAATACAGCCTCCTTGACCCCATAATGTTCGCTGCTACCCCTATAAATGCCTTGCAATCACAAACCCGATTTAAAAAGTGGAGGTGAAGAATGGTCATTTATTTGCACATCTTTTCATTGGTGCATTATTTGAACCCAATTTTACACTGGGTTTTTAAAAACATGCCATTAATTATTAACTCCAGTCCAAGGACCAACAATGCCCACACATTAATCCTGATGACAAGCAGACGTGGAAGGAGAAATTTGTTAAATACACACCAGGCAACAGTGGGATTTTTAATACACTCAGTGTGGCCTCCTTTCCATCAGAGAGATCAAACACAGACTGGGTGACCACTTCACCCACTCTCCATCTGTGGCTGAAGCTCGAGTTTCCTATGGCCATTCATTTCAATCCCTCCCCACCTCCCCACATGCACATCTGTCCTTGGCCTCATCTAGTGCATCATGTTCACCTTGGTCTGCCTTACACCTAACAGTGTTTATCACCACATTTTCCAATCTTCGGTGACCCCCCCCCCCCCCCCCCCCCCCCCGCCACCATCACCTGGTTCCACTATTACCATCTTTGCCATTCCTGCACTTATCTTTTTTTCTCCGACTTTTCTTCCACTCTCCCTTTCCTTCTGGTCTCAAGTTCAAATGTATTTATCATGTGATTGTATGACTCCAGTAAAAGTCCTAAAATCCGGCTGCTCGGGAGGGGGAGGGTGGCTCGGTCCAGATTTTCTGGATTCTCAGGCTGTACTTTTAAAATTTAAATTTAAGGAAAAATAAATAAGAGAGGAACAGGTAAATTCTGATGGAATTTTATTTGAAAAAATGTTTTGTTAATAAACTAAGTACAAAAAAACCCTAATAAATATTTATTCATTCACTTCCACGACTTCTGTGCATCTGTGGCGCAAACCCATGCAAATGCCCAAAAGCCCACTCAATTTACAAAGTTTGAGAGTTTTTGAGAAGTCTGGATTCTTGGGTGGTCGGGATTTCCGGCATCCAGATTTTTAATGCACCACCCGACGAAACCGCGTTCTCCGGTCCTCGGTGCAAAAACATGCAGACACACATCCAGACATAACACAAATGCAGACAAATAGGACATATGCAGGCCTTATATACCAATATATAATACATGAATATTGACAGTTAAGTAGTAGAGGCTCGGAGGGTTTGTATGAATTTCTCAGCAGTATCTCCCCCTCTCATGCCTTGCCCTATACACACTGGGCCCTTCCACCAGCTTCTTTCCTCCTTTATCTTAGTCTCGATAAAGGGTCTCGAACCAGAACATTAACTGAACATTTGTTTCCGTGGATTCTGCCCGACCTCCTGATCCCTCCAGCAGGTCATGGTTTGCTCAACACTCCTGCATGTGCAACCCTTTGTACCTCTGAATCTTTCAAGCTTTACGCCTGCTTCCCTCTTCTGCGGACGTGCACGGTGCCCAAAACTCCCTGCCAAATTAGTTGCAAATTGAGTTTTGTTCTCAGGAGGGACCATGTTGATCGGTTGGAGCAGACAATTCACTCATACACCAATAGGTTGGGGTGTCAGTTTGCAGGCAGCTGGGTAATTACTCCTCACAAGGTTTGCTGATCTTATTACGGCAGACAGATCATTATTCTCACTGGTAAACTACTCCGTTCCCCTAATCCAATTCTCTATTCACCCAGTCCTGAGTTGGGGAGAAAGATCTGTGTGGAGCTTGCATGTTCTCCCTGGGACTGTGTGCACTCCCTCCCTGTTTCTTCCTTCTTCCAAAGATGTGCGGGTCGGTAAGTCAATGAAACCTGTCCTGAGTGTGAGTTAGGGAATGTGAGAGAATAGGTTACAAACAAAAGCGCCTGCCCACGTTTTGTCCATACCTGGATGAAGGGCTCAAGCCCGAACCTTTGGTTATGCATCTTTATCTTTATGTGGGTTTCCTCCGGGGGGCTCCATTTTCCTTCCACCCTTCAAAATGTACCGAGGGTTGAAGGTTAATTGGGTCTAAGTGGGTGGCACATGCTTGTGGGCCAAAAGGGCCTGTCACTGTGCTGTATGTCTAAATCTAAATTTAAAAATATAAAGTGTACAGTTTAACCTGCTGAATTTTACTTTTGTGCTTTATTTCTGAACTTAAATTGACTTATTCTCATGTATGAACAGCTTTATCTACCTGCCATTTAAAGGCTAGAAAAGGTCTGCACCTCAGACACTGCTCAACTTGTCTCAGTCAGCTGACCTCCTGAACTGGCCAAGTTCTTCCCTCACACCACAATCTTTATTCCAGGAACCCACCTCGGTTCTGCAATTCATCGTCACAATCTTCTACAGCAAGCACAATATCGCTGGCTCTCCACTCAGCTCTGGATCACCTCGAAAACAGAAACTCGTATATACGGCTGCTCTTCATCGACTCCAGCTCAGCCTTCAGGACCATTATTCCCTCAGTGCTGGTCAACAAGCTCCAAGCCCTGGGCTTCTGTAACGCCCGCTGCAAGTAGATCCTTGGCTTTCTCATCAGAAGGCCACAGTCAGTACAAATTGGAAACAACATCTCCTCCTCATTGATTATCAATACAGGTGCACCCCAAGGATGTGGGCTTAGCCCACTGCTCTACTCATTATACACCCATGACTGTGTGGCCCGGCACGATCCCAATCTACAAATTTGCCAATGACGGTTATCAACAGAATCACAAACAGCAATAAGGACGTGTACAGGAGGGAGAGAGACCAACAACCTCGCACTCCACGTTAACAAAACCAAGGAGATGATGGTGGACTTCAGGAGGAGGTCAGGGGAATATAACCCAGTCCTCATCAAGGGCTCAGTAGTGGAGAGGATCAGGAACTTCAAATTCCTGGGTGTCAACATCTCCGAGGATCTGTTCTGGAAGCTCCATGTCTATGCAATCATGAAGAAGGCTCGCCAGCGGCAGTGAGGTGTCTGAGGAGATTCGGTATATCACCGAAGACTCCTGTAAACTTCTATAAGTGTACTGTGGAGAGCATTCTGGCTGGTTGCATCACTGCCTGGTATGGATATGCCAACTCTCAGGACAAGAATAAACTCCAGAGGTTTGTTAACTCGGCCTGTGACATCACAGGTACCAGACCTCACTCCATCAAGGGCATCTACATGAAACGGTGTCTTAAGAAAGTAGCCTCTATTAATAAGGGTTTTTGTCTTTTCATGCAAGTCAAGTTTTTTTATTTCAATGGTTAATGTGTTTTTTGTTGTTTTCTGTTGTGGGGGGGGGGGGGGGGATATAAAACCAGACTCAGCAGAAGAAATATGTATATACTTGATAAACGTAATTGTTGAACTGTGAATTATTGGAACTGTCTGAGTTTGGAAAAACTATAAATAAAATATTCAAAAAATGAAAGCAGCCTCTATCCTCAGAGACCCCACCACCCAGGCCAGGCCCTCTTCACTCTGCTACCCTCAGGGAAAAGGTACAGGAGCCTGAAGACGAACACCCAGCAGCACAAGGACGGCTTCTTCCCCTCCGCCATCAGATTCCTGAATGATCAATGAACCCCAGTCACGGCCTCAGTTTGACTTTTCGTGCACTATTTTGATTTATTTTTTGTAAGGTGGTTTATAGAAATGTTTGCCCTGTGATGCTGCCACAAAACAACTAATTTCATGGCTTGTTCATGACAACAAATTCTGATTCTGATTGTTGTTTTACTGCTCCTCAGGTAGGACAGAGGCAAAAGTTACCCAGCATCTCCCAGATGTGGGCTCACCACTGCAACAGTTCTCATATTGTGGAATGTCTGAGGCAGATCACTCCAAACCACTGATTCCCCTTTCAGCCTCTTTCCAAGCCACACTTTTATAACTTAGAAGAATTCAGCACAGGTAAAGGACCTCAGTCCGCAATGTCCATGCTGACCACAATTCCAATCTAATTCTATCCGTTCTGTCTGTCTAAATCCCTCCGACATGGCTATTGTATCTGCTTCCGCCACTACACCTGGAAGCCCGTGTCGGGCACTCTCCACTCTCTTTGCAAATATTTCCTTTACCCTTTCCCCTCTCATCTTAAACCTCTGCCCTTTAGTTTTTGAGATAAACAAGGAATGCTGGAAAACAGAAACAACGTACAGGTACAAGGTGCTGGAGGGATTCACTAAGTGAGGCAGCATCCGTGGAAAGGTATGAGGCTATTGCGCCAAAATATTTTTTTTCTGCTGGCGAACAGGTGCTTGTAAAGAAAAACTATAAAAGTAAACTTTGAGTTAGAAGAGACAGATATAAATATTCACACTAATTCGAGTGCAAAAAAGAGTGACTTGCACGAGTACAGACAGCCCTTTAGTGGTGTCAGAGCAGTCCCTGATTACTGTAACAACAAGAGGTTCAAGAGCCTGATCGCTGTTCTTGAATGGAGAGGTTCTGGTTTTCAGGCTTCTGTACCTTCTGCCCCGAGGTAGCAGTGAGAAGAGGTGGTGACCAGGGTGCGGGGGCCCTTTGATGTTGGCTGCCTTCTTGAGGAGGTGCCTGCAATGCACGGGAGGTTGGAGCCTGTGATGAACTGTCAGTGTTTATTGCCAGCTATACTGCATACGGACAAAGTGCAGGGTATGGAGAAAGTAGGTAATCACTGCAAGGGGCATCGTCAATTGAAAATGAAGTCCATTCAAGAGTCTGATAAAGAACCTGAAAAATTTGCAAGTTTTTGTGTTTTTAAGCTCATGCCTCTTCTGCCCAGTGGAAGGGGGTGGGGGCGGTGGGGGGGGGGGGGAAGAACAGAGCTAGTGTGGGATGGGTTCTTTGGCACATTGGCAGCTTTCCCATGGCAGTGAGAGATATATACGGAGTTGGTGGCGGTGAGGCTAGTTTGTAGTAAGACAGTGAAGTTCAGAAGCAGAGGAGTTGCCGAACTGGGAGCCAGTGTGGGTCAGGGAGCTCAGGGGTGAGCACGATGGAGTGATTTCAGGAGCTTTGGGTGTCCCAGAGAGAGGAGCGAGGGAGGTTGTCTCTCAAAGTGCTGGGGTGGTCAGCAGAGGCAAGAGGTTCAGCAGCAGAAGAGGGAAAGCTGAATTCAGCATAAATAAATGTTCTCGTCATTCAACATTTCCAGCCAAATGCAATCATTCTTCTAATAGGTAAATAGAATTCTGGGAAATCCCTTTTGAATGATCTTTGAAGGTGGACGAATTGTGTGATGTAAAAAGAGAATGGAAAGTTTCTAAATTCAGTATTTCCAGGGAAGACGCTGAGCCAAATATAAGGCACCCACGCAAAACAGCTCAACATTTATTTTGAATTTAACTGCATGGCCTCAAGTAATAACTTGGAATTACTGGCAATTGCAGCTTCATGGATTTGAACGACATTGTCAACCAGTGAATTTTTTTGCTCCCCTGATCACAGCATTTCCCCAAACCATTTCATTACATTTTAAACCCATACAAAATCATTTGTTTTCCTGTTTACTCCATTTGTCAATACAATCACACGTATAATGTTAATGTGTCCCTAATGCTGAAGCGTGCAATTCTCCATTTTACATTCGAAAGCAAATGATGTCTTCATGGTAAATCTCCTCCACAAGGTCCCTGAGGCTCTCATTGCATGAGTTTGCTGGCCTGTTGTCCATCAAGATTACTGTTGGGTGTTATTAATATACATGTTATCGGCTACAGACAAGAAGCTCTATCACATCTGTCAGGGACTGTAACAAGGTTACCAGCATCCCTTAACAACCTGTACAGGTGCACCATTGCAAACATCCTGTCAGGGTACATCACCGTGTGGGACAGGAACTGCTCCATCCAAGACTGCAAGAAACTGCAGAGGGTTGTGAACATGGCTCAGATCATCACACATCCCCCTCCCCTCCATTACACAGCCACCTCCTCTCCATCGACTGCACACACACACCCCCTCCCCTTCATCACACACCCCCTTCCCTCCATCACACAGCCACCTCCCCTCCATCAATTGCAACACACACCCGTCCCTTCCATCAACTCCATAACACACACCCTCCCCTCCATTACACAGCCACCTCCTCTCCATCGATTGCAACACACACCATCACACACCCCCTGCCCTCCATCACACACCCCCTGCCCTCCATCACACACCCCCTGCCCTCCATCACACACCCCCTGCCCTCCATCACACACCCCCTGCCCTCCATCACACACCCCCTGCCCTCCATCACACACCCCCTGCCCTCCATCACACACCCCCTGCCCTCCATCACACACCCCCTGCCCTCCATCACACACCCCCTGCCCTCCATCACACACCCCCTGCCCTCCATCACACACCCCCTGCCCTCCATCACACACCCCCTGCCCTCCATCACACACCCCCTGCCCTCCATCACACACCCCCTGCCCTCCATCACACACCCCCTGCCCTCCATCACACACCCCCTGCCCTCCATCACACACCCCCTGCCCTCCATCACACACCCCCTGCCCTCCATCAATTGCAAATCACACACACCCCCTCCCTTCCATCAACTCCTTCACACACACTCCCCTCCCCTTCATCACATACCCCCTCCCCTCCATCAATTACAACACTCACCCCCCTTTCATCAACTCCATCACAAACACTCCCCTCCCCTCCATCGAGTCCATCACACACCCCCTCCCCTCCATTGATTCTATCTATACCTCCCACTGCCTTGGAAAACCAACCAATATATTTATAGACTCTGGCCACAATCTCTTCACCTCCTCCCATCAGGAAGAAGTTTTATGCATCCCCAGATTCAAGGACAGTTTCTTTCCTGCTGTTACCATACTCCTGAATTACGCACCTTTGCTACGTTCCAACTAAACTCTTTTTAACTTTGCAATGTGTCTTATTTGTTGCACTATGTGTGTGATATTTAGCCAAACCACTCGCAAAACAAACCATCAGCACTTTGTTGCAGGCAACAATAAACGTTATTAAACTCAACGTTCAAGTTTATTGTCATGCACACCACAGAACAGTAACGAAGTCGAGCCATTCTACCCATGCACAGTTCGGCACTAAAACTGCAGTACAGGGTGCAGTACAGAGAGAGAGAGAGAGAGAGACCAGTGTCGAAGACTGACTAGGAAGTGAGGAAGGAGCAGGGGATGCACCTTTGGGCTCAACTACACAACAGAAAAATGAGAGTGAATTTCCATCCTCCGTCCCTGCCTCCAGCGTGTGCATGCACACTCCCAACGAGCTCTTGGTCGTTGGTCTGCAAAGCATCAGCAGGCAATGGGTCACTTGGAACATGGGGAGAGGGTTGGAGAATGATGACAACTGGGAGTGTGGGTGGGTGCAGAGAGTGGAAGGCCACAAACAACAAAACAACAATAGAGACTCCCCCCCTCCCCCATAGACCATAATCTCTTGCTTTGGTGAGTTACCAGCCTCATGGACTGCACAGAATGGGGGAGGGTCAATCTGGAGGGATCACTGTGAGAGTGGGGTAAGGGGAGGAAGGCTCTGTTCAGGGGAACCAACCTAAGTGTGAGTGTGGGAAGGGGAAGAGATCTATCTGGGGGCCCACTTTGGGAGTGGGTCTGGGAGACTACTCTGAGTGGGGGAGAGAAGGGTTTGCCTGGGAAACCACTCTGACAGTGGTGGAGGGGTCCTTCAGAGGGATAACCCCATTGAAGAGGGGGAGGAGGGGTCTGAACATGGACAGCCCTGACAATGATGTGGGGGAGACGGCAATGGTAACAAAGATCGAGGTGAGCGGCTTTGACAGTGGAGGCTGGTATGGAACGGGAGAGAGGGGACCTGACCAGGACATTTCTGGGACTGGAACGACAGAGAGAAAGAGGACCAGACCAGGTCCCAGTCATGTCAGATTCCCATCAGGAAGCTGATGTTAGATTTTAATTCACATTGTAAATTATTTGGATGCCATGTTTGTGTTAAAGTTAAATCCTCCCATTGTTGCAGACCCACCCGTGAAAGTCTATATGAGCCAGTCAGAAGATCCCTGTGTCAAACTCACAGCATTCCGGTTGCAAACACCAGCTGGGTGGCGACAGGGCCAAGGTTATGAGGCAGTGATCAAATTCTTAACATGGTGCAGGTTCAGCACTACCTCTCCAGAAGGAATTTCTATTGCTGCTGGGCTGCAATTTTAGAATTTCCTGAAATCCCATTCAATTCTGTTGTCAAGGTGACAGTCATGTTGCTGGCATTGAGTGGTGTAGGTACCATCAGAAGTGTTTGACTTGCTGACATTAAATGGTGGCACTGATCTCCACAGGCTCAATTCCAATGTGAGCCATGGAAGGGGGTAGCAAGGAGTGCCCCCACTCCAGTCAAAATCCTCCTGCACTGGTCCCAAGCTCCCAGCTAACAGGGGGCTTGGCAGAAGGGCCTGCAAAGAGAAAGAAGGGGAAGTACAAAAAGAGGCTGCAGCCTGTCCTTGAAAGATCCTTTAACCAGGTAGAGACACATGTAAACATGTAAAGCCAGTATAGCGCATGCACACTGAAGGTGAAAATGAAGATGCCGGAGGTGTGGAGGGATCTCAGAGTCCCGAATCCCGGGGATCGGAGCGCCGCACTCAGCCTGCCCGGTTCCCGGACACACAGACGCGGCTGGAGTTGGGGACCATCCTCGCTGGGTCTGCACTTCAGCGGCGATGCCGGAACGAACGTCTCGTTGGCGATGCCTTCCCCCTCGCTCCGTGCGCGGCGGACCCTGCCTCCCGCTCCTTTTGTTGGAGACGAGCCCGGCGCCGTGAGATCGCAGTTTAATCCCTCTCCAACCATGGGAGGGGGGTGGGAGCAACGCGCTCTTCTCAGCCAATTCCTCCACCGCCCCGGACGCCGGCGTTTCAACGGGGGGTTTGGGTGCCTTCGTCAGGCGACTGACCTGTTGGTCCAAGACAAGGGGAGAGCGTACAAACTCCACACAGACAGCACCTGAACTCGGGTGAACGTGGAGCTGCGACCCCACATTCCACATCAGGACTGTGTGTAAGATTGGGAGCAGTGAGACAGAAGCTTATTTTGTTCCTGTGATTTAAGCCTTTCATGGGGTGGGGGGGGTCCTTCTCTGACCACTTGCCTAACAATTAACCTAATCAGATGTGGAGTTACCACAATACAACAGTTCTCAACCTTTTTCTTTCCACTCGCGTCCCTGTGCCATTGGTGCTCTGTGATTAGTAAGGGATTGCTTAAGGTGGTCTGTGGGTGGGAAGTTTGAAGACCACTGTTTTAATCATCCCTCATTGACTCGTCATGTGCACGGTTTCATCACTCCAAAGGAAATGGGCCAATGACAATTTTTATCAAGCAAAATATTTCAGTAACAATTGGGTCTAGAGCAGTGATTCTGAACCTTCCCTTCCCACTCACATCCCACCTTAAGCAATCCCTTACTAATTACAGAGTTCCGATGGCATAGGGCACACATGTCAAATTTGGCTCGCGATATAATTATATTTGGCCCGCAAGATCATTTCAAAAATGTATTAGAGGTGGCCCGCTGGCCGCCGCGCCAGTATAGCGCATGCACAGTAATACAACAAATCCCAGAATGCATTGGCGTCAGCCTGCTAATCGCCCCCACCTCCTCTGTTTACGTTGCAGGGTCTCACCGTGGACTCTGGTTTTGGGGCCTGGCCAGTGTCAGGGGAAGCCAAGGCCGCTTCCCAGCGCCCGGAACCGGAGGCCTCGGGCCTGACCTCGCCAGGACCGTTGCCCACTCCCCCTCCCTGCCGCAGGCCGATCCGCGACTCACGGTGACGGGGCCGCTGATCCGCCGAGATGCCGCCCTGCAGCGAGAGCTGATGCCCCCGCACTGTCATTGTCCAACCCGATCGGACGCAAACCCCGCCCTCCCGCACACAGGCCTGAGTAAGGATTATGAACTTTAATCTCAGGATAAAAACGATCTTCCAATAGTTTCATGTCACGGTGATAAATATATTCCTGGTTAAAAATGGTCCTGCACCTGGATACAAGCTCATTAGGCATAAAACTTGAAAAGTGTGTAAATCAAAGGATATCTGTACCAATGGAAAAAGGGCATGGCAAATAACCCTGCTAGAGTTCATGCCCACAATCAGTCACCCATTTGATTGTTTCAGGTATCATGTTATTCTCCCACATTCTCAATAGCCCTCAGATTTTACTATTCGACATCACACTAGCAACATTTGACAAATCCTCTATAGAGGAATATTATTTATTGAATATTTTATTTCTCATTTGTTAATGCTTCTGGAAAGAGTTTATTCAAAACTATTATTAAACATTTATTTTAATAAGAAAAAGTTTAACATTACATATGTTGAAAGAAGAGAAAACATGCAGATGTTGTTGAAAATTTTCAATAAATATTTAGTTCGGCCCTCGACTTAGTCCAAGTTTTTAATTTTGGCCCTCCGTGAATTTGAGTTTGACACCCCTGAGGTAGAGGATGCACTCAGCAGGGCAAACATTGAAGCTCTAATCTCAATTCCTCAATTTTAGACAAATGGATTCAGCTATAAAGTTCAAAGTTCAGATTAATTGTCCGAGTACATACATAACATCACATACAACCCTGAGATTCTTTCTCCTACGGGCCAGGTAGAAAACTGTACTCAAGATATAGCCTCAAGACATGGACATAGCCTTAAAATTTCAAATCAAGTTTATTGTCATCCGATTACACAACTGGATGAAACAGCGTTCTCTGGTGGAGATTTAAGACAGACGTGAGGAGGACCTGCTTCAAAGAGTCCAGTGAATCTGTGGATTTCTCTGCCCAAAGAAGCAGTAGAGGCTGCCTTGTTAAACCCTAGGAAGTTTGGTATGTACTGCCATTACAGAGTCTGAACAATTTCTACAGGTGCATTGTGGTAAGTATACTGGCATCTCAACCTGATTTTGGAATTTGGCTGCTCAGGAATGCAGAAGGCAACAACCACAGGCAGCTCCATCACAGCATCCAACCTCCCATCCACTGCAGGCATCTCTGTGAGGCACTGCCTCAAGAAGGCAGCCAACATCATAAAGGCCCCCCATCACCCTGGTCACAACCTCTCCTCATTGCTCCCTTCAGGCAGAAGGTGCAGAAGCTTGAAGACCAGCCCCTCAAGGTTCAAAAACAGATTCTTTCCAACAGCCATCAGGTTCTTGAACCTCCCCAATCACATTGATCAGTGACTCCTCTGACACCACAAAAGGACTGTCAAAGTTTTTTTTTGAACTAGGCTGACTGAATCTAGTTTTTTTTAAATTCAATTTTATATACTGTTGGTTTTTTTTTAACAAGGTACCTGTTCAGCTGCAGTAAGAATTTGGTGCTTATGTACAGATACATTGTACAATGTGTATGACAGTAAACTCATTGTGTCTTTATTACATTTAATGAGTTAGTTGTCGTACACACTGTACAGTGTATGTATTAGATAGAGTTTCCCTCACATCCATAACCCTCTTTTTCTTGCATCCATGTGCCAATCTAAATCTTATGAATATCCCTGTTGTATCAGCCTCCACCAGCACCCTGGCAATGCATTCCAGGCACCCATTAGTCTCTGTGTAAAAAACCTATCATTTATGGTTTTTAGACTGCAGGCCTGTAACAGCACAATCAAGGAATTTTGTTGCCACTTCATGGACAGTGTAAAAAGGAATGTGCAGGAATTTGGAGTCATTTTCTGCACCTTGATTTATCCTGAAGGCCCCCTACAACTTTTTGGAGTGTAAATTGTACCGGAAAAATTCATTGATGGTCATCCACTCTCCTGCATGTCCAACCCCCGGGGAAGCTGCACTCAGGGACTTGCAGTCTAAAAAGGCAACCAGCGTGAATGACCACAAGGGCAGAAATTATGTTAATTTTTTCCACAATTTTCCCAACAGTGAAGTCTAAAATACATATCTGACAACTTCCCTAAACTTGCCTCCATTCAAAATCAGAATTTCTTGTCATGAACAAGTTATGAAATTCATTGTTTTGCAGCAGGCGTCACTGGGCAAACATTCAGATTATAACCATCTTACAACATTTCTACAAAAAGTAAAAATGATAGTGGTAGAAAAATAAGTGTCTTTGATTCATTCAGAAATCTGATGGCGGAGGGGAAGAAGCTGTCCTTGTGCCGCTGAGTGCTCATTTTCAGGCTCCTGGACCTTTTCAGAGTGAAGAGGGCACAGCCTAGGTGGGGATCTTTGAGGATAGAGGCTGCTTTATTGAAACACCACCTCACGTAGATGTCCTTGAAGGAATGAAGTCTGATGCCTGTGATGCCTCTGGCCAAGTTAACATCCCTCTCCTTTAATAAATGTCCTCTAGTACTGGCCATTGCCACCCTAGAAAATAGGTGCTGGCTGTCCACTCTATCCAGGGTCAGTGCCAAGTGGGGGGCATCTGTGGGCTTTGCCCCCCAAGAGGTGCTGGCCCCAGATACGGTTGTGGCCTACGTCTGCTGTCAGACCTGCCCCACCGATTTCGGCTCCTGTTTTCATACTTTGATGGAAGGGCTCAAGCGTTTGTTCTGGATCTTTCTCTTTGATCCTGTAAAGGACAGTGTGACCTGCTGAGTTTCTCCAGCATTGTGTCTTTACTTCAATGACAGCATTTGCAGACTTTCCTGTTCTACTGTCACCTCTTACCTCCATCGCTCTGAAGAGAAAAGCCCCCTAGCTCCTCGACCTTCAGCAGATTGAGCCCAATATTTGGGTCAACAAATGTGAAAGTTAACAGAGGTAATGATTTGGGTTGCTGTGCAGCCCAATAACACTCTCGTCATTACCGTTTACTGCTCCGCTGTGGGCAGTGCCTGCAAGATATAACGCAGCTGAGTGTTGGAGTGAATAACCTTTCCAGCCAGGGAAAACACTGACTCTATCAAACAGGTCTGTTACCTGATGCATGTCAATGGAAGGTGGAGGGATCTGCTGTAGAATAGTGGAAAAGACTTGCATTTCCAGAGCACCTATCACCTCTGGTAATTTGAGCGCCCAGGAACAGAAGGTGGCAGAAGCTAGCAAATGTAGCCAATTCCATCACCATCACCATCTCTGACCTTCCATCCTCTGAAGGCGTGCATGAGAGGCACTGTTTTGAGAAGGCAGCCAATATAACCTTGGTTACAACCTCTTCTACCTTCAGGCAGAAAGTGCAGACGCCTTAAGTCCAAGGTATAAGAACAGCTTTTATTCAATGGTGATCAGGCTCTTGTACAGGAGGGAGGTAGATCAGCTCGCTGAGTGGTGTCACACCAACGAATTTCCACTCAATGTTAGCAAAACCAAGAAGAGATTGTGGGCTTCAGGAAAAAGTCAGGAGAACATGAACCAATCCTCATCGAGGGCTCAGCAGTGGAGAGAGTCAAGAGCTTCAAATTTCTGGGTGTCAACATCTTCAAGGATCTGCCCTCGAGCCTCTATTTTGATGCAATCATGAAGAAGGCTCACCAGCAACTGTTCTTTGTGAGGTGTTTGAGGAGATTTGGTACGTCACTGAAGACCATCGAAAACTTCTACAGGTGGACCGTGGAGAGCATTTGGGCTGGTTGCATCACTGCCTGGTATGTAGGCGCCAACACTCAGATCATGAAAAAGCTACAGAGGGTTGTTAATTCAGCCTGCGACATCACAGGCACCAGAATTCATTCCATCAAGGACAGTTTTTAACCTCAAGACCCTCACCACCCAGGCCACGCCCTCTTCACTCTGCTACTTCAGGGAAAAGGTACAGCACTCAACGGCACAAGGACACCTTCTTCCCCACCGCCATCAGCTTCCTGAATGATCAATGAACCACAGACACTGCCTCACTTCGACTTTTCGTGCACTATATTTATTGAGTAATATGGTTTATTACAAATGGCTGCCCTGTGATGCTGCCGGAAAACAACAAATTCCATGATTCGTTCATGACAATACATTCTCACCATCCTACCTTCAGCAAAACCATCTGACCTCTTCCACCAAGCAGGGGAGTGCCACCACTTTCAGATTCCCCTCCAGGCCACACAGAACACTGATCTGGATGTATTTGCTTGTCCCTGGGAGCTCCTACTCTGACAGCCCTGCCTCATGGGAACACCTTCACCTGAAGGACTGCGTGATTCAAGGGGACAACTCACCTCCCACCTTCTCAAGGACGGTTAAAGATGGGAAAATGATGAAAAAAACTTCCTTCAGGTTGACTGAATTTGTTGGCGATTGCAGGATGCGTGTTGACCTTCCATGTTGCATTACACCTTAACAGATAAGGACCCAGCAATTACAAATTTGGGACAGACAGGTAATTAGCCAGTAATGATTCTGCAGAAATGGACAAACACTTGGAGATAAGCCTGGTCTCCTGTGCACCCATTATAATCAAGTTTGTCACCAACATTGAGCAGGAGTCGGCAATCATTCCCAGCTAATAATCCACCAAAAGGCTAATTAAAACTGGTGCTCTTTAGTCATTACAATTCCAGTAATATCATCTCTGGGCTTCATGATAATAAGAGGCCCATTATTGCAGCTGTCACAGGATTTCGACAGACACAATGCCTTTCTACATTCAGCAGAGCTGGCTGTGAACGTCAAGGGCATGAGGTGGGCTTTTCATAACAAACAACAGTTTTGTGGCAGCAAAATTTATAAGAACATCAAATTTCGGAGCAGGAGTTGGCCATCTGGCCTGTCGAACCTGCTCATCCATACAGCAAGATCGAGGCTGATCTGGCTGTGGACTCAGCTCCACTTACCTGCCTGTACTCCATCAGCCTTAATTCCCCGACTATACAAAATTCTACCAAACTGCGTCTTAAATAGATTTAACGAGGCAGCCATTACTCCTTTCTTAAGCAGAAAATTCCACAGTTTCACTGCTCTCTGGGAGAAGCAGTTCCTCCTCATCTCGGTCTTAAATCTACTCCCCCGTCTTGAGGTTCTGACCTGAAGTTCTAGTCTTACCTGCCAGTGCGAAAAAACTTGCCTGATTCGATCCTATCTATTCCTTTTGTAACTATCTTAGCCCCCTGCTCTACTCACTTTACACCTACAACTGTGTGGCTCGGTTCGACAATAACACCATCTACAAATTTGGTGACGATACCTCAGTAGTGGGTTGTGTAAATGAAGTTGATGAGTCAGCGTACAGGATGGTGATTGAAAACTTGGCTGAATGGTGTACCAACAACAACCTCTCATTCAACGTCTCCAAAACCATGGAGCTGATTGTTGATGTTCGGAAGTCAAAACAAGGGGTATATAATCCAGTGATCCGAGGTGGAGAGGATGAGTAAATTTAAATTCTTGGGAGTCACTATCACAGAGGATCTTTCCTGGACCCAACACACTAATGGCATCGTGAAGAAAACACGTCAGCGCCTCTACTTCCTCAGGAGTTTGCGGAGGTTCAGTATGACACCAGAAATCCTGGCAAATTTCTACAGAGATGTGGTGGAAAGTGTGCTGACCGACTGATCACTGTCTGGAATGGAAACACCAATACCCCTAAGTGTTAAACCCTCCAAAAAGTAGTTGACACAGCCCAGGACATCACAGGCAAAACCTTTCCCACCATTGAGAACATCTACAGGGAACACTGCCATTGGAGAGCAGTGGCAATCATCAAGGATCCACATCACGCTCTGTTCTCGCTACTACCATCAGGAAAGAAGTATCAGGGCCACAAGACTCACACCAACAAGTTCAGGAACAGCTGCTCCCCCTCCACTATCAGACTCCTCCACAACAAACTCAGTCAGAGACTAATTTAAGGACTCTTACTTGTGCACTTCATTCATTTTCTTTTTCTCTCTGTATTGCAGTTTGTTTACATTTCTTTATCTGTTTACATGTGTATGTTGTGGACAGTTTTTTTTTGCACTACCAATAAGTGGTAATTCTGCCTCACCCACAGGAAAAAGAATCTCGGAGTTGTATGTGATGTGTATGTTCTCTGACAATAAATTTGAATCTATCGAGCTACAGGGAGAACATGCAAAGTCCACATAAACAGTGCCGGAGGGCAGAGTCGAATCAGGACCAGTGGAGCAGTGTGGGAGCCACACTCCTTCATTACAAGTGAGGGGGAGATACATTCCTGATGTCTGTGTTACCTTGACATTCCCACCATCAGCAATGTACAACATCTGCGTCAATTAGCATCAACTGCGTCAACTGCACTGTAGAACAGCACTCAAATTTAGTTTCCAACCCATGCACAAATTAAACTCTGACAATATCCTCTACTGTGATTCTTTATCCACGTAATAAAAAGTCTGAGATCAATAATCTTAATTCTCTTCTTTGCAGTCCTTAACAAAATCTGATTGCCTATCAGCATCTGTAAATATTCACCTGTTCGGCTTGGCGTTTATCACCGTCCATTAGTCCAACCAGAACTGGATCTGTTATAGTACCATCAATCCCAGGTACCTGTCAATAGTCCACAAGCCAAACTGCTCCCAACACATCTCAGGACGATTAGAAAGAATGGCTCATATTAGCTGGTTTTTCTCCATGTTCAATGTGACTAGTGACTGGTGGACACGGGTTCAGGGTGAAAGGGAAGAAATTAAGGAGGATCATAAGGGGGAATTTCCTCACCCAGAGAGAGTGCTGGGTGTGTGGAATGAGCTGCCAGCTGAATGCAGGCTCAATTTTAACATTTAAGAAAAATTTGGACAGGTATATGGATGGGAGAGGTACGGAGGGATAAGGAATAGGTGCAGCTCTGTGGGACTCGGCAGAAAAATAGTTTGGCACAGACAAGAAGGGCCAAAAGGCATTCTGCGCTGTAATGTTCTATGGTTTTGTCATTCTATGGAAAGAGGAACAAAATGTAATGTTTTAGCAGAAGGGTTCTCGGACCAGGGTTTTAGAAATGCTTGTGAGCATCTTGATGCCCTCTCCAAAATGTCGACAGCTGGGCTCAACCAGGGCAATCCTAAGAGAAACACAAGGACTGCACATGTTGGGATCTTGAGCAAACAACAAGAAGCTTGAGATTCAACAGTTCAGACAGCGACCATAGAGGGAAACACCAGGCCAGCAATTCAGGTCGGGGCTTTTATTGAGAATAAAGTGGGAAGTGGGGGGGTGGGATCAACTGTATCATGGGGTGAACATCATCTTCCTCCTGGACAATTTTAAACCAATGTCTGTCTAATTTCAGGTTAACTCCCACCTTTATCCGGTTCCACTGTTTCCTTCCACTAACGGCTGCTGCTGTTCTTTCTCTCTCTAACCTCCCCCCGCCACGACCTGACATTATTTGTTTGGAAATACTCCGTGAAGAACATTTTGTGAAGGATTTCTGCTGAAAATTCACTTTGGGGCCTTATCCTTAATGTAACTTCTGTCCTGATAACAAATCACACAGGCAAACGCAGAACAATACCCATACACATTAGTGATCGGCTTTGGTGGCTTTTAATTCGTTTTTGCTGCCCTGTTAATAGCTGACTGTTGAAGGAGAAATCTTATAGAAAGTGGACAACGCAGGAGCACCTTGCACCAAAGAGTTTTAAATATCATTGTCCATGGAAGTATTCAGAATTCATGCCAAGATGGGGTTGACACGTCGCTGTTAATGAGCAGGGAGTCAAAACTCAAACTATTTTCTGAGCTTCAGGGATCCAGGGCCTGGGATCGGGATCAGTGAGGGTGCTGAAGGAGAGTGGGGCTCCTGAAGGGTTTCGGGCCCTGGCAGATCCCTGATTGTATCTGGTGTTTCGAACCAGGGGACGGATGCCTGAAGCTTGGGTTCACCGCTGGAATGGATAGGGGGGCCGTGCAGCTACAGAGGTCACAGGGGCACAGAAGGCAGCAGGAGTGGAGGAGACTGTAGGATCACGGACACTCAATGTCTCAGAAGGGACTCACTTTAGCATCTTCAGAGTGAAATTAGAGGAAAACAAATGTTGGTGGGGTTGTCAAGAACACCTGCAGGTGCTGGGGTGCTAGCGAAGTCCTCAAAAGTGCTGGAGGAAGCTCAGCCTGGTCGTGCAGAATCCATAGGTGGTGAAAGGCAGTCAACGTTTCGATCCTGGGGTCTGAGGCTTTTGTTGGGAATTTGGAAAATCAGTAAGACGCATGAATATAAAAGGAGAGGGTGCAGGGAGGAGGAAAGGAGGGAGGAAGGGGGAAAAAAGGAGCAGAGGCCTACAGGCAAGAGGAAAGGGTGTTTGCAGATGAGAGGGGAGTAGGGAAAGAAGCTGTGAAGTGATGTGGGGAGAGGCCGGAGGGCAGGAAGGGAGATATATCTCTCAATAAATATATCAATTTGAATTTTCCCACTGGAAGATCAAGTGCAACAGCATTCTCATTTTGCATTTAATTGTATGCTAATTGTGAGTTAAAGTGAATTAAAATAAATACAGAAGCTTTTCTCCAATTACAACAGCTCAGGCACCTGGGTGACTGAATGGTGATCCGCAAACCAAGTTAGAATTTCCAGAAGATAGAATACTGAAACCACAGCAAATAATCCTGATAAATAACCCAGTCACAGTTTAATGAATTAAATCAACACAGGGCACTGCTTCTATTAATAACAAGACTGGAAAGCTGCAGAAGGATCTGCAGTTCAATTGACTTCAATACATCACCATCAAACACCATCTGCAGAAAGCAATTGTGATGGGAGACAAAAATGGTTCTCACAAACATAGGGTTCCAACAGAATTGAGTCGCACTGAGTACGCATCCCTGGGCTACATTGTGTGCAAACAGAGAGGAGTGAAACACGACAGTCTGCAGACGCTGCGAATGTAGTAACAACACACTGAAATGCCTGAGGAACTCAGCCGGTCTTTTCATAAAAAAACAAAGATACACTGCCGACATTTCAGGTCTGAGCCCTTCAAGGCTCAGGCCCGAAACGTCAGCAATATATCTTTACCTTCTATGGACACCGAAAAGACCGCCGAGTTCCTCCAGTATTTTGGTGTGCAGAGAGGAAACAGCCTACAAACAGGGCAGAAAGGACAGGTATGGAAGGGCTGACCATCACGTCCATATCATGCTGAGGGAAGGGTGAGGCAAATTGGGAACTGGAGGAAAGCAGAGAAAGGATCAGTGTCTGAAGTTGGGATGCTCTCCTGCAGAGAGGGTGGGCGAGAACTGAACCCTCTTCTACTCATTGCAGAGCCAAATATAAATTTGAAATGTAAGACTGAGAGGTGGCTGTTAACCCAAGATAATAAAGCAGAGGTTCTCAACCCTTTCTCCAACCCACAGATGGCCAGGAGTACCCCATTGCTTACTGTGGGGCACTAGTTTGGGGAGGAATCTGGCGAGCTCAAACTCATTTCTAGACCACCAAAGAGGGTTTTATTTTGTTTTGGTGGGAAACCTATCAGGAATTTTCAATTTTTGTTGTCAAATTTACAGTCTTGCTTTACATTTTACTTGGCATCAGTAACTATTTATCTTTGCTGCATCTCCTCGGAACATCTAATAATAAACCCACAGACTCCAGGAACAGAAATTCTATATTAAGGGATACAGAGAAAAGGAGACCTCCTTAAATGATGACAAAATTACCTGCTCTCTTTTCAATGAAAGTTCTTTCAGTGGAGTTTTACAGGCACGTCATTCAACCTAATCTATTGCGTTTGGTGTAATCTGCATGGACCTCCTACACATGACCAAACCTAGATCAAGTGACCACTTGACCTAACATCTGCACTCTGTCTGTGGGTCTCAACCACCCATTCAGATTCCCCTCCCCATTCCCACATGGACATGTCTGTCCTTGGTTTCATCTATCGCTAGGACAAGGCCAAACATAAACCTGAAGAAGAACACCATCACATTTCCCCTGGACGGACGTAAAACTAACAGCATAAATATTATTTGTTCCTAATTTTAGGTAAGCCACCCACCCTTGTCTGGTTCCACAGCCTTCCATCTCTTCTTTACCTAATGCTGTTCTTCAACATCAGCTCCCTAGATGGTGTGAGGAAGTGGTGATCCAGATGATCTGATAGTGCATTGAAAAGCCTCCCTCAACTCTAAGTCACTGCTTGTAGGTTTGTACATTAAAACCACCTGATCCCTGGGTCCACTCTGCCCCACGTCTACATAGCACCTTATCAAGTGCCTGCAGGAAAAAGAATCTCAGGGTTGCATATGATGTATATTCTCTGACAATAAATCTGAATTCTGAATTATAGTTCATGTAAACAGCATCCGCCACATTACCACCAACTTCTCTTTAGCAGATGAGGCATAAACCTTGCTCTTCCAGATCCACTGAGACATTTTGAGGAGACTCCAGTGAAGCCACATTGGGGACATTGGGAACCACGCTCTGGAAAGAACTTCAAGGGTCGGGAGGTTTACACGGAAGCTTCCAGAGATGAGTAAGCTTAAGTTACAAGGTGAGACCAGTAAACCTGGGTTGTTCCTAATCCCTTAATGGAAGGTACAGTGGCGAACAGCTAGTGCCTCTGCCTCATAGCACCAAGGACCTGGGTTTGATCCTGCCCTCCAGTGCTGTCTATGAGGAGTTTGCATATTCCCCCTGTGATTTCTTGCTCCGGTTTCCTCCCACAACCCAAAGCTAGGTTAAATGGCTGCTGTAAATTATGCCTAGCATGTGGCCAAGTGGGAGAATCTGGGGGGGGGGGGAAAGGAGGAGTTGATAGGAATGTGAGGGGAATAAAAAACTATTTGGGAAGAAAGTAGAAATGCTGTAAGTGGGTGGGCACTGGGTGGCCTACACTCAGTGGGCTGCAGGGCTGCTTGACAACACCGCAAGAGCAGTCCATTCTCCCGTCTTCCTAACCCAAACTCTAGGCTCACACTTGCCAAGGCCCTCAGCTGTGAGAACAAGACTCTCCCTTTAAATGAGGATCATTACTTGTCTTGTATTGATAATTCAACAGATCAAAGGCATCACAAGGAACTCCAGTTTACCCAGTTCCACAGTTTTGTGGTGCTGCAGGCAATCTTTAAAAGTATCGATTATAGTTGCTGGGGAGAGAATTAGAGGGGGATGTCACCCAGATAATTAGCGAAGACCCAATTAACACTCTAAGCAGATGAGAGCATCTCTTTAATAAAGCCAGAGATTGTTGAAAACACTCAGTGGTCAGGCAGCATCTGTGGAGGAGGAGGAGGAGACAGGGGCAATATTTCAGGTCGAAGACCTTTCTTCAAGACTGGGAAAATTTGGAAAAGAGGCTTGATTAAACTGTTGGGGGGGGGGAGGCGGGAGGGGTCAGAAGGTAACGGAGAATGTTTGCAATAGGGCGGGGTTCGGATCTTGAGGCAGAATGCAGAAGCAGTTCTGGGTGAGAGTGGGTTCTATTCTCTTGCTCAATCTCTCTCAGTCTCGCCCTATCCCGTAAAATCCCTGTCCTCTCCACCCTCCCCTTTCCCTGCACGTTACAGTACACGTGTATCCCCCACCTTTTCCTGGGTCTGTCTAAAGTGGCCATTTTCAATGAGGGCCATATGGCCTCCTTGGGGGCCACAGCACATATATGGGGTGTGGGGGCACTGAAATTATAAAATATTTATGTTTCTGATGCAGCTGGTGGGATAGAAGTATGGAAGAAACCAAGTAAACCTGACTGCTTCACAGGAAAGGGGGTCCATAAGGCCGAAACAAGGTTGAGAATATCTGGGTCTAAAAGATATTAACCCAGATCCCATTTATTTAAACAAATAAATAACTAAATAAATATGGCTTCATGAATATGAGAGTCTTGGAGGGTCAGTGGGAGCAGTTCCTTGGGTCGATCACCATTCTCACTGCCCATGGGAAGAAGCTGTTCCTCAGCCTGGTGGTGCTGGGTCTGATCCTCCTGGATCTCTTCCCCAACGGGAGCAGCTGGAAGATGTTGGAAGATGGGGTGGACGTGGGGGGTGGGGGTCCTCAATGATTTTGCTAACCCTCTTCAGACAATGATCCCGGTAGATCATGTCGATGGTGAGGGAGGGATGTAATTAACTCCACGGCACTCCTGAAGGAGCAATCACGAAGAAAGCTCAGCAGCTGCTACACTTCGTGAGATGGTTCAAGAGATTCGGTACATTGCTAAAGACTCTTGAAAACATCTACAGGTGGACCGTGGAGAGCATTCTGGCTGGTTGCATCACTGCCTGGTATGGAGGTGACAATGCTCAGGACAAGAAAACACTCCAGAGGGTTGTGAACTCGGCCTGCGACATCACAGGTACCAGACTTCACTCCATTGAGGATGTCTACAAGAGGCGGTGTCTTAAAAAAACAGCCTCTATCCTCAAAACCCCACCACCAGCCCATGCCCTCTTCATTCTGCTACCATCAGGAAGGATGTACAGGAGTCTGAAGATGAGCCCTCAGCGGCACAAGGACAGCTTCTTCCCCTCCGCCATCAGATTCAAGAATGATCAATGAACCAAAGACACGGCCCGACTTCCTGCGCACTATTTTCATTGATTGTTGTAAGGTGATTTATATAAATGTTTGCCCTGTGATGCTGCCAAAAAACAACAAATTTCATGACTTGTCCATGACAATAAATTCTGACAAAGAGGGATCTGGTTGGGGGTGGGGGGGTGCAGATCCATGGTAGACAGGTGGTAAGGAATGCTTGCCTTCATGGATCAGGCATTGAGTAGAGAATAAGGAGATCACGTCACACCGATATAAAACTTTAGTTAGGTTTATCAAAGAAGGTCGAGACCTGAAATGTTGACTGACCATTTCTACCCTCAGAAAAGTTCTCACCAATGAAACAAATTCTTCTCGATTTCTCTCTTCCCATGGGGTGAAGTGTTAATGCTTCACTAACGATTTCCCAATCTGAAGATGGAATCTCCTGGATGAAATTCACTTCTTCACCAACAGTAGTGACTCGTAGAAAGTCTCTTCACTTCATTAAAATTCACATGCAGAGGAACCTTGGTTCTATTATTGCTGTTGAGGCAACCCTTTCCCAACAAATTAAACAGCACATGGTTGTATTCCATGGTACGTTATTTTGCATTAAAAGATCTCCTTCGGGCTCGGAACATGAAGACACAGAACATGACAAAATAAAATTAACCCATAGCCACCAGCAAAAAGCGCAAGTTCAAACAAATCTCGTTAATTTCAATGTTGCTCAATAAATGTGGAGGACAGGTGGAAAACAGCTGATTCTGTGCAAAAATTCACCCCAAGGTTCGCAGCACTCACACGCATGCCCGCGGTCAACAGCAGCAGTTAATGACATGTAGCCATTTTCCAAACCTCACTACAACATCAACCAAGATTAACCAATTAAAAAAAAATTTAGGCATGGTAACATGCCATTTCGGCCCACGAGCCTGTGCTGTCAAGTTTACACCCAATTAACTTACATCCGCAGTACGTTTTGAAGGCAACCAGAGCCCACCCCCTGGGAAAACCCACACAGAAACGGGGAGAACCTACAAACTTCTTACAGACAGTGCGGGGTTCGAACCCCAGTCCTGATTGCTGGAGCTGTAACAGCGTTACGCAACCTGCTTCGCCGACCATGCTGCCCTTAAGAGGAACACAAAAACTGCAGGTGCTGAAATCTTGAGCAAACGCTGGAGGAACCGAGTGGGTCAGGCAGCATGCGTGGGGAGAAAGGGTCAGTCAACGTGCCAGGAGTTTATCAGGAGTGACCGCCCAAGATTGACCACTTGGAGAAACAATAAGACACAGGAGCAGAAATAGGCTATTCAGTCCATCGAGCTTTCCCCACCAAGAGACCCTGGTTGCAGTGTGCTCCACTAACAAAATTAAACCAAAATTGTTAGGCCTCTCATGGATAAGATAATCGTATCTCCTAAGTCCTCTGAATGGATAGCTCCCTTGTGCTTATGTTAAAGCCTGATGGATGAATCAGGATTTGTGGAGGTGACTGTTAGTTGTCATCCCAAGAACAGAATCAAATCCCGTGGTTGAAGTAAAACCACGATGCTCGAGAAACTCAGCAGGTCACACAGCATACTTTATAGAGCAAAGATAAAGATACAGAAATGACGTTTCAGGCTTGAGCCCTTCATCAAGGGAGGTGATACCTTAATGAAGGGCTCAAGCCCAAAACATTGATAAGTTGAGGATTGCTGTTCCTTTTCAAGGTTAGCGCAGCAGAGATAATAAAAGCGGGGAGAATGGGGCAAAGATAAAAGACTTTTTTTTTAGCTTTCTCTCAAGACGAACTGATCATTAAAGCTGCAGATCAGTCACGAACATCAGTGTTGAGAAATCAGCATCAGATGTTTCTGACCGACTGTCAACACGCACAAGGGCTTGTTCACAAACAGGCTGCCCTCCAGACTTCTGTCTGCACCTGCAATTCTTTGGAGAAAGAAAGCTATTGCTGCAGGGCATTCCCAGGGTTGGTGGATACTTGGTGGATATTCTGGTTTCTGGAACCCCAAGGTACGAACACCTGCAGAATCTGAGCGAACTGGCAAAGGCAGACCTAGCCCTGAAGAGTAATGCCTTCATAGTGAATGAGGCACTGCAATGACTCGAGAAGACACTCCCAGTTCGAGAGAAGGTGAATGCTCCTGCCTCCACTACTGAAGTGTACCGATGGCACGACTGAGGTCACAAAATGGCTGTGATAAATTCTCCCCACTTTTATTATCTCTGCTGCGCTAACCTTGAAAAGGAGCTGCAATCCTCAACTCAGCCTGGACCCTGCGAGGCTTCAACACTTGGTGCAGGTACAGTGGCATCCTCTGCCATCACAGTAAAAGCACACGGAAATGCTGGAGGAACTCAGCCTCACAGCACCCATAGGAGTTAAAGATACATCACCAACATTTCAGACCTGAGCCCTTCCTCAAGGTATAAGCAAAAAGCAGCAGGCGTCGGAATAAAGACTGGGAGAGAAAGGGGGAAGAATGAGAGGGGGGAGGGGTCTAGACCAACAATCAAAAGGTGTAAATTGGATAGGATAAGAGGAGAGGTGAGAATTGATTCTGGAGCTATGAAATGAGTCAAAGGGAAAATGAGTCAGATAGAAGAAGAGGAAAGAAGACAGGGGGACAAAGATTGGTTGGAGGGGGTTAAAATGGAAGTTGGAGAAGTCAATGTTAATGCCACCCAGTGGGAAGGGGCCCAGATGGAAGGTGAGTGTTGTTCCTCCAATCTGTGGTGATCTCAGTCTGGGCGTGTGTTCTATCTCAATTCAGGGGTTCACTGATGTGAAACTGGTTGGATCCTCCATGTACTCCTAACGCACCACCCCCTTGCTAGACTCTAGTTTTATCTCGCCTGGTCTATCAAGTAGCTACTGTTATAGAATTCCTCTGACCCTCTGCCAAATGAAACTGGTGAAGATAAAAATCAGTCTCTGGAAGTCAGAGGACAGCCTCTGTGCAGCAGAGAGCTGTTCAATTTACAGTTGACCATCCCTCAAAGAAAACGGGTCCATACGCTGGACCACTGGTGGAAAAATGAAGTCACACTGGAAATGCTCCACCGGTCAGGCAGCGTCTGTGGAGACAGAAACAAGAGCTAGCACTTTGGATTCATGATGAATGTCACTGACCTGAGACATTAATCCTGCTTCTCGTACCACACAGGGTGCCTGCCAATGCCAGGATTTCCCCCACCTGCTGCTTTAGCAGCATCGCAACGTCTACAAGCTGCTTCACATGAAGTTGTTCACAGGCTTTAATTACTCAGTAGCAAATAATTACTTCTTAAATCAAAGCTTTCAATCCAACTTCAACACTCACATTTTTATTCCCTGAGAAGGGAACGGAAATGTTTTCACAGTGGAATTGCAACTCTTAATGAACAAATCAAAGGAAAATGTGAAATTGTCAATCGCCTCAGGAATTTCAGCATTTTCCCTTTTTCAGATACACTGAAGAAAGTATCTCCGTCCGGGTGCATCGCCGCGTGGGATGGGGACTGCTCTGCCCAAGACCACAAGAAACTGCAGGGAGTTTATCAACGTGTTTCAGACCATCACTAACCATGCCGCCCATGTTAAAGTACCCGTCCCACCCCAGGCACACTCGCTTCTCCCCCTATCCGTCAGGCAGGAGTTATAGACAGTTTCTCTCCTGCTGTTATCAGACATGTAAATGGACCTCTCACTGACAACATATTGCCACCTTACATGGCAATAAATATTTCAATTCAGTTCAATGTCTTAAAGTCCATTAGATCAGCAATTCTACCTTTTTTTTGGCTATATTCCCCACCCCCAGTCTCAAAGTTTATGGCTTCCCTTCCCTGTGAAGCAGTCACATTGAGTTGGTTTCTTCCATACTTCTATCCCCTCCACACCTTGGGATCTCCTTTATTAAGGATTTCAGTCCATGGTCTCCCCCTTAAATATACTGTGACCCCGCTGAGAATGGCGACATTAGATTAACGACAGCTCCTCAGAAGACCTAGCATAAAGAAATCTCAGAGAGCATATTAAATTTTAAGCGTAGACATCCAGCATGGGAACAGGCCCTTCCAGCCCGCGAGCCCATGCCATTCAAATACCCCAACCCTATTCATTGTGAAGGCTGGGAGAAATCCCATGCAGACAGGGGGAGAACATAGAAACACCTTAAGGACCAACGCCAGATTTGAACCCCAGCTGCGAGCGCCACAATGGCATTGAGTTAACGGTGGTGCTGACCATGTGGCATGCCGATTACATACCTCCAACAGGGTAAATGTGTCCCATACTAGAGGACATGGTGGGGGGGAAGGAAGCGTAAGGGAGATGTACAGGGCACGTTGTTTTATACAGAGGGTGGTGGGTGATTGGAACAGGCTGCCAAAGGAAACAGATACGAGAGCAGCATTTACAAGAGAGAGAGAGACACACACACGTGACTACAATGGAGGGATACGGAGCAGGTGCAGGCAGCAGTTTTAATTTGATTTGGTCATCACGTTCAGCCCAGATGTGGACCAAAAAGCAGCCACATTGAGGTGCAATTTTTTTTATGAATGAAAAATTTAATGTATGAAATATTAACAGAATTAATGATTAATACTGAGAGTTTATTGTTAAAAACCTTACTTCCATAGGCACACAGGAACGTAAGATCCACCAGCATAAATCAAATTACAACATTAAGACAGAAAAAGAGATAAACATAAAAGGGTAGAAAAATACATTTTCACAGTTGCCATTAGCGTCAAATAAAGTGGCATTTTTTGGTAGTTAGGGTTAGGGTAGTGACCCACCTCACTGACAAAAGGCAAAGGAGGAAAAACCCAACACCCAACCCTAACCAACCAATCTTGCCCTGCAGCCGCTGCAACTGTGTCTGCCTGTCCCGCATCGGACTTGTCAGCCACAAACGAGCCTGCAGCTGACGTGGACCTTTACCCCCTCCATAAATCTTCGTCCGCGAAGCCAAGCCAAAGAAAGAAAGAAAAGTGAGTTCAAGAGCCTGATGACTGTTGGATTATAAACTGTTCTGGAACCTGGAGGTGCTAGGTCTTCAGGCCTCTGTACCTTCTGCCCGAAGGGAGCGGTGAGAAGAGGTGGTGACCAGGGTGGTGAGGGACCTTTAAGAGTTGCTTGCCCTGTTCAGGCAGCACTGCCCATACGTAGGCACCTTTGATGGTTGGCAGTTGGTACCCACGATGGATTTGGTTGGGTCTGCAGCCTTCTGAGTTATGGGAGAACTTTCATTGTTCTCAAAAAGTGGTTGTTAATTAAAGGTCTTTTATTTAATCATTTCAAGGTTCAATTCCTTTATTGTTGTGCAATATTACATGAAATAGCTGTAAGGAAGTCAAAAGAGTCACTATTAGTGTTGCCCAGCACCCCTTACAGTACAAGAGAAAAGGAAGCAAAAGGAGGTCCCTTCCGATACACCGAGTGTCCGTGGATTCGCCTCCAGCGCTCCCGCAGCCTCTGCCGCCACAGACTCCTGTTTGATTCTTCGGCAACCCGAGCTCCAGATCCAAATTGATCAGGAATCCTTCAGCGTCCAAGCCCCTTCAGAAGCCCCTCCTGCCCTCAGAACCCTATCAATCCTGGATCCGATACATGGTTCCCATGAGCCAGTCTCCAACAGCCCGCAGCCCGTGCAGGTCTCCCGACCGCAACTTGTCCGCAGGCTGTGTGGGTCTCTCGCTGGATTGCTGCTGTGGTCACCTCCCCTGGAGGGTCTTATCCTCTGCTTTTCCTTCTCAAGGCGGGGGTGGGGATGTTCTCTCTGTTACAGGTGCCCTGCACTGGTCCACTGTTCCCCCGGGGTCTGCAACCCCCTCATGGCCGCTGCACAGCAGAGGTGCCACCATCTTGGGGACGGACCCCATGGTTGCAGGACTTCAATAGTAAAAATGAGAGATGGAGATTTCTCCTTGCTTGCATGTGCCTTAAGGCCAGCAGTCTAAGGCCATTATAAGGCACTTTGAAGAGATTTGACATGTTGTCAAACTTCTTTGAGCATACAGTGGAAAGCGTACTGACTGGTTGCATCGTGGTCTGGTTTGGAACCTGAGTGTCCAGGAGCAGAGAAGACTGCAGAAAGGGAAGCTTCTGTCCAACTGAACAGGGCAGAGGAGGCTACAGGTCACCATCTCCCTGAGAAATGGCTCCCTCGACAGTGGAGCACTCCCTCATCATGGGCGTCTGAGCCCAGATTTCACACTACACTCACACACTGCACAACAAAAGGTTAAAAGGGCCTCAATTTAAAAGAAGGATGGGGAAACATTTTTTAAGTCAGTGAGAGGGTCGTGAGTCTGGTGGAACACGTTGCCACAGGCAGCTGTGGAAGCCAGGTTGTTGGGTGTATTTAAGGCAGAGATCTGATCAGTCAGGGCATCAGGGGTTACGGGGAGAAAGCCGGGGAGTGGGGCCTAGAGGGAGGACGGATCAGCTCATAATTAGAATTGCAGAGCAGGCTCGATGGGCCGACCTGCTCCTAGTCCTGGTGATCTTGGGACAAGGCTGAAGCACTGAACTCAGGAAAGGTCCCACACTGGAGCAACAAATAATCCGTGGGTCGAGCAACATCAGTGGGGAAAACAATGGTTAAAATTTCGGGCCAGGATCCTTCATCATGATCTGATGACGGGTTCTGGCCTGAAATGACAACCATTCTGTCTCTGTTCTTCCAATTGGTTGGTTCTTGCTCCAGATTCCAGCATCTGCAGGCTCCTGTGTGTCTCAAGGCATCACCCAGCAAGTAGGAACATCAGTACATCAGGTCATTGTACTTAGGTGTATGACAATAAACTCTAATACTCACAGAACACACCCTTCAAAAGGTACAGTGTTGTAGGTTAATTTGGGCGGCCTGGGTTTAAATGCCGGAATCGTCTTCTACTGTAAATAAATAAATACTTGAGAATTTAAAGACGGAGTGGGTGCCTGAGTAGTGGTTACCCACAGGTGAAGCTGGGCACTGTTCATTATACACGCTCTGCTCCAACTCCACTATAGGTCACAGTGACGGGGATCTGGGCTTTCATCTCTCCTGCAATCTCTCGAAAGCTGAGACGTGATCGTAATACGTGAAATAAATATTGGATCTTAATTACTGAAAAATTATGGCTCCAACCTTTGAACATCAACAAAGAATTTGAATTTTGCAGTGACAGCCTGAAATTATGTCCACCCGATCCTTTCACAGACCTCAATCGCTGAAGCGTAGCTGTACTTAACGCTGATGGAGTTCATGACCCAAGTGGTTTCAAACAATAACATCCATCATTTACTTAACCCCCTCAGCTGCAAGACAGTCACAGCAAGATAATTTCATGTAATCATCGGTAAATCCATGAGACATGGACCCAGAGGGACCAGCAAGATCAGGTTTAAAGTGCTTCAACACACATGTACACACACGCTTGCATGTACAAGTGCATGGAGACAGACAGGTATTGCACACACAGTCATTCAACTGCATGCGCAAACAAACACTAATTCATGTACACACAAACACATGCTCACACACAGAGAATCACACACACACAAACAAAATGACGTTCATTCCCTACCATACAGCTTTCCATCTCAGCGTGACTGAAAACCACAGTAGAGTCTGCGAACAGCCTCTCTCTGTGGTCTTGCTTCTACCTATCTCCATAATTTCCACCAGTCCTTCCAAGTGAACACCCCTCCAGCTCTGAGCTTTCGCTCACCCCTAAACGTAATCCCTCCACCAGCAAGCCTGCCTCTGCCTCCAGAACCCCAAGCTCTGGAATTTCTATCCTGAACCTCTCTGCTGTGAAGAAGGAGAATAATCCTCCTCCCAGCCAACCTCTTTGACCCGCTATCTCATGTGATGTTAAATGAAATATTTGGCTCCGTTATGGATGAAACAAAAGCCTTGTTGCTATTTTGTTATATAATCAGTTGCTTTTCATATAAATATGTTCCAATATAACATTGGTTGTACAGACATCAACACACCTAGAGAGTTGGCGTTTTCACTGACCGTGTTGAAGAACAG
Organism: Narcine bancroftii; assembly: GCF_036971445.1. Taxonomy (NCBI): domain Eukaryota; kingdom Metazoa; phylum Chordata; class Chondrichthyes; order Torpediniformes; family Narcinidae; genus Narcine; species Narcine bancroftii. Next base: position 1,972,698 of record NC_091481.1, on the reverse strand, counting down.
AAGGTATTTTATTGTGGTCCAATGCACTGTAGTCAGTTCTTCATAAGGACCTTGCAAGTGTTATGTGGATTTACCTTCAAGTTACATTGGGTGTTTAGCAACTTACACCTTGAACTGTAATCATGTTGTTTTGGCTTAAACAAAGACTTCACAAAGGTCAACAGAAGAGGTGGTCAAATTACAGCTGGTGGGTCAATACTGGTCCTCAGTGTCCCTAGCTCAAAGATAGAAGTGCCCAAGATAGATTATATGCTTGCTGTATGTAGGTAACTATGTGAAGATCAGGAATGGACGTTAGGGTAGGAGGCAGTGCAGTGCACTACCTGTTGAATGAGTTGACTTGTCTGGATGGCACACAAAAGCTTTTTTAGTACATTCTGGAAAGCGTGACAATAAAACAACGTGGCTCAATTTGCTCCCAGGACAGAAAAGACCAGCTTGCACTTTATCGCAACAACCTGCCCCATTTCACAGCACTCCTCATGGCTGAAAACCATCCAGGCAGCAGCAGTAAATCAAACCCTCCCCTCACACTGAAATCTTCACCCACGGCAACTTGACAAAAGATTTGTGTGGCTTTAATTTTGTGTCTGGCTACCTTTAACCTTTACATTTCTATCATGCAAAATGTTTGTGATGGTTTCATTTTCTCTGTGACAGGCACAAGTGAGAATGACACAAATAGGGCCAGGGAATAGTGTCTGATTTCCCACCCACTCTTCCCCTCTCTCTCTGATTATACAAGACCTGCTGAATTGTAATGTTTCCTTTCTCAGTTTGAAAGCATATTGATTAAAAGCAAACACAAGAAGACAGATAAGACACCACAGCTGTCATCATCTCCGACAGCAATTGCAGTGAAATGCTTTGGCAGGCTGCTTGGGGACTCTCCCACAGGGTGCACCATCTCTGCTAGGGCCATTGGACACAGCCGGTTTGACTTTGGATCAAAGGCATTTTTCTGCAGAAACCTCTTTCACGCTGGACAGGGAGTGTAGGGCAACCAGATGAATGCAGTGTTCCACAGCAGCGAGGCCAAGTGCACCCTTTCAAAGACTCCCAAAAATTTCAACAGGTGTTATGTGGAGAACATTCTGGCTGGTTGCATCACTGCCTGGTACAGAGGTGCCAATGCACAGGACAGGAAAAGGTTACAGAGAGTTGGGAACTCGGCCAGCACCATCACGGCCATCAGTCCTCCATTAAGGACATCTACAAGAAGTGGAATCACCAGCCTCTACCTTCAAGGACCCCCACCACCCAGGCCATGCCCTCTTCACACTGCTACCATCAGGAAGGAGGTACAGGAGCCTGAAGACGAACACCCAGCAGTACAAAAAACAGCTTCTTCCCCTCTGCAATGAAATTTCTGAATGGACAATGAACCACAGACACTACCTCACTTTCTCTATTTTTGCACTAATTTATTTATTTTTAAAAATGTAATTTATGGCAATATTTGCAGCTGTAATACTACGGCAAAACAACAAATTTTGTGACATGCTCGTGAGAATAAACTCCAATTCTGATTCTGTTCTGCCTGCTGATCTCCATCTAATGGCTCCCGGTGAAATTACATGTGCAGAGGCTGAGAATGTCTTCCTGCTTCTTCAATGGAGAAATGTGCTCCACCACAATCAATGGGGTTTTTGGATTCTCCTCAAGCCTGCCAGAAGAATGAGGTCCCCTTTCCCTCAAACCTTTGCCCACTCCATCAATTTCTAGCATTGTTAAAATGATTCTACTACCGGACACATTTTCCCCAACAAAAAAAACCTACTGGAGGAACTCAGGATCGAACAGCATCCGTGGGAGTAAAAGATTGGTCAACATTTCAAGTCAGACCCCTTCATCAAGACTGAGAGGGCAGAAGAGATGAAGAGAGGGTGGGAGGGGTTGGACGGGGGCCAGCAGGGGATAGGTGAAGCAGGGAAGGGTGTTGGATGGGGAGGCAGAGTTGATTGGCAGGTGCCAGACAACAGGAGAGAGAGGCCAGGGAGATGATGGGGTCAGGTGGAGGAAGGCAAGTTGCCAGGGTGGACCGGGGCGCTAAATGGAGACTGCAGTGATGGAATCTGACTGCAGCAGCAATCATCAAGGATTCACACCACCCAGCACACGCTCTATTCTCACTGCTGCCATCAGGAAAGAGGTATCGGTGCCACAAGACTCGCACCACCAGGTTCAAGAACAGCTGCTCCCCCTCCACCATCAGACTCCTCAACAACAAACTCAATCAGGGACTCATTTAAGGTCTCTAACTTTGCATATTATTTATTACTGAATATTTATTTTCTGTGTTGCAGTTTGTTTATATTTCTCTCTTTTGTATATGTATCTTTTCTTGAGTACAGTTTTGGTTTTGCACTACCGATAATTACATGTGATGTCATGCATGTATTTGGACAATGAATCACTGTGGGAGGGGGTTCACCATGGTGGGAGTGTGATCTTTCACCGTGGAGGGTGTTCACTGGGGAACAAACTGCTGTTAATTGGGGTAGGCACAACTGAGAAACATTTGGATGGACCCGTGGACTGTACGGGTTTCGAGGAACATGGCCATACACAGACAGGTGGGGCTAGTGTTGATGGGGCATTTTAGCTAGCATGGGTACAATAGACCGAAGGGGCTGTTTCCATGCCGTGGGTTTCTATGACTCTCTAACTCTCTCACTCTAATTTTCTTTTTCTCTCTCCCCCAGCAATCACCATTTATGAAGTTACATACTGCTTAACGAACCCGCAGTTCTGTGGTTGATGACGCCATGTGCTGCATCCAAGCCTGAAGTGGGCACGGCAGTGAAATGAGCTGAACTCTGCTGGGCCTGATCACAGTGATTAATGCTGTAGAAACAACTGCTCCTTCCACTGAAGGGAGACCATGCCAACAGAGTTTCTGCCTGTGCCGGGTATCAGAAGGGTTGGGCGGTTGGGATCCCATCAGGGAAGGGCTGGAAGTCCACAGAAGGTTGCCAACTGAGAATGATGGAGCTTGTTAGCCAACGGTTGGGAAGAACATGGACGTTTGATGCGTGGATGGACTCCAGTAACACTCAGCCATGGCTTCATCAAATAGGAGCACAGGAGTCAAGGGGCTGATAACCTGCACCTGCTCCTCCCTGCAGTCTGTAACAGTAAGGTTCTCATGATAAAAGTGTTTGGTGGGAGCATGTATTTATTAGAGTTTGTGTGAGCAAGTGTCTGGACGTAGCTGTGTGTATGTGTGCATGTCTGTGTGAATTTGTGCGAGTGTGTGCGTGCGTGCACACTTGTGTATTCGCATTTGTGAGAGTGTGTGCCTGCAGAGCATGTATATAAAGATATGGGTGTGTCAGGGTGTGTGTGTGAGTGAACACGACTGTGTGAGTGAGAGTGAGTGTACATGTATTGTACGTTGCTACGCCCACATCCCTCAATTCCCTTAATATCCAAAAATCTTTTGGAGCCTGCCACCAGTGACCCAGCCTTTGTAGCCTCTGGGGCAGATTCATCGCACTCTTGGATAAGGAATTTCTCATCTCTGTCCTGAGTGCCAAACCCCTTATTCTGAGACTTGGACCCATGGTTTTAGAGATCCCAGCCAGAGATACCCCGTCTCCACTTCAAAATCCTGAAGAATTTTGAATGCTTCAATGTGATTGTCTTTCATTCTTCTGAATACAAACATTTTACATCAAGGTCTATATTGTCCCAAAACTATCCTCATTGCCAACGAATATTGTTTCCCGTGACATAACCCACCACTAAGATGCAGAGAGATAATTCAATGCAATGACCTGATGTGGGAAAATAAGAAGCACGTTTGTGTTTTCAGTTTGAATATACCTGCAGCACAAAAGAAATTCCAAACTCTTCCCAAGGGAACAGGAATTCAAATTCCTTGCTGGAATGACTCTAAGCATGCAGTAAGCACATGGTGGAGGGAAAGAGAAGGCGTTTCTCCTGCTTTAAAGCAAGTGAGCCCCAAGTAGAAAATGACCTGGGAAAGAGTTAATTTCAATGTCATTGTCTTAAACACATAGCTGAGTTATTTTTATTCACATGTACGTTGAAAGAATATCTCTCAACTGTGCATTATATCTTGGAAATCCAAGGCTCATGTAATTATTATACAGTTGAAGAACAGATTCTGGCAGTGGAATGGTCTCCATCGTGTGTGCATTAACAAGAATCTTTTGGTGGTGGGGAGGGGGTGGTTGTTATGCCCACACAGCCTCATTCCACTGGCACAATACCCAGCTTAGGGTCAATACCATAACCACAGTGCTCACCAGTTAAACATTCCACTGTGGAACAGCGGTCGTTCAGCGAAAATCCTCGCCAAAGCAAGTCACGAGGCTCCTCGTGGGGTTTATTAATCACTTCTGTCTACTTCATCGGATTTTATTCACACAATCTGAGCCTCCGCTACATCTGTGTGGGTCCAGGATATGGAAGAAGCAACACAGACTTTACAATTACTTCAACATGGCATGCACAATAAAATCTGAAGAGAGTGTGGGTGAGGGTGATTCTATCTCTGCACCTCTGTTTGGATCGGTCTCTCTGCTTGTTCTCTCTCAGTTGGTTTATGTGCCTCTCTAGGTGATGTTTCCTTCTCTCTCTATGTATGTATCTCTCTTCCTCTCTCCCGCTACACATCTCTCTCTGGATGCATGTGTCTTTCTGGGTCAATCATGTACATTTACATATGTGACTGTAAGACAGTCTGTACTGATGTGTTTGCATGTGTGTTTCTTTTCTATCAGCATTTCTCTCTCCCTCTGTTGCTGTACTTTTCTCTCTCCCTGTACATGCTGTGTGTGTGCATCTGTATCTCTCTTTTCTATCAGTCCTTCTCTCTCTCTCGCTCTCTGCCTCACTGCCGTGTGCATCTGTGTACACATTCGTGTCTGCCAAGTAACAAATTTTCTTTTCACACTACTCCTTATGCGTTCCTCCCTCTTCACAGCGAACTGTAAAGATTCGTTTCCAAAGATTCCAAACAAATAAAAGCTTCATTTTTAAAGATTGGCACCATTCAGCCACCCAGCAACACAAGAATTAAACCTTGGGAAACAATTGTCAGATCACTGGAGCAACCAGGTGTGCCTAACAGATTTTTCCATCGCTGCTTCAGCTGCCAGTCATGAATTTACTTCAAACTGAACGTCTTCCCACAAAACACAATCCTGCATACAACTTGAGGCTCTCTCTCTCTCAAACTAAAATTGGGACAGGCCCCTTCTCGCTGTGTCCCTTTTAAAGCTCCTGTCTGCCGGTCTCTCCCCTCCCACCCCCGCACCATAGTAACCAAGAGAGAGATCCTGGTGAACCGGTGAATCTCTAGTCAAATGCAACCATTCGTTTAAATGGAAAGCAAGTGTAAACATGGCTGTCCACACAGGCTTGAGTCCCTGTTCCACAAATCTGCATGCAGCAACAGTAATCAGAGCCCTCTCCCCTTAGAATCCTGCCAGAGACAACATTCCTGCGAGGACAAAAGCTTCAGGAAGCAGCTTAGCCCCAGCTCTTGACACTAGCCTGGCTGCGCCTCCCCTCTCTCGGCAGGGTTAAGCAGGCTCCTCCACAGTTTAATTCACCTACCTTTGTTCGCATCGGAGACAGAAGCCCGTCCATGTTGGTGCTCGCTTCATAACATTCCCCCCCGCAGCCTTCAGCTCTCAGGCACCCTCTGTAAAGGCGACCAGGGCAAACGCAGGCTCGCCTTCTCCATATCAACCTGCTCAACTTGATTCGCCAGAGCTGCTTCCAGCTCCCGTCAGAGTCCTCCCCTGTTCCCCTCTAACGTGCTTGCAGTACACTCATTGACTAATGAGCCCTGGCTTACGTCGTGTATCCAATGCAGTGAGAGTGCCATCACCCAAACCGCTGCTATCAGGTCACTGAAGGATCACAGCAACATGCTTATTCCACATTATTATTATTGATGGTGAAAGGATTTTGCAAGCTGCAAGTTTTCTTTAACCCTGCCGAATGTTACTTTCATATTTATTATCCTTCACTCTCTTGGTATAGTGTGGTCATTTACGTAGTTGTGTCCGACCTAGTTGTGTGGCCACAGCAAGTAAGAAATTCAGTGCAGCTGGCCACTGTACTCATGTCTTTTCTTTGGCTTGGCTTCGCAGACTAAGATTAATGGAGGGGTAATGTCCACGTCAGCTGCAGGCTCGTTTGTGGCTGACAAGTCCGATGCGGGACAGGCAGACACGATTGCAGCGGTTGCAAGGGAAAATTTGTTGGTTGGGGTTGGGTGTTGGGTTTTTCCTCCTTTGCCTTTTGTCAGTGAGGTGGGCTCTGCGGTCTTCTTCAAAGGAGGTTGCTGCCCGCCGAACTGTGAGGCGCCAAGATGCACGGTTTGAGGTGAGATCAGCCCACTGGCGGTGGTCAATGTGGCAGGCACCAAGAGATTTCTTTAGGCAGTCCTTGTACCTTTTCTTTGGTGCACCTCTGTCACAGTGGCCAGTGGAGAGCTCGCCATATAACACGATCTTGGGAAGGCGATGGTCCTCCATTCTGGAGACGTGACCTACCCAGCGCAGTTGGATCTTTAGCAGCGTGGATTCGATGCTGTCGGCCTCTGCCATCACAAGTACTTCGATGTTGGTGATGAAGTCGCTCCAATGAATGTTGAGGATGGAGCGGAGACAACGCTGGTGGAAGTGTTCTAGGAGCTGTAGGTGATGCAGGTAGAGGTCCCATGATTCGGAGCCAAACAGGAGTGTGGGTATGACAACGGCTCTGTATACGCTAATCTTTGTGAGGCAAAAATCACAATTTGCTGGAGAAACTCAGCAGGTTGCACAGTGTACAGGTCATCCTCGACTTTCAACCATAATTTGGACCGAAGGATCGGTTGTATCTCAGAATGGACATGCCAGAATTTTGCCCCCACACATGGAGTACCAAAGTCTTAAAGCAAACTTTTTAATCAAATGTTTTTTACTTGTAGATTTTGGTTGTATTTGATAAACTATAACAGGGACACAGGGCATGTAAGAGCCAAAATGTGTGCACTTACCTTGTTATTCAGCATCATAGGGTCCATAGGTTGGGCACCGCCATCTTGAATTCTGTCCGCATGCGTTAATCTTCGGTTGGCGCATGCGCAGTGCCTTTGTGTATTGGAGTTTGGTTGGTGCACATGGGAGAATTAAGCGCCTTAATGATACTGAATTCGCTCCATTATCTCTCACACATGCATCAACCAAACTCCAATACATGAACCCACTGCGCATGAGCCAACTGAAGAATGAAGGCATGGGCACAGGAATCAAGATGGCCACCCGCAGCCTATGGATCCCAGGACACAAAATATATTGTCAACGTTTCGGGCCTGAGCCCTTCCTCAAGGAATAAGCAGAATGAACCAGAAGCAGGAAATTTCAGAAAGTCTCCGAATTCGGATGGTGCTGGCTGGGGGAGGAATCCAGACCAACAAAAGGTGTTCATTGAATATGATAAAGGAAATCAGCAAGATGTGTTTATTCTTTGAAGGGTTTAGGCCTGAAACGTCAGCAATATATCTTTGCTTTTTATGGATGCTGAAAAGACCGGCTGAGTTCCTGCATCATTTTAATGAGCTTTTACTACAATCACAGCATCTGCAATCTTTTGGGTTTCAAACATTGTACTCCATGTAACAAAGATAAAGATACATAACCAACATTTCAGGCTAGAGCCCTTCATCAGGGTATGAGGAAAATGTCTGGAATCGGGCACCTGTCTACATTTTGCTCATTCTTTGATGAAGGGCTCGTGGATAAGGCCGAGGGGCAGAATTCAACCATTTGACTGTGGAGGCCAAGACATTGGGTATGTTTAAAGAGAAAAAGAATAGGTTCTTGATTAATAAGGGTGCAGGAGAATGGGGTTGAGATGAATGGGGAAGACTTGATTTGAATGGTAGAGCAGACTTGAAGGGTCAAAAGATTTAATTCCGCGCCTATACCTTATGGGTCTAATTTGTTCTAACAGGAAAACTTCCCATCTCCAGAATCCATCTGGTGAATCTTTGCTAAACTCCCTCTGTGGCAAAGTACAAAGTTTAGATTTGTTGTCAGACTATATACATGACATCACATACAGCCCCAAGATTCTTTTTCCTGGGGGCCATGCTGAATTCCACACTGACTGGCTGAAGGAATTTCTCCTTATTTCTGCTCTTAAAAGATATCCTTTTATTCTGAGGCTGTGCCCTCCTGACCCCTCATTCTTCTACTCTCCAGGGAAGAAACCCCTAATCTGTTTAACCTTTCCATGCAATTTAAAATACGAGTCAAACGTACGTAAAAGAGTCTTGTTAAGGGAGAGAAAATAGTCAGTATGGACAAGTTGGGCTGAAGGGTCTGTTATACCTTCTGGAACTGGTCACCTCATTATAGAAAGGATGTGGAAGCTATGGAGATTTACCAAGACATTGCTTGGATTGGGAAACAAGTCTTATGAGGCCAGGGTAGCAGAGCTGGGACTTATCTCTTTGGAGCGTAGAAGGATGAGGAGAGACTTGATGGAGGTATACAAGATTATGAGAGGCATTGATAGGGTGGACAGCCAGCACCTGTTTCCTAGGGCAGGATCAGCAAACACCAGAGAACATCTGCGCAAAGTGAAGGAAGTTTAAGGGAGACGCAAGGGGTAAGTTTTTAAACCCAGAGAGTTGTGGGTGCCTGGAATGCATTGCCAGGGAGTCTGGAACAATAGAGGTATTTAAGAAACTCTTGGGCAGGAGCATGGATGGAAGAAAAATAGAGGGTTATGGGATAGGGAGGGTTTAGTATTTTTTTAAAGAATATGTGCTCGGCACAATCTCAAGGGCCGAAGGGACTGTACTGCGCTGTCGGGTTCTATGTTTTAGATCCAGGCAAAGGATGAGAGCACATTATGCTGAGAACTCCCCCTGGGCCCTGATTCGCATTGCCAAGGCAATGATGGATCAAAGACAAATGCCCACAGCGAAGACTTGAAATACCAGAGAATGCTGGGAATATTCAGCAGGTAAGGGGGCATTTGTGGAGAGAAAAGCAGGTGCTAATGTTTCAGTTTTGAGGCCTGACAGGACCATTTTAAGTTGCTGAGATGGTTATGAAGGACTGGATAGGTCAAAGGGAATATCTGTAATGGTATGAGGTGACTTCAAACAGGTTGGTGATGCAGGTTGAAAACATTGACACACTTGCTTTCAGGTTGAAGCTTTTGCTGGCAAGGTTAGTCTTTACAAAGCAATGGAAAAATTTCACTGAATGAGAACATGGTCGTAGAGCTCGAGAGCAGCAGGGCATGCAGATGGGGAGCAGTGAGAGAGACTGTCGCAGAATATCACTGCAAGAGCCACACCTCCCCAACTGAACATTTTCAGCTTTGCCGCTGAGATTCTGCTACCGATCTTCTTTGAAAAACTGGATCAGAAATATTTCCATCCCAAGCCAACTTGAATTAACAAGCAGAACAACTTGTGCATTAGAATAAGTGCCAAACACACACCAACTCGCATTCCCCCTCAGTATTCTGCTTTCGTTAATAACCTCTGACACCCACAGGGCACATAGCGTGTGTCCTCTAAAGAAAAATCATCTCACCAGACAAACACTACATTGTGGTGGTGGGGGAGCGAGGGGGAGTGGCGAGGGGTGAGATTCGTTTTGAACACAGCTTGACATTATTTCTTTAGGTCACATTGGGCCAAAGAACACACTATTCAAGAGGGAGTGCGTGGCAAGATGGCGTAGAGGGAAGACATGCAGTTCCATCTTTCCCCAGTTTGACTTATAAATACCCGATTTTAAAACCTATACAAGTGGTTAAAAATAGTATTTGCAGACTTTGGAATAGTGGAGGATTGCAATGGCGACAAATGTGAAGAAATCAAAGTCTCAGTTACAAAAGAAATTAGCTTATAAGTGTTGAAGGATTAAGGCCTACCTACCAAGTTGAAGCCACGGAGTCGTTGACTGGAGTTCCCAAGCCTGAAAGGACCCCTGCTCGGCTGAGTATTACACCTGCACCGATCGCGCGACCGCAAGATGGCGCCGGTTCTGATATGAGCTCGGCCGGCCCTGACTTGTGCTCCCGTGAGGCTGGACACATGGGTGGATCGGCCGAGTGGGGACAGACTTGCGAGTCTGCAGTTGTGCCTGGTGGTCTGGGGTGCGCAGTGTAGCATCAGAAGATACACCTGCGTGGTCGGTGACTCTTCCGGGCATGCACAGTGTGTCGCGAGACCAAGAACTATTAGAAAAGGTGTGGGCTGTGGGGGAGCCCGAAAGATGCTGGGCTGACGAGGTCGGCACGCTGTCAATGGGTATCCAGACCTGCAGCCGTACAGAAGAGGAACCACTGTATCAGAAGAGGAAGAAAGCACAGCATTATTGGAATCAACACAGGAAGAATATATGGGGACAGGGACCAGAGAAGGTAGGGCTCCAGGGGGAATGATGGAACCTGGACTGGATTCTGTATTTACAATATTGGAAGGGATTCCTCATCAAATGGAAAACATGTCAATGCCGATATCTACTCATAGAAGTGAAAACTGAAATGAATAATATGTGAAGAGATGACTTCTATGAAGAAAGATATGACTATACTTAAAAGTGATGTTAGTAAATGTATGAAAACAGTGGATACTGTACAGGATAGTTTTTTTAAAAATTGAAGCTTTTTTTGAATGTAAGAATCAAGTGGATCGTAATAGAGAAAAATGGAAAAAAGTGAAGGATTCTTTTGTGGATTGGGGGATTCAGAAGAAGGAATTATTGAAGAAGATTGATTCATTAGAGAATCAAGGTCGAAGAAATAATGTAAAGATTGTAGGTCTCCCGGAAGATATGGAAGGTTCAGATCCAGTAAAGTTTTTTAAGAAATGCATCCCTGAGGTACTGGGCAATGAATTTTTTCTGGATGGTCTGGAGCTAGACTGGGCACATAGAGCGTTGAGGAAAAAATCGTTTCCAGGTCAACTACCGCGAGCAGTTTGATTCGTTGTATGAAATATCAGGATAGAGAAATGATACGACGAGTTGTGGTCCAGAAGGCGTGGCAAAATCAAACTTCAATGATGGTTCAAAATAACAGAGTGGTTTTTTTATGCTGATCTGAGTCAAGAAATTAGAAGGCACCGAGAATTTAATTCAGCTAAAAAAGTATTGTGGTGAAAGGGTTATAAATTTGCTTTTATGGGAATTTTCAATCTCAATTTTTTGAAAATGACCATGATGCATTAATTTTTGCTAATTCGTTGCCAGATCTACGAGGAAATGGACGGTTGCCATTATCATCGTCTAAAAGGAGGGTAAATGGTAAAGGGAATGGGAAGAATGGGAAACAGAAAGAATGGAAGGAAAGTTGAATTGACGCAAAGTCTTCTTGATATTGAAGACCCGGAACAATCATTGGGACTGGAATCATTGGGTTGAATATATTTGATTATGTACTTTGTGAAAGTCTGACTGGGGTGGGGGGAGGGTGGTGGATGACACTGAGACCTTGTACTCATCTGCCACTAGTGGGTTTTTACCACACCCAGATTTTTAGGGAGCTACTACTTTTTAGTAGTTTGTTTGGGGTAGTATATTTTCTTTTCTTTTTACTTTGTGGAATTTTTATATAGGGGGAGGGTTTAGAATATTAAGGGAATTAGAAAGGGGAAGCAACATTTTATAGTAGTGCAAAGTTTATTAACGAAATGTCTAATTTGAGTTTTGCAACTTTTGATGTTCAGGGATTGAATAATCCCATTAAGCATAAACAAGTATTGGCTTACAATACACTTGACGGAGAAATTCTTCAAGGAGTTAAAGAAAATAATAAGGAAATTTTTATGGAAAGGGGGGAAACCGAGGATAGCACTAGATAAATTAACAGAATGGTATAAACAAGGAGGCTTACAACTGCCAAACTTTAAAAATTATTATAGAGCCGCACAATTAAGATACCTATCAGATGTTTATCAAATAAGGGAAAAGTCAGATTGGACTAGATTAGAACTAGATAAAATAGGGGAGAAGATACCTGAACATATATTATATAAATGGGATGAAAAATTGGTACAACGTAGGAATTCTCCAGTATTACATCATCTGCTCAATATTTGGAAGAAGATTCATGTAGAAAGGAATAAAACAAATTACCAATTACCAAAACTAATACTGACGCAAAATCAGCTAATCCCTTTTACAATAGATAACCTTTCCTTTAGAGAATAGGAGAAAAAAGGGATCAAAAGAATAGAAAATTGCTTTTCAGGAAATAAATTACTATCCTTTGAACAAATGAAGGATAAATATAATAACTCAAGATACAGTGTTGGCATACTACCAACTGAAATCCTACTTGAAGGACAAATTGGGAAGCAGTCTGAGGTTACCAGAGGGAAGTAATTTTGAATATGTGATTACAGACACAATGATAATCAAAAAATTTATAACAAACACGTATATTAAACTACAAGAAAAGGAGAATGAGGAAACAAATAGTAAAACTAAACAAAAAATGGGAACAAGATTTAAACAAAGATAAAGAAGGAAACATGGGAGAAGTTATGCTCTGGAACTATGAGAAATACAATAAACACGAGGTTACGCATGATACAATATAACTGGATACACAGGCTGTACATTACACCTCAAAAGTTAAATAAATGGGACCCAACAGTATCTGACAGATGTTTTCGCTGTAAAAAGGAAATGCGAACAACAATTCATGCAATCTGGACATGTGAGAAAGTGAAAAAAATTTTGGGAAGATCTAAACCAGATATTAAATAAAATCCCAAAAAGCAATATACCAAAATAACCCAGAGATCTTCCTCCTAAGTAACATAAAAAACAAAGAATTTGGACTTGATTTGGATGGTGCACAAAAAAGATTTGTTAGGATAGCTCTAGCCGTAGCAAAAAAATGTATTATGTCAGCCTGGAAATTGGAAGATAACTTGAGAATACAACAATGGTATATAGAAATGAATAAATGTATTCCATTTGAAAAAATAACATATAATTTAAGAAATAATATTGAAATATTTGAACAAATATGGGAGCCATATATGAAACACAATAGAGAAAACCTACTGGGGACATCTACCACCTAAAATGGCAGAAGGAGAAGGAAATGAAAAGAATTGACTCAGTGGAACTTCTTGTTTATTTTTATTGAATGACAACATTGTTTAACGGGTTTAATGTATCTTAGATTCTGTACTTTAAATGAATGGAAGGGGAGGTAGGGAGGGTGGGATTGGAAGAGGCGGGGGGGGGAGAAAATGACACTGTATATATTTGAAAAGAAAAATTTATGTATCTTGATCAATGTGGTTTATGGTGTGAAAAATAAAAAATTTTAAAAAAACAAGTATTGGCTTACATTAAAAAAAATGCAAGTGGATTTTGTTTTTTTGCAAGACACATTTGACTGAAAAAGAACATTTGAGGTTGAAGAGAGATTGGGTTAGGCATGTGTTCTCTTCTTTTAATTCTAAGGCGAGGGGTGTAGCGATTTTAATTCATAAGAAATTACCATTTGAATTGGAATCATTTGAAGAAAATGCTGGGAGGGCTCTGATGGTGAATTGTAACATTTTTACTGAATCATGGACCTTGTTAAATATTTACGCACCTAATGTAAATGATGAACGGTTCTTGTCGAGGCTTTTTTATTGTTAAATCAAGCCAATAATAATATTTTGATTGGGGGAGACTAACTGTTTTGGATCCTTTATTGGATAGATCTCCGAAAATTATAAGGAAATCAAAGGTGGCATTACAAATAGGAGCTTGGATGAAAGATTTGAATTTAATTGATGTTTGGAGGAGAGTAAATCCTATAGAGAAAGATTTTTCTTTTCATTCATTTAGACATGATTCATTTTCTAGAATAGATTTTTTTTGGTATCGGCACATTTACAGGTCGAATACTACAGGCTGAATATAAAAGCCGGGTTATATCGGATCATTCTATGTTGTTTTTCTCCTGTGCAAGTCCGGAACTGGTGCAATTGTCTTAGAGATGGAGATTTACCATTTCATCGGATGCAAGGATCGACAGCGAGATAGACAACACACTCTCCAAGGCAAGTAGCGCCTTTGGAAGACTACACAAAAGAGTCTGGAAAAACAACCAACTGAAAAACCTCACAAAGATTAGCGTATGCAGAGCCGTTGTCCTGTTGGGCTCCAAATCATGGGTCCTCTACCGGCATCACCTACGGCTCCTAGAACGCTTCCACCAGCGTTGTATCCGCTCCATCCTCAACATTCATTGGAGCGACTTCATCTCCAACATCAAAGTACTCGAGATGGCAGAGGCCGACAGCATCGAATCCACGCTGCTGAAGATCCAACTGCGCTGGGTAGGTCACGTCTCCAGAATGGAGGACCATCGCCTTCCCAAGATCGTGTTCTATGGCGAGCTCTCCACTGGCCACCGAGACAGAGGTGCACCAAAGAAGAGGTACAAGGACTGCCTAAAGAAATCTCTTGGTGCCTGCTACATTGACCACCGCCAGTGGGCTGATCTCGTCTCAAACCGTGCATCTTGGTGCCTCACAATTCGGCGGGCAGCAACCTCCTTTGAAGAAGACCGCAGAGCCCACCTCACTGACAAAAGACAAAGGAGGAAAAACCCAACACCCAACCCCAACCAACCAATTTTCCCTTGCAACCGCTGCAACCATGTCTGCCTGTCCCGCATCGGACTTGTCAGCCACAAACGAGCCTGCAGCTGACGTGAACATTACCCCTCCATTAATCTTCGTCCGTGAAGCCAAGCCAAAGAAAAGAAAAGAAACTGAGGAAACCAGAGTGTATTGCTTTTGTTAAGGAACAAATTGCTTTATTCTTGGCTGAGAATACTAATTCAGAAAGTAGTAATTTTGTATTGTGGGACACTTTGAAAGCATATTTGCGAGGGCAAATCATTAGTTATACTACGAAAGTTAAAAAGCAATATGTAGCAGAAAGTTTAATGTTAGAGAAACAAATTGCTGAATTGGAAAAGGAATTTCAGAAAGATGTTACAGAAGATAAAAATGCTGCTTTAACAAAGTTGAAATTACGTTATAATACATTACAAACTTATCAGTATGAGCGTTTAATTCACTGATCTAAGCAACGTTATTACGAACTGGGTGAAAGAGCTCATAAGGTATTAGCATGGCAATTAAAAACGGAACAGACATCGCAAATTATTAATGCCGTTAAACAGGATTCAATAGTTACCTATAAACCTCAGGAAATTAATGATCAGTTCTATTCATTTTACCAAAAATTATATACTTCTGAAGGTAAGCAGGACGTTGGTTCTATTGAATCTTATTTATCCAAATTAAAATTACTTGTTTTAGGGGAGGAGGAGGTTAAGGAATTGGAAGCTCCATTTACAGATTTTGAGATTAAATAAGCTATACAGGAGATGCCGAATGGAAAGTCGCCAGGGGATGACAGATTTTCAGTTGAATCTTATAAAGTATTTTATGAAGATTTATCCACTGTATTTGGAGAGGTATTGCAGCAAATAACTGAGGATCAGTTGTTACTGGAAACTTTTTCGAATGCTATAATTACTGTGATTCCAAAGAAAGATAGGGACCTGTTGAAAGTATCTTCATATAGACCTATTTCTTTATTAAATGTAGATTATAAAATTATAGCAAAAGTGTTAGTGAATAGACTTGCTAAATATTTGCCTCAGTTGATACATATAGATCAAACAGGCTTTATTAAGAATAGAAACATGTCTGATAACATCCTTAGATTGATAACATTGGTCAATGCATCTGCATAGCAACCTAACCAGTGGTTGCACTGGATGCGGAAAAAACTTTTGATAGGGTTGAGTGGAATTTTTTTTATTTAAGGTGTTAGAAGTTTAATTTTATATTATTGGTTGGGCTCAGGCTCTATATATAAATCTATTTGTTAGGGTGGTGACAAATGGTCAAACTTCTTTACCATTTAAATTCTCCATTATCACCAGCCTGGTTTGCATTGGCTATCGAACCGTTAGCTCAGACAATATGACAGAATGATAAGATTAAAGGGATGAGAATTGTGGATGATGAATATAAGATTAATTTATTTGCAGATGATGTGTTGGTGTATTTGACAGAACCGGAGCAGTCTTTGAACTATTTGCAAGATTGTTGAAATTTGGGGAGTTATCTGGATACAAAGTAAACTGGGATAAGAGTGAAATACTGCCAGTTGGGGAAGGAGATTATTCAGAATATAAAAATATTATAGAATTAAAATGGTCAGATAGAATTAAATATTTAGGAGTGGTAGTAAATGCAGATCATCAATCTTTATATAAATTATGTTCCTTTATTAAAAAGGATTAAAATGGATTTGATTAAATGGAAAGATCTTCCATTAACATTAATTGGTCAAGTAAATTACATTAAAATGAATGTTTTTCCTCGAATCAAATATTTGTTGCAGTCAATATTGTGTTTACTTTCAAATGGTTTTTTTAGGATCTGAATAGAGCGGTGCGGGAGTTTTTATGGAAGGGAAAATTAGCACAAGGAGCTTTGCACAAACTTACATGGAAATATGCATTAGGTGGACTTCAGTTACCTCAATTTCAAAATTACTATGAAGCAGCTCAGTTGACATTTGTTAGTAGATTGATGGATATGGACCAACCCCCGAGTTGGGCGAAGGTGGAAATGACTTGTATTTCTGAAGTTGAGGTACATCAGTTTATATTTAAGTGGAATATGAAGGGTAAATTATCAATTCAAACCCCGTTATATCATAATCAGTTTATTCCTTTTTCAATGTTCAATAATCATTTAAAGAGATGGAATTCTAAGGGTATAATGATAGTTCAGGACTGTTTTGAAGAGGGTCAGTTTCTTTCTTTTAACCAATTGAGGGAGAAATTTGATATATCTGTAAATTCTTTATTTGTGTATTATCAACTCAGAGCTCTGATAAAAGATAATTATGGTAAAGAGATGAATTTACCTATGTTGACGAAATTTGAATCTTTGATTTCCTGGACACCAAAGAAAGGTTTTATTTCGGATATGTATCAATTGTTACAAGAAGGTATGGATAAACCGGAATGGGAGAAATCAAGGGTTAAATGGGAAAGTGATTTAACTTATATTATCCCTCAAGAGAATTGGGAAGTTATGTCTTATGAAAGCGTAACTAAACTGACAAATGTAAGATATGGAATGGTTAACTATAATTTTTTTTTTTACATCAGTTATATTTGACTCCAGAGAAACTGAATATGGGTTTAGTAATTCAGATTCTTGTTTTAGATGTGGATTATGTATTGAAACTCTCTTACATGCCGTTTGGTCTTGTGTTAAAGTACAACCATTTTGGGAAGGCATTAGGTTGGTTCTGGAAAAATTACTCAAAATTAAATTACCATTAGACCCATCGATTTTTTTGTTGGGTTATAGGGTCTCTTTGAAGGGATTGGGGTTGGATAAATTTCAGATTGCATTTGTACGTTTAGTGTTGGCTGTAGTACGAAAATGTGTAGCTAGTACTTGGAAAGATAATGTGGAGATTAATATAGCATTTGGCATAATGAATTGAGAGCTTGTATCACTATGGAAAAAATTACATGGAATTTGCATGATAATTATTCCTTTTTTGTTAAAATGTGGTTTTCTTATTTGGAATATATGAATTTGGAAATACTTGAAATAGTGTATATATTCTCTTGTTTTATATTTGGCTCCCCTTAAGGGAGCTGGCTGAAGAGGTGGGAGGGTGGGGAGGGGTTTTTGTTTCTGTTGTTTTTATAGATGTTAAAATTGGGTTTTTTTTATAGACAATAGGCACTGGAGTAGGCCCTTCGGCCCGTCGGGCCAGCACCGCCATTTTACAGATCGTGGCTGATCACTACCATCAGTACCCCTTTCCAGCCTTATCCCCATAACCTTTAACTCCTTTGTTATTTGATTGTACACTGTTCAAAAATTTAAATAAAGTTTTAAAAAAACACACTTTGCAGCATCCTATCGTTCACGGAGAGGCTTCAGAACACGACTGACCCAGGTCAAACAGATTCCTCCCTCCTGCTGGTTACTAAGAAGGGCTTTGTTATACATGCTTGCACTCTCCGTTGAAATGCACACATGGAGGTTGTGTGAAGATATCCTGAGTCTGAATAAAACAGTCCAGCACCCATTTATGTCAACTGACTCCAGGTTTACATGACACAAAATATCTAGTACAGTGAGAGGAGTTCTTCTGAGAGCAGTCTGACAGGTTATCTCTAACACACACACAATTTACAGAGTGTAGGATTGCAATGAGAAGGAAGATCAATCAGCACCAAGCAAGAACAGAATGGGAGCACCAGTATGGGGTTCGTTCAGGAACCTGATGGCTGCGGGGAAACAACTGCCCTCTTCACTCTGTTACCATCAGGAAGGAGGTACAGGAGCCTGAAGACAAACACAAGGACACCTTCTTCCCCTCCACCATCAGATTTCTGAACGGACAATGAACCACAGACACCGCCTCACAGACTTTTCCTGCACTTTTTATTGTTGTAAGGTGGTTTATATGAATGTTTGCCCTGTGATGCTGCCACAAAGCAACAAATTTCGTAGCATGTTCATGACAATAAATTCTGATTTCAGTGTTTTCACTACAATCCTACCATCTGCAGATTTATGTTTCACTCCTTCAGTGTGTGGCTGCCTTTACTACACAGCAGGAGATGTAGATGGGGTCCAGAGAGGGGAAGGGAGATTGCGTACTGTTCGAAGCTGCATTCACCGCCTTCTGTAGCTTCTTACGCTATTGAGCAGAGCAGGTCCCATTCCACGTTGCGATGCATCCAGCGAGTCTGCTCGCGACCTAGCAGGCTGCAGGCTTGAGTCAATAACTCTGCCGGATTGAATTTATCATTTACAGGGGCGAGGCATTTGTGAGCTTGGTTGTTTGAACTTGTGGTCCAGGCCAGGAGGTCGTGACACAAGCGTGAATCCACGTGGAGAGCTCAGAGCAGCTGTGCATGAGCCCTTCGGCCCTTCTAGTCTAAGCTGAACCATTTTTATGCCTAGTCCCACTGACCTGCACCCAGACGATAATCCCTCTCATCCATGTAACTGACCAAATTCTTCTTAAATGTTAAAATTGAGCCCATATTCACCACCTCAGATGGTAGCTCATTCCACACCCCCACCACTCTTTGTGAGAAGAAGTTTCCCCCGAAACCTTTCCCCGTTTACCCTTAACCCACGTCCTCTGGTTTGTATCTCACCCACCCTCAGTGGGAAAAGCCAACCTACATTTACTCTGTCTGTCCCCCTTATAATTTTAAATACCCCTGTAGAGCTCGTCGAAAGAACCAAAGACTTGTTGATCCAAACCAAGGCTTTTATTAGCAAAAGACAGGAGCTCTTCACAGGTGGCCGACCAGTCCGGAATGATCCGACCTGGCTAGGGACACAACCCTTTAAGGCCCAGACATTAGGTGTGGCTTAGCTCTCAGCCAATCGCTGTAAGCACAGTCTAGATACAGTAACTATATACACTATGTACATTGGTGATAGATCTGTACTATCACAACCTCTACCAAATCTCTCTTCATTCTTCTACACTGCAGGGAATGAAGTCCTAACTCTTTCAATCTAATGAGAGTTAGCAGACCTAGTGGGTCAAATGACCTCCTTCTAGCTGCATCACATCTCCAAATGGAACCCACTTCTCACCTTTCTGCTGCATGGCTCAAAGTGCATGTGAGGACGAGCTGAAACAGACAGCTGATTGTCATTCATCGGAACCAGACGAGCTCCCACCTCAGCATGGTTCCCCGGCGACCAATGCTCAGGCAGCAGGTCTATCTTCTAACGTCTGGTATGATCCTCTGGAAATATCTGTGGTGGCTTTGGGAGGAGTTGCTGTTAATTAGTGGAGCGACATTGGTTAGTATCCCCTCCCATCCGGAATCGAGCATTATTACAGATGGGAATAGAGGGAGGAAAGCATCGAGCTGTTGCCATGGCACTTACAGAACAAAGCATGCAACCAAAGCTATTACAAAAACCTTGGAACTCATCTATCTCCCTCCAAGAAGCTGTGTTGTGCTTTCTCTGTGGGATGGGCGCTGGTGAGAGCCAACTGCTGTAGAAAGCGTCAGCCCTGTCCAGAACCATCAATCCTCGTCCCAAAATCACAAAAGTCTGTGGATGCTGTGACTGTAGTAAAAACACACAGGGAAATGCTGGAGGAGCTCAGCTGATCAGGAGATAAAGTTATATTTTTTAATTTAAAATTTATATTTAGAGATACAGCACAGTAACAGATCCTTTCAGCCTACGAGCCCGTGCCGCCCAATTGACGGTGGGAGGAAACCAGAGCCCCCGGGGAAAACCCTCAGACATGGGAGAACGTACAAACTCCTTACAGACAGTGCTGGATTCAAACCCCAGTCCCCAACGCTGCAACAGCCTGGTGCTAACCGCTATGGCAACCATGCCGCCCCTTCTTGGGCTCAGGCCCAAAACGTCGGCAATATACCTTTGTCTCCTATGTCTATATCCCGATCTGCATCTCTCATCATCTTAAATATTTCTATCTGGCCACCCTTTAACTTTAGGGTAAACAAGCCCAACCTATCCCATCTCTCCCCAAAGCTAAAGTTCTCCAATGCAGGCAAGATCCTGGTGAATTTCTTCTGCACGATCTTACCCATGGTGAGGTGACCAGAACTGCACACAGTGCAGCTGAACCAGTCTTCTGCACCATCTTACCCACGGTGAGGTGACCAGAACTGCACACAGTGCAGCTGAACCAGTCTTCTGCACGATCTTACCCACGGTGAGGTGACCAGAACTGCACACAGTGCAGCTGAACCAGTCTTTTGTAAAGTTGATGATGGTGATGAGAGTTTATTGTCATATGCACATGGAATATGGTGTCCAGTTCTGGTCACCTCATTATAGGAAGGACATGGCAGGTTTGGAGGGGATGCAGAAAAGATTTACCAGGATGATGCCTGGATTGGAGACAAGGTTAGCAGAGCTGGGGCTTTTCTCTTTAGAGCTAGAAGGATGAGAGGAGACTTAATTGAAGTCACAAGATTATGAGAGGTATAGATAGGGTGGACAGCCAGCACCTGTTTCCCAGGGTAGGAACAGCAAACACCAGAGGACAGATATACAAAGTGAAGGGAGGGAAGTTTAGGGAAGATGTCAGGGGTAAGGTTTTTTTTTTAAATACAAACACAGAGTTGTGGGTGCTTGGAATGCATTGCCAGGGGTGGTGGTGAAGGCTGAAACATTAGGGGAATTTAAGAGACCCTTAGAGACATAGATGGAAGAAAAATAGAGGATTACAGGTAGGGAGGATTTCATTTTTTTTAATGTAAGGAATATATGGGTCAGCGCAACATTGAGGGCTGAAGGGCCTGGACTGTGCTGTAGTGTTCTATGTTCAATAATAACTTTACTTGCTGCAGTCACACACGACGGTAAGCCAACTATTGCAGTGTGTTAGATTACCATAATATGTAAATCCAGAAAGAGAGATAAATAGTTATTGATAAAAACATATTTACATTTGCAATTAGTGCAGGAAAAATTGGGATGTTTCAGTAGTGCAAACAGATTTTTGGGGGTTAGAATAATTTATGGTCAGGGTTAGGATTACTCAGGGAGGTTCAAGGGCCTGGTGGTTGTTGAAAGAATCTGTTCTTGAACCTCGAGGGGCTGGTCTTCAGGCCTCTGCACCTTCTGTCTGAAGGGAGCAGTGAGAAGTTGTGACCAGGGGGGTTGGAGTCATTTATTATGTTGGCTGCCTTCTTGAGGACGGGAGGTTGGCGTCCATTGTGGACTTGGCTAGATTATTCGATACACTGTTGTGAAATGGGAAATGAGACACAATGAGATTCCTCAGACACCATGGTGTCATCGACCAGAAAATCCCAGATCAAGATTGAGGAACAAATCATAGCCTGGCAACCCTAGGGAAAAATGTCTAGCGTGTTTCTAAATAAAGCAACAAAGCTCCTTAGGTCTATCTGTGCGGAAGAAATCACTGCCACTCATGGGGGCGTTCTGAGTGAGCACAAAATCTTTTCCTTTCACTGACAAAACATAATAGTGTATGCCTTCTGCCCAGACAATAATCACTGTATCAGACCACCAGCATTTGTTTCCCCCACTGACCTGACAGCTCGACAACAAGCGCCATGCAGCCCACTGCCCCACGGTGCCTTAAACAACTGGGCCACTTGTTGCTCCACGACAAGCATCAGAATTTTTTGTCAAGAACAAGTCACAAAATTCGTTGTTTAGCAGCAGCGTCACAGGGCAAACATTCATATAAACCTCCTTACAAAAAATAAATAAGAAATAGTGCAGGAAAAGTCAAAGTGAGGCAGTGTCTTCGGTTCATTGATCATTCGGGAACTTGATGGCAGTGGGGAAGAAGCGTTCTTGTACCATGGAGAGGCTGACACGACCCTTTTGTTTCACCAGCAAAAACCCCTGACCCCAATACTTTGCCCAATTTGCCTGATGGAGTGACGGGGAATGGATCCCCAGGCGCGACCTACAAGTGATGAGGACACACAGGCCAAGCATCAATATGGTAGAGAGGAAACAGCCAACAGCAGCCTGCTTCCTCTAGAGGGCCGGCCGTTGAACCCTACTGCCTTTGATGCTTTGTCGGTGCTGTATACATTAGCTGCGTTTGACTCTCTGCGATTGTGCTGGTTTTGCCCGACTTCAGGAGCAGGCTCGTCAAGAAAGTAATCTGAACTCGGATCCCATCCAGTGTGTGGATGCAAAGCAATTCTTCAGCACCAACCATTCGTATTTCATCTTGTGAACTGTTCTCAAGAGGGCCCCGTAACAAAATTGACATGGTTCCAGACTAATGGTCAGATAATCAAAAGCTTGGGGCACAGGGAGGTTTGAGTGTCTGGAGGGAGAGGGAGGATAGGAGAGACAGGAGAATGGGAGGGGGAGAGAAAGTGCGGGAGAGAGGAGAGAGCAAGGGGAGTGAAATAGAGAGGTAAAGAAGGGAAAGAAAGAAAGTGAGATCAAGAGAGAGGAAAACAGAGCAGGTGACAGGAAAGAGAGCGAGAATTAAAGGAGGGATAGGGATAGATTAGACAGACAGACTTACAGATTCAGGAGGAAATTCAAGAGGGGGTTCAGGCAGCTCGGGCACGGCTGTCACAGTGGCAGTGATGAGGAGATCTAAGGGATCCGGAATTGGAGCAGCCCACAGATCCTGAGTGCTGGCAGGTGGAGGATATGACAGATCGCAAAACATCGAAGCATCAAATAAAAGCCGAAGACATTTGGCCGTTGGAGCCTGCTCGACATTCCCGTGCCACCCAATAACACCCAATTGACCTACAACTCCCATCCATTTTGAAGGGTGGGAGGAAACTGGAGACCCCAGAAGAAATCCATGCAGACACGGGGAGAACGTACAGACAGCTCCAAGTTCGAACCGTCGCTGATGCTGTAACAATGCGTGCATAAGTACAGCAAATACAGCAGAGTTAAAGAGAGAGCAGGTAGTAAGAATATTTAAAGGAAGAGTGTTAGTGATCTTGAAAGAGGAGAAGAATGGAGAGTGGTTGAATGATATGAAGAGGTCTGTGGGGAGCAGATCACGAATTGTCACTGCTTTCCAGCCCTTTTTCCTAACGTCATCTCTTTGAAGGTACACTGCAATCTGCCACATTTTACTCCGTTAAATCCTATGAAATTGAAATGATTCAAGGTGGCTGCTACAATGCTTCCTGTTATGGACCCTGATGAAGGGTCTCAGACCCAATATGTTCTTCCCACTGAGTTGCCTGACCGGCATGTGCTGGCTCCTTCTAGCTTGATTTCAAATTTCCTACACTGTGATTGAGCTAACCACGCCACCCTTAAACTTGAACTTTGTGGTTTCCACAGACGTGGCACGAATTTAGCTGCACAAAGCAGCAGCTCATCCATGGCACCGATGCTGTTGAATAAAAAACAAGCCCCTGTCTACGGTTGTAACCCACTTCCTTTTCGCTTTTAACCACCCGCATGACACTCAAGGTGTTGAGTGTAACTTGGACCATCTGTACAACCTTTTAGCTGCCTAGATTTTCAGCATCTTCTTCCTGGTAATGAGAGAACAGTTTGACTGCCTCACACTCAGGGTTCTGAGATCATGCCTCCACCAGTAGGAGCAGCACCCCGTTATCGACAAACCATTTCTTTTCCTCTAAATGATTTGGCGGGTTAATGTTTGCAGCCACGAGTAGCTCCTTGATCAGCACAAGAACATGAAACTACAAGCAACCTCGCCAAGCATCTTGGACGCCTTTTGCTGCCGATTAGATTGTGTCAACCAATTAAACATTTACGATTTGGCTGACAGATTTCAAACGCAATAAACAAACCTTCATGTTAAAATCTGCAAATGACCCATTGTGCAAAGACTGGTTTGTAAGTGAGGGAGGTGAACAGTTACCAGGAGCCATTTTAAATTTACAAACACAAAGAAAGAAATGAGAAATTAGGAACAGGAGTAGGTTTAGTCGACCCTACCCTCCTCCGTTCAGTAAGATCAAGATTAAGCTGATTCATATTTACTGTCAGAGTACATCACATACAGCCCCGAGATTCCTTTTCCCTGCAGGTGCAGCAGAATTACCACTAATTGGTCGTGCAAAAGAACTGTCCTCAACGTACATGTAAACAAATAACGAAATGTGAACAACTCACTGTGCAATACCAAAAGAATTTTTTTTTAAATCAATAAAGTGCACAAGTAAGAGTCCTTAAATGAGTCCCTGATTGAGTTTGTTGTTGAGGAGTCTGATGGTGGAGGGGGGAGCAGCTGTCCCTGAACTTGGTGGCGCAAGACTTATGGCACCAATACCTCTTTCCTGATGGCAGCAGCGAAGATTTACTAGGATTTTGCCCAGACTTCAAGAACTGGGTTACAGGGAAAGGTTAAACAGGTTAGGACTTTATTCCCTGGAGCGAAGAAGAATGAGGGGAGATTTGATAGAGGTGTTTAAAATTATGAGGGGGACAGACAGAGTAAATGTGATAGGCTTTTTCCACTGAGGTACAAACCAGAGGACATGCATTAAGGGTGAAAGGGGAAAACATGAGGGGAAACTTCTTCACACAGAGATTGGTGGGAGCATTGAATGAGCTGCCAGCTGAGGTGGTGAATGTGGGCTCAATTTTAACATTTAAGAAGAATTTGAACAGGTACATGGATGGGAGGGGTATGGAGGGCGATGGACTGGGTGCAGGTCAGTGGGACCAGGCAAAAACAAAAATGGATCAGTACAGACTAGAAGGGTTGAAGGGGCCTGTTTCTGTGCTGTAGTGTTCTATGGTTTTACGGTTCTAACAGAGTGTGTGCTGGGTGGTGTGGATCCCTGATGATTTTAACACCAGCTCTGCAATCCCAACTACCTTCCTACAGTTACCCTTTGGCTTAACAAGAATCCATATGCTATGGCTTTAAAAATATTCAAAGACTCTGCCACAACCACCCTTGGAGGAAGAGAATTCCAAAGGTTCACAAACCTCAGCACTAACATCACCTCATCTCGATCATGAAGGGTCTTTGAGCAGTGACCTTATGGGGTTTGATTCTGCCATAAGGGAAACATCGTCTCCACACCCACTCTACCGATCTCTCAGCTTCGAACATTTCAATCAAATTGCCTCGCATTTTCAGTCCAGTGTGGGGTGTAAATTCTAGCAGAACTGGGGTTGGTGTGAGTCAGTCCCTAGGAGACAATCCAACCTCAATCAGACTGTCTCCTGTCCCTGGTGTGAAAACACTCACTTTGTTACTGTGGAGGAATCTTCAGGCTGTGGACAGCTATGGAGCATTCCCTTAGCACAGCACCTGTAAAGGAGCAGCAATCTCTCAGCATTAGCCCAGCAAAGGTGAAGCCACCCTTCAGCTCTGTGACAGGCAACTGCACAGGGATACATCAGCATGCCCCATGCATCAGTGCAGCCTTCACCCACCGCTGTCCACATCAGTGCAGCACTCCTTCAGTATTGGCTCCACAGCACTTCAGGACTCCAGCAGCTAAACCTGACAGCTTACATAATTCTTTAATAATGCCTGTCCAACAGAGAACTTCACCTCCAATAATGCAGTGGGCCCTCACAAAGCCTTTTTTCTAACAGCGCAACTCTGCAAATGCTCGTCTTGCAATGCACAACTCCCTCAGGACTCCATTGAAGGTGCATACGTGTGAAGACTTCAGACAGATGTTAACCCACAAAGGTGCTGCATGGGAGCAGGGATTTTAGACCAGCATTCATTCTACGGATTACCTGCCCCTATGTTCTTTCCCATTAAGCTACAGATGTCTGAGCAAGCAATGCGTAACTTCTCGTCCAATTAACAGATGTCTGAGCAAGCTTCACAAACTGCACTTTACCCTGTCTGCTAACAGTACATTAACAAAGATAAATCGCTCTTCCGCCATGTTTAAAACTACCCAGGTCTGAAAGTCTTGTTCTGATAATTGCTCGGATCGTGTTGCAAATCAAATTCATTGCACCCAGCACACGCATTCTATCCTCACCAATCAAACACCACGTTACATGCACAAATGAACTCTGTCGAGAGCAGCTGACTACTTCACACCTTAACTCTCGACGCTTGAAGCTGAGATTTAAAGTTCATTCTGCCACAGTTTTGTCAGACAGGGGTGCCTATCCATGTTTATCCTGGCAATACATGGCCATTCAGCCCATTGAGGCTATACTAGCTCATCAAGCTTTCCTCATTCAGATGGAACGCCAAATGTGAGATTTTGATTACTCGCTGAAGTGAATGCTAACGATTTCATGGAACAGAGCAGCTATTTCCAACAGGGGCTCTACGATCCCCTGGGGGCCAGATCACGCTTAATTAAAAGCCTTCTTTTCTTTTCACCTCATGTAACATAAATAACTACAACCCCCAGTATCTGGCACCTATGGAGATTGGTAGATCCTGGATAAGTGAATTTTCTGGTTGCTTGAGATTGTGTGTTGTGTGATTGGCGAACTAATGCGCCAATTTTAAACTTCTGTGTTATTTACCTATTTATTTTCTGTGATTTATTTTGCTGGTTGCTTGAATCCTGGATAACTGAGGTTTAACTGTATTTTTTAATGCTTTTATGAGTAGGTAAGGAGAGAAGTATGGAAGAAACTTTCACAGGGAAGGGGCCCATAAACTCTGAGCAGAGTCCTGGGTGGGGAGCACAGGTGAAAAAAATGGCTGCAGCAGAGAGATGTGATGGAGATGATCAAAAAGGAAGAGATCAACTGGGGTCAATGATATGGTGGGGACAGGGTGGACGGTGGCTCAAGCAGGTTCCCTGCTGTTGGACAATGGGAACAACCTTCAGAGTTCTCGGCGGGGCAGTGACACCGGGGGGTGGGGGAAGCGACGCTGGGGGTGGGGGCAGCGAGTTCCTCCATCATCTGCTGTCTCCAGAGGGAATTTCTTGTCTTTGCTTTCTTTTTTTCCTTTTTGCATTACAAAATGGAACTGGAGTGAGGCCTGTGACTCGCGATGCTTCTCGGGAATTGGTGCGAAGTCCATTGTTGTTTGTCAACTATATCAATGATGTGGTAAATGGGATCAGTGAGTTTTCCAATTTCACAAAGATTGGAAGTATAGTGGACAGTGAGGAAGGCTTTCTAAGCTTGCAGTGGGGTCTGGACCAGCTGGAAAAATAGGCTGCAAAATGGCAGATAGAATTTAATGTGGGCAAGTGTGAAGTGTTGTACTTTGGGAGGACAACAGAGTAGAACTTTTACAGTAAGCAGTAGGGAACTGGGGAGTGCAGTAGAACAGAAGGATCTGGGAATACACAGGCATAATTCCTTGAGAGCACTGTCACAGGTAGAAAGGGCTGTAAAGAGAGCTTTTGACATACATGGGACTTTGAAAATCAAAGTATTGAATGCAGGAGTTGAAATGCTATGTTGAAGTTGTACAAGACATTTGTGAGGCCAAATTTGGAGTATTACATGCAGTTATGATCACCTACCTGCAGAAAGAATATCAATTAGCAAATTTCATTTTGTGCAGAAGGAAGTGAGGTGATTTAACAGACGACTACAAAAGGCATAGATAAGGTGGAGAGTCATCGCCTTTCTCCCCAGGACGGGAGTAGCAAACACCAGAGGACGTGTACAAAGTGAAGGGAAGAAAGTTCAGGGGAGATGTCAGGGGTATGTTTATTACACAGAGAATTGTGGGGACCTGGAATGACTTGCAAGGGATGGTGGTGAAGGCTGAAACCTTAGGGCCATTTATGAGCCTCTTAGACAGGCACATGGATGAAAGAAAAATGGAGGATTATGAGGTAGGGAGGGTTTTGACTTTTTTTTTTGCAGATATATACAGGCTGGCACAACATCAAGGTCCTTTAAGGTGCTGTAATATTCTATGTTCTCATAAGTTTGAAAGAGTGTGTCAAAATTTATAAGGAGATTTCCAGGACTTGAAGAACGCGAGTTACAGGGAAAGGTTTAATAGGTTAGGGCACCAGAAAATGAAATTTGCCAGAGGTATACAAAATGATAAAGGGTATTGATAAGGTAAATGCATGCAGAGTTTTTGTTGGGTGAGGCAAGAACTAAAGGACATGGGTTAAGGATAAAGATAAAATGTTTAAGGGGAACCATAAGAGGTGGTGAGAATGTGGAACAAGCTGCCAGGGGAGGTGGTGAATGTGGGTTTTATTTTGATATTTAAGAGAAGATTGAATAGGTACATGAATGGGAGGGGTATGGTTGAGGTGCAGGATATTCGGCGTGGACGAGTAGTTTCTGTACTGTGATGTTCTATGGATCTAAACCCATTTAACCTGGGCAGAGCGCTAATAATGAGACATGTGGGCATGATCAGGAGCATGGCTTCAGATTAAGGAGTTGCCCACTTTAGCTGGAATGAAGAGACGTTGCTCATCTCAGATTCTCCTCCTCAGCAGAGTGGAGTCATTGATGCATTGAGTGAAACATGAAAGGCTGCAGATGCTGTGATTGTAGTAAGAACGCAGAAACACAGCGTCCATAGGATATATCGCTGTCACTTCGGGCCTGAGCCCTTCTTCAAGGAAGAAACAAAATGAGCAAAACTCAGGAAATCTCAGAATAAAGACAAGGTTGGCCAGGGGGAGGAGTCCAGACCAACAAAAGGTGTTAATTGGATATGATGAGGGGAGAACGGAGAATTGATTATGTCTGTGTGAAAAGGGACAGAGATAGAACTGGGGAAAGGTGAAGGTGGGGTGGGTTAACGAAAATCAGAGAATTTGATACTAATCCCAACTGCTTGGAGGGTGTATTCCACATCACATGCATTTAAACGACAAGCAAAAAGAAAGGAGGTGAAGATGAGAGATTATTGTCATACACGTGGTTACAATGGGGAGATGTACTGAAAATCTTACTTGCTGAAGCCACACAAGTTTGCAAGATGATCCCACTGTGATAGCATACATTAAATTACCACAATATGCCAAGAGAGATTATAAATGTCAAAGGATAGATAAATAAATATTCACAATTTCAATTAGTGAGCAAAAAAAAGGTTGTGGTGTGATCTGGCAGAAGGAAGGTTCTGACAACAGGTTGAACACTGCTGGAGGTCCGTTTGGTGCTGGATCAGTGTTGCAACCACAGAGAGGCGATGAGGAGAGAAATGGGGAAACATTTCCATGCCAGACAATGGAAAAATCATGAACTCTCTCCCATAAAAAGCATTTGACATGCGTGGTTAAACATCAAATCCGAGAACAAAGTTGACTAGAGGAGTTTTTGGAATGCACAGGGAAACGTAGGTACTAACTCATGGGTTAACCTTGAAACCAAGGAACTGAATAACCTCCTCTAGTTCCTGTTATAAATCACAGTGGGTTGGCAAAAAATTTCTTAATTTCCATGTAAAGTCATGGCTGAAATCATAATTTAAAAAATTGCACATTATATATCTCAACCTCCAGCCTGCTCCAAGCACCGATAATCAATTTTAGATCAACAGCTTGATCAAAGTGCCTCCAAATTACTTACACTCAGCCCCGGAAACCAACATTATCTCCAGCGAGCAATTAAATGCCTGCTAATCAAGAGAACAACAGCTCTGCTTCTCTCTCCTACTCCATCCTCCCAAATCCCTTCTAAAGCTTGAACTAAAATTCCATCTGATTACTCTCATCTATCCATGTCATACCAACGACTGTTGCAATCAAAGTCCTCTGGAAGGGTACAAAGCCACATTAATTCCCACAACTTACTGGCTGTTCTTTCACTATGGACAGAATATGAATTTGCGCATCAGACTGCAGGCTTACTTAGTGGAGCCACACTGAGGTCATGCAGTAGTGCTTGAAAAATGGAATGACACCCACGAGCATGGACCTGGGTGAGTTCAATTTTACACTCTGTGCCTCCCCCCTGCTTCAGCTAACACAATGAGAGGACATCCAGGGAGTAAATCAATTCAGGTAGAAAGGGTGGTGAAGGGGGCGTTTGGTCAGCCTGCACAGCTTGGAGCGACTGGGCTTGTATACACTGGAATTTAGAAGGATGAGGGGGGAATCTGATTGAGACATACAAGATTATTAAGGGATTGGAAATGCTAGAGGCAGGAAGCCTGTTCTCAATGTTGGGGGAGACCAGAACCAGAGCCCACAGTTTAAGAATAAGGGTAGGCCATTTAGAAAGGAGTTGAGGAAGAAATTTTTCACCCAGAGTTGTGGATCTGTGGAATGCTCTGCCTCAGAAGGCAGTGGAGGCCAATTCAAGAAAGAGTTAGAGCTCTTAATGATACAAGAGTCAAGGGATATTGGGAGAAGGCAGGAACGAGGTACTGATTGTGGATGATCAGCCATGGTCACAGTGAATGGCTGTGCTGGCTCAAAGGACCGAAGGGCCTATTCCTGCACCTATTGTCTACTCACTGAGCTGGTGTTGCATTGACCGAGCCGTTGTGTGCGGCTGGAAGGTGGGTGGTATCATGGAGCCTCCAGCAAAATGAAGAAAGCATGAAGCAGGTTTCAGTTTAAAGTAATTGAAGTGGCCACGGAATCTACCAAATGCGCTGTTGCGAGGACATTTGACGTAACTGAGAAGATGGGAAGAGAGTGGAGAAAGAATGAAGATGTTTTAAGAAAAATACCAAAGAAACAATGTTTGATGAAGAGAGGAATCACTCATTGGCCAGAGTTGGAAAATTACACTACAGAATGGGTATGTAAACGGAGGCAAGATTACTACGTAGTCATAAGAAATAAAATCAGAGCATGTGCACTGAAGTGGGCACAGCCAAACCCAGAACCCAATGAAGATTTTAAAGGTACAGGAGGCTGGGGCAGCTGTTTCATGAACAGGAAAAATCTGGTCATACAACAAATAAAGTGAAATTGGAGACTGCAATAAAATCTTTCAAAAAGTGCGGTGTCTCTAATGTAATGGATGGAAGGGAGAATAATTTATTGTGGGGCATTGACAATGAAGCAGAAGATTCAGACTGGGACCCGTATGACAAGAGTGTAAACATTGAGACTCCGCCAAGTTCTTTGCCTCAGACGATGATTTTGAAGGATTTTAGATGTGTTTTTTTTTTAATAATAATTTCATTCTCATATTCTAATTTCTCTGAAATGCATATATTTTAATGCAAGAAGCATAGTGAACAAGGTAGTTGAGCTTAGAGCATGGACAGATACTTGGGGGTCATGATATTGTGGCAATTAGTGAGACCTGGCTACAGGAGGGGCAGGTCTGGCAACTTAATATTCCAGGATACATTTGTTTTAGATGTGATAGAGCAGGGGGTAAAAAAAGGGGGAGGAGTTGCTCTGCTTGTTAAGGAGGGCATTACTGCCGTGAGGTGGCAGGATGGTTTGGAGGGATCGTCCAGTGAGGCAGTTTGGGTGGAATTGAGGGGTGAAGGAGGCATGAGGGTGCTAATAGGGGTGTATTACAGACCACCAAATGGGCCAAGAAAATTAGAGGAACAAATTTGTAGGGAGATAACGTATATGTGTGAGAATCATAAGGTAGTGATCATGGGAGATTTTAACTTCCCTCACATTGAGTGGGATACCTATACAGTTAGAGGGCTGGATGGGCTAGAGTTCGTTAAATGTGTTCAAGATTATTTTCTAAATCAATTAGTAGAAGAACGGACTCAGGACAGTGTAATACTAGATCTCGTGTTAGGGAATGAGCTAGGTCAGGTATCGGACATTCATGTTGGAGAACAAATTGGGTCTAGTGATCATAACTCTATTAGTTTTGGCGTAGTTTTAGGGAAGAGCAAGGAGGGGCCTAAAGTTGAGGTTCTGGATTGGAGAAGAGCAAATTTCAAAGGAATAAAAAGGGATTTGGGGAGTATTGAGTGGGACAGGATATTTTCAGGTAAGGATGTAAATGAAAAATGGAGGATATTCAAAAAAGAAATTTTGCGGGTACAGAGTAGATATGTCCCAGTGAGGATCAAAGGAAAGACTGGAAGTCATAGGGAGGATTGGTTTTCGAGGAATATTGGAAATTTGGTTAGGAGAAAAATGGAGGTGTATAACAAGTATAAAGAGCAGGGAGCTGAGAGTTTGAAGGAGGACTACAAGGAGTGTAGAAAGAATCTTAAGAAAGAAATTAGAAAGGCCAAAAAAAGGCATGAAGAGGCTTTGGCAGACAGAGTAAAAATAAATCCAAAGGGTTTCTAAAGGTACATTAAAAGTAAAAGATTAGTGAGGGATAAAATTGGACCCCTTGTAGATAGCGAGGGTAGGCTGAGTGAGAAGTCTGAGGAAATGGGGGAAATTTTGAATGATTTCTTTGCCTCGGTATTCACTAGGGAAAAAAATATTCAACCAGTTGAAATAAAGAAAAATAGTGGGGAGGTCATGAAGCATATAAGGATAACCGAGGAGGTAGTGATGGCTGTGTGGAAAAAGATAAAGGTGGATAAATCTCCGGGACAGGACAAAATATTCCCAAGGACACTCAGGGAGGCTTGTGGACAGATAGTGGGGCCATTAACAGAGATATTTAGGATGTCACTGGTCACGGAGGTAGTGCCAAAGGATTGGAGGGTGGCGCATGTGGTTCCACTGTTTAAGAAAAGGTCCAAATTTAAACCTGGGAATTATAGACCCGTGAGTCTGACATCTGTGGTGGGTAAGTTGATGGAAAGTGTTCTGAGGGATGGTATTTACAAATATTTGGAGGTACAGGGATTGATAGGGAATAATCAGCATGGTTTTGTCAGGGGTTGATCATGCTCGACAAACCTGATTGAGTATTTCGAGGGGGTTACAAAAAAGATTGATGAAGGGAAAGCTGTGGATGTTGTCTATTTCGACTTTAGTAAAGCTTTTGACAAAGTTCCCCACAGGAGGTTAGGAAAAAAGGTGGAGGCATTAGGTATAAATGAGGAGGTAGTGAAATGGATTCAGCAATGGTTGGATGGGAGGTGTCAGAGAGAAGTGGTAGAAAATTGTTTGTCCAATTGGAGGCCGGTGACTAGTGGAGTTCCTCAGGGATCGTTCCGGGGTCCACTATTGTTTGTTATATATATTAATGATCTGGAAGTATGGGTGGAGAATTGGATAAGCAAGTTTGCGGATGATACAAAGATTGGTGGTGTTGTGGACAGTGAGGAAATTACCGTAGATTAAAAGGTGATTTAGGAAGGCTGGAAGTGTGGGCTGAGAAATGGCTGATGGAATTTAATACAGATAAGTGTGAGGTGTTACATTTTGGAAAGGCAAATCTAAATAGGTCATGTGCATTAAATGGTAGGCTATTGAGATGTCCAGAGCAACAAAGGGATTTAGGAGTGATGGTAAATAGTCCCCTCAAGGCTGATACTCAGGTAGATGGTGTGGTGAAGAAGGGATTTGGAATGTTGGCCTTCATAAATCGGAGTATTGAATTCAAGAGTAGGGAGGTTATGATCAAATTGTACAAGGCATCGGTGAGGCCAAATTTGGAGTACTGTGTACAGTTTTGGTCATCAAATTATAGGAAAGATACAAACAAAATAGAGAGACTGCAGAGAAAGTTCACGAGAATGTTGACAGGATTTCAAGGATTGAGTTAAAGGGAAAGGTTGTGCAGACTGGGTCTTTTTTTCTCTAGAGCGTAGAAGATTGAGGGGGGACTTGACAGAGGTGTTTAAAATTTTAAAAGGGACAGAGAGTAAATGTGGATAGGCTTTTTCAATTAAGAGTGGGGGAGATTCAAACTAGAGGGCATGGTTTAAGATTGAAGGGGAAAAATTATAAGGGGAACACGAGGGGAAATTTCTTTTTTTTTAAATTTTTTATTTTTCACACCATAAACCACATTGACCATGATACATACATTTTCCTTTTCAAATATATAGTGTCATTTTCTCCCCCCCACCTCCTCCCAACCCACCCTCCCTACCTCCCCCCCATTCATTTAAAGTACAGAATCTAAGATACATTAAACCAGTCAAACAATGTTGTCATTCAATAAAAATAAACAAGAAATTCCACTGAGTCAATTCTTTTCATTTCCTTTTCCTTTCGTTATTTTAGGTGGTAGATGTCCCCGGTAGGTTTTCTCTATTGTGTTTCATGTATGGCTCCAAGGGGAAATTTCTTTACGCAAAGGGTGGTAGGGATGTGGAATGAGCTTCCGGCAGACGTGGTTGAGGCGGGATCATTGGTTACATTTAAGGAAAGACTGGATAGTAACATGGAGAGGAGAGGACTGGAGGGGTATGGACCAGATGCTGGTCAGTGGGACTAGGAGGGTGGGAATTTGTTATGGCATGGACTAGTAGGGCCGAACTGGCCTCTTCTGTGCTGTAAGTGGTTATATGGTCCAGTAGCTTAAAAATTTGTGGTAGAATGGGGTCTGGGTGGGTTGTGGGACCAATCGGGTGGTATTTTGAGTAGAATTTTAAGGTCATGTTTGTGTATCTGGCCTTTAAGACGACCCCTGTTTTTGTGTGCTTCAAGGGTTGTCTTACACTGAAATGTATGGTATATGACAATAAACTCTTGTTCGATAATGCTCCAGTAAGACACTTTGGGTGGTTGTGCTATGTCATATGGACAATATAACCAAAGGTTATTGCATCCATTGTCAACGGCAACACAGCATTGGCTCAGTGCCGCACTACATAATGTTCTGAGATCCAGGGCGGATCCAGGCCTCACATACAATTTAACCATCTTCAAATGATAACGGTCAGCGATTCACAGAGTATGGAGCCAGGCCCTTCGGCTCATCCTGACCATTCCAACCAAATCATTGAACTTACAGTAGTCCCGCCTGCTAGCATTTGGCCCATATCCCTCAAAACCTACCCTACCCATGTATCCAGCCAAATGTTTAGGACCTGCCCCAGCTACCTCCTCCGGCAGCCCGCTCCATACACCCACCACCCTCTGCGTAAGAAAAAGGGTGGCACAGTTGGCGTAACACCTTTACAGCACCAGCGATAGTGTCTTGGGTTTGAATCCCATGCTGTAAGAAGTTTATATGTTTTCTCCACGTCTGCGTGAGCTTTCCCCATGGACTTCAGGTTCCTCCCACCATTTGAAATGTACCGGGGGGGTTGTAGGTTAATTAGATGTAAATTTGGCAGCACGGACTCATGAGCCAAAAGGGCCTGTTACTGTGTTGCATGTCTAAAACAATTTTTAATTTAAATTTTAAAAAGTACCCAAAATAGTTTCCTCAAAATTTATCACAGCAACATTTAGTGCGCGAAAACATAACACCTCAGAAAAGATGGTACTTTCTCTAGTAACTAATCAGATCAGTTTTAATATAATTGGGTTTCTTCCAATATTTGCATTCTTCAAGAATAACCATTGTGCTCCTTCACAAAGAAGTCCAAAGGGCTATATATCCCAGATTCTTTTTATCTAGTGAAAATGGTATCGTTTGATGAATCGAGCTAGGTTTGAGTTACCACACACGTTAATCTGGAGATTTCTTTTCATTTGTTCAGTTTCTTTTAAATCCACAGGTGTTGCTGCTGGACAGCAAAAAGGCCATCCCCCCTTGCTTTGTGGAGAGAACCGTCTCAGATTTCAGTGTCATTGTCTTGACTGGAAGTAAGGGAAGAGTTAATTAACTTTTGTATTCATCTTCGAACAGGGAACTTTGCAAGTGAAAGCCCCAGGCAAATGCAGACAACAAAGACACAACTTCCATCCTATTGAAGGAGGTCCAAAAGAGACAGTTGATGAAAAGTATCCACAGTGGGGTTTTTCAGCCTTTTGATATTCTGGGTGTGATGGGAACAGGGGCAATGAAAACAACTTGCTTTGGGCTGGTCTTCCTCAAGTTTCACCCAGAGCCACAATCTTTCTTGGCCTTCTCACGACACCCTCCAATCAACAGGCTGATGAATTCTCCCAGATGAGGGGCGTCCTCCACAACAAGGCTGGGGTGAAGAGAACCTTCTGATGGGTGAGTCCTCCAAATGTGATGGAGCTAAAGGCCCATCTGGCTTCCAGCCTAACATGCCATGGCCCACTAGTGGCAATGACTGAACAATAGTTTTTCAAGTCGAAGGCAACTCTGTAAGCACACCTTTATTTAAAGTATTGTATTTAACAATGTTAAAGATCCACATGCAAACACAGGGCAGCCTCGCAGTGAGCCATGGCCCACCAGTTGAGAAGTGCTGTTAGATAGTATACCTAGCCAGGTCCTTAAAATCCTATGCAAACCAACTGGCGGAAGCATATGCGGACACGTTCAAAATCACGTTATAGCGGTCATAAATCTCACCTGCTTCGAAAGGGCATCCATCGTTTAGGTGCCCAAGAAGAAGAAGGTGACCTGACCCAATGACTATCAGCCATTGTCACTGACATCTCCCATGATGAAGGGCTTGGAGTGGTTGGTTCTGAAGCAAATCAATTCCTATCTCAGGAAGGAACTGGATCCACTTCAGTTCACCTATTGCCATGACAGGTCAATGGCAGATGCCATCTCGCCAGCCCTCCATTCTGCTTTACGTCACCTAGACCACAGCAACACCGACATCAGAAGGTATGTAGGGAAGAAGGTACAGAAGCCTGAAGACCAACACCTCCAGGTACAAGAACAATTTCCTTCCAGCAGCTCTTGAACCTCTCCTTGGTACATTAATCATGCACTATTATTAACTGTCTGCCACATTGTAGTGCATTACAATTTTATGGCAATCCTTGAGAAATGAAAGCACCTTCGCTCTGTCTTTTGCAATAGCAGGGTCCTCACAGTGGCCAACCATTTCAATTCTGCACGTTGGGACTGTTCATCGAGACCAATAAGCAGAGCCTTGAATTTAATATAGTTCCCTTGTTTCAGAATCAGACACGTCACGAAATTTGTTGTTTTATGACGGCAGTATTATTCATTACAGGTGCAAAATTCCTATAAATTACAATTCTGTAAATACAAGATTTAAAACCTAATAAGTGCAAAAAAGAGAAAATGTGAGGTAGCGTCCATCATCTGTTCAGAAATCTGATGGTGGAGAGGAAGAAGATGTTTGGTGTTGTTGAGTGTTTCCATCTACACTATTGGAAAAATTACT
The DNA here is from genome assembly GCF_036971445.1 of Narcine bancroftii. Taxonomy (NCBI): domain Eukaryota; kingdom Metazoa; phylum Chordata; class Chondrichthyes; order Torpediniformes; family Narcinidae; genus Narcine; species Narcine bancroftii. Next base: position 1,935,154 of record NC_091481.1, on the reverse strand, counting down.
TTTTTTTTGCATGAACTGCGACCGCGAATATTTACCAATCCTTTTATATTTTCTCATCTCCAGTTTCTCATAATTGAGTTTATGCTTATTGTTTGTTGGCGTAGGTTACTTATGTTCCTGTGTGGCTGCGGCAAGAATTTCCGTCTATCTGTACATTGAACATGTAACAATAAAAACTCCTTTAATCTTCAACTCCGTGGTTTTATACTCTCCCTATCTTTGCAACCCCGGGACCTCGTCTGCTTGAGCCTCTCAGCCACTTAATCCATCCATTGGAGGTGGCCATGTCTTCAGCTGGGCCCCGGAGTTCCAACTTCAGCACCTCCCACCTTACAAATGAAATCAACACTCTTAAAATCTCTTAAAAAAACCATGGGTGTTGGCTGAACGTTTGCACAAATCAAAAAAGAATTAGCACAAAACACAGTCATAATGAAACTAAATAGCTCCTTACTGCATTCTACTGGTCTGGGAATAAATAATACATTCATGAATAGTTTATTAATTTGCGGTAATAAAATTGCAGCTTTTGGAAATTATTCTGAAACAGATTCACTTCAGTAAACTCATACCAAGGTGTAAATCAAACACTTGAGCAAATCCAGATCTGTTAAAAAGCCGGTTTCAGAAATCAAAAGGCAACCACCTCAATGGTGGGGACAGGGTGGTACACAAGGTAGTCTTGCTACCTCCCAGTTCAAGTGACCCAGGTTCAATCATAAACTCTGGTTTTGCCTGCATGGAATTTACATGCTTTCTCTGGAACTGGATGGATTTCCTTCCACATCCCAAGGCCATGTGGATTGGTCAGTTAATTGGCTGCTATAAATTGTCCTGAGTGTAGGTGCGTGGTGGGAGGATCAGGGGGAATGTCATAGGAAAATAAGTACAGAAGGCCATTCAGCCCTTCAAACCAGCTCATTACGATCATGGTTGATCATACTCCCTCTAAACCTATCCTTGCTTTCTCTCTAGACCCTGTTATCCTTTTAGCGATGGAGCCACATCCAACTTGCTTGTGATTATATCTAATGTGTGGGCAAAGCAGAAGATCACTAAACAGTGGGGGATGAGACCGATGGAGTTTCTTTGAGAGCTGTGTGTGAGAGGTTGCAAGAGATAACTCTGGAGCTTGAGGCCAGCTAAAGGCACAGCTGCCAATTTAGGCATATTCTGGTCATGTAAAACACTGAACTATATCAGGAAACCATTTCTAGAGTCTCGACAACACAATGCCTTCTTTCTGGAGTGTGCTGATCTACGTTATATTGAAGCCTTGTTCATTTCTTTAATAGGAAAACTATTCAATTTACAACAGGTCCTCGGTACAAAGATCACATCAACCTTGGTTCGCAGAGCTGCTCTAATCTTTGAGATGGTCTATGGATTCGCGATCCATTACAGAGAGTCATGCATCAAAAAGGAGGAACTGTGGGAGGAGTCACGTGATGGAGTAGTGGCCGGTCAGGGAATTCCAGCCCTCTCCAGAAAAGTTAAAAAAAAACACACAAAGCACAAAGGTACAAGATTAAAATTTACAATAAAGTAAAAATAAAGGTGAGAAGAAAATGGCAGCGAAGAGAGAAAAGTCGAAAACAACGGGAAGAAAAGAGGAAGAAAGAATGTCGGAAGAAGGTGAAGGCCTTACCTGTCCGAAGAGGCCCGCCGCGGAGAGAGAGGCCCGCTCCCTCAGGTCAGTGGAAGTCCCGGGCTCGGGACGACAAAAATGGCTCACAGAGCTGAGTAAAAGTGCGCGATGCGCATGAAAAAAAACCCACTGACGGGAGGGGGGAACAGCTGCAGAGTCGATCTCCACAGCTGAGAGAGACACCTGCAGCACAGCAACAGGTGCAGAACACAGACAATAACGAGAACAAGAAAGAAGAGGGTAACAAGGAAACAACAGATGGTCAACCCAGAGGAAGAAGAAGAAGAACAGAAAGAAGTGGAAGAAGAAGAGAAAAGCAAGACAATGGATGTATCTTTTTTTTAAAGAATATATGGAATCAGTGAAAGAATGGCAATTACAAGAATTTAATGAGATAAAAAGAAAAAGGAGGAACTGTCACAATGTGGATGAGATATTTATCTTTAATGCTACCAAGAATACTGAAGCAGATCTAAATGGAAGCAAAGTAACTCAACAGACATATCCACCGAAGGACCTGTATTTGTAATGCTCATTCCAAGGTGTTCTACAATCAGATTGGCCTTCCAAAAATCATGTCGGAAGCACAGAAAAAGCTCGGCACACTGCTCTACAAATATGACCTGGTAATATGTTCTTGTCACATTGAGAGTTTGGCCAGAGTATCAAGGGTAACTTGAGTTGAGAATGTGAAGTTGGGTGGGCTCAGCAGTCAGGCAGTATCCGTGGCCAGGTAGGGACCCTTTATCAAGATGCTTTCTAAGCCTATGAGTCTTGATAAAGAGCCCCAACCCAAAATAGGCCCAGATGTTGTGCCAACCTGTATAAACCTACTCAACAATCTCAGCCTTCCTCACTTCAACCCATAACTCTCTATTCTTCTTGCAACCTCATGCCAGTCCAAGACTTCTTGTTGTTCCAGCCTTCACCACTACCCCCTGGCAATAAATTCCAGGCACCCACAACTCATCCAGTTGAGTCCCTGCAGCTTCTCTTTGTTCATTCAAGATTCCAGTTTTGGTGATAACTTCCTGGCATTCAGTCGCAGGAACTCCATCTGAAACACTGTACCTCTGAAAATGCAGCACCCTTCCTCCCTCCCTGGCGAACCCATGAAACGTTTGGGCTGAAACCTCTAGAGTGGAAATTGAACACCCAACCCTCCGCCGCAGAGGCAAGAGGGCGACTCATGAACCCTGCGATGGGTGTTAGATTAAAAAGCTGGTAATGTGACTGAGGAAAGCGTGGGTTAGAAGCTTCTCCTTGGCTGCTCTCATGGTAGATATTGTGATGTGAAAAGGTGCGCAAGCTCCTGAACAATCCATGAAGTTCTGAGTCTTCCCAGCTGGAGATGGAAGAGCAGATATAATAATTACAATCTTTGGGTGAAAACCATCCCAACCAAAGAGTCAGAAGTGAATTCAAGCTTAAATATAAAAGGATCAGTATTCTAATAGGGAAAAATTAGAAGAGTTTACGTTTCTTTTTCTCTCCGAGCACAAAATGAGAACTGGGATTGTTGGCACATATTAGGTGCCATGGAAACACTAATTATTCGATGCAAAGTAGCATTAAATCTTTCTGCTGGCGGAGAATCCAAAATGAAAAATAAATGTGGTGGAGGAGGTTACATTTTTACAATTCTTTCTGCAAGGACATCATGGAATGCGCAGCAAAGATTCGGGAAATGTCTGGGGTCACTAGATTCCTCTCTAAGGTAATGGCAATAAGCATCGAAGTTTCCACGCTGTCCAACCACATGCAGATGCATGGGGTGGGATTTACAACTATCAGCCAGAGAGATAAAGGACAAATAAAATCCTGCTCTAAAAGTGCACTCAAAGATTTATTTGGCTGAGTTAGCAATGCCAAAGGAAAAGATTTACGAGTGAACTGAGGGGCACCTTCTTCATGCAGAAGGTGGTGGGTTGATGGAACGAGCTGCCAGAGGAAGTGGGAGGAAGGAGGACAATTTCAACACTCAAGATATTTATACAGATACATGGTTTGGGGAGATAGAAGCAAAATGCAGGCAAATAGAACTAATTTGGCCAGCACGGATAATTGGGACCAAGAGCCTGCTTCCATGCTGTAAAACTCCAGGATTTTAGGATGAAATACTGGAATGTTGTTCCCACAATGAACAGGGTGTGGAATTCTAGAAATAAAACAAATGCAGGGGTAAAAACACGATACTGGAGAAACTCAGCAGGTCAAACCGTGTCCTTTATACAAAACCAATGTTTCGGGCTCGAGCCCTTCATCAAGGTGTGAGCAAAATCTAGGCAGGCACCTGAACAAAATGGCGAGGGGAGGGGCAATGTCCCACAGGCAGGAGATAAAAGGCAGGTGGATAAGGGAGGGAGGGCACAGCAGCAAAGAGGGATGGGAGGATGGCTCTGTGAATGGAGGGAAGGGCGTGGAGAGCTAAGAGAAAGAAGACAAGGGAGAGAGAATGGAGAGTAGGCTAGCAGAAACTGGAGGTTAATGCCATCCGGTTGGAGAGGGCAACTATACAAACATTGGTTCTGTATCTTTATCTTTGCTATATAAAGGATCCTGTTTGACCTGCTGAATTTCTCCAGCGTTCTGTTTTCACTTCAACTACAGTATCTACGTTAAAGAAAATAATAAGGAAATTTTTATGGAAAGGGGGGAAACCGAGGATAGCACTAGATAAATTAACAGAATGGTATAAACAAGGAGGCTTACAACTGCCAAACTTTAAAAATTATTATAGAGCCGCACAATTAAGATACCTATCAGATTTTTATCAAACAGGGGAAAAGCCAGATTGGACTAGATTAGAACTAGATAAAATAGGGGAGAAGATACCTGAACATATATTATATAAATGGGATGAAAAATTGGTACAACGTAGGAGTTCGCCAGTATTACATCATCTGCTCAATATTTGGAAGAAGATTCATGTAGAAAGGAATAAAACAAATTACCAATTACCAAAACTAATACTGACGCAAAATCAGCTAATCCCTTTTACAATAGATAACCTTTCCTTTAGAGAATGGGAGAAAAAAGGGATCAAAAGAATAGAAAATTGTTTTTCAGGAAATAAATTACTATCCTTTGAACAAATGAAAGATAAATATAATATAACTCAAGATACAGTGTTGGCATACTACCAACTGAGATCCTACTTGAAGGACAATTTGGGAAGCAGTCTGAGGTTACCAGAAGGAAGCAATTTTGAATATGTCATTACAGATACAATGATAATCAAAAGATTTATAACAAATATGTATATTAAACTGCAAGAAAAGGAGAATGAGGAAACAAATGGTAAAACTAAACAAAAATGGGAACAAGACTTAAATATAAAGATAAAAAAGGAAGCATGGGAGAAGTTATGTTCTGGAACGATGAGAAATACAATAAATACGAGGTTACGTATGATACAATATAACTGGATACACAGGCTATACATTACACCTCAAAAGTTAAATAAATGGGACCCAACAGTATCTGACAGATGTTTTCGTTGTAAAAAAGAAATGGGAACAACAATTCATGCAATCTGGACATGTGAGAAAGTAGAAAAATTTTGGGAAGATCTAAACCAGATATTAAATAAAATTACAGAAAACAATATACCAAAAAACCCAGAGAACTTCCTCCTAAGTAACATAAAAAACAAAGAATTTGGACTTGATTTGGATGGTGCACAAAAAAGATTTGTTAGGATAGCTCTAGCCGTAGCAAAAAAATGTATTATGTCAACCTGGAAATTAGAAGATAATTTGAGAATACAACAATGGTATATAGAAATGAATAAATGTATTCCATTAGAAAAAATAACCTATAATTTCAGAAATAATATTGAAATATTTGAACAAATATGGGAGTGATACATGAAACACAATAGAGAAAACCTACCGGGGACATCTACCACCTAAAATAACGGAAGGAGAAGGAAATGAAAAGAATTGACTCAGTAGAATTTCTTGTTTATTTTTATTGAGTGACAACATTGTTTGACTGGTTTAATGTATCTTAGATTCTGTACTTTAAATGAATTGGGGAGGGAAGGTAGGGAGGGTGGGATGGGAGGAGGGAGGGGAGAAAATGACACTATATATTTGAAAAGGAAAATGTATGCATCTTGGTCAATGTGGTTTATGGTGTGAAAAATAAAATTTTTTTAAAAAACTACAGTATCTACAGAGATCTAATCAGGTATTAAATAAAATCACAAAAAGCAACATCCCAAAAAATCCAGAGATCTTTTCTCTAAGTAATATAAGAAGTAAAAAACTTGGACTCGATTTGGATGAAGCACGAAAAAGATTTATTATGATCGCCTTAGCAGTAGCAAAAAAATGTCTAATGTCAACCTGGAAATCAGAAGAGAGCCTGAGAATACAGCAATGGTACATAGAAATGAATAAATGTATTCCATTGGAAAAAATAACATATAATTTAAGAAATAACATCACAGTATTCAAACAAATTTGGGAACCGTACATGGAACACAACAGAGAAGTCCTACCACGGAGCTCCACCCCTTAAAATGACAGAAGGAGAAGAAGACGAAATGAACTGACCCAGTGTGTAAAAGTAGATGACACAATTTTCTTGTTTATTTTCATTGTGTGAGGACATCGTTTAATGGGTTTAATGTATCATATAATTTGAACGTTGAGTGGGTGGGGAGTGGGGTGGGAAGGAGGGAGGGAAGGGAGGGAGGGGGGGAAAAGGGGAGAAAATGACTGTATATTCAAGAGGGAAATGTTTGTGTATATTTTGTTCAGTCTGGTTCAGTGTGAAAAATAAAAAAATTTAAACAAAAAATATCAAAAGGTTTCTCCAATAACATGTTTAACATTTAGACATTTCAATACTTTCTTACATTAATTGTTTGAAAGATAAATGTCATCATCAAGAAAACATGTTACAGTCATAACTTCAATAGCCTTTCAAGTAAGTTTAGTTCTTTGTGGAAAGAATAAAGATTTTAAATAGAGAGAAAAAAAAACTACGGTATCTACAGAATTTTGTGTTTTACTTTTCAAAAAGATGCTGGATATACCCAGCAAGTCATGCCATATCCATGGAAGAGGAAACAATCAACGCTTCAGGTCGGTGACCTCCCACCTGAGATTGCCCTATGTCTCTGGAGTCCATTAGCTCCCTGAGATCTCAGCCAACTCTCTCGCCTCTTGATTTCCCAATTTAACAGCTTCACTACTAATGGCATCGCCTTCAGTTGCCTATGTCCCGAGCTCCAGATCTCCCACCCTAAACCTTTCAACATCTTGTTCTACCACAAAGGTTTTTGACCAAGCTCCGAAGAGTTTAGAAAAATGACGGTGCATCTTACCAAAAACTTGTTGAGGAAGCAGTGGTGTTGGGTGGCAGGTGAGATGTCTGTCATGGATTTCTCCAATGGGGATGTGTCGACCCTGGGGTTACTGGTCCACGCAAATGCAGGAGGTTGAGCGGGCTGCTTCCCTCCTCTTTGCGGACAATTAGATGATTGCTTTGTGAAAGAATAATAGGAAATAGGTGGAGCAAGCCATTCAGATCTTCGCGACTATACCATCATTCAATACGATCGTGGCTGATCATGTGACTTCCTGATATCTTTCCATACTCCTTGATCACTTTAACCATAAGGGCCAAATCCAACTCCTTGAATATATCTAACAAACTAGACTAGTAACTTTCTCCTTTTACCCCACCAACACGACTCAGAAACTTCCAGTTTCCCTCTCCTTCCTCCTGTCTGACCTCTTACACAGTTCCAATGAAATTCAATTTGAACTCAAGGAGGCACACCTCATCTTCCCACCAGACACATCAGATGCCTCCAGACTTAACAGCTATCAGGCTCTTGACTCATTCCTTATTACACCAATCATACTGACCCCACAAAGCAGGCAGTCTGCATGACTGCAATGCCACTCTTTCTTCAGAACGGTAACTGTGAACATTTTTTCTCCATCTTCTGCATTGATTGTATCTTTTTAATTTAATGAACACTAATTATTGTTTTTTTTAAATGATGATCCTGTTGTGTTGCAGCAAAAATTTCCGTGCATATGGTGCACTGTACCATGTATATAAAAATAAGCTCCACATCAACACGGAGTTCAGCAATTCCAGGTTATCAGTCATTCCGGTGGCAGTATTTCAGATTTCTTACTCCTTTTTTTTTTCCAGTGCTCTGACGCCGAGACTGTGTTCACACCTCCTCCAGGATTCCCTCTTCTATCCGAGCTCCTTGATACTCCATCTCTCCTACCTTCCCCCTTTCTCGCCATCTGAGAAAATATCAGTCATCTTCTCACAGTTCCGATGAAGGGCCCTCAACCAGAAAACTAATTTTGCTTCTTCCTTCACAGGTGCTGCCCAACCTGGTGAGTGTTTCCAGCATTTGCTGCTTTTCTTTCTTATGTGTTTACACAGTTAATTGTCCAAATGCATGTAGTGTGTTCTCAGCTAACAAGTCTTCAATTTGTTATCAAACTTGTTACCAAAAGCCAAATGGTATCCAAGATTCCTTTATTGTCATGTAATAGTACAGAACATGTACTATTACATGAACCTGCCATAAGGCAAAGAGTCACCATTAGAGTTGCCCGACATCCTTTCCAGTAAGAAGTGTCACTGAGTGTCCACGGATTCGCCTCCAGCGCTCCCACAGTCTCTGCAGCCACACAGATCCCCGTTCATCCATTGGCAACCTGAGCTCCATTTCCAAACCTCCTTTAATTAATAGCCAGTATGGAGCTGCCGGAATCACTACTGGGCAGTAGGACCTGCAAAGCAGCCCTGCCTCTCTGCTCTCCCTGGGTTCACACCAGCTCCGGCAGCAGCACCATGGGATCGACTCGGGCAGTCCTGGACTTGAGATGCCAGATATCCTGAATGTTTGTTCCACACTGATCTCATACATCACAGTTCCAGCTACCCAGCCTCAATCCTAACCTCTGGCTCCGTCTGTGTGGAGTTTGTACGTTCTCCCAATGGGGTACTCCAGTTTCCTTCCTCATCCCTCAGCCTTACTCGTAGGTTGTGGCCATGGTAAATTACCCCTAGTGTAGATCTATGGCAGGAGATTCAGAGAGGAGTTGATGAGCACATGAGAGCGAACAGGAAAGCAAGAGGGATTGGTGGGATTACTCTGAGCTAGAATAAACACAGGGGGTCAAATGGTCTCCTGCTATGTCACAAAGGAATTGTGTACACTTTTACGAAACCTTACCCTGCTATTTACAGTTCAGGAACCTTTTAACACTTGTTTTCCCCTCACTGTTTCCACCACAATTAAAGAAGAATTTGCCTCAGCGTGGCATATTTGTAAGTGTGAGAGGGCAAGGACATCTGTGGAAACAGGAGAAGAATTTTGTTGGTTTTAACACAATGTTAATCAAAACTGACACAAAGTTACTGGTAGTGATTTCTTTTCCTAATGACCCAAAATCTGCATCTTAATCAGTGCTGGTGTGAGACATTTAAAAAACAAGCAGTGTTGAAATAAAGCATCCAACAGCCTTTGTGCAGAAACCGTGATCATTTTTAATAAGAGCTTTCCAACAGCAGATTCTGTTTGATGCTTCTATGTAGTTCTAAAGTAACACAGAGGCAGGGAGCATGGGGAAACTATTTGGTGCATAAAACAAAGCAGCAAGTATTTGGACACTGAACCTTAATCTGCTTGATTGATTGACATTTTTGTATGGATTGTGGAAGGGCTTCACACACACACTGCACTCCAGTAGAATCCATGCTGCAAACACTCATCGGGTCAGGCCACATCTGGGGGATGCAACAGAGTAAATGTTTCAGCCCGTAATCTTACACTGCAGAGAAGGGGTGGTTCTGAAGAGTAGGAACATCCCCCAACTCACTGACATTAGCCTCAGCACTCCTCCCTGCAACCGGATTCGTGACCTTCTGTCCCTGAAGGCCATAATCAGTGAGAATTGGTGACAACCCCCGTCCTCCACAATCATTCACGTCATTGTCCTCTACGTGATCGGCACTCTACAACACTTCCACGACTGTGTGGCCAACCACAGCTCCAACTCTATCTATAAATTCGTGGATACTGCCGTATAAATACTACTGTAAACAATATCTCGAACAACAGCAAGTTTGCATGCAGAAGGGGGACTGAAAGGTTCTTGAGTGGCCAGGGCATCAAAGGTTTTGGGGAGAAGGCTGGGAAGTGGGGCTGAGTGGGAAAGCGGATCATCTCATAATTGAATGGTGGGGCAGACTCGATGGGCTTTATTTTTTTTTAATTAGTCAAACATGAAGTCCCTTCAACCCATGAGCCCGTGCTGCCAATTACACACAATTGACCTACAACTCCAGTACTTTTTGAACAGTGGCAGGAAACCGAAGCCCCCAGAGGAAACCCACGCAGACACATGAAGAATGAACAAACTCCTTGCAGACACCGCTGGATTTAAAACCTGGGCCCAGTCACTGGCGCTGTAACAGCATTGCGTTAACTGCTGTGCTCACCTAAAAAAAAATTCAAAGCCTTTAGGCATACAGCACGCTAACCGGCCCTGCCAACCCGCGAGCCCGTACCACCCAAATAACCTACAAGCCCAGTATGTTTTGAAGGGTGGGAGGAAACTGGAGCCCCTGGAGGAAACTCGCGCAGACGTGGGGAGAACACAAACACTGTGCAGACAGGGACAGATTCAAACACAAGTTGCTGGTGCCTTAATAGCATCACGTGACCGCAATGCTAACCGTGCCGCGGTTAGTGTAGGTTGAATAGTTTATTTCTGCTCTGATGTCTTATGGTCCTAAGGAGATAGAGGGGCTTGTGACTCCAGGACAATAACCACTCCTCAACATCAGCAAGACCAAGGAGCTGGTTACAGAATTCTGGAAGAGGGGCAGGCTCACTCGCCGATCTGCATCAACTAGGCTTATATATATAGGGTAAACATCTCCAGTGACCTGTCCTGGTCAATCCACATCAATGCAACAGCCAAGTGCCATTGCTCCCACAGAAGACAGAGGAAATTTAGAGTATCACCATTGTGCCTCCACCTCTTTCACAGGGGATTGTGGAGGGGGTTGTGAACTGCAAGGGGGAGGGAGACTGGAAAAGGTGGACTTTCCCGATCTGACATGCACAAAAGGCAGCTGCTACTAAACACACACCAGTTCACAGCCTCAAGCAAAGACAATGGGAAGACAGCGCGAGACAGCTTTGCTCTGTGCATCCACCATTACTGCTCTTAGTCTAGTATCCAGCCACTGGTAAATTATATCCGTGTGAAAGAAATGCAAAATGTACTGCTTGAAATCACTGAATATGTATCCAACATTGCCTTGTATGCTGAAGTGAAACCGAACATGACACACAGTCACAAGAATTAATTGCATTTGAGAAGAAACAATCATTGAACTAAAAATAGGAGAGATGGCTTCGCAGAATTAATCAGTTTCAGCCTAGACAGGGATTTGGGGAAAGACTGGGAGATCCATGGTATCTGGACATGGTGATCCATCTGTCTGCTGCGCTCAGTGGAGTTTCCCTAGTTCCTGATCCCACAACCTATATTCCACCCCTACACAATCCATGGCAAGACGAAGGCCATCAACACATAAGGTATTACATTTTAATGACAGCAAATATTTATCTTGGGCACAAAATTTGACATCCAAGTTTTAATCAGCACATAAAGGTTTCTCACGAAGAAGGATCGGCCATCGCTCTCAGATGCCGAGCAACTCCTAATCCCACGTGAGCTGGGCACCTTCAGGTGGGGTCAGAGGAGCAAGTGTTCTTTGGGGTCCTCAATGCTCAAACTGATTAACCCCCCCCCCCCCAACCTCTTGAAGTTGCAGAAGTCTGACATTTCAGGATATCCCAAGAACTTAGCAGGGAGTGTCACTGCTGTAGGAAACAAGACAGCCAATTCACACACAGCAAGCTCCCATGGAGAGTCTCGGGATGCTGAGTGAAAAATAATGACAGGCCCCAGAAACAATTCTCTTGTTCTCCCTTGAGGGTCTTGAAGTTTAACACCCCGGCTGTTTATTTATACCTCAGGATCTGGGCATTATTGCCCGTCCCTCACTACCCTTGCTGGGTCAAGAGTACATAGGTGGGTCTGGAGTCACACACAGGCCAGGCTGGGTCAGCAGGCAGATTTCCTTCCCTGTGGCACATCTGTGTACTGGGTGGGCTTTTAAAGCAACCCAGAAGCTTTGAGATCAATATTATTGGAATGATCATTTAATTCTAATTATCATTTAAAATTCTGGAATGTGCTCACTAAAGTACTCTTGAATCAATGGGAATGATTGCTGCAGACAGACATGGAGATCAAGTCATTGCATAGATCTAAAGCGGAGGTTGTTGGGTTCTTGATCAGTTCTGGGGAGAAGGTAGAAGAATACATCAGACGTGATTTTAAAGGCCCAATTCTTCTTCTGTTTTTGGTTTTGAAAGGGAGTCGTCAAGTTAGTGAGAGAGAATGCTATTGCAGTTCTCTGGACAAATACAGAGGGGGTGAGTGAGACTGCTATCAGCTAGCATAGACCCAATAGGCTGAATGACTTCCTTCTGCATTGTGGCAAGTAAGTAATAGCAGGGTTGATCTTTAGCAAGAAGAAAAGGGAGCAAAGCAGATTTATAGAGAGAAAAAATATCCATCTTGTCTCACAGTTCCACACTTTCTCCAACACATTCCAAAAAGAGATTATGCAGAATCCAGCAAAACAACATGGGAAATTGATGTTAATGACTTGGTAATTAACAATTTTGCGACTCCTGTTGTGGACGCTCTATGAATATTTCATCTTTTCTGTTTATTTGCTCATTTGATATTCTGTTCCCCCAAGTTGGAGAACAGCAGGTCAATCATTTGAATTCATTTTAAATTCTTCCAACGTGGAGGTTTCCAATTGAACTAAAAATAGGAGAGATGGCTTCGCAGAATTAATCAGTTTCAGTCTAGACAGGGATTTGGGGAAAGATTGGGAAATCCATGGTATCTGGACATGGTGATCCATCTGTCTGCTGCGCTCAGTGGAGTTTCCCTAGTTCCTGATCCCACAATCTGCCTGTACCCTTTGGATCCTGATTGACAAAGGTTAATCTGCAGTTGTAATTAGAATTGTAAAGTAATTTTTAAAAGATAAAACTTTAATACAATGATTACTCAAAATTAACCACAGCAAAAACAGCTCGCACTGGAGAAAGCAAGGTCATGTCACAACCATGGGGTCAGACTGCAGCTCTGCAGTCCTGTATCAGCTCGTTGCAAATGGTGATGAACCTTTAAACAGCTAAAGGTTCTCATCAGGCCCAGCATGTAAATGCCAAGCAGATAATCCCTTTTAGCTTCCTCCTGCGATCCCACCATGGAATCAGACTACACCGATTCGACTCACCCCGCATGGTTACCGAGTATCCTGTGGATAGCGCAGACCCTCTGGGATCAGGCAACATCCTCACCAAAGCAATGCACAAAAGTGCAGGGGGAACTCAGCAGGTCAGGAAGCCTCCAGGGAAAGCCACAGGTAGTCAACGTTTCAGCCCGGAGCCTTTCTTCCAAGATCAAGCAAACACCCAAATAAGGTTGAGGAGGGAAAGGAGGGAGGGGCAAAGACTTACAGGTCCAAGTTCAATGAAATCTGTTCTCCGGTCCTTGGTGTAAAAGACTGCAAACATATCTAGACATAACACATACAGGCACGATACATATGCACAAAACTGATAAGACAAATATTAAAATTAAATAAACAGGCGAGTCATAGAGGGTTTGTGTGTGGAGTTCGTCAGTGAGGATGGCAGTGTGAGGGAGAAGAAAGAAAATTGGCGCAGAGGAAATGGGGGGGGGCAGAGCACTGGGAAATGTGGTCTCTAATGGAAGGGAACAGGGTGGGGAGCTGGAGGATGAAAGGTGTGAGTAATGGGCAGGGAAACGAAGAGGAAGGGGTTGGAGAGGAGAGGGAAAGAGAGGAGAGGAAGCCTTGCACTCCTGAACACACTGTACATCTATCGGACAACCAGATTTCAGATTTATTGTCAGAGTGCATACATACATGCCATACCACCCTGAGATTCTTTTTCCTGTGGGCCAGGCAGAATTACCACTAATTGGCAGTGGGAAAAAAAACTGACAACGTACATATATAAACAGATAAATGTAAACAAACAGCAATACAGAGAGAAAAAGATAAGTAAATTGCAAAAGTACAAGTCCTTAACTAAGTCCCTGATTGAATTTGTGGAGGTGTCTGATGATGGAGGGATAGCAGCTGTTCTTGAACCTGGTGGTGCGAGCCTTGCGGCACCTGTACCTCTTTCCTGATGTTATCAAGGAGAACAGAGCATGGACTGGGTGGTGGGGGTCCTTGATTGCCCAGGTGTGTCCTACTAGCAAAGACCAGGACAAATCACTTCTGGCTCATTATCGCCCAATCAGTCCCTCTCAATCAATCAGCAAATTGATGGAAGGTGCCATCACAGTTCTACATCCCTCTGCTCCTCAAAGCCCAGTTGGGTTTCACCAGGATTATTCCGGGCAGATGTCACCATAACCGTGGTCCAAACTGCGAATGAATTTCACTCGCAGTGTGGGAGTGCCTGTCCTGGACATGAAGGCAAAGTTTGACCAACTGAGTCATGAAGGAATCCAGGTGACAATGAAGGAAATGGCCACAAATGGGGAAACTCCTCCGGCTCACAACGGCCTCACACAAAGGAAGATGGAGTGGCCATTCAAGATCGATCACCGCAGGGTAGGAAAGGTTTAGAGGGATACAGGCCAAGTGGAAACAAATGGGACTAGTTGAGGTAGATAATCTGGTCAGTATGAATAAGTTGGGTTGAAGGGCCTGTTTCATGCTGTGAAACTCTCTCAGAATCAGAGTTTATTGCCATGAGCATGTCACAAAATTCATTGTTTTGTGGTAGCACCACAGGTACAAAAATGGCTGTAAATTAAATTTTAAAAAAATAAATAAATTAGTGAAAAAGAACAAGTCCGGTCTGTGGTTCACTGTCTGTTCAGAAACCTGATGGTGGAGGGGAAGAAACTGTCCTTGTGTGGCTGGGTGTTCATCTTCAGGCTCCTGTACCTCCTTCCTGATGTGTGTGAAGAAAGCATGGCCTGGGTGGTGGGGGTCCTTGAGGGTAGAGTCTGCTTTCCTGAGGTGCCACCTCTTGTACATGTCTTCAATGGAGTGGAGACTGATGCCCACAATGGCGCTAGCTGAGTTCACAACCCTCTGTAGCCTTTCCGTCCTTTACATTGACACCTCCATAACAGAGGGTGATGCAACCTCTGGCCAATTTCTCAGTAAATGAAGCAATCCACCTGTACCAGCAGCAAGGCCTGGACAACATCCACACATTGGCTTGTCGTTGTAAATTCATGTCAGAGAACTGCCAGATAATGGACATGGGAAATAGAGCAGCAATTAGCCATCCCGACTGCTCTACCAATCAATAAAGTTATGGCTGCCCCAATGTGTCCTCAACACCTCTCGACTTCTCCAGCCCCACAGACTCTCCTGTCGTCTAATACCATTCACAGCATTCCACAAGAAGACTCCTCCTCAGCAACCCTTTTATTCTGAAGCTCATTTGATATGTCCACCATTTCTAATTTCCTCCACTGGGGAAAACAATCAAGATTCCTTTATTGATATGTAATAGTACAGAACACGTAATATTACATGAAACTGCCTTCTGCAAGGCAGACCAAGAGTTGTCATTTGTCACCCTGTGCCCCTTCCAGCATGAAAGAGTCAGCAAGTGTCCGTGGATTTGCCTCCAGCGCTCCTGCAGACTGCAGCCACACAGACTCCTGTTCAAACCGTCAGCAACCCCAGCTCCAGATCCAAAGCTCTGACATGATCAGGATTCCTTCAGCGCCCGAGGCCCTTGGGGAGCCCTTCTTGCCCTCAGCATCCTCTTGAATCCAGGCTCTGATCTCTCACCATCCCACGGTCAATCCACCAGTCTATCTATTGTCAAACTCATCCGGTGCCATCATGATTTCATAAATCCTCTCACGTTTCTCTACCTGCCAATAAGCACTGGCTCAACCATCTTTCTTTGAACAGTCCCTGTTTGTGGATTAGAATGGGACTGAATTCACTAAAGGAGAAGACAATGAAGGGCTTTACGTGGAATGTTAAGTCAATAACAAAAATAAATGCGATAATCCTATATCAATAGAGGATTAGAATATGGCAAGAATTAAATGAATGTATGGGGAAAAAAAGCAGGTATATCACTGAGGACACCATTATGTACGACTACCTATGAATCTGGGTAAAATATTGAATTCACCGTATGACAAAGGAATAGCTATGTTGTTGATTGTTATATGGAAGGATCTCATGTCTTTTGAGCAACTAAGAAATAAGTATTAAGTGGCTAATGGCACATTCTTCTGCTTTCTCCAGTTAAGTTGTTTTTGAGAAAGATGAGGACCCGAAATCTGTGAGATGGAACAATTTGGCTGAGGAACACACCTTTATATCTAAAATGTAAATAAAAGTACAAAACCAGGGTGTTTTTTTTTAAAAGAGAGAGAGAGGAAAGTTGGATCTAGGAGTTGCAATAATGGAAAGTTGCTGATCTGATTGGTGTTTGGACAGCATGACGTCAATTATAAATGCAAGATACGGATTAGTGCAAAACAATTTCCTTCACCAATTATACCTCACGCCACAAGGATAACGGGGTGGCCTTCACCGACGACCTGGAGCTTCATCTTTTGGGCAATTTTATTGAAATAAGTAATAAACTAACTACATTCCAAATTTCATTTGTTAAAATAGCTTTAGCTGTGGCTAAGAAATGTGTTACAATGACTTGGAAATCCGACTCCCCTCTACAGACAGCACGAAGGAAGACAGAGATGAACAGTTGTTTAGCTATGGGGAAAAAAAAAAATCACATAATCTAAAGAAAAGACATTTTTATAAACATTCGGCAACAAGTTTTGAATTATATTGGGGCCCAAATACAATATAAATAAATGTGCTACTATTATAAAAATGAGAGATGTCCCCAATGAGGATTTTCTTTTTTTTTAAAAACCCAACTGTAAGCCCTGGTGGAGTACGTATTTATACTGTGAAAGGAGTAGGAGGGAAGGGGTGGTGATGTTTTGTAAGTTTTATATATATTCTATATAGAAAATGAAAAGTTTTGATTGAATTTTTTTTTCAAAAAAATATGCATAAGAAAAAAGCTCCAGCCCAAACTGCTCAATCTTCACGACAACCACCTAATCCCAGGAGTCCATTAGGTGAACCTGCACTTTTCGGCCTTCAATGCAAGGACATCCTTCCTTATGCAGAGTACAAAGCCATGTGTATATTCCAGCTTTGTTTCACCAGTGCCCCAAAATTACAGTGGGTTAACTGTCCTCTGGGACCTCTCCAGAATCCAACGAGTTCTGGTAGTTTATCACCAATGCTGTGATTTTGTTTGCAGACACTTCCTTGAAGACTGTAGGATTCAGAGCATTGGTTGCAGCGGGCTTGACAGTTTAATTTGTTCCCCCAGGAGTTTTTCTAGTGATAGAGGGGTCTTTAAATTCCTTCCGCTCCCTTTCATCGATTACTTTCTCCTATTGGGATGATTTAATGTCTCTATGACTGTTCTCCCCACACTCCCCAAATATACCCACTTCTCCCACAGTCCCATCAACATCTCCGTGCCCCACCTACCCTCTGTGGGCAATTTACAGTAGACAATTTGCCAACCGACCCGCACGTCTTTGGGATAGAACAAAGAACACTGCAGCACGGTACAGGCCCTTCGGCCCATGACATTGTGCTGATCCATATATATTCCTTAAAAAATATTATACCCTTCCTACCCTCTTTCTTCCATCCATGCGCTTGTCTGAGAGCCTCTTAAGTGTCCCTAATGTTTCAGCCTCCACCTCTGGCAAGGCATTCCAGATATCCACAACTCTCTATGTAAAAAAACAATTTACCCTGACATCTCCCCTAAGCTTCCCTCCCTTCACTTTGAACAGATGTCCTCTAGTATTTGCTGACCCTGGCCTGGGAAACAGGCACTGGCTGTCAACCTTATCTATGACTCTCATAATCTTGTAGACCTCTATTAAGTCTCTTCTCATCCTTCTGCACTCCAAAAAGTCCCTGCTCTGGTAACCTTGCCTCACAGGGCATTTTCCAATCCAGGCAACATCCTGGTAAATCTCTGCTCCCTCTCTGCAACTTCCACATCCTTCCTGTACTGAGGCGATCAGAACTGAACACAGTACTCCAAGTATGGTCTCACCAGAGATTAGTAGAGTTGCAGGCGGAACCAAAGCAAAGCCCACACAGAGAGGGCCAGAGGTTAGGATCAAACCTGAGTCGCTGGTGTATTGAGACTATACTAACTTTGCTACTATAGGACATGCCACTGGGTAACTCAACCCAAGTAAAAGACTGAGACATCTGCTTTTATATCACACCTTATAAAAACTGAGATCACTGCAATCCACACTGCCACATAGCTCCTCAGTCTGTTTGGAGCAGATATATAAAAACCTACAGCATGGTAATAGGTCATTTCAGCCCAATTAATCTATATCCTTGGTATGTTTTGAACTGTGGAAGGAAACCGGAGCCCTTGGGTAAACTCACGCAGACACAGGGAGAACGTACAAACTCCTTACAGACAGCGTGGGATTCAAACCCAGGTCCCAATTGCTGGTGCTGTAAAGGCGTTGCGCTAACTGCTACTCGAACCATGCTGCCATGGAATTCTGATCCCTGGAATCACAAAACAACATGGTAATCCTTCATCGAGAACTGTGTGTCTGTCAAGTTTCACCAAATGTTATGACTTTTGAAAGTGCACAGAGATCTTTGCACATCGGTGAGACAAGATTCAGTCAGACTTCATTAAATAATTCTCTTTGAAGTACACTGCCATTGAATTTTCAGACTGAAACATCATTGTGTAAGTTCTTGTAAAGGGCTGTGGGAAGATCAAATACCGTCCTTGGGGATTTAGCAATCTAATTATTCCGAGGTTCGGCTTACATTTACAATACTCTTATCTCTGCATCTGATGGTAAAAGTCCTGACTGAGAGCCAAAGCTTGCGATCCAGGTCAATGCTCTGGTGCAGAGCTGTGTACATTGCACAGCAGTCACATCCCTGACAACACCAAAACCTCCCTGCCTGTCCCTGCCATTTAGGAGATATTAGGAGACGGGGTTTCATTTCTGCAGTAGTGTAGACAACAGCTGAAGACTCCAAGCAGCCAATTTGATCACCTTTAAGAAACGCGATGGCTCATTTGCACACAGCAAAATCCCACAAACAACAGTGACGTTGACCTGCTTTGGTGATGTTGAGTGAGTGATAAATGTTCACCAGACTGGAAAAAGGCTCACTGTGAAAGACTCCCATGGGATTCTGTACATTGGCCTGAAGGCAGAAACCCTCAATATTTATTAAGACAGGCTCTTGTATTGAGATGTGTAGAACGCTGGTAAATGGGATTAGTCTGGATGGACAACATGGACATGGTGGTCTTTCTCCATAGCTGCAAGAGGGCAGCTATGTTCCTCTTATTGACATGTAATAATGCATTAAAATGTAATATACTCGATACACAAATTCTGCCTGCCGTAGACACACCCGGCACCCCTTACAGAAAGTAATAAAAGAGAGTCCCTGTGTGTCCATGGATTCACCTCCACTGCAGCTGCAGAGACTCTGTTCTTTCCTTCAGTCACCTGAGCTCCTGATCCAAACCTCCGATCCAATCAGGAAGCCTTCAGCGCCCGAAGCCCTTCGGGTGCCCTCCAGGTTCCGATACCTGGTTCCTCCAAACCAGTCTCCAGCAGCCTGCACGAGTCTTTCAGCCGCTGAGCCCCTCGCTGGTCCGTCGCCATGGTCACTGTCCTTTAGGGTGGTCTCCTATGCTTCTCCTTCTCAACAGCAGGGGTGCTCTTATTGTTACTGGTGCCCCACTGCTCCCTGGAGTCTGCAACTCCTTGTGGTACACTGCCCAGCACAGGCGCTGCCACCTTGGTTGCAGGATTTTTAAAAGCCATCAGCTCCTTTAACAGGCCTTTAAAAGCCTGTATGGGGCTGTCAGCATTAGGAGCGGGTGATAGGACCCCCATGGAGCAGTGCTGAGCCCCTGCTTCCCACTCTCCCGGTCCATGCCAACAGCAGCGCTGCTGTTACAACTATACATTTATTTTTACACTAGGCAAGACATCTGATCTGAAAGACAACACCTCTGACAATTCAGCACCCTCTCAGTAGGGCACAGGAGAGTCGGCCTAGAATTATGCAGCTAAAGCGTCAGAAATTTTCCACTGTTTGTACAATGACGGCTCTCGTGAAAAGAGGGAGTTCTCATTTCAGTGTACCACTGCGGGTCATATTCAGATAAACGATCCCAATGAACTCTCCAATTTCAGCCAGACTCAATTTCACTTGGAGCTGATTTATGAAAAGCTTCTAGATTGTGGAATGTCATTCCCTGGTAACCTTCTTCGAGCTGCAATTAGTGTGAAGTATAACAGAACACTAAGTGAGAGTTTTTTTAAGCCAGGTTCAATTTCTAGACAATTGGATTCTGCTATCTGTAAGTTAATTGCATAGAAAAGTTAGCTGACACAACACTATAATCGATGAAGTATCTACTCTAATTATAAAACTATTTTAATAATCTAGTGTTCAGAATGGTATCTCCTTTAATCAGAATTACTTGCCCTGTTACTGAACTGCATTCCCTCTCTCCAGTGTCAGAAAAGCTACAATTGAGGAAACAAGTTTGGAATTCACATTACACTCACCACTGTCGGCTGCGATTGTATTTACCAAAGTGTTATTCATTAACCAAGGAACTGGTGAAAGACCTCAGCAGGTCAGACAGCATCTATGGTCAGAGGGTCTCGCAACCCAAAACGGTGACAGATCATTTCTACCCACGGACGCTATCTGCCTGCTGAGGTCCTCCAGCAGTCCTTTGCTTGCTCAAGGTTCCAGCATCCGCAGTCTCTCGGTTTGTGTTGTTTATTAAACCACCTTAAAGCACAGGTAAAGATGTGTCACAAAAGTGAACAAACATCAATCTCTGGTGGATGTCCCAGGCAATGGATGGAGAGTCTCCATGAAAACCTGCCTTTGAATTACTCAAAAACCTCAAAGGCACCATGGTGCCCACAGCGGTGGACCAGCAGCTGAAGGACCCACACAAGCCGTGAGCGACTTGCAGTCAGGGGACCTGCACGGGCTGCTGGAGACAGGCTCATGACAACCAGGGGTCGGGGCCAGGATTCGAGAGGAGGCTGTGGTCAAGAAGGGTTCCCAAAAGGGCCTCGGGTGCTGAGGGCTTCCTGATCGTGTCAGAAGTTTGGATCTGGATCTCGGGTGGTTGATGGATCGAACAGGAGTCTGTGAGGCTGTAGAGGATGCAAGAGCACTGGAGGTGAATCCACCGACACTCGGTGGCTCTGAAGGGATTCTCTTTTGCTTCTCTTTTTAAAAAAAGAGTAAAGGGTCACCGGGCGACACTAATGGGGACTCTTCAGCCCTTTTTCCACTGGCGCCATGTCCTGGGAATTTACTGGGACAGGAACACGTGGAAAAGGAACACCGTCCAAACACCGGCATCAAATGACATCATTTCATGCTGGAGATTAACCACCTCTACCCCTACTCGTATCCACCCCACCGGTGTTTGCTGACGCTGGCGGGCTGATAAAACCAATGGAAAAGGGGCAGCAGAAAGTCACCCGTTTCCAGTTGAAAGGAGAACACTCCGATCCCCGGAGATGAGCGTTCGGTGGAAAAGTAATTAGTGTCTCGGTTACGGGAGGCCCAGTGGAAACAGCACAAAGGGCTTCCTATCCCGGGACACTGCACAGGGGATACCAGTGGAAAAGGGGCTCTTGCCTGCCTGACGGCAGCCAGATGGCAATTTCATGTAATATTGCATGTTCTGTATTATTACATGACAATAAAGGAACCTTAAGATTCAATGATCTATATAAAGAATAAAATTATTAGAGGTCATTCAGCATGTCCTGACCAAGGGATCAATTTCATTTCCTTGCTCAGATTCTGTACTCCCATAGGTAACGGCTCCTCGAGGTTCAATATGGCCAATGGATGCACTCAATCCTGTGCCTTGCAGCTGGGTCCTTGAAGATGCAGAACAAGGTAACCCAACATAAATTCACCAAATCTTACCAACACTTCACTGATGTGCCCGACACGAAGACAAAAATGGTTAGCATTTTGCCAAAATGTCTTGAGGATGGGTATGCAAATCAGATTCATTTTTTATGCAATGTAATGATGATGTCTTCCTCTAGATGGTATTCACACACTCAAATTCCTGGGTGTCAACACCTCCAAGGATCTGTTCTGGAGCCTCCATGTGGACAAAATCATGAAGAAGGCTCGCCAGCAGCTGTACTTTGTGAGGAATAAGGAGGTTCAGTATGTCACTGAAAGCTCAAAGTTCTACAGGAAGAGCATTCTGGCTGGTTGCATCACTGTCTGGTACATAGACTAACTCTCAGGACAAGAAGAAACTCCGCCCGTGACATCACAGGCATCAGACTTCACTCCATTGAGAACATCTACATGAGGCGGTGTCTTAAAAAAAAGCAGTCTCGATCCTCAAAGATCCACCACCCACCAGGCCATGCCCTCTTCACTCTGCTACCATTGGGGAAAACGTTACAGGAGCCTAAAGATGGGCACCCAGTGGCACAAGGACGGCTTCTTCCCCGTTGCCGTCAGATTCCTGAATGATCAATGAACCAAAAACACTGCCTGACTCACTTTTCAGACACTGTCTTTATTTATTGTTGTAAAGTGGTTTATATGAATGTTTGCCCTGTAAAGATGCCACAAGGCGACAAATTTTGTGACTTGTTCATGACGACAGATTCAGATTCACTCCATTCACCCAACACAATTGCTCCAAGGAAATAGACAGGAAGTGGGATCAGTATAGAAAGAGAATTCCTGGGAAAAGCAGGAAAATGTGAGGCCAGTGAAGGAAGAGAAATGGTGGAGGGTGATAACGGGCTGGAGGTGGGACACACAAACAGGCTCTGCACAATCTACACGTGGATGGTTTCTACAGTTTATTTTTGGAATGCTTTGATTGTAACCTAGTTATTATCAACTTTAAGGTATTATTGATGACTATATCCTGCTTTGAATTTTCACCTCTAACTGGCTCTGCAGTGAAAACAATGCTATAGCACACCATACGGAGCAGGCAACACACACTCAGCAAGATGAGCCTATCCGCACACGAGCAGCAGTTTCCCAGCAACGGTTGTTACGGGCAACACTACCATCCCTAGATACAATTCAGGGGGTGAGATCAGCTGCTTCTGACTGCCTGAGGCCAGTGGCCAATCCCCAAGAGGACAACCAACCAGGGCAAAAGTGTTCCTCACCAAGCATCACCCTTCCACACACTGCAGACTGCAACGATTAATAAACTGAGCTGCTTAACACAATCAAACCTGGCAATCTTCAGAGAACAAGGTTCGGGGTGCTGTCTGGAAATGCAGAACCAGGAGAAGGAAGTGGCGGGCAGCAGCAGGTTTTATGTGAACTAGTTAAGCATTCCAGGCAGTGCGCTGAGCCAGTGAGAAGGCTTCTCAAGCCGTGCTCCGAGCTGAATGGGAACGGAGTCTTTATTAACTCAACAGCTTTCGGAAACCTGCCAGATTGCCCGCCTTGGACAATTCTGTGCTTGCAAGGTGATTCAAATTGTAAGGGATAGATTTTAATCCCTATACAGAAACTGGCAGTGCTGTGCCATGCCTCTGACAAGGGAACCCAGCCCAGCCCAGCAGCATATTGCCTCAATTCCCACAACGGCTCAATCAAATTCAGAATTGATAAATCAGGATACCATGCCCGAGACAGCAGATGGGCCAACAACGGCTTTGAGATATTCTAATTCCTTCCACCCAACTTGTAAATCGCATCCAACAGCTTCTGCAAAATGACTTTATCAGCAGATTGCTTCGCGATTTTAAAAATTTCAATTCAAATTACCCTACAGACACAGGAATAATTAAAAGGATCCTATTTCCTCAACATTAGCAATCTGCTGTTATTGGTGCTCACTTTTAAAACCTGTGCCAATTCTCTAAAAAAAACCCCAGCTCACTGTGGATTTTGTAAGGAAGGCTTGTGTTACACAGATAGTTCAAAGCACCCCACAGCCAGTGATGTGTTAGTAAAGCTCAGCCAGTGTGTTCATGCAGGAAACATGGCAGCAACTCTCTACACAAAGCCAGATGCTTAATCATGCAACTGTGCAAGTCCCCAGGCTCTCTGACTATAGCCAGTTTTATGACAGAACCAGGTAGAAGGAAAGACTCAAGTGAAAACACGATGCTGGAGAAACTCTGCAGGTCAAACAGTGTCCTTTATGTAGAAAGGATAAAGATCCAAAACCAACGTTTCGGGCTTGAGCCCTTCATCACGCAATCAAGCAGGTGCTCGAACAAAATGGTGGGGGGTGAGGGGCAGGGGAGGAGCACAGACCCACAGGCAGGAGACAATAAGGGAGGGAGGGGACAGCAGCAAACAGGGGGAGGGGGGAATGGCTCTGTGAATGGAGAAGGGGTGGAGAGCTGGATGAAAGATGACGAAAGGATGGGGAGAATGCGGTGGTCCAACAGAAACCAGAGAAGTCGATGTTAATGCCATCCGGTTGGACAGTGCCCAGACGGGAAATCAGGTGTTTCTCCTCCAATTTACGGGTGGGTTGACAGTACACGAGACCATGGACAGACATGTCCGTGCGGGAGTGTGGCGTGGAAATGTCTGGTTTAATGAGGATGTCCCTGTGACCTCTGTGGCAGTCCATAGCCCAGCAGGCTTAACTCCACTATACCAAGTGACAAGGAACAATGGAGCTGATGACTTGGATTGGTCTAACTCTATTCTATGTGATGGACTTGTTGGATACCGCGCAGAACGAACTTTTTTTTACTGTACCCCGGTACACATGGCCTCGGTGGTTACTGATCAGAGGGAGGTAGGAAGAGGAGGAATCAATCTATGCGAGAGCTGCGTGAGAAGCTTGGCGTAGCTCCGTGAGGGCACGATCATCACCGCC
Source organism: Narcine bancroftii (assembly GCF_036971445.1). Lineage (NCBI taxonomy): Eukaryota > Metazoa > Chordata > Chondrichthyes > Torpediniformes > Narcinidae > Narcine > Narcine bancroftii. Next base: position 1,910,393 of record NC_091481.1, on the reverse strand, counting down.
TTGGACCTCTGGTCCAAGAATAACAAATCAAATAAATCTGGAACTACGCAGCCAACCACTGAATTGTTGCTTAAAAAAAATACACCTGGTTCATTGACATCTTTCAGAGAAGTAAATCTGCCATCCTGACTTGCTCTGGACTGTAGGTGACTCAACCCCAGCACTGTGGTGGAAGCTGATCTGCTTCCTCATTTGAAGGCAATTAGGGATGCAAAATAAATCTGGCACTCAAACAACATCTGCATCTGGTTGCAAGAGTAAATAAAAGATCTGTTGCAGTGTCCTTAACATCAAGATTGTTATGTGTTTTATATCTGTTTTGCATGACCTGTTAGAACACTACAGCACAGAAAACAGGCTATTTGGCTCTCCTAGTCTGTGCTGGAACATTATTCTGCGAGTCCCACTGACCTGCCCCCATTCTATAACCCCCAGACCTCTCCCATCCAGGTATCTATCCAATTTATTCTTAAAACTTAACAGTGAGCCTGCATTTACCACATCAGATGGCAGCTCGTTCCACACTCCCACCACTGAGTGAAGGTCCCCCCAAACCTTTCACCCTAAAGCCACGTTCTCTTGTATTTATCTCTCCTAATCCAAGTAGAAAGAGGCTACTCGCATTGACTCTGTATATACCCCTCATAATTTTGAAAACCTTTATCAAATCTTCCCTCATTCTTCTATGGTCCAAGGAATAAAGGTAAAAGGGTAAAGGATCCATTAAAGTCCTAACTTGTTTAATCTTTCCCTGTAACTCAACTCCTGTGGTCCCAGCAACATCCTAGTCAATCTTCTCTTTCAATCTTACGGAGATCCTTCCTGTAGTTAAATGACCAGAACTGCACAGAATATTCCAAATTTGACCTCACAAACCTCAACATAACATCCCAACTCCAGTACTCAATACTTTGATTTATGAAGGACAAGATGATAAAAGTTTTCTTTACAACACTATCTACCTATGATGCCACTTTCAGGGGATTATACTCAAGGATAGGCTGACTTGCCTGGATAGCACACAAAACAAAGTTCTTCATTCCATCTTGGTACACATGGCAATTAGCAATTCAACTCAATTTAATTAATACCTTATTAAATCAATGATATTACACACTACATTTTATAACAAATATTTCAAAAGATCTTTAGATGGTACAGTAATTGTCAGACATTGATGGCTCACACAAGATCTAGCAGGAGGTCTTTTAACTAAATAATTGGTTTACAGAAAAGTATAACTGCAGATATGAGCAATGCAGTGTCTCACAGGAAGGAAGGGGAAGACGGTTTTACAGCCCTCTCAGAAACTGGAAAAGGATGTTTGTGGCAAAGGGGGTGGAGGCAAAGAAATGGGCTAAAGGAGGGGAGGGAGACAGGGATGAGAAAGAGTGTGAGACAGAGGTAAAAGGAGAACCGGGGGTGGGGGGAGGGGAAAAGGATGCCACATACAGAGCACATTAAGATACCTGCAGAGCTACGGGGGATAGAACATGGAAGATAAATGGGCTATTGAGAACCAGGTATTGGGACCGGAATTAGTGAGGGTTCTGCTATCGAGCAGGGCTCTCAAATGGCCACGGGCGCTAACAGCTTCCCAATCTCTTTCCGGGGTAGCTTGGATGCCGGGAGCCTGGGTTCATGGGATCGGAAGGAGGCTGTGCGGCTAAGGGAGTTAAGAGGGGAGCAGGAAGCAGCATGGCCACTCAATGTCTCTGAAGCTGGGAAAAGGGGTGGATTAACCCACTTTAATCATGTTGGTCATCGCACGAATATGCTTGTCGGAGGCGAGAAAGCTGTTATCCTTCCTCGTAAGTACCAATAATTTTGTGATCTCGATCAATCCTCTCTTCCCACGCATAGACAGATTCTCCCTGAATTGTTAATGTTGCCTTTTGTATTTTTTTTAATTAATCAGAAGGGAATTTTATGAACATTTTTGGGTTTTGCTGCAAAAAAAAAAATCTGTCAGCAAATATCCTTCTAACTTCCTATAGCACCAGCAAGTACCTCCTCTTCAGACTGTTTCTTGCCAGCCGTTATCAGCAATAACCATGAGCAGACAAGCTCTGAAATAATCTCCTCAGTAATATCACAGAAGAGGTTTATCCCACAAGAACTCAGTAATCTGTGAGCTGTTGGAAACTGGCAGCTGAAGGACACACCAGGCTGCAGGCTGGCTCGTGGCGACCAGGATTCGGGAAGGTGCCGAGAGCAAGGAGGGCTCCCAAAGGGCTCTCAGGAGCTGAAAGCTTCCTATTTGCATCAGAGGTTTGGATCTGGGAGATTGGGTTCACCAATGGATCGGACAGGATGCTGCACAGCTGTCGAGGTGAATTCACAGACACCTCTGAGGATGGTCTAAGAAGGGACTCTCTTTTGCTTCTCTTTCCCTTATTGTTAGAGGAGTGCTTGCAATGTCTTTTTGTGTGCCTTTATGGCAGACAAAAACTGACAAATGTGTACGACATTTTGTCTTCTTGCATAAAAATAAAAGAATCTTATCCCTGAACCTCCTAAAAAAAATCAGCTTGGTTTCAAACCTGAATGGAAAATGGTTGACATTAATCAGATCCAACTTACTTTTTTTGCCAAATAAAGTTGTCCATGTGTGAACCAATCATAAATAACCAAACATGCCAACGAACAGTGCACTGTCCAACCAGGAGTTACAGTACATGATATCTGATAGTTATTCCAACACAGAATAAAGATCATAAGGCAGTGATCCCACAAATCCCATTCAAACTTCTAATATCTAACACCTGCAGTTTTTGACTTCTTCTAATATAATCTAGGATGCAGAGTTGGGTGGAGAAGTGGCAGATGGAATTCAAACCATACAAGTGTGAAGCGATGTGGTTTGGAATATTGAACTTGCAGGTGGATACATGGTCAATGGCAGGATTCTCAACAGTGTGGAGGAACTGAAAGATCTTGGGGCTCCAGATCCATAGATCCCTCAAGGTTGACGTGCAAGTTGATGGGGTAGTTAAGAAGGCGTACGGTGTACTGGCCTTCATTAGTTCTAGAGTTGAGAGGTAATACTGCAGCTCTATAAAACTCTGGTGAGACCATCCTTGGAGAACTGCATTCAGTTCTGGTCACCTCATTAAAGAAAGGATATGGAAGTTTTAGAGAGGGTGTACAGGAGATTCACCAGGATGTTGTCTGGATTGAAGAACATGGTTGAAGTAAGATTGGCATTTTTATATCTTTTTCAATGATTCAATTTTTGTTCCCAAATCTTTTTTTTTTTTTTTTAAACTTACTTAACTCGACTATATCATCTTACATAAGGAAGGGTAAGCATCCTCGCCTCAATAAAGTTCTTCTACAGAGATCTAAGAGAAAAATACTCGACTAGCGCTAGATACTGGACTCAGCATCAGGAGGTAATGGCATTCATGAATATCCATCCTTCAATGCTCTTGGAAGTCTGAATAATCTGAGGCAGCATCTGTGCCGCCATCTATTGTCAACGCTGAAACCTGTTCAGCTTTACTGGAAGACAAAGAACTTACTTTCAAGGGAAAATAAAGTTCTCAATTAAAAATATCAAAAATGGATTAGAATTACAATATGCTTGTAAACCCAAACAAAAGTGGGAACAAGATCTAAACATAAAGATAAAGAATGAAACATGGGAAAAGCTATGCTCTGGAACTATGAGAAATACAATAAACACGAGGTTACACATGATACAATATAATTGGTTACACAGATTATACATCACGCCCCAAAAGTTAAATAAATGGGACCCAACATTATCAGATAGATGTTTTTGCTGTAAGAAGGAAACGGGAACAACAGTACATGCAATTTGGGGATGTGAAAAAGTGGAAAAAGTTTTGGGAAGATCTAAACCCGGTATTAAATAAAATCACAAAAAGCAACATCCCAAAAAATCCAGAGATCTTTCTTCTAAGTGATACAAGTCAAGAATTAGGCCTCAAACTGGATAAAGCGCAAAAAAGATTTATTATGATAGCCTTAGCTGGAGCAAAAAAATGTATTATGTCAACCTGGAAATCAGAAGAGAGCCTGAGAATACAGCAATGGTACATGGAAATGAATAAATGTATTCCATTGGAAAAAAATAACATAATTTAAGAAATAACATCACAGTATTCGAACAAATTTGGGAACTGTACATGGAACACAAAAGAGAGGGCCTTCTGCGGACCTCCACCCCCTAAAATGACAGAATGAGAAGACGACGAAATGAACTGACTCAGTGTGTAAAAGTAGATGACACAATTTTCTTGTTTATTTTCACTGTGTGAGGGCATTGTTTAATGGGTTTATTGTATTGTATATGTTGAACGTTTAGTGGGTGGGGAGTGAGGTGGAAAGGAGGGAGGGAAGGGAGGGGGGGAAAGGGGAGAAAATTCCACTGTGGATATTCAAGAGGGAAATGTTTATGTGTATTTTGGTCAATATGGTTCATAGTGAGAAAAATAAAAAAAAATTTAAAAAAAGAATTACAATATGCTTCGGATGGTTTGGATGCAACGCTGTTATGGAGTGCAACCAGGCATTGCGTGATTTAATGCCTCACACATTCACTGGCTCCCATCATTCGAGCTTCATTAATATTCTGAGAGTTATCAACCAATCTTCACTGACCAACCTTCCTCTGGTAAAGTCTGCATTTCTTCAGGCAGAATTGCCAATGGCAGCAGTGATGCCAAAGGCCCATTTCCACAGTGACAGGAGGGAAGGAAAAAAAATAAATCTCTTACTTTCCAATAAACAACAAAGGATGTCAGCAGGCCAGACGATATTTTAAATCCTACCGCACCAAGACAATCTGAAAAATTAGGTTTAGAATCAGGAGTCCTAGTGGGACAAATAAAGAGGGCAAGATGACAGGTATGAGCAGTCTCTCCCATGCGTTAAGACCACAAGATATAGGGGCAGACATAGGGCATTGTATATATTTGTGTGGCTACAGCAAGAATTTCATTGTACTTAAGTGTATGGCAATAAACTCTTGTCATGAGCAGTGGTGAGAGGAATAGCATAGTTACATTTAAATGGAGGCTGTGGGTAGTTATGAGAGTGAGGGGAACCAGAAGTCATAGTGATACAACTAGCTGAGGAATGACAGGAGGCAGCTTGAGTGGCGCAAAAAGACAGCATGGATTGTGGGGCTGAATGGCCTGTTTCTGTACCGAATAAAATGTGCTATCCTGGCCAGTGGCACATTTCATTTAACTGCTGAATCCCAATAGCGACAGGGCGCTTGGTCTTAGATTGGTCTACTGTTCTGAAGCATTACAATCAGCAAAAATGCATCTATTAATTCAATAACTTGCTCAGAACAAGGGTCTGCACTTATTTGCAAATCCACACAGCAGAACGCAGACACCGTCTGGTATACCAGCATAGCAAACTTAAAATCAGCTGGAAAACTGCTGCCTGGAGGTAGAGTGGAATTACATTTACCTAATCCAGTCACGTGGCCATAAAGTGGGAAGGTTTTACTGCAGCCATAGCCAAATCCAGAAAATGAACGGATAAATGTTCACAATCCTGCTGCACTATTTCTCCTAAAAGTAGGAAGCGACATGGTGCTCCCTGTCAAAACCATTCCAGAACTTTTAAAGTGACAAGCTGGCAAAACAATTTGTTGCCATCCATTAATAAATCAGAAAGATTTAATCTCCCAGGAGGATCCACACAATAAATCTTAAACTCGCTGTTAAACAAGGGCACATTACATGTTGCTGGCCGATTCTTCCCTCGCGTACCTCTCTTAGATGGAAATAATGAGGGGGTGCGAGGGGTGGAGGCAGTGCTGAGTGGGGAGGTTGGCAGCAGCAGTGAGCAGGGGGGTGCTGAGTGGGGGGTGGAGGAGGGGCCTTTGTTCTAACTATACATTACTGTTGAAACACTGAATAAAAATTTTATACCCAATTAATCTACACCCCAGCACATTTTGAACCACGGGAGGAAACTGGAGCCCCCGGGGAAAACTCATGCAGACACAGGGAGAATGCACAAACTCCTGTCAGACAAAGCAAGATTCGAACCCCTGAGCCAATCGCTGGTGCTGTAAAGGCATTGCGCTAACCTCTATGCCAAATGTGCCGCCCTATACACAGAGAGTGGTGGGAGTGTGGAACGAGCTGCCAGCTGAAGTGGTTAATGCTCAAGTTTAACATTTAAAAATAATTTGGACAGGTACATGGATAGGAGGGGTATGGAGGGATAAGGACTGGGTGCAGATCAGTGGGACTAGGCTGAAAAATGGTTTGGCACAGACTAGAAGGGCCGAAGGGGCCTGTTTCTGGGCTGTAATGTTCTATGTTCTAATAGAAACTCAAATTCTGCTGGTTTGTGTGCTGTCACTAGATGGAGTGGTTCACCACTAATTGAGCACCTGAGCCTGCAGCTTGGCACAGAATCTACCCGAGTGTGACAGGGGGTGCATGGACAGGACATGGGCTGGGAGTTGTGCACTTTTGAGTGTTTTGGACAGCAGTGCAGCAGCCACATTAGCACCATGTTTGACAGTGAGTGACAGCAGTCTGGATAATGCACGTGGGAGACGGTGTCCATCAGTAGGTTACCAGGAGCGAAGCCTGGGGCTCAGAGTTGGATCATTCCTCACCGTCATATTTACCATTCTTGCATTTCTTTACGACAAAGAAAGACTTATTCAGCCCTTCGACTGTGCTAGCTCGTGGAGCCGTCCAAGTCCACATTCAAGTTGTGCAACACTCAAGACCTTCGGCCTATCTTGTCCTTCCAAACCAAGCTGGCCTTCTGGGATACTCCCATTTGCCTGCATTTCGTCGACATCTAAACCCTTTCTGTTCTGAACTGTCCAAATGCCTCGAATGTCAGAATTGTCCCCATTTCTAGATTCCTCTGGGAGCTCATTCCGGACATAGATTGTCCTCGGAGTGAAAAAGTTGTCCCCCAGGTTCCCTCTTAAATTTCTCCCCTCTCACCTTAAATCTATGCCCTCTAGTTCTAAACTCTGTTCTGGGGAGCAGACCATGAGCATTCATTTTATCCACCTGTAAGGTCACTCCTCAGCCTCCTGCCATTCCCTCCCTAAATGCACTTAACCCACGAGCTCCCTAGGGGCAGTTCATAGCAGCCAGTTACCATAAACATGCACATCTTTAGGAAGCGAGATGAAACTGGGGCTCCTGGGGAAACCCACTGTCACTGGAGGCGTGAGGCAGATCTCCCCTCCAATAAATCAACATGCAGCTTGGGTTTGATCCTGACCTTGAGAGCTGGCTGTGGAGTTCGTACATTCTCTCTTACAATACACAAACTTGGTCAACTTTCATCTGCCGTAAAGACACACGTCCATCCTCCACAACGATAAGGGAAAGAAAAGCAAGAGAGAGAGTCCATTCAGAGACACCAAGTGTCCGTGGATTCACCTCCTACGATCCTGGAGCCTCACAACCTCCTGTCCAATCCATTCCCAAATCTGAACCTCCAATATGATCAGGGAGCTTTCAGTACCTGAGGTTCCTACGCTCGCTTTCAGTGAGGGTGCCCAGAAAACCAACAGAACTCAGCTGCTCCTCTGACAAGGACCATCCTCCATGTCCCCCATGTGGGGTGACAGTGCAACAGTCCCTCAGCCCTGTCCCACGTGCCACTCCACAGCCCATCCCCTGACTGGGAAACTAGCACCAGTACAAGCTGGTAACGTGCCTCCGACACCTCTGTCCCAAACACAGGGCACAACACCCAGCCCGCATCCTGCCGTCACACCTTATGTTCTACTCAGGCAGCTGTAACATCCCAGAGTTCAAGGATTGAGGTTACCGTGGTGAATTGCTCCATCTAGTGACCAGACACAGTCCGGGTGAAGCACGGAGAAGCTGGAGGAAGTCAGCAGGACTCGCAGCAGCCACAGGAGGGAGGTGAAGGAATATAACCAAGTTTCAGGCCTGAGCCCTTCTTCAAGGTACCCACACACAAACCCACGGAACTCATCTGTTACTGGGAGACCTCTTCCCTCTCTGGGCTCCCTCTGCATCATATAACATCTGTAACCCATTCTTAAAGTGGATCGACAGGGATGTTGCCGGGGCGGGAATATTGTAGGCACGAGGTTCGATAGGAGGCAGTGGGGTTGCCTGCTTCAGAATAGCTGGAATTGAATTGTTTTATGGTTGACTCCCTTCACCCTGGTCACACTCTCTTCAGCCCCCTCCCAACAAGAAAACTCACGAGTGTGAGGTTGTACACCACCAGATTCCATGGTCGGCTTACACAAGTGAAATAATGCTGCCTTTGGTCTGTTCCAATAATCCTCTCTCAGCAACTGGGTTCTCATTGCTGGACCATATATGGATTGACTAGCAGGACTGCTCTCAAAACAAACGTTCCCATGGTACATCAGTGCACGTGGCAATAAACTCGAACTCAATTTCACAACTAACTACCACTCTACCCTCAAGTTAACAGATTGTTTCTGACTTCTCACTCCTTTACTGCATCCATCTCAGGAGACACACTGTCCATTAATATCAGCTACGTCCAGGGATTACCACACCTACTGAGACCAGGGGTTCAAAATCTTTTTTTCCCCCACTGACATACCACTTTAAGTAATCCCTTACTAACCACAGAGCACCTGCACTGTCCTATGCCATAGGTGCTCTGTAATTATTAAAGGATTACTTAAGGTGGTATGTCAGTGGGGGAAAAAAGGCTGAGAACCACTGACCTAGTCTATACCTCCTACCCAGTGTCCTTCAAGGATGTCAACCCTGTCTCAAGCCATTTCTGTCACTACCACATCTGTTGTCTAGAAGAGTCATTCCATTCCAGTACAACTGAAAACATATTCCCCAGAGAGTGGTGGAGTTGGGAGCACTGCCCGAAAGGATGGTGGAGACAGCGACCCTCAGCCCTTTTTAACTGTCTAGAGATGTCTACTTAAAGAACTCTGATCTGCAGGGCTACAGGCCCAGTGCTGAGACATGGGATTAGGCTGGGAGCTCTGTAATGAGAGTTTATCGTCAGTTACATGAGTACAATGAACAGATGCAACCAAATTCATACTTGCTGTAGCCACAGTTGATATGATACACCAACTACAACTGTTCAAATTAAGTTACCATAATATGACACGACAGATAAAGTCATAAATATGAAAGGATATTCACAATTGCAATTAATACAAGAAAATGAAGTGGTGCTCAGTAGTGTACACAGATCTTTTAGAGGTCCACAGTAGTTCTGGGTTAGAGTTATTGTAGTGACATTTTTTAAAATTTTAGACACACAGCACAGTAACAGACCCTTTCGGCCCATGAGCCTGTGCTACCCAATTGACCTACAACCCCCAGTACATTTTGAACAGTGGGAGGAAACTCGAGCCCCCGGGAAAAACCCACGCAGACACAGGGAGAGCTTACAAACTCCTTACAGAGTGCAGGATTCAAACCCCAGTCCAGTTGCAGCCGCTGTAACAGGATTACGCTAACAAGGAGATTCAAGAGCCTGTTGGATAAAAACAGTTCCAGCACCTCGAGGTTCAAGATTTCAAGTTTCTGTACCTCCTCCTCGAAGCTAGCAGCGAGGAGAGATTGTGACCAGAGCAGTGTGCCTGACTGCATCCATGTGCAGTATGTTAGATGCAAAGCATCGGACCGGCCATCAATTCACAGGACCATCAAAACGGCCAAAAAGATCATTGGGGCCTTCCTTCTAATGAGGACATTTCCCACGAGTGCTGGTCAACTAGGGCTCAAAGAATTACTGAGAACTCTTTCCATTCAGCAGACAGCATCTTTGACCCACTACCATCAGGAAGGAAGTGCAGGGACATCAATATTAGGACTGCCCGGCTGGGAAATAGTTTCTTCCCACAGTCTGCAATATTGATGAACGGTATCCTGTAAGCATGTACATCATCTATATAGATTTATTTTAAATATCTTTACATCTCTATGTGAGTATTATGTGTGTGCTCGCACCGCGATCTGGAGAAATGCTGTATCGTCTGGTTGTAGATGTACAGATGGTAATAAACTTGATGGGATTCCTGTAAAATGACCAGCAGTCACAATGGGCTGGAAGGTTTATTTTTCTACCATAAATGTCCTCTAATCTTTGCCAAAAAAGGTTTTTATTCTCATGTGCCAAGGAGTCTATATTTACCTAATTATACTAGGATTATTCTTCACCTCAGATCCCATCTAATTACTCTCAGTGCACACATCTGATTCACCACATACAATACCACTTACTCCCATGTTTTTATTTCCCAACATAATTCCCCAGGGTATAGATTCATGGTTCATCTTCCCTGAGGTCTGATGTGACTGACAGGATGAGAACATTACCCACAGAAAAAGATAAGGCAGAGAGTCACTCATATCTGGATGATCACACTGGACGCTTATTAAACTGCAAGGAGAATGGAGACGCAGCAAACAAAGTGTTGCCTCAGCTATCAAAATGCAACCTTTAATTAAGCTTGCAATGCCAGGGGGACAATTAACTGACAGGGAAGATCACTTTAAACAGGAGCACAGTAAGAACTAAAAGTCTACAGCCTGCTCTCCCTACATCACATTCATTCTCTGAGACCCCTCCACATAGACCCAGAACCTCAAAAACTGCAGATGCTTGGGTCGTGAGTGAACAAAGAGAAACCAGAGGAGGTCAGTGGTCAGGTAGCATCCATGGAGAAGGACTGAGAGCGAACATTTCAGGTCGGGACCCTTATTAATTTAACAGAGATAGTGGACAGCAAGAGGCCCTTCCAGCCACAAACCTCTGCCACCCAATTACACCCATTTGAAAATGAGAAATCCTCACTTTCTGCAGCCGAATTGATGTTTGTAAAGAAAACTACAACAGGAAACTAATTAAACTAAATTAAAAGAGACAATAAACACACAAGATAGATAGAAAATAAATAATCCCAGGAATCCTCATGAAAAGAGAAGAGATGGAATAATGCAGACAGTCCATTTGTGAAGTCAGAATGATCCCTGATCAGGATACCATGGGAGGTTCAAGAGGATGAGCGCAGTTGGAACCTAGAGGTGCTGGTCTTTGAACTTTTGGACCTCTTACCCGAAGGGAGCAGTGAGAAGAGTTGGTGGCCAAGGTCCTTTATGATGTTGGCTTCCTTCTTGAGCCAGTGCCTCACACAGACGTCTGCAATGGATGGGAATTTGGATCCTGTGGTGGATCTGGCTGACTGACCCACTGAGTTCCTCCTACAGTTTGTTTATTGCCCTGGATTGCAGCATCTACAATCTCCTGTGTCTCCAGAGTTTAAACACTGCCTCTTTGCTGACCAGATGCATTAATCTGATGTGATGTATCTATCCTCTGACAATTAGTCAGGAGCTCGCATTGTAGACACCATGTGAGATACTGCCTAAAACCCCATCACCCTGGTCACCACCTCTTCTCACTGCTCCCTTCAGGGAGAAGGTTCACAAGCCTGGATTAGGATCAAGAGCTATTCTGTTTTTCCCAACAGCCACCAAGCTCTTGAACCTTCCCTACCCATAAATTACTCAGTAATCACCAAAAGATCCGTCTGCACAACTGGAACTTTTTCTTGCACCAACTCAAACTGCAAATATTTATTTATCTCTTTTTTTTGTCTTGACATATTGTAGTTCACATTGTGGCTTTAGCAAGTAAGAATTTTGGTGCATCCGTATACTGTACAAGTGTTTAATATCAAACTCTCCTCATCACCATGTGCAGAGAGTTGTGAACACAGCTCAAACCATCACAAATCCCCCTCCCCTCCATCGACACTTCCCACTGTCTGGAGAAAAGCAGCAAACATTAAAAGGTTCATTCCCCCACCCTGGCCACAGTCTCTTCCCCTCCTCTCATCAGAAAGAAGATTCACAAGTGTGAGACCACACACCAGCAGATTCAAACACAGTTTCTTGCCTGCTGCTATCAGACTCCTGAACGTACCCCACACCAGTAAAATAATACTGGCTTTGCTCTGTGCTGACTGATCTCTCCGATGTAACTCTGCACCTTCCACGGTTTGTAAACTGCTGTAGTATGTGTGGGATCGTGAGATGGACTATTCATAACACAAACTTTCTCATTGTAGCTCAGTAAGTTTCGAATGGTGGGAGGAAACCAGAGCCCACACAAGCACGGGGAGAACATACAAACTGCTTACAGATAGTGTGGGATTCAAACCCCGGTCCAGTCGCTGGCTCTGTAAAGACATTGTGCTAACCGCTACGCCAACCGTGCGTCCAACTTGGAATTGAATTTAGGCAAGTTTGAGAGATAACTCCTCTAAAGACAACTTATTGCCACAGGTGGCTGAGGAGTGAGGTTGTTGGGTGTATTTAAGGCAGAGATTGACAGTTAGGGTTACAGGGAGAAAGTCGGGGAGCAGGGCCGAGTGTGTGAATTGATCAGCTCATGATTAGAATGGCGTGCCAGTCTCAATGGGCAGAATGGGCCTACCTCTGCTCCGAGATCTTGTGAATTCCAGCCAAATGTTGCATTTTTAATTGGTGTCCCAGTCAGATTAAGCATTTTTTTCCACCTCATTCAGAAAATCTGTGAACAAAAGCTATCCCAGATCCACATTTCTAGCACGCTCTCTTGGCTTCAGAATCTCAAAAGGCCATCACGTTCCAGTTGGTGGTGGTTTAGCAGTTCAATTTGCAAATATCCTCATTTCTGAAGGAAATTTCTGTTTTGAATATCCTTTGTAATAAGGAGGAATTAAATGCAAAGCCAATACAGGAAAGTAAATAACACGTTATGTTAGAAATTTAACGACTACATTGCAAGCTCAGTAACAGGATATGAATAATCTCATAGTCTATCGAGGAGAGTTGGTAACCAAGGATAAATCTTGGATTTCTCTGAAGTGAGCAGCAATGGCTGGCACCATATGGAGGCAAGATCCCCAACAAACTTTAACACGTGACACACGAGAATAAATGAGCCACCCACCCCTGCCCGATAAAACTTCAAGCCAGCTGTATACAGACAGTACGCATCTGGGATTAATCTCTGGGAGGTGCGAGTGATGCTCGGAATGCAAATGAGGACACAAACCCTCTAGAAAAGTTTGCTGATCTCCAGCTCTCTCACTGACAGGGCAGAATTGGGAAGTGAGGAGAGGGGAAAGTTGGCTGGAATTAGAGTCTCCCAGGCTAGAAAAGTTAAAAGTGGTTTCAACCCAAATGCTGACAAATTCAGGCAGGTTTGGTCATTGGGTCACATGGCACAAAAACAGGCCTTTCTCCCCACACATCCATGCTGACCTCTACTCATCTACACTATTCCCATCTGCCTGCGTTAGGTCATAAGAAACTGAGAGCAGGAGTCGGCTCATCAAGCCTGCTCTGCCATTCAAGAAGGTCACGGTTAATCTGGCCACGGAGTCAGCTCCACTTACCCGCTTGTTCCCTATACCCCTTAATTCTCCAATTCTTCACAAAATCCGTCTGTTTTAATACATTTAAAGAGGAAACCTTTAATACATCTTTCAATGCCATTTCTATTCAAGAGTCTAAATGTCATTTAAATGTTGTAATTATAAACAATTCCACCTCCTCTGGCAGCAAGTTCCCGATACCAACTGTTCCCTGGGTTAAAAAAAACTTACCCCTCTGTTCCCACGGCCAAAAAGAGGTTGGGAATTGTTGTCCAAGTGCAGATAGCCCTTCTGTGGTATGGGAGCAGTCCATGGTTAGTGTCACAAGGGGGAGTTCAAGAGCCTGATAGCAATTGAAAACTATTCTGGAAATAAAAACAAACCAAAATGCTGGAGGAACTCAGCCAATCTTTCAGCATCCACAGGAGAGAAAGATATATTGCTGACGTTTCAGGCCTGACCCTTCAAAGAATAAGAATGGACTGTTCTTGAACCTAGAGGAGCTGGTCTTTAGGTTTCTGTACCATCTGCTTGTATCTTGGTTCTGCTCTTTGTTTTAGCCGTGTGGGAGACTCAATCTCTCTTCACAGCACTCCAGAGAGCTTCAGGTTTACATACACACAGCGAAAGTAAGAGATGACCCCTGAAAGGCATCATCTTAGCCAGGTGAGACAACATGATTGGCACTCCTCAAGACTTTCTGACTATATGCACAATATCATCTCATGTTTCAGACCTCGTGGCTTGGATTAGTTTAATGAAAGCCTTAAAATGGCCAATTTTATTACTGAAACAACACAAACAGTTGAGAGGGTAAAGTCAAAGGTCAGGGATGCTGCAGGTTAGCTGGAAGAGAACAATAAAATAAAGCAGTGAACCAGAGCAGACTGGGCAAGATGATCATTGAAATTCTGCTCTAACGTTAGGTAAAATAATCCTCACATCACTGGCTTTATTTTTAATCTCTTTTGTGAGATTTGAAAAGAACAAGGCATGATAAAATAGATTAAAATTTCCTACGATGTTCAAATTCTCTCTGGGGATTACAAAATCTGAACTGCTTTACAATGTAGAAGTGACATTGGACACAAGTGACATCAAACTCTTTCCTCAATTTAAAAAAAATTAGTTTAATGCATCTCCCAACATCACTTTGCACAATCGCCTATGCTGAAGTTTCCCTCAAACCTTTCAGTCCGTGAGCAGGGTTGGAGGGTCACCAGAGCTGTGGTCACAAACCCAGAAGTTATTTCAGGAACATTTCTAGAGTTAGCATTAATGCTTTTGGCCAAGGGCACATGAGCCTTCACATCCACACAATGGAATAGAGGACATGGGGAGCTGAGGAGGCTTGGTCACTGAGCACATTCAGAGGCTGAGATTTTTAGATATGCAAGGATGTAGACAGAGAGCAGAAAATAGTTGCAGGAAAGGATCAGCAGTTTTCACCAAAGTGAATGATCTCACATTTTTCTTATATACGTCAGCATACAAGATACCCGGTGTAGAAGGCGGCCCTCAGAATTCCCACTTCAATGTCGATTTTGAGCTATACTTGGTGTTTAAGACTCCCCCAAGTCTGGCACTGACCGCAGAGAGCTTACTGTCCACGCCTGTTACACGCTTCTCTGGAATTGGCCAGTGTGCATGGTACGTTAGTCAGTTTTAGAATACATTTTTATTGTTTTACTATAACATTACCATTATTCCAGCTTCCCAAACGCCAGCCTCAGTCGAAAACTATTTCGTGGTAGGACCATAGAAATTATGCAAGTGTTTTATGTGGTTCTCCATGGGGGACATTCTAAACCCCAGAATATTAAGGCTCGGATTTTGTACAAAATTACCCCTGGTGAGGGAGTGTTTGCTTTGTTTAGATCTATAAATCACTGTTCGGATTCCAGTACAACTGAACTTTGCAGAATATGGATGATTTAATGCTACCAGTCTCTCACCCGCCACCCCATTCCATGGCATCAGTGCCGTTCCATCAGTCGACCTACTGCCTCAAAGCTCCAGCAATCTAGGTTTGAACCAGGGCTGTGTGGTATCTCCCTATGACTGTGTGGGTTTCCTCTCTGTGCTCGGCTTTCCTCCCACATCCCAACATCGTGCTGCTGGGTCAATTATCCACTAGTGTGCGGTAGAATCTGGGGATGGGGCCGGGGCTTAATAGGAATGTGGGAGAGAATAAAATGGGATTAGCCTTAATGAGTGGTTGTCGATCAGCATAATTTGATGGGTTGAAGGGCTTGCTTTAATGTTGCATGACATCACCTGCAAAACTGCGAATGGGAGGGAACAGTATTCACGTGGGACTCCATGTCACGTGGTCCTGCTTTTACACACCTAAGAAAATCAGGTAACAAATCAGTGCAGTCCAGGAGGTCCCTGCTGCAGCAGAAGCAGCTGGCAATTAAATAGGCCCCTGGTTATTGTCATACCCCTGAACGATCAATGCTGCCAAAATGCTTGCTTTGGCCCAAGTGAGGTCCCAGAGGCTTCCGGACAAAGTGACTGGTCCCATCCTACTAGTTGATGTGTGGACTTTGAATGGGATGGCACCTCGAGGCAGCGTATGAGAGCTGTTTGTGTACATTCTTAACCTTGAACTAAACAACACATCAACCCGCAGGAGCAGAGCATGAAACAAACTAGCGCAGCACCAGCAACGTTCATTCCTTCCTTTTGCACAGAAATGAAAGCCACCAGGAGTATCCGTCAGGTTGCATGGAAGAACCAAGTCATCCAACTTAACTGTGCTAACCTTAATCACACTGCAATCGGAAAGTACACCAAGAAATGTGACACGAGGAGGGCATCCCACAAGGAGACAGGTCACTAAAGAAACTCTGACCCTGTAAATAAGCAGTATGTCAGACTTGGTTGCATTTAAAATGCCTGTCCTTGGTAGGTCGATGAATAATGAATTCTTCTTTGGAAACAAAGGGGATAATTTAGAGGTCATCTCCATCAACAATGGGACAGTGTTTTCCGAACCGTTTTAATTCAGCTATGATATCATTGGGATCATATGCCCTGTTCCAAGCACTTCCATGCACAAGGAAAAAAAATTAAATCAGAAGAAAATGGAGAACTAAACAGTTATTAAAAACGTCCCATGGATGGGAAAAATAATGTGCTTTTTCAAGTTATAGTAAATACCAAGCATCTTGAGAGCAGTTATGAATGGATGAGTAAGAGAGCTGATGACATCCTCCTTGGGTAACCGCTCTGATCAGTAAAGGCCTCCTCACAACCCTCATAAGAATTTCATTGCCCTCCTCACTGGGTCGGGTTTCAGCAAAGGCAAACGGGTCTCCTACATCCGCGCCATGGTAAAAACATTACCGAGCTAAAACAAAATGAAAAGGCTCCATCTTTGACAAGGCATCCTAGTGCTATGCAGTGTGCATCAAATGAGGAAATCACTTACCGTGAGCAAGCTGAAAGAAGGTTCCGGCATCAGTTGCACAGCCATAGTCCTCTGAGTCAGCCGGACTCCCTCACACTAAGCACGTTGCCGGCCCGGTGAAGAACATCCATGTACCTACAAGCAGCAGAAAAAGGGACAAGCTGGAGAACAAGCCTTAAATACTGACCGCGAGCCAGGAATCAAAAAACAATATCACAGCTACAGAAAGGAGCAGCACAGGGAGGGGAGGAGTGACAGGGAAAGAACAGCATAATTAGATGTAAAAAAAGAACAGTGACTAGATCAGCAGCTCAATCTTGCAACTAGTTTCAGAGGAGATTCTGCAGACAGCAGCAGACTTCAAGCAAAGTCAAGCGATTGCAGCCACTCAGCAAAGAGCAGTTACTCAGCATCTGACAAGCAAGGCAGCACAGGCTTCAAGCAAACACCGCCACTCACTTAAAACCCTGGGCCGTTAACCCTCGGCTTTCTGGCGTAGGGCAGTTCGAATCACTGCACCTCGGACAGGATCGTGAATGGCTCGTTGAAGCCCACACTGTGCATGTCGCTCTGGTTAGTCTCCTCCACACTACTTGCAATGCACAGACACCACAAGTACTCAGAAACATACAAAATTAAAAGCACAGAAGCCTCTGCATCTAATTTACAGATGAATTGAGATAATCCATCACCCTCCTTAGCAAATTCCTTGCCCCCTTCCTCCCAGAACCAACTACAATCAGAAATCCCCCCCCCCCCCCCAGGGGACGCTATACACTTGCAGGAACTCCAGCAGCCTTGGCTGAATTCGAAGTACCAGGAACACAGTTACAGCCAAGAGTCCCTCCAATCCCCCTGTGACCAATCCCACAAAAGTCTCCACAGCACAGGCGGGCTAATTAAAAGGGTGGATTGTGCATTGGGACTTCATGAGAAGACTGAAAGACAAAGAGGGTGCCTGAATCGCAGACATGATTTTGATCCGTAAGCAAAATTACATTGGCTGGTCTAGACAGATTATGTAAATGTTTACATTAGCCATCCAAAGGGCTACTACTAAGAGTGTTAAATATTAGAACTCTAAAATATGCAGAGCCCTAATAAGGTAAATGGCAACATTAAATCCTGCTGGTACAACAGTATAGACTTTGTTTTCCTCCAGCATTATATCTAGATAGATTCCTTGTTCACAGCTAAATTAAGGTGGCCTGACACATAACCGTCTCCATTTGCATAGCGCCTGTCAAAGTGTCTGAGCCTTACAATGTGCTTGAGCTAATGAGGAACAGCTATACTAATCAGCTTCAGGGCACTCACATGAGGAAAGCTCATGGTCAGAGCCCGTGTAAATCCCACCTGCTGTGCACCTCTAAGCCAGGACTACCCTCAGCCATGACCTCAGAGCAGTGGAGAGATTCCACCCACGCCATTTTGATGAGTGAAATAATATCAGCGTCCAGTCCTAATCCAATCTCCCCAGCCCAGGGCACCCCATTACAGAGCCCTCCAATGCACGGGCCAGTCTTTGCCTGCCAACATTAAACTCTGAAAGAGGCACGCTTCTCAGAGCTTTGTCTTTGCAGATGGACAGAGGACAGAATGAAGAATGGTCTCAAAGTCTCCTTAACATTCCCAACTTGTGGAATCCCTGGCCTGTGACCAAAGATGCAGAGAAGCATTTCGAATCAGAATGTGCAGAGTCTCAAATCAAGTCAACTTTATTGTCATTTGGAGGAGTCACGTGATGGAGTAGTGGCTG
This sequence comes from Narcine bancroftii, assembly GCF_036971445.1. NCBI lineage: Eukaryota > Metazoa > Chordata > Chondrichthyes > Torpediniformes > Narcinidae > Narcine > Narcine bancroftii. The sequence goes on along the minus strand of NC_091481.1, from coordinate 1,891,838 downwards.
GTCAGGGAATTCCAGCCCTCTCCCGAAAAGTTAAAAAAAAAACACACAAAGCACAAAGGTACAAGATTAAAATTTATAATAAAGTAAAAATAAAGGTGAGAAGAAAATGGCAGCGAAGAGAGAAAAGTCGAAAACAACGGGAAGAAAAGAGGAAGAAAGAACGTCGGAAGAAGAAGGTGAAGGCCTTACCTGTCCGAAGAGGCCCGCCGCGGAGAGAGAGGCCCGCTCCCTCAGGTCAGTGGAAGTCCCGGGCTCGGGGCTACAAAAATGGCTCACAGAGCCGAGTAAAAGTGCACGATGCACATGAAAAAAAACCCACTGACGGGAGGGGGGAACAGCTGCAGAGTCGATCTCCACAGCTGAGAGAGACACCTGCAGCACAGCAACAGGTGCAGAACACAGACAATAACGAGAACAAGAAAGAAGAGGGTAACAAGGAAACAACAGATGGTCAACCCAGAGGAAGAAGAAGAAGAAGAACAGAAAGAAGTGGAAGAAGAAGAGAAAAGCAAGACAATGGATGGATCTTTTTTTAAAGAATATATGGAATCAGTGAAAGAATGGCAATTACAAGAATTTGATGAGATAAAAAGAAGAATTAAGAATGCAGAAGAAAAAATGAATAAAATAGAAATGGTCATATCAGAGATAGGAAAAAGAGTGGAAAATATGGAAGAATGAGAAATAATTGTAGAAATGGAAGTAGAGGAATTAAAAGAGAAATTAGAAGAATCTAATAAAAAAGTTAAAGAGGCACATGAGCTGTTAGCTCAGAAGATAGATATAATAGAAAACTATAATAGAAGAAATAATATAAAGATAGTGGGCCTTAAGGAAGATGAAGAAGGCAAGAATATGAGAGAATTTATCAAAGATTGGATCCCCAGGGTCCTAGGAAGACCAGAATTACAGGAAGAAATGGAAATAGAGAGGGCACATAGAATATTAGCCCCGAAACCACAACCGCAGCAAAAACCAAGATCTATTTTAGTAAAATTTTTAAGATATACAACAAGAGAAAATATATTGGAGAAAGCAATGAAGAAAATAAGAGAAGACAAAAAGCCACTGAAATATAAAGGTCAAAATTTTTTTTTCTATCCAGACATAAGTTTTGAACTCCTGAAGAAGAGGAAGGAGTTCAATACAGCAAAAACGATCTTATGGAAAAAAGGATATAAATTTATGTTAAAGTATCTAGCGGTACTTAAAATAGTTATTCCAGGGCAACAAAACAGACTATTCTCGGATCCAGAGGAAGCAAGGAAATTTCCAGAACAACTACAAAACAAGCAGAGAGATGAAGACATGTCATGAGAGTAAAAATGACCATGAACTATATGTATGTGTGTATAGGGGTATATGTGTGTATATATAGTGTGTTGTATCCATATTTAGAGGAAAATATATAGAGTATAGATAAGAATTAATAAGGGAGGGAAAGGGAATAGAGGGAATAAGGAGGGAATTAAAAGAGTGACCTTTGTTACATATGAAAATTGAAATCTTTTCCGGGGGGGGGGGCTGGGTGGGGAGGAGTTACGGTCACTGCAAAATCAGCTGACATTTGCAAGTGAATTCGCAAATCCAAATGGAGAGGGGAGATGTGGTTGCCCGACAAGGGATAAAGGGCAACTCAAGAGGGGGAGGGGAAACTGAGGTTAAAGAAATTTTAAATAGGAGAATAAGGAAAATGTTTGATGTTTTAGAAATGTTATCTTATAAAGTGTTCAAAACAAGAAAGCAGAAATGGATAAGAAGGAAAGGTGATGATGGAGAAACGGAAAGGGAAGATATGGCTACGTTGAACTATATGACTTTAAATATTAACGGAATACATAACCAAATCAAAAGGAAGAAACTGCTAAATTTACTGAAAAAAGAAAAAATTGATATAGCATTTGTGCAAGAAACACATTTAACTGAATTGGAGCACAAGAAATTAAAGAGAGATTGGGTAGGACATGTAACAGCAGCGTCGTATAATTCAAAAGCAAGAGGAGTAGCTATATTAATTAGTAAAAATGTGCCAATTAAAATAGAAGAGGAAATAATAGATCCAGCAGGGAGATATGTAATGATAAAATGTCAGATATATTCAGAGTTTTGGAATCTACTCAATGTATATTCTCCTAACGAAGAAGATCAAAAGTTTATGCAAGATATTTTTTTGAAGATAGCAGATACGCAAGGGAACATATTAATAGGAGGGGATTTCAACCTGAATTTGGATTCAAATATGGACAAAACTGGGAAAAAAATTAACAGAAAGAACAAAGTAACCAAATTTATAATTAAATCGATGGAAGAAATGCAACTTTTGGATATATGGAGGAATCAACACCCAAAGGAAAAGGAATATTCATATTATTCGGGTAGACATAAAACATACTCAAGAATAGACCTATTTTTGTTATCAGCTCGTATGCAAGATAGAGTAAGAAAAACAGAATATAAAGCTAGAATATTATCGGACCATTCACCCTTGATATTGACAATAGAGTTAGAGGACATCCCTCCAAGAATGTATAGATGGAGATTAAACTCCATGCTACTTAAAAGGCAGGATTTTAGAGAATTCATTGAAAGACAAATTAAAATGTACTTTGAAATAAATACGGAATCAATGAAAGATAAGTTTATACTATGGGATGCAATGAAAGCGTTCATTAGAGGGCAAATAAAAAGAGCCAGCTCTTCAGCGCTTGACGTCCTGCTTTGCGGAAACTGCCAAAATGTTTGGCCTGGAAGTCAGCCTGAAGAAAACTGAGGTCCTCCATCAGCCAGCTCCCCACCATGACTACCAGCCCCCCCACATCTCCATCGGGCACACAAAACTCAAAACGGTCAACCAGTTTACCTATCTCGGCTGCACCATTTCATCAGATGCAAGGATCGACAATGAGATAGACAACAGACTCGCCAAGGCAAATAGCGCCTTTGGAAGACTACACAAAAGAGTCTGGAAAAACAACCAACTGAAAAACCTCACAAAGATAAGCGTATACAGAGCCGTTGTCATACCCACACTCCTGTTCGGCTCCGAATCATGGGTCCTCTACCGGCACCACCTACGGCTCCTAGAACGCTTCCACCAGCGTTGTCTCCGCTCCATCCTCAACATCCATTGGAGCGCTCACACCCCTAACGTCGAGGTACTCGAGATGGCAGAGGTCGACAGCATCGAGTCCACGTTGCTGAAGATCCAGCTGCGCTGGATGGGTCACGTCTCCAGAATGGAGGACCATCGCCTTCCCAAGATCGTATTATGTGGCGAGCTCTCCACTGGCCACCGTGACAGAGGTGCACCAAAGAAAAGGTACAAGGACTGCCTAAAGAAATCTCTTGGTGCCTGCCACATTGACCACCGCCAGTGGGCTGATAACGCCTCAAACCGTGCATCTTGGCGCCTCACAGTTTGGCGGGCAGCAGCCTCCTTTGAAGAAGACCGCAGAGCCCACCTCACTGACAAAAGGCAAAGGAGGAAAAACCCAACACCCAACCCCAACCAACCAATTTTCCCTTGCAACCGCTGCAATCGTGTCTGCCTGTCCCGCATCGGACTGGTCAGCCACAAACGAGCCTGCAGCTGACGTGGACTTTTTACCCCCTCCATAAATCTTCGTCCGCGAAGCCAAGCCAAAGAAGAAATAAGTTATGTAACCAAGATGAAGAAGGACTATAATCAGGAAACAGAGCAGTTGGAAAAGGAAATAGTAAATATAGAAAAAGAATTAGGAATGAAGGAAGATACAACTAAAAGAAGAGAATTGGCAGATAAAAAAATAAAATATGAAACACTACAAACATATAAGGTGGAGAAGAACATAATGAAGACAAACAGAAATATTATGAACTAGGGGAAAAAACGTACAAAATTCTAGCATGGCAGCTTAAGACAGAACAAGCTAAGAAAATGGTATTGGCATCAAGGAAAAAAGACAAACAAATCACATATAATCCAACGGAGATCAAGGAAAACTTTAGAGAATTCTATGAACAATTATACCAAACTGAAAACTAAGGGAAAGAAGCCAAAATAGATGAATTTTTAACTAAAATTGAACTACCAAAATTACAAATAGAGGAACAAAATAAATTAATAGAACCATTTGAAATAGTAGAAATACAAGAGATAATAAAAAAATTACCAAATAATAAAACACCAGGAGAGGATGGATTCCCAATAGAATTCTATAAAACATTTAAAGATTTATTAATTCCTCCCCTCCTGGAAGTAATCAATCAGATTGATAAAACACAAAGCTTACCAGATTCATGTAAAACAGCAATAATTACAGTAATACTAAAGCAAGGGAAAGATCCACTCGCACCAGCGTCAAATAGACTAATATCATTACTTAACACAGATTATAAGAAAATAGCTAAACTATTAGCAAACAGATTAGCAGAGTATGTACCTAAAATGGTAAATCTAGACCAAACTGGATTTATTAAAAAAAAGACGCACAACAGACAATATTTGTAAATTTATTAACTTAATTCATGCAGTAGAAGGGAGTAAAGCACCAGCAGTAGCAGTTGCTTTAGACGCAGAGAAGGCCTTTGACAGAGTAGAATGGAATTATTTATTCAAAGTATTGCAAAAATTCAGTTTACCAGAAAAGTATATTAATTGGATTAAAGCATTATATAAGGGGCCATTGGCGAAAGTGACAGTAAATGGATATATATCAAAGCAATTTAACTTAAGCAGGTCAACACGGCAGGGATGCCCACTATCACCCTTATTGTTCGCGTTAGCTATAGAACCACTAGCAGAATTGATAAGAACAGAAAATAATATAAAAGGGATAAAAATAAAAGACAAGGAATATAAAATCAGTTTATTTGCAGATGATGTTATAGTATACTTAACAGAACCAGAACTATCAATAAAAGAATTATATAAGAAATTGAAGGAATATGGAGAAGTGTCGGGTTACAAGATTAACGTAAATAAAAGTGAAGCAATGCCAATGAATAATGCGGATTTCTCAAAATTTAAGAAGGAATCACCATTCAAATGGCAAATGCAAGCAATAAGATACCTAGGAATACAAATAAATAAAAATCTCGGCCATCTATATAAACTCAATTATTACCCACTAATGAAAAAATTACAGGACGATTTAGAGCATTGGAAAGATTTACCATTAACACTAATAGGAAGGATAAACTGTATTAAAATGAACATTTTCCCAAGGATATTATACCTATTTCAGGCATTGCCAATACACTTGACAGAGAAATTCTTCAAGGAGTTAAAGAAAATAATAAGGAAATTTTTATGGAAAGGGGGGAAACTGAGGATAGCACTAGATAAATTAACAGAATGGTATAAACAAGGAGGCTTACAACTGCCAAACTTTAAAAATTATTATATAGCCGCACAATTAAGATACCTATCAGATTTTTACCAAACAAGGGAAAAGCCAGATTGGACTAGATTACAACTAGATAAAATAGGGGAAAAGATACCTGAACACATATTATATAAATGGGATGAAAAATTGTTACAACGTAGGAGTTCTCCAGTATTACATCATCTACTCAATATTTGGAAGAAGATTCATGTAGAAAGGAATAAAACAAATTACCAATTACCAAAACTAATATTGACGCAAAATCAGTTACTCCCTTTTACAATAGATAACCTTTCCTTTAGAGAATGGGAGAAAAAAGGGATCAAAAGAATAGAAAATTGTTTTTCAGGAAATAGATTATTATCCTTTGAACAAATGAAAGATAAATACAATATAACTCAAGATACAGTGTTGGCATATTACCAATTGAGATCCTACTTGAAGGACAAATTAGGAAGCAGTCTGAGGTTACCAGAGGGAAGTAACTTTGAATATTTGATTACAGATACAATGATAATCAAAAGATTTATAACAAATATGTATATTAAACTGCAAGAAAAGGAGAATGAGGAAACAAATGGTAAAACTAAACAAAAATGGGAACAAGATTTCAATATAAAGATAAAAAAGGAAACATGGGAGAAATTATGTTCTGGAACGATGAGAAATACAATAAATACAAGGTTACGTATGATACAATATAACTGGATACACAGGCTATACATTACACCTCAAAAGTTAAATAAATGGGACCCAACAGTATCTGACAGATGTTTTCGATGTAAAAAAGAAATGGGAACAACAATTCATGCAATCTGGACATGTGAGGAAGTAGAAAAATTTTGGGAAGATCTAAACCAAATATTAAATAAAATTATAGAAAACAATATACCAAAAAATCCAGAGATCTTCCTCCTAAGTAACATAAAAAACAAAGAACTTGGAATTGATTTGGATGGTGCACAAAAAAGATTTGTTAAGATAGCTCTAGCCGTAGCAAAAAAATGTATTATGTCAACCTGGAAATTGGAAGATAACTTGAAAATACAACAATGGTATATAGAAATGAATAAATGTATTCCATTAGAAAAAATAACATATAGTTTAAGAAATAATATTGAAATATTTGAACAAATATGGGAGCCTTACATGAAACACAATAGAGAAAACCTACCGGGGACATTCACTACCTAAATTAACGAAAGGAGAAGGGAATGAAAAGAATTGACTCAGTGGAATTTCTTGTTTATTTTTATTGAATGACAACATTGTTTGACTGGTTTAATGCATCTTAGATTTTGTACTTTAAATAGATGGGGGGGGGGAGGGAGGGAGGGAGAAAATGACACTGTATATATTTGAAAAGGAAAATGTATGTATCATGGTCAATGTGGTTTATGGTGTGAAAAATAAAAAATTTTAAAAAAACTTTATTGTCATTTGATTGGACAAGTACAACCTGACGAAACCGTGTTCTCCGGTCCTCGGTGCAAAACACTCAGACACACAACCAGACATCACACATGTACAGACAAACAATACATACACAGGACAAGAATTCATAGATACAATGATCCTGGGAGATCATGTTGATGGTGGTGGGGGAGGGGAAAAGGATGGGTATAGTGAGACTCCAGTGATCCTCTCTGCCACTCTTATGCACCTGTGGATTGACCTCTGATCCATTTCTCTGCAGCAAACATACCCACACTGTGATGCAGCCGGCCAGGATGCTCTCGATAGACCTCCTGACATAATGGTGACATAATGGTGGCTGGTTGCCTTCTCAGGAAGTAGTCACTTTTGCATCTTCCTGACCAGTGAGGAGATAGAGTGTTCACAATCAGTCAGTAGTTCAGTGAACTCTAAGGAACTTTATGCTCTCCACAACAGAGTCGTTGATGTGTAGTAGATGAGGGTCGTTCCTGGTCTTCCTGAAGTCCACGATCATCTCCTTTGACTTGTCCATGTTGAGACGCAGTGTTATTCTCACAGGATACCATGAGGTTTTCCACCTCTTCTCTGTAGTGTCTCCTCATTATGCAAGCCCAGCTTAAACAGATGCTGAGAGAATGCCCTCCTAAACTACCCAACTTCTCCCTCAACAGGCAGCTCCTGTATTGCCTGTGGACCCCACATAGACCACAGAGGCTGTTAGGAGCAAGACATGTGCTGTTCTATACACGTCACCTTTGACCCCAAGAACATGCCTGAGGTTGAGCACGCAGGCCCCCTCCGACTGCAGGCTCATGGTCTGGATGGTTGTAGGCATTTCACAGGATTGATCTGGACAAGCAACAATAATAGTAGCAAACTCATCTCCGTCGTCATGCCCAAACTTCCCACCCCTCTCCCAAGCCACCGTGGGCTTTCCAAAAACTGAACTAGATTCCTGGAGAAGGTGTAAAAAGGAGGGGAAGAAATGAGGAAAGAGCAACAATGATAGACCTCTGTGTACAGGCAATGCACCCAATTTCACGCCTCAGCCTACCAGCGTCAGGGTGTCATCAAACTGAAAGAACGCATTTCCATGGCACCTTTCACATCCCTTATAGATCATCCCAAGAACTTTACAGGCCAATATTGAAAGGTTGCCACAGTGGAAAGTAAATATAAATCCTTTCCAGTACGGAAAAAGGGCAGCAGAGTTAGCGTGACGCTATTACAGCACCAGTGTCTCAGGCTCGTATCCGCCGCTATCTGTAAGGAGTTCATACGTTTTCCCCGTGTCTCCATGGGTTTCCTCCTACTGTTCAAAACCATTCAAGGGTTGTAGGTTAATTGGTGTATTTGGACGGCACAGGATCATGGGAAGGGCCTGCTACCATGCTGCATGTCTAAAAAACAAAATCCCCTACCCACGCCAGAGTACAAACAATCAGCCAACACTTGTCTGAATTCAAGTAAAGAACACATTCAGGAACACTGAGTAAACACTAGAGATGCAAACAAGATCAACTTCACCTGAGCTGGTGGTGCTTTACCACACAAATGAACTCCTCACAATACAATGAGGTAAGACTGTTTGATACAAGCTTGAGCTCTGGAAACAAAGAGTTAATCTATGTTCTGGAAACCCTGGCATCTTCTAATTTCAGTAAAAGAAAAATCAAGCCACTGGAGGAATTCAGTGGGTCAAGAAGCATCAGTATGAGGAAAAGGATGGTTGGCGTTCGGGGCAGGAACCCTTCAAGAGTCTTTCTCTCCCACTGATGGTGTTTGGCCCACTGAATTCCTCCCCCAACTTGCTTTTTCCTCCAGATTCCAGCATCACCAGTCAATAGTTGCAGGAGGACCCCCCCCCCCCAACCTTATTCACGGGGACCCATTCACTGAGATCAGTGAGTGCTGTAGTTTATGTTAATATTTATGTTAATAAACTGTAGTTTATTAACATTGTGTAATGAAAATACACAACCCATTATAACAGGACCACTCCAATTACAAATGCTTGTAAACATTATCTTTGTGTTGCATTTTTAGACAGTTCTTCTTGCACAAGAGGCCATCACTAGAACAGACCAGAGAGAGGTAAGGTGTCAGAGTTCAATAATTCAAGATGGGAGCGGAGAAATCCTTCCCCTAGCAGGTTAGCACCTCTGATCAGCAAACACAATTAAAACCAAGGCATTTCTTGCCTCCCTGGTCAGTTGCTTGTGTACCAGTTAATCCCCTTAGGCAGTAGCAAGAGGCCAAGGCTTGCTCTGACATTGTAGGATGGATTTCACTGGATTGTATTAAATCAGGGAAGGAACATCTATCAAGGTCAAAATTACAATTGGTTTGTGTGAAACATTGAATCAGCATTTTCTTTAAAAGCAAATGTTCATGTGATAGTCTGTGGGTTGTTGGGAACTAGGAATCAGCAGTGGGATCCGTTAGATGGCAAGCAGGGTTCCTGAAGGATCCCAGACATCAACAGAACCCTAATCGCTTCTGGGGCTTTGAACTAGGGGCCCAGGGGAGTGACTTTGATGTCTGGAGCCTGGGTTCACCACTGAACTAACAGTACCTCTTTGTGTGCCTTCACAGGGTGAACAGAGGAAAACAAATTGGGTAATTTGTGTACGTGGCCAGAAATGGAACCTGCAAACGTCACTGAAGAACACTTCCCTCACACGCATTTTCTTGTTAGCGCAACACTGTTACAGCGCCAGCGATCCGGGTTTGAATCCCACACTGTCTGTAAAGGTTTCCTCTGGGTGTTCCGGTTTCCTCCCACACTTCAAAACATACCAGGGTAGAGGGGTGGGGGGGATTTGCAGGTTAATTGGGTGTCATCGGGCAGCATGGGCTTCGGAAAGGCTACAGGAACCAATAAGAGAGTCCACCAACCTGCCCTTGACTGAGACATCACCAACATCCTTGCATCACAGTTAAGTGATCACCACATCGCTGTTACAGCGTCAGTGATCAGGGTTTGAATCTTGCACTGTCTGTAAGGAGTTTGTACATTCTCTCTGTGGGTTTCCTTCCACCTTTCAAAAACCTATGGGGTTGAAGGTTAATTTGGGTGTAATTGGGCAGTGCAGGTTAAAATGACAGGAATTGACTTCTAACAAGCCCTAAATAAGATCTAAATTTTTGCGCTTGAGGAAGAGCTGAGTTTTGCAAATGATATCTGCTTTATAAATCCTGCGTCAATACAATATCTTATATTATTGATGAGCAAAGATCAAGCAGTTTAGGCAGACTTCTTTGATTAGATTATTAATAATCTTTCCATTAGAGGCAGTGCATATGAAATAAAGTCACTGACCACCACCTGCACACCATTGCAGCCCAGACAATGGCTGGCTGTTTTGCTGGTCATTGAATCACACATCACCAATAGCCTAAGTACACAACTCTCCACACAAAACACGAACAAGCGTGACTGTATTGGAGAACCTGCTGGTGCCAACATAATGAAGGACCCAGGGACACACGAGAGACCTGGAGTCACTGGAATCTGGAGCAATGTCAATGGGAGAAAAGAGGGACACCGATGCTTCGGGTTGGAACTTACATCAAGATGGAAAAATAAAGGACCCATCACATCCCAGTCATACTACATTCTCCCTTCAGGCAGAAGGCAAGAGTCACACAGCTTGGATAATGAGCTGGAAAACATTCACCACCAAACTGAAGAAGAGCAAAAGGTCATTAAAATCAGAGTTCACGTCAAAGTTGAGATTTATTGTCAGAGTCGGTACATGACATCACATGCAACTCAGATTCTTTTTCCTGTGGGCCAGGCAGAATTACCAACTTTTGGTCAAGCAAATAAAAACTGTACACAATATACAAGTAAAGAAATGTAAACAAATTGTGCAATTCAGAGAGAATTTTAAAAAAAATCAATGAAGTGCACAGGTACGAGCCCTTAAATGAGTCCCTGAATGAGTTTGTTGTTGGGGAGTCTGATGGTGGAGGGGGAGCAGCTATTCCTGAACCTGGTGGTGCGAGGCTTGTGGCACCGAGACCTCTTTCCTGATGGCAGCAGCGAGAACAGAGCATGTGGATCCTTGACAATTGCTACTGCTCTCAGAGGGCAGCGTTCCTGGTAGATGTTCTCCATAGTGGGGAGGGTTTTGCCTGTGATGCCCTGGGCTGTGTCCACTACCTTTCGCAAGCCTAAACATTGAACCATCTCACTCTACCCTGTGCGCCATTTCAAGTTAACTTCTTGCTCTGTAACACTCCACCCTGCACTTTCAATTTATAAAGGCACTACCTGCTAAACTTAATTATGAATTGACTTGCCTGGACACGATGCAAAACAAAGTTTTTCCCACTCGTGCAATAAACGATTCCAACTTTCCACTGTTTCTCAGTGCACAATTCCACAAGAAGAATTCAGCACAGGATTGCCTGGGGATGAAGCATTTTCACCCATGAGGAAAGAGTGGATGGGCTGGTCTTCCTTTGAGCAGAAGGGGGCTGTGAAGCGGGTGAGAGGAACGACAGAGGTCTGCAAAAGTAAGAGCTTTGCAGGGTTGTCAGTAAGGAACTTTCCCCAGAACAGCAACATCAAAAACCAGAAGGCAGAGGATGGTGTCAGCGGGGACATGAGGAAGTGATTTTAGTCCGTGCAGAGGGTGGTTCGAATAAAGAACATGCTGCCTGAGGGGGCAAGACTGAGACTCACAGCATCTTAACAGTTATTTGGACAAGCACTTGAATGACCAAGAGGGTAGAAGGCTGCATGCTGAGTGCTAGTAAACAGGATTGGTATAAATGAGGAAAAACTCAAAGCTGGAGAAACTCAGGTCAGCGTCCTTTATGTACCAAAGGTAAAAGTACACAACCCACGCACAAGCACTTCATCAAGGTGTGAGCAAAATGTTGGCAGGCCCTTCAAGCCCAAAATGTCAGTTCTGTCTCTTTATCTTTGCTACATAAAGGACCCGGTTTGACCTGCTGAATTTCTCTAGCCTCATGTTTTTACTTCAACCACAAACTTTACTGTTTTACTTTTAGTATAAACGAGTCCTTGATGAGCTGGGCCAAAGGGCCTCTGAGAATGGAGTCCAGCAAGTTTCCATTTTCTAGTGTACATGATGCTTTTTGTATTAATACCCAACAATAAAAGGAACGTTGAAGAGGCTCCACAGATAACCTGGTCCCGAAACTCAGGGAGGAGACCACTGTGGGCAGCTGACAGTCCCACAAACACTGGGAATTTGGACAAAGCAGGTGAGCAAAGATGTGTGTCAATCAACGATCCATCACCAGGATGTGGGCAGCCAAACCCCCCAAACCCTCATATCACCAATCAATGTGTCCTTGGGTCCTGAATTGAGGCTAATGGTGACCAGGTGCATCCCATCTAGCTTCCCCCACCACACAGCTCGTTATGCCGATCCTCCAATCGACCACCTCCCCACCCCAGGCACAGCACCCCCCCACCACACTGGGGGACCGCCTCGACCCTCCCCCCCCCACCACACTGGGGGGCCGCCTCGCCCCTCCCCCCCCCACCACACTGGGGGGCCGCCTCGCCCCTCCCCCCCCCACCACACTGGGGGGCCGCCTCGCCCCTCCCCCCCCCACCACACTGGGGGGCCGCCTCGCCCCTCCCCCCCCACCACACTGGGGGGCCGCCTCGCCCCTCCCCCCACCACACTGGGGGGCCGCCTCGCCCCTCCCCCCCACCACACTGGGGGGCCGCCTCGCCCCTCCCCCCCACCACACTGGGGGGCCGCCTCGCCCCTCCCCCCCACCACACTGGGGGGGCCGCCTCGCCCCTCCCACCCACCACACTGGGGGGCCGCCTCGCCCCTCCCCCCCACCACACTGGGGGGCCGCCTCGCCCCTCCCGCCACCACACTGGGGGGCCGCCTCGCCCCTCCCCCCCACCACACTGGGGGGCCGCCTCGCCCCCCCCACCACACTGGGGGGCCGCCTCGCCCCCCCCACCACACTGGGGGGCCGCCTCGCCCCCCCCACCACACTGGGGGGCCGCCTCGCCCCCCCCACCACACTGGGGGGCCGCCTCGCCCCCCCCACCACACTGGGGGGCCGCCTCGCGCCCCCCCCCACCACACTGGGGGGCCGCCTCGCCCCCCCCCACCACACTGGGGGGCCGCCTCGCCCCCCCACCCACCACACTGGGGGGCCGCCTCGCCCCCCCCCCCACCACACTGGGGGGCCGCCTCGCCCCCCCCCCCCACACTGGGGGGCCGCCTCTTCCCCCCCCCACCACACTGGGGGGGCCGCCTCGCCCCCCCCCACCACACTGGGGGGGCCGCCTCGCGCCCCCCCCCACCACACTGGGGGGGCCGCCTCGCCCCCCCCCCACCACACTGGGGGGCCGCCTCGCCCCCCCCACCACACTGGGGGCCGCCTCGCCCCCCCCACCACACTGGGGGGCCGCCTCGCCCCCCCCACCACACTGGGGGGCCGCCTCGCCCCCCCCACCACACTGGGGGGCCGCCTCGCCCCCCCCCCCCACACTGGGGGGCCGCCTCTTCCCCCCCCCCACCACACTGGGGGGGCCGCCTCGCCCCCCCCACCACACTGGGGGGCCGCCTCGCCCCCCCCACCACACTGGGGGGCCGCCTCGCCCCCCCACCACACTGGGGGGCCGCCTCGCGCCCCCCCCACCACACTGGGGGGCCGCCTCGCCCCCCCCCACCACACTGGGGGGCCGCCTCGCCCCCCCACCCACCACACTGGGGGGCCGCCTCGCCCCCCCCCCACCACACTGGGGGGCCGCCTCGCCCCCCCCCCACCACACTGGGGGGCCGCCTCGCCCCCCCCCCACACTGGGGGGCCGCCTCTTCCCCCCCCCACCACACTGGGGGGCCGCCTCGCCCCCCCCACCACACTGGGGGGCCACCTCGCCCCCCCCACCACACTGGGGGGCCGCCTCGCCCCCCCCCACCACACTGGGGGCCGCCTCGCCCCCCCCACCACACTGGGGGGCCGCCTCGCACCCCCACCACACTGGGGGCCGCCTCGCCCCCCCACCACACTGGGGGGCCGCCTCGCCCCCCCCACCACACTGGGGGCCGCCTCGCCCCCCCCACCACACTGGGGGGCCGCCTCGCCCCCCACCACACTGGGGGGCCGCCTCGCCCCCCACCACACTGGGGCCGCCTCGCCCCCCTCACACTGGGGGCCGCCTCGCCCCCCCCCCACCACACTGGGGGGCCGCCTCGCCCCCCCCACCACACTGGGGGGCCGCCTCGCCCCCCCCCCACCACACTGGGGGGCCGCCTCGCCCCCCCCACCACACTGGGGGCCGCCTCGCCCCTCCCCCCCACCACACTGGGGGCCGCCTCGCCCCTCCCGCCACCACACTGGGGGGCCGCCTCGCCCTCCCCCCACCACACTGGGGGCCGCCTCGCCCCTCCCCCCACCACACTGGGGGGCCGCCTCGCCCCCCCCACCACACTGGGGGCCGCCTCGCCCCCCCCCACCACACTGGGGGGCCGCCTCGCCCCCCCCCCACCACACTGGGGGGCCGCCTCGCCCCCCCCCACCACACTGGGGGCCGCCTCGCCCCTCCTCCCCACACTGGGGGGGCCGCCTCGCCCCTCCTCCCCACCACTGGGGGGCCGCCTCGCCCCCCAACCCACCACTGGGGGACCGCCTCGCCCCTCCACCCACCACTGGGGGCCGCCTCGCCCACCCACCACTGGGGGCCGCCTCGCCCCCCCCACCACTGGGGGGCCGCCTCGCCCCCCCCACCACAGGGGGCCGCCTCGCCCCCCCACCACTGGGGGGCCGCCTCGCCCCCCCCACCACACTGGGGGCCGCCTCGCCCCCCCCACCACTGGGGGGCCGCCTCGCCCCCCCCACCACTGGGGGGCCGCCTCGCCCCCCCACCACTGGGGGCCGCCTCGCCCCCCCCACCACTGGGTGCTGCCCCGCCCTCCCTCGCGGGCGCGGCGCTCCTCGCCCCTCTGCCCAGCCCAGTCCGCCGTCCCCTGCAGACACTGCATTGCAGCAGTCTCCGTTATCAGGTTGCCACGGGTCTGTATCGGCTGTGGCGGCCCCTCTCTCCCCCTCTCTTCCCCTCCAACCCTCTCTCTCCCCCCCCCCCCCCCAGGGTTTCAGCCATTGGGTGAAGCGCTACCTTGCAGCGAGGGTTGACATTTCCAGCCACTCCTGGTCCGACTTCTCGTTCCGCGACGCACCCGAGCAGGTCCCGCAGCTGCGCGTCTGTCCATCAGCCCCCAGCCGGGGCAGGCGCACCCGACCGGCCGAATGGGCAGGCGCAGTGTGGTCCTCTGATGACCTTCGCTGCGCGGCCCGAGCGCTGATTTGCAAATCAGTTCTTGAACATTCCCATCTCGCCAAATGCTCCATTAAAGGTGCATCGGAAACTCCTGCTCTCTCAGCTCCGACTCTCTCCTTTCCAAGTTGCAAAAGCAAGTCCAGCCCCGCCGTTTTGTGCATTGCAATGAGGTGGGAATCATGACCCGGGTGCACAGACCACGTTGGTGGCTTAACGAGCAATAAATAGATAACAAGCCGCATATCAGCAGAGATTGACGGATAATGCATTCGTCAGCCCATCAAGAAGGCTCAGTTCATGATTAAATGGCAGAGCAGACTCGATGGGCCGATTGGCCTCTTTATCTTGTGAATGTGATCTCTTACCACCCTCGATCCGAAAATGAAGGGGCAACACAGTAAACCCCCCCCCATTGTTAACCCTCCCCCCCCCATTGTTAACCCCCCCCCCATTGTTAACCCTCCCCCCCCATTGTTAACCCTCCCCCCATTGTTAACCCTCCCCCCCCATTGTTAACCCTCCCCCCCCATTGTTAACCCTCCCCCCCATTGTTAACCCCCCCCATTGTTAACCCTCCCCCCATTGTTAACCCCCCCCCATTGTTAACCCCCCCCCATTGTTAACCCTCCCCCCCATTGTTAACCCTCCCCCCCCCCCATTGTTAACCCTCCCCCCCATTGTTTGAAACGTACTGGAGGTTGTAGGTTGATTGGCTGGAATTGGGCAGTACTGGCTGGTGGACCCCCGAAACCTTGATCTCGGTCAGCTGCCCTTGCTCGAATCGATGAGCAGACAAAGAAAAGCCGGAGGCACTCGGCAGGTCAGGCAGCATCTATGAAGAGAAACGAAGGGTCAAAGTTTAGAGTTGGGACCTCCTTTCTGGACATTGAGGAGGATGTAAGCACTGAGTGAACAACTTTCCAAAGAGGATTGTTAAAACAGCCAGGAGGATCACTGGGGCCTCCCTCTTGATGACTTGTACTGAGTACACTGCCTCAATAGGGCTCAAAGAACCCCTGAGGACTCTTTCCAACCAGCACACGGTATCCTTGACCCCTACCATTCCGAAGAGGTGCAGGAGCATCATCATCAGGACGGCCAAGCTGGGAAATAGCTTCTTCCCGCAGGCTGTGAGGTCGTCGACCAGTTTCCTGTAACCGAGTAAATCAGCCCAAATATTTATATGTTGATTTTGATTATTTGTGTGTATTGTGTCTTTTTGGGCATGCACCGTGGTCCAGAGAGATGCTGTTTTGTGGGGTTGTCCATCTACAGTCAGATCATAATGAACTTGAACTTAAAAACCCTTTAGACAAGAGACAGGAGATTGACCAGGATGTGGTCTGGAATGGAACATCAGTCTCATGAGGCCAGGTTAACAGAGCTGGGACTTTTCTCTCTGGAGCGAAGAAGGATGAGAGAAGACTTCCTAGAGGTTTACAGGACTCTGAGAGGCATAGTTGAGGCAGCACCTTTTTCCAGAGCAGGAAGAGCAAACACCAGAGGACATGAGAGTGTGGAACGAGCTTCCATCTAACGTGGTAAATGCGGGCTCACTCTTAAGAATAAATTGGATAGATACATGGATGGGAGAGGTCTGGAAGGATATGGACTGGGTGTAGGTCAATGGGACAAGTGGAAAGATATTTTGGCACAGACTAGAAGGGTTGAATAGCCTGTTTTCTGTGCTGCAGTGTTCTATGGTTCTATCTTTACAAAGTGAAGGGAGGAAAGACATCAGTGGTAAGCTTTTTACAGAGGGTTGCCAAGGATGGTGGTGGAGGCTGCAACATGGAGGCATTTTAAGAGATTCTTAGACAGGCCCATGGATGAAAGAAAAATAGAGGGTTACAAGGTAGAAAGGGTTTCATTTTTTGGGTAGGTCGGCACAACATTGTGGGCCGAAGGGTCTGTAATGTTGTGGAAGATCCACAAGTGATGGGTGAGCATAATTTAAAAAGGCTTTAGACAAGATCCTGCAGAAAAGAGAATGTGGTACAGGAGTTCATGTGGATAGAAAGTGGAGCGGAGAGTGGGATTGTCAGTTCTCCAGACTGGCAGCCAGTTCCTCACGGGGTACCACAGGGCTCAGTTATTCCATGTCACAGTCAATTGTTTACAGTTCTTTGTTTACATGTGGACATTGTGGATGGCGTCATTCTATCTCGCCCGCAGGCAAAAGAATCTCAGGGTTTGTTGTGCGCTGAGGTGGCAACCAGCAAGCACAAAACTCAAAAGACTGAACAAGGCTTTATTCCAGTAAAAGTCTGAACACCAGTTCAAGCCTTGGTGTCTCCTCATGTGACTGGCTTAGGAGGGGCCAGCTAAGGTTTATAGTCAGGTCGGCTGATTGACAGCCAGCCAGGTGGAGTCAGCCCCTTAGGTGGTCTTCCTGCAGGTACAGAGATCGCCCCCTGCAGTTGGCTGGTGGTCATATCTCTGACAATAGAATGGTGATCCAGACCAGCCATTCTCAACCTTTTTTGGCTATGGCCCCCTAAGGAGCAAAGTTTATGAGTCCCCTTCCTTGTGAAATTTTGGTTTTTTCTGTACTTCTCTCCCACCGACTACACAAAAAAAAACTTTAAAAAATTATGTTATGTTTGGTGAAAAGGAAACAAGGCTTTTACTTAAATGTGCTGTGGCCCCCATTGAGAATGATTGGTCTAGATGAAGGAATTTAATACAATCTCTAAGTTTGCAGATGACATTGGGTTGGGGGGAGTGGAAGCTGTGAGGGAAATTCCAAGAGGCTGCAGGATGACTGGGACATAAGAGAAGTGGATAAGTATACAGCAGATCCAGCGTAATGGAGATAAATGTGAAGTTCTCCACTTTGGTGGCAACAGATTATTATCTGAATGATGACAAATTATGAAAAGAGAAATTGCAAGAGGCCGGGGGGGGTGGGGGTGGTGTCACGGTGCATCAGTCAGTGAAGGTTAGGTGATGGAAGAAAGCAAACATTGGCCTTTATAGCAAAAGGTTTTGAATATAGAAGCAGGAAGGTCTGACTCCTGTGGTACAGGGCTTTGGTGAGGCCACACCTGGAGTATTGTGTTCAGTTTTGGTCTCCTTCACTGAAGAAGGAAGTTCCTGCTACTGAGGGAGTGCAGTGAAGGTTCACCAGACAGATCCCTGGGACGGCAGGGCTCACAGACGAAGAAAGGCTAGGGTTATCCTTACCGGGACTGAAAAGAATTAGAGAGAATTTTATTAAAGCATAACATTTGGACAGAACTAGACAGGTTTAATGGAGGAAGAATGTTCCAGATGTTGGGGAAGTCCAGAACAAGGAGCCATTTGGAGTAAGAAGAAACTTCTGCACTCAGAGAGTTGTGAACTTGTGGAACTCCCTGCCACGGAATGTTGTTGAGGTCAGTTCATTACACTTACTCACAGGGAGTTGGATGTGATCCTTGTGGCTAAAAGGATTCTTGGGTCTGGAGAGAGAGTGGAATTAGGATACTGAAGTTGCATGATCGTACTGAATTGAGAAGTAGGTTTGAAGGGCTGAATGGCCTTCTTGTCCCTTTTCTCCATGATTCTATGAGATGGGGGGGGGGTGGCCGGAGGAGGGAAGGTGTTGGTGGCAGGCAGGAAGGGATGGTGGGGAGAGGAGGAGGAATGGGACCTCAGAGATAAGGGAAAGTGAGGTGGTGGGGAAAAGGGGGGAAATTGGAAAAGTCAACACTGATACTGTCTGGATGAAGATTTCCAAGAGTGAAGTTTGACTTCTTTAATTTGCCAATAAATTTCTGTAGTCTAATGAACTATTTATACGTCATTTAGAGTGTTGCAAAATTTCTTAAGACATGTTGTAAAGGAATTCTCTCAGATCCATGTCCTCCTGAAATAATTCGCTGATATTTATTTGCCCATTTCCTGCCTTTCCTTTGATGTTTCATTGAGGCCTGCTCTGTGCTTGTTGAACAGTCATACTCAAGAATATCAGAGAGCCATTAAAATCATTTGGGGAAATTATTTCAAGCTCAGTAAAGATGCTTCAGAAAGATTAACAAGCTCCCTGATTTATTATTTTCACAGAGAAATTCTAGTAGAACCATTTTCAATTCTGAAAACACCAGGAAAAGATCCTGAAATCTTCTCGGTTTAAGTTCATGTTTTTTTATGTTACAGTACGGTAGAAGGCTCTTCCAGCCCATGAAGCCCTTGCTGCCCAATTAGATCTAATTATACCACCAACCTCGTGCATTTTTGGAGGGTGGCAGGAAACCGGAGCATCCAGAGAAAGGTTCACAAGGAGAACATGCAAACTCCTGACAGACAGTGTCTGATTTGAAGCTGGGTCGTTGGTGCTATAATAACCATTGGAATCAGTGAGTGGCCTTATCTAAAGGGGAAGAAAATTCCCCATGTCCTTTCAAATGGAAATAAAATTACTTACAATCATAGGATCAAATAAGAGGAGTTGTCCAAATGGCTTATCTCTTGCAAGAAGATTTTAACGGGAACATACGTCGATTAACCACTGATAGACTGCAGAAATCAGCAGAAAATTGTGCATGAATCCATAGATTTTCCTTGGGTCAGCTCAGCTTTAAACTCGATGACAATTTTCCCATTCAAGTGCCTTTAGAAGAGGAAATCAATCATATGTTGCCAATAATAAAATTCCAAGAGGCATTTCAATAAACAGCAGGCTTATTTCACGTGTCATTACATTTACACAGCATCATTCTTCCCTTCACCAAACAGCCAGCAACTATGAAGAAGGCACGCCAGCGCCTCCACTTTCTAAGGAGACTAGCAGGATCGCTCCTGGGTTAGTTGAGAGAAACCGCGGTTGTTCTGGGAGCAAAGAATGTGCCGCAGAGATTTCATCAAGAAGGGCAAGAGGTGATTGCTCGTTCAGAGAGGGAGGTTAGAAGGCAGCTGTTTGCGTTGGCTGTACAAGCACCAGGGCGAACTGATTCAAAGGGATGGGTGAAAAGTACAAGGAGGCCATGAAGAAAGAACCGTCAGACACCGAGAGTGGTTTTGAATCAGAGCTCACCATTCCCTCACTCTTGGAACCTCCTGTCTCCACTTTCAAGATTATTTTCATCCAATTGCACAAGTACAACTCAACGAAATAGCGTTCTCCAGTCCTCAGTGCAACACACGCAGTCACACATACAAACAAACGATACATATGCACAGTACTTATATAGGATACTAAACTAGGTAAGTAATACTGTTAAATAAATAGTACTTTCAGAGGGTGAGTGGGACCAGTTCCTTGGGTCGTTCACCATTCTCACTGCCCGTGGGAAGAAGCTGTTCCTCAGCCTGGTGGTGCTGGCTCTGATCCTCCTGGATCTCTTCCCCGATGGGAGCAGCTGAAAGGTGCTGCGTGCGGGGTGGAAGGGGTCCTCAACGATTTTGTGCGCCCTCTTCAGAGAACAATCCCAGAAGGGTGGCAAGGTGGGACAATTAGCATAGTAGTTGGCACAGCGCTGTTACCAGCTACCGGAACAGGGGTTCGAATCCCACACTGAATGTAAGGAGTTTGCACGTTCTTCCCGTGTCTGCGTGGGTTTTACCCGGGGGCTCTGGTTTCCTCCCACCCTTCAAAACGTACTGGGGATTGTAGGTCAATGGATGCAATTGGCTGTCATGGGTTCATGGGCTGGAAGAGCAGAGACATGCTGCATGTCTAAATTTAAAACTTAAATGTAAATCACATTGATGGGGGGGGGGGGGGTGGGGGGAGGGAAACCCAGTGATTCTCTCTGCCACTCTTATGGTCCTGTAGATTGACCTCCGAACTAATGCCCTTCAGCAACCGTACCACACTTGATGCAGCCGGCCAGTGCGTTCTTGATAGAGCTCCTACAAAAAATTGACAAGATGGTTGTCGGCTGCCTTACCCAGCAGTCTTCTTAGGTAGTGGAGGGTGGTTGACCTTGGTCCTCCAGAAGTCCACAATCCACAATCATCTCCTTCTAGTGCATTTATTTCTCCTTCTAGTGCATTTATTCCATCTATATTCCTCATCATTTTTTATACAGTACCTCTATCAAATATCCCCTCATTTTCTAATGCTCCATGGAATAAAGTCGTGACCTATTCAACCTTTCCCTATAACTTTACTCCTCAAATCGGGGCAACATCCTTGTACAATAAATCTTCTCTCACTCTTTGATCTATTTCCTGTAGTTCGGTGACCAAAACTGCACACAATACTCCAAATTTGGCTTCACCAATGTTTTATACAACTTTAACATAAGATTTAAAAAAGTAAATGCAGGTTAGCAACAGGTGTAAATAACTCATGATGCAAAGCAGTCATGGCACAGAAGATCTGTCGGCGCTGTGCCTGCCGGCGGAACTCAGCAGGTCTCGCAGCAACCACAGGAGGTAAAGATATCTAACTGATGATTCAGGCCTGAGAACATCCTCACGGAGTGAAGTAAGAGCAGGCAGGTGCCTGAAGTTAAAAGGAAAGGGTGAGGAGGGAAAAAAGCTAGTCTGGGTGAGTCCATGTGGGTTTAGGTTCAATGTTGACACACGGTGGTGAGAGATGGAATAACACACACACCAACACAACTCCACTGGAGAGAGGATACATCAGGCACAGGTAAAATTCTGTACTGCAAGAGGGGAACTCTGCAGTGTTAGCATCAAGCTCAACCTCTCAGCCACATTGCTGTAGTCTGTCGGTCTTTTCCTACGACAGTAGAAGTCAGGGAGAGAATGTCAACCTTCCCAGACACAACCCAGCACACGCTCTGTTCTCGCTGCTGCCATCAGGAAAGAGATATCGGTGCCACAAGACTCGCACCCCCAGGTTCAGGAACATTTGCTTCACCTCCACTATCAGACTCCTCAACAACAAACTCATTCAGGGACTCATTTATTACTGAACAGTATTTATGACTGAATATTTATTTTTGGAATTGCAGTTTGTTTGCACTGCCTTCTAGTTTACAGTCCTCTCTTTTGCATATGTAGCTTTTCTTGACTACAGTTTTTTTTTGCACAACCAATAAGTGGTAATTCTGCCTGTCCCACAGGAAAAAGAACCTTAGAGTTGTATGTGATGTCATGTATGTACTTTGACAATAAATCTGAACTTTAAACTTTGAACCATTCAAATGTGCCTCATTGCAGAGAGCTATGCTCTTTGATATTCCGCCTGGAGTTTAGAACATTCAGTCTATTAGCTTTTAATTTAATTCACAGCAGGGTCTTGTCATAAATCAGTCATTGCTGCCAAGAGGGGAGTTCATGATGCAATATTCTCCTTGTGTCTGGAGCTGGTTCCTCTTTTAATATCCTTGTAAACTGCAATTAGCATCCATTAAAAATATTTCACGAGCCTGGAAAATGGAGTTCATCGATATAAGATTAGCCCCAACAGATCAGATAAGTACTTGTAAAAGACCTTCTCAATGGGAGCGGAGACCGTGACATCCAGTGATGCCTTCGTCCACAGCAGTGGCTGTCACTGTTCGACCTGTCCTGGACAAAGGCAAGGGGGCTGTGAACTCACCAGGTATTTGGGCTGAATAATTACAGCCGATTTCCTTCCCTCCAGCAGGGGCTGAGTGGATCAGGATCTGGCTTCGGATTCACAAGGGAATTGGATGTGGCCCTCAAGGGATCTGAAGAGAAAGCAGGAATGGGGGACTGAGGTCACTTGATCAGCCATGATCGTTTTGAATGGTGGAGTAGCCTTGAAGGGCTGAATGGCCTTCTACTCCTATTTTAATGTTTCTTTGTTTCTTAACAAGGAGACCATGCCAGTACTCCAGGTGTGACCTCACCAGTATGCCGTACATCGGTAACAACTAAAGTTCTTGAAATAAAGATGTACAGGGATAGTAGGTTAACCGGTCATATGGGTTTATTTGGGTAGCACAGGCCTGTAGGCCAGAGGGGCCTGTTACTGAGCTACATTTCTGCATTAAATTATTTTTTTCCATAACTATATTAAAACTGACAGAATTCTGGTCACTGATCCCAAAGTACTCGCCTACTGACACCTCAGCCCCTTAACCTGCCTCTCTTCTCAAGAATTGGGCTGTCTATAATAAAATCTTCCCTGTCTGATCCCCTTGCACAATAACGGATAAGTAAAACTAAACTCTGATTGAAGTAAAAACACCATTTTTACAGCAGATAAACAGATACAGATCAATTAGATGCTGTAAATAAAAAGGTATATTGCCTTCCAATACATGGGGTGTAAAGAGTTTTCCTCCAATATTGCCTGATTGTGAATGCCCATCATTTAAATTGCAAAATTAATTCTGATATCTTTGACAGAGAGTTTCCGCCTGTGGGAGTGAACTATTTCACACCGGAGAGTGAGTTAAATGCATTGATCACCCCAACAGGATGGGGTTATCTCAGTTATCCTGGTGCAAAAAAAAACAACTTATCAGTCGTGAAGACAGTCCTTCTGTGGTGTTGGAGATGTCCCTGATCAGTGTAACAAGGGCAGGTTCAAAAGCCTGATCGCTGTTGGAAAGAAACTGTTCTTGAACCTGGATGTGCCGAACTTCAGGCTTCTGTACCTTCTGCCCGAAGGGAGCAGTGAGAAGAGATGGTGACCAGGGGATGGGGGTCCTTGGCTGTCTTCTTGAGGCAGCGCCAATGGAGGGGAGATCAGAGCCTGTGATGGACCTGGTGATGTTTGTTACCTTCTGCATGCAGCCTTCTGCGTTCTCGGCCTTGGAGCTGATGCTGAGACAACTCACAACCTGGACTACAACTACAGATGTGAGCGTGGGCTCCGTTGGTAGACCAGTCTATAAGACACGTCACGATAGTTAGAGTTCCCAAACTAGGGATGTGAAGTTAAGAGCAATCGATCAGGTTGTTATTTCAATCATGGTGGGAGAATTTAGGAGGAGGGCACAACTTCAGGGTTGAAGGGCATCCGCTTAGAACAGAGAATCAGAGGAATTTCTTCAGCTAGAGGGAGGTGAATCTGTGGAATTTGTTGCCACAGGTGGTTGTGGAGGCTGGGTCATTTAAGTCAGAGATTGATAGGTTCTTAATGAGCCAGGGCATCAAAGGTTATGGGGAGAAGGCCGGGCAGAGGGACTGAGTGGGATAATGGATCAGCTCATGATTCAATGGTGGGACAGACTCAATGGACTGAATGGCCTACTTCTGCTCCTACCAGTATGTCTCATGGTTGTATTATGTTTACAATAATTTTAAATAAGAATAAATTCACAATATTTATTGTTTACAATAAATTTGCTCATGGAAATAAATTACTGCTAATCTGCTGATCATCAACGTGGCTTCTCCTTTATGATTTAAATTGTATTGAGTTATTTTAAAAAAAGTTTCCCCAAACCCTTGAGTCGGTGTTAAAGTTTATGTAAATCATAAGTTACAAAACATAAGCTTATCCTCGGCAGGGTCTTGCGGTCCGAGGAGGTGTAGCTTCCAAACCAGGCGGTGATGCAGTTGCACAGGATGCTCTCGATACATCCTCTGCAGAATGGAGAGAGGATGGAAGGTGGACTTTCCTCAGCCTTTGCAGGAAATCGAGAGGCTGCTGGGCTTTCTTGGCTGTGGAGCTGGTGTTAAGGGACCAGCTGAAGTTCTTCACCAAGTGCACTCCAAGCTTGAAATGCCAGTTCTGTATCTTGACTTTTGCTGCATGAAGGACACTGACCTGCAGAGGTTCTCCAGCAATTTGAGTTTTTACAAGGAACTCGATACTCAATTCTAAACAGTTTGTAAGAATAAGGTTTTCACATCCTTGGTCTATATTTCTTACATTCACAAGGGTCTTTACCCTCTTTCAGAATCAATATAATTAGCATGTGATAAAATAAGGGGTAAATTACCCCGTTCTATAGACTCATTCCACAGTAAATCCATCTGGGCCACAAGCTTTCCCAGTAGGTAACAACTTAATCACTGATATAATTTCTTCCAACGTTATTGTGGAATTCAGATGTTGCTGTTGTTCCTTTGTCAATTTGGGTAACCCTAATGGCCTCAGAAAACTATCAATTTCATCCTCACTAGAGTTGGAGGTCAACATATATAGGACCTTATAAAACTCTTCAATTGCATCATTAATATCTTTAGGTGCCATCAAAATATCACATGTTGCTGATGTAATAACTGGGATGACGGATATTCTCTCTGTTTCTTCGCCTTGCCAGAAGCTCGCCAGCTTTCTCCCTGATTCAAAAAGCCTTTGTCTTGCCCTAAAAAGCCAAAAGTCTACTTTCTTGAACAATATATAGGTTGTACTGATATTTCAGCCCTGTTAATTCTCTTGTCTTTGGATGACATCTGCTGCTTCAATTATGTCTCAATCGCTTTGATTTTATTTTCTAAATGTGTAATTTTCTGATTATTTCTTTTTTAAATATAAGTATGTTGAATATTATATCACCTCAGAACTGCCTTCAGGACTTCCCAATTAAATCCCTGCCAAAGAGGCCATAGGGGTATTTAACTCTAAATACTCCTTGATTTGTTGACTCATTGCTTGCCCAAATTTTAATCCTGTAACAAGGATGGATCAAATCTCCATCTATGTGACTGAGACAAACCCAAGCATGATCTGATATTATATTATTACCAATTGCACATTGAAACACCAACTCAGAAAGTGACTTAAAGACAAGAAAGGAATCAGTCCTTCCATATACAAGGGACATTGTGGCTTCTCAAAACCATTCTAGTGTCACCACAACGGAGGCTTTTTCCAGTGTTATTAAGGAACGAGGCAAGTGAGATGTGTTTCTTTTACTGATTTTAACCACAGATTAAATGAGTGATTAATTAAATCTAATAGAAAATACAAAGTGCAAAGAACAGCTAAATATTTTAAAACAAATGTCACAAATTCATATTTCAAATTATACAAGTTCAGTACTTTTAAATAACTTGGAAAAACTGGAGTAATGTTCATGCTGGCAATATTACAACAACAGAGCACTATTCAATCTGAATATTTAGGAGTTGGTTCGTGTTATCTGTTTCCAATAAGACGAATTGTACCCTTGATACCACAATCAAGTTAACGATGAAACATTGTGTTCTAACTCATGCACCAATGGTTCAATCAATCACTTAAAATATTTTCTGGTAAACAAATAAGATTTAATACTTTAATTTGATTTCACAATAGTGAAACAGGGCAAATGTTTCTGATTTACAAATGCAGTCATGAAAATTATTTGTAATTTGAATAACACAGTATTCAAATTCATTCCATAATTATATTAACATGAAGCTCCATAAATGTTACAGAATAAAATGAGATTAAAATCTTGTAATTGAAAAAGAGTGGATTAATTTTGTGCCGGGGATCATTTGAGGCATTAATGAAGGATGCCTAACACTAGCTTTGCAGAGGCTCTCAACCTTTCATTTATCCACAGGCCATTCTAAATATTCCCTGCCTGTCTGACCTCCAGTTACAAGTTCAAGTTTATTGTCCTCTGATTGCACAAGTAGAACCTGACGAAACAGCGTTCTCCAGTCTCCGGTGCAAAAACACACAGAAGACATTACACACATGCAGACAAGCAATAACACACACAAATACACACAGTACTTTTAGAAATAAATAAATAGTTTCATGAATATGAGACTCTCAGCGGGTGAGTGGGAGCAGTTCTTTGGGTCGTTCACCATTCTCACTGCCCGTGGGGAGAAGCTGTTCCTCAGCCTGGGGGCTGATCCTCCTGTATCTCTTCCCGACAGGAGCAGCTGAAAGATGCTGTGTGCGGGGTGCTCACCAAGTTTGAATGCCCGCTTCAGACAACGAACCCAGTAGATCCTGTCAATAGGAGGGGGAGGGAGATCCCAGTGATCCTCTGTGCCTCTCTTATGGTCAATGATCCTGACACATTGCGCAAGTTCAACTGACCTAAAAATGTTTTGCCGCTGATTATCATTTGTACTCAGCAAATGTCTCTCGTGTCAGCGTCCAACAATAGTCGGCCAGCGTTGATGGATTCCAGTTGCTCTGATACCACTTTTCCATGGTCACAATGTCCTGGTGAAACCTTTCCCCATGTTCATCACTGACGGCTCCAAGATCAGCAGGGAAGACGTCCAAGTGCAAATACAGAAAATGAATTTTCAATGACATGTTGCACTACATGGTTTTGTCTGCTTGAAGCATGTTGCCAATCAGTGGGATGTAGTTTGGTGCTCTGTAGTTGTCAAAAAATTCTCAAACCAACACCTTTCAATGCCTTCCATCAAAAGACAACATTTGCATAGCACCTGTACTGAGTGCACACCCAGGCATGCTTGGACTGACCAAAACAGCTGGCTTTGTGGGCAATATACCAGTAGAGTTAAAAGGTGACAGGAAATCACATAAGCAGGTTATAGCTAAAAAGTGGTATGTGATTGGAAAATGTTAAGGTGATTTTCATGATCTGCAGCCCAAAATCCATAAAATACACCCAAAAGTGTTCCGGAAGCAAAATCTTTGTTGTCCAGTTTAATTCTCCAGCGATCACATAAGACACGAAATGTCTTATGGTCACTCTCTATCTGTGTGTTAAATGTGTTCAGTGAGGCAGCTTCTTTGGGCAGAGTATTCCATAGGTTCACCACTCCATGGGAGAAGCACTGCTACAGACAGCAGTGTGATCTTCGAGAAGCACATTGTGTACAATTCTGCCTACCCCCTGGGGTGATATATAATCTATATATATAATCTATATATTGTTCTGTGTTGTCCTCTGTATAAGTGGCTGGCCCGCCCACTGATGATTCAATCCCCTGTAACCCCTCCCTCTGTGACCTGGCCATAAAGGTCAACCTCCCTACCCCCTTCCATTCATGCAGGCCAGCCAAAAACTAATGTGTATTAAACCCTATCGTCCCTATCGTTCCTCACTCAGCCTTTGAGTCATTGATAGTGTGTCTCATCTCCAATGACAAGAAGGATGTGGAGGCTCTGGAAAGGGGACAGAAGGGGTTTATTAAGATGCTGCCTGGATTTGAGGGGAGGAGTTATGGGGAGAGTACTGCATGGAGTTCCGGTCTCCTTACTCAAGGAAGGAGGTACTTGGCTTTGGAGGCATCCAGAGGAGGGTCACCAGGTTGATTTCAGGGATGAGGGAGTTGGCCTATGGGGTGAGATTGAGTCATCTGGGTCAGTACTCACTGGAATTTAGAAGAATGAGAGGGGATCTTATAGAAATGTATAAAATTATGAAAAGCATAGATAGATAAGAAGGAGACAGATAAGTTGTTTCCATTGGTGGGAGTCTAGAACCAGGGGACATAGCCTCAAGGTTCACGGTAATAAATTTAGGATGGAGATGAGGAGGAACTGCTTTTCTCAGAGGGTGGTGAATCTGTGGAATTCCCTGCCCATTGAAGGAGTGGAGGTGACCTCAGAAACTATAGTTAAGACAAGGGTGGATAGATTTTTACATCATAGGGGAAATTAAGGGATATGGGGAAAAGGCAGGGAGGTGGAGATGAGCCTCTCATCAGACCAGCCTTGATCTCACTGAAATGCAGAGCAGGCTCAATGGCTGACTCCTGCTCCTATTTCTTATGAGAGCTTGGACAAACTTGGGTGGTTTCCTCTGGTGGGTCAGAGGCTGAGGGTAGACCTGATAGAAGTTTATAAATTTGAAAGGAATAGAGAGGGGGCATCTAGGGTGTGAATATCAAACAACAGAGAATGTGAATTCAGGGGAGAGGGGCAAGTTTAAAGGAGATGTGTTGGATACACTTTTTAAAAAATATATGGAGAGGGGTGGGTGTCTGGAACGAACGGGCTATCGGGTGTAGTGGTGGAAACAGAGGCAATAGCAGTGTTTTAGATAGACACAGCAATATGAAGTGGATGGATGAATATGGTTCTTGTGTAGGCAGATTTCGTTTGATTTGTCACAGATAGATCAGACAGGGCAAGAACAGCAGATTTGCTTCCCTCAAGGAGATTGATGGCCCAGATGGGTTTTTACAACAACTCAGTGGTTTTGTGATTACTTTTGCTGAGATGGGTCTTTTTTAAGCAAATTCTCGGCCTATTAATTGCTTGCACATAAATTTCCCATGTGTGGTGGGATTTGAACTCGTCTCTCTGGATTGATGGTTCAGAACTTGCTTTACTACAAGTTAACAACTTCGTTATTATATCTCACTTGGCATGGAGACCGTTCTGAACTTCACTCCTTGGTATAGAGTTTGAGACTCTGAGTGCACTGGACCAACTTTGAGCCCAGAAATCAAGTAGAAAGACCAAAACCTTCGATTCTCCTCAAGCCCCTTGAATCCAAACAGCCCAGGGAATATAACACACTTTATAAAATCTCTTGTCATAATTTAACCCTGTCATCATCTCAATAATCCTACCTTGTCCTTTCTTTAAGGCCTCCACAAGACCACAGGTAAGCACCTGACTTTTCTAAACTCCATAAAGCTTGCTATCAGAATGCTTATGTAGTCCAAATATTATTGCATTGTTTTACCCACCATTTCAGTCCCCAGCTGGTTCTATCTGTCCTTGATCTCTCCCCATCACCTTCCTATCAGATTCCAGCACCAGTTGCCTTTGTGTCCCCACATTCACCACCTGACCTTCTCCTCTTTCTCTGCCTGCTTTCATCAATCACGTACCTGCGCCCGAATCCGAAGTCCATACAAAAGACCCTTCCTTGCCCCAGGCCTGCTTACAGAGCCATGGATGAGGGCAGTTTCACACATTTTCTTTGCCATCTTGCCCCAAGTTCAGGCTCACTCTGAAATAACAAAGGGGCAGGTAACAGATGAAGGTAACAAGCATTTTATTAAAACCAAATAACTTTCAGAATCAGAATTCATTGTCACGAACATTGTTCTTTTGCAGCAGCGTCACTGGGGCAAATATAAATTACATTTAAAAATAAATGAATTAGCGCAAAAAGAAAAGTAAGGTAGAGTCTGTGGTTCATTGTCCATTCAGGAATCTGATAATGGAGGGGAAGAAGCTGTCTTTGTGCCACTAGGTGCTCGTCTTCAGGCTCCTGTAACTTTTCCTGATAGTTGCAGAGTGAAGAGGGCATGGGCTAGGTGGTGGGGTCCTGAGGATAGAGGCTGCTTTCTTGAGACACCGCCTCATGTTGATGGAGTGAAGTCTGATGCCCGTGACGGCGCTGGCTGAGTTCACAACTCTCTGTAGCCTTTTGCTTTCATTTTCTGTGTTCCTAATCCCACACGTTCAAGTTTATTTTGTACTCAAAACTCAACAAGATCACGACGGAAGTTTGTATCTGGAGCTCGGGTTGCCGATGGATCGAATAGGAGTCTGTGTGGCTGCAGGCAAATTCATGGGCACAGTGACTCTGGGGGGCACTCAGTGACTCTTTTGCTTTGCTTTCTCTGGCAGTAAGGGGTACCGGGCAATTAATCTTTGTCCCTATAGCAGACGAAATGTAATTTTGTGTAATATTACAGTAAAAGAATCTTGAATCTTGAAAATACTTAGAATGCACACAGTAAAATTGCCTTTCTAAAATAAGGTGAATTATTAAAGAAAGGCTTAGAGCAGCCATTCTCAACAGAGGACAAACGACCCCACTCCCCCAGGGACCATATCACATTTAAGGGGGAGAGCACAGATGGAAATCCTTAATAAGAGGATGGGAAGGTGTTGGGGGGGGTGATACAAGAGAAATACAGAAAAACCAACTGAACTTGACTACTTCACAGGGAAGGGGGCCCATAAACATTGAGCAGAGTCGTAAGGGGGCCGTAACCAAAAGAAAGGTTGAGGATGGCTGGTTTAGAGGGATACAGGCTGAACACCGAAGGATATGTCATCCAAGGAATTCTTATTCCAAGTATGAGCTCCTGAGATAGGCCCTCGCAAGAACAAGTGCTGAGGACTGAATAGTAGTCAGGAAAAAGGAGGGATAAAAGTTTCACTCTGCGGCTTGTGATCATTGTAATTCACAAGGGCGCCAAACGCAGATTGGGTAACCGCTGAGAGCACCCATGCTCACTCTCTCTCTAAACGCAAGCTTCCTGTTACCAACTATTTCGACTCGTCCAACCCGTGCCACATGGATAGGTTTGTCCTCAGCCTCACCCAGTGTTGGGGTGAGGCCAAATGTAAACTTGAGGAACAGCATCGTATTCCTCCCAGGCAACGTTTAAACCTAATGGCATGTACACTGATTTCTCTAATCCCCATCGGATTCCAGTGTTTTTAACTCTTTACCTATTCCTGGATGATTTCCTTTCCTCTCCAACTCTTGTTCCCCACCCCCTTCCAAATGAATCCCCCTCTACCTTCTCTTCACCTCTCACATCATCTTGGACCCCTCCCCCAGCTTCTTTTCCTTTTAGACATGAAATTTCACCCATTTATCTTAGTCTTGATGAAGGTTTCAACTCAAATCATTGAGTGGTCATTTCTACCCATGGATGCAAGATTCACATTCAAGATTCTTTATTGTCATTTAATGAAACAGAAAATCTGATATTACATGAAATTTCCCTTAGTCTGCTGGAGGGCAGACGGGGCCCCTTTCACACCGCCAAGTACATGTGGGTTGAACTGAATAATTTAGCAGGTCCTTATCTGGTAATTGCACAGTGGGAAACGTCCCAGCTGGGCAGGATGAGTTAAAATCACCGGGCTCTTGGTGGGGGCAAGTATCAGAACCCGGACGAGTGAACTAGTTAATCACACTGTGGTGGTGTGAATGGTCTATTCAAATTACCGGGTACCATTAGTGCGTCAGTTTGTCAGCGAGTGGCCGGCAGGGCTGTGAAATGTAATGGTGCAGTCAGCGGGGCTGTCAGAGCACAGCTGGTGGCGCTGTTAGCATGAACCTGAGCTTTAAGTCTTCACAAATACCTAATACAATGTGAAGCTGTGTAAATAGTTGTTATACTCTATTGTTTAAGGAATAATGACAAGCTGGTCTGTGGGTTTGTCTTAAGTTAGAACAGTCTGAAGCTCATTGCAGTAGATTCTCCCAGTCTCTTATACATTGTATGTCTTATTAAACTGTGCATGGAGTCTGAGTAACAGGCGTGGTGACACGGGTCTGGGTAGCAGGCATGGAGACTGCGTGACCTTCACCCATATGCCCATTGTTTCTCCTACTGCTCTACGTCCTGGAGGTTCAGCAGACCACTGCATCGCCAGTGAACAGGAGTTATGGGGCAGAACCCCCTTGTCTCCCCTTGTTACTCTCCCAACCCCTCACACCGTAGCCATCAGGACACAACAGTTCAGGAAGGCAACGCACCTCCATCTTCTCAGAGGCAATGAGGGATGGGCAACAAATGCTGGTCTTGCATGCAAAGCCAGATCCCAATGAATGAGGAAGTGTCTCTGGTTACAGAAGGTATCAGCTGGCTGCGACTGCTAAAGATTCAATTTTCCAATTTAATGTAAAATAACAGACAGCTATTTTAAGAATTTTGGAATCTCCCACAAATGAAATAGGATGTTAATAACAGACGTGATAAATGACTTCCCCTGTACGATTACAAATCACGCAATTTAAATTGCTCTGGAATTTTTACGTTTCCCAACACAATGGGCTTGGAGTAGACTGCGTTAATTCTATGCTGTGTGGGGGGGGGGGGGGGGGAAATGCCAAGATTACAATCTGCTGCTTCCTTCAAACTGCAAAGAATGAGCAATCAACTGTCATTGAACCTGCCTTCACCCTCCAGCCACGATGGAAATTACATTTCACCACAAATCCGAGAAATACTTCGGTGTGTTCATTAACGCAATGCGACGAGTTCACGTGAAGGAATCTCCAGAAAGCAAGTCCCAAGGAACACTGTGTGCTCATGTAATGAACCCATTTAAAACCCAGGCAAGCAACTATAAACCTTGCCACTACCACTGACATATCGCCCTGTGGGACACCTGCCCACCTCTCTGATGAATCGTTGCAGAATTATTCCTTCCCATTGTGAAGAGCTGAATGGTGAAATGAGGCCACATCAAGGTTCTGATCCCTCAATGAGGATTTTACAGTTCCTGGGGCTTCACTGAGCCAAGGGAAAGGATGACAAAATGCACCCTGGGAGATACACTCAGTCCCTGTCAGCAATGCCTTAGACTCAGTGACCTAATGTTCAGGATGACACTGCAGTGCAGCAAGCAGACTGCCTCGCAGAGACCCGGATTTGATCCCAACCTTCAGCGTTGACTGCGCAGAGTTTGCATGATCTCCCTGTGACTGAGTGGGTCTCCCAGGGTGCTCCAATTTCCTCCCACATTCCCAAGGTGTGTGGGTTGGGGGTGGGGGGGGTCAGGCACCTCCAGTATGGAGTGAGGGGTAGTATCCAGCGGGAGTGGATGAGAATATGATTAAATGATTGGTGGGATCAATGGGCAGGAACAGTGGGTAGAAGGGCTGTACCATCATTTCCAGTGATCCATGCCCACTCTTGCCTCTCTTTACATATCTGGTCATGTTACTGGCTTGCTTTCCTTCATCTTTCTCCCTTCATTTCATGTTTTGTTGTCTACTGTGGTGTTCAGAAGCCTCCCCACCCAACCCTCTAACTTCTTGCTAATTTTTTTAATACCACATGGCTTCTCTTTAGTTTTGATGCTGTCTCTGACTCCCCCCCGTCAGCCACGTTATCCCACCCTCTCTTTACAATGCTACTTCTTCTATGGGCCAAAATGAATATTCACCTTCTGAATTATTCCGACACTCTAACCCTCTACTGTCTTCCCTTCCAGTCAACTGCAGGCACCTCCTCTCTCACACTCTGCAGTTACCTTTACTCAACCACAACACCAGCTCATCCGATTTTAGCTTCTTCCTCTCAAACTGCAGGGTAAATTCAGTCATATTGTGATCACTGCCTCTCAAGACACCCTTTAATCAAATCTGGTTCATTGAACAGCAGTAAATACAGAATTGCTGTTTCCCAGGTGGACCCCACCATGAGTTGTGTGTTATGGCTGGTTGTGTCCACGCGTTTTGCATCAAGGACTGGAGAACACTGTTTTGTTGGGCTGTACTTGTGCAGTCAGATGACAATAAACTTGATTTGATGCTGTTATAAAGCCATCTCATCAGCATTGCACAGATACATTTCTTGGGATCCAGTGCCAATCTGATTTTTCTAGTTCAGCTACATATTGATGTCCCCTTGACCACAGTAACATTGCCTTTCTGACATGCCTTCTCTAACTCCTGTAGCAATTTGCACCCAGGATGTGGGTGCTAATTGGAGACCTGTATGTCATTCCCATCAGAGGGCTTTTTACCTTGGCAGTGTTGAAGTTTCCAGGTCATCAACTTTGAGCTGAAGTTCCTTGAGCAGCCAATATCTGCTGTAGAAGTGGTCAGCTGGAACCACAAAACGGTCCACCAGCATCCACATTACATTACTACAGCACATTACCTGACCCTGCATTAATTAAATAGAACATCACGAGATAACAACCAGTTAATGACTATGTTGTCAGTCACCTCTTAAGTCTCAATTACGCTCACAAATTAGTTAGTTTATCAAGTAGTTTGAAGAGAGAGGGATAAGGATCTGATTTGTTTCCCTTCAAAGCCTCCTCTCACTCAAACCACAAGCCAAGGTCCTGCTCTTACATTGGGGCACCCTCTCCTCCATTGGGGCCCCTGCTTGACTTTCCCTTGCTTTTATTGGCAGTTTCTACCCAATTAGCCAATTAATTAGAGTATTTTGTGTTCAGTTCTGGTCACCTCATTACAGGAAGATGTGGAAGCTGCGGAGAGGGTGCAGAGGAGATTTACCAGGATGTTGCCTGGTTTGGGAAATAAGTCTTATGAGGCCAGGTGAGCAGAGCTGGGACTTTTCTCTTTGGAGCGAAGAAGGATGAGAGGAGACTTGATAGAGGTCTACAAGATTCTAAGAGGCATAGATAGGGTGGACAGCCAGCACCTGTTTCCCAGGGCAGGATCAGTAAACACCAGAGGGCACATGTACAAAGTTAAGGGAGGGAAGTTTCGGGGAAACATCAGGGGTGTTTTATTTTACGCAGAGGGTTGTGGGGGTCTAGAATGCCTTGCCAGGGGTGGTACTGAAGGCTGGAACATTAGGGGCATTTAAGAGTCTCTGTGACGGACACATGGATGAAAGAAAAATAGAGACAGGGAGGATTTAGTACTTTTTTTTTTAAGGTTGGCACAGTGTCAAGGATTAGGGCTAAGGTGCAGTGTTCTATGTTCTAAACCAATCAAAGAATCTTGCTCTTTGAAACCTTCCTACCCCCGTCCTCTGTCTCTTCCTCATTGCCCCAAATCTATCCCCTCTTGGTTTACCCTACCTTTGATGTGGAAAAAGTTTCCTGTGATCTACCCCATCTATTCCCCTCAGAATGTTATACCCCTCAATCATGTTCTCTCTTCACTCCTTCCATTCCAGGGAGAATGGACCCAGCCTCTCACTCTCTCCTCGAGAAAAATAGAGGGATTTGAGGTAGGGAGGGTGCAGTTTTATTTTGGTTGAAGTATATAGGTCATAACAATATCGAGGGCCAAAGGGCCTGAACTGTACTGTAGGGTTCTATGTAAAGAGGGAAGGGGAAAAGGTCTGGGGAGGGGATGTTGAAAAGGCATTTGACAGAAGGGGAGAGAGGTGGAGGGAGGGGATTGATGAGGGAAGGGTTTGAAAGAGGGGAGGAAGAAGGAGAGTGAGAAGTAGAGGAAGTAATGAAGAGGCGAAGACAGTAGAAC
Organism: Narcine bancroftii; assembly: GCF_036971445.1. Lineage (NCBI taxonomy): Eukaryota > Metazoa > Chordata > Chondrichthyes > Torpediniformes > Narcinidae > Narcine > Narcine bancroftii. The sequence goes on along the minus strand of NC_091481.1, from coordinate 1,856,094 downwards.
CAGTTACTCTGCATCCAACACAGGTACTTGATGGCCAAACCCATAGTCACCTTCCCTTTCCCAGTGGTCCTGGAAAACCTTTAGCAGAGCCAAAAACACACCTTCCAGGTGAGGCAAAGCTTTACCTGCACACCGTCCAACCAGATCTACTGCACACGGTGTAGCCTCCTCTACATTGGTGAGACCAGATGCCCACTTCGACCAATGCTGCAGCATCCTGTCAACGACCATCTCAATTCCCAGCACTGTTCCCACATGGGCATGTCTGCCCTCATCCATTGCCAGTGTGAGGCCAAACATAAACCTAAGGAACAACCTGGGTAACAATAAACCCAATGGTATGAACATGAATGTTTCTAATTTTAAGGAACTTCACACCTCTCCCTGCTTCCATAGTTTCCATCTCTTCTTACAATCATTCTTTTCTCTCCAACCTTCCCTCTTCCCCAGTGGTCTCTCCCTTTACCCATCCATCCATCTTCTATCCAATGCCTCCTCTTAGACCCTCCTCCTTGATATAATTGATATCTCGGGGAGTGAAGAATGCAAGTCTGTAGATGCTGGGATTATAGAAATTTAACCAACACCCCGGTACGTTTCGAACGAATGTTGGAGGATCTCAGCTGATCTCGCAGCGACCATCAGAAGTAAAGATATATCACCGATGTTTCAGGCCTGAGCCCTCTTTCAGGGTAATTGATATCTACCCTTCTCTCATGTAAATGAAGGGTTCCAACATTGATTGTTTCTCCTCACCGACGCCGCCTGATCTGCTGAGTCCTTTCAGCTTCTCACTGTTTGCCCAAGTTTCCAGCGTCTGTGTGTTTCTCATCTTTAACAGGAGGTTCAGTGTTGGGTCTTAGAACATAGAACACTACAGCACAGTACAGACCCTTCGGCCCTCGATGTATGCCTTAAAAAAAACCTAAACCATCAACCCTCTATTTTTAAGTTTTTATATTAAAATTTAGACATACAGCACGGTAACAGGCCATTTCGGCCCACGAGTCTGTGCTGCCCAATTTATACCCATTTGACCAACACTTCCAGTGTGTTCCAAACGTTGGGAGGAAACCAGAGCCCCTGGGGAAAATGTGCCAACTCCTTATCGATGGCATGGGATTCAAACCCCAGTCCCAATTGCTGGTGCTGTACAGGTGTTGAACTAACCGCTATGCTAACCATGCCTCCCCTTTTTCCTTCCATCCATGTGTCGGTCTAACAGTCTCTTAAATGCCCTCAATGTTTCAGCCTCCACCCCTACCCCTGGTGAGGGATTCCAAGCCCCCACAACTCTTACCCCGATGTCATACGTAAATTTCCCTCGCTTCACTTTCTGGTGTTTGCTATTCTCACTCTGGAGAGAAAAGTTCTAGCTCTCCACCCTCTCTATACCTCTCAAACCTTGTAGACCTCTATCAAGTCTCCTCTCATTACCATCTTGTTTGCTAACTTATTGTTCGGAGAAGTGTTTTGTTAAAAGCACACATAAAAATGCAAATTTTTGGTCAACTTGTCTGGGTTTTCCTGTTTACAGAAGCGTAGATCACAAACCATCCATTTGAGGGAGACATTTTCCAATCTCTGAGGACTCTCAGATTTTGGTCAACAGGCATGCACCTCCCTCTGTTGTCCAATCAGATCTCTGCAAGCAAATAGCAAGATTGTTTTACAAAAGTGAAGCATGCCACAAGAACAAGAAACCACATCCATTGGCAACACACCGTCTCTGGAAGTGCAGCAGGAGATAGGTATGTGGGATTATCGAGAACTGGCGATTTTGGAATCTATCATCAACACCAACATTATTGGTCGAATCACGGGAATGACGAGTTAGAATAATAGATGGAGAATCTGGTGTGAGAACAACCATCTTGATTTCAACATCACCAAGACCAAGGAGCTGATTGTGGACTTTAGGAAGGAGAGACCACACAGCCGTTCTCGCAGCTAAGAAGACAGTGGAGGGAGTTAAGTACTTGGGAGTCCACATGTTGGAAGATCTCTCCTGGAGCCAGCACATCAAGGCCAGTATGAAGAAGGAACACCAGTGGCTCTTGGAAGACTGGGGAGATTTAGCAAATACTCTCAAACTTCTACAGGTGCACTGTGGAAAGAATACGGGCTGGTTACATCACAGGCTGATTTGGGAACTCGAGTGCCCAGGAACGCAGATGGCTGCAGAAAATGGCAAACCCACGTCTCCTTGTTTTCAATGGGAAAGGGGGGAGGGGGGAAAGAAAAAAAAAAAAAATCGAACTGGTAGGGAGGGCACATTTCCAAACTGGATGTGTGGATATTGTGAATCTCTGGCAGGTATTGTGGAGAGGCAGCAATGATCACTGACCTGTACAATGCACCCATTGAGACAGCGGGCAAAGTTGTGTGTTTTTAGAAAGGGACGCTCACTTGTTTTCCATTGTGGGGATAGTTGGCTCTTTCCTGGACAGCCTGCAGCTGACGTGGACTTTTTACCCCCTCCATAAATCTTCGTCCGCGAAGCCAAGCCAAAGAAAAAGAATTATCCTGACTCTAGTTCCATGTAATAGAGAACATTTACGGTATTGTGGCCAATTGTTAAAGAGATGATACAAAGATGGATCAGTCCCCAGGAGAAGCCCTGAAGAGAACAGGGAGAAGGAAATTCACAGCAGTGGACCAGGTCAGCCTGCGCTGTGGTCGGAGGCTTCTGTTGGTTCCACCAGTCCGTCGTACGGTACAAGGAGCTACATGAAGCTTCTACAACAGGCTCCAGCATGAAGCTCGATGGCTGGAGATCGCACCTGGGAGCCAGAAATCGGAACCAGGATTCATGAGGGTGCTGGTGTCAAGCAGGGCCTCCCGAAGGTTCTCGGATGTAGATGGATCCCAACGCTTTGAGGACTCGGAACCAAAAAGGGTACAATCTGGATTCAGGCCTGGTGGACTGGACAGAGGCCGTGTAGCTTCGGAGGTGCAGGAGGCAGCATCAGAGGAGGTGCTGGAACCCAGAGACACGACGACTCTGAGATCTCAAACTGACAGGTACTGAACAGGTAGATGTGGAATGTTCCAGATTGGGGAACAAGTGGGACACAGTTGAGGGAGAAGGGGAAACCTATTTAAGACTGAGGTGAGGAGAAGCTTCTTCACTGAGTTGTGAACTTGTGGAACTTACTGCCACAGAAAGTTGTTGAGGCCAGTTCATTAGATGTACTCACAGGGAGTTGGGTCTGGCCCTTGTGGCTCAAGGAATCATGGGATCTGGAGAGAGTGCAGGAAAGAGGGACTGAGGTCAACATGATCAGCCATGATCACATTGAATGGTGGATAGGATTGAAGGGCTGAATGGCCTTCTTCTGCTCCCATTTTCTGTGTTTCTTGTTCTAATAATGACAGTGGGTGAATAATAGGACAAATGAAGGAAAGATATTTGTGTACCTTGTGTAAGTGAGAAGAAATGAAATTTTGATCATTGCAACCAAACATGATCCCACTGACCTGTTTATGCTCTCACTGATTCAGCAGGGGTGATGAACTTCCCTTGAACTCCCATACTTTAGTCACACTGGCACACAGTACCATCCGATCAGATTCCAGCTTCCACTTTTGGTCAGTCTTCAACCCGAATAAATCCAAAAACCAGGAGTGATTTCCAAAGGAATGTCAACAGCATCATGTTTTAAATCTTATCCTGTACTTTAGCAAACCAAATATTTATGGCAAATGGTTAAACACTCACAGTGAGCTTTTTAGAAATTGTTCCGATATTTTCACAAACCTCAGTTCAGAATTTATATTTCCTGGAGCTGGACTTGAGGTCAGACAGGAAAACATGCATCTTGGCCCGAATCCAAGTTTTAAGTTTATTTCTCACCTGATATCTAATACAGTGAGAAAGGTTCTTCTCGAGCAGTCGAACAGGTTATCTCGAACATTCATTCAGCCATGTAAAGAGTACAATTCAAAGTGTAGGATTGCAATGAAAAGATCAATTAGGCACAAGCAGGGGCAGCATGAGAGCACTGTTGTGGGGTTCATTTAGGAACCTGATGGCTGCAGGGAAGAAACGGCGCACTTCAACACTCTTAGCCTTCTCCCTGATGGAAAGGATGAAGAGAGAGTGTCTGGAGTGTGAGGGGTCTTTCAGTATCTTTCACACAGCACCTTTCAGCTGCTCCTATTGGGGAAAGAGATCCAGGAGGATCAGAGCCAGCACCACCAAGCTGAGGAACAGCTTCTTCCCACAGGCATTGAGAACGCTGAACGACCAAAGGAACTGCTCACACTGACCATCCGAGACGCTCATATTTGTGAAACAATATTATTTATTTATTTGTCTATATTAATACTGGTCCTTCATATGTATTGTTTGCCCGTGTGTGTGTTGTCTGGTTGTGCGTCTGCGTGTTTTGCACCGAGGACCGGAGAACGCTGTTTCATCCGGTTGTACTTGTCCAATCAGATGACAATAAACTTGAGTGTGTCAGCTGCCTTTCCGAGGTAGCAGGAGACGTCGATGGAGTCCGTGGGGGTGGGGGATTTGCATGATCTTCTGTCCTGCATTCTCCACCTTGTGCAGCTTCTCCCGAGATTTGCTTCTTGAAGGATTGAAGTTACAGGAGTGATTAGCAACTGCTAATTAATCTTGGACAGGCAGGGTTAAAGCTGGTGGCTGTCAAAGTCCATGGCGGTGGATAAGTACAGACTGTGTTTGATTTGTGAGCTTATCTTGCTGATCTCCCTAGAATAAATATTTTGACTAACTGTGCCCTCTCTTCAGTCTCCAATTTGCTTTTATGATGCTCTTCTGATGCACCCGAGTTAAATCCTGCTCCACGCAGTCACCTAAAATGTTTATTACTTTGTTATCTTGTTCTCAGTGTTGAGGCCAGCCCTTACTATCCCCACCCCTCCTCTATTTGCCTTGCACCTCTGCAGAAGGTGCTTCCCTACCCTGGCTGAGGACGAGGTTCCAGTACTGAGACACAGCGATGATCAACGATATGTTCCCATATCAGAGTTAAGTGAGCCATGCAGGAGGTGGTGTTCCTGCACCCTGCCCTTCCTGGTGGGAGAGGTGACAAGTTGGGGAGGGGCTGTGGGAGACAGGGTGAGTGAATGCATTGCCTTTTGTAGACAGTACACACAGTGGCACTGGGCGCCAGTGGTGGAGGAATGGCGAGTTTGGGGGGGTGGGGTAGATGGGGCGCTAAATGTGGCTGGGACAGTTGAGCTTTATGGTGCTGTTGGGACTGCACAGGTTAGGGGAGAGTGTCCCAACACATTCATGATGAGCCTTGTCCATGGTGGAAGGGGCTGGGGTTTAAGGAAGCGAGTTTCCTGCTGCACTTTGCCACTCCAATCTGCGTCCGTACCATGGTTTGGACGTGGCTGAACCTCTGGACACTGGGGATCCCAGGCTCTCTTGCTTGGTGACCTGGTAATGGAACTGCTACTGAATGACCAGGTTTAGTCCTCTTGGTGGAATTCCCCATTGCCTGGGAATACCTCCCAGTCCGGGCCCAGGTCTAGTTGCACGTAGATATGGGGCCACTTCATCCGCTGAGATGTTGGGACATCTGAACTTGTGGTCCAAGGAAGGATGATGGGCTGAGTTTGGGTAGGTGCAGAACACACACACAAACACAACCCCTTCCCTCCATCAACTATGTTGACACTTCCTACCACCTTGGCAAAGTTAAGGTTGTCCAGGCATCAAAAGAATTTCCCCCCACCCCAGCCACACTCTTCACCCCCTCCCACCAGGAAGATTCATGAGTGTGAGTTCACGCACCACCACCAGATTCTTGGCATCTGACTTCTGAGTGATCCAAAGATATTAAAGTTATCTTGCCTTTACTCCATACCATCGGATCTCTCTGTAACTTTGTTCTCCGTCTGTACGATAAGGTCCAGCTGAGCTGGTTGCAAATCAAACTCTTATCACCGCATTTTCTGACCCACTTGACAATGAACTTGAACCCACACACCACATGCTCTGTGCAAAAGTCATAAACTCTTGTGAAATGGAAGTTTGTTTATTTTTTATTGCACGTTTGAAAGACAACCGTGTGGGTGATGTTAAAATCAGCTTAACGCTTTCAACAAGTGGATCTGTACATTTCCAGCACTGGTATAACAGTTTCCAGAAAACAATCAGAGAGCAGGGATGGAGGGAGAATCACAGTTGCCAGTGTGGATCTGCTGTCTGTGTCACAGTCACTGGGTCACTGGCAGCTACAGTGAAGCCGAGTAAATGAGTCACTCCAAAGATCAAAGACACTCGGGTTTAGAACGAGGCATCCCAAATTTCTTCAACGTGTAGAGGCGCCCAAATTAACTTGGCTGTATCACTCCGGTCTGCGACAGTACGTTCTTTCCAAAGGAGAATAAAATTGAGATTAAGGCTCACAGAGTTGGTAAGTGTCCTCTCACCTCAGGCAGGTAACACATCCACTGCCCCTCAGCATTCCCAAAATCCTGCATCTTAAAATACTTGGTGAAATTGGATGTTGTCGAGTGTAAACTACCTGTTAAACTCACGGAGTTACTTAGAACAGCGCAGAAGCAGGCCCTTTGGCCCACAGTGGCTGTTCTGACCACAATATCAATTTAAAACTAAGCACACCTGGTCCGTATCCCTCCACTCCCTCCTTGTTTGCAAATCTAGACCCCAGCTACTAGATAAAGATGTGTTTCTTACAGAGGTGCCTATGATTTGAAAATATTGCCCAGTCGTTGCCACGAGTAGGCCACAGCATGTTAGACCGGAAGCAGGTGGGCCTTAGAGATAGGTGGAGAACCACTGCCTTAAACATTGCAATCGTGCCTGCTACCCTGGCAGGCCAAATTTTTTAAAACTTTGTTAATTTTAAAGCTGTGCCCTCACTCAGCTGAGAGAAAGGCAACCAACCTTTTTAGGTAAACAAAACAAACACCAATTTGTAGTTGTCAACAATACTTCAGAATTTTTTAAAATCATTTGTCAATTCAAGACGGGCCTCTATAACTTCAAGAGTCGCTAACCAAAATTAAAAACTCGATTGCATTTCAAACAATGCTGGTTTTGTGAATTATTCATATTTAAATTTAAATTTTAAAAATTTAAATTTAGACCTACAGCACGATAACTGGCCCTTCCAGCCCACAAGCCCATGCCAATTACACCCAATTGACCTCCAACCCTGTTATGTTTCGAAGGGTGGGAGGAAACTAGAGCTCTAGGGGAAAATCCACACTGACACAGGGAGAACGTATGACCTCCTTACAGACAGCGCAGGATTTGAAACCTGGTCCCGATCTTTGGCACTGTAGAGGCATTGAGCTAACCATGCTGCCACTTAGAAGTTCCAAAGCACTTTGATCAATAAGAGAGCTCGTCATGAGGTTTTATACAGTAACCAACTTTAATACTTTAATTTCAACTGACAAAAGCAAAATACTGCAGATGCTGCGAATCTGGGGGGGGGGGGGGGGGGGCAAAAAAAACTGCTGGGAATACTCAGCGGACCAGGCAGCATCTCTGGAGGGAGAAGTACAGTTTGCCTTGTGCAGGAGTGGTCCAACAGCCGATGGAACCAGCCAATCACCAAGCACCTTGAAGATACAGTGCATGCCTTAAATCATGGAATTAAGGAGCCCCCTCTCCAAGTGGATACACTGAGATTTCTGCCGAGTCCTTATCCTTGCAGTTCTGATGAAAGCTCATCTGCCTCTTTTTCTCTTCCCACACTGGTCGAACTGCAGTTACTCTGGGCTGAGTATCCCCAGCATTGTTTAGTTTAATGTAAGCCTCACATTTACAGTCAGACTGGTCACAGTGAGAGGGTCCCTCTCCACCAAGAGGAAGAAAAGTCACCCTTAACCCGAGGGAGGACAGCTGGGCTGATGGTCTCTCAGTTTGGTTCGACACTGGATGCCTCGGCTTTTACAGCAATGTTCACCAACAGCATAGATAATCTGGTTTGGAAGTGACGGCAGAGACCAGATACAAGGTCAGGAATTCACCACATCCACACCTATTGACCATTTTAAGGTGCAATTCGAATCTTTATGCAAGACGATAATACGCCAACAAATTCGGAGAATACCAATGGATGATCACGGAACACTGACTAACACACTGACTTTCCACATTCGGATTACAAGCACTAATCATCCCATTGAAAAATGCGATGTATACCAACTTCATTTGGAAGGCAATTATATTTGCTGTTTGTGAAACTCCCTTCCTCGACTTATAATCACTCATTTTGCCTCGAAACAAAACACCCACTAAATCATGCGGAAAAGTTTCCACGAAATGGCACATCCACCTTTTAATTGTCACAGTTAGGGCAACAAATGCTTTGCATTGTATTAGTGCAGGGTCATGATGCAAATATCTGAATAAACAACTTGAAATCAGTCTTACAAAATACTAAGCAATTCCTACACGTCAACAGACAAAATATAAACCAGTATTAAATCAGCACAGATTTTATAGAATTTGTTGAGTCACATCTCAAACAATATATATATAAAAAAAATTGAAATACTTATCAAAATTAAGAATGCACAATCATCGTTCCAGACATCCAAATCCAGAAGGATATTCAGTGAAGAAGGAAGAGTCCTTATTTTTCATATTATTGATTCATGATTGGCAACAGTAACATCGACTTGGGTCCTTTCTCCTGGATGCACAGGCTCACGGGAACAATGAGGGTAGCTCAGAGTTGGGGCAGATCCTGGAGACGCTAGAATCTGGGCAACCGCACTTTGGCCTCCGTCTCAGTCCCCCTCCTCCTCACTGGCCAACCCCCCCCCACCCCCTCCTGATGTTGGATCTCACCCTCAAATGTCAACAGTGCCCCCGCATCCCCCAACCCAATTCCCCGCAGAGGCTGCCTGACCTGCCGAGTTCCTCCATCAGTTTGTTCTTTTCGTTCCTGCAAATGAAACTTAGAAATGACGATCGCACTGGGCAAGGGATTCGTGCAGCTCCTGTGATAGGGTGATCTGGTCAACTTCACCACGTAGACACAGGGAAGGTGCTGCTTTGCTGGGCAGTGGTGCAGCTCCCGAGGCTCCCAGCTGAGTGTTTGGAATACGGACTTCAGCGGATGTGGATGAAGTACAATGTCAACAGCAGGAATTTGGCAGCCAAAGAAATGGAGTGAGCCATCTCCTGCTGGTGCGGATGGTGATTTCTAAGCTTGTTTCCCAAGGCAGACCCCACTGTAACACCCCAGAGTAAATAGCGGTCTGACGAGCGATGAAATTCGACTTTGGCTGCGGAGATTATTGGCAGCACATTTCCAAACCACCTGAGCCCTCCACCATGAGCCAGCGGTCGGACATGAACACACCAGCATTTGGTTCTGGACCATCATGGGCAAAGTCGAATTTCCACCCGTCCAGCCGAGACAGCGTCCAGGCAGAGCGTCTCAGTCCCTGATCACTGCTTCGTTGCTGGCTGATGTTTCTGGAGATGAAGTCTGTGGGTGCTGCCTGTCTCTCTTGCCCCCCACTCACTCGAGTGCGTTCAGTCTCAGCCCGGAGGCACGCAGGGAGAGCGGGCAGTCAGATGAGGGAGGCATGTGCTGGGAAGCTGAGCTGCTGGAGTTCGTCGTGAAGCCATGGAGTGGACTCGTCGGGGCCACTCTGCACAATCCCATGGCCCTGCCTTTCTCTAGGACACCTGAACATCGGCTCCCTCCTCCTGCCGAGTTCTTCGCAGATTCCCTTTCATCTTTACAAACTCCGGCGTGTTCTCCCATCTCTCCTCAGCGTCGAGCTTTTCCTGCTCAATCTGAAACCAGGCAGAATGTAAGACATTACAGCACAGTACAGGCCCTTTGGCCCTCAATGTGGTGTCAACCTACCCAAAAAACCTAAACCCTCCCTACCCCATAACCCTCTCTTTTCCTTCCATCCATGGGCCTGTCTAAGAGTTTCTTAAAAGCCCCTAATATTCCAGCCTCCACCACCACCACCCCTGGCAAGGAATTCCAGGCACCCACAACTCTCTGTGTAAAAAATAAAACTTACCCCAGATGTCTCCCCTAAATTTCCTCCCTTCACTTTGTACAAATGTCCTCTGGTGTTTGCTACTCCCGCCCTGGGAAAAAAAGTACTGGCTGTTTCCCCTATCTGTGTCTCTCATAATCTTGTAGACCTCATTTAAGTCACCTCTCATCCTTCTACGCTCCAAAGAGAAAAGCCCTAGTTCTGCTAAACCTTGACTCACAAGACACATTTTCCAATCCCGGCAACATGCTGGGAAATCAAGTGGAGAGGCCCTGCTGTTCAAATCCACTGAGATGCCTGGTTGAGGCAGGAACTGTGGCAATGTTTAAGAAACATTTGGACAGATACATGGATAGGAGAGGTTTGGAGAGATATGGGCCAAAAGGAGGCAGGTGGGAAGTTGCATCAGCACAGGCAGGTTGGGTCGAAGGGGCCATTTCCATGCTGGGTGAAGCTTGGTCAGGGCATTGAGTGCAGGAGCTGGAATGTCACAGAACAGCTGAACAGTCATTGGTGAGACCACACTTGTGCAGAGTTTTAGCTGACAAATTAGGGGAAGAGTGTCATTATGCTGGAAAGGTGGAAGAAAAGGTTTACGAGAAAGTTAATGGGATTGGCAGGTTTGAGTTACAAGGATAGGCAGGTGCTGATCTTAGAGATTTACATAATTCTGAGGGGCATTGATAGGGTAAAATCATGGTCTTTTTCTCAGGTTAGGGGAGTCCAATGGTAGGGCAAAACACGAAAGTCTGCAGGCTCTGTGATTAAAGTAAAAACAAACAGAAATGAGGGGGGGGGAAGAGGAAGAAGGGAGTGGGGGTTTAAAGGAAACCAGAGAAGTTGATGTTAGTGCCATCCAGTTATACTAGAGGACATGGTTACAAGGTGAGGGGGAAGATTTAAAAGGGACCGAGGGGAACCTTCTTCTCACGGGGTGGTGGGTGAGTGGGACGAGCTGTCAGACGAAGTGGTAGAGGCTGGGTCAACTCTAATATTCAAAAGACATTTAGACAGGTACACAGATGGGAATGGTTGAGGAGGAGATGGAGCAGGGCCTGTTTTTCTCTGATGAACTGTCCACTGGCTGATTTTGATCAGTGCAACACTCTTACCGCTCCAGCAATCGGGATCCGCGTCCAGCAATGTGAGGAGTTTGTACGCTCTTCATCGCAGGTTAATTGGACGTCATGGGTTCAAACGGCGGGAATTGGCTTTTAATTAGCTGTAAATCAACTTTTAAAAATCGATTCCATATTTACACTAATTTTTCCTTGTATCTAGAGGAAGTGACGGAGTTAGTGCAGGAGGTATAGATTAGCCCTGATCATCGACAGACAGAGCAGATCTGAAGGCCTCCTCCTGCTCTTGGTCAAGTGTGGCAGCAATGATTTCCGAGACCCAAGGTTGGCTTTGCCCTGTGCACAGAAATGGGATGGGGTGGGGGTCATCTCACCCCGACTCATCCCAAGGCACTGACGCAGGACAGTGTAACCGGGCGGGGAGGGGGGGGACCATCTTGAGTGCCGAGGCCCCTGGTGTTGCCCACCTGCTCCAGTCTCTGCTGCCTCTTCATTAACTCCTGCTCCAAGTCGGATTTCTTCAGCGCTTCTGCTTCCTTCCTCTGCTTCACCACTTGGTCCCTCTTCCTTTGCTCCATCACGCGCTGAAGCTCTGGCTTGTGAGGTGTGATGCCCCTGAAAACACACAACACTCGGGCTGAAGAGATTTTTCCACATTTCCGATTTCAATCGATGCCCTTTTATCTTGAAGTTGTGCCCTTGTGCCCTAGGCTCTGTTACCCTGGGAAACATCCTTGCCATATCTACTCTGCCCAGGTCTTTCGGAATTCAAGATGCCTCTATGAGGTCCCCTCCATCCTTCTGTACTCCAACGAGTTCAGTCCAAGAGCTGACAATCATTCCACATCAGCTAACCCTTTCATTCCTGGTATCGGCAGCTCCTTTCTCAAAAAGGTGCCCAAAACTGTACACAGTGACTTCATGAGTTGGATTCTGAAGTAGCCGGCCCGTAAAAGGAAGGTTGGTCTTCCAGCTGGAGGTGAGCGGTGTTCCACGGGGATTGGAGAGGTTTGTGAGATATGTACTGTACATGCTCATTTTTAGATTATATATAGATAGAGATGTATAAACGTGGATGAAAAGGTAGGTGGGTGGGTTAGTAAGTTTACAGATGAGATCAAGATTGGGTGGAGTTGTGGACAGTGAAGAGTATTATAAAAGAATACAATGGGATAATAGATCTGTTATAGATATGGATATATTTTGGAAGTCAAATACAAGAGGAAAGTATACAGTAAATGGCAGGGCTCTTGAATGCACTGATGTGCAGAGGGATCTGGGGGGGGGGGTCCAGGATCATAGGTCAGTGAAAGTGGCCACACAAGCAGACAGAGGGTTAAGGAGGTATATGTCACATACTGTGGTTAGGTTGCCTGGGAGTACTGCATGCGATTTTCGCCACCCCATCACAGGGTGAGAAGGCTTGGGAAAGGGTACAGAAGAGGTTTACCAGGATGCTGCCTGGATGAGAGGGTGCGAGCTATGGAGAGTGGTTAGACAAACGGGGAAAATGAAGGGTGTAGCATCGAACCAGCTATGTGACATCAGTGTATGATGACGTCAGCTTGTGTCGAGCATATGATTCTGGCTTTTAAAAGGTTGCGCAGGTTATGATGAGTAAATCCACTTCATTCACTCTAAAAAATGCCTTGTGTGGTTATTTTATCATCTCCACTGCAATTCCAGAGGCCACAGGGAAGCTTCTTTACACACAGAGAGTGGTGGGAGTGTGGAACGAGCTATCAGCTGAGGTGGTGAATGTGGGCTCAATTTGAACATTGAAGAAGAATTTGGACAGGTATATGGATGGGAAGGGTATGGAGGGCTAAGGATTGGGCGCAAGTCAGTGGGACGAGGTGGAAAAATAGTACGGCACAGACTAGAAGGACTGTGCTGGCCTGTTCTTGGTTTGTGATTTTGGAGGTCACCCTCTCAGATAGAGCCAAGGGAAAAAGATGATCAACGCTGGTTAGAGGGAACTGACCACAGGTCAGCACGAGGTGCAAGTCTGGGCCACCCCATCCGACATCTGTGCCAACGATTTAACCGGCAGGGCGTCCCAGTACAAAAAGGTCCAAGGCCATCTATCAAGGGTTGCTGCACTTTTGGACGAGGTATTCACTCAATTCCCTGCCTGGTTGCTCAGGGAGACATAAAGGATTCCCACAGCTGCAACCAAGGAGCAACAGAATTCCCCTGGATCCCTCCAGCCAATGGTGAGCCCTCCAATCATCAACTATGCTGACTTTAACAGGCACCACACTTGGACCATGGCACCATCGTCACACAAACATCCACCGACATATGGAATGCGCCGAGACGACAGAAGTGAAAAGTTCTCCCACACAATGATCAAGGGTGATCAAATCCTGAACTAATCTGCTATAATTAGACCTGCATCTTGCCCACTCGCATAGCACTAACTACAGCAAACAGGAAAACAGACTGAGGCAAATAAACCAGCCCATTCTGTGGTCGAACCTACCTCTGAATGCAACAGAGTGGTTTCATCCTCTGGAAAGAGCAACATGCTGGTAAAAATGTGAACACTCAGAAATGCATTCATTCTCGCACACCCTCTCCCTTGGCTTGGTCTTCAGAAGTATGAAGGTCGCATCTCCATTTGAACCAGAAACAGACTGTTGTGGCAAAAATCAGAATGCAGAACTCTCCAACCAAAATGCACATTGGGATGCCTTCTGAGAATAATGGTTTTAAAAAAATATTCAATCCAAGAAATGAAAACTAAAGAAGGTCCAGGAGCTGAAACATTAACTGGTTCTATTGGCTGACAAGGAGGTCATCAGGGCTTGCCGAATGTGGCAAGGGCCTCAGGTCATCGGGGGTTGGGGGTTATTGGGTGGCCAGCCCAGAGTGGGGGCTTGCTCCAAGCAAAGGGGAGGTCTGTGTGTCATCCAGAACATGCCCTTCTCCTGTTTAAGCCTTTGGCTAGGGAATCCCCATAAGTCGGTGGGATGATGCATTATGTGGAATCCTTTCTGGGCCAGCACTGTGGCACAGCTGGCCTTGCTGCTGCCTCCGAGCTTCAGTAGCCCAGGTTCAATCCTGACCTTCTGCTGCTGTCTATGTGGAGTTTTCCTGCTCTCCCGGGTGGCCTCTGTGAGAGATCGTTAACGTGAGTGCAGTAAAGGGGAAGGCACGAATGCCTACGCACCTTTTCTGGTTGATGATCAGCTCCCTGTGAAGTTCCTGATGATTCTTCGACGACTTCACGGGGTTGATCAGCTTCCTGGGTTTGATGAGTTCAGCACATTCCTCGTCATCTAGATAATCTGACTCAGCCATGGTGCTTTTCCCAACATCGGGCACACAGTGTTCCAACGATGTGTTCCCACTCTCTGAGGGGCCAAACCAAAAAACAAATCCATTCAAATACAAACAATTTAGCATTAATTTCACAGCTTTGGCATGAACTCTTCATGACATAGAAGGAAGGGGTTTTATTTCTCTGGCTGTTCAACATTCATTAAATTCTTGCTCAATGGTGAGCAATGAACCTGGATAAATTTGCCATGACAGCAAACTAATCTCCTGGGATTTGCAAGTGATTTCAATGGCCTGAAATGCAATGAAATATTCCGCTCACATTTGATTCTGTGCCAATGGGGAGATACCTGGTGCGGGGTCCACTCTCAAGACTCTATGCTTAGGTTGTTTTTCCAGCTTTCCAGATGGAGATTGAAGGAAAGATGCAAGCTAGCTCAATAAGAGGGAAAAAATTAATAAAAGTAGGAAAAGAGAACATTATTTTGAATCCATCGTTTCAGGTATTGAAACATAAAAAAAACTGCCGATGCTGGAATCTTGAGCAAGCATTGAGAAGGTGGAAGTTCTCAGGCAGTATCCATGGAGAGAGATGGATAGTCTATCCAGCTTTTATCCACTGTTATTTTGGTGGAGAAGAATGTCTACCAGCAATCCTCTCCCTCAACTGAGAACCCTCCACCTCCCCCCCTTGAATTCTGTGTCTGACGTACCCAGTCATTGCTTTCTCCAACCAGAGGCCGCAATCCAAAGACCATATTGGCACTGGATGGCACCTGGATGGATTCTGTATCTTGTTTGATCAGCACCATTGATCTACAGCTAGATCTACAGATCTAGTGCTCTACAGTCACTCCCCAAGCACCAGGATACTGCAACTGAGGTCCGTGAAGTGTACTGCAGCAACTTGGTCAGGATGGTTGTGGCAGCAAGTCATGAGTGTTTCCTGTACAAAATCACTATCTGCTTGTGGGCAGGAAGATGCAGTCAAATGTCACCAAACAAACCCCAAGGAGTCACGGCCAAACCAAGGTCACCCACAAATTGAAGGAGCAACACTTGATTTTCCGTCTGGGCCCTCTCCAACCAGATGGCATTAATGTCAACTGCTCTGGTTTCTGCTAACCCACTCCTACTTCTCCCTCCCTCATCCCTCTGTCTCCTTTCCTCCAGCTCTCCACCCTCTTCCCTCTCCATTCACAGAACCATTCCCCTCCCCGTTTGCTGTTGTGCCATCCCTCCCTTCTCTGCCTATTACCTCCTGCCTGTGGGACTGTGCTCCTCCACCTGCTCCTTACCCCCACCATTTTGTTCGGGCGCCTGCCTACGTTTTGTTCACACCCTGATGAAGGGCTCAAGCCTGAAACGTTGGTACTGTATCTCTATCTTTGCTCTATAAAGTTCACTGTTTGATCTACTAGTTTCTCCAGTAGGTCAAACAGTGTTTTATTTCAGTCACGGTGTCTACAGACATTAGTGTTTTACTACAGACATCAAGTCTCACTTGATTTGGGGTAAAAAAAAATGATGGATGGTGAAAGATCAAGACTGTGCAGGAGAAAGTGCCCCATGACGACATTGGAGCGACTGCGGACGCTAGAACTTGGAGCAAAAAAAAAATCAATCTGCAGAGGAACTCAGTGGGTCCAAGCAGCATCAGTGGGAGAGAAAGAATGATCGATGTTTCAGGCCCAGGTCACCCAACAATGATTTCAAGGCACTGAGAACATACTTTCCCCCTGCATCACCACCTTTAGTGCTTGGTCAGTGCTTTTATAAATTTTTTAAATTTAAAAAATAACAAATTTAGACATGCAGCACAGTTACAGGCCCTTCTGGCCTTCAAGCCCAGGCAGCCCAATTACACCTGATTAACCTACACCCTTGCTACATTTTGATGGGTGTGAGGAATCCAGAATGCCCGGAGGAGACCCACTCAGACATGGGGGAGAGCGTACAAACTCCTTACAGACAGTGCAGGATTCAAACCCAGGTTAGTAACAGTGCTGTACTAACCCCTACCCGAACCATGCTGCCCCTCCTTCTCTATTTCAAAAGGCAGTGAAGAGAAAGCTTGAGATGCTATTATTTTAATTTCTGTTTTCCAGTATCAGCATTTTCTTCATTTTCATCCACGAGCCCAGACCAATAGGAAAATCTCTTCCATTTCAACAAGTGGAGGAAGTTCAGATAAACCACTGCAAGCCCCACCTGCCGGGGGTGGTGGAAAAACGAGCAGTGGAGTGGAACATTTACCCTGGAGCAAGAGGCTCTAAATATTTAAATATTAAAACTGAGCCTGCATTCATTACTTCAGCTGGCAGCTAATTCCACACCCCCACCTATCTCTCTGTGAAGAAGTTTCCCCTAAACTTTTCCCCTTTTGCCTTTAACCCGTGTCCTCTGGTATGTATTCACCCACCTCAGTGGAAAAAGCCCATGTACATTTACTCTGTCTATTCCCCTAATAATTTTAAAGACCTCTATCAAATCTCCCCTCATTCTTCTACGCTCCAGGGAATAAAGTCCTGACTGGTTTAACCTTTCCCTGTAACTCAGATCCTGAAGTCCAGGCAGCATCCAGAAAATCTTCTCTGCACTCTTTCTATCTTATTGATCTATTTCCTGTAATTCGGTGACCAAAACTGCACACAATATTCCAAATTTGGCTTCACCAATGTCTTATAGAACTTTACTATAACATCCCAACTCCTGCACTCAATACACTGATTTATGAAGGCCAGTATGGCAAAAGCTCTCTTTCCAACCCTATCCACCTGTGACGCCACTTTCAGGGAATTATATATCTGTATTCCCAGATCCCTGTTCTACCGCACTCCTCAGTCTAAGACTAGAGGGCACAAATTTACTGTGAGGGGACAAGATTTAAAGGTTTCTTCATACAGAATGGTGGCTGTGTGGGACAAGCACAGAAGCAGGCCCTTTGGCCCACTATGTCATACTGTCCTTTCTGCCCAGGATTCTGAAAATCCTATCTGCCCTCACTAGGACAGTCTTTGACCAATGCCTTATAGCATGCTTATAAATAACATCAGCCATCAAAAATTAGACATGAAAAAATGCACATCTACAGCTGGCACAGTTGGTGTAGCGGTTAGCGCAGCGCTGTTACAGGACCAGCGACTGGGGTTCAAATTCCGCGCTATCTGTCAGGAGTTTGTACATTCTCACCTTGTCTGCACGGGTTCTCTCCGGGGGCTCTGGTTTCCTCCCGCCCTTCAAAACATACGGGGGTTATTGGTCAATTGGGTGTAATTGGACAGCATGGGCTCGTGGGCCGAAAGGGCCTGTTACTGTGCTATATGTCTAAATTAACAGAAAAGTTAATTTTTAAAAAAATTAAATGTGAATAGGATTTCCCACTGCCAGTTCCAAAAACATTGCTGGATCTGAACTCCACTTCACACACTTTCTTGAAGTTAAATACTCTTTCCTTTTAAAAATAAAGGAATATTTTAAAAATGAGCTAGAACTTGATTGTCCCTCTCTGCCAGAATGGAATTAATCTGCCTTGTGCTGCCGATTCATTAGGCATTGTGAATGAGCCAGTTGATTTTTAGTCATCTCCTACTGAAATCTATTGAACATTTTGGGAGTGGTGCAACACCCAGACAGAAGCTGGACGTGTGCACAGACCTTGTGGGAACACCCAGTGGAGATTGATGTGTTCGGGTCCGTTACTAACCGGAGGAATAAATACTGAGGGAGGTTTATAAATCCAGACAGGACGAAGTTGGCAACATACAAAGGAAAAGCTCAGGAGTCTGCTTGCCACATAGGTTTCACCACTTCCACTCACTCTGTTCAACCAAAGCCACAAGTGCATATTTAATGCATTTAGTTAATATTAAGAATCGCCAAGATTTTGTGAATCTGTTCTGCTGGCACATTGAAGATAGCATTTTGGAACGTGTGGGATTATTTTCTTATTCATTTTTTCCTCTGCCTCTATTATCATCAAATGAGATGGGAAGTTCTATCAAGGCCACAGCTCCCCCAACTCCTCTCTCTCTCTCTCCCCCCACCTGAGGGTAACAGCAGCAAGAGGAGGAGGAAGCTTCCTTCTGATATCCTGGGATCATAGTCTGAGTATTACTCCACGAAAACAGGCCCTTCAGCCCATTGAATCTGTGCTAACCATCAACACCATTCACACTCATCCAACATTATCCTCATTTTTATTCTTCCCACATTCCCAACAACTGCCCTCACTAACACATTGGGGTCAACAGAAACCAGTTAACCCCCTCAGGTCCTGCAAGTCTTTGAGACATGGGAAGAAATTGGAGTGTCTGGGGAAACCCCATCCGGTTGCAGGGAGAACATGCAAATGTCACACAGACAGCTCTGGAGGTGAGGATCGAACCAGGATCTCTGGCGCTGTGAGGCACTGGCTGTGCCACTTTGCCCTTCGACAGCTTCCTCCCTCGGAGGACATCAGTGATGAGGTGGGTTTACAACAATCCACGAAGTTCATGGCTCCTGTTACTGGAGCTAGCTTTGTTACAGGCTATTACAGACACAGAATCACCAGCTACCGTTCGGAGAAACCAAACTCTCTGTTCTGTGTCACTACCCCAAACTAAAGTCCAGTTGAAGTTGGCAGCCTCACCTCTCACACCAGCTCTACCATTCGGTTCATTCATGGTTGAGTAAAACCATATGTTCCACATCATTGAACAGTGGTGCACAGATGAGGCTTTGGCCCATAATGTTGTGCTGACCTACATAAATCTGCTCCACAAAAACCTACCCTTCCTGCCTTCACAGACAATAAACCTTCATTTTTCTTGTCTGTCTAAGAATCTTTTATATGTCCCTAATTTATCAACCTCCAACAATGTATTCCAGGCACCCGCCACTCTCCGTAAAAAAAAAAAATTTACCTCTGACATCTCCCCTAAACTTTTCTCCCCTCACCTTAAACAGTTGTCCGCTGGCATTTGCCATTTGATGCCCCAGGAAAAAGGTGCTGGCTGTCCACCCTATCCACGTCTCTCTTAATCTTATACTCCTCTATTAAATTACCTCTCTGCATCCCAGCTCTGTTAACACTGCCTCACAAGACACATTCTCCAATCCAGGCAACATTTTGGTAAATCTCCTCTGCCCCCTCACTAAAGCGGAGGTCCTTCCTGTCAGGAGGTGACCAGAACTGAACACAACATTCCAATAATGGACTGACCAGAGTTTTATAGAGCTGCAACATTACCTCTCGACTCTTAAACTAAATCCCCGAGTAATAATGGCCAATACACCATACACCTTGCATACAACGTGCAGCAACCTTGAGGGATCTGTGGACCACGACTCCAAGATCCTTCTGTTCCTCCACTCTGAGAATCCTGCCATTATCCACATTCTCTGCCTTCAAGTTCGACCTTCCAAAATGCATCACTTTATACTTGTCTGGATTGAATTCCATCTGTCATTTCTCTGCCCAGCTCTGTAATCTGTTGATATCCTGTTGCAACCTATGACACCCTGCTGCACTACATCTCCCACCTTTGTGTCATCTGAACATTGACTGACCCCCCCCCCCCCCCACCCCAGGAGGAGGGATCTAAAGGCTGGCCATTTTGTAAATGAAGCGAGATAACAAACCAGTGAAGTCGAGAGGGACCCATGTGTTCTTGTGCATGAATTGTAAAAGGCTGGTAGGCAGGTTCATCACATAATTAGGGAGAGAGAAAGTACAAGAGGGTTGGGTGTAGAAATGGAGAGACATTGCTACAGATGTTCTTTTCGCGGTTAGTGCAATGCTGTAACAGTGCCAGTGACCCAGGTTTCAACCTCTTGCTGTCTGTAAGGAGGTTACCTTCTCTGCATGGGTTTCCTCCCACCCTTCAAAATGTATGAGGGTTGTAGGTTAATTGGGCCATTTTGGCAGCTTGGGCTTGTGGACCGGAAGGGGCCATTACCAAGCTCTATGTCTAATTTTTTTTTTAAATGTAAAAATGTACAGAGTGTTGATAAAGTCACATCTGGAGAACAGTTTTGGTCTGGAAAGAATATAATGCATTAGAGGTAGTACAGGAGGTTTTCACTTGGCTCGTTCCTGGGCAAGAGGGTTGTCCTATCACAAGCAGTTGAACAAGTTTCATCCATAATCTTTGGAGTTTACAAGAATGGCAGGCTGCATTTTATTAACCAACATGGGCTAATTATTAACAAAACATTTCCATCTTGGTCCTGATTTGTGAAAGAGCTGAAACACAGAAATTCTGGCCTTGTTGGAAACCTTCTGGATTTAGGTTCTACTGGAACTGGGAATAGACCATCTCAGGGGTCACGAGGTGGGGGGGGGGGCTTTCCTTGCTTTCTCTCCCAGACCCCACATTCACCCACAATGATAGCTCAATCACCCAGACCACAGCTGGAGGCTGGTCCCCATCTCTACTAAAAAAAGTCTCCCCACAGGGGAATCATCAGTCCAAGATTTAAAATGTGGAACTGAATAAATAAATGAGGGGTAGGGAGGGAGAAAGTAGGGGGGGGGGAGGTGTCATCACCCCAAACTCAGCACAGATGTGACCACCACACACAACCACTGTGCTGAAGCCCCCTTTCCCACCAGCCCAGGAGGAGATGCTTCCTGGAGACAGGACTGGACAGGCAATCGAAGGGCTGGAGCCCCCGAGCTTCCCAGTTGTGGGGAGTGGGAGACCAGGGTGGCCAGCTGCCCAGGACCAACCTCTCACCAACGATGCACAGTTCTCTGGAAAGGTCTGCCCAGTTAGGTGGAGCAAGTGTCTGGGATACCGCTGCAGGATAGCACCCCTAAAAGTGCAGCGCTCCCTCTGCACTGGGACCTGCTTCGCTTCCTTTGGCAGGCTGGCAGGCCCTCAGTACTGCTTTGGAAGGTTGGCACATCAGATGCCAGGTTGTCCTCTCTGGGTGCTGACGGAGCATTGCCAAGGTGGCACGAGAACCTTTCCACAGAGCAAGCTCAGGTGATTGACTTTGATACCTCCTCACCAGCAGAGTTGGCATCAGGAAAGGGAATTAAACCATCCTCCACCTCTGCCCATCCACACTCCACCAGCCTCTAGAGAGCTCAGTTATAACCTGAAGATTCCACCCTGCCCAGTAGACAAATATTTATTCAAACTCATTCTCATTTCGAATGCACCCCTTACTGACCAAATGCAGCAGGGTTCTGGAAATTACAGAACCAGTTACAAGCTCAAGGAGGTTTACATATGGAAGGGAGTCAGACAGGAAACAGAGGCTACACTGTTAACCTGATGGAGCAAGAGACCAGTCTCAACAAAACAACAATCTACACGGAAGCTGGATGGTTGCTGGTAAATGGAATTTAATCCTGAAGCATGATGCATTCTGGCATGTCAAATCAGGGTCGGACATGTTCAGTGAATGGTCAGGTGCCAAAGAATGTTGATGAAGAGAGAGACATGGAGGTTGAGGAAACAGAGGCTTCAGAAGAACTTGGTCAGATTAGGAGAATGGGCAGAAGTGGCAAATGAAATACAAATGTTGGAAGGTGTACAGTTGTGCACTTTGGTAGAAAATATAATTAGACAGACTATTTTCTAAATAGGGAGAAAATTGAAAATACCCAGATGCAAAGGCACCTAGTGCAGGATTGCCTGAAGGTAAACCTGCTTGTTGAGATGGCGATGAATAAGGCAAATGCAATGCTAGAGTTAATTTCAAGAGGAATAGAATAGAAGAGTAGGGATGTGATGTCGGAGCTTTATCAGACCCTGGTGAGGCCTCACTTGGAGAATTGTGAGCAGTTTTGCGCTCCTCATTTAAGGAAGTTGGAGAGGGTTCAAAGGAGGTTCACAAGGATGATTCCGGGAATGAAGTGGTTACCATACAAAGAGTGTTGAAAGGCATGGACAGAGTAGATGTAGAAAGGTTGTTCCCCAAGGTGGGAGAGTCTAGGACAAGAGGGCACAACTTCAGGATTGAAGGGTGTCCACCTAGAAGAGAGATGGGGAGGAATTTCTTTAGCCAGAGGGAGGTGAATCTGTGGAATTTGTTGCCACAGATGATTGTGGAGTCCAGGTCATTAGGTGTATTTATGGGAGAGATTGAGAGGTTCTTGTTTAGCCAGGGCAAAGGTTATGGGGAGAAGGCTGGGCAGTGGGGCTGAGTGGGCAAATGGATCAGCTCATGATTAAACAGCAGGGCAGACTTGATGGGCTGAATGGCTATTTCTGCTCCTATTTCTTAAACCAGGTAAGGAGCCGGGGTGAGGGGAAGTGGAAAAGCCCATTGGCATGATTGGCTTCATATAAAAGTGGGAACATTATGCTGCATGTAAAAACATGCAGAGGTAAAAACACAATGCTGGAGAAACTCAGCAGGTCAAACTGCACTGTATATATTACAGTTCTGGTCACCTCATTATAGGAAGGATGTGGAAGCTGTGGAGAGGGGGCAGAGGAGATTTACAATGATGTTGCCTGGATTGGGAAACAAGTCTTATGAGGCCAGGTTAGCAGAGCTGGGACTTTTCTCTTTGGAGTGTAGAAGGATGAGAGGAGACTTGATAGAGGACTAAAAGATTCTAAGAGGCATAGATAGGGTGGACAGCCAGCATCTGTTTCCCAGGGCAGAAACAGCAAACACCAGAAGACGTGTGTACAAAGTGAGGGGAGGGAGGTTTAGGGGAGACGTCAGGGGTAAGTTTTTCCTTTTTTTTTCAAAAAAACAGAGTTATGGGTGCCTGGTCAGGGCTAAAACATTGGGAGCTTTTAAGAAACTCAGACAGGCACATGGATGGAAGAAAAATAGAGGGTTACAGGGAAGGGAGAGCTGAGTACCATTTTTTTTTTAAAAAAAGCAATATATGGTTTAGTACAATATTGAGGGCCAAAGGGCCTGTAGGGTGCTGTAGTGTTCTATGGTGAAGATACATAACCAACATTTCAGGCATGAATCGGGTGCCTGCTGACATCATACTTTAATGAAGGGGTCAAGCCTGAAACATTGGTTCTTTATCTTTACGACATTGAAAAAACTCTTTGACCTGCTGAGTTTCTCCAGCGTCGTGTTTTTACCTCAATCACGGTGTCTGCAGACTTTTGTACTTTACTTAAGAGACTGGACAGACTAGGCTGGTTTTCCCTGGTGTTGAGGTTTGGACAATGGTAATGACAGAGTGGGAGTCAGAGTATCTTGGCCATGGTAAGAGGCTATAAATAAAAGGGTATAGGTTTAAGGTGAGAGGAATGAGGAAATGGTTGATACCTAGACTGCTCACAATACTCCAAATGCCTTATAGAGCCTCAGAATCACATCCCTGTTCTTATATTCTATTCCTCACCATCACTAGAAGCTCATTTCCTTTCATGGAAAATAGCACTCAGGACACAGCTCAGCTCTGTGTTGTTGTGGAACAACCATCATGCTCCACTCAACTCCTGTCATTCCACTGGTCTCCAGACCTCGCGTGAGGAATTCTCCCCAACCAGAAAATTGTTCATGTACCGTAGATTTCAACGACTACAAACCTCCTTCGTTTGACCCCCTCGACTGTTAGTCACTTGTGTGCACAGATCAGTGACGTCCCAGACTTCGCTGTCAATCATACTCACAATTACCATGGCAACTATCAGGAGCCATGGAGTTCTGGGAGCGTGGAAAGAATGATTTGAATTTCTCAGCCTTGGGTGTTTTACAGCATTGAAATACCTCAACCGCTCACAGGAAATGTGGCAGCCAATTTATTCAATGTGCTCTGGGAGCAAGAGGCTGCAGACGCTGGAATCCGGAGCAAAAGCTGAGATGCTCGAGGGTCAGGCAGCATCCATGGGGTGGGGGTGGAGGAGAAGTCATGGTCGATGTTTAGGTCGAGTCTCTTCATCAGGATTGAGAGGGGAGTTGGTCTGTACAGGGGGAGGGGGGTGAGAATGGACACCTGTTTACAGAGATGTGGAGGAATTTCTTTAGCCAAAATCAAGTTGATTGTCATCTGGTTGTACCAGTGCAACCCGACCAAACAGTGTTCTCCAGTCCTCGGTGCCAGACACACAACCAGATATAATGTACATACACACAAACAATACATATCCAGGACGTATTCATCTATACAAATAGATGAATACAAGAATCTATTTGTTTCATGAATACAAGAATCTCTCATGGTCAGTGGGAGCAATTCCTTTGGTCATTCATCATTCTTACTACCCGTGGGAAGAAGCCTGGTGGTGCTGGCTCTGATCCTCCTGTATCTCTACCCTGACAGGAGCAGCTGAAAGATGCTGTGTGCAGGGTGGAAGGAGTCCTCAATGATTTTATACACCCTCTTCAGACAAGAATCCTGGTAGATCAAGTCGATGGGGGGTGGTGGGCGGGGTGGGAGGGAAACCCCAGTGATCCTCTCTGCCACTCATGATCCTGTGGATTAACCTCTGATCCATTTCCCTGCAGCAACTGTACCACACTGTGCTGCAGCCGGACAGGACACTCTCAATCGAGCTCCTGTAGAAAGCTGACAATGGTGGCCAGCTTCTCAGAAAATGCAGTCGCCATAAGTTATGGGGAGTGGGGTTGAGTTGGAGGATGGATGAGCACATGATGGAATGGCGGAGCAGACTCGATGGGCTGAATGGCCTATTTTGCTCCCATCCTATGGTCAGTGATAGATGGACAAAGGAAAAGGTGAAGAATGAAGGGCAGGAGCTAAAGGACAGGGGGAGGCTAGTGCAATGATCTCCAACAACGTCGGAATGTGGAAGGCGGTGTAACTTGGTGTCCATCTCAATGAAGGGCTCCAGCCCAAAACACCAGCCATTCTTTCTCTTCCACTGATACTGCTCACTTTGCCGATTGTACGTTGCATGAAATTAAGAATTAGGTGAGCCAAGAACCACAGGTCACAGGTTAAGGGTGAAAGGGAAAATGTTTATAATATTTTTAAATTGTTTTTTTAAATAAATTTAAATGTACAGCACATTAACAGGCTATTTTGGCCCACAAGTCCATGGTGCCCAATTTACACTAAAATTTGCACATTAAATATATCCCTCCATTCTTAATCACTTGTCCACCTCGAAGCCACAAACACCAACATATCTGGTTCCACCACCACTCCTGGCAGCCTGCTTCGGCACACATCATTGTGTGAAAAAAACTGCTCTGCAAATCTCCTTTAATTTTCTCATCCCTTCACCTTAAATTCACGTTCTCTGCCACGTGACATTTTCATGCTGGGGGACAAAGATTCTGACTGCCCATATTGATATCTCTCAATTACCAGATCTCCCCTTCATCTCTGACACTCCAGAAAAAAAACCCAATTTGTCCAACAACACCTTTCCACAACTATCTCGGTCTTCTACGGACCAGCCAAGCTTGGACCCAAACAGTCAATTCCCATGCATCTGTACCTTCCAGATCAGTCCACCATAAAGTATATTATGAAATGTTATTTAATGTATACCATTGTGGTCATTTTTTTTTTTAAAATGTACAAAAGGTACTTGTGCATTTGCAGCAAGCAAGAATTTCAGTGCATCTGTACAATGTACTCATGTGTATGACAATAAACTCTCATCAATATGGTGTTTTATAAAATCTTGAGAGGCATGGATAAAGTGAATCCTCATAGTCTTTTCCCTGCCCAAGGTAGATATTTTGAGATTTGTGTACATTCAAGACCTCGGTCAACGACACTGTATATGTTTAAGAGGGAAAATGTATGTATCTTGATCAATGTGGTTTATAGTGTGAAAAATAAAAAATTAAATTAAAAGACCTCGGTCTATGGTGAAGGAGGGAGTGGGAAGATGTCCACACAGACTCAAGAACGATCAAAGTCCTTACAGACAGTGCCTGATTGGAGTCCCGGTTCCAGTCGCTGGCGCTGTAACAGTGTTGCGCTAACCGCTATGCTAACCGAGTCACCCTTACTTGCTGAATTTCAGTCAAAGCCAGTAACAAACAATTGTTAGCTTCAGATCTTGTACATTGACCATTTATCATTTATTTAATATTTAGGAAGACACTGACTCCTTCAAACGGCTGGATGTGAATCTCACCAGCCCAACTAGTCCCCTCACTGTGGGTCAGCTCCTGCAGACCCCAACTCTGCAGATGCTGTGATTGTTGTATAGCCACAGAGATGTTGGAGGAGCTCAGCCGTCTCGTAGTATCCATAGGTGGTAAGGATATATCACCGACCTTTCAGGCCTGAGCCCTTCTTCAAGGTACAAGTGTATCTCAAGGCAGGCTAGAGGCCCATACAAAAATGCTAAAGGGAAGACTGGGGGGGGGGAAGAGAAAAACAGGCCAATCGACAAAAGGTGTTAATTGGATGTGATAATGTGATAAGGGGAGGGGAAAGGTGAGACTTGATAGGGTATGGGAGGTTCTGAAGGATTGGGTGTTCGGCTACTGATGAACACTGGACTAACACAAGCCGCTGATCATTTTCCTCCCAGATTCAGACTATAATGGCGGTATAGCTTCATCTGCTCCAGATTCCTGATTTTATCCTGGTCAGTCACAGAACTCCTGGATAGGTTCTATGGATAGGAAGGCCTTGGAGAGACATGGGCCAAATGCAGGCAAGAGGGATCGGCCCAGAATGCCAACTTGGTCAGCAGGGACACATTGGGCTGAGTGCCGAGACTACAGAGCCGGAGCTAGGAGGGGAGATTACAACAGGGAGTCTGTGACAGTCACTGACATGATGGGATGAATGGCCTCCTCTTTTCTCACACCAAATAGTGTGCAGATACATCGATGGACTTGCACGCGCTGCAGTCACGCCAAATACATCCACCAAAAACGTATCAATTAGATTAGCACAAAATGCAAAGATTTATTTACAGGTTAATCCTGGGCTACAGATGGCTGAGCGATCCCGTCACATACCTGACTCCCAACCACAGAATCATTACGAGATTTTTATAAAGTCCACATTGCAAATCTAATGGTGGCACGGTTAGTGTAGCGGTTAGCACAGCGCTGTTACAGCGCCAGCGACCAGGATTCAAATCCCTCACTGTCTGTAAGGAGTTTGCACGTTCTCCCAGTGTCTGCAGGGGTTTTCCCCGGATGCTCCGGTTTCCTCCCTCCGTTCAAAATCATACCAGGGTTGTAGGTCAATTGGGTGTAATTGGGCAGCATGGGCTTGTGGGCCAGAAGGGCTGGTTACTGTACTGTATGTCTAAATACATTTAAATAAATAATAAATAATCGCGGCATTTCATAAAGTTGATGCTCCCGGTTTTCTGAATTCCTACGCAGACTTGCACTTAGGCACCAGGTGGTTTATTAGAAACTCCAGATCTGTAGATTAAGAAACTAAAAGGTTAAGCTGAGGCCGGGCTGGATTCCTGGGATGGTTTAGAGGTGAATCAGACTGGGACAAGAACTTCAGAAACAGGAACAGGAGTCGGCCATACAGCACCACCATTCAACAGGATTACGGCCACGGACTCAGCTCCACTTACCCACCTTTCCCGCAAAATCTTCAATTACACCACTTTGAAAAGATCAGTCTGCATCTTAAATACATTTACTGAGGCAACCTCCAAGCAGAGGAATCCATTGCTCTGGAAAAAGCAGTTCCTCCTCAACTCAGCCCTAAACCAGGATATATCCCGAGTTCTCGTCTCACCTACCAGTGGAAACGACGTCTTCCTTCTTTCATAATTTTATACATTTCTACATGGTCCCCTCTCATGCTTCTAAATTCAAGCGAGTACAGCCCCAGGTGACACAATCTCTCCTCATAAGATAACCCCCTCATCTCTGGAACCTCCTCTGCACCACCTCCAAATCCAGATGACTCTTTCTCAAGGGAACTGCACACAGTTCTCCAGATGCAGCCTCACCAGTACCTTACACAGTGGCAGCAGAACTTCCCTGCTCTGAAATTCAGTTCCTCTCGCAATGAAGGCCAACGCCCCATTTGCCTTCTTGACCACCTGCAAACCAACCTTTTGTGATTTGTGCACATGTTGAACCACAGACTGTTGCACAGAAGAGAACACAGAGACAGGCCCATACCCCCATGTGTCTGGCCCAAACATGATGCCCAAATTAATCTAAAACTTTCTACTGGAACAGGATGGTGAGTCTTTCAAATTCTCGGTCCCGGAGGGCTGTAGAACCTCCGTTAGAGTGTATATACAAGACTGTAGAACCTCCGTTAGAGTGTATACACAAGACTGTAGAACCTCCGTTAGAGTGTATATACACAAGACTGTAGAACCTCCGTTAGAGTGTATATACACAAGACTGTAGAACCTCCGTTAGAGTGTATACACAAGACTGTAGAACCTCCGTTAGAGAGTATACACAAGACTGTAGAACCTCCGTTAGAGTGTTATACCCAGACTGGTTTTTGGATACGAGTGAATACTGAGATAGTGCAGGAAAATGTTATTGTGAAAAATCAGCCACGACTTCATTGAACAGGGATGCAGGAGCGAGGGGCTGAATGGCATCCTCCTGCTCTGTTGATGTTCGAATGTTCTTAGGAGGGACAAGAGTGCAATGTGGGCGTGCTTCCCCGTATAGAGCCCTCGTTGACTGCCTGCAAGGGAGGAAAGGCTTTCCCACTGTCTGACAAGGGTCACATTACAGATGAAAGCTGCTGTAAACAGCAAAGATTAACTCCAGGACACATGCAAGCCAGCCGCTGAGAGACAACTGCAGCACACACACAGCTTGGCTGCAATTTATTCAGCAAATGGTTCTGTTGATTTGCGCATTTCAAGTCTTTTAGCCAGAGTCTTGCCCCGCAAAATTCCGTGGAACCAGACTGTAAGCTTCCTTAACAGTTGGGAAGCAGCTGGGAGTGCCTGCGAGCTGGGTCACATCCGAAAGAATTATTCTCACTGTGGAGAGAGCTGGCTCCTCTTTGCTGGGGATAATTCACACCCCCCCCCCCTCCCCAGGGATCACCTCATTCCTCCTTCCTGCCAAACTCAACACGCTTCATTAAAGTCGTAGAGTTTTACTTCCTACTTAAAGTTTACGATTCGTGACTCGGTAACTGCAGGAGGGGACTGTGGCTGCTACAGAGTTCTGTGCAGCTGCCGTCTGGTCTGCACGGGTGCAGAAGTCGCCAGATCTGAGCCTTGATGGCAGGCGGGTCGGGAAGAGGAGAGTTTGGCAAAGAGAGGAGGGTGGAGAAGAAAGGCTGGCAAATTTAGAACATCCGTATCAGAGAGCTGCAATAACTGCAGCGAGGAGCAGGATTCAGTGGCCTTACCCAGATCAATCTTGTACCATCTGGAGGAGTCACGTGATGGAGTAGTGGCCGATAGGAGAATACCAGCCCTCTCCAGAAAAGAAGAAATAAAGTGAAGAAAATACAAAGTTCAAGAAACACAAAAAATAACAAATAAAAGATAAAGTTGTGGAGAAAAGAAAGAAAATGGCACCCAAGAAGGAAAAAGTAAAAACAACGGGGAAAAAAAAAGACGCCGGAAGAGAAAGGAGAAGGACTTACCTGCATGAAGAAACAGGGAGCCATCGTGGAGAAGAGCCCACTCCCCAAGGTTGGTGACGACCCCACAGAGTCGCGACCTCCCGACCGCTGGACTGCAAAAATGGCTCTCCGAGCCAAACAAAAGCACGCAACTACGCATACTAAGAAAAAAGAGAACACCGACGGGAGGGGGCCCAGCTGAGGAGTGAGCAAACACAGCACGGCCAGCTGAGGGATGCCCGACACCAGGGCTCTCAGCTGGAAAAGGAGGAAAATGGCAGGAAAGGGAGTGATAGGAAAGAAGAGTAGCAGCAGGAGGCCCAACAGATGAGTAGTCCAGAAGAAGAGGACCAACAGCAAGAAGCCAAGCAAGAAGAAGCCCAGCAAAGTGTGGCAAGCAACTCAATAAGAAAGTCAGAAGAGACAAGGAAGAGAAGTAGAAGACACAAACACAGATGCAGACACAGAAGAAGAGGAAGAAGAAGACCAAGCTCTGCACAGAGAAATAGAAGGTAAAATAGATGGTCAGTATATAGATTTTAAAAATTTCAAGAACAGATGAGAGCATTAAAAGAATGGTTGACGTTGGAATTTAGTAAAATGAAAATTACAGAAGAAAAAGTGAGTAAAATAGAGCTGGTCATGACAGAAATAGGGAAAAGATTAGAAAATGTGGAAGAACGAGAAATGGCTGTAGAAATGGAAGTGAACGATTTGAGAAGAAAATTGGAAGACAGTGACAAAAAAGTTAAAGAAACACAGGAGTTGTTGGCTCAGAAGATGGATTTAATGGAAAACTATAGTGGGCGAAACAACATAAAGATAGTGGGCCTGAAGGAGGTGAAGAAGGCACAGACATGAAGCAATTTATAAAAGGATGGATCCCAAAGGTCCTGGGAATGCCAGAAATACAGGAAGGAATGGAAATAGAAAGAGCGAACAGAACACTAGCTCCGAAACCACAGCCACAACAAAAACCAAGATCAGTTTTAGCAAAATTTCTGAGATACACGACAAGAGAAAATATACTGGAGTGGGCAAGGAATAAAATTAGAGAAGACAAAAAAACCATTGGAATACAAGGGTCAAAAAATATTATTTTACCCAGACATAAGTTTTGAACTCTTAAAGAAGAGGAAGGAGTTTAATACAGCAACATCGATCCTTTGGAAAAAAGGTTATAAATTTATATTAAGATATCCAGCTGTCCTTAAAATATTTATCCTGGGGGAGCAAAACGGACTCTTCTCGGACCTGGAGGAAGCACGAGAATTTGCAGAACACCTACAGGATATAAGGAGAGATGAAGAGATGTAACAAGAACAAAGAACGATGACAAAATACATATAAAGATGTAAAAACAATGTATAAGTAAGAACTAAAGAAGGGAAAGAAAAGGGAAGAAAGGAAGTAAGGGGGGGAGAAATCTTGTACCGTCTGAACATTGGTTAGTGTAATGCTAACAGAACCCTAACAGAACCAGCAACCCAGGTTCAAATCGGCCAATGTCTGCAAGGAGTTTGAACATTCTGCCCTTGGCCATGTGGTTTCCCCAGGCACTCCTGTCCCCTCCCACCCACCAAACACATACGGGGTTCAGAGGTTAATTGGTCACATGGGCAGCATGGGCCAGAAGGGCCTGTCTGTCCAAATTTAAACATACATAGTTCCTGCTGGAATTGCCGATGAACATCCTGTAGGTTTCCTGCTGAGATAATTCCATTTGTATTGATGAAATCACCATGCAAGTCCTCAGGAATGCCTCCGGATGTAATTAGTGCCAATGTCAAACTCTCTCAAGCTGGGTTAGGGTCAAATTGATCCACAACCTTCTGGATATCAACTGAACAAAAAAAATTCATAAGGTTTTGACCAGGCTTGGGCCCTCTATCCCTCCTGTTTGAGACCGTCCTTGTGAGTCACCCACGCTTGAGATTCCCTACTGCAGAAGAGTCTGGGAGTTTTTTTTGTCACATTGCACCCAATAAAATGAGAAGAGTTCTTCCACGGGAAGTGAAGTCTGCAGATGCTGTGATTGTAGTCAAAACACACAAATGGTGCAGGAACTCAGCCGTCTTGCAGTGTCCTTAGGAATGAGGTAAAGGTATATTACTGTCATTTCGGGCCAAAGCCCTTCTTCAAGGAACATGCAAAAGGCAGGCAGGCTTTGAGGAAGGGCTCAGGCCCGAAATGTCGGTCAGGTACCTTTATCTCCTATGGAGGCTGAGAGACTGGCTGAGTTCTTGAGGAAGGGCTCAGGCCCGAAATGTCGGTCAGGTACCTTTATCTCCTATGGATGCTGAGAGACTGGCCGAGTTCCTCCATCATTTACTTCTATGAGCAGAAGAACAGATAATCTCTAACACTCGTACAGTTGCACAAGGAGCAGTATTGGCAGTTACAATGAAAAGGAAGATCCATCCACACCAGCACGAGAGCACGTTGTGGGCTTCACTCAGGAACCTGATGCCTTCAGAGAATAAGCTGTCTTTCAGCCTGTTTTGTGCACTCTTTCACACTCGGGCCTTCTCCCGATGGGTGGAGGAAGAAGAGAGTGTGTCTGGGACACGATGGGTCCTTCTATGTGTCGGCTGCGGGAGACGTGAATGGAGTCCGTGAAGGGGAGAGAAGTTGTGCAACTCTGGAAGAATATATTCCAGTTTTGTATCAATTCATGAGGAGGCTGTGAGAACAATTCTTTTCCAGCCATTGTCCCAAATGCTCCGATTCCATCCCTGGCAACACAGGATGGATGAGACAGGAAGGCCCCCTGACAGACAGATACTCATGGAGCCCTCCGCACTTGAAGAGTTCAAGGTGCCTTCTCCCTGCAGGAAGTGGGAAGATTGAGGTCATTGGACACAGGAAGTTTGATGTTGGTCATAGGGGAGGGGAGTGGCGGGGGGTTGCAGGGATACGCCTGTGCAGTCACGTTGCTTCCGCAGGGTCTTGAGCCGCTGATTCACAAGCTGCCGCTCCACTGCAACGCGGGTCCTTGCCAAAAAAAGTCTGCTGCAAGGTCAGACTGATGCAACATGAAACCACTTCAAGCCCCAGTCCCATCAAACACCAGCGAACAATGTTCTTCAAAGGACCACAGCCCAGGAGGCAAACACACCGACTACTCAAATCGTGCCCAAACTCATCTCAACCGCACTCCCAGCAGTAAACAGTGATTAGAGAAGATGAATCCAACATTTAAACTGAAGTCAAAACACGATGCTGGAGAAACTCAGCAGGTCAAACAGCGTAATTTATGTAGCAAAGATAAAGGTACAGAACCAATGTTTTGGGCCTGAGCTCTTCATCAAGGTAAGATACCTTTGACCTGCCGATCCAGGCACCTGCCAACATTTTGTTCATGCCTTGATGAAGGGCTCAGGCCTGAAGTGTTGGTTTTGTATCTATCTTTGCTTCATAAAGGTCACTGTTGGACCTGTTGAGTTTCCCCAGCTTTGTGTTTTACTTCAACCACATTGCCTGCAGACTTTCAGGTTTTACTTTAAACTGAAGCCACGGTGTGAAGCAAGCTTTGCGCTCTGAACAGCTTGACACAAAATTCCACAGAAAATCTCTCCCTCTCACACACTGATCAAAGAATTTCCAAGCTTTATTTTTAAAAAAAAACCATTTTGATATTGAATTTCTGGCATTATCAACATCTTTTACCCCTCTTTTTGTCAAAAACTGGCCAGACAGAGAGAGAAAGGGAGAGGCCAGCAGTGCCATTTTCACGCCAGTCCTCAGAGACGGGACTAATCCAGCATTAAAGGGGTGTCTTTGTTTCTGCAGGAGGCTGGCTTTAACAGTTCGACGTGTGCAGGGGGGGGGGGGGGGGGTGGTGAGTAACACAGCTGCGATCAATCCTGTTCACACCACATAGAAAGGGGAGGCAGACAACACAATGGAAATAACACAATGGAAATAACCCCGGGGTCCTGACTAAACGGCAAAAAATGGAAGGAGCTTCAGATGAGGGAAGGAAGCTCGCTGCATCCACTTTTCCATTACAGTGAGTCCACCACTCTTGGCAACACCATCACTCTTGGTAACACCCCCACCCCTGCCTGCTCTGTCTGGTTCTCATCATTCCATTGGTGCCTCTCAGGTCCTGAACTCCCTTCTCCAACACCATCCCCCACCCTTCTGACAAACAAAGCAACCTCCTTGACCACACTTTCAGTCAGCGAGCAGCCTGGAGGATTCCTCAGAGCTGCAGGCTGGGAGCAGAGCATTGTTCCGGTGAGGGCAGATGAAAGAGCACAGGCTGCTCAGGGCTGAAATGAGGTAGGTGGTGGGGAGCTCAGAGCTCACTGGAGATGTGACAAGCTGGCACCAGGCAACCACAGGCAGTGTGAGGTGTCAGGGCACTGGGTCAGAGTGAGATACAATCCACATGTTGGCCCAACATCCATGCCTCTGAACAATGACCTTCCACCACGGCACCCCGACTGGAAATAGGGAAAAAATAATGATCTCCTAGTGACAGCCTTCATGGCACGACACAACTTAAAATAATTTTAAAATAAATTTAGATGTTCAGCATGGTCACAGGTCCTTTTGGCCCACGAGCCCATGCCACCCAATTGTCCCAAAACCCGGTTCGTTTTGAACAGTGGGAGGAAACTGGAGCACCCAGAGGAAACCCACGTAGACATGGGGAGAATGTACGAACTCCTGACAACATAGGATTTAAACTTCAATCACTGGTGCTGTAACAGCACTGTGCTAACTGTGCCACCCACACGCTAACATTGTAGAATGTCACAGCAGAAGAACAGGCCTTTCAGCCCACGATCCTGTGCCAACCGTCTCAATTTAATTTCTCCCGTTTCGGTCCTCCGCCCTTGCCTGCTCGTGCAGCCACGGCCCTCCGCCCTTGCCTGCTCGTGCAGCCACGGCCCTCCGCCCTTGCCTGCTCGTGCAGCCACGGCCCTCCGCCCTTGCCTGCTCGTGCAGCCACGGCCCTCCGCCCTTGCCTGCTCGTGCAGCCACGGCCCTCCGCCCTTGCCTGCTCGTGCAGCCACGGCCCTCCGCCCTTGCCTGCTCGTGCAGCCACGGCCCTCCGCCCTTGCCTGCTCGTGCAGCCACGGCCCTCCGCCCTTGCCTGCTCGTGCAGCCACGGCCCTCCGCCCTTGCCTGCTCGTGCAGCCACGGCCCTCCGCCCTTGCCTGCTCGTGCAGCCACGGCCCTCCGCCCTTGCCTGCTCGTGCAGCCACGGCCCTCCGCCCTTGCCTGCTCGTGCAGCCACGGCCCTCCGCCCTTGCCTGCTCGTGCAGCCACGGCCCTCCGCCCTTGCCTGCTCGTGCAGCCACGGCCCTCCGCCCTTGCCTGCTCGTGCACCCAAAGCCTATTAGATGCTTCTCTCAGAGCTGCTCCCACCATCTCCAGACCAGCAACTGCACAAAAATACCTCAAATCTCAAACCTCACCCCCCTCCCACCTCAAACCCATGTCCTCTAGCATTTGATGTTTCCACCCTGGGGAAAATACTGTTCAAATAGGGAAGAAAGCAGCTCGAATAGCATGCATGAATTTAAAGAGTGAAGATACGACAGATATTCGCAGATACCATGGTGCAGGAAAAAATGTTACAATCGTGCAGGCAGTCAAATTGTATCCGATTTTTTTTTTTAAACCAAAAAATACTTTATTCACAATAAATTTACAATAAAGAAAACCATTCAAAGTCTTTTTACACCCATAATGTCCATCATATCTATAAATTCTTGTCAATTATCATTTTGACATTTGTTCTCTCCATATCTTGTTACCCCCTGTACCCTGTGGCA
The DNA here is from genome assembly GCF_036971445.1 of Narcine bancroftii. Lineage (NCBI taxonomy): Eukaryota > Metazoa > Chordata > Chondrichthyes > Torpediniformes > Narcinidae > Narcine > Narcine bancroftii. The sequence continues at coordinate 1,820,503 of NC_091481.1, read as the reverse complement.
CCTGTCATTTCTCCCCCTGTTGTTTGAGGGACTTCCCCTTGATCTCAGGCCCTCAGTGCCCAGTAATGGGAGGACTCTAGATTGCACCAAGCTTTAGTCTGTCCCTTATCACATACCCCTGCAGCCTAAAATGTGGCAGTCGGCAGCATCCCCCTTCACCGACTTCTAATATGGGCCGACCAAAGTGCGTCTTTCACTGAGTTGATGGTCTTCCATCAGGTCTGGATGTCTGACTGCGTGCGTGTTCCCAGGAACAGCCCGTAGTTCAGAAAGATCTCGGTCACACTGACGCTGGGGATGAACTGAGGCAAGGATCAAAGCAGTCTCTGATTAAGATTGCAAGGGGAGGTTCAAGAGCCTGATAGCTGTTGGAAAGGAATGGACCTTGAACCTGCAAGTGCTCGTCTTCAGGCTTCAAGGTAAGCAGTAAGTTCTTAAGTGCTTAGTGTCTACCTGAGATTGCAAGAGGTGCTACAGAAACACGAGTCTTCCTCCACAAATTGGGGGGGTTGGAAAGAAGTCACATGTCAGCAAACTCCAAGGTCACTTGCTAAGGAAAAATATTTTCCTACTGAAAGTATTGATCAGTGAGGCTCAATAACAGCATTGGTCGACACATAGAAGCAAGCTTTTAGAAGGGAAGGGGGTTGACCATTTAGGAAAGTGTTCTTTGTCAGTGTAACTATTATTATGTGATTTGTTAATACTTTATTTTGTTATCATATACCTATGTAACATTTACTTAAAACCAATACAAATATTGATAAAGAAGAATAAAATGTGACGTCTTAATAGTGTAGACAGATCATTAGATGATCCCGAGGTTGGATTAGAAATGGTTCTAGAATCTGGACATGCTGGATGTCAGGCCTGAAGGTGGCAGTAAGAAGAAGGTGATGGGGGTCCTTTAAGATGTTGCCTGCCTTCTGAGGTAGTACCTCACATGGATGCATTCAATGGATGGGAGGTCTTTGCTCTTGACAGATGCTGCCTGACCTCTTCAACCCCTGACATTACTCTTCATCGTCAAGTTGGAAAGAAATACAACCAAGGCTTCAGAGCCAGGCTAATCCCACTGGACCCGTAGGAGGCTTGGACAGGGTTGGAGGGATGGGGCAAGGTGTGAAGAATTCAAGGAACAATCGAGAACCACCGAATCTCAAATCAAAGGACTTATTGAAAATCCATTGTAAAAAGGAAATAAAAATTTCAGAACAAAGAACTGCTGGCTTTATATTGTGAAGTGTAAAATTTGCTTTTCACATTACCAAGTCTTTGGAGAAGCTCCCCTTTCATTCAGACACGTGCTCCCAATTATACTTTGCTCCATGAAATTAATCAAAGAATGACACTTTTTGTCCAGGAACTCTGCCAATACCTCTGCTCTGCCTGCCAGTTAAACTCACAACATCCCTGCTCCGTTACACATCGAAGGAAGTGGATCTCCCTGGGCCTGATGCTGGTTACATTCAGCCTGGTTATTCTCCTGATGGAATAACGTTAATCACAAGCAATGGCCTGTAACATCACGGGCACTAGACTTCAGATGTCACTAGAGGACACTACAGGAGCTGGTGTCCTAAGAAAGCAGCGTCTATCCAAAAGGACCCCCACCACCCAGGCCATGCCCTCTTCACTCTGCTACCCTCGGGGAAAAATCCAGGAGCCTAAAGACGTGCACCCAGCAACACAAGGACAGCTTCTTCCCCTCTGCCATCAGATTCCTCAATGATCAATGGACCACAGACACTGCCTCACTTTGACTTTTTGTGCACTAATTATTTATTGGTGTAAGGTGGTTTATATGAACGTTTGCCCTGTGACGCTGCTGCAAGACCACAAATTTTATATTCAATTCTAATTCTGCCCATCTCACGGTTGCAGAGTTCTGGTTCCTCATTTTGTGGATGGGAGTAGCATTTATGGCCTGTTCCTGGTGCGCACACTGAGTTGAGGAGACGGTTCTTCCACTTTAGGGATTGTTAATGGGGCTGACGGGGGTCCGCAGGTAGGCTGCCAGGGGGTGCCTAGAGTCCATGGGCAGGCCACCAGGGGCCTGGTGTCCTCCCCTTCATTCTCTAAGAAGACCTCACCATTGCTAAACAGGCCAGGGCTCAATCCATCCCCAGCCACGAAGGAGCGACTTTCCTGAACCTGGGCACCTCCTCATCCAGGATGGAGACTAGGGCAAACAGTGTGCCATGGTGGAGATCCCGCAGGTGGAGGTGCTAGGGCAAGCAGTGTGCCATGGTGGAGATCCCACAGGTGGAGGTGCTCTTTCTTGCTTGCTGCTCCTTTCCTTGGCAGGACTGGGGGGTACCCAAGCTACAACACTGCATGCTTCATCAACATTGCCAATGAGAATGTGAACTCCAGGTTATTCCAGTTAATTAACTGAATCCAAACCCATTTAGCCTGAAAATTGGATCTAAAATCAAGGATCTAAACTGTACCCGGCAGTGTAGTTCTTCAACCCTGCTGCGGATTGGGTCAATTTTCCCCGTTCCTGAAGTTGAACAGCTGTGTTGTGTGAACTGTGAAGGTGGTTGCCTCAGCTCAAGGGATAACTGACTGATCAGGGTTAGGAAGGGTGAACATTCTTGTGTTGGGGGTGGGGTGGGGTGAGAGTTTTGGCTGCACAGGTTAAACTGCCTGGAAAGAAGGGAAGACAAAAGCAGAAAGCGTAGGAAGGTTCAGGAGACTTCCCGTCTTCTCACAGAGGAGCACGCAGCTGTCGTAACTGTGAGATTGTCACAGCTGCAACCAGTTCCTCATTCCCCACTTCCCCCAAGGCCCCCAGTCAGAGAGGTGGAGACAATACTTCTCTCTCCATCAGCCCCTGACCAAACTACAGAACACTAACCGGGGAGTGTCTGTTTTGGGACCAAGTGTCAGAGTGGGACAGCACAGAAACAGGCTCTTCGGCCGACCACGCTGACCTTTTTGCTGGCATTAGGACTATATCCTTTTCTGCCTTGCCTGTTCAAGTGTCTGTTTAGAACATTACAGTACAGGCCCTTTGGCCCACAATGTTGTGCCGACCTATATATTCCTACCAAAAATCTAAACCCTCCCTACCCATAACCCTCTATTTTTCTTCCATCGACGTGCCCATCTAAGAGTATTTTAGATGTCCATAATGTTCCAGCCTCCACCACCATTCCTGGCAAGGGATTCCAGGCCCCCACAACTCTGTGTAAAAAAAAAAAAAAAAAAATCCTACCTCTGATGTCTCCCCGAACTTCCCTTGCTTCTCTTATACAAGTGTCCTCTGGTGTTTGCTATTCCCACTGGGAAACAGGCACTGGTCGTCCATCTTATCGATGACTCTCAGAATCTTGTAGACCTACAAGTCATCTCTCGTCCTCCTTCAAAGAGGAAAAACCCCAGCTCTGTTCACCTTGCCTCATAAGACATGTTTCCCAATCCAGGCTACATCCTGGTCAATCTCCTCTGCCCCCTCTCCGTAGCTTCCACATCCTTCCTGTAATGAGGTGACCAGAACTGAACACAATACTCTACAAATCTTAAACCTAGTGACTGTATCAGATTCTACCATCTCCTCTGACAGCGAGTTCCAGCTTTCAATCATTCCTTGTAGAAAAACTCACCCTCACATCATCTTTAAACTCCTTTCTCTCACCTTAAACCTAGCCCCCACCCCCAATTTTCCACTTCCCCACTTTTTATACCCTGCGACAGGATAAAGATTCTGGTTTGTCTACTGAATTGATCGCTCATAATTTTAAGTACTTCCTGGTCATGAAGTCATGCTCATCCCTCCATACAACAGGGTGCAGGGGAGAAGCAGATCTCCCACACTTTCTACAACCATATTCTGATCTCAGAGCATTCTTAACCCCCAGACCCCTCAAAACCTTGGCAGGCAGAGGGACAGTGATGCAGGAAGGAGATGGGGTTTTATGGTGTGCAGGTATCAGGCAACACAAGACCATAAAACCATGACCCTTACAGGTCAAAACTCCAATAAGATTGCTTTTAGAGTGGAAGAAATTGAGGGCTCTAACCCAAACAGTCATATTTAAAACAATTTCAACAAATTGCCACCATAATTACAATGCTTTTGTTAAAGATTAGTTCATACTCAATCATTCAATCAAAATATAGAAGTAGGCCATTTGGCCTATCCTGCCATTCCCTCACTCCCCTGCCTTCTCCCCATAACCTGTGAAAGCCCTCGATGCTCACGTTTCTAAACAAGCAATCGAACTGCCAAGGCATAGAAGACTATGGACCCAGCACTGGGCTGAAGGACTGTTTCTCCACTGCACAACCATGTTTAATGAGTCATTTGGTCTTTGCTCGTCCGTATTCACCCCATGTCAAGTCAACTCTTTCGGGAGAAGAATCCGACAAGCGAGCTTGACCCAACGAAGCCAACTCTCCCATGACTCAATGTCTTTGCTTCTTGTTGGTTCAGTTTCATAGATTTGCCAACCTTGCTTCATCCCAAAGGAAGCATCCTAGATTCGGACGAGACACATCCGGGCCCCTTGCACATTTGTTTCGCACTTGACAGGAACAGCAGGTTGTAATGACCGTGTGTTTAGCTGTGATCTGCTCCTGCATCACTCCTGCCAAGAGGGACTTGGGATTTACTTGATCCAGGGCCTTCTTCCCGATCTGGCCATGTACCTCTGTCCTGACTCCCCACAAGTGCAGAAAGTAGGACGTGACCTATGTACATTAAAACTCCAAGATTTGTTTTTATAAATGGAAAAAGATTGAGGGCTCTATCCCAATCAGACATTCGACAACCTGCAAATTGCCACCATAATTACAATGCTATTAATGAACCATAGAATTTACAGCAAAGAAACAGGCCCCTTCTGACTCATCCCACTGACCTGCACCTCATCCAGAGCCCTCCAATCCATGTACCTGTCCAAATAATTCTTAAAACCGACCTTACCTTCACCACTTCAGCTGGCAGCTCGTTCCACACTCCCACCACTCTGTGTGAAGAAGCTTCCTCTCATGTTCCCCCTAAACTTTACCCCTTGCACCCTCAAGATTAGTCTCCTATTGAAACATTTTCATTAAAGAGCATAATTTTACTGCTTTAATTCATAAATCACATTCTCACCAGTGCAAACTTCTATAGGTGATGACCATGTTTGAACTTTTAGCTCTGTCTCCCGTCGGATTTAATGAGCACCACGACTCTCATCAGAGGTCTGAGTGTGCATAGGTCAACCTGTTCAACACATTAGTCGACATCTGCAGCTCACCCCAGAGGGATGAGGAAGCAATCAGACACATTAATCTGTGCGACTTTGCAGTAACAGCACTGGGATCCTGCCCCCAGGAACCTCTCAGACCATCCTTTTGGATAAACTGCAGGTTTGTCCAATCAGGACCTGCTTGCAGAGTTTATGGTTATGTCTCCCAGCATGACCTCGCTTCACAGTTCAAAAATACCTTGCTGCATCAGTACACCGGGAAATCACTTGGACTACTCCAGGAAATTTAATCAACAGTTCCAGAACATCAGAAATTAGGAGTAGGCCTCTTGGCCCCTTGAGCCCACAGTTTGTTGGCCTTCCAGTTCAAAACACCCACAACAGTCCAGCACAGGAAGAGGCCCTTTGGCCCACGTGTCTACATCAAACACAATTGAGCCAAAACTCTGCTGCTTGCACATGATCCAAATCCCTCCATATTCTTGTGGCTATCCAGAAACCTCTTCAATACCATTACCCCCTGTTCCAGGCACCCACCACTCTCCCTGTAACAAAGTTTGCCCTGAACATCTCCTTCAATCTCCTCTCCCCCACTCCCACCACCCATCCCATTTACCTTGAACACATGGCCTCTAGTGTGTGACAGTTTTACCCTAGCAAACCCTCTCATGATATCTCTACATCTCCCGCTGCGTAGCAAAAGCAGCTGACACACTGAAAGACCTGTCGCACCCGACACTCTTCTCCCTCCTCCCATTGTGGACAAGACTTAAGAGTGTGGTAGCATGCACCAATAGGCTTAAAGACAGCTTCTTTCCTGCACCCATCAAGCTCGTGAATGAACCCCATAACAGTCCTCACATGCTGCCCTTGCTTGGTGCAATGGATCTTTTTTCTCCCCCCTTGTGACTCTACATTCAGTAAATTGATTTAGGCTATTTTACACAGCTCTATGAATGTTAGAGCTAACCCACTGGACTGCTTGCAGAAGAACTCTTCTAATGTGACAAACCTAAACCTGGAGATACTACTGGTCTTCCTTCACCATTATTGGATCTATTTCACCTCCTGGAGCTCCCTTCCACCAGCATTTTCAGAAGGCACCCCCCCCCCACACCTTCAAGTAACAAATGTTGGTCTTACCAGTGACACTCCAAAAAAAAACATGAACTCTCTACACTTTACAGCAGATCTGAAGTTAAATAATACTTTAAAGTTAACTCTTTAAAGGACGTCTGCCTGGAAATGACAACTGCAAGCTGCTGCAGACATTGGTAATGAGGTTAAAAATAAAGGAAAATGCAAATAGTCCATCTGAGAGCACTTGTCTGTTTGGCAGTGAACGAGGAGAGGAGTCTTTTGTTCAGAACTGCGGCTGTAAACGTTCCATCTGTGTCAGCTGTAACTCACAGATCACATTCTCCCCTCCGAGGCTAACTGCATGCAGTTCTGGTCTGGTCTCCCAGTCACAGGAAGGATATCAGAGCAGATTCACCGTGATGTCGCTGGAGTTGTAAGGAAAGGTTGAACAGGCTGGGTATTATTCCCTGCTCATGCTACGGTGACAGTGGAGCCCACTGAGACCCTTCGACACTTTTCCCGGCAGTGTGCAGAAACACAGGGGTTTGAGGATCCAAATCCATAGATCTCTCACAGTTGCTGCACCAGTGGCTAGGATAGTTCAGAAGGTGCATGGTGTGCTGGCCTTCAGTAGTCAGGAGAATGTGTTCAAGAGCTGCGAGGTTAAACTCTGGTCAGACCACACTTGGAGTACTGCCTTATTACAGGAAGGATGCAGCAGCTTTGGAGAGGGGACAGAGGAGATATACCAGGATGTTGCCGGGATTGGAAAATATGTCTAATGATTCAAGGTTGACAGAGTTATGGCTTTTCTCTTTTGGAGTGACGAAGGATGAGAGGAGACTTAACACAAGTGTACAAGATTATGAGGGGCAGAGGCAGGATGGACAGCCAGCACCTGATTCTTAGGGCCGTAATGGCCAATACCAGAAGACATCTGCTCAAGGTGAGAGAAACCTGCATCTGGGCACAAAATGCTGTCCTGGTTGGCTAAAGGGGAAAAAGGTTAGGACATTATTACACCCTCAGATGAGTACAAGCCATCACCGAAAGCTTGGAGAGATCTGCGGGGAGTTCCCAGCACATCTTAAAAATGAAGGATATTGTTCCAGATTCCCAATTTATTGTCAGAGTTCATACATCGCATACAACCCTGATTCTTTTTCCTGCAGGCGAGGCAGAATCACCACTTATTGGTCATGCAAAAACTGTACTCAATGTACACATAAACAAAGAAATGTAAACAAACTGACTGTGTAGTAGAGAGAGAATTAATTTTTAAAGAAATCAATAAAGTGCACAAGTAAGAGTCCTTAAATGAGTCCCTAATTGAGTTTGTTATTGAAGAGTCTCATTGAGAATGGGGGACACTCCATGGCCAGCAATCAATACCCACCCCCAAACTTTCCCTGAACTGGGAGGGCTCATTGACTCTTAATCGCAGACGACAAAAGATTTCCTTTGACAAACACAAGGACTTGCAGATGCTGGAATCTTAAGCAAACAACACGCAGCAGGAAGGACTCAGTGGATTAGGTAGCATCCATTGGGAGAGAGATGGTCAGGAGCCTTGATCAAGAAACATTGACTGACCATTTCCCTCCACGGATGGTCCCTGACATGCTGAGTCCCTCCACCTTCTCTCTTTTCCTGACTGCATCAGGGAAAGGGGGGAATTTTGAATGAAGATTCAATAGCTTTGTGGTTATCATAACAGATGTTTTGTTACTAAACTAAAATTTAAATTTCTTTTTACATTTACCAGTTGTCACAGTTGGATTTAACGATCCAGAACCCTGACAACAAAGTTAGTGGCCAAAACACAAATCTGGAGAAACTCAGCAGGTCAAACACTGTATTTTATACAGCAAAAAGATACAGAAAAAAACGTTTTGGGCTCGAGCCCTTCATCAAGGGATGAGCAAAATGTAGGCAGGCATCTGAACAAAATGGTGGGGGGGGGGGTGGAGGAGCATAGTCTCACAGGCAGGAGGTAAAAGGTGGATAAGGGAGGGAGGGCACATCAGCAATAGGGGGAGGGGATGGCTCTGTGAATGGAGAAGGAAGGGAGTGGAGAGCTGGAGGAAAGGAGACCGAGGGACGGGGAAGAGAGGGAGAACAGGGAGTGGGCTAGCAGAAACTGGAGAAGTCAATGTTAATGCCATCTGGTTAGAGTGTGTCCGGTCGGAAAATTAGGTGTTGCTCCTCCTGTTTACAGGTGGTCCTGGTTTTACCAGTATGAGGCCATGGACAGACATGTCAGAGTGGGAGTGGGGCATAAATTGGAAGAGCAACACCTCCAGCCCGGTGGCATTAACATCGACTTCTCCAGTTTCTGCTAACCTATTCCCATTCTCCCTCCCTTCCCCATTCCTCGGTCTCCTTTCCTCCAGTTTTCCACCCCCTTCCTTCTCCATTCCCAGAGCCATTCCCCCTCCCCCCATTTGCTGCTGTGCCCTCCCCTCCCTTCGCCACCTTCTACCACCTACCTGTGGGACTGTGCACCTCCCCTGCCCCTCACCCCCACCATTTTGTTCAGGCACCTGCCCATATTTTGTCCATACTTTGATGAAGGCCTCAAGCCTGAAACATTGGTTCTATATCTTTCTTTGCTGTATAAGGACACTGATTGGCCTGCTGAGTTTCTCCAGCATTGTGGTTTTACTTCAACTGCAGTGTCTGCAGATTTCTGTGTTTTTATCTTGGACAGTGGTTAGTACATCTTCTATTTCTATGCAGAGACATTTCATCTGTGGCAACAAAGTTACTGTGATCAACTTTATTTGGGTTGCAATGAACAGCTATTTATGCAAAGTGAGTCCCCAAAACAGACCGATTACAACGTATATTGCCCCAAGGATGCTCCATTCAACCTGCCCTGTTATTGAGGTATTGAAGTACAGGCTCCTCTCCTAGGTCTCTGCAACTTGGATGTACCCTGGTCTGGAGAGCATGAAGCAGGCTCCACTCCCAAAACCCAGAGACAATTTTGTGCCACTTGACTTGCCTTTGCAATTAGGGGCCAAGATCAGAGCTAATCTAATCCATGGTAGAGCAGGCACAAAGAGGCAAATGACCTTCTGCCATTCTTGTACCTTCTGTTGTTATGGACCCTCCGGAGGAAGCACGAGAATTTGCAGAACGCCTGCAGGACAGGAGAGACGAAGAGGTGTAACAAGAATGAAGAACGGCAATCAAATACATATAAAGATGTAAAAATAATGTATATGCAAGAACTAAAGAAGGGAAAGAGAAGGGAAGAAAGGAAGGGGGAAAAAAAAGGGTGAGCTTTGTTATATGTGGAAAAAAAAGTATTTTCTGGGGGGGTTGGGGGGATAGAATAACCGTCACTGAGAAATCATTTGACGTTTATGAGCGGGTTCGCAATCCAAATGGAGAGGGGAGTTGTGGTTGCCTGGCAAGGAATAAGGGGCAACTCAGAGAGGGGGGGGGCTAAGGGAATATTAAATGTGGGAGTTGTTGAAGTATTTTATGTTTTAAATGTGTTGTCATACATCGAGTTAAAAAAGGGAAAACTGAGAGATGAAAATGGGGAAAAGGGGGATGGTGGTGGTGAGGAAGCGGAAATGAGGTGTAAACAGGGTATGAGATGGCCATGTTGAATTATATGACTATAAATATTAATGGAATACATAACCAAATTAAATGAAAAAGGCTATTAAATTTGCTGAAAAAAGAAAAAATAGACATACCATTTGTGCAGGAAACGCATCTAACTGAAGTGGAACATAATAAATTAAAGAGAGACTGGTAGGGCACGTGGCGGAAACATCGTATAATTCAAAAGCTAGAGGTGCAGCTATATTAATTAATAAAAATGTACCAATCAAAATAGAGGAGGAAATAATAGATCCAGCAGGGAGGTATGTAATGATAAAGTGTCAGATATATTCAGAATTTTGGAATTTGATCAATATATATATAACAGGGCACCTAATGAAGAGGATCAAAAGTTTATGCAAGATATTTTTTTGAAGATTGTAGATACACAAGGGAATACATTGATAGGACGGGATTTTAACCTTTATTTGGATCCAATGTTGGATAAAACTGGACAAAAGATTAGCAAAAAGAATAAAGTGGCCAAATTTATGGTGAAATCGATGCAGGAAATTAAACTTGTGGATATATGGAGGAGGAAGCACCCAAGGGAGAAGGAATACTCATATTATTCAAGTACGCATAAAACATACTCAAGGATCGATATGTTATTATGGACCACAGACAAGTGGGCATGGAAGCATTGTGGTCAGATTATTGGCAGGTCAAACCAGGGTGGTGGCTGAGAGAGTGTTGAGAACAGAGAGACCCAAGGGTACACGTGCATAGTTCCTTGAATGTGACAACAAGGTGGTGAAGGCCACATTTGGCAAGGGATGTAAAAGACAAAATTGGGACCTCATGATTCAAGTCAAGCGTCATTTGATTGTACAAGTACAACCAAATGAGCTCCTGTAGACTGTTGAGATGATGGTGGCCGGTAACCTTGCCCGCTTCAGTCTTCTCAGGAAGTGGAGTTGCTGTTGTGCCTTCCTGACAAGTGAGGAGGTGTTGAGTGTCCACGATAGGTCACTAGTTCAGTGAATGAACTCCAAGGAACTTAGTGCTCTCCACTGTAGAGTTATTGATGTGTAAAGGAGGGTGGTTGATCCTGGCTCTCCTGAAATCCATGATCATCTCCTTCATCTTCTCCACATTGAGCCTCAGGTTCTTACACTCACACGATTTCACGAGACTTTCCACCTCTTCTATTTCTCAACTCATCACTGTTGGTAATGAAGCCAAGTGCAGGAGGTGCTGATGAGAAAGAACACTGCTCTGCTCAAATGTACTTTTCTCTTTCCAACACTACGTCCTGCTTTCTGATTGTACTACCAGCTGCAATTATGGGCTGCACCAAACTAAACATTTCACTCTCACAGAATAGAAAGGTGAGATGATCTGGCTCAAAATGGAACACAGAACAGCTCAGCATAGGCCCTTCGGACCACGATGTTGTGCTAACCCCCGCAAACTTAACTCACCATCCATCTAACCCTGAACTGAAAGCACTGCTGATATCTGTGCAAGTGCACAGTTCCTACAACAGCATTTCCAAGGCAATGAACTTACGGGACATTGAGACCAATACTGAACCCCGGCATGAAAATCTTAAATCACACCAGATTCACTCTTTCCACTGTGCCGTGCCACAATTCGACAACAAGTTAACAAAAGTTTTAACCTTTGGATGCAAAGTCTGCCAATAATTCATGAGGGAGCAGTATGTGGGACAGGTGGTGGGGATATGACGCGTGGATATGGCTGATGCAAGAGCTCCGATTTCCTGATGGGAAGAACAATTGGAAATGGACACAGGATAATCTTAACGCAATGGATGCACAGGAGAATGGGGTGGTTCATTTTTTCTGAGCAAGCATCACAAAGCTCTTTCTAGCTCTCAGACTCATAGGAAGGATGGGTACATGAGTTGGAGAAGGCTCACTAACACGTAACAGCTCCAGGAAGGTCGGCAATTGTCGTGTTCGTGGGTCCAGCTTGCAGTCGGAGAAAGCATGCATGCAAATGAAGCCAGGGCAAAAGTGAGTCGTACAGCACGCAAACACCCTTTGGCTGAATCTGTCCATGCTAACCAAGACACTGGACCAATTTCCCTGCGTTAAGCCCATACCCTTCTAACCTGCACCCATCCAAATGTTTTCCAAGTGCACTGATTGTCCTTGCCTCGTTCACTTCCACTGGCACCTCATTCCACGTGCCCACCTCCCTCTGTGCAAAAAGGTTGCCCCTTATATCCCCTTTAAATCTTTCTTCTCTCATCTTAAATCTATGACCTCTTGTTTTAGACTCCTTTGGGCAGCACGGTGAGCATAGCTGTTACAATGCCAGCTATACATTTTCCCCCAAGGGCTCTGGGTTTCTCCCACTGTTCAAAACGTACAGGGTGATAGGTCAATTGGGTGCAATTAGGTGTCACAGGCTCGCGGGCCGAAAGGGCCTGTTACCGTGCTGTTTGTTCAAATTTAATTTATTCTGGGAAAAATGTGTTCCTGATCAATGCACCTCAATTTTATAAACCTCTGCAAAGATTTCCCCCCTCAGGCCCCTTCACGATGAACCACTCCCATCTTCTCCTTACAACACAAGCCCAGCAGTTTGGTAACATCCTTGCAAATAATTTCAGCACCTTATCTGGCATAATCACATCCTTCCTGTTGCTGGGTGACCAGAACTGCACGCAATACTCCAGATGCCGTCTCACCCAAGTCTTGTGCAGTTGACATGGGACATCTCTGCTCCTGTACGCATGCCCTGACTGCAGAAAGCAAGCATGCCAAACACCTTTTTCACCACCCTGTCTAACCGTGTCCACACCTGCAGGGAACTAGTGTCTCAACCCATCCGTCTCTGTTCCACAACACTTCCAAGGGCCCTGTTATTCATCAAGTTTATCCTTCCCTCGTTTAAATTCCTAAAATGCAGCATTTTACGCTTGTCCAAGATAAAGTCAGAGAGCGGCAGCAATTATCACGGATCCACCCCACCCAGCACACACTCTGTTCTCGCTGCTGCCATCAGGAAAGCGGTATCGGTGCCACAAGACTTGTACCATCAGGTTCAGGAACAGCGGCTCCCCCCTCCACCATCAGGCTCCTCAACATCAAACTCCATCAGGGACTCATTTAAGGACTCTTACTTGTGAACGTTATTTATTATTGAACATTTATTTCTGTATTGCAGTTTGTTTGCATGCCCTTGTTGCTCACATTTCCCTCTTTTGCACAAGTTAATTTTTGCATTGACAAGAAGTGGTAATTCTGCCTGGCCCAAGGAAGAAGAATCTCAGGGTTGTAGGTGATGTCATGTATGTACTGACAATAAATTGAACTTTGAACTTCCATCCACCATTCCTTGGCCCATATTCCCAGTTGATTGAGATCCTGTTGTGAACTTCATGGCCCCGAAAATCTAGATTCAAAGCATTACCCCAACCTTTCTGAAAATCAATCTTGAGTCTCCAACAAACTTATGGATGAATAAGATGTGATATTATTTTGAAGAACAGGAGACTGGCTCCCTGATATCAATATTTATTCCCCCAATCAACAACAGTTTAGCAATTACTTTAAAGAGCCAGTCTCCCTCCAGGGTATGGGGGAGCTTAAAACTAGAGGGTGTGGATTTAAAGGGAAAGGGGAACAATCCCAGGACTCAGCCCAGTGAACAGAGACCAGCACCACTCCTGGAGCCTCTGCCTCACAGCTGCAGAGACTCCGCTTTCAATTCTGATCTCGGGAGCTGTCTTTGTGGCGTTTGCATGTTTTCCCTGTGACCAAGGCAATACACATTTAAGAGAAGGTTGGATGTGTACATGGAGGTGAGGGGGTTGGAGCGTTATGGGCGAAGAGTGGGAGGGTTGAGCTAGTGGAGTTGTTCTAGTGAACCGGTGTGGACTCGAAAGGCCGATGTGGCCTGTTTCCATATCGTAAACGATTATATGGTTAACCTGGAGGGCACATTTTTCATAGCACAGGGTGGTGGGTATGTGGGATGGGCTGTCAGAGGAAGGACAATGATAGGAAAGGTTCAGAGGGAGATGGCCGAATGCAAGGAAACGTGAGCATGGATGTTAGGGCAAAGGGGCTGTTCACATTGCTGTTGTGGGCTCTTGCTATGCTGCACAACTTCCATACACTGCAGCCACAACCTGATTGGCTCTGAACTGCTGCCGGACATCCTGAAAGATCCTAAATAAATGTGAGTTGTTCTTAAACACGCACGAGCCCTTCCTGAATCCAAGTACGAGTCCAAGTTTCTGAATCCAAGTAAGAGTCGGGTTCAATAAGAGAATTACAGAAACAAAACACAGCCCACGTCAGCTCAAAGTAGCACTGGGCTCAGGTCAATGATGGAGGTACAGTCTCTCCTGGCCAAGGTCTCCACAACCTCCCAACCTGCAGACAAAACCAAGGTAACATTCCTTGATTAAAGTTTTGCGACATCTTTGGATTTAACACACCAGCCTTCCACCAAACAATTAGAGCACTTTGCAGACATCTGGTGTTTAATTAACTTTGAACTCCCAAAGGTGGGAACCCGAGACCCCAAAGTTTCACCTGTTACTGCGACTACAAACTGCCCTTAAGAAACCCGTTGCAAAATGGAAATACGGAGTTCTTGAAAAGAAACACAGCAAGTGATCTGGCAGAGGTATCAGCGATGGGAATCTCTGCTGTTGCCAATATGATCTTTCTCTCACTCAGAAACATGAGCAATCAGGACCATCTCATCATGAATGTCCACCTCGTCACCAATTCCTCAGGACCCAAGAAAGAACAAAAAATCATTCCCTATTTCATCAAAGTTTAAAGACATCAGTCCTGATATCTGTGGAGGACCAAAATCAGGGATTAAAGCCATCTTGATCAAGAGCCAATGAGTCCCTGTGGAAAATTATCACGTGTGAGGATTCATTCAGGTCATAATACAGATCTTCAGGGAATTAACTCATCCAGTGGCATTGAGGAGTTAATTCCCTGAAGATCAGCAAAGCATCATACTTCACTCAGAAACGTGCACATCAGGCAATGAGCACTCAGCAATAAAATTATCATTAATCTCTGTGACTGATCATGGACACCAAGGAAGACATTGATCACATTTCCTCAGACAATGCCATCCCTCCTTCCAAACACATTATTACCAATACTTTCCATGAGGCGTTTTTATACGCAAACAAACATCTCCCGCAAAAAGTAGCCTTTTAAAATGTATTGATTTGCAAGATCTGGGCCCTGCTGGAAGGCCAACATTTATTGCTAGCCCTAACTGCCCCTTGACAAGTTGGAGGCAAGTCAACTCCCTTCTTGATCTCAATCCCTCTGGTGAAGGTTATTCCACAGCACTGAGGGAGTGGAGTTCAAGGGTTTACCACCAGCAATGATGAAAGCATGGGGACAGATTTCAGATTTATTGTCAGAGTACGTACATACATCACATATAACCCCGAGATTCTTATTCCTGTGAGCGAGGCAGAATTACCACTTATTGTGAGTGCAAAAGAAACGTGTATTCAACTACACATGTAAACAAATTAAGAAAGAAAAAAAAAATAAGAGAGAAAAATAATCAATAAAGTGCTCAAGTAAGAGTCCTTAAACAAGACCCTGATTGAATTTGTCATTGAGGAGTCTAATGGTGGACAGGTAGCAGCTGTTCCTGAACCTGGTGGTGAGAGTCTTGTGGCATCTAGACCTCTTTCCTGATGGCAACAGTGAGAACAGACCGTGTACTGGGTGGTGTGGATCCCCGATGATGCTGCTGTTCTCCAAATGGCAGCATTCCCTGTAGATGTTCTGGATGGTGGGGAGAATTTTGCCCATGATGCCCTGGGATGTGCCCACTACCTTTTGCAGGGCTTTCTGCCCAGGGGTATTGGTGTCCCCATACCAGACCATGATGCAACTGGTCAGCACACTCTCCACCATACATCTGTAGAAATTTGCATTTATGATTATTGTTTGTTCAATATATGGCAAATCAATAAAACTTATTCAAAAGAAAAGAAATTTTCTAGAGTTTCCATGTCAGGAGGGGAAGCTGTAGGTGCCTACTCCCACCTGAAGAATGTACAAGTCTACTTCTGAACTCCGACCCCAGGTCTTCCCTCATTGTGAGCACAACATTATCTCATGGCCTTCTTGCTCTCGAAGTCAACTCACACAGAGCAAACTGCTGGTTAACATCCAACACAAGGGCCCCCTCACCCTCCATCAGATATGCTGAGGGAAGGGGGCTATGGCACAAGCAAGATGGGCAAAAGTCCCCGTGGGACAGCAAGGGAAAGTTGGGAAATGCATCACAAGATCGAGTGAGGCTGAGAAAGCAAAGGCTGGTGTCTCTGTTGCCTTCATCAACCGTTTGTCCTGACAAGGTGGTGAGGGGGTTTGTCAGTATTCGTGACAGATGACTGTTGATTAGGTAAGTGAATCATAACCGAACATGAGATGATTGCTCTGGGGACATTCTCAATCTGCATGACTCATAGTGAAACACTTGGTAGAAGGCCAATGCATAAAAAATTAACTTTTCCATTTTAACAAGGGCCACAGCCAGAGATTGTCCTAGAATTCACCGATGCTCTCCACCCAAGGCCCTGCCAGATATTCCACACACTCTCCCAAATACCAGAATGACTATTTGTTCAATGAACCAGTTCCTCCACCAAGCACCTCCTGAATGTGGCCTCTACCTGCCAAAGGCAAGGCACACCAAAATTCCCTTCAAGTCACACCCCACCCTGGCTTGCAAACACATCACCAGTCTTTCCTGCTGCCAGGTTTATTGAGAGCATCCTGGCTGGCTGCAACACATTGTGGTACAGTTGCTGTAGCGAAATGGATCGGAGGTCAATCCACAGGACTATGAGAGTGGTAAGATCACTAGAGTCTCCCTTGCCACCAATGTGATCTACAAGGATTGTTGTCTGAAGAGGGCACGCAAAATTATTGAGGACCCCTTCCACCCGCACACAGTACCTTTCAGCTGTGTTTTCAACCAACCCTTACTTGGATTCAGAAACTGAAAGCCAACATTCCCGAAGAGATACTGGAGGATCCACCAGGCTGAGGAACAGCTTCTACCCACGGGCAGTAAGAATGCTGAACGGCCAAAGGAACTGCTCACACTGACCATCTGAGACTCTCATATTCTCCCTCTCCCCCCCACCCATCTCTCTGAATACTTATCCTGCATATCCATTGCCTGCCTGTGTGTTATGTCTGGTTGTGTGGCTGCATGTTTTGCACCGAGGACTGGAGATCGCTGTTTGCTAGGATATACTTGTACCCCAAGATGACAATAAACTTGACTAAACCCTGGAAGTAAACCCCACCCCCCCAACCACCACCATTGCCCCCTCTAATGCCCATACAAATGACCAAGCAAAGCCTCAGCAAGGTCTGGTCCCATGCTGGCCTTATACCTTGTGCTCATTTTCCCCAACCTAGTCACACCAGTTCACCACTTTCTGAAGTCCTATGGCAGCTCTACCCATCTTTCCCCTCCCCCCACCACCCTCCCCATCTCACACCAATACCTGTCACAGAAAATTCCAACCAGAGTAGGATACATTGGGACCCTGGGCCTCTGACCACTGTGGGTTTGCCCTCTCACATCCGAGGTGCTTTTAAATGAGTAATGAGACCAAAGATCTGTACCTCTGTGTGCTTTCCCCACCCCAACTCCTGTCCCAACTCAGGTCGAGCCCCAGAGACAATTCTCACAGCAAAAAAAAAAAAAAAATACCCAAAGGACTTGGCAGTGCAGATTTCTGGGAACTGGAATGCCAGTGCTCTTGGTTAAAAAAAAAACACACCAAAATATTGGAGGGGCTCAGCCGATCTTTTCATCTATAGGAAGCAAAGATGTATTATCGAGGTTTCGGGCCTGAGCCCTTCTTCAAGAAATAAGCAGAATGAGACAGAGACAGGAAATCTCCAAAAGTCTCCGAATTCAGACGGTTCCAGCTGGGGGAGGAATCCAGACCCACAAAAGGTATTAATTGGACATGAGAAGGGGAGGGGGAGGGGGGTGAGAATTTATCATGTTTGAGTGAAAGGAGATGGAAGGGAGTGACAGAGCAGGGGAAAGAAGTGAGGGGGGGGGGTTTAACAAAAGACAGAAGTCTATATCAATGCCATCAGTTGGAGGATGCCCAGTTGGATGATGAGGTGTTGTTTCTACAATTTATGGGTGGTCTCAGTCTGGCCTTGCAGGAGACCATGTCAGCAATGGGGTGCAGAATTGAAATGGGTGGTCACTGGGAAGATCCACACTATTGTGGCAGACAGAGCTGAGGTGCTGGACAAGGTATTCCAGTCTCTTCCCATGTGGAGGAGACCACAACGGGAGCACCAGGTGACCCTTGCAGATACACAAGTGAAGTGTTGCTTCACTTGGAAGGACTGTTTGGGGCCCCTAAGGGTGGTGAGAGAGGTGTGGGTCTGAATTCTGAGATGTCCTGCTTCAGACTCATTCTGCTTCTTCCTTGAGAAACGTCGGCGAGACATCATTACCTTTTCTCGACGCTGAAAGACCGGCCGAGTTTTCACTACAATCACAGCGTCTGCAGACATGTCGGTCCCTGGGACTCCCCCACCCTGTAGCGGTGTCAGTGCCCGGGAAGCGAGTCACTTCACCCAACACCAACCCTTTGTCGATTTCCCCCGCTCAGGGGAAAACTCAAGCGACACATTTTAACTGACGGAAGCGTTCATTAAAAATTCAACTGCGAAATCTCCTTCGCGAAGGATGAACAAGGGGAGAGCAAGTCTGGCCCAGCTCTGCCCGGTGCCCGAGGGACCCACCGTGCAACCGGGGAGGCTCCGCCACAATAACCCCGGCCGGCAGGACCTCCTCGACCTGTCACCGGAGCAGCAGGCAGCCGCTTCCCCCCCCCCCCACCTCTCTCCTCTCCCCTCCCCTCCCTCCTCCCTCTCCGCTCCCCCCTCTCCGCTCCCCCCTCTCCGCTCCCCCCTCTCCGCTCCCCCCTCTCCCCTCCCTCCCCGCTCCCCCCTCCTCTCCCCTCCCCTCTCTCTTCCTCCTCCTCTCTCCCCCTCCTCTGTCCTCTCTCCCCCTCCTCTGTCCTCTCTCCCCCCTCTTCCCTCCACCCCTCTTCTTCCCTCCCCCCCTCTTCTTCCCTCTCTTCCCTCCCCCCCTCTTCTTCCCTCTCTTCCCTCCCCCCCTCTTCTTCCCTCTCTTCCCTCCCCCACCTCTTCTTCCCTCTCTTCTCTCCCCCACCTCTTCTTCCCTCTCTTCTCTCCCCCACCTCTTCTTCCCTCTCTTCTCTCCCCCACCTCTTCTTCCCTCTCTTCTCTCCCCCACCTCTTCTTCCCTCTCTTCTCTCCCCCACCTCTTCTTCCCTCTCTTCTCTCCCCCACCTCTTCTTCCCTCTCTTCTCTCCCCCACCTCTTCTTCCCTCTCTTCTCTCCCCCACCTCTTCTTCCTCCTCCTCTCTCCCCCTCCTCTGTCCTCTCTCCCCCTCCTCTGTCCTCTCTCCCCCTCCTCTGTCCTCTCTCCCCCCTCCTCTGTCCTCTCTCCCCCCTCCTCTGTCCTCTCCCCCCCTCCTCTGTCCTCTCTCCCCCCCTCCTCTGTCCTCTCTCCCCCCTCTTCCCTCCCCCCCTCTTCTTCCCTCCCCCCCTCTTCTTCCCTCTCTTCCCTCCCCCCCTCTTCTTCCCTCTCTTCCCTCCCCCACCTCTTCTTCCCTCTCTTCTCTCCCCCACCTCTTCTTCCCTCTCTTCTCTCCCCCACCTCTTCTTCCCTCTCTTCTCTCCCCCACCTCTTCTTCCCTCTCTTCTCTCCCCCACCTCTTCTTCCCTCTCTTCTCTCCCCCACCTCTTCTTCCCTCTCTTCTCTCCCCCACCTCTTCTTCCCTCTCTTCTCTCCCCCACCTCTTCTTCCCTCTCTTCTCTCCCCCACCTCTTCTTCCCTCTCTTCTCTCCCCCACCTCTTCTTCCCTCTCTTCTCTCCCCCACCTCTTCTTCCCTCTCTTCTCTCCCCCACCTCTTCTTCCCTCTCTTCTCTCCCCCACCTCTTCTTCCCTCTCTTCTCTCCCCCACCTCTTCTTCCCTCTCTTCTCTCCCCCACCTCTTCTTCCCTCTCTTCTCTCCCCCACCTCTTCTTCCCTCTCTTCTCTCCCCCACCTCTTCTTCCCTCTCTTCTCTCCCCCACCTCCTCTTCCCTCTCTTCCCTCCCCCACCTCTTCCCTCTCTTCTCTCCCCCACCTCTTCCCTCTCTTCTCTCCCCCACCTCTTCCCTCTCTTCTCTCCCCCACCTCTTCCCTCTCTTCTCTCCCCCACCTCTTCTTCCCTCTCTTCTCTCCCCCACCTCTTCCCTCTCTTCCCTCCCCCACCTCTTCCCTCTCTTCCCTCCCCCACCTCTTCCCTCTCTTCCCTCCCCCACCTCTTCCCTCTCTTCTCTCCCCCACCTCTTCCCTCTCTTCTCTCCCCCACCTCTTCCCTCTCTTCTCTTCCCCACCTCTTCCCTCTCTTCTCTCCCCCACCTCTTCCCTCTCTTTCCCTTTCTTTTTTCTCCCTCTTCCCTCCATTCCCCCACCCCACCCCTCACACAGGCTGCAGATTAAACCACACGTCGTGTGAACAAGCCGGGAGAAGCCCGTAGCTCCGGCTCCAGGAGCGGGACTCACCGCCTTTGTCTGCAGCCAGCTCACCGTCCCGGTCCGGCAGCGTGATCCCGTCCACGGTCACCGTCCACCCGCCCGGCCCCGGGAATCTGCCTGTCACAGCATGCTCACGTGATGCGACTGTATCACTCCAGTTCGTTACACACCGGGTGGCCCCGCTCTCTCCTATTATATCCGCCCCTTTCCTACTAACCCCGCCCCCTCCTACTAATCCCACCTACTAACCCCACCCTTTCCGACAAACCCAACATGGGCCACATTGTGTGGAAGTCCCATGGAAGAGATCTCCTTTAACCCTCTTGGCTCTGACAGTTAGCTCACTCTTTCTCTATCGGCGTACAAATATTCACATTGCGAATTAAATCTGGTGAATTCCATTAACTATTAAATGTGAAAGCTGATCTATGTTTATATTGAACATGGAACAGTACAGGCCCTTCATCCCACGATGTTGTGCCTCCCCAATCCCACAACCCATAACACTCAAATTGTCTTCCATCCATGTACCTATCTGAAGTTTGTAAATGTCCCTCTGCCACCCCTGGCAATGCATACCAGGCCCCCACCATTCTGTGTAAAACTTGTAATTGTAGCGGCAGCTACACTGCTAACTGAAGGATCGCACAACCAGACGGGTTGAGTTCAGTGAGCAAAACTGATTTATTGCAGGCTCCCTGGCTGGTCTTATACACGCAGCCCGGACCTGACTGAGAACTACGCTGGGGGGCCTCGACGTCACCAGGGCGTCACGTGGGTCACTAAGCGCGGGCTTCTTAGCCTGGTGCTGAGGTCAGGAGGAATCCCCCGACGGCAGCATTTTGGCCGGCTGCCCTGCCGCTTGCGAGACAAACAGGGCCGGTTCACCTGCCTAATGGCGTACCCCCACACAGCCGCCCCCCAGAACCGGCGCCAATGTCCTTTTTTGCCGGGCGGCCCCGCTTCTTGGGTTGGTGGGGTCGAGGTGGGCTGGCTTTAACCTGTACACCATAAACAGTTCCCTCTTACCACTCATGTCCAGTGTGAAAGTGGATCCTGAACACTGGATTACGTTGTATGGTCTTTGTAGATGGGCTGTGGATGGGCCCCACCTGATAAAAATGTACTCTGCGGAATACAGCTCACTGGAGACGTAAGAGGCCCGTGTGCCGTGTCTGGGCAGTGGTGGGGGTGTGAAGAGTCCAATTGTGCCCGGAGGTAGGTAAGTAAATCATGCGGTGACTACTGGGGGTTGTGAGGTGCACTGACGAAGTCACCGGGTAGGGCTAGTGGTACATCGTAGACCAGCACAGCTGATGATGCCTGTAGGTCTTCTTTGGGTGTCAAGCAGATGCCCAGGAGCACCCAAGGCAGCTCATCTACCCAGTCGGGGCTGGTGAGGTGGGCCATCAGTGCCAACTTAAGGTGGTGGTGCAATCACTCGACTAGCCCATTGGCCTGTGGATCACAGGCCGTGGTGTGATGTAACTTGATCCCCAGCCTGTTGGCAAGCTGTGCCCAGAGCACAGAGGTGAACTGGGTGCCCCGATCATTGGTGAGGTGGTTCGGGACGCCGAACCAGGCAACCCAACCATTCAAAAGCGCTCGGGAGCAGGAGTCCGTGGAGGCATCTGGCATCAGGGGATCGCCTCGGGCCAACGAGTGGTGCAGTCTACCACTGTGAAAAGGTAACGGTTACCTCAGGAAACGGGTAAGGGACCAACGATGTCCACATGTATGTGGCTGAACCATTCCCAGATGTGTTCAAAATCTTGTATGGGCATTCTGGTGTGCCTGTGTACCTTGGAATGCTGGCAATAGGTGCAGGTTCTGGCCCAGTTCACAATCTGCTTCCAAAGCCCGTGCCAAATGAAACGTTCTGCCACCATATGGACCGTGGACCTGATGGAAGGATAGGAAAGGTCATGGATATGGTGGAAGCCTGTGTCACTGCTGGGGAACCACTGGATGCGGGGTGCCCATGGAGACATTGCACAGGACGGTGCCTTCACTGTGAGGAGTCAGGAGGTCCTGGAACTGCAGGCATGTGATGGCAGTCCTGAAGGCCTGCGTTTCCTCGTCGGACTTCTGATCCCGGGCAAGCTGGTCGAAGTTGAGGCCGGGTGTCAGCATGCAAATGGCCGGTCGTGAGAGTGCATCAGCGACCACATTGTCTTTCCCAGCCTTGTGCCGAATGTCTGTGGTGAACTCCGTCATGAAGGAGAGGTGACGCTGTTGGCAGGCCGACCAAGTGAGTGCCTGAGTGAGGGGTTTGTGGTCGGTAAAAATGGTGAAAGGCTTCTCCTCCAAGAAATAGCGGAAATGATGCACCGCCAGGTACGTGCCCAGCAACTCACGATCTAAAGCACTATACTTGCACTCTGGCGGGCGAAGAAGTCGGCTAAAGATTGCTAGTGGTTTCCACTGTCCGTTCACCTGTTGCTTCAGGACGGCGCCAATGGCTGTGACAGAGGCATCAATAGAGAGCGCCATATGCAGGTCGGTGCGTGGGTGGTCAAGCAAGGTAGCCTTCGCGAGGGCATCTTTCTAGGCTTCTAATGCCTTGCTGGCCTCTGGAGTCCAGGCGAGTGTCTTGTCTTTGGCCGTGATGAGGGCGAAGAGCGGCTGCATGATGCACGCAGTGCCTGGAATGAAGCAGTTATAGAAATTGACCATACCCGTGAAGTGCTGTAGCCCCTTGAGGTTGTCAAGGCGTGGGAACTCCCTGACTGCAGTGACCTTCGAAGCGGCAGGTGTAGCTCCTTTGGCTGAGATGGTATGGCCCAGGAACTGCATGGACTCTTTCCCGAACTGGCATTTGGCCGGATTAATTGTTAGACCGAAGTCGGCCAGTCGGTAGAAGAGGGTGCGCAGGTAAGGCTTGTGTTGTGCCCGGTCTCTGCTGGTGACAAGGATGTCATCCAGGTAAATGAATACGAAATTCAAATCCCTGCCCACTTGTGTCCATGAGGCACTGGAAGGTCTGGGCAGTGAACTCTAACAAGCTGAAGGGGGTGATGATGGCCGTTTTGGGTATGTCCTCGGGGTGCACCGGGATTTGGTGATACCTGCACACCAGGTCGACCTTGGAGAATACTCTCGCGCCATGCAGGTTGGCCGTAAAGTCCTGGTTGTAAGGGATCGGGTAACGGTCAGGTACTGTTGCGTTAAGGTGTCGATGATCTCTGCAGGGGCGCCAGCTGCCGGAGGCTTTCGAGACAGGTGGAGTGGTGAGGTCCAAGGACTGTCGGAACGTTGAATGATCCCCAGCTCCTGCAGATTCGAGAACTCTTCCTTCGCTATCTGGAGCTTATCCGGCGGGAGTCGACGTGCCTTGGTGTGGACCGGCGGGCCTTGGGTGGGGATGTAATGGAACACCCCATGGCATGGTGAGGCGGCGGAGAACTACGGCTTGAGGAGGGATGGGAATTCATCCAGGATAGGCTGAAATTCGTCCTTGGGTGTGCTGACCGTGGCCATCTGTGGCTGCTCAGTGCGGGAGGTGTTGAGGCGAACGGATTGGAAGGTACGGGCATCTACCAGTCGCCTACCTCGAATGTCAACCAGGAGTCTGTGGGCGAGAAGGAAGTTGACACCCA
The DNA here is from genome assembly GCF_036971445.1 of Narcine bancroftii. Classification (NCBI taxonomy): domain Eukaryota; kingdom Metazoa; phylum Chordata; class Chondrichthyes; order Torpediniformes; family Narcinidae; genus Narcine; species Narcine bancroftii. Next base: position 1,796,420 of record NC_091481.1, on the reverse strand, counting down.
GGATGGCGGTTGGGAGGGACGAAATGGTGAACATCCACAAGAACTTCCGCTGGCCGATCTGGAAGTGGACGGTCTTGTCTCCATACGTTCGGATCTCCGTCGAATTGGCTGCATGGAGGGGAGGTCCTTGAGGTTGGTTCTGGGACTCGATGGCTGTGGCCGGAATAACACTGTTCTGGGCCTCAGTGTCGACGAGGAAGCGTCGGCCGCTGACTGAATCCCGCAGGTAGAGAAGGCTGTGTTGTTGGCCAGCCACCGCAGCCATTAACAGCGGCCGGCCTGCTCGTTCCCCTGGAACGTGCAGGGCTGACGACACTTCCGAGCCTTTGCTCCCCAGCGTTGGTGGTAGAAGTAGAGGGGTCACTGCAGGGGCCGGGAGTTCCACCGCAGCGCTAGAGGAGGGCTTGGCGTGGTCATTGTAATGCACGTCCCAAGAACCAAAGACTCATTGATCCAAACCAAGGCTTTTATTAACTAAAAGACTGGAGCATATCACAAGTAGGTCGACCAGTCCAGAATGACCTAGTCTGGCTATGAGCAATCCTTTAAGACCTGCCAGTAGGTGTGGCTACACTCTCAGCCAATCACAGTCATCCTACACGACCATCTGTACATATGTACATATACACATTGGTGATAGAATCAAGACTATCACAGTCATTCTCGTGACTTGTAACCCGCTGAACTGCTGAGCTCTCCGGGAATCATTGGAGCCATAGCTCCTGAGCCTTTTGAGCGACCTTCCTAGGGTCAATGAAGCTCTCTTGAGACAGCAATGGCCAAATGTCTTCGGGCAGATGGCCAAGGAAGATGTGCTCAAAGAGTGAGCAGTTGGTGTGATTGCCCATGAATGTGAGCATCTCGTCCATCAACTCGATTGGCGTTCCTGTCCCCACAGCATCCGAGCGGACCGCTGGCGCCTGGAGAGGATGAGGGAGCCGGTGAGCACCCGCTTGATGGTCCTATACTTATCTTCCGCGGGTGGGTGATGAACGAGGTGCAGCACCCGTTTGGCGGTGGCTTGGTCCAGGGAGGCGACCACATGGTAGAACTTGGTCAAATCCGATGAAATCTGGCGGAGGTGAAACTGAGCCTCTGCATGGCTGAACCAGGTCTCCGGTTCCTGAACCCAGAAGTCAGGAAGCTTGATGGCTATTGCGTTGATCGAAGGGTCATTCATGTTGGGTTCAAAGACGTTTGAACCTGTCGGGGTCACCAATTGTAGCGGTGGCTCCACTGCTAACTGAAGGATCGCACAACCAGACAGGTTGAGTTCAGTGAGCAAAACTGATTTATTGCAGGCTGCTTGGCTGGTCTTATACTCCAAGCCCGGACCTGACTGAGAACCGCGCTGAGGGGCCCCGACATCACCAGGGCGTCACGTGGGTCACCAAGTGTGAGCTTCTGAGCATGGTGCTGAGGTCGGGAGAAAACCCCCAATTGCACCATTTTGGCTGGCTGCCCCGCCGCATGCATGACGAGCGGGGCCAGTTCGCCTGTTTAATGGCATGCCGCCACATAATCATCATAAATTTCTTGTCATTCACACTGTATAATGTATATATGTACTAAAATTATTTACTGCAGTTGAAAAAAAGTAAAACAAACTAACTACAATATTACAGGTATACCTGGCTTTACAAAATTAAGAATGTTCCTATGAAGCCTTTCATAAGCTGAAATGGCATGAAGACCCATTAACTACTATTGAAGGCTATTTTCGTAAAAGTGAAAACCCATTCAAATTTGTTTTAGATAGCAAACACAGGTCACTAAAGACTCTTGAAAATGTCAACAGGTGGACCGTGGAGAGCAGTGTGGCTGGTTGCATCACTGTCTGGTGGGGAGGCACCAACACTCAGGACAGAAAAAATTCCAGAGGCTTGTTAACTTGTTAACAATTCCATCTGAATTGTTTACATTGTGTAATTGTACATTTCAATACAAAGCTTGAAGAAAATTGGGTCTTGCATTTCTGGATGCTGTGTGACTTGCTGAGTTCCTCCAGAACTTTTGTGTCTTCTATTTCTGCAGGGGTTTTAGGGAAGGTCTAACTTGCTTCACAACCATTTAAGTAATTTTCAAAGTGGAGTCATTGCTGCAACAAAGGAAGTTCAATGAACAAACTGATTTCAACAGGCTCTCAATAGGTATTGCCCCTCGTGCGGCCAGGAACCCTGCTCTTAGTGATCTGGGAATTCTGACTCCAGAGAGTAGTGGCTCTGTGGAATTCTCCACCAAGGAAGCAGTGGGGGCTATCACATTTAATATATTTAAGACATAAAGATTTTTGAAGAACAGGGGAAAAAGAAAAGGATTATAGGGAATCAGTGGGTAAGCGGGTGTGTCCATGCCAGATCAGCCATGCGTGGCAGAGCAGCTTCGACGGTGGCCTTCTACTTATTTTTCTAAGATGTTTAAATTTGGACATATAGCATCCTTACAATAATTGAAATCCTTACAATAATTATCCTAATTATTAATGAGCTTGCATTTCGTATTTAGTTGATCCTGGCTGCCACCACTCCTCTCATGTTCCAATCAGTTTCCTCATCCCATCAGCTCTTAGCTGCTGCCTTGCCCTTTTTTTTAATTCTAACTGATGCTTTATTTTCATTCTATTTAGATTGTATACGGTAGAGAAGAATTCATTTAAATCCACTTATGTGGAATGTGTTGGATGAGCTCAGCAGTTTTTATTTCTAAGTTTTAGGCTGTAACTGTACAATTGAGTTGGGTGGAAAGTAATCACCAAGTTTTTCATTCTCACAACAGGTAACAGGACCTTCTGGCCCACAAGCCCATGCCGCCCAATTGGTCACATCCATGTGACCAATTATACTATTAACCCTGTATGTCTTCGGAACGTGAGAGGAAACCTATGCAGAGACAGGGAGAACATACCAGACACCTTACAGACAGTGGCGGATTCCAGCCTGGTTTTCTGGTGCTGAATTAGCACCACACTAACCATGTTGTCCATCTTGGTTTGTTGAAGTTCATCAGAGATAACTCTCCTCCTCCTCCTCCTCTTTAGAATATGGCCACCGAACATTTTATGTCTGTCTGAGGAAAGTCATTTGGGTTTTATCTGAAGCTCTTTCCCAAAAGGCAGGGCTCTTGAAGAGGCAGAATTTTTTAGGCATTGCACAGAAGAATCAGTCTGGGCCTTGTCCACGTTGCTGGAGTGGGATTTGAATTAACTACTTCATGGTACTGAGAGATGCGTGCTCAGACCTCTCTTTGGCAGGAAATGTAAAGCAAGACCACAAAATGGTGGCAACACCCAGGAGCTTCCGTAGAAAGGGGAAGAAGGACTGTTTCTGCTCAAAGACACTGCCAGTAACAATCTTTCGCAAAGTCTTTTTTCATTCATATGGGAAATCTGCTTCCTGAGGAAACTGCCTCCTTATCATCTTAACAGCAAGGCAGAGCCTTAGACACAGCTCAGGACATCATGAATAAAACCCTCCCCACCATCAAGAACATCTACGAGGAACGCTGCCATGAGAGAGCAGTAGCAATCATCAAGGATCCACCCCACCCAGCACACGCTCTGTTCTCGCTGCTGCCATCAGGAAAGAGGCCTCGGTGCCACAAGACTCGCACCACCAGGTTCAGGAACAGCTGCTCCCCCTCCACCATCAGACTCCTCAACGACAAACTCCATCAGGGACTCATTTAAAGACCGTTCCTTTTAATCTTTATTGATTTTTTTTAAAAATTCTGCATGCACAGTCAGTTCGTTTAATTTCTTATTTGTTCACATGTGTACTTTGTGGACAGTATCTTATGCACTACCAATTAGTGGGTAATTCTGCTGGCCCACAGGAAAAATAATCTCTGATGTCATGTATGTACTCTGACAATAAACCTGAAATCAAATAATCTGGAGACAGGAGTTCAAAACCTTCACAATAGTCAAGGAATTCATGTGATCTGGAATTAAAAGCAAGTCTCAATAATGGGACAAGAAACTACTGACGCTGTAAAATCCAAAGAGTTTTAAATATGTTTGTAGGGAAGGCAATCTGCCAACCTTTCCCGGTCTGGCTGATGTGCCTCTGGTCTCATCGTCCTGTGGGTGTCATTGAAATGATCTCCATCAAATAAGCAAGAAACAATTTGTTGGAGGAATTCAGCAGGTCAGACATGGAGGGAAATAGACACCCGCTTTGGGTCAAAGCCCTGCTTTGATACGGAGAAAGGAGAGGGTAGAATGAAAGAGGGGAAGCCAAGGGGGTCAGTAGGCGTTGGGTGGACTTAGGAGGGCTGAGCAAGGGTGGGGAGTTAGGAAGCAGGAGAGTGATGGGTGAAACCAGACAGAGGGTAGAAAAACAGGGTGAACAAGGGCAGATGGATCCAGGAGGCAGAAAGGGAGGTTGGTGGGATGGATGGATGGAAACAGTGGGGGGATGTGTTAGTGCTGAAGCAAAACACGAGAATCTGCAGACACCGTGTTTGAGGGAAAAACACGACGCTGGAAAACTCAGCAGGTCACACAGTGGACTTTATATTGCAAAGGTAAAGGTACATAACTAACATTTTGGGCTTGAGCTGGGCAGGTGGAGAAGGTGGGGGCCGGGGAGAGAAGATTGTGGGGTCCCTAACATCTGAGATACATTGTGTCCTTGGCCTGTGAAGGCCACATCAGATGGTGAATTAAAAGAAAGGCATAACCCATACTGATGTCTTAATTCTTGCTCAGAGATGGACCAACACTGGGGAACCCATTCAGAAAATCATTCAAGGAAGGAGGGATCACTGAAACAGTCCAAGTTTTGAAAGATAAAATTAACTAATTTCTCGAAGCAACTACTTCCAATAGGCCTGAGATCTCTTGATCAAAGTAGAGCACATTATTTGCACTGGAGAGTTGCCTGGAAGATGTACCAGTGGGCTCATTTCCTTCATTAGGTTACATGCAGACTGCCAGTACACTTTACATCCATTTTACAACCTAGGACCAGATATAGTGTTGCTTTTTGCTGGAAATGAGTCACAATGAAAATGCATCTAGATGTTGCCAGTGAGCCCTGTTGCCGGGTGTATCAGTAGCATTTTAAAATTTCTATTTACATAATATCAACTTTATCTGTGATTGCAGGAACAAAGCAGAAGGTTGAATTCCTCCAAGATTCCACAACAAAACACAGGAGAATTTGCATGTGTTTGGACTTCCTGCCACAAAGGAGGTTTCAATGTTTCCTTCTGTCTGAAAGGAAACAACCAGCCCTCTGCTCATTCTCAGTGTGACCCCCCACCTCTCACATTCCGTGCAACCTGTGGCAGATCTCTGCTCAGCCAAGGTTAGACCCGCAGCACTGTTCCAATCAACAGGAAACTCTGAACAAGTTCCTGCAGCTCAGGGATCTTGCCCTGCAACAGTGAAGATTAATGACACATCCAAGGTTGAGAACAAGCCAAGGACTAGGAAATTTTAATTTTTTTTAAATTTAGAAATACAGCAAGGGAACAGGCCCTTCTGGCCCATGAGTCAATCCCACCCAATTTATATCCAATTAACCTACAAGGGTGGGAGGAAACCGGAGCTCCCGGGGAAAATCCACGCATTCAGAGGGAGAATGTACAAACTCTTTACAGTCAGCGTGGGATTGGAACCCTGGTCCTGATCGCTGGCGCTGTAACGGCGTTGTGCAAACCACCACATCAGCCGTGTCGCCTAACCATAAAAATGCTAATGGAATTACTAATCCAAAATATCACTATCTCCCTCCTCCAGTAGGGCAGAATGTATGTGAGCTTGAAAACTCGAACGTCCAGATTCAACAGTTTCTTTCCTGCTGTGGTGAGACTCTTAAATGAAACTCTCCTTGGTAAAAGATGATACCCTTGCCCTGTTTTAACAAAGAATACTTTGATCTCTTCGACACACTTTGTCTCTGTAACACTGTCTCCTGCACTCGGACTTTCCACAACACCACACCCTGCCCTTTTGTTTTATTATTGCACTGTCCAGTTGACTTGCCTGGATAGCACGCACAACAGAGCTTTTCAACTGTTTCTTGGTTCATGTGCTAATAAACAGTTCAATTCCAATCAATTCATCCAGTTCAATTCATTGAAAATGTCATCTGTGTTACAAGATATGTAAAGTAGGGCTTGGGTCTCCACATTTCCTTTTGGATAACCCAAAACACATCACAACCAATTAAATGCTCTTTGAATGCAAACACCATTCATGCAGACATTGATGAGCAAGGATCTTTTAGTGATACTGATGAACTATTAGCTCTTGAACATTGGGGAAGACACCACTGCTTTTAAATTTAAATTTAGACATACTGCGTGGTAACAGGCCCTTCTGGCCCATGAGCTCGTGCCACCCAATTGACCTACGACCTTGGTACAATTTGAAGGGTGGGAGGAAACTGAAATGTCCGGAGGTAATGGTTAGTGCAACACTGTCACAGTACCAGAGACTGGGACTGGGGTTCAAATCTGGTGCTGTCTGTAAGGAGTTTGTACGTTCTCCCCATGTCTGTGTGCGTTTCCTCTGGGGGATCCGGCTTCTTTCCACCGTTCAAAATGTACTGGGGGTTGTAGGTCAATTGGATGTAATTGGGTGGCATGGGCTCATGGGCCGAAAGGACCTGTTACCGTGCAGTATGTCTAAAATTTTTAAAGGAAACTCATGCAGTCAGAGGAAGAGCGTACAAACTCTTTACAGACAGTGTGGGATTCACCCATGTCACTGGCACTACAATAACGTCACGCTAACCACTACACTAACCGTTCCGGCCGACTCTTTGAGAGACTCCCCGGGATTGTACTCATTTCCCTCGGAAAGAGGACCCTGAGTTTAATCACTTGTTCAGCTGGCAACTGAGATTTTTAAGTTGCTGAAATAACAGAACTCACCAGCATGCCCCAGCAGCATGAGTGTGGCTCTCACGTACATGAATATAATCACTTTACAAATGTAAGATCACTTCATAATGCACAATACTTGTCCATTTGCTTTATTTTCAATTCTCACCTTCTCTAGAAAATCTCTGATGGGCTTATATCCTGCACAGAGACTTTATTAAAAGCACGCAAGACCATAAGTAGCATCGATTGACGTGCAATATCATTGAGGACCCCTTCCACCCTGCACACAGCATCTTTCAGCTGCTCCCGTTAGGGAAGAGATCCAGGAGGATCAGAGCCAGCACCACCAGGCTGAAGAACAGCTTCTTCACACAGGCAGTGAGAACGCTGAACGACCAAAGGAGCTGCTCACACTCACCCTCCGAGACTCTCATAGTCACAAAGCAATATTTATTTGTATGGATAAAATACTTGTCCTGCGTATGCACTGTTTGTATAAGTGTTGTGTCTGGTTGTGTGTCTGTGTGTTTTGCACTGAAGACCAGAGAACGCAGTTTCATCGGGTTGTACTTGTACAATCCGATGACAATAAACTTTACTTTACAGTACAGGCCCTTCTGCCCACGATGTTGTGCCAACCCATATACACCAACGAAAAAAACTAAACCCTCCCTGCCTCGTAACCCTCTATTTCTTTTCCATCCATGGGCCTGTCTAAGAGCCTCTTAAATGCCCCTAATGTTCCAGCCTCCACCACCACCCCTGACAAGAGTTCCAGGCACCCACAACTCTGTGTAAAAAAACGTACCCCTGGTGACTCCCCTAAACTTCCCTCCTTTCACTTTGTACAGATGTCCTCTGGGGTTTGCTACTCCCGCCCTAAGAAGCAGGTAGACAGTCACAATCTTTGCCCCGTGGCAGAGGATTCAACTGTTTTTGGACATTGCTTTAAAGGGAGGTGTGAAATTTTTTGACACAGATGGTGGTTTAAATTTGGAAGATGATTAGAAGGTATCCAGACATAGTTAAATGGGGAAAAAAAATAGAAATGTCCATTTTTAAAGAGCAGGAGAACACCCTGACCCTGAGAAGGAGAAGCCTAGCAGATAACCCTACAGGGCAGAAGTCCACAGCAACAGACCAGTGAGGCTCACCAGCAGGGGATCAGCAATTTTGGATTGGGTGATGTATAATGAGCCTGGTTATCTGATGTAATCTCTTTAGCTTATTCATAAACATTGGCCAGGTCACAGGAAATCACGGGAGAAACTTGCGCATTACTGGAACTGGAAGGCTCGAACGAAGAGGAGGATTGGCCAGGACAGTTCTCCTTGGAGCGTGGGAGGATTGAGGCTTGTACAATGGAGATCAGCATCAACAGGGTAAATAGTCACAGTCTTTTTCCCAGCATACGGGAGTCTAAAACTAGAGGGCACGGATTTAAGGTGAGAGGGAAAATATTTCAGAGTCCTGAGGGGCTCCTTCTTCACACAGAGGATGGAGGGCATGTGAAACAAGCTGCTGGAAGAAACAGGGACAATTATAAAAAGACATTTTGACAAGTACATGGATAAGAAAGATCGAGAGAGACGTGGGCAGAATGTAGTCCAACAGGACTCACTCATGGAGACAGCATGGATGAGTTGGGCTGAAGAGCACGTTACTGTGCTATTCGAGTCCATGATTTGGTCTATCCTGTTCTTTGAAATGATGCTGAGGGAGATTCCCATGCCCATCTGAGAGAACAGAACACCTTAATACCTCAGTCAGAAGCCAGTACTTCCAATTTATCAATTGCCACCACATGTGATCAATACACTGATGAGCCATTCATCAGAGATATTCGCTGTCTTCTCTCCATTAACCATAACACCAACAGCTCAATAACCAGGAGCCCTCGGATTATTTAATCTCAAGCAGCACAGGAGCAGAGGGGCCAGCAGCAGGTTGAAAGTAATTCACAACTAAACAGAGCAATCGTTACACACTTTAACAATGAAATTGTTCAGTCCACAGGGATCAGATAGTCTGCAAAGTATTAAATGAAGAACCTTTGCAGGGCATAGAAATAGCCTCAAAGGTCACACCCTGAAGAAAGAAGGAAAGTGAAGTCTCATTTCATCATTCAAAGAGAAAATCCCCAATATCTTTCCATATTCTGTACATTTAACCTGTAGATTCAAGACTGATCACACAATCCAGTCCAAGAACAAATTGAAATTCATACCCAGTGGGTCCTTAAATGTTATTTCAGAGACAGTCTGGTCTCATGTGGCAGTACCTCATTAATTATTGGAAGTCTGGAGAAGTTTACAGTAAAACTGAGAATCTGCCACTCCGGAGATTTTGATGGTGTCAGACTTTCTGGACTAGAGGATGTTATTCTTGCTGAAACTCCAACACACAGTCAATTCACCTTTTTTTTTTAAAGAAGTTGCACAGCAAGAGAATGAAAATCTCCAGTGAACCAGGTGAGTTTAAAGGGAGCAGGAAACAGAACACGGTGGGGTTAAAGTGAGCATAGGATCGGAAACCAGTGAGATTTCATTACCTGGCCCCACAGCTGGTTCAGCTGACCACCACTCTCCTCCACCCACTCCTTTCCCTCCCTTTCTCCCCATTTTTTTTACCCTTTCCCTTTATCATGGTGCAGCTGAACTAGGGCCTCACAAAAAAAGGGATCCCACAATAAATGTGTGGGGAGGTGGGGGAACATATATATATTAGGTTATGTTTAATATAGTTGTGGGGCCTGGAAGAAAACTGAATTTTTAATCTATTATTTCACATTCAGTACCAAGTGAGTTTTAATGTCTAGTCAGTTAGACAAGGAAGGGTCGAGGGGGAAACCATTATTGGGCTGTGCTTAGGGCATCAGTTGACCTTAATCCGGTCCTGCCTTTCTTCCTCATCCATTCCTGCTCTCTGAAAAGACTGATGTGTTAACAAAAGGTATCAGTGTGGATTTTCGGTGTCTTTTTACTACAATCATAGCATCTGCGGACTTTCTTCTTTCACTCGTGTTAAGAAAAGGATCAGGCTCATTTGTGACGTCCTCTCCATCGATACAATCAGTTGAGCCTCTGACACCTTTCAGAGGTATTGATGTCCTGGCAGATACCCTTGATGACTATCAGGAAAGCAGCTCACTGCTCCATGCTGTATTTCCACATCAATGCATGTTTTTTTCTGTCAAGAATGGAGGAATGCCTAATTTCAACACACAGCACTCAAGTCTGAATAGGTTACATGATCATATTGAATGATGGCACAGACTTGAAGGGCTGAATGGCCTCCTGCACCTATTTTCTCAGTAGAGAAGATACAATTCTAAATGCAGGGACAGGAGCCTCTTTGCCTTCCTCTTTCACCCTGGCACATTGAAGGCTGAGGGGAAACCTTGTATGGTAGAAGTCCAAAATTCCAGACTGCTCGGGGACTGGGTCAGTCCATATTTTCCAGATTATCGGGCAGTACTTTGAAAATTGAAGGAGGAATAAAGCTGCATGGCTTGTTGACGGGTCCCCTGCAGCTCCCACCACATCTGCTGCCCTGATGACACTTTCTTTAAAAACTTTTGTACACTAACTGGTTTACAACTTTGCGATTTCTCTGTGATAAGATTATTCTGCACCGTGTGTGCATGCACGAGGTCATGAAGGCTGAAGCGATGGTTCCATTCCACAAATTTAATAACTGTTTCCATGGACTTTTCTGTAGTAGTCTTTTTCATATTCCGATGTCGTGTGTTTCCATTAGAGCACGTTCTAGATTCTTAATTACTCAGCTTCAATGCATTCTTCCTTCTCTTCACACCACAAAGTTTATCTACTTCAGGATCCATTATTATGGGTTTGTAAATACGTTTGCTGTATACGGTTACAGCTGTGAATCTGTGCCCCTTACACACCCACGCACACAAAATCCTGCTAAATTTAAAATGTTTCAGAGTCCAGATTCTCGGGTGGTCTGGATTTCTGGCATCTGAATACTTGGACTTTTACTGTAGGTGCATAAAGTCATGAGGGGAATCGATAAAGTGAATGGTCACAGTCATTTCCCGAGAGTAGGGAAGTATAAAGCTAGAGGATAGTCATCTAAGGTAAGAGGGAAGAGATTTAAAAAGGACCCAAGAGGTTCCTTTTTCCACAAAGAGGATGTTGGGTGTATGGAATGAACTGCCAGAGGAAGTGGTAGGGGTGGAGATAATTGTAATGTTTTAAGGACATTTAGACACGTTGGAGGGTAGTAAATATGTGGATGGATGTAGGCCAAAGGCAGACAGATGAGGACTTGCTCAGGGAGACAACTTGGGCCAAGGGTACGGTTTCCATGCTGTCAAACAAGTCGAGGGCATGCGAAGGTTCTGCCCTGCAACAACAACTACTCTCCCTCTCCTACTGATGCCACTTGACCGCTGACTTACTCCAGCAGACGATTTGAGCCTCTGCAGTCTCCTGTGCTTGGGCAGATATCTGATGGAACTGGATGAGGGGAGATCCCTAGTCCAGCTTTCTCTTGTCCCGTGTCAGGATTCCTCCGTGTGTGCAGCTTGTCACAGTGATGGCTATTGTAAAGCAGCGAAATTCCCCAAGGTCCTCAGTATGTTGTGAACAAAATCACTACTCTGGAGACATCTCAGGGTGGGCAGTAGAAGAACGTTTCACTGAGGGTAGTTTTAGAAGAATGTCCACAAATGAGCTCACATTTCTGAACCTGGAGTCAATAACATGGGGTTTTCCAGCAACTTCCAAGCCGCCAGCGCACACCTGGTGATGCACAATTAAGGCAGGAAACGCACACGGGGTTTGGTGCTGAACAAAAAAATTCTGATTGAGTTTGTTGTTGGGGAGTCTGATGGTGGAGGGGGAGCAGCTGTTCCTGAACCTGGTGGTGCGAGTCTTGTGGCACCAATACCTCTTTCCTGATGGTAGCAGTGAGAACAGAGCATGTGCTGGGTGGTGTAGATCCCTGATGATTGCTGCTGCTCTCTGACGGCAGCGTTCCCTGTAGATGTTCTCGATGGTGGGGAGGGTTTTATCTGTGATCTCCTGGGCTGCGTCCACTACCTTTTGCAGGCTTTACAGTCTTACTTCTCAGGTCCCGTCTAAATCGTTTTCCTCTCACCTTAATCTTATGCCCTCTTGTCTTACCCTCTATCTCCCCCACCCATGCCCTTTACGACTTTATAAGCCTCTATAAGGTCACCTCTTGTCTAACCTCGTCCTTTACTCAGGAGTTGGAAATTCCTGAACAAAGCCGACAATCAAGAGATTGGTAACTTTCAGAATTCCAGATGTGTAATCAATGCACCTCTCTGATTAGCCCAGGGAGAGGGTGAATGCAAAGCAAATTGCTAATAGCAAGTTACAAAAATCAGGAATCTACTTTGAAAGAATGTAGACCACAGCAACATTTAACAGTGTACCTGATAAGGCCCCATTAACTGTGGCTGACATTTCTGTTGCCAAAGATAACTCCTCTTCCTGGAAGTGCTGTAGAAACCACAAGAAGACAGAGTGAAAACATTAGTCATACACGAGATGGATTATCAAGAAATCAATGAGTAGAAATATCCAACACCTCTTAACCTTTGTTCATGCATGGCTTTCTGATCTACCCCTTCCCTGTCTCTGCAACTCACTCTCTACCTCTAACCCCACCTCTGTATCCCCTCATTGAATCTAACTCCCCTCCCTGCCTCTGTAACATCCTCCTTCCATTAACCCCTTCCTGCCTCTGTAACCTCCCTCATTGCCTCAGTAAACCCCTCTCCCTGCCTCTGTAACTCGCTCCCTGCCTCTGTAACTCACTCCCTACCTCTAACCACCCCCATCACTGCCTCTGTAACACCCTCCATGTTTCTGTAACATCCCCCTGCCTCTGTATCCCTATAAACCCCCTCTCTGCCTCTGTTACCCTCTCCCCTGCCCCAGCCCCAACCCTGAGGTTTCTGCCCTGCCATGACATTGGATGCAACCATGCGGAAATTCTGTGAAGAAGGAGTATTTCCCTGTGGGACATTGCGGATTCTGGGTCCTGAACTCTGGAATCAGCATCAAAAATCCTTTGGCCACCCTCTCCGTCCTTTGGACGCTCCTCTAATCTCCCCACTTGGGGTGAGTTATCAGAACCCTGCCCCAATGCGTCTGCACTGCTGAACACTGACTTGGAACATCCTGCTTGTAAAGTCAGAGGCGGAACATCCCCATCCCATGACCTCAGTACCTCGAACACAGCGCGACCACTGTCATGCCAGAACTTTAAAGGAAGTCACATAACCAGCCACATTGCTGATCTAGGTTACAGCTTGCCACTGCTCAGAAGTGGAGTTTATGAACAGGAATTAAACATGATTTGAGACACAGTTGAGAACCGGAAAAGCAGTACTGTGGTTTCAGATGTGTGGTATGCTTAGGCATAAGTAATCCAGCAAAAGAAAGTACCGGCGCTGTTGGTACTGGTTTCTGAGCTGGAATAGTGAACGTTGACCTTAATCCCTGGGATACGACCCTCTCATATAGGTTCACTCTCACACCCTCACACAACTATCGTTAGTCCCTCCCACTATTCACACCGTCTGCCCTTCTTTGCATAAATGTGGGAAGAATATTACGTTAGAGGCACTTTATTCACCCGTCTGCCTCCATGATGTTGAAGTGGAGGAGGAGATAACTCCTCTTAAAGGTTAACATTTAAGAAGGGTTTGGACAGGTACATGGATGGGAGAGGTATGGAGGGATTCATCAGTAGTGATGTCCAAATCAATGCAGGAAAATGGGAATAAAATAAATTGCTGGGAAGTCCTTTAATTGAGGGGGAGATCTCCCAGTAGCCAACCATTTCAGTTCTGCATCCCACTCCCATGTCTGTTCATGGCCTCATGAACTATCCCATCAAGACCACCCACATATTGGAGGAGCAACACCTGATTTTCCATCCGGGCACTCTCCAGCCAGATGGACTTAACACCGACTTCTCTGGTTTCTACTAACCTGCTCTCCTTTCCCCCTCCCTTCCCTTCTCCTTGCCTTCTTTTCCTCAGCTCTCCACCCCTTTCCCTCTCTCATCACTGAAACATCCCTTCTCCCCTGTTTGCTGCTGTGCCCTCCCTCCCTTCTCTACCTATTACCTCCTGGTTTTGCTACTGTGTTCCTCCCCCACCACATCCCCCCTTACCTTTTTATTCAGACACCTGCCAACATTTTGCTCACACCTCGATGAAGGGCTCAAGCCAGAAATGTTGGTTCTGTAACTTTAACTTTGCTACATAAAGGACACTGTTTGACCAACTGAGTTTCTCCAGCATCATGTGTTTTTACTTCAACCACAGTGACTGCAGACTTTCATGTGGGCTCAATGTTAACATTTAAGAAGGGTTTGGACAGGTACATGGATGGGAGAGGTATGGAGAGGACTGGGTGCAGGCCAGTGGGATGAGGCAGTATAATATTTCAGCACAGACTAAGGTAGAAGGGCCTGTTTTTGGTGCTGTAATGTTCTATGGTTCCATCTCCCCTGGTTCTTGACCTCTCTGCCAATGGGAACAGCCCTCTCTGACAACACTATTCACTGTTTCAAAACCCTCCATCAATTCACAACCTCCCCTGATCCATGGACATCTCCATCCCATCTACACCACTAAACACAGTGCAGGGTAGAGGGAAGAGTATAGTTAAAAAAGAGTTCGGGCATTCTAAGGGAACTCCACTGTACACTTTCCTCTATCAGTAGAATGACAGAAATGTCAGCATGGATCTGATGTGGGAAGGGCCTGTTTTGGTGCTGTCCCACTCCGTGACTCCAACCTTTCATGCCTGATCTCTCTCCACTGACACTAAATAAAATTCACAGAAGGCCCTGTGCATTCTACGTTTTAGTCTGACAAGCCTGCTACTTCACATTTTATCAGGCTCATTATGAAGTCCACAGAGGGCACATCAACTAATTTCCCCCAATGACTTCTTCATCACACTCAGACTTGAATTGAATTTAACAAATCTACATTGGCCATTTTCTGATGAATCCACTTTCACCCAAGCAACTGCCAATTCTCTCCCTGATCATTTTTTCTGGATGTTTCCTCACCATTGAGGTCAGTATAAATCTGATAAAGTAGCTGACGGCAAAGCTTCTCTCCCAGATGGCATCATGGAGAAAAGAAATCAGCACCCTTCTTCCTCAGGAGTTTGTGGAGGTTTGGCATGACATCAGAAACCTTACCAAATTTCTACAGATTTATGGTGGAAAGTGTGCTGACCGGCTGCATTGTGGTCTGGTATAGGGTCACCAATACCCCTGAGTGTAGTGGACACAGCCCAGGACATCACAGGCAAAACCCTCCCCACCATCGGAAACATCTACAGGGAGCGCTGCCATCGGAGAGCAGCAGCAATTATCGGAGAGCAGCAGCAATTATCAAAGACCCTCACCACCCAGCACATGCTCCGTTCTCCCTGCTGCCGTCAGAAAAGAGGTATCGGGGCCACAAGACTCGCACCACCAGGTTCGGGAACAGCTGCTCCCCCTTCACCATCAGACTCCTCAACAACAAACTCCATCAGAGACTCGTTTAAGGGCTCCTACTTGTGCATTTTATTTATTTTTTTTATTCTCCTTGTATTGCACAGTCAGTTTGTTTTATTTTGTTATCTGTTTACAGTTTTTTTTACTTGTTTTACACTGTGTACAGTTAAGTTTTTGCACCACCAATTAGTGGTAATTCTGCCTGGCCCGCAGGAAAAAGAATTTCAGGGTTGTATGTGATATCATGTATGTTCTCTGACAATAAGTCTGAAATCAGAAATCTAAAAATGTGAACTTGGTTTCTCTTCCCATAGATGCTGATGGACCGGGTGACATTTCTGAGCATGTTCTGTTTTTTTTTCTAATTACCAGCACCTGTTTTCGTTTTCTTTTCATCTTTTTTAGGTGGTGGAGGGGAGGTGGGGGATGTTGAAAGAGAGGTGAGGTCGGAAGTAGGTAAAGCTGAGATGGAAAGAGTGGAACCGGATCAGAGAGGGGGTTACCTGGCCTTGGAAAATTCAATGCCCGTGCCAATGGGTTTAGGCTGCACAGGGGAAATATGATGCATTGACCCTCAAGTTTATGTTTTGAGCATTGAGACCCATCGTATTCAGTCAACAACACAGGGCAGCCATAACCCTGCACCAGCTTCCCAAAGTGGACGGAATTCAGGGGACTTTTTTTTAAACATACAAGCTTTATTTAAAACGACAACATTACAAGACACAAAACAAACACGGAGCTATAACTAAAAACCACCAATAACGTGTGGCAAAAACCCATGAGAAGCAGTAGTCACGACTACACAGTATAATACACAGTATTTCACTTAAAATTGAAACACAATTTTCATCATTAACCACACATGTGATCCCCTGAGAGGCCCACCGTTCCAGGAATCTGCCCACTCTCCCCTTGGACACCACGTGCTCCCGCTCCAACATCGCATGGACTTGGACATAACCCTGAAAGAGGGGCAGGCAGTCAGTTTGGCCTGAATCCTCAACCACCCACTGTCTCGATCTTTGAATAGCCAGTTTTGCCAGGCCTAGCAACAGCCCCCACAAGGGTGGCGTCCGAGCCACCCCCACCCCCCGTGCATCGGGTGGCTGTAGATCAGGAGCGTGGGGCTGAAGCCCAGCCAAAGCTCGAGGAACAGCCCCTTCATGTACACAAAAGTGACAGGCGGCCGGGTGTTGGTGAACTGACTTGAAGCAGTTACATAGCATCACTCTCCACCCCAGGTCCCCGATGCAAAGAGGAAGGACTCCATTGTACAGAGACCTCTACTGGGGACTTCCCTCGCTGCCAGGCACTAAAACGGAATGCCACGGCATATGTGGCATTCTCAGCACAGACACATCAAGTGTTATTACCACTGGATAAGTGAAACGATTCATAGAAACAGATGTCAGGTTGAGGAAGCTGAAATCAGTCAGGGCCCTGGAGGAATATCAAGACAGCAGGAAAGAACTCAAACAGGGAGCTAAGAGGGTTAGAAGAGGCCACGAAATCTCTTTGGCAAGTGGAATGAGGGAGAATCCGAATGCAATTTGTACTCACATTATAAACAAGGAGGGGATTTATGCTGGGAGTCAGAGGATGTGGGTGAAGTAGTACAGTAAAATCTCCATTATCTGGAATTCAAACAACCGGGAGCCTCAAGCAACCACAAAAAATACAAAAGTTTAAAATTGGCACAGCCTAATAGTTCACCAATCACGCAACATGCAATCTCCACCACTTATCTGCCACCTACCAATCCCCATAGGTGACAGACACCAGGGCTTTTTTTAAACTGTAAATGGATTGTATTCTCCAAAGAGAAGGATGGGGGAGATGGGAAATTTCCATGGAAGTGTTCGGGGGGAGGATGGGGGAGATGGGAAATTCCCATGGAAGTGTTAGGGGAAGGATGGGGGAGAAGGGAAATTCCCATGGAAGTGTTCGGGGGAAGGATGGGGGAGATGGGAAATTCCCATGGAAGTGTTTGGGGGAAGGATGGGGGAGATGGGAGATTCCCATGGAAGTGTTCGGGGGGAGGATGGGGGAGATGGGAAATTCCCATGGAAGTGTTTGGGGAAAGGATGGGGGAGATGGGAAATTCCCATGGAAGTGTTGGGGGAAGGATGGGGAAGATGGGAAATTCCCATGGAAGTGTTCGGGGGAAGGATGGGGGAGATGGGAAATTCCCATGGAAGTGTTCGGGGGAAGGATGGGGGAGATGGGAAATTCCCATGGAAGTGTTCGGGGGAAGGATGGGGGAGATGGGAAATTCCCATGGAAGTGTTTGGGGGAAGGATGGGGGAGATGGGAGATTCCCATGGAAGTGTTCAGGGGAAGGATGGGGGAGATGGGAAATTCCCATGGAAGTGTTTGGGGGAAGGATGGGGGAGACGGGAGATTCCCATGGAAGTGTTGGGGGAAGGATGGGGGAGATGGGAAATTCCCATGGAAGTGTTCAGGGGATGGATGGGGGAGATGGGAGATTCCCATGGAAGTGTTCAGGGGAAGGATGGGGGAGATGGGAGATTCCCATGGAAGTGTTTGGGGAAGGATGGGGGAGATGGGAAATTCCCATGAAAGTGTTAGGTCTTTGGAAGAAAATCAGGGCGGAAAGGTCCCCAGGGCCCGATGGGATGTGTCCCAGGTTATGGAGAGGCAAGAGGGAAGGCTGCTGGGGCATTGACAGACAGCTTTATATCCTTTTTAGTCACAGGTGAGGTCCCAAAGTTGTTTATTTGTTTAAGAAGGACAATAGGGACAGACTAGGACAGTGTATGCTGGTGTGCCTCAGATCAGTGGGAGGGAAAGTACTAAAGGAGATCCTTAGAGACAGGGTCAACTTGTATCTGCAAAGGCACAGCGTTATTAGTCAGCACTGCTTTGTGCAGGGAGGTCATGTCTCACACACGTAGAGTGAATATTTTGAGGGAGTGATAAATATGATTGATGAGGGGAAGGCGGTGGATGTTGTCTATGTGGACTTTAGGGCAGCATGCAACAAGGTCCCTCATGGGACTCAACCTTTATCAGGCTATGGCACCCCGACCGATGATTCTGCTCCAAGTTTATGAGCCCCCTTCCCTGTGAAGGAGTCAAGTTTTGGTTTCTTCTTTACTTTTTTCTTACTAACTATGTAAAAACATATTTATGTTATGTGAGGAGAAAAGAAAAAAAACTTTTACTTAAGTAAAAACTTGAAGCTGCAGAAACTCAGCAGGTCAAACAGTGTCCTTTAAAGGGCAAAGGTAAAAATACTTAACTAACATTTTGGACGAGCCCTTCATCAAGGTTTGGACAAATGGTGGGGGTGGGGGGAGGGGGCAGGAGCACAGTCCCACAGGCACGGGGTAATAGGTGGATAAGGGAGGGAGGTCATATCAGGAAACAAGGGGAGGGGGAAGGTTCTGTGAATGGAGAGGGAAGAGCTGGAGGGAAGAAGACAGAGGGAGAAAAGAGGAAGAGCAGGGAGTGGATCAGAGAAGTCAACATTAATGCCATCCAGTTGGAGAGGGCCCAGACAGAAAGTGAGGTGTTGCTCCTCCAATTTACAGGTAGTTTGGGTTTGACAAGTACACGAGGCCACGGACAGACATGTCAGTGTGGGAGTGGGGTGTAGGATTGAAACGGTTGCCCACTGGGAGATCCTTGTCACTTTTATGGACAGAGCATAGGTGCTCAGTGAAGACTTTTACTGAAAGGAGTTGTGACTCCCGTTGAGAATGGCTGGTCTAGAAGATTAGGGCACATGTGATCCATGGACACTCAGTCAATTCCACTCAAAATGACAGTGGTGGAAGTCTCTGGGGAGGAGGGGGGGCGTAAAGAAGCCCAACAGAAATAGAGGAAGGATCAACACCTCCCACCAATTCCTTGAGGCACCTTCTCCCCCACCAGTGGCAGAGACTGCAGCTCCTTCGCTGGCCTCATCAACCACTTCAGAGCCCAGGAGCAACTTTTCCATGGCCTCCAAGGGATCACGCAAGGTTCCGTGGCCTTCCGCCAAACATTAATTGGCACTTTGCATTGCGAGATAGCTCTGAGCTCCTTCTCTATGTCTGTCGAAGATAATTATCAGAGCATTTATCACATGATGGTAATCTACAATCAAACTGCCATCACTGGCTCTTGCTGCCCCTTTTCTATTGGTTGCTCCAGCACTGAAATTTCATAAAAAGGACTTGCAGACCTCAATTCAAAATAACATATCCTGTCAAAACATATCACTGTGTTCTTAACTATCTTTTTTTAAAAAATCCGTTCTTCACAAGATGCTGATTAGATTAATATTTTTATGTTTTGAATCACCCTGAAATTAATCCAAGGCAGGCCTCCCCTTACCAGAATGCTGGTATAAAATTTGAAAGTGTTCATTGTGTTGGTGAAAACACATCTCTGAACACGAAGGAAAATATTAATATTTTCCTGCTAACGTTAAGAGCACAACACTGTGGTGTGCTAGATGGCCATTCATCACAGCAACCTTCACTACTATCCTGACCCTCACCTCCCCTTTCACTGCTTAGAATGCAGCCAAATGTGATCAAGCTACAGCTAGCGACTAGTACACTTCCTATCATTCAGTCGGAAGGAGAGATCTGTGCTACCAGAATGTTTATTGAACCTCAGTGAGCTCACAGATCCGGGGAGGGTGCCTCATTAATTACACTTCTGTAAAACATCCACAGCGTCAATGACAAATGCTGGAGAGAGCTCAGTGCAAGCCTTCCGATCGATTCACGTTTGTGACTTCACCAGTGATATAGTGTAATTGCTTTAGTTCATAGTCTCATAAATCAGCCAGGGGGAGAAAGGAACACAGTGGCATGTTGGTCAGAGGGAAACCCTTTGCAATCTCCTTTCATCCACACATCCAAATCTCAACGTTGCCTTTGTAGATGCTGACTGGCTTTGTTAGTTTGGAGCATTTTCTCTTCATCCCTGATTCCCCGCTCTCAGACATGACCTTGGCTCTCAGGATGTGGGGGGCCATGGACATGTCTCCAGCTGTCAGCAGGACACTCACCATCATCAGCCTCCATCTTTCCCTCTTCCTATGATGGTTCAGGAACAGGAGGGAACATGAGCATCACATTTGCTTCATCGGTGATTATTAATCCCTCTGTGCAGCCAAATAATGCTCCAACCCCATCCATAAGTTTGTCCATGACACCACAGTTGTAGGCTGAACATCAAATGATGATGAGACGGAATACAAGAACATTCTCGTCTTGGACCTGGTGCCCAGTAACAACCTCTTTCTCAGTGAGAGGGAGCTGAGCATAGTCTTCAGAAGAAGGGGTAGAGCCCATACCCTTGCCCACATCAATGGCCCTGAAGTGGAGACCATTAAGGGGTTATTAATTTACACTATTTACCAGAAGGCAACCTTAACCAACAAGGTTAAATTGAGAAATTACAGAAACTAGAATGATGTTCCCTGGAATTTAAGGTTCAGCTTAAAAAGAAACAATTTCTGACTGCGAAGAGTATAACAGCAAACACCAGAGGACGTGTGTACAAAGTGGAGGGAGGGAAGTCTAGGGGAGACATCAGGGGTACGTTTTTTTTACACCAAGAGTTGTGGGGGCCTGGAATCCCTTGCCAGGGGTGGTGGTGGAGGCTGAAATACTGGGGAATGTAAGAGATTCTTAGTTAGGCACATGGATGGAAGAAAAATAGAGGGTTATGAGGTAGGAAGGGTTTAGTTTTAGTTGGTAGGAATATATAGGTTGACACAGCATCGAAGGCCGAAGGGCCTGTACTGTGCTGAAGTGTTCTACGTTCTAGGTGATGTTTAAGATATGGGCTGAAAAATTGAACAGAAACCTTTCAGGAGTGAAGCCAAGACTTGAATCTATATGGAAATAGAGGCAGGAGTTTGGAGCTCTCTTCAGGAAATGTAGAAAGATGAGTAGTCATTGAATCTAACTTGAAAGTTAACAAGAGGATTCTAGATAGACATGAATCTGAAGGTGATAGAGGGATATCTATCAGTACAAGCAGCAGAAGCTTAGTTTGATTTGGACATGGTGGTCGGAACAGGCTGAAGTGCCTGATCCTGTGCAGTACTAGTCCCCATGATACCTAATTCCCCTACCACGCAATATCTATCTATCCACATTTTCAATTTGTGAGGCAGCCTCCACTGCTTCCCTGGCAGACAATTGCACAGACTTACTCCTCCCTGGCAGAAGCTGCTCCTCCTCATCTCTGTCCTAAACCTACTCCCTCGAATCTTGAGGCTGTATCCCAAAATTCTAGTCTCATCTGTCTTAACTGGTTATAGGAAGCGGAGACATCAAGCACATAAAGAGCCAGGATCTGGGCTGATCACTCACCGCCTGGCGACTGGTCTGGAGTGGAGGTTGGAGTTCCCTGTTCTCTGAGCCATGCTCTGGGCTGCTCTTGCCATTAGCACCGAGGGTGTCAAAGGTGCTGGCAAAAGTGAACTCCAGCATCTTCGCCCTTGGCTGCACAAAGACGCCTTCCAGCTGAGCTGATGCACGTGCCCCTGGCGTGGAGTTACTGTCCAGCTGGTCAGTGGGAGGAACCTCGCCACCAATTCGGAAACAGTGGAAGAGGCTGGAACAGGGAAAAGAATGCATTGTTCAGTGAGGAATCTAAGGATGGACCTCAGACCACAACTCGCTGGGAGCTTTGGATCCATGCACTGCAGTCGGGAAGTGTACACACCAAGAGAAATGCGTGTGATGTCACAATAGGTCTTCCCCTGCCCAACCTGTGGTGTCAGGTGAATTGATGAGGCTTCTGAGACCCTGCAGCATACGTTTTATATTACCCGATAAGAACATGTACCTGTAGACTGATCTGCCAGGCTATTGAAGTACACAATAACAATCCAGTTATATTATTCTTGAAAAACACAGCTCTCAGATTACAGCTACTAAATATTGAATTTCTAGAATAAAGAAAACATTTATCTATCGTTCATAGAGTTTCTTCCAATTTCTGCCAGGCTATATATATTTAATAGCGTTGGTATCCAGCTGAGGAATGCTTCAAGACCTCAACTACAAACACACAGTACCACCTCGCATTTTGCCCCTGTTCATTTCTGTCTGCTGGTGTTTCAGAGTAGATCTCAGGCCAAAAACATTGCACAAAAATCAAACAAGGAACAAAATTTTAATTGTCTCGTCAGCTAATTCCTCAAGGGAATTCTTTGTCAGCTCCGCACGACCATTTGAAGCAAAACTGAAGCTGGACCCAGGCACTTAAAAAATAATTCTTTGCAAGAAGATCTTTATATAGGAAATGTTGGGGAAAACGGCAAACTCCATATCAACAGCATCCTAGGTTCGGATTGAAGCTGGATCTGTGGAGTTGTGAATCAGAACCTCTCCCAGAGACACCGGATGCACTGAGATATCCCAAATTCCAAACGTTTTGGAATTATTCCCACAAATTGGAAGGTTGCAAATATGACCTCATTATTGATAAGAGAGAGAGAAAGTGGGAAAGCAGGAATCAATCAGCTGACACCAGCAGCAGGAAAAATGCTGGGATTTCATTAATGTCACATGACTCTTAGAAAACAGTGAAGGCAACAAAGATTTATGAAGAGAAAGTCGTATTAGGACATAAAAAATAGGAGCATGAGTCGGCCATCCAGCCTGTTCAGCCTGCTCTGCCATTCAATGAGATCATGGTTCATCTCCTCCAACCTGCCTTTTCCCCATATCCCTTAATTCCTCTATGATGTAAAAATCTATCCAAGCTTGTCTTCAATATATTTACTGAGGTCACCTCCATTGCTTCAATGGGCAGCAAATTCTACAGATTCACCCCCCTCTGGGAAAAGCAGTTCCTCTTCATCTTCATCTTAAATCTACCACCATGAATCTTGAGACTATGTCCCCTAGTTCTAGTCTCCCCCACTAATAGGAACAATTTACCTACCTCTATGTTATCTTTGCCTTTCATAATTTTACATATTTCTAGAAGATCCCCTCTCATTCTTCTAAATTCCAGCAAGTCCAGTCTCCTCATAGGCTAACGTTTCATCTCTGGAATCAACCTGGTGAACCTCCTCTGGACTTTACATCCTTCCTCAATAAAAAAATCTGAAATAAGAACAATTACTGAAATTATTCAGAAAATCCAGCAGCATTTGTAGAAAAATGGGGTTAATGTTGCATGTTGATGTCTCAAATCACAGGTGGACAGGGTCATAAAGAGAGCTTTTGGCACATTGGCCTTCATAAATCAAAGTATTGAGTACAGGAGTTGGGATCTTATGGTAAAGTTGTACAAGACATTGGTGAGGCCAAATTTGAAGTATTGTGTGCAGTTTTAGTCACCTAACTACAGGAAAGTTATCAAGAAGATAGAAAGAGTGCAGAGAAAGTTTGCTAGGATGTTGCCCGGACTTCAGGAACTGAGTTACAGGGAAAGGTTAAAAGGTTAGGACTTTATTCCCTGGAGGGTAGAAGAATGAGGGGAGATTTGATAGAGGTCTTTAAAATTATGATGGGGTTGGACAGAGTAAATGCAGATCGGCTCTTTCCACTGAGGGTAGGTGAGATATAAACCAGAGGACATGGATTAAGGGTGAAAGGAGAAAAGTTTAGGGGGAACATTCAGGGGAATTTCTTCATAGAGAGTGGTGGGAGTGTGGAACTAGCTGCCAGCTGAAGTGGTGAATGCGGGCTGAATTTTAATACTTAAGAAAAATTTGGACAGGTACATGGATGGGAGGGCTATGGACTGGGTGCAGGTCAGTGGAACTAGGCTGAAAAATGGTTCGGCACAGCCTATAAGGACCGAAGGGGCCTGTTTCTGTGCTGTAATGTTCTATGGTTCTAAATGGTCCAGTACTTTGGTTTTCTTTCTCTTGTGACACATTCCCAAATAAACAAGGCAGGAATACAAATACTCTTGAGTATTCAATCACCGAAATCCCAAGCTAATTTTCAAGGCTGCAAACACCAGCATCTCTAAGCCGAGATGAGAGTGCAATGTTTTTTTATTCTTCAATGAATTTGATACTAAAGATCCATCCGGGGAAGCTCACAGCTGTTGTCTTTTTCTTTTCCACACTGAGTGCATTAAAAACGCATTGTGGTGTCCCTGAGGAGGAGATGATAATTACTCTTCTCTGAGCTGTAGATTTGCATCATAAAAGGTGTTCCCTGAGGTTCATTAAAAACAGACCAACACAAAGGGTATTATCTCAATTCCCCTCTCAGTTCCGTCTACCAGGTCAAGTGAGCAGACGAACAGAGCAGTGAAGACACAAGGTTGTGTGGCACTACGTCAACAAGGCCCCAACATTCTGTGTTGTTGGGGGAATGGAGGAGCTGCTGGGATATGACCCTTCCATATTCAAGATGTGTAGTAATATCTAGGACAGTGGTTCTCAGCCTTTTTGTTCCACTCACTTACCACCTTAACTAATCTCTTACAGAAATTTACCACAGAGCACCTTTGGCATCGGGCGTCAATCCACAGGATCATAGGAGTGGCAGAGAAGATCACTGGAGTCTCCCTCTAACCCCCCCCCCATTGATGCAATCTATCAGGATCATTTTCTGAAGAGGGCAAGCAAAATCATTTATGATTTTTAGACTGCAATGTTGGCAATGAGTGCCAGGGGTTGGATGTGCAGTAGAGTGGTTGACCGACAACAAATTTTTCCGGTACAATTTACATTGCAGGCTCCCTCCAAAATGTTGTAGGGATACTTCAGGATAAATCATGGCACAGGAATTGACTCCAAATTTATGCACATTCCTTTTTCGACTGTCCGTGTGGCAGCACAATTCCTTGATTGTGTCATTACATGCCTGCAGTCTAAAAACTATAAATGAGGACCCCTTCCACCCTGCACACAGCATCTTTCAGCTACTCCCATCAGAGAAGAGATACAGGAGGATCAAAGCCAGCACCACCAGGCTGAGAAACAGTTTCTTCCCACAGGCGGTGAGAATGCTGAACGACCAAAGGAACTGCTCACATTCACCCTCCGAGACACTCATATTCATAAAACAAAATTTATTTATTTGTATAGATGAATACTTTGCACCAAGAACACTGTTTCGTTGCATTGCACTTATACAATCAGATGACAATAAACTTGACAAGCTGCTCTGTGATTAGTAAGCGATTACTTACGGTGGTATGTGAGTGGAAAAAAAGGTTGAGAACCACTGATCTAGGATATTTGCGACAGATGTATTCACCTACTGTCCATCTCAAGTTATTTTCATGTTTAATAAAGAGATACAGCATAGTACCAGGCCTTTCCAGCCCACACCACCCTTATAAAAGTATATATGTGCCAAAAGTTAGAAATAGTAAAAGAAAGAAGTAATAAAAAGAAAGAAGAAAGAAGCAGTATGGTACCTGGGATTGCCTGGAGCATCGCGTTCCAACACATTGGAATTAAACAGATTTTATAGAGTCAATTCACTTTAAGGAAGAAGGTTAATGCAGGACTCAAGACGCTGGAGGAGCATTTCTACATATTTATACGGGCTCCAAATTCGCAAAAATATAAGATATTTATTTCTCAAGTTATATGTAATTTTCACTAAAGGAATCCATCTTTGAATTTCTGCATTCCATCTTCCCATACATAAATATGAATCCGATTTCCAATTCACTGCAATACATTTCCTCACTACTGCTACTTTAACAAATTTCATTTGATAAATTGATAATTTCAGCTTCAGTCGTGTTCCTTCTATATTCCCCAATATCTGGGTTTAATGGGAATACTACACCTGTAACTTGTTCTAAAAATTTCCCTAAGCTTGTCCAAAAAGGGACTTAGAATATGACCAAATTGAGTGTAAAAAAAAAGTACCTGTCTCTTCACCATACCTAAAACATTGATCTGATAAATCTGATTTCATTTTATTCAATTTTTGTGTTGTTAAATATAATTGATGTAAGAAATTATATTGAACCAATCTAGATCTTACATTAATAGTACTTGGCGTGGGTTAAAATGGCCAGGATCAGCTTCTACCATGCTGTAAATTTAAAAAAGAGAGAAAGGGTGGAGAGAACAAAGAGAATGTCTGTGATAGGGTGCGACCTGGATTGAGTGGGAAGCAGGTGGCAGTGGTGTCAGCAGAGAGAGGGTGAAGGCTAGTTGAGAGATGTACTGGAAATAGAGGGAGGTGAATGAGAGGAGGGAGAGAACCAATGCTGAAACTGAGAAACAGAATACTGCAGTTGATAGAAGTCAGAGGCAAAAAGCATGCTGGAAACAGAAATGTTTATTGTCATATGCATTAAGAGAGTGAAAAGCTTTGTTTTATGTACTATCCAGTCAAGTCAACCCATACTTAAGGTGGTACAAAATAATAATTCTGATGGTGTTAGAAATATAGGAGGGTAGAATGATTGTAAGAAGACAGATAGCAGCTGTGGGCAGAGCAGCAGAGTTAACGTTTCAGCTCATAACTCCTTGAAGCTTTACTTCACGGATGCTGCCTGACCTGCTGGATGTTTCCTGGATTTTCTTTCCTCATTTAATTTTGGGATAACCACTTTCGAGAACTTCTACGTTCAGTATACAAGAGTGGCAAGAACCTCCAGTTACCTCAACTCCAAAACCAACTTGCTTTGGAAGGCCAAACACTTTATATGAACCACGAGATGCCAATATGAACAGCATGGGCAAATCATTGAGAGTGCTTAAGGCAGAGATTGATAGGTTCTTGATTGACCAGGGGATCAACAATTATGGGGAGAAGGCCGGGCAGTGGGGCTGACTAGGAAAATGGGTCAGCTCATGATTGAATGGGAAGGCAGATTTGATCGGCTGAATTGTGGAAAAGATTCCATTTGCTGGTAGATCCAACAATAAATCTTTCTATAAAATAACATGGACTTTGATTGATGTTAAACATCATAAATTGCTTCAAACCATTTTCAAAGCTTTGCTCGTCTTAGAGACTCTGTAACAATGAGGGGAGGGGGTTTGAGGCGACAGACATTTGATTGAGGATATTAAAACACCTGCTGTTACAAATTAAATGTTCCTTTGCTATATATACTTTACAAACTAATCATCCAGCTTTTACCAGAGATTGGGTTTCACTTTCTTTCAGGGAAATTAGTTCCCTGTATTCCCAGTTACTGGTGCCCTGTGCCAGTCCACTGCTCCCCCCAGAGTCTGCAAACCCTCGTGGCTGATACCGAGCACAGGCACTGCCATTTTGGGCATAGACTTCCGCGGTTGCAGAATTTTACTGTTGGCTCCTTTAACAGGACGATTAAAGACTGTATGGAGCCGCCTGCATCAGGACCGGGTAGTCGGACCCTGCAAAGAATTGCTGTGTCTCCATTCCTCACTTTTCCGGGTTCAAACCAGTGGCAGCATTGGTGTTACAGCACCTCCGCCATTTAGTGTGTTTCAGGGGAAGTTCCTTTCCCACAATATCAGATTGCGGTGCTGTTTTAATTTATTATGACAGGGGTCTGCCCCTTCACCATCACATCTCAGTTCCTTCCTTTCCCCTCCCACCTGCATTCATCTATCACCTGTAAACCTGTCCTCTTTTCCCTGCTTCCCCTCCCCCCATCTTCTGATTTTGGAGTCTGCTTGATATTTAGCATCCCTGATGAAGGGCTCCATTTCTGGTACTGTCACCTTCACCCCAACCTCTCCACACTGCAGTCCCACACCAGGACATTGCGGTTACTCTATTCTTCCATGGACAGGAACTGGAACAGTCCACCTCTTCAAATTGTGGTTGAACTTCTCCCTCATCTCCCTCCAGGTAAACGCTGTCCTTGTGTATGTTCACGGTTTACTTTGTTCTCTATCTGTGGAATAATTCTCGTCTCAGTCCTGTTCACCCCCTCCCACATCACCTATTTTCCAGTGGTTTGATGCTTTTGCACAGGAGATTTACCAAGACGTTGCCTGGATTGGGAAATGTCTTATGAGGCAAGAGTAGCAGAGCTAGGACTTTTCTCTTTGGAGCAAAGAAGGATGAGAGAAGACATCATAGAGGTTTACAAGATTATGAGAGACATAGATAAGGTGGACAACCAGTGCCCGCTTCCCAGGGTAGGAATAGCCAACACCAGGGGACATGTGTACAAAATGAAGGGAGAAAGGTTTAGGGGAGACACGAGGGGTAAGGATTTTTTTAAAAAACAGTTGTGGGTGCTTGGGATGGTGGAGGAAGCTGGAACATTGGGGGTATTTAAGAGACTCTTAAGACAGACATATGGATCAAAGAAAAATAGAGGGTTATGAGGTAGGTTTTTTTCCGCAAGTTTATATTTGTCGGCACAACTTCATGGGCTGTTCAATGTTCCAGAACTACCTCATTCTATCACCTTTGTGGCTTTCACTTTCCCATGTCCACATTCCATTTAAACTTACCCCATTACACTGTGTTTGTAATACTGTGTTACATCTTTAAAAAAAAAGCAACTATAACATCTCTTGAAGCATTACCAGAAATGATATCCAACAATCTAGAAATCCTGCCAGTTCAGCAACGATGAAGGCTGCAGAAGGTAGCAAACATAGCCAGGTTCATGACAAATCTGAACTCCCACCACCCCCTCCCACCCCTGAAGACATTAGTGTGAGGTGTGCTGCCTCAAGAAGGCAGCCGACGTCATAAAGGACCCCCAATCACAACCTCTTCTCACTGCTCCCTTTGGCCAGAAGGTGCAGAAACCTGTTGACCCGGTTGAAGATTGGCTATCAGGCTCTTGAGCCTTCCCTGTTACACAAATCATGGACTGTACTATTGTAATGCCACTTTTTTCTTCCACTCTGATTACTGAATAATTATTATTCACCTATCCTTTGTATCTATTTTTAAATTAATGTATACTGAACTTTACGATCAGCCATGATCTCGTTGAATGGTGGAGCAGGCTCGAAGGGTCGAATGACCTACTCCTGCTCCTATCTTCTATGTCTATGTCTTTTGTAGCTTTCATGAAGTACATGGTCAGCTGCAACAAGAAGAATTTCAGCACAGAATCTGAATTTATTGTCATGAACAAGTCTCGAAATTCCTTGTTTTGCAGCAACATCACAGGGCAAACCTTCATATAAATCACCTTACAAAATAAATAAAAGTAGTGCATGAAGTCAGTGAGGCTGTGCCTGGGGTTCATTGATCATTCAGGAATCTGATGGTGGAGAGGAAGAAGCCGTGCCGCTGCAGGCTCGTTTTCAGGCTCCTAGACCTTTTTCCTGATGGTAGCACAGTGACGAGGGCATGTCCTGGGTGGTAGGGGTCCTTGAGGATAGAGGCTGCTTTTTTAAGACATTTTTTTACGTACTTTGTTAATATAAATGACAAATGTATTATCATCATTAAACAATGTCTGGAGCATTCTGGATTGTTAGAGCTTTACCATCTTTGCCTGGATTTATTTGTGAAGTACTTCAGGAGTTTTTTGCCACATTAAAGATCTACAAATGAAGACATTGCTTGTTAAAATAGCTAACCTTTTTTAAAGATGGAAAATGCAGGAACTACTCAGCAGGTCAGGCAGCATCTATAGAGAGAGAGAGACAAACGCTGGCTAACCTGTTTTTAAACACAGGACAGTACAGCACAGGAAAAGGCCCTTCAGCCTATCAAGTCTGCATTGAACATGATGCGCACATTACATTTTCATTCAAATTTCCAGCCTCTGTTTTTTTTTGCTTTTTGATCTTTATACAAGTTAACAGAGCTTTTGGGATGCTCAATATTCCAGATTTTAAAAAATAAAAAGAGGATTATAGCAAAATATTTAAGTAGTAAAATCGTAATCTCTTCAACATAACACACTAACAATTTTGGTTTAAAGCACCCTCTGGTGGCCAATCATGATTTCAACAACCACTTTAAAATAACTTTTGTACAAATAGAATACATAAATTAGTGCCCAATGAGTTGACCATTTCAAATGTTCACTGAAAACTATTTTGTGGTATTCTTGCCTTGCAATTAGAGGATTTAGACTGAGAAATCAAGGTGGTTCTAAGGGAATGCTCTTGCCTCAGAAGCGAGACGAAATTCAGTATGTCACCTGTATCCCTCAACAACCTGTACGGGTGCACCCCTGAGAGCAGCCGGTCAGGGTGCTTCTCTGTGTGGGACAGGAACTGCTCTGCCCAAGACCTGAAGTGTAGTTCTTAACTTTGAAACTGCTGAGGGTTGAGAATATGGCTCAGACCATCACGCACTCCCCTCCATCAATCATCTACATCTCCCACTGCCTTAAGAAAGCAGCCAACATATTAACAGATCCATCCCACCCCAGACACACACCCCTACATTTCCACCGTGTGAGAGATTTGGGGCCACCAGATTTAAGGAGTTTCTTTTAATTTTTAAAAACTATAATTGTGTCCAACTCTGAAAACAACATTTATTATCGCATCTCGCTACACGTGCCAATGAACCTGAACAGATGAGATATTAAAAACCAAGGACATCTGATAGATGGAAAAGGTCCCACAATTCCAGATCAAGAACAAGGGGATTTCCCCTTTTCCTTTGCTTCTCTTTCTCTGACTGCAAGAGTCTCAGGCAACTTCTGCTGATGGAGAATTTGTCTGCCTTAGGGCAGACTAAAGGTGATTTTGTGTAATATTAGACCGGTTTATTACATAACCATCAAGGAATCTTGAATCTTAATTACTCAACTAACATAACTATTTAAAAAATCAAGGGAATTTGCTGTATGCAAATTGGCTGACGCACTTTGGTGTAAAAGCATCTACATTTCAAAGTTAAGAATTAAAATACAGGTCACTTTGTATTAACAATGTGATCAAACTAAAGAGATTTAGGAAACATATTACAAGGTTTTTTTAAATCCTTAAAACACATGAGATGTCCCCTGCAAAAACACTTGGAAAACTGTTAAAACCAGTGCAGTTCTTGCATCTGAAGCAATCAGCTCAAAGAATTCTCCTCCTCGACCAGCTACATGGAGAAGAAGGTGCCAGGGATTTTCAACTTGTTGCCATGATCTGCTGTCCTCAAGTTCAAGAGACCCTACACTTGTGTGTGGTGCAGGAGAGATGGCAGCACATTGTACCAAGATGCACAAAAGGCTGCAACTTGTACTTGAAGAACTGCAAAGTAAGGCTTTCAAATCCTATCACTGCCAGAATAGTCCATTTTACAGCACAGAAACAGCCCCTCCATCCCATTTCCCTGTATTCAACCCATACACCCTAAACCTTTCTTATCCACATAGCTGCCTATATTTATTCTAATTGTTCCCCATGTGGAAAATATGCCCCTCAGGTCAGGATCCTTTTGCATCTATGCCTTCTAGCTTTGGGGAAAAAAAAAGACTATTTGCTTTATTGATGACCCTCACGATTTTATAAACCTTTGTACATCACCACTCTGCCTCCTACACTCCAAGGAAAACAGTCCCAGGATCTCCAGCATCTCCTTATATTTCAAGCTATCCTGTCTCATCCACTTCCTCACAAATCTTTTCTGCATCCTGTCCAGCTTCATGATGTTTATCCCTGTGCCAGGTGATCAGAGCTGCAAACATTCTGCAACCAAGACTCTGGTGAGGCCACACTTGGGATATTTATCATTGCCACACGATTGGGAAGCTCAACTAATTTAGTGTGGGGGAGGCTAAAATGTACAATTGGAATTGGGACACATTAAGTACACCTGACCCTGTGTGAAGGCCAGGCATGTATACCCCCACCCCAATGTCACGGTAGTTATAATGTATCCATGAACGATTGTCATCCGCTCCCACATAAAACAGGTAATTAATGGTTCAGATGAGACCTTTAACTTTGAGGCTGGAAAAGTCAGCTTATATCTGAGTTCAAACTGAAGCATAATTTTCAAAGAAAGGTGAAGCAGGTGTGAAGAGTTCTAATTAGTTTGTATGTGGCTTGATTCACTCTCCAATGAGCAGGAGCGTTACTCCACCATTGGTCTTTGGCTGGGTGCCCCAGGTTGACACAAGTTTAACCACAATATCTCTACTTGGCACCAACTCTCACATTCATTGGTCACTTACAGCACTGAGGCAACTTAATCTGCACGAGATGCTGTCCAGAATGTCCCACGACAAGCTCCACGGCCTTGAAATTTCACAACTAAGATGTGGGCAGGACAGGCCAAGTGCTGGACTTAACAGAAATCTTTTCAGGGGCTGCCAGGACCTTGACTCAGCCAACATTCCTCAATGCCTTGTTGACTCCTGATATACAGAACGATTCATGAATAGACTTTTTTTTAAATTACCCTCACAATGACCTACCTTAAATTTTGTGCTTTACATCTCTTGTAGCAATTTCTATGTTACATTCCTCTGCTTATTTAAAAAAAAAACTATCCCACCTTTTTATTCCCAATCCAAAGTGGATGATTTCCACTTTGCTCATTATGGAGCAAAATCTATCCAGACCATCTACTCCCAACCTTCACTTCCCACCTTCCCAGACATGAAGTCACTGGGAAGATGGGACACAGAGCTTGTTACTTCAAGCAAGCCATTAAACCTGGTGAATGCTACGCCCAGGAGATGGGGAGCCACCGCTAATTGTGCCTTGTCAAATGGAGCATGAATCCAATTATTCCCCACTCTTTTGCTGACTGACACCACATCCGCCATTAAATTTGCTTTAAAAAAAAATCACTTTTGTTGGCAAATATTTTCTGCAGTAAATTACCAAGAGCATTCTTAAAACTCTCCACCAGCATTCAAGCAACATTAACCTTAACCATTTGTCTATCTTCTGCTGCAAACAAAAAAAAAATCAACCACAGTTAATGGACAGTGCATGAGAGGGGCTCAGCAAATCAGAATCCAAATTTATTCTCACAAACGAGTCATGAAATTTGGTGATTTGCTGCAGCATCGTACATTACTATAAAAATAATAGCTCACAAAAAGGCCGTGTCTGTGGTTCATTGATTATTCAGGAATCTGATGGCAGAGGGGAAGAAGTTGTCCTTGCGCCACTGAGGGCTCATCTTCAGGCTCCTGGACCTTTTTCCCCAATGGTAGCAAAGTGAAGAGGGCATGGCCTGGGTGGTGGGGCTCCTGAGGGTAGAAGCTTTTTTTTTTAAAAAAGGCACCGCCTCATGTAGTGTCCTCCATGGAGTGAGGTCTGGTGCCTGTGATGTTGCAGGCTGAGTTAACAACCCTCTGGAATTTATTCTTGTCCTGAGTTGGCACCTCTATACCAGACAGCGATGCAACCAATTATAATGCTCTCCACGGTACACCCATAGAAGTTTACAAGAGTCTTCAATGACATATGGAATCTCCTCAGACAACTCACAAAGTATAGCCGGTGGCGAGCCTTCTTTGTAATTGCATCAACGTGGAGGCTCCAGGACAGATCCTCAGAGATGCTGACACACAGGAATTTGAAGTTCTTGACCGTCTCCACTACTGAGCCCTCGATGAGGACTGGGTTGTGCTCCCCTGACTTCCTCCTGAAGTCCACAATCATCTCCTTGGTTATGCTGATGTTGAGCACAAGGTTTTTGATGTTACACCATTCAACAACATGATCGATCTCCCTCCTGAATGCTTCTTCATTGCCATGTGATTCTCCCGACAACTGTGGGATCATCGACAATCTTGTAGATGGCATTGGAATTTTGCCTGGCCACACTGTTGTGGGTGTATAACGAGTAGAGCAGTGGGTTAAGCACGCATCCTTGGGATACGTCTGTGTCGATAATCAGTGAGGAGACGTTGTTTCCAATTTGTCCTGATTGTGGTCTCCTGATGAGAAAGTCAAGGATCTAGTCACAGAGTGTGGTACAGAGGCCTAGAGTTTGTAGCTTCTTGACCAGCATTGAGGGAATAATGGTGTTGAAGGCTGAGCTGTAGTCGAAGTGCAGCTGTATGTATGAATTGCTGTTTTCGAGATGATCCCAAGCTGCGTGGAGAGCCAGCGATATTACATCTGCTGTCAGGCAATGTTGCAGGTTGGGACCTTTTTGAAGACTGAAGAGGGGAGAAGACCTCCAGGACATAAAGCAGGGAAAGGGAGTGGATGAGATGATCATCACACTGAGTGAAAATTCATTACCGAACAGCTCAAATTCTCTCTGTATTGCAGAGTTGGTTTACATTTCTTATCTGTTTACGTTTCTTTCTTTGTTTACATGTACATTGTTCACTACCAATAAGTGGGAATTCTGCCTCGACCACAGGGAAAAGAATCTCAGGGTTGTATGTGATATCATGTATGTACTCTGACAATAAATTTAAAAACTGAATAAATCTGAAATTCGACAGAATTATATCAACAAGCCCATGAATTCTTCATTGGCCTCTCCTGAACCGGGTCTGCAGTTTTAATTTGAGTTTGAAGATTCAGCACGGTAACAGGCCCTTTGCTTGCAGTAAGCAAAGTGGTTAATAATCAAACAAGCATCTCAGGAACAAATACATAACCAACTTGAGTAACCAAATACGCAGGATTCAATTGAAAAAATATTCTTTATTGCACATGTTATATTTAAAGAGGTGAATTTCAGATTTTAAAAAATGTAGACAATTCTTTATAGATCAGAATTTAAATCTAGTTGATTAGACTCGTATATTGGCACCAATTCCAAGATTAAATTGATGATCTCTATTTTTTCTGCACAAGCCAAGCATTTCTCTCCCCAGTTGTCGAGAATCCTCTTCAGTTCAGCCACTCGTAGCTTGGACAGTTCAGCTTTATTGAAATTTAATTTTCTGTCTGAGGCAACAAAACAAAGTGGAATTTTAATGTAAAGATTTAACCACACTGAAATAAAAGGGAGACAAATGCCAAGACTGACATTCCACCTCATGCAGAACACCCAGTCCATCAACTCCAATAATCATGTTTCTGTTCCACTACTCAATGAAATACTAGTGTGAAAAGCAAAACCAAGATTTACCACAAAGTTCTGATATTGTCACAAAATTACCATGGCAGATTCTTAGAAATTAATCTTTCAATTAGGAACAAAATGTGAACAGTTAGTTATTACTTACATCTGGTTTACAGTTCATGAGGTTAACAAGTGCTCTGCACCCAACTCCTGGAGGAGTCAAGCTACCACCAGTTGTTGGGGTTCCAGGAACAGGAGTAGATGGGTCTTTATTGGAATAGTCAGAAATATCGCTTTGAGGATTTCAGGCAGGTGCCAGAGAAAGACTTTTGATCTCATTCTAGAAGGAGATGTGGGCTCCAAGGGAAGACAAAGGAGACTCATGGGATGTAGCAAAGGAAGTGGCCTATACAGAGATATTAGGAACAGAGTTTGGAGGAATGAGAGGTCAGTGAAACACAAGACACTTACAGGTCATAAGAGTAATGCTAAGAGGGTTTTCCTCTGGCATTAAGAATTAGAATTAAGGAGAAGGAAATGAAAAGAATTGACTCAGTGGAATTTCTTGTTTATTTTTATTGAATGACAACATTGTTTGATGGGTTTAATGCATCTTAGATTCTGAACTTTAAATGAATGGAAGGGGAGGTATGGAGGGTGGGATGGGAAGGGGGGGGGGAGAAAACGACACTGTATTTGAAACCACATCTTGATCAATGTGGTTTATAGTGTGAAAAATAAAAAATTTAAAAAAAAATTAGAATTAGGGGGAAAATATAGTCTCAGATCAAGAGGTTTGACATTTAAAACTGAAGCTATTTAGAGCTGAGCTCCCTTCTCAAACTACTGCTGTCTTTGTGGTGAAGTTGAAGAATTTAGACCCAGCCATAGAGGAACACCTCAAAGTCTGTATGGTGTACATCTTTTGGATGAGCAAGTAGCTCTGTGTCCTCAGGCAATACCAACACATTAACACCAAATTTAGAAGGGAAGTCTGGGCATCAGTTGCAGCCAGCTCCTTTATGCTGAGGTAGTGCAAGAGGGCACTTTCAAAGTTTTTGCTCGATTCCCTGAACCAACCGAAGGGACCTCAATTCAATACCTCAGCTGAGTCCAAAGAATCATTTGGCAGTGGACTGAATCGTCAGCCTGCTGGGATGAGATGGCTGAAGGGAGGATTTCTGCCTGGAAACAGTGTCTGGATCCAATACAGATTATTTGTGAAACTTTCAAGGTAATTTTCTTTACTTGGAAATTTTGTTCAGGCCACGACTTGCAATTTAGTTGTAGTCCCAAGTATGAGGCCACTTAACACAGAAAAGTACAGCACATACACAGGCCCTTCAGCCCATGGAATCTGTGCTGTGCTGACCAGAAACAAATCCTGAGTTGATGAGCTCTATCCATATGTTCACGTGGCTGTGTAAATGCGATTTGATCCACATCCACCTTGGCAGCACCTTCCAACACCTGCCACTGTGCAACTAGCTTCAAAACACTAAAGTCTGCAGACATCATAGTTGAAGTAAAAGCACAAAGCTGGAGAAACTCAGCAGGTCACACACCATACTTTATAGAGCAAAGATAAAGATACAGAACCAATATGAGCCCTTAATCAGATTTCAGATTTATTGTCAGAGTAAATACATGACAACACATACAAGCCTAAGATTCTTTTTCCTGTGGGTGGGGCACAATTACCACTTATTGGTCAAGCATTAAAAAACTGTACACAGTGTATACATGTAAACAAAAAGAAAAGTAAAGAAACTGTGCAATACAGAGAGGAGGGAAAAAAAATGCACAAGACTCCATAAATGAATCCCTGATTAGTCTGGTGGAGGGGGAGCAGCTGTTTCTGAACCTGGTGGTACAAGTTTTGTGGCACTCTTTCCTGATGGCAGCAGCGAGGGCAGAGCGTGTACTGGGTGATGTGGGTCTTTGATGATTGCTGCTGCTCTCTGATGGCAGCGTTCCCTGTAGATGTTCTCAATGGTGGGGACAGTTTTGCCTGTGATGTCCTGGCCTGTATCCACTACCTTTGGAGGGCTTTCTGCTTGGGGTGTTGGTGCCCCCATACCAGGCTGATCAGCACACTTTCCACCACACCTCTGTAGTAATTTGCCAGAGTTTCTGATGTCATACTAAATCTCTGCAAACTCCTAAGGAAGTAGAGATACTGACATCTTTCTTCACAACGCCATTATTGTGTTGGCTCTAGGAAAAATCTTGTGAGCTGGTGAATCCCAAGAACTTAAATTTGCTCACCTCTGATCCCCCAATGATCTCTGGATTGTAAACCTCTGGTATTTCCTTCCTGAAACCAACAATCAGCTCCTTGCTTTTGGTGACAATGAGTGCGAGGTTGTCGTTTTCAATCTTCCCATTCACACGCCTGCCCACATTTTGCTCAAACCTTGACGAAGGACTCAAGCGTGAAACATTGGTTTTGTATCTTTACTGCAGAAAGTACACTGTTTGACCTGCAGAGTTTCTCCAGCATTGTGTTTTTACTTCAATCAAGTCTGAAGACTTTTGTGTTTTACTTCTTTATACTTTCCCCACTTACCTTAAATGTATGCCTTCTAGAATTTTACATTTTTACCCTGGGAAAGAAAGAGTCAGACAATCAGACAAGATGCCTCTCACATTTTTATGAACTTCTATTAGGTTTCTCCTCAGCATTTGATGCCCTTCTAGGTAAAACAATCCAAGTTTCTCCAAACATACATTGAATATCTCGAATATCAGTAAGTTTATTGTCATCTGATTGTATAAGTATAACCTGATGAAACAGTGTTCTCTGATCCTCGGTGCAAAACACACAGACACACACCCAGACAATCAATACATGCGCAGGACAAGTATTTTATCTACATAAATAAATATTGGTTTTTTTACATATGAGAGTCTCAGATGGTCAGTGTGAGCAATTCCCTTGGTCGTTCAGCGTTCTTACTACCCGTGGGAAGAAGCTGTTCCTGGTGGTGCTGGCTCTGATCCTCCTGTATCTCTTCCCCAATAGGAGCAACTAAAAGATGCTGTGCAGGGTGATATTATACACCATCTTCAGACAATGATCTTGATAGATCACATCAATGATCCTCTCTGCCATTCTTATGGTCCTGTGAACTAACCTCTGATCCATTTCTCTGCAGCAACTGTACCACACTGTGATGTAGCTGGCCAGAATGCTCTCAATAGAGCTCCTGTAGAAGGTTGACATCATGGTGCCAAGTAGCCTTGCCCACTTCAGTCTTCTCAGGAGGTGCAGTCACTGTTGTGCCTTCCTGACAAGAACTTGGTGCTCTCCACTCTCTCTACTACTGAATTGTTGATGTACAGTGGAGAGAGGTCATTCCTGGTCCTCCTGAGGTCCACGATCATCTCCTTTGTCTCGTCTTTGGTGAGACCACACTTGGAGTGTTGTGTTCAGTTCTGGTCACCTCTTTATAGGAAGGACGTGGAAGCTACGGAGAGGGTTCAGAGGAGATTTATCAGGATGTTGCCTGGATTGGGAAACAAGTCTTATGAGGCAAGGTGAGCAGAGCTGGGACACATCTCTTTGGAGCGAAGAAGGATGAGTAGAGACTTGATAGAGGTTGACAACATTATGAGAGGCAAAGATAGGGTGGAAGGCCAACACCTCTTTCTTAGGGCAGGATCAGCAAACACCAGAGGACGTGTGTACAAAGTTAAGGGAGGGAAGTTTAGGGGAAAGATCAGGGGTGTCGTTTTTTAATAAAAACAGAGTTGTGGGGGCCTGGACTGCATTGCCGGGGATGGTGGTGGAGGCTGAAACATTAGGGTTATGTAAGAGACTCTTAGACACATGGATGAAATAGGGTTATGGGATACAGAGGGTTTAGTACTTTTTTAAGGAAAAGATATATGGGTCAGCACAACATCGAAGGCTGAAAGGCCACCACTGTGATGTACTGTTCCATGTCCACATTGAGACACAGGTTGTTACTGTCCCACCATTTCACGAGATTTTCCACCTCTTCTTTGCAGTGTGACACATCATTGTTGCTGATGTGGTCAACTAATATTGTGTCATCTACAAACTTGATGACACTTTTTGAGCTGGATCTGGCGATGCAGTCGTGGGTCATTAGCATGAATAGAAGTGGGCTGAGCACACAGCCCTGATAATGGCCAGTGCTCACCATGACGATGCTCAACATTCTGCTACTGACCTGGACAGGCTGTGTCTTTCCGTTAGGAAGTCCAGGATCTAGTTAGAGAGAGGTGTGTTGAGTCCCAGTGAGGACAACTTCTCCACTAACCTCTTGGGAATAAATGTCAAGCTGAAGTCAATGACTAGCAGCCCAGCGTACAAGGCATCGTTCTCCAGGTGGGCCTGGACGGAATGAAGCAACAAGGCTATAGCATCATCTGTGGAAAGGTTTATTCTCTAAGCAAATTGAAATGGATTCAGTGTCTCTGGGTTCCATCACCAGATGCTCAAAGCATTTCATAATGGTTGAGGTCAGTGCCACACACAAAAAAAACTCACTCCTCACTTTTGATGTTATTGGCTGACACTGTCTACTGAGGTGGTTCACAGCTACTCCACTCAATGCAGAATGTACAAATATTTTAATCTCAAGGTCAAACAAGCCTTTGAACCTACTGCAATTCCAGACATGCAAAGAATTATGAAGCAGAAAAATATCATTTTGCAGAAGCATGCAATTCAAGAAATAAACCCAACGTTCCAAGCCAGGCAGAGAGGAGACAATGAAGATATTCGTACCGTATTTCAGCTCACATATTTGTGCATCCCTCATTCTCAGCTTCTCACATATCTTTGGTACGGGCACATGTGCACTCATTGGACGAGCTACTTCGTTGACAATTTTAGTTGCTGCGTCACTCGTCGCTCCAATATAGTAGCACTGTTCCAAAAGCAGAATCCACACATTAATGCCATCACAGCTATATTTCGCCAAGTATAAAACATTTAGGAAATTATATCTGCCGCTTACAAAATTACTGTGGGCTTCCATCAATGAAGTCGGTAAACAGTTGATTTACACCATCTGAATTTATTGCAGCAAAATCTACAACAAACCATAGAACTTATGCAAAACTAAATGCCATTTGGCCCATTCCATAGAACATTACAGCACAGAAAATAGGCCCTTCTAGTCTGTGACGAATTATTATTCTGCCTTGTCCCACTGGAATGTGCACCCATTCTACATTCCTCTATACATTTCCCATCCTCGTACCTGTCCAAATTTTTTATTCACCACTTCAGCTGCAGCTCATTCCACACTCAAGCTGGTCAAAAAAGTGCTAGCAAATTGAATTCCACCTTCTAGCCTTTGGTCCATGGTTTTGCCAGTCAAGGCTCTTAGAGACCGGTTTAAGAATACTTAAATACAAGCAAGTTTCTGCCTCTATCAAATACAAGGGCAAGAAAAACAGGGAAAGGGTAGAGCCCATTAGGGAGCAGGCACATGTCTGTGTGGAGCTAGAGGCATGGTGGTGTTCCTCTTACACGAATACGGGACATCAGAATTCACTCAGAAAACTGACTGTGGTTGGAGAAGTTACTGAAGGAGAAGGTGAAAGTCCACAGCAAGTCTCAATAAAGAGGTACAATCCCTTAATGGGCTTGAAGGTGCCTATCCCAGGCTGGATAGAAGAGATTGCTGGGGTTTTAAATCCTCAGTTACCACAACTAAGCTTCCTGTTGACAAGAAGATGAGAAATGTGGTCAGGAGGGAGCTGTGAGCCCAATGTCAGGAATGGGGAAATTAAAGAAGAAACTGCCAAGTGACAGGATTAATGATCTCTGAGAACAAGGGTCTAATCAATTTCATAGAATATTTTGAAGAGGTGACAGTAAATTATTGAGGATGGACAGGAAGGTCAGGTTTCCATGCCCCAGTAAAGCCTTTGGCAAGGTCCCACATGGTTGAAATTAGTCTAAAGGCCAGGTTCTGTGGAGTTTGGGACAAAATGGCAAACTGGATCCAAAGCTGGTTCATTGAGGGAGAGGAAGGTAATGGAGGGTTATTTTGTGATTGGACATCTGTGACTAGTAGTGTTCTTCAGGGATCTGTGCTGGGAGTAAAAACATGATGCTGGAGAAACTCAGCTGGTCAAACAGTCTACTTTATAGAACAAAGATAAAGATACATTTAACCTGCTGAGTTTCCCCAAAATAGTGTTTCTACTTCAACCACAGAGCCTGGAGACATTCAAGTTTTACTCTGATCTGCGCTGGGACCCATTTGGAATACAAGAGAATTATCTGGATGCGGACAGAGGAGGCATGATCAGCAAGTATGGGCGTAGTGGTTAGCGCAACATCTTTACAGCACCAATGATCAGGACTTGGGTTCGAATCCCCGCACTGTCTAAGGAGTTTGCATGTTCTCCCCATGTCTGTGTGGGTTTTCTCTGGTGGCTCCGGTTTCCTCCCACCCTTCAAAAAAATGTACTGGGGGTGTAGGTGAATGGAGTGTAAATTGGGCAGCAGACTCGTGGGGCTGAAATCGCCCGTTACCATG
Organism: Narcine bancroftii; assembly: GCF_036971445.1. Taxonomy (NCBI): domain Eukaryota; kingdom Metazoa; phylum Chordata; class Chondrichthyes; order Torpediniformes; family Narcinidae; genus Narcine; species Narcine bancroftii. The sequence continues at coordinate 1,754,710 of NC_091481.1, read as the reverse complement.
CTGAATGTCTAAATTTTTTTGGAAAAATTAAGTTTAAGAAGATTCGAAGATTAGCAGAGTTGTGAATAGTGTAAAGGATTGACTGGTACTGGTGCGCGGGTAAAAAGGCAAATTGAGTTCAATCCAGAAAAATGTGAAGTGATGTGGAAGTCAGGACATTTATCACGAAGGGGTCTGAGAGAGCATGGAGAGACAGAGGGACCTTGGAGTACAAGACGTGAGGTCCTTGACAACAGGACCAGAAAATATGATAGGAAGGCATAATAGGATACCATTGTTCATTAGTTAGGGGATTGAATACAAAAACAGGGAGGTTACCTTCCAACTTTATACAACTTTGCTTAGGCCTCAAATGGAGCACTGTGTGCAGTTCTGGGCAACACTCTTGAGGAAGTGTGCTATAGTATTGATGATGGGAAGAGGAGATTCCCTGGGACAGAGCATTTCAGCGATGAGAGACTGGATAAGGAGTCTGTTCTCTATGGAGGAGAAGAAACATGGTAGAAGTGTATAAAATTATTAAGGTGTGGCGGCTCACCACAAGGCAGGCGAACCGGCCCCGCTTGTAAGCCATGGGGCAGGGCAGCAGGCCAAAATGGAGCCGTTGGGGGGGGGTTTCCCCTTTCTTCCAGCACAGGGTTCAGAAACGTGCACTGGGGGACCATGTGACGCCCGGCTGGCTCTCAGCCAGGTCCAGGCTGGTTCTCAGCCAGGTCCAGGCTGGTTCTCAGCCAGGTCCAGGCTGGTTCTCAGCCAGGTCCAGGCTGGTTCTCAGCCAGGTCCAGGCTGGTTCTCAGCCAGGTCCAGGCTGGTTCTCAGCCAGGTCCAGGCTGGTTCTCAGCCAGGTCCAGGCTGGTTCTCAGCCAGGTCCAGGCTGGTTCTCAGCCAGGTCCAGGCTGGTTCTCAGCCAGGTCCAGGCTGGTTCTCAGCCAGGTCCAGGCTGGTTCTCAGCCAGGTCCAGGCTGGTTCTCAGCCAGGTCCAGGCTGGTTCTCAGCCAGGTCCAGGCTGGTTCTCAGCCAGGTCCAGGCTGGTTCTCAGCCAGGTCCAGGCTGGTTCTCAGCCAGGTCCAGGCTGGTTCTCAGCCAGGTCCAGGCTGGTTCTCAGCCAGGTCCAGGCTGGGAGTATAAGTGCAGCCCAGCAGCCTGCAATAAACGAGTCTGCTCACTGAGCTCAACCCGTCTGGTTGTGTGTGTTATTGCAGGAGCAATGTAGCCGCCGCTACAAAGGTATCGATAGGGTAGATCAGCCATTCTCAAAGGAGGGTCACACAGCCTCCCTGTGGGCCACAGCACATTTAAGGAGGGCATAATATTTTTAAAAATTTTATGCAGTAGGTAGAAGTAGGGAAGGCGGCCCATAAACTTTGAGCAGAGCTCTAAGGGAGCCAGGGCCAAAGAAAGGTTGAGAAGGTCTGGGGTAGACCACAGGTAACCTTTCCCAATATCAGAGGCAGACAAAATTAGAGAACAGATTGAGGATAGAAGGGAAAAGTTTCAGAAGGGAGCTGAGGCGGCATTGACAGAGTGGTGTTAGCAGAGATACTGACTGCATTCAAATTACCCAGGCAGAGAAGAGTAGGGATCAAGCGCTGGCTGAGAGATTAGCACCAATGGGTCAGCATGGATGTGGTGGGCTGAATGGCCTTTCCCCATGCTGTTTCTCTGCTACTTATCTACAGGCATGCCCAGTAACTATTTTTAACTAACAGAAGTAGTAGCATAGAGTGAAAATACGTCAGTAGGTAGAAATGACATGAAGTAATTATGGAGCATTTCTGACTGGACAGATATATCAAGTTTACACAAATGACAGCCATGACCTTACCTAATGATAGAGCAGGACTGGCCAACTCCTGTTTCTACACATTCCGACTGCAGCTGTGACAGTGCTATTGCAGGCTTACAGGAGGCTACAGCAACCGTATAGCTCTTATGTAGGGCAGCATAGTGAGCACAATTCCTTTACAGTTCCAGTGATCGGGACCGGAGTTTGAATCCCATGCTGTGAGATATGTGTGTGTGTGTGAATCCCATGCTGTGAGGTGTGTGTGTGAATATCCCATGCTGTGAGGTGTGTGTGTGTGTGTGTGTGTGTGTGTGTGTGTGTGTGTGTGTGTGTGTGTGTGTGTGTGTATGTGTGTGTGTGTGTGTGTGAATATCCCATGCTGTGAGGTGTGTGTGTGTGTGTGGGCTTTCCCCAGGAGTTACACTTTCCTCCTACTGTCCAAAACATACCGGGGGGGGGGGGGGGTTGTGGTGTACTGATCCAATACTTTTATTCCATTTCTTCATTCAGCACTTCAAATTTGTAGCCAGTAACAGGCATTCCCATAAAAGCCTTCTTCCGAGTACAATTAGGAGTTTATTATCATATACACATCTACCACATACAGACGCTTTAAAAACCTTACTTACTGGTAAATGCATTCAAGGCTTTCTTTTTTTAATTCTAATACACCTAGCTTGCATTTTCTTCCCCCCACCCAGTTCCATTAATAGCCTTGTGGAAATGTGAAACTCACTTCTCACACTCACCAGCCGATTTTCTTTCCCTTTGGTGTGTTCACACATGAGCATCAGTTCCTTTGCTACAAATTCTGGCACCAGTTCCACATCCTGCGCTTTCAAATACTTGTAAAATTTTTCCAGAAATCCAATGCACACTGAGAAAAGTTGAGGGGAAACACATTAAGATAAATACCAGCGTGAAAACAAATGACTATGGATAGATATTATAGCAAGTTGGCTTCAGCACTCATTGCAGAATATATACATTTCAAAACATTAAATCCAACAGCTCATTTTCACATTGCGTGGTCTATTAAAAGATCCAAAACTCCTCCACCAGATGTCAACTTAAACTGATTATAGAAAACTTTCATGGAGGATTCTAACCTGTCTATAGTCACATTTCTTAACTAGATTTATTTTGGATCTGATTTCAGAGCCAAATCATTTATTACTATTAAAGGTAAAATATCTAATTCAAGAGTTTGTAACATTTGGGAAGAGAGTGCATAAGCAAACAACTTTTTAAAGATCCAATTTCACCATATAGTTTGGCCTTCATCCTGGGATCAACACCTGAAGCATCAGACACCAATTCTGGAGAATTATTTTGTTCACAGCCATAAAAATAACTAAATGAAGGAGATAATATGTTCATGAGGTTTTAATTTTTTTTTAATCTTGTGAATTTGAAAAGATAATCTGATTTTGATTCAATCTTTGAATGTTAAGAAAACAATGGATAGACTACAGATGAACATATGTTTAGTAACTCCTCTTGCTGATTTCTGCTAATTAGAAAATTTAGTGTCCAAATCCAAGTTCGATTCAATTACTTTGAGCTGTTTGGTACCTCTATCAATTACTTTTGAGACTCGCGACGAACAATACCATGAACAGGGCTCCATCAATTCCAATTTTCTACAGGAATTTCATGGACTCCAGTCAGGGAAGGTCTTAGTTTTCTGAATCCACATCATTTCTTCTCAGTTGCTTTGTAGCCAATCCTGAAGTTAATAGCTCCCGACCAGCCCACTGTTGGACAAAAGTACATTTCCATTTGTACCCTGGAGACTTCCCAATCAACCCATTTTGGTTGGGAGTTTTTATGTTCAGTTTATGCTTGCGGAGCTTTTTATTCTTTAAAAATATTAAATACAATGCTTTAAATCAGATAACAGCGTGTCTCTTACAAAGCTGCCTTGAAAATATTGCTGTCATTGCCACTAGTGGGCTGTGGGATGTTAGGCCAAAACCCAGTTGGGTCTTAGACTGGAAAAGGGTGAGAACCACTGCCTTAAACGAATTATTCACTAAATCTACAGTTCCTTTGCTTGCTTTATTTTTGTCACATTGGCATGAATTTGCAATCTGCCTGGATTTTCCCAATGGCTTTTAACTGTTTTATGAAAGTTGGAATCTTTAAAAAAATCTGCTCTCGACACTGTGGTGCAAGGAAAATATTACCTACTTCTGGTAATTTATTGTCTTTAACTCATTTAAATAATTTAATCACATATATCCAAACCAAGGGTAATGAAAATGTTTCTGAAAAATGTCATATTTTCAGATTAAGGAAAATAGCAGTTAATAGACTGAAAGGAAGGAGGTGGTGAGAAAGTAAAGGGAAGTAAACAGATTCATAAGATCTTGGAGTAAAACACAAAAGTCTGCAGATGCAGTGATTGAAGTAGAAACACGATGCTGGAGAAATTCAGCAGGTCAAACAGCAAAGATAAATGTTTCGGGCTTGAGCCCTTCGTCGAGGTATGGAAAAATGTCAGCAGGTGCTAGGGGGTGGGGGGACAGAAGGGCGGGGGAGGGAGGAGAACAAACGCACAAGCAGGAGGTAAATGTGGATAAGGGAGGGAATAAGAGAAAACAGGGAGAGGAGGGATGCCTCTGTGGATGGAGAGAGAATGGGGACAGCTCGGGGAAAGGTGACAGAGGGAGAACAGGGAGTGGGCTAGCAAAAACCAGAGAAGTCGATGTTAATGCCATCCCGTTAGAGAGTGTCCTGAGGGAAAACATGGTGTTGTTCCTCCAGTTTATGGGTGCCCTTGGATTGGCTGTGCAAGCAAGATAACCATTTGGTTGGAATGTAGATTACAAAATAACTTGAACAAATGGAAATGTGATCTAACAGAGGCTGGCTGCTTTTTGTAGCAGAGGTAATGGCAGATCAAAATACTGGAGATTTAGAGCAGACAGAAAAGAGGATTTATTTTCATTTTGCGGCTGTGGGATTAATTTTTGAGGTGAATGGCTCAGTCAGAAACCAGGCCAACATTGAAGATTAGGTTGGAGGGGTACACAGAGTGGAAAATAGGTTGAAGATGTCTGCCAGCACAGATAAATAGTAACAAGCAGCGCCAAACCAATTGGATGTCACTGTCTTGTGATTTTTGCTTTGCTGGTCAAAAATCAGTAGAGATACATTAGTCAATGAAATCTTTCTTCAACAAATGTGACAAGATTTTGCCATTGTAGTTACCATACAATGTCACTTCCAAATATCCAATGAAAAGTTTAAAAAGTGCCTTTTAGAAATCAGCAGGTTCTTAATTTGCTGTTAATTATATTGGACCACTGTTGTCGAATGTCAGTCTAGATTTGAATCCTCAGTAAAAAGCAATGTTTTCAGCCCAAGAGTGATAAAAGATGAATGCCAGTTTAAAATGGGAACAGACCCGCACAAGATGAGCCACTTGTCACAGTGTGAAATGTCGAATGAGAAAATGATCAGATGTGGTCAAGTTGAAGTTCAGTAAGTTTTCTCAGACGTGCGCAGATTTTGAAAACACTGCACATTCCCAATGACATCATTGCGTTATGACATCACTCGGAACCTCCCGAGCCGGTTCGATGACACCTCCAGTGAGCCGCTACAACTCCAGTTTAAAAGAAGGACATTCGAGCTTGCAATGTCCCGAAAGAATCAGAAGAATTTCAGTTACATGAAGAGGAAAATTGCAGACAGGGTTCATGCTTTAGAGCAGCCATTCTTTTCAGGGCCCTACACCTCCTCCCCACCCCACCCCAGGGTCACATTTAAATAAAAACCTTTTATTAAATATATTTTTATGTAGTCAGTAGAAGTACAGAAGGAGTCAAAAATATGTCTGCTTCACAAGGAAGGGGGCCCATAAACTTTGAGCAGACTTAAGGAGGCCAAAGCCAAAAAAAAGGGGTTGTAAATGGCTGCTCTACATTAGGACAGAGCAGCAACACAAGGAGCTTGCATTAGACATATTGCTTTCAAAACCGCAGCAAGAGCATGGTTTTAACCTCCACTCTATTTTCCTCAACCATCCTCATACACCTCAATTCTCTTCATATCCGGAAATGTATCAGCTTTGAATGAACAATCTGAATCTCCTCCATAGAGTACTTCAAAGCCTCCCCACCATCTCCCCATAAACATTTCTCATCTCAGTCCAATGAGGTCAGCGAGGTGGAGGTCAAGTCTCACAAATTTGATTGAGTATTTTGAAGAGATGGCAGTGGATGTTGTGTAATATGGACCTCTGGGAACCCATTCCAGTTACCTACCTCTAAAATAAATTCCCCACACATCTCTTCGAATCTTCCTTTGCTTCACCATGACATACGTCCCGTAATATCTGACATTCTCACCCTGGGTTAAAAAAGAATCTGACTTGTGCCCCCTGTCATTGCCTATTTTATAAATTCACATCAGGTCCCCCTCCCCTCAGCCTCTGATACTCCAGAGAAGACAACCCAAATTTGTCCAGCCTTTCCTTGTAGTTCATACCCTTCATTCCAAGCAGCACTTCAGTACCTTTTCCAAAGGCTCCACATCCTTGCTGTAATGGGACAACTAAAAATGCCCACAATATTCATGCCCTCACCAATATCTAGTATAGCTACAACACGACTTCCTCACTCTTGTGGTCAATGTCCCAACTGATGAAAGTAAGCAACAATTTGCTTTCTTTGCCATCTTCACAAATAGCCACTCTATAGCTGAGGCCCTGGCAGTAATCTCTTCAACCTGAAGACAACTCAGTTTACCACAACTCTTTTTGTCTTTCAAGTAATTCTTAATCAATCCCAGTGTGCAACCCACAATTCCATGCCCTCCGACCAAAACAACCAATCTCGTGTGGGACAATATTGAAAGCCTTCTGAAATTCTGCACTTATCGTATCCACTGGGTCATTTTTCTAGTCACATCCTTCTAACAATGTTCAAGCATGATTTTCCTTATTTACACTCGACTTTTCAGTCTGCATGTTAAATAGATTCATGATAGATTCCAGCATTTTCCCTACTGCTGATCTTACTATAACATTTTTCACATTTGCTACCCTCCAATCTGTAGGTAACATTCTCAAATCTGCAGAATTGTGCAAGATAACCAATCTAGACATGGTCTTCTTTAAACCTTTGGAATGCGAAGCTCAAGACCATTCTATACATCCCAGTGCACAAGATCCCCAGGCTCTCTATTCAAAACAAAGGAAACATTCAGGTCACCAGCATGCACACGCATTACTTTGTCAAGCACTAAGAGTAAAGCAGGTTATACCAAATGATAAAAACACATCTGTGCACTGATGCAAAGTAACCAAGTTCACCATGTTTCGTTTACTACAACTGACCTCACAAATTTATCTTTCAATATTAAGCTACTTTCTGAGCAACAGCTTCCATGGTTAAAAAGCAAACTTGAACTTGACCAGTACATGAAGAAATGCTGAACAGAGACAACGATTCAGGACTGCAGAACAGTGTCACAAAGATTTGGACTCAGGAGAAAATACTTGCAGGCAATCTGGTCTAAGGCCACATGATTAAGACTGCAAACAAGTGCAGATCGAATGTGGAATCACAGCTTTTAAAGCAATAGCCTATATTTTGGTTTGATAACACTCAAGACTTCGTGTACACACTCACCATGTACAAAAACAAGTTATAAGGCATCACTTGCTGCATGCCAGCCAGTCTTCGTGAATTTTGCTGCTTGTGTGGGAAACATGCTTAAAATCAAACAAGTTTAGAACAGTTATTTGCATTTTAGTTTTATGCCTAGTCTGGTACAGTGGATTTAATTTGTCACTTCAAGTCATTTCTCGAGACATGTTACAACTTATTTTACAGCCAGTGAACCTTCTTCAGACTCAGCCCCACACATTAACTCGACGACTAGTTGATTCCAACTGATCTCTAACTTGGTGAAATTGGTCATTTGACTATACATTGTTTAAAATGTAACAGCAATGTAATATTTTTATAACGATTGAAAACATGCAATCTGAAACATCCGCTCACCAATTCCCGACGCCAGATTTAACACTGTGCCTTAGCAGCAACACTTCTCAACCACAAAACAAGCTTTGGCTGTTTATTTCAACACCAGCCCCACTCCTGGCTCAGTTTTACAATAATTGCAACAATTAGGAGAATGGGGAAGGGAAGAATAATTAATCTGGTATTTTTATTTGGAGTGTTACAAACCAAATTAACTGAACATATCCCTTTAGAACACGATTTTTCAAAATTTACTTTGTTCTGTGGTGTTGGTAATTCACTGCAAATCCCATATGTACTAAAGCTTTATTGGTGAATATGGTTTGGTGAAGGAAAAGGATTGGTGTATCAACCACTGAAAATAGACCATTCAAGTGTTTCAAGGGCACCACTGTCTCAGTACTAAAGTTTCTAGATTTTGCCTTTACGTCTCAGGAAACCAGTGAAACATGAACGTCTAAAGACAGTGTGATTGGAGTAAAAACACGCAGAAATCCTGGATGAACTCAGCAGGCCGCAGAGCATTCACAGGAGGTAAAGATATATTACTGAGGTTTCAGGTTTGAGCCCTTCCTCAAAGTATAAGAAAGGCACCAGAAATAAAGACTGAAGAATGGAGGTCTGGGTCCAGACCCACAAAGCGTGTTAATTGAATACAATAAGAGGGGTGAGAAATTATTTTGGCCCTCTGAAAGGTGACAAAGGGAAAAGTGAAGAGAGAGCGAGCGAGATCAGGGCAGTCAGTCAGAGAGCAAGCAATCTCGAATGTGGAAGAACACAAGGACCGGAGATGTCATGACCTTGAGCAAAGGGATGGGGGGACTCAGCCAGTCCGGGGAAAGGGGGACTCAGCCAGTCCGGGGAAAGGGGGACTCAGCCAGTCCGGGGAAAGGGGGACTCAGCCAGTCCGGGGAAAGGGGGACTCAGCCAGTCCGGGGAAAGGGGGACTCAGCCAGTCCGGGGAAAGGGGGACTCAGCCAGTCCGGGGAAAGGGGGACTCAGCCAGTCCGGGGAAAGGGGGACTCAGCCAGTCCGGGGAAAGGGGGACTCAGCCAGTCCGGGGAAAGGGGGACTCAGCCAGTCCGGGGAAAGGGGGACTCAGCCAGTCCGGGGAAAGGGGGACTCAGCCAGTCCGGGGAAAGGGGGACTCAGCCAGTCCGGGGAAAGGGGGACTCAGCCAGTCCGGGGAAAGGGGGACTCAGCCAGTCCGGGGAAAGGGGGACTCAGCCAGTCCGGGGAAAGGGGGACTCAGCCAGTCCGGGGAAAGGGGGACTCAGCCAGTCCGGGGAAAGGGGGACTCAGCCAGTCCGGGGAAAGGGGGACTCAGCCAGTCCGGGGAAAGGGGGACTCAGCCAGTCCGGGGAAAGGGGGACTCAGCCAGTCCGGGGAAAGGGGGACTCAGCCAGTCCGGGGAAAGGGGGACTCAGCCAGTCCGGGGAAAGGGGGACTCAGCCAGTCCGGGGAAAGGGGGACTCAGCCAGTCCGGGGAAAGGGGGGGGGGGGAAGAAGACTCAGCCAGTCAGGGGAAAGAGGGGGGAACTCAGCCAGTCAGGGGAAAGGAGGGGGGGGGAGAGACTCAGCCAGTCAGGGGAAAGGGGGGGAAACTCAGCCAGTCAGGGGAAAGGGGGGGGGAACTCAGCCAGTCAGGGGAAAGGGATGGGGGGGGAACTCAGCCAGTCAGGGGAAAGGGAGGGGGGGGGAACTCAGCCAGTCAGGGGAAAGGGAGGGGGGGGGAACTCAGCCAGTCAGGGGAAAGGGGGGGAACTCAGCCAGTCAGGGGAAAGGGGGGGGGGGGAACTAAGCCAGTCAGGGGAAAGGGGGGGGGGAAACTCAGCCAGTCAGGGGAAATGCTCATGGCGACTCGTTGTTTGAAAGCAGACAAAAGCTGAAGCTCGTTGTTTATTATTACGTGATAATAAAATGAAGCTTGATTAAAACCGGAAAGTGGTTCCGTGGTTGAAGTGGAGAAACTCCCCCCCGTCCCCCCGCCCTCTCCCCACCTTCCCCCCCTCCCTAGAGAACAAACCCCTAACTAGAGAGACAGAACCCGCGCTTTTCCTTCATCAGGGTGTGAGCAATGGGACCCCTGCCCGCACCTTCACGGTTCTCCCTGGGTGAAGGAAGCCCCCCCCGGTTGCGCGGTGTGTTAAAGCGAGCCTGCAGGTGGGCAGCATCCCTGCCTCATCTCCCAGCGGTGAGGGGGGGGTTGGGGAGGGGAGGGGAGGGGAGGCCCCGCGCCCGCCGCTCACCTTCGCACGGTGCCTGGACGCCGCCCGAGCTCAGGAGCAGGGGGAACCCCGCCAACAGCACGGACCAGGGCAGCGCAGCCATGACCGCCGCCTGTTAACTTGCCACGCAACACCACCCTCCCGGCCAGCGCTCCAATCACAATCCGCCCTCTCGGCCAGCGCTCCAATCACAATCCCCCCCTCCCGGCCAGCGCTCCAATCACAATCCCCCCCTCCCGGCCTGCGCTCCAATCACAATCCCCCCCTCCCGGCCAGCGCTCCAAACACAATCCGCCCTCTCGGCCAGCGCTCCAATCACAATCCCCCCCTCCCGGCCAGCGCTCCAATCACAATCCGCCCTCTCGGCCAGCGCTCCAATCACAATCCCCCCCTCCCGGCCAGCGCTCCAATCACAATCCGCCCTCTCGCCCAGCGCTCCAATCACAATCCCCCCCTCCCGGCCTGCGCTCCAATCACAATCCCCCCTCTCGCCCAGCGCTCCAATCACAATCCCCCCCTCCCGGCCAGCGCTCCAATCACAATCCGCCCTCCCGGCCAGCGCTCCAATCACAATCCGCCCTCTCGGCCAGCGCTCCAATCATTATTCTCCCACTTGACCTGCTTTCCTATCTGAATCCCCTCCATCATTGGTGCTCAACAATGAGTTTTGCTTCCTCTCATCTGCCTATTGGTGGTTTGTGTGCCAATCATCTCTGTTCCCCGCCTATTACGGATGGGCGCTCAGGTTCTCCCAGCATGCCTCGCGGCCTTCTCTGTCATCAAGATGGCGGCGATCGGTGTGCACTTGGGCGGTACGAGCAGCTGCGTGGCTGTTTGCAAGGTAGCGGGGGCGGCGCTTCAGTCGGTACCACTCCTGGCACCGAGTAGGGCCGGTGGAGTGGCCGGTCGGTCGGTCGGGGGCGGGGGGTTGCGGCCGCCGCCGGTTGCGGTCGGGGGAGTATCTCGGTGTGGCCAGTAAGGAGGTGGGGGCGTGGGGGGCATCCCATTGTGGCCAGTGCAGGGGTGGAGGGGGGCATCCCTGTTTGGGTTGGGGTTGCGGAGGGGGGGGGGCATCCCTGTTTGGGTTGGGGTTGCATCCCTGTTTGGGTTGGGGTTGCGGAGGGGGGGGCATCCCTGTTTGGGTTGGGGTTGCGGAGGGGTGGGGGCATCCCTGTTTGGGTTGGGGTTGCATCCCTGTTTGGGTTGGGGTTGCGGTTGCGGAGGGGGGGGAATCCCTGTTTGGGTTGGGGTTGCAGGGAGGTGGGGGCATTCCTGTTTGGGTTGGGGTTGCATCCCTGTTTGGGTTGGGGTTGCGGAGGGGGGGGCATCCCTGTTTGGGTTGGGGTTGCGGAGGGGTGGGGGCATCCCTGTTTGGGTTGGGGTTGCATCCCTGTTTGGGTTGGGGTTGCGGTTGCGGAGGGGGGGGAATCCCTGTTTGGGTTGGGGTTGCAGGGAGGTGGGGGCATTCCTGTTTGGGTTGGGGGGCATCCCAGTGCGGCCAGCTCGGGGTTGGAAGCATCCCGGTGCGGTCGGTGGGGTGGGGGTATCCCCGTGTGGCTTGCACAGGGGTGGGGATCCTCCCTGTGTGGTGTGGATGGGGATTAACGGCCCAGCTGGCATAAACCACTGAATGAGTCAATGACGAGTTGAGTTCTGCAGGGATGTGTTCTGGCATCCGTAAGGGTCTGTAAATTTGCAGATCACACAAAGGTTACAAGATTGAGTTCAAGAGGAGACCTCACATAGAGTATTGTGTTCAGTTCTGGTCACCTCATTATAGGAAGCTATGGAGAGGGTGCAGAAATTTACCAGGATGTTGCCTGGATTGGAAAACATGCCTTAAGAGGCAAGGTGAGCAGAGCTGGGACCTTTCTCTTTGAAGCCTAGAAGGATAAGAGGAGACTTGATGGAGGTCTACAAGAATATGAGCGGTATAGATAGGGTGGACAGCCATCACCTTTTCCCAGGACAGGAGTAGCAAACATATGTACAAAGTGAAGGGGTTGTTTAGAGGAGATATCAGGGTTAAGCTTTGTTACACAGAGAGTTGTAGTAATACCTTTAAGAAGGGTGCAGGCCTGAAACGTTGGTGATGTATCTTTACCTCCTATGGATACTGCGAGTCCGCCTGAGTTCCTCCAGCATTTACTGTGTGTTTTTACTATTTTGGGATTCATGTAGGTCTGATGATGTCAGGAAAGAAACTGCCCTTGAACCTAATAATGCTTGATCTCAAACTGGTGAATCTCCTTCCTGTCAGGAGGGAGGGGTTGGTGAACAGGGTGTAGATGGAATGAACCTTTTAATATGTTGGGAGTCAGTGGGAGTTATAGGCGGAGTTGATGAAAAGTAGGGTGGGGGTTATGTTTGATGGCTTGAACTGCAGAGACTCCAACCTTCTCCCCGATACTTCACCAGGTTGTTTGCACATTTAGAGTGGCACCGATAGTGTAGTTGTTAGTCCAACACTATTCCAGTGCCAGTGACCTGGATACAAATCCAGAACAGTCTGTAAGCAGTTTGTACATTCTCTCCCTATCTCTCTGGGGTTTCCCCGAGTCCTTTGGTTTCCTCTCCAATTCCAAAGGTGTACCGGGTCGGTAGGTTAATTGGGTGAATTTGGACTTTGCGGGCTTGTGAGGTGGAAGGGCCTGTTACTGTGCTGTATCTCTAATTTTTTTAAAAATTGGTCTCATGAAGATTTGGGCTCTCTGTGCCGTCTGATAGATCTCCACAATGCAATTTTTGCCTCCCTCAATTCCTACTAATGACACAAAATTGGTGGAGTGATGGGTAGAGTGGATTGTCAAAGGATATAAATCACTTGGAAATAAGGGTGAGACATGGCAGATGGAGTTTATTCTGGGGTTGCACTCTGAAATTCAAATGCAAGAATGTATGGGGTCAATGGCAAGACCCTTGCGAGCAGTGATATATAGTGAAAATGTCAGATTCTTGAGGGCATATGTTTAACCTGAGAGGGGCAAAGTTTAAAGGAGATTTAGAAAGAAAGTTTTTTAAGCAGAGAATGGTAGCATCTCTGATTATGATGAAAGGGGGAATAGTGGAAATGGACGATAGCAATGAATAAGAGACATTAGCCGCTTTCAGGTGCTTGGATGCAGATAATGTGCTGGCAGACGCAGCTGAGGGAGTGCAGCTGGGACGTTCAAGAGGCCGTGGAGAAGACACCTTTCTGTCACCTGGACGTGCCTGCTGAAGGAGAGCCTCGTTCTAGCGAACACCGGTTTCTGTGGACTGTAGCTGCTTTCGGGTGCAATGGGGGGGGTGGGGTTCTATGAGCTGGAGATTATACCGACAGGAGGAGGGTTGGGTAAGTGCTCCTCCTGGCCAGGTTCTCCACTTTTAGGTGGTCTCCCGACAGCCGCATAGGAGTAGAATATGCGGCTTTACGTTGGGGTATTTTGGCCATCTGAAAGTGCCTATTGAGATGCGTACATTAACAGGCTGGGGTTCAGTTACCTGGGCCCTGAACTCTTGAGATTGTACATCGAAAACATTTCCATCACTTTTACCTGCTGGAAGGTGCTACTTCTTTGGAAGGCCAGCTAACCAACATTTAATCAGTATTTCCTCATGTGGCTTAGTGTCAATTCTGTTTTTCCAGATTCCTGACAAAGGGCCCAGGCCCAAAACATTGGTTACCCTTTACTGTTGACGCTGTGTGACCTGCTGATATTCCCCAGCACTTTTGTGCATTGACAAACCACCAAATCATCAAATTATTTGTATTTCAGGATGGCCGTGCAGATGTTGTAGCGAACGATTCAGGTGATCGTGTGACCCCAGCAGTTGTTGCTTACAGAGAGAATGAGAAGGTAATTCAACTATCTTATTTCTTTGATTTTTACACTTTGAACTTTGGAAATCCCAATATTTTGTTCACTTAGGTTGTTGGCTTGGCTGCAAAACAAGGGAGAATCAGAAATGCTTCAAACACAGTTGTGAAAGTCAAGCAGATTCTTGGCAGATGGTAAGTACGGATAGCTTTGTTTCAGATGCAATTGATGATGAAATGTTTGCAGCCTAACTGGTACCAAGAAAATATGGAATGTTTATGAATGTTAAATGTATATTCTAGAGTCAGAATTGTACACCAGGTCTTGTTTAGGGTTAGTTATTGAGGTTGGACTGGATGGAATAGGAAGATGCAGTAAAATCCCCAGTATCTGGCACCTATGGGGATTGTGGATGCCTGATATGCAAATTTTCTGGTTGCCTGAGACACACTCTTCCAATGCCTAACTAATGCACCCTCATTAAGAATAAACAGTTTAAAAGACGAAAGACTTGTCCAGTTTTCAGGTTATAAATTTAATTTGCATAAAAGTGAACTATTACCACTAAAGGATCTTTTTCAAAAAATTCTAATTTCCCTTACAAATCAACAAGTATTTAATTAATTACTCTGTAACAATGTGCTAAATGGTTGTTTTTAAAAATTAGTTATATATGTATTGATTTTAAATAAAATATTTTTAAAAATTCTAATTTCCCATTTAAAATATTTAAAGACCAATTTAGATATTTGGGAATTATAATAGCATAACATAACATAACAATTACAGCACGGAAACAGGCCATTAGGCCCTTCTAGTCCGCACCGAACCAAACACCCCTTTCTAATCCCACCTCCCTGCACAATGCCCATAACCCTCCATCTTCTTCTCATCCATATACCTGTCCAACCTTTTCTTAAATAATACAATTGACTCCGCCGCCACTATTTCTCCCGGAAGATCATTCCACACAGCTACCACTCTGAGTAAAGAAGTTCCCCCTCATGTTACCTCTAAACCTCTGTCCCTTAATTCTTAACTCATGTCCTCTTGTTTTAAACTTTCCTCCTCTTAACGGAAATAGTCTATCCACATCCATTCTGTCTATCCCTTTCATAATCTTAAATACTTCTATCAAATCCCCTCTCAACCTTCTACGCTCCAAAGAATAAAGACCCAATCTGTCCAATCTCTCCCCATACTCCAGATGCTTAAACCCAGGCAACATTCTGGTAAACCTTCTCTGCACTCTCTCCACTCTGTTTATATCCTTCCTATAATTAGGCGACCAGAACTGCACACAGAACTCCAAATTAGGCCGCACCAACGTCTTATACAATCTCAACATCACCTCCCAACTCCTATATTCCATGCAATGATTGATAAAGGCCAGCATACTAAAAGCCTTCTTCACCACCCTATTCACGTGAGTTTCTACCTTCAGGGAACGATGTACCGTTACTCCTAAATCTTTCTGCTCTTCTGTATTCCTCAATGCTCTCCCATTTACCACGTATGTCCTGTTCTGATTCTTCTTACCAAAATGAAGCACCTCACACTTATCAGCATTAAATTCCATCTGCCATTTTTCAGCCCTCTTTTCTAAGCATATAATTATAAGAAGTTATAAAAATCTACTCAAAGATTTAATCAGATTTAGGAATTATTACCATATTATCACTAAGATGACTGCAGGCATCGACTTGATTAAAATGAACATTTTACCTACATTTTTGTATCTTTTTCAAGTTTTGCCAATCTTCATTCCTAAATATTTTTTTGATTCAGTAGATTTGTTTATTTCTTCGAACATATGGCAAGGAAACCAACGTCGCATAAACAAAGCTCATCCTCAAAAGACTAAATGAAGTGGGGGATTATCATTTCCAAATCTTAGATTTCACTATTGGGCGGTTAACATACAGAATCTACTTTTACTGTTACATTTTGATAAACTAGTCAACTGCCCCTCTTGGATAGAAATGAAATTGAATTTCTCTAAAAATTCAGCCATGTTGGCAATTTTAGCGTCTTTTTTACCCCTCTCCTCTTCTAAAATGACACACAATCTGATCATGAGAAATAGACTGAGAATATGGGCTCAATTTAGGAAATTATTTGGCATTAATAGTTTCTCTCTTGCCAGTCCTATTATAGATAACCACCTTTTTGTTAGATGCAGGTTTTAAGGAATGGTGTAGATTAGATATCAAAAGTTATAGAGATCTTTTATTTTGAAATAATTGTTCTTAATTTGCCAAATTTAAACTTCCTAATAGAACACTATTTTAGATATTTACAAGTTAGGTATTTTGTTCGTTCTAAGCTTTCTGATTTTCAGAAAATAATATTCTTGATTTACTTTTTGATTTGCTATTTTCCCAGAGTGGATTAATATCAATTATTTATAATAATGTATTAGATTTAAGACCAGCCTCAATGATTGCGATTTGAGCATTTTCAGACCAAGATTGGATTTTCACGCTTGATTAATCAGTCCTCATTCTATGCACGACTCTGTTTGTTACAATTTAAGGTGGTTCATAGGATACACATTCAAAGTTAAATGATCTCATTTTTATGCGGATGTTGATCCACTATGTGACGAGTGTAAAATCTTTTGAAGCTTCATTGATTTGTATGTTTTGTGAGTGCCTTAATTTAGAAACATTTTGGAAGATATTTTTCAATGATTCTAAAAGCAAATTAGAACCATGCCCTCTCATTGCTTTGTTTGTTTTCCTCGAAGAGGATTTACTCTTGACTTCAACCCAAGAGTGAATTTTAGCTTTTACCTTGTTGATAGCTAGACGAGCAATTTTAAAGAAATGGAAGGATAACTCTCCATATACTCATGCCCAGTGGTTACATGATGTTCTGTCCTGTTTAAGTTTGGAGAAAATTAGATACAACATTATAGATTTGACAAGATGTAGGTCCCATTCACAGATTACGATCATGATTGGAAGATTTAAGAAGTCCGGAGACTCTCCGTCTGGTGGCTGAAGGTCGCTATTTGATCCATATCTTTACAGTTCTACAAATTAACCTTGTTTAGAGGGAGGGGTTCGATTAGTTAGAGGATTTTGTTTCTTTTTTCTCTTATTTAAGATTAATTAATTAAACATGGTTTAAAATATAACCATATAACAATTGCAGCACAGAAACAGGCCAGTTTGGCCTTCTAATCCATGCTAAACACCTTCTCCCACCTTGACCCATTGAACTGTACCTGGTCCATAATCCTTGTGACTGAATTATATCTCTCTCCAGTAAATATTTTGTGCATGTTGTAATGAAACCATCCACATGTTTGAAATACTTGTTTTGTTCAGTAAAACCTCTGGTATCTGGCACCTGTGGGAATTGGTGGATGCTGCATAAGTGAATTTCCTGGTTGCTTGAGGTTGTGTGATTGGTGAACTAATGCACCAATTTTAAACTTCCGTATTTTTTTACCTCTTTATTTTTCTCAATTCTTTTTGCCAGTTACTTGAATTCTGGATAATGGGTGTTTTGCTGTTTTTGGTATTGAAGATGTGTCCTTCCTTCTCTAAGCTGTTTTTAACTTGTTGTTAGTTTTGAGGATCCTCAAGTTCAGAAGCACGTGGCTGAAAGCAAATGTTCTGTAAGTATTGCTGGAATGTGGTTTTTGATCTATTTTAGTTTTGAAGCTTGCCTTTAAATTTAAAAAAAACAAAATCCTCGTCTATCCTGACAATGCAGCTGCCTTTTGTTCTCCAATCTTCTCAGCCAGCAGGAACACAATGTGAAAGGCTAATCCAACCATGACTGAAGTATGAGGAAAAAATAGCCATATTATCTCCTGTGCCAAGGGGTTGAATGCATTTTTAAGTGTCACAGAGTTAGCAAGTTGAGTAAAATGATGTTGAGCTATTATAGCTTTCAGCGGGTTGCTCTTGATTTTCTGTGAAACAGCATAATTTGTGTTTGCCAAACAAGGGCATTTTGTCCAAATCCTTTTCAAATGGCAGTGATATCTAAAACAAGGGCACCGCTTTAAGGTAGGAGATTTCAAGGGGATCTAAGTTTTGTTTTAAACAGCAGTTGATATCTGGAACCTACTACCAGTAAAGGTGGTGGAATCCAATCTAATCCCTCCATTTTTGACAGCTACTTAAAAAGGACAAAGTAGAGAAGGATGCAACCCTAATGTAGGCAAATGGGATTAGTGTTGATGAGCAGAAAGTTTAGCATGGATGTAGTGAGCTGAATGGCCTGATGCTGTAGAGTTTAACTCCATGAACATTCGGAGACTATTTGGATGCAACGTGAGTTTGAGTCTTAGAAAAGACATGGGTATTTCACATTTACTTTATCAAGTTTCTTTTTCAAAGATATTGTGAAAAGGAAAGGATGAGTTTTAATTTAAAAAAAACACAAAAAGTGGAAATCTAGAATGAAAACAGAATGATCAAGACTCGATGTCGTGCCTCATTTGTTGTCAAGATGAACCAATTAATGATTTATCTTGATACAATATTTTGACAAAAAAGTATTCATGTTTTGATTTTCAATCTTGCTCTCTGTTCATAAGAATGAATTTGTTCATGATTAGGACCAAGGTTTTTTTTTTTACATGTTTAAACAGGTTATCAATAAGGATGGTAAACCCAGATATGGGATTTGTACTGGGGAAGAGCTGAAGGTTATCTGTCCAGAGGATGTCATGCAACTGATCTTTGAAAAAATGAAGGGCAAGTTTAACTTTATTCAAAAGGACAATTGCATTCAAATTTCTGATTTTAATATTGCAATAAATTCCTGAACATTTTGCTCAGTAAAGATTTGCTTTAGGATCACTAAGGCGCACAAGTTTTGCCTATGTGCTTATTTGAATCTGCAGTTAAAGTCTGTAAATGGAATGATAATAATCACGAATCCTGGTGGAAATAATGAGATTCCTTATCTGTATATTGTGGTTTCTTTTGGCTAATACAATTTGTTTTCTCTGCTTACAGAGACTGCACAGTCAGCGTTGGGTTCTGATGTCAACAATGTTGTTATAACTGTCCCACTGGACTTTGACAACAATCAAAAGAATGTTCTCAGGTAGACCGGCTGAGGAGATGTTTTCCCAGTGAGCTAATTAGAATTGTTCAAACCTATCCGACTACCACTCATTGCTCTTTGCAGTTAACCTTCTGACAATTTTCAGTGGCTGGAATTTTCTTTTTTTCTCTCACTTATTTTGTTTAGTTTCGAGATAATGTGGTCACAGGCCCTTCTGGCTACACTGCCCAAATGCACCAATTAACCTACTAACCCCATAGGTTTTGGTGGATGGGAGGAAACTGGGGCCTCCGGAGGAAACCCACATGTTCACAGGGAGAACATGTCCAGACAGCGACCGATTCCAACCCGTTCTTCTGTGCAAAGGTTCCTTTGCTCCTCCCCATGGAATATAATCTCCCACTATTCCAGTGAACATTGTTAAGATCTAAGGGCAAGGGCACATAGTTCTGTTTGATCAGAGCTTTATGTTTTGAGTTTATATCGTGTGAAATACTTTGTTGTGTAGGCAGGCAGCCCAAGCAGCTGGTTTCAATGTGCTACGGCTGATTCACGAACCTTCAGCAGCTCTTCTTGCGTTTGGAATCGGACAGGAAGCGCCTTTGGGAAAGAGGTATCTTTTATACAATGTCTATAAATAATGGCTATGATTTTGTATGATATTTGAAATCTTTATAAATGTATTTTTACAAACTCTGCCTTTGTTTTGAGTATTCAAACCCCCACTTTATTTCACTGGGATGGAATGGAGTTTGAATTTGTACTCCTCTTGATCTTCTTTTCTTTGTCCATCATAACATATTAATGTCACCTTCTACTCTTGTGTGTTGGTTCAGCCTCCCCTTAAATGCATCAACACGATTCACCTCTGTTACCTGCCATGGAAATGGGTCTTCAAGTCAAGTTTATTGTCATCTGATTGGACAAGTACAGCCTGACCAAACAGCGTTCTCCAGTCCTCGGTGCAAAACACGCAGACACACAACTCACATACAGACAAACAATACATATGCAGGACATGTATTCATCTATACAAATATTGTTTTGTGAATATGAGAGTCTCGGCTGGTTAGTGTTAGTAGTTCCTTTGTTAGTAGTTCAGCATTCTCGCTGGGAAGAAGCTGTTTCTCAGTCTGGTTGTTCGGGCTCTGATACTCCTGTATCTCTTTCCTGACCCAAGCAGCTGAAAGATGCTGTGTGCAAGGTGGTAATGGTCTTCAACAATTTTGTGTGCCCTTTTCAGACAATGATCCCAGTAGATCATGTCAATGAGGGGGGAAGGGAAACTCCATTGATCCTCTCTGCCACTCTTATGGTCCTATGGATTGACCTCTGATCCATTTCTTTGCAGCAATCATACCACGCTGTGATAAAGCCGAGCAGGATGTTCTCAGTAGAGCTCCTGTAGAAGGTTGACATGATGGTGGCCAGTAGCCTCACCTGCTTCAGTCTTCTCAGGAAGTGCAGTCACTGTTGCGCCTTCCTAACAAGTGATGGGACGTTGAATCTCTACAATAGGTCACTAGTTAAGTGAACTCCAAGGAACTTGGTGCTCTCCACTACAAAGTTGTTGATGTTTAATGAAGGGTGGAGTCTTCTGTTCTCACTGCTCTATAATTAAGGACATTTCTTTTGAATTCCCTGTTAGTGACTCAGTTACACTGATAGCCTCTCTTCCCAAAGTGAATATTTATACATGATACTCGTGGTACATAGCACCACCATATCACCATATACAGCACAGAACAGGCCAGTTTGGCCCTACGAGTCCATGCCAGAATAAATCTCCACCCTCCTCGTCCCAGCATGCGGGAAGCATTTTTTTTAGAGATGATCACACTGGCATATCAGCCAGTCGCCTCCTCGTGACTCCTGATGTTCTATGCTCATTTTAGGTACTGCCCTATTTATTTTGGTAGTTTAATGTTTCTACGTTGAATTGTTGCATTAGATCCCAGTCCGATTATAGATTTTGATTCCTAGTTGGAACCTGACAATTTTGGTATTTATTTCTTAATTCCTCTGTGTTTATAGTAACGTATTGGTTTACAAACTCGGAGGTTCGTCCCTTTCTGTCACAGTAATAGAAGTAAACAGTGGCACGTTCAGAGTCCTCGCCTCTCATGCTGATGACAGCATAGGAGGAGAGTGTTTCACAGAAGCCTTGGCACAGCATCTAGCATCAGAATTTCAGAGGTAAGGGTTTGTGTGACGTTTTACAACATGTTGGGTGATGCGTATTTCTGCCAGATTTTAAAATGACCCCTCTTTTTCAATAGGTTGTTTAAGTACAATATAAAGGAAAATGCAAGAGCCATGATGAAGCTGATAAATAGTGCTGATGTTGCAAAGCATGCTTTGTCAACTTTGGGAAGTGCCAACTGTTTCGTAGATTCACTTCATGAAGGTTTAGACTTTGAATGTTCTGTATCCAGGTATGTGTACAGTTGCACAAACAGGAAGTCCGGGATATACTTGTTTTCTGTGGCATGGGAGGACAGGTAACATTTCAAGTCGGGGGCCTCTGAACTACCAACATGAGAAAATGTGTATTAGGATTTGGGCGTCACCATTAGCGTTGTCGTAAGCATAACGCTGTTACAGCGCCGGCGATCGGGACTGAGGTTCGAATCCCGCACTGTCTGTAAGGAGGTTACACGTTTGCCCCGTGTCTGCGGGGGTTTCCTCTGGGTACTCCGGTTTCCTCCCGCCCTTCCAAAGCACACGGAGGTGGAGGTCGGTTGGGAATTTGGGCGGCAATTTCTATAATTTCTTTCACTGCATTTTCTTCTGCGTGCATTTCTAAAACTGATCATTTCCTATTCCACACGGCAACGCCATGTGGCTGATTTTGCCTAATCAGCAGCCTTTGTATTTAAGTGTTCATTTACTTTTAGGGCACGATTTGAATCTCTGTGTGCAACACTGTTTAGCCAAAGCATCCAACCTGTACAGAAGCTTGTGGAAGAAGCAGGGATTTCTCGATGCGATATTTCTAAGGTTTGAACGGAGTTCTGCTTTTTTTTTTGTTTGGGCTGACCTATCAATGACTACCATGAAACAATGAATACGTGTGTAATAGTTGACACTGTGTAAAAGTTGACACACCCCACCCCATCCTTCCTTATTTTTGACTCAAAAATCCAGTATTTTCTATATATTGAATGTAAAGTCAAACCCGCCTCCCCCCTTATTTTTTTGGCTCCAGCCACCCACCCACCAGAGCTCTCGATGCCTCGATTGCAGACTCTTGCCTAGGTCCCAAATGCTCGCCCATCCAAGCTCCTGATGCCTCGACCGCAGACTCACTTAGGCCCCAACCACCAGCCCAGCAGAATTCCCAAACACCCCCGAACACAGACTTACCACCTGATTCCAGCCAGCTGCCTGCCGGTCCAAGCTCCTGACGCAGGTACTTCCAGCAGTCAAAAGTAGGGTATGTGTGTAATAATCAACCCCCTAAATTTTAGCCTAAAAATTGGCCCCTGAAATTCGATTATTACTTATGTATATAGAGTCTTTCTTTAGAAATTAAATATAATATTTGTTAAATGTCAAATATCACTGTTTTCACATGTAGCTCTGGATTGGGAGGTCAGCTCTACTTTATTTTTAGGTTTGCTGAGCATTCTTTAACCCCCTAGTGGACATTGAAGCATTTGTACAAAGAGCTGAGCAAAGTTTCTCGTGGGTGGTGGGGGTGGCTGGGAGATGTGAATCATTTTTCTTATTGCCATTTACATTGTCTTTATTACATAAAGACTGAGTATCTTTGGAGTCTTGCAGATTAAAGGAAATTCCCATGGTACAAACATTTTCCTATTTGCAACCTCTTCAATGTATTGTGCTTTGGAGAAGCAAGTTAGAATCAGACATTTGTCTCTGAGATTCAGTTTGGTCTCAATTACAAGAGTCTGAGTTCCTTTAATTCTGTCTTGTGGATCATAGAAAACTCTGCAAATCTGAGAACCAAAGTTTGTATACTATCTGTATGGAATGTTATTCTATGCTACTCAAGACGATAACACACAGGAACAGAAATAGGCCAGTCAACCCATCAAGTCTGCCCTGCCAGTTAATCATGATCTGACCCATTTTCCCCACTCATGCCCTCTGCCCGGCCTTTTCCACATAACCTTTGATGCCCTGGCTAATCAAGAACCTGTCAATCTCTGCCTTAAATACACCCAATGACCCCGCCTCTACAACCACCTGTGGTAACAAATTCCACAGATTCACCACCCACTGGCTGAAGAACTTCCTCTGGATCTCTGTTCTAAGTGGAAACCCTTCAGTCCTGAAATTGTACCCCCTTGTCCTAGATCCTCCCACCATGGGAAACAACCTTCTGACCTAACTTTGAAGAAAGGCTCTAGCCTGAAACGTCGGTCACGTATCTTTGCTATTGCTACATGACCTGCTGAGATTCTCCAGCACTGTTTTTACTCTATCCACAGTGTCTACAGAATTTTGTGATTTACCTCTTACCTTTCTACATCTTCTCTGTCTATGCCTTTCAACATTTGAAATCTTTTAATGAATTTCTCCGCCCCCCCCGCCCCTCATATACAAGCTAAGAGCTGTCAAATGGTCCTCGTATGATGACCCTTTCATTCCCTGCATTAGAACATCTTGGTGTCAACTATATTTTGGTTTGTTCTCCCCAGGTTGTTCTCTGTGGGGGATCAGCTCGCATTCCAAAACTGCAGCAAATGATTCGAGACTTGTTTCCAGACGTTGATTTGCTAAACTCCATCCCTCCAGATGAAGTGATTGCCGTTGGTGCTGCGATCCAGGCTGCCCTGCTGTCGGGGAAGGAGAGCATTGCATTGGAGGAGGATGCCCTCATTGTGGAATGCTCAGCTCGAAACATTCTTGCCAAGGTATTCATCTGAGTGCAAGAAATGATATTAATTTAACCTAACTTAACCCCCTTCTCGTTCTAAGCGCACGTGTAAACGCCCTTGATGAAGGCACGGTTTTTAACCTGAGTTTCTCCAGCATTTGTGTGTTTTTTTTTCACTTAACCAAGGATAGTCAGCAGGTTTTTAACCATGGATGGGGTATCAAGAACAAGAGGACATACGTTTAAGTGGGAGGCAAGTTGGAACCTGTGGGAGGGATTTTTGTGTGGAGAGTGGATAATATCTGAAGGTGATGTATCAGATGCAATCACTATTTGAGAGGTATTTAGGGATAAAGAGAGGCAAAGCAGAGAAAGGTGTGGTTCTAATGCAGAAGATTTTCTAGGATGTTGCTGGGATTTCAGGAATTCATTTACAGGGAAAGGTTAAACACGTTAAGTCTTTATTTCTTGGAATGTAGAAGAATGATGGGAGATTTGATCGAGGTGTACAAAATTAGAAGGGGTACAGGTAGTAAATGCAACTAGGCTTTTTCCACTGAGTGGGTAAGATCCAAACCAAAAGACGTGAGTTAAGGGTGAAAGTGGAAAAGTTTAGGGGGAACTTCTTCACACAGAGTAGTGGAGGGAGGTGTGGACAAGCTGCCAGCTGAAGAGATGAATGTGGGCTCATTTTTAACATTTAAGAAGAATTTGGGCAGGTTCATGGATGGAGGGAGGGTGGGGTATGGAGGGATAAGGATTGGGTGCAAGTCAGTGAGACAAGGTAGAATAATAGATTGTCACAGGGTAGAAGAGTCTGTTTTCTGTGCTGCAATGCTCTCTAGTTCTAATGAGATGTGTAGATGAGCAAAAGGGTTAATAAGAACACAATGAACTTCTGTGCTGTACATTATAAATTAACTTTCTGTTCCATCTCCACAATGGAGATGCATCTTTGTGGTGTGTTTTACAGGCAATTGTAGACATGTTCACATTACCCCTATCCTCCCTGTGTTTTTGACAGGAGACTGATGAGTCTGGGTCTGACTCCTACACTGTCGTGTTTCCATCGGGTACTCCACTTCCAGCGAGAAGGCAACATGTGTTTCAGGCACCAGGAACCACATCCTCTGTTTGCCTTGAGCTTTATCAGTCTGGGGCAAAGGGATGTGAAAGAGAAAGGGATAAAGTGGCACAGGTCTGTTTTTTTCCCCACAGTTCCTCACCGGGGCGCCATTCACTTCACGTTGGCATCTTGCGTGAATTTGAGTTTCATGTACTAAAGACCACATCCAGGCACAGCCTGCGTGACTGGCCCATTCCCTCTCCACCTGTGTGGATGTAGCGTACCAGCTACCACAGCACCTCACCAGCCCTGCTTTAACTCTAAAGCTCCTCCCCTTGGAAGGATGAGGGAATCAGCCCACAGTGCGGGTAGCGATGGATGTGGATTGTGCAGGTGCAGCGGGGTTGGCAAGTTGCTGTAATCCATCTTGAAGCTGCCGCACATTTCCCCCTCGGGGAGCCCGGAACGAATATCCAAGATGGAAGATTAAATCAAGGATAGCATTTGTTTAAGTTTCATGGAAAGTTCTCCAGTATTTCCTTTGTTTTGCATTTTATGAATGTGATTCATTAATTTTTGGTTTGATTTTAAATGGTTAATAGATGGAAATGCAGATTAACGTTTGGAAAAATAAAAAACAGTTCTGCCAGTGGTCAATGGGCTTCTTCCTGCATAAGCAAAGTTTTGGAAATAAGTTAACTTATTCTTTTAAGACCATCAGACAGGCAACCATAAAAAGCATATTGGTAATGGCACTGTAAAATAGGAGAATGAATTAAAAAATAAATTAAATCTCTTTAAGTTGCCCATTAATGCAATCATGTTACAGGGTGCAGTTGAAAGATTTTTAATTTGCATTTTTATCTTAAGATTAATTCTGACACCTTGCATATAGCTTTGTAAATAATTGTGATAGTGCAGTCAAACCTCTGTTGCCCAGAATTCAAAGAAACGAGAAGCTAATTGTGGAAAATAAACAAGTTTTTAAAAAAATAGAAGTTTAAAATTGGTGCGCCTCACCTTTAATCACACTGCAGAATCTTAAGCAACTGGACAAATTACTTATCTGTCATCTACCAATCCCCATTCTGTTCTCCATTTGTTGAGTGTAGCCCTAGACAGCTAGCATAAAGAGACATGGACTACTCTTGTAATAGTTATGTGTTCTTTCTTTGGCTTGGCTTCGCGGACGAAGATTTAAGGAGGGGTAACGTCCACATCTGCTGCAGGCTCGTTTGTGGCTGACAAGTCCGATGCGGGACAGGCAGACACGGTTGCAGCAATTGCAAGGGAAAATTGGTGGGTTGGGGTTGGGTGTTGGGGTTTTCCTCCTTTGTCTTTTGTCAGTGAGGTGGGCTCTGCAGTCTTCTTCAAAGGAGGTTGCTGCCTGCCGAACTGTGAGGCGGCAAGATGCACGGTTTGAGGCGATATCAGCCCACTGGCGGTGGTCAATGTGGCAGGCACCAAGAGATTTCTTCAGGCAGTCCTTGTACCTCTTCTTTGGTGCACCTCTGTCTTGGTGGCCAGTGGAGAGCTCGCCATAGAACACGATCTTGGGAAGGCGATGGTCCTCCATTCTGGAGACGTGACCTACCCAGCGCAGTTGGATCTTCAGCAGCGTGGATTTGATGCTGTCGGCCTCTGCCATTGCGAGTACTTCGATGTTGGTGATGAAGTTGCTCCAATGAATGTTGAGGATGGAGTGGAGACAATGCTGGTGGAAGCGTTCTAGGAGCCGTAGGTGATGCCGGTAGAGGACCCATGATTCGGAGCCGAACAGGAGAGTGCGTATGACAACGGCTCTGTATACACTAATCTTTGTGAGGTTTTTCAGTTGGTTGTTTTTCCAGACTCTTTTGTGTAGTCTTCCAAAGGCGCTATTTGCCTTGGCGAGTCTGTTGTCTATCTCATTGTCGATCCTTGCATCTGATGAAATGGTGCAGCCGAGATAGGTAAACTGGTTGACCGTTTTGAGTTTAGTGTGCCCGGTGGAGATGTGGGGGTGCTGGTAGTCATGGTGGGGCTGGTAGTCATGGTGGGGCTGGTAGTCATGGTGGGGCTGGTAGTCATGGTGGGGCTGGTAGTCATGGTGGGGCTGGTAGTCATGGTGGGGCTGGTAGTCATGGTGGGGCTGGTAGTCATGGTGGGGCTGGTAGTCATGGTGGGGCTGGTAGTCATGGTGGGGCTGGTAGTCATGGTGGGGCTGGTAGTCATGGTGGGGCTGGTAGTCATGGTGGGGCTGGTAGTCATGGTGGGGCTGGTAGTCATGGTGGGGCTGGTAGTCATGGTGGGGCTGGTAGTCATGGTGGGGCTGGTAGTCATGGTGGGGCTGGTAGTCATGGTGGGGCTGGTAGTCATGGTGGGGCTGGTAGTCATGGTGGGGCTGGTAGTCATGGTGGGGCTGGTAGTCATGGTGGGGCTGGTAGTCATGGTGGGGCTGGTAGTCATGGTGGGGCTGGTAGTCATGGTGGGGCTGGTAGTCATGGTGGGGCTGGCAGTCATGGTGGGGAGCTGGCAGTCATGGTGGGGCTGGTAGTCATGGTGGGGAGCTGGCTGATGGAGGACCTCAGTTTTCTTCAGGCTGACTTCCAGGCCAAACATTTTGGCAGTTTCCGCAAAGCAGGACGTCAAGCGCTGAAGAGCTGGCTCTGAATGGGCAACTAAAGCGGCATCATCTGCAAAGAGTAGTTCACGGACAAGTTTCTCTTGTGTCTTGGTGTGAGCTTGCAGGCGCCTCAGATTGAAGAGACTGCCATCCGTGCGGTACCGGATGTAAACAGCGTCTTCATTGTTGAGGTCTTTCATGGCTTGGTTCAGCATCATGCTGAAGAAGATTGAAAAGAGGGTTGGTGCGAGAACATAGCCTTGCTTCACGCCATTGTTAATGGAGAAGGGTTCAGAGAGCTATGTCTAGTGCATGGTATTAATGACCTCAAAGCAAGAAACTGCTGATGCAGAAGTGAAGATAAAATTGGATGCCCAGCAGAGTCATCAACCTGAAGCATTAACATTTTCTTTCTCTACAGACGCTGTCTGACCTGCTGATTATCCAGCATTTTCTGCTTCTATTAATTCTTCAATGAATTTGAATTACAAAAGATTGAGATGAAATCAGCCTTTCAAATCAGTTATTGTAGCGTACATGGTATTGTATAGGACGATCTCGGAACTTTAAATGTCACCTTAAAATCAGGTCGCCCTATCCAAAGGGAATAAAATTCTTCCTTTCCTGGTTCTGATACAATGTTATGAATGGCCTGTTAGTTATTTCAATGCTCCTCCGTGGGGTCCATCCGCCTGGTCCAGCTGCTGTCAGCTCTGTCAGGCTTTCAACGCCCTGTTATCGGAGCGTTTATTTTAAAATATCCAAATAAAATTTCAACCTTTCAATGAGAATTTGTTGTTAAAATATTGTGATTTGCTTTTAACACCATCTACTGGTCAGCGGTAAGTGCCAGATTTGGGGGAATCGGCTCCACCTGCCTGCCCTTTTCCCTTTACTCTTCATGTGGAATCGACTCCACCTGCCTGCCCTTTTCCCTTTACTCTTCATGTGGAATCAGCTCCACCTGCCTGCCCTTTTCCCTTTACTCTTCATGTGGAATCGGCTCCACCTGCCTGCCCGTTTCCCTTTACTCTTCATTCTCTTCCTTTCAAAAATCCAACTGATTATATCACAAATATATTTACCGAGGCAGCCTTAGGCAGAGAATTCCACAGATTCAATCCTATATCGGAAAGAAGTTTTTTAATTTAAAGTTTGAATTTTTAAATTTAGACATGCAGCACAATAACAGGCCCTTCTGGCCCACGAGCCCGTGCCATGCAATTAACCTACAACTCCTGTACGTTTTGATGGGTGAGAGGAAACTGGATCTCCCGGAGGAAACCCACGCAGACGTGGGGAGAACTTACAAACTCCTTCCAGACAGTGCCTTGGTCACTGGCACTGTAACAGTGTGGGGCTAACCGTGCCACCTCCTTTTCATCCTAAATCTACTCCCCTGAACCTGTCCCCCAGTTCTAGTCTAGAACTTTCCTGCCTCGCCATCCCTTTCATAATTTTGTATTTTTACAAAATCCCCTCTCATTCTTAATTCCATTGAGTTTTGTCCCAAAATGTTTTATTTAGTTAACATTAACAGTTGGGACCCTGCTCTTCATTCTTTTTTCATTTTGTTGATAGATTGTGCTCAGAGACTTGCAGCGGAAGGGGAGTGGCAGCCATGAAATTCTGGCTGTCCTTACCATGAAAAGGTGCGTACCTTGGTAACTCTTGTGGGAGGTGTCAGTGATTGGAGTGTGGATTTGGGAACAATATGTAGGAGATTTGGGTTTTTTGGGTTTTTTTTTGATGATTTGTTATTTCTTAATCCTATAAATTCAATATTTTGTGGTTCCAAAGTCGCTTGTTGCCTGTTGTCATATTTACTTGGGACTGTTTGCCATTTTTCAGCCATTCAGCATATCTTCCTGCTTCTGACTGCGAATCTTTGCCCTGCCAAGAGAATTCAGATTTATTGTCCGAGTACATACATGACATACAGTTTTACTGTACATACCGTGATTCTCTATCCTGAGGGCCAGGCAGAATTACCACTAATTGGCAGTGTAAAAAAAAAAAAACTACACAGCACGTCTGTAGAAATTTGCCAGCGTTTCTGTGATTCTCATTCGAGGCTCTCTCATAATAATGTCCCCTCCCCATCCACCCCATCACAACCCACCACCTTTATGGTAAAGGTGGGTTTTTTTTTGTCAAAAGTGCAGCAAAGAGGGTCCTTTTCGCTGCTCATGAGTCTGGGGCAGTCGTGGGTCATTTCGATGATGAGTGGAGGTGCATGACTGATGATGTCTCCTGGTTTTATCCTGGTGCCACTCTGCAGTGTTGCAGCCATACATCAAGATTTAATCTGCTCTGCTTGAGTTTGTTATTGTTATTGCAGCTCAACTCCCCCACTGCCCAGGAGTTCTGACACTGAGATACCTGATCTAAATTTTACATGAATACATCCTTGTAAATTTTCACTGCTTTCCTGTAGCACACTGAGCACGAGAATGATGCTGGGGCTCTGGGGTCTCGAGAAAGGGCCTAACCTGAGGTGTTGACCATCCATTTCTGTTCATGGATGCTGTTGCTGCCCTTTGCCTGCTCATACACTCCTGCATCTGCTGTTCTTGTGCTTGTCTGGTGCATTCGATCAGTTTGATGCTCCTTCACCAAATTTTCTTCTTTGTAGAGATGGGTCACTGCACGTAACCTGTACTGAGCAAGGAGCAGGAATTTCGGAGGCCGTCACTTTGGAAGTTGGATCCTAGCAGATTGATGGAAAGAGAATGACTCTCAGCTCAGCCAAGGATCCACTTTATTTAAATGAGTGCTTCAGACAATAGGTGTCCTGACTGGAAGGAATTCACCCCATGTGTAATCCAGCTACGAAATGTTCGGTTGCCCAGGGTGAAGTATTGCTCCTGCTTTGATCTCCCATCTCAAAATACTACAGACATCAGAAATTGGAAACCAAATAAGTGCTGGAAACATTGATGCTGGACCTCAACCCTCTGCCTCCACAAGCACTGCCTGACAGAGTTCCTCCAACACTTTGCCAGAAACATTCCGCAGTTCAAGTAGTATAGACAAAGAAACCGTAATGCCTCAGATCAATCAAATTGTGCTATGATATTGTAATATGCTTTTGTTAACTGAATGTTGCCCTCAATAAAATTTGGTCCCTTATTTTCAAACCAGGTCAGGGCAGGGTAGTCTGATCTACTGGAATTGTTAACAGGAGAAGCCCACCTCGTGGGGTGGCATGGTTAGTGTAGCAGTTCGCACAACGCTGTTACAGTGTCGGCAATTGAAACTGGGGTTGGAATCCCGCACTGTCTGTAAGGAGTTTGTACGTCCTCGCCGTGTCTGTGTGGGTTTCCTTCAGATGCTCCAGTTTCCTCCCACCCTTCAAAACTTACGGGGGTTGTAGGTTAATTGGGTAGCACGGGCTTGTGGGCCTATAAAGCCTGTTACCATGCTGCATGTCTAAATCCTGTATAAAATGAAGGGAAGGGGTTGAAAAAACCAGGGGAGTTGTGTACAAAGTGAAAGGAGGAAAGTTTGGAGTCATCATGGTAAGTTTTTAAAGAGTTGTGGGTGCCAGGAATGGTGGTGGAGGCTGGAACATTCGGAGCATGTAAGAGACCCTTAGACAGGCACATGGATGGAAGAAAAATAGAGGTGGGGAGGGTTTAGTTTTTTTTGGGTCACCACAACATCGTGGGCCAAAGGGCCTGTGTGTAATGTTCTATAAAGCATTCAATGGAATGTTTTGATTTTAAATTTATTTGGAAAGGAGCCAAGGAATGTGAAAAGGACAAACAGAAGAACCTGATCTAAATTTTAAGCTTGATGCTTTATATCAGTGAATGTCTCTGTATTTTTTTGGTAAGTTGAGAAGGCTTCCTGAACACTTGGCAGGAAGCTGCACAAATGGTTGGTTTAAATCATTCTCTGGCATGGGTTTGAGAGGAGAGGCAAGAAACTGGATTGGAAAAGGGCAGAAGAATATGGGTCATGAACTTGGGGGCCCCACAGCTCTCATGTACAAATCCACTATTACAAAATGAATACATTAAATAAAATAGGATGACCCTGGTGTGTGATGAATAAATTGTCCTTAATCGGAGTGAGCAGTGTGACCCTGACAAGAAACCAGGGCACAAGTGGGTGGAAACCTGATGTTAGTTAAATACTGTGGACGTTCAGGAAATTCTTTTAGGAATTTTATTGTATGATGCCTAATCTTAATTTGTTCTTGATGAAACTATCACATGATGGAAGAAGAATCAAAAGATGTTCATGTTTTTGGACGTGTGTTGGAGCAAACCCGAACTGGTGGGGTGCTCATAAACAGATTATATTACTTAACCTAATGCTCAAAACTGAAATGTCCTTTATTCAGCTAGATGAGTTAATTGAGTGTTTCCCAAGGTGGACGGTGCTGCCCCCTGTGGGCCGTGGAAAGATCCAAGGGGCAGTGAGGAAAAAGGGCCCAGTCCGAACCTTTGGTCTGCTGCAAAGTTGAAAGAAGCCAGTGCAGTAATTTTTTGGCCAGACTCTGGCCCATAGTGAGCAAAATAAACATTGACCAGGGGTTCTCGTGATAGCTGGTCTTGCTGGCTGCAATGTTGTACTGGCGTCACTGCACCACCCCTGCTCAGTGCCATCACTACTCGCCTCGCTGAGTACTGCCCCACACATGTATAATTGGTAGTTTTAGTGGATAATATGTATACCAGGATTCTGGTCTCAGCCAACATGTTTCCATGAGCTACTGTTTGGCCACCCCTTCATTCACCTAATTTAAATAGTCATGTTATGGGGGCAATGTTAAAACACCATGCAAGAGTGGCCACTTTTGCCAGAACAGAGTCAATGTTCTTTTACTCGTGTGGTACATTTTAGGAGTCTGAGAACAGCAGGTAAGAAACTGATCTTGAACCTGGACAGCATCACAGGGGGAAAACAAACTGGATTAAAGTTGCAGATAGATGACAACAATTTAGACATGTAACATCACTTGGGATGTGGGGGTCTTTATCGCCCACTCCTCTGAGCCAGAGAGAAATGTGGTTGGGGGGGGAGGGTTCCTCACCCCAAGAGCATTTGTCAGCAAAATTCGATACCGAGATGTCAGCATCTTTGAAGCCAGGAAATCAAATGCTTTAGAACATCACAGGCCCTTCAGTCCACAATGTATTGACTCCTATATTACCAAAAAAAAAACCCACACTCCCTACCCCCTAACCCTTGTTTTGTCTTCCATCATGTGCATGGCTAAGAGTCTCTTAATCCTTTGGACTCTGTGTCTCAGTTTTCAGGGATGCCCAACAAGCGCACTTACTCAGTGTCCCTATTTTCTGCGACTGGTTTTATACCCAAAACACCAGCTGGTTTGTACTGGTGTTCATACTGTAATTTACCCATGGACCCAGTCCGAAGTATATATTATGAAAAGTTAAAAATGGCCAGAGTCCACATGGCCCCCATTGTTCCAGCCTCCCCACCACTCTGGAAGAAAAATATCTTCCCTAAACATTGTTCCTATATAATGTGAAGGGCTCAAGCCTGAAATCTTGATTCTGTACCTTTATCTTTGTTAGGTCAAGTCCACTGTTTGACCTGCTGAGTTTCTCCAGCTTTGTGTTTTTAATTCAACCACAGAGTCTGCAGAGTTTCGTGTTTTACTTCTCCCCTAAATTTCCTCCTTTCACTTTGTGAAGAGGAAGGTTTCAAGGAAATTATTGAAGGAGAGAGAGAGGTGGAGGGGAGGGGAATTTTAAAGGTGGGAGAGTTAAATGGAGGAAGGAGGTTTGGAGTTGAGGGCAGTGGGCTGGTTCAATTTGGAAGCGATGAATGGCTCTCGGATGGAGGAAGTCCTGCTCCAAACAAGCACTGGGAGCTCACCTGGCTGGTGTTGAGAGGATCCCTCCTAATCAGATCCTTCCTACATGACCAGAACATCACCTGCCGTGCACGGTCCCTGAGATAAGTGAGGCGGAGAGGAGACAGCCACCCACCTCTTTGCTGAATGCAGATTCACGAAGAGTGCATGGAGAAGGATGCGAGGGTCCTCGTCACGGTTCATCCCCAGTGGCAGCGTGACAGAGGACTCTGATCTTACGGGCTGTTCCCAGGGATGCACACAGAGTCTGACACCCAGGACTGCAGGAAGACCATCGACTCGGTGAAAGATGCACGTTGGTCTGCCTGAAACCTGTTGGTCTTTCAACACATGGAGATGTTGGTGGGGGAAATGCTGCCGACTGGCACATTCCAGGCTGTAGGAGCACGTGCTGAGGGACAGACCGAGGCTTGGCGCAACCATCGCAAAGGTGCAGCGGGGAAGGACCACAGTCTCGAGTCCTCCTGTTACCAGGCACTGGGGGGGAAGGTCCTCAACAGAGGGGGGAGTAGCGACAAGATGCCACGGGGGGGGGTGGGGGTAGCTGGGTATTGACAAGGTAACATTGATGCCCGGGGGGGGTGGGGTATTGAGGAGAAGGTAACATTGATGCCCGGGGGGGGGGTGGGGTATTGAGGAGAAGGTAACATTGATGCCCGGGGGGGGGTGGGGTATTGAGGAGAAGGTAACATTGATGCCTGGAGGGGGTGGGGTATTGAGGAGAAGGTAACATTGATGCCTGGGGGGGGTGGGGTATTGAGGAGAAGGTAACATTGATGCCTGGGGGGGTGGGGTATTGAGGAGAAGGTAACATTGATGCCTGGGGGGGGTGGGGTATTGAGGAGAAGGTAACATTGATGCCTGGGGGGGGTGGGGTATTGAGGAGAAGGTAACATTGATGCCTGGGGGGGGGTGGGGTATTGAGGAGAAGGTAACATTGATGCCCGGGGGGGGGTGGGGTATTGAGGAGAAGGTAACATTGATGCCCGGGGGGGGGTGGGGTATTGAGGAGAAGGTAACATTGATGCCTGGGGGGGGGTGGGGTATTGAGGAGAAGGTAACATTGATGCCCGGGGGGGGGTGGGGTATTGAGGAGAAGGTAACATTGATGCCTGGGGGGGGGTGGGGTATTGAGGAGAAGGTAACATTGATGCCTGGGGGGGGGGTGGGGTATTGAGGAGAAGGTAACATTGATGCCGGGGGGGGGTGGGGTATTGAGGAGAAGGTAACATTGATGCCTGGGGGGGGGTGGGGTATTGAGGAGAAGGTAACATTGATGCCGGGGGGGGGTGGGGTATTGAGGAGAAGGTAACATTGATGCCTGGGGGGGGGGTGGGGTATTGAGGAGAAGGTAACATTGATGCCTGGGGGGGGTGGGGTATTGAGGAGAAGGTAACATTGATGCCTGGGGGGGGTGGGGTATTGAGGAGAAGGTAACATTGATGCCTGGGGGGGGTGGGGTATTGAGGAGAAGGTAACATTGATGCCTGGGGGGGGGGTGGGGTATTGAGGAGAAGGTAACATTGATGCCTGGGGGGTAACAATGTAACATTGGTGAGAATGTATCCATGTGATCAGGAAGCAGTCGCGAGTTTGGTGGCCGGTGCAGATGGTGCAGGGAAAGGCAGCGTCTTCCTCCCCACTAAAAGTTCCTGTTTTGTGAATAATTTATTGTGCATAAAGTATCTTTTTGGGGGGGGGGGGGGAATTAATGAAGCGGAGGGTCGGGCGGGGCAGCACAGCCTTCCCTCGGGGGCGCTGAGGGCAGCGGGCGGGCGGGCGGGCGGGGCGGGGCGGCTCCGCAGCCTTTGTCCGTGCGCCAGCCGCGCTCGGCGGCCCGGGCTCCGGGGGAGGAGCCGAGCAGCGTCCTGACGCGGCCCGTGTTTGAATGAAACTCCAAGATGGCTGAAACCCGAGGAAGTGAGTATTGGCTGGGACTGCGGGCCGCTCGTGGGGGCTTGCCCTGGCCCGGGGTCACTGCACTGGCGCTCGGGATTCTTGCCCTGGCCCGGGACTCTTGCACGAGCGCCCGGGATCCTTGCACTGGCTCGGTCTTTGCACTGGCCCGGGACCTTCACACGACTCCCCCCCCATCCCCCCGGGAGCTTCACACTTGTCCCCGGTACCCACAAGTTGGAGGGAGCCGAGGGCGTTATTTGGTGGTCGCACAGAGGCTGGGGGTCTGGTCCAACCCCGCCGCCCCCCCGCATGTGCTTGGGCATCGTTTGTCGGGGCTCAAGGGGCCGCCCCCTCTGGTGGGAGAGACCGTGCCGAGGTGCTTGGCGGGGGTAACTGCACTGGTTGGGGGTGGTGAGAGTGGCTGAACTCGTTCCGGCCCTTGCAGAGCCTGCAGCAGAGCCAGGGCAGGCAGCCTTTCTGCACTCAGCACAATCCAGCAGAAGGTTTTCCCTTTTGGGGACAGGGTTGGGTTTTGGGTCAAGTTCAGTCCTGTCGAAGTGGAATCAAGGGCTTGGCTCACTGAGACTGTTGATGTGACAGCATGGGGTGAGGGCAGTTTGTGTCTGAACATGGATCATTCCAGCACATGGCACCTTATTTTCTGAACATGGGTGGCTTGCCATTCCTGAAGTTTGGCAAGAGAGGGGAGAGCTCCAGCAGGTCAGGACTTTATTCCCTGGCGAGTCGAAGAACGAGGGGAGAGGTGTTCAAAATGATGAGGGGAATAGACAGAGTAAATGTCGGTCAGCTTTTTTCCACAGATACCAACCAGAGAACATGAGTTCAGGGTGAAAGGGGAAAAGTTTAGGGGGAACTTCTTCACACAGAGATGGTGGGGTTGTGGAACAAGCTGTCGGCTGAAGTGGTGAATATGGGCTCAGTTTTCATTTTAAAAATTTGGATGGGAGAGGGATGGAGGGCTCGGTTCTGGGTACAGGACCGTGGGACTAGAAGAGCTGAAGGGCCTGTTTCTGCACTGTAATGTTCTACGTTCTGCCTTAAGACAAGGACGTACGAGGAAACATCAACTCTATTGAAAAGGATCTTGGTGAGAAAGTTTGGAAAGTGGGAGACTTTGGGAGGGGGGAGAGTTGAAATGTGTTTTACTGGGAAAGGACGTACGAGGAAACATCAACTCTATTGAAAAGGATCTTGGTGAGAAAGTTTGGAAAGTGGGAGACTTTGGGAGGGGGGAGAGTTGAAATGTGTTTTACTGGGAAGGAGCTGGAGAGTTTCGAAGAGGAAACATGAATACCCGTCAGCATCTTCAACAGCCAGGCATATTGGTCAAAAGCTTTCTGAGCAAATTTCGAGGAAGAGACTCACAGCGTTCAGATCTGGCCCCAGTGAATGGCCCACTAAATTGAAAGGGCCATAAGTTGAGGGGGAAAAGCACAAATCTGGGCTGTAGGATGTTGGAAACGAGGAGGAGAGTTTTAAAGCCGTGGCATTAAGTCCCAAGATGGGAGTGTGGTTCGGGGAGCACTGGGGCTTTGAGTGGGGCAGGGATAACCGCAGGTTTATGGGCCGCTCGTTGAGTGAAGGAAAACAGGAGGTGTGAAGACAAGAGTGAGCAGCTTGTGGAGGGAAAGCAGAGGATGGCAGGGGGCCAGATGCGTCCCCCACTCCGATAGGGGTTGGAGAAGCACCTGTACTGCAGATGCGAATCTTGAGCGTACAAAGAGAACCAGTTCCCTCCCACGTTCCAGGCACAGACAGGGTTAGATGGTGGTTCATTGTGCCTGGACAGTGTGGGCTCGAGGGACCTCATACTCTCAATTAAAATTAAGCTGGAGAGACTCAGCGGATCGGGCAGCATCCACAGAGAGAAATGGATGGTCACCATTTCAAGTCGGGATCCTTTTTTTGAGGCAGTGATGAGAGGGGAGGTGTTAGGAAGGCGAAGTGGTGATAAGGTTAAA
Source organism: Narcine bancroftii (assembly GCF_036971445.1). Lineage (NCBI taxonomy): Eukaryota > Metazoa > Chordata > Chondrichthyes > Torpediniformes > Narcinidae > Narcine > Narcine bancroftii. The sequence continues at coordinate 1,717,614 of NC_091481.1, read as the reverse complement.
ACACAAACGATCGCCAACTCCGTGGTTGAAGTAAAAATACGATGCTGGAGAAACTCAGCAGGTCAAACAGTGTCCTTTGCGTCGCAAAGGTAAAAATACCGAACAAAGTTTTCGAGCCTAAGGCCTTCATCAAGGGATGAGCAAAATATAGGCAGGCATTTGAATAAAATGGTGTGGGAGGAGGAGCAGGGCCCCACAGGCAGGAGGTACATGGTCATCGAGCTGGAGAGCAGGGGGGATCACTGATGGGGAGCAGTGAGAGAGATTCCCACAGAACTCCCTTTGGCGAGCAAAGAAGAATTTCTTTAGAAGTCCCTCAAAGAGATTTGGCAGAGTTTTGTAGCCGTCAGAAGGAAAACAGGAAAGTTTGCAGACACTGTGGTTGAAGTAAAAACGCAACGCTGGAGAAACTCAGCAGGTCAAACGGTGTCCTTTATATAGCAAAGATAAAGATGCAGAACCAACGATTCGGGCTTGAGCCCTTCATCGAGGTGAAAAGATACTGGACAAAGGAAGGTGAGAGGTGGAGAGAGAGGAAGGGGAGGGCACTTGAGAAGAAAGTGAGAGCAGCATCGGGTAAAAATGGGTGGAGAGTGGATCCAGGAGAGGATTACCTGAGATTGGAAAATTCATGCTGTTGATTTTTCAGCTCCACAGGTAGTGTATGAGGTGAAACACAGAAATGCTGGAGGAACTCAGCAGGTCGTGCAGCGTCCAGAGGAGAGAAAGATATCGAACCGGCATTTCAAGGCTGAGCTCTTCTCTTCAGCCTATGAACATAAAGTTCCTGGACAAAGGGCTGGGGGAGAAGGGAAGAAGGGGTAGACCACTGATGATATTTGGATAGGAGGTCAGGAGAGAGGAACGGTGAGAATTGATTGGGTGAGGTGGGGATTTGGCTCTGTAAAAGGAGACAGAGAGAAAAGGGGAGCAGAGAGAGCCAGCACTAGAGGAATGGAGACATAGGAATAGGGAGAGAAGAGAGTGGGGTGGGGGGGCGAACAAAAACCAGAGATTGATGCCATCCGGTTGGAGGAGGCCCAGAAAGAAGATGTGTTCTCATGTACAGCCTGGCAGTACATGAGACCATGGACAGACATGGTGGCATGGGAAAGGGATGGAGTGGCCACTGGGAGATCCACGCTATTTGCGGCAGACAAAGCCGAGGTGATCAGCGAAGCGATCTCCCTGTATGCATCAGTCTCTCCTATGTACTGTTGAAGAGACCACAACGGGAGCATTGGATGCAGTTGATGACCCCTGTAGATTCACAAGTGATGGGATCATAGAGAAGGTGGTGGAAATGGCAGAGGATGTTAAATTGGAAGAACAAGACGTCAAATTCGTCAGCTCCTACCAGATAGCATTAACATCGACCTCACTTTTCCTCTCCTCCTTATCCATATCCAATTAGCGCCTGTTGGCCTGTGCTCCTCCAACTGCCCTTTCATTCTGTCACCCTCCAGCTGTTTATTGAGGCGCCTCTCTGCTTTTTGCTCACACTCTGACAAAGGGCTCAGGCTTGAACTTCCGTCAGCAGGCATTGAGGGGCAGGAAGCCCCTTAAAGAAGAGAGGGGGAGTAATGACAAGGTGCCAGGGGATGGGATCTGTGTTGATCAGTCCAGTAACTGCACGCCATTCCAAACCCAGAGGGTTAGGGTTTCAGGCTTGAGCCCTTCATCAGGGTGTGGGGGAACATGAGAAATGTCTGAACAAAAGGGGGAGGGGGTGGAGGATGATAGGTGGGGGGTGGAACACTGCAGGAGTGGGGTGGGGAGGAGTCTAGGCTAGGTGGAGAGAGAAAAGAAGAAGGAACTGGAATAACTAGTTAAAGTGGGGAGAGGGAAAGGCAAGCTGATTAGTGGAAGGCAATGCCTGGGGTTGGAGAGGGTACAGGCAAAAAAGGAGGTGTGTTTCCTCCAATCTGGGTTGGTCAGGGTGGGATCATGTGAAAGCTCATGGGCAATCATGAGCTTGAGAATGTGACTTAGAATTGAAATGGTTGGCAACGGGGAGGTCGCTTTTGTTGCGGACCGAGAGGTGCATGGACTAATGTTGGTGTTTCAGTCCTTACAAACCCTTTTAGAACATGGTTTTAAACGTGGCTCGGAATAGAAATGAGAGTGGGTTTAGGGATTTGCTCCAGTCTCTGGTATCAGATAAGCGGGGCGGTGGTGGGGGGGGGGGGGGGGGGTGGTGCCTGGAGGACTGGGTGCCAGGCAGGTCAAAGAGATGGGGAGGAGGTAGGGGAGTCTAGGACAAGAGGGCACAACTTCAGGATTGAAGGACGCCCATTTAAAACAGATGCGGAGGAATTTCTTCAGCCAGAGGGAGGTGAATCTGTGGAATTTGTGGCCACAGATGGTTGTCGAGGTCAGGTTATTGCATGTATTTAAGGCAGAGATTGATGGTTCTTGATTAGCCAGGACATCAAAGGTTATGTGGAGAAGGCCAGGCAGTGGGGCTGTGGGAAAATGGAAGACTCAGTAGTCCCTTTCCCATGGACACCCTGTACCAGGAATTAACTGAGAATTTACTGGGACAGTGTCCAGTGGAAAAGGAACAGTTTCTGAATGCTGTCATTTCAAATGACATCATTTCATGCTGGAGATTAACCACCTCTACCCCTACTCGTATCCACCCCCCCCCCCCCCCCCCCCCCCCCCCCCCCGGGTGTTTGCTGACGCTGGTGGGCTGATAAAACCAGTGGAAAAGGGGCAGCAGAAAGTCACCTGTTTCCAGTTGAAAGGAGAACACTCCAATCCCCGGGGATGAGCGTTCGGTGGAAAAGTAATTAGTGTCCCAGTTATGGGAGGACCAGTGGAAACAGCACAAAGGGCTTCCTATCCCGGGACACTGCACAGGGGATACCAGTGGAAAAGGAGCTCTTGTCTGCTCCTGTCTCTTGCGGTCTCTTAATCTCTGGCTGCCCTCAGACATCCTGCAATTTAATTACCAACACCTGTTAAGCTTCTAGGCCCCAAACTTAGGAATTCCCTTCATACATCTCTCTCTCTCTCTCCCCCCCCCCCCCCCCACACACATCCTCTCATCTCTCGAATCTGGCGTGGGGTCTCTTTTCTTCTCTCTCCCTTGTTCATTAAGTAGTAACAAATGTAATTTTGTAATTGATTGCAAGAGTTCTCTATTCCTTTCTCAATAACTGGATGAGCTGTGGCTTTTGAAATATTCACACCCTTCTACTCTCCTCTGCTGTTGCGAAGCGAGTTCTGTTTGCACCATGGACGCATGGCCCATGTGCTCTCTCTGTCACTGCAGTCAGGAGTGTGTTATAATCTTCTTCAGCCAGCTGAATGCAGTTGCAACAACTCTGAATCAAGTGAGTGCAGTACAGCGGGCAAGGGCGGCCTCTCCAGTTTCAGCTTCCACATGTGGGAGTGACACCAACGTGCTAGAGTCATGTAGCATCCACAGGAAGTGAAAGGCAGTCAACGTGGTGGTGAGGGCTTTGTTGGGAAAACAGGCAGGTGCCTGAAAAAAAAGGAGAGAATGGGGAGGAGGAAAGAGGTGGGGTAGAAAAAATGGTCGAGCAGAGGGCAGTTCTCTGATTGGAGAGAGAGGGGAGATGGAAGAAAGAAGCCAGGATTAGGGAAGGAGAGAGAATGGGGGAGGGCATTCACTGAAATAGGAGGTCCGTATTAATGTGTCTGGTTGAAGACTGCCGAGACACAATATAAGGTGTTCCTCAAATTTGTGGGTGGCCTTGATTAAGCAGTACCTGAGACCATGGACAGGCATGTCAGTGTGGGAAAGGGGTGTGGAATTAAAATGAGTGGTCACTGGGAGGTCCACGCTGTTGCAGCGGACAGAGTGAAAGTACTCAACAAAATGATCTCCCAGTCTGTGTCCAGTCTCCCCGAATTAGAGCTTTATGGATTTCCCCTCTCCTCCTGACCCAACTAACCTCTCTTTTGTCTGGTTTGTGTCCTAGTGTGGTGTGTTCCATGTCTGGCATCATTTGAAATTCTCCAGGAACTGTGTCGAACAGAAGGACTCATCTGTCCTGACCTTGGCATCGGGAAAAGATCCTGAAAGTATATGAAGTGGAATATCTGTGTGGCTACAAGAAAGAAAAGGTGGGTTCTTTCTGTTTATCTCATTGATTAATGAACTAGCTGTGATGAAGGAAATCCTTGCAGTCTGCTCATCGACTAAATGATGGGTCAGTAAGGCACTCATGACCCATGATCTTTTGCCTGCCCAAACTTGCTGTTGGCCTCCAAAGTCTCTGGTATTTGTTGAGGTTATTTTTCTTAAGATATTTGTCCTACCCCTGTTATGCTCTCTTCCCCCTCCTCCCGTCAGGAAGAAGATTCATGTGTGTGTGATCCAGCCCCACCAAAGTTTCTTGCCTGCTGTTATCAGACTCCTGAACGAACCTCATCTTAATAAAATGTTGACTTTGCCTCATTCTAACTGATCTCTCTCTAACTGCTCAGTCAGTATGAATTGGAAATGTCTCCTCCTCATTGACTATCAACACAGGCACACCTCACGGATGTGTGCTTAGCCCACTGCTCTACTCACTATATACCCATGACTATGTGGCTAGACACAATTCCAGTGCTATCTACAAGTTTGGGGATGACACCATGGTTGTCGGCAAAATCGCAAACAGCAATGAGAGGAAGGATACAGGAGGGAGAGAGATAGGCTCATTAACTGGTGTCACACCAACAACCTTGCACTCAACGTCAGCAAAACCAAGGAGATGATTGTGGACTTCAGGAGGAAGTCAGGGGAACATAACCCAGTCCTCATCGAGGACTCAGTAATGGAGAGGGTCAAGAACTTCAAATTCCTGGTGTCAACATCTCCAAAGATCTCCCCTGGTGCTTCCATGTTGATGCAATCACGAAGAAGACTCGCCAGCGGCTATACTTTGTGAGATGTCTGAGGACATTCAGTCTGTCACCGAAGACTCTCGGAAAGTATAGCCGCTGGCGACTCTCGGAAACTTCTACAGGTGTACCATGCAGAGCATTCTGGCTGGTTGCATCGCTGCCTGGTGTGGAGGTGACAACTCTTAGGACAAGAATAATCTCCAGTTGTTAACTCGGCCAGTGACATCACAGGCACCAGGCTTCACCCCATCAAGAACATCTACAAGAGGCGGTGTCTTAAAAAAGCAGCCACTATCCTCAAGGATCCACCACCCAGTCCATGCCTTCTTCACTCTACTACCATCGGGAAGGAGATACAGGAGCCTGAAGACGGGCACCCAGTGCCACAAGGACGGCTTCTTCTCCTCCACCATCAGATTCCTGAATGATCAATGAACCAAAGACACTGCCTCACTTTGACTTTTTATTTATTGTTGCAAGGTGGTTTATATGTATGTTTACACTGTGACGCTGCCACAAAATAACGATTTTCGAGACTTGTCCATGACAATAAATTCTGATTCTGTATTTTTGTGTTAAGCCCATATGACTGAGTTGTACTGTGTGTGTGTGAGAGTGTAAACAGTTACTGGTATCGGTCGCGTTAAGCCTGATGGGTCTGGGTTGTACTGTGTGTGTGTGAATACCTGTGTGTGTTATGACTGTTGCAATCCCCTTTTGTGTCTTTCAATAAAGATTATTTCTACATTCGGCTGTGTCCAGACCCGCTATTCTTTGAACCCACTGAAATTTTCCCTTCCCACACAACAGACCCGGAGCTGAGCTCGTATCGTGTCTGAACGGGCTCGAGGGGTGGATTAGAAATGGAGCAGATCATAAGGCCACGTGCAACTCTAGAGGGCAGTGGGTGCACGGGTGGGCTGCTGGGGGAGGTGGTTCAGGTGGGGACTACTGCATCGTTTAACAACAGATCCATGGATTGGATGGGTTTTGAGGGATGTGGACCAAATGCAAGCAAGGTGGGACTAGTGTGGGTGGGACACTTTGGTCAGCATGGGCAGGTTGGGCCTAGTTCCACGCTGTGCATGTCTCCATGAGAAGATGATTAATTTTTTTTCCTTCCTTGTTCAGGGTAAGGAGTACTACCTCGTGAAGTGGAAGGGTTGGCCAGAATGCACAAACACCTGGGAACCCCAGCGACACCTCCGCTCCGTCATGCTCATGAGACAATTCCAGGAAGACCATAGGAAATTCCTGGAAAAAGTACGGATGGCAAAAAAGCTGAAACTGAATGACAGACTTCACAAGTCCGCGTTTGCAGAATACATAACGAAGAAGGCGAAGCAAAGGGTGGCGCTCAAGCGGTGGGAAGAAGAACTCAACAGGAAGAAGAATCATCAGGGGAAGATTCTTGTGGAAAACGAGGTGGATTTTGAGCCCCCACCTCTGGACTTCCGCTACATCAACCAGTACAAGCCTTCATGTGGAATCAACCTGAGCAAGGAGCCGCTGGTTGGGTGTGAGTGCTTGAACTGTCTGGAGGATAAGTGCTGTCCGGAGGAAGCCGGCGCACGGTTCGCCTACACCGCAGAGCGGCAGCTGAAGATTGCCCCGGGCATGCCAATCTTTGAATGTAACTCTTGCTGTCGGTGTAGCTTGCAATGCCCAAACAGAGTGGTCCAGAAAGGCACACTCTACGACCTCTGCATCTTCCGGACTTCAAACGGAAGAGGGTGGGGCATAAAAACGCTCCAAAAAATCAAGAAGAACAGTTTTGTAATGGAGTACGTAGGTGAGGTAAGTTGTGTTTATTCTATGGTGGGAGATGCCTTCTCTGACATGTCACTCTGGCACCGAATGCTCAGCTCTGCGCTAGGCCCCGGTCTGGTGCTACAAGGACTCTCTACGATGGTGTGGAAACAATTAACCCAAGCACAAGCATTCCATCCACAGGGTCCCGGTTTACGGACTCGTGGAATTTGACACCCTGTGGCCCAAGTCAGGGCTGGTCTCATTTGCCTACTTTTGACTCCTGTCCCTGTGAAGCCTCCCTACTCACGTACCCATCCAAATGTCCTTTGGGATTGTCCCCACCTTCCTGTGGCAGCTTGTACCATATGCCCACAGCTCTCGAGTGAAGAAATTGCCCTTTATAAATCTTTTCCCTCTTGCCCTGAACCTATGGCCTCTAATTTTAGACCCTCCTACCCTGGGAAAAAGTCTGCGACCAACCACCTTATCTTCGCCCTTGTAATTTTGTAAGGTCACCCTTCGCTCCATTGAGAACACACCCAGCCTTTTCTTGTAACTCAAGAACCACCCCCCCACCCACCCCCGTCCCAAAAGTTCTAATGGGACAGTAAACAAAAGGTTGAGATTGGGCGGCAAGGTTGGCACGGCAGTTAGCGCAACACTATTATGGCATTGTGACCGGGGCCAGTGTTTGAATCCCGCGCTGTCTGTTAGGATTTTGTACGTTCTCCCTGTGTCTGCGTGAGTTTCCTCCGGGGGCTCCAGTTTCCTCCCACCCTCCAAAAATGTACCAGGGGTTGTAGATCAATTGGGTGGCATGGATTCGTGAGCCGAAAGGGCCTGTTACCGTATTGTATTAAAAAAATTAAAAATTGCTGCAGCAGAGGACACGTGTTTAAGGTGGTGGTGTGTGAGTGTGAGTGTGAGTGTGAGTGTGTGAGTGTGAGTGTGAGTGAGTGTGTGTGAGTGTGAGTGTGTGAGTGAGTGTGTGTGAGTGTGAGTGTGTGTGTGAGTGTGAGTGTGTGTGAGTGAGCGTGAGTGTGTGTGAGTGTGAGCGTGTGTGTGAGTGTGTGTGTGAGTGAGTGTGAGTGAGTGTGTGTGTGTGTGAGTGAGTGTGAGTGTGTGTGAGTGTGAGTGTGAGTGTGTGTGAGTGTGAGTGTGTGTGTGGTTTGGGGGGGGGGTTGGAGTTTGAAAGAGATTTGTGGGATAGTTTTATTTAAACAGGAGTGGTGGGTGCCTGGAACGGTGCTGGAGGTAGATACAATGGTCGTGTTTCTGAGGACTAGACAGACACAAGAACCTTGTAAATCTTTACTGTCCCCTCTCTAGTTTCATCACCTGTAACTCAGGGACCAGAAACATAGAAACCCTACAGCACAATACAGGCCCTTCGGCCCACAAAGTTGTGCTGAACATGTCCCTACCTTAAAAATTACTAGGCCCTCTATTTTTCTAAGCTCCATGTACCTATCTAAAAGTCTCCAACTCCACTATCGTTGCCGTCCGCCCGTTCCACGCACCCACCTCTCTCTGTGTATAAAGCGTACCCCTGACAATTCTCTGTCCCCGCTCCCCAGCTCCTTAAACCCGTGTCCTCCTGTGGCCACCAACTCAGCCCTGGGAGAAAGCCTCTGACTATTCCACACGAACTGCACAATATTTTGTGCGGTCTCACCAACACCTTGCACAACTGTTAAATGACCTCCCAACTCTTGTCTTCGAGGGTGTGACTGACGAAGGCCAGGGTACCAAAAGGAGCCTTCACCACACTGTCTGGCTGAGTCAGCACTTTCAGGAAGCGATGTACCCTTGGGTCTATCTCTCCTACTACTCTCTTCAAGACCCTGCTATGGAGGGACTTGGGAGGGCTTGTGCATGAACTACAAAAGGTTGGTTTGCAGGTTATCAAGGTGGGTTCCAGAGATGTATAAAATTCTGAAAGGAGTAGACAAAATAAAAGCAGGGATGTTGTTTCCACTGGGAGGTGAGTAGAGAAGCAGCGGACGTAGCCTCGAGAATCAGGGAGCAGATTTGGGATGAAGATGAGGAGGAACTGCTTCTCCCAGAGAGTGGTGAACCTGTGGAATTCTCTGCCCACGGAAACAGTGGTGGCTGCCTCATTGAATGTATTTCAGACACAGAGAGGTACATTTTTAAAGAATAGGGAATTAGAGTTATGGGGAACAGGAGGGTAGGTAGAGGTGTGTCCATGGCCAGACCAGCTGAGCTCACTGAACATTGGAGCAGGTTCAATCAGCTGGATGGTCACCTCCTTTCTTTTTAAAACATTTTTATTGAGTTTAAAATATAAATCCTACACATAAAGTCATTTAGTAACAATATATCTCATAATCTCATAATATATCCCAGTAAAGTTCTGGATAGAAATTAGACAAGACAAAATTAAACAATCCCTTTATATAAACAAAGGGTAAACTCTCTTAATTAATGATATGATCCATGATAAACTATATTTAAACCCATGTTTGAGTAATTAATCTTAAAAAAAAATTCAAAAGAAAACAAAAATCCTTGGACTAATAGAAACCCCTCCCTCTAAACAAGGTTAACTTCCAGCATTGTGAAGCTATGGAACACATAGCAACCTTCAGACACCGGACAGAGTGTCTCCGGAGCATTCAGACTTGTTAATCTATAGCCCCTTTAAAACTTGCACCCTGACCCAGGAATTAACCGGAATTTACTGGGACAGGGTCCATGGAAAAAAAAGTGTCCGAACACTGGCATCAAATGATGTCATTTGATTAACCGCCTCTACCCCTATTCATATCCTCCGTGTTTGTTGACGCCGGCGGGCTGATAAGACCAGTGGAAAAGGGCAGCAGAAGGTCACCTGTTTCTAGTTGAAGGGAGAACACTCTGATCCCCGGGGACGAGTGTGCAGTGGAAAAGCAATTGGTGTCCCAGTTAAGGGTGGCCCAGTGTAAACGGCACAAAGGGCTTCCTATCCTGGGTCATTGCACAGCCAATTAACTGGGATGCCCTTGGAAAAGTGGCTCTCTGAATGTGCCCCACATCTTGTCAAATTGAAACTTTCTATCTATAATGTATCCAATTTTATCCAAACTTAAAAAGGACAGAACATCATGTAACCACTGGGCATGAGTAGGTGGAGAGTCATCCTTCCATTTCAGTAAAATTGCTCGTCTTGCTATCAACGAGGTAAAAGCTAAAATTCTCTCTTGGGTTGAAATCCTCTTCTCAAGCAAAACCGAGCAAAGCAGATGGTTGCCTGTTTCTAATGTTAGTACGTCTGTGTGCTAGACCAGTTCTTCAGGTTCCGAGCATGTACCCAACATCTCCACGTGTCTGTGAGTTTGCCTGTTGCTGCATTCTCCCTCCTGGCCACAGCCCAACTCCACAACCAGTTGCCATTGTCTGGCCCAACTCAGTACCCAAATTAAACCAGTCCTCTGCAGCCTGCTCGTGATCCATGTCCCTCCACTCCCTTCCTGTCCTTGTGTCTGTCTAGTGCTCTGAAACACAACCATCATGTTTTTTTAAAAATTTAGATATTAAGCGTGGTAACAGGCCCTTTCGTGCCACAAGCCCATGCAGCCCAATTCAACTACTACCCCATGGTACCTTTTGAACAGCGCGAGGAATCCGGAGCACCTGACGGACAGCATGGGACGTGAACCCCCGTCCTGATCACTGGCACTGTAACAGGGTTACTCGAATTGTGCCTCCATATATCTGCTTCCATCACTACCCTGGCAGCCTGTTCCAAGCTCCCGCCACTCAGTTAAAAAAAAATCCTGCAAATCTCTAAAACTCCCCCCCCCCCCCCCCCATCTCACCTTAAACTCACGTCCTCTACTGCAGCCATTCCCAACTTTTATTTTGGTATTGCCCCCTTTAGGATTCTGCTTCTGCACTTCTCTCCTCCCTCTAGAATATTTGATGATTTCTGTCCAGGACCCCTTGGGTCAGCATCACATTGAGGGCCAAATGGCTTGTACTGCGCTGTTAAATGTTCTCTGAAACCCTTGCAGTCCACGGGGAGAACATGTAGCCTCTACCCGAACAGCAGCAGAGGCCAGGATTGAGCTGCCACTGGTGTGGATCTGTGGGGAGCGAGGAAGGGGAGACGCAGTGTTCCCACGGGGTCACGCAGCCCAGTCGACTGCCATTGGCTGCACTCGGGCTTTGAACGGCCCGTTGAGGGAGCTGATGGTTTTAGTTGAGATCCCACGATGGCGGCGCCTGTTTATCGGCAGCAGCCACGAGGGGCTGCAGACTCTGGGGAAGTGGAGGACTGGAGCAGGTCACCAGAGGACGGGAAGACCACCCCTCCCATCTGAGAGGGAGAAGACAGGTGGGATGATGACCACGGTGGCGGACCCGTGAGGGGGCTCTGCGGTTGAGGGACCAGTGCAGGCTCCTGGCGACTCGAGGTGAGGATCTCATGGAAGCTGTGGGCTGCTGGGAGACTCGCGCTGGGCTGCTGACTGCTGGAGATTGGTTGAAAGGTTACCAGGTATCGGAGCTGGGATGTGAGGGTGTGCCGAAGGCGCTGAAGGGTTCCTGACCGTGTCAGAGGTTCAGATCTGGAGCTCGGGTCAGTGGTTTGGACTGGACTCTGTGTGGCTGTGGAGTCTGTGGAAGGACTAGAGGCAAATCTACATACTCGGTGACCCTGGGGGGGGACTCTCTTCTGCTTCTCTCTCTCTCTCTCTGACTTAAAGAGGCACTAGGGTAATTCTTGTCGGTGGCGAATCTGTCGGCCTTGCAGCAGTAAAGAAGAAATTTCATGTCATCCGACACTTTTATTACTATGATAAGATCTTGAACCCGGTCGCTGGTGCTGCCAGGCCACAGCACTGCCTGCTGGTTTGCATAGTTGGTCTCTGCTCGCTGACTGAGCGCAGGTTGATTTGGTGCAGGGATGTCTGCTGTTAAGCTGTGTGCTCTCTCTCTCTCTCTGATGGAAGGTGATCACAAGTGAGGAAGCAGAAAGGCGAGGCCGGTTCTACGACAGCAAGGGCATCACCTATTTGTTTGACCTGGACTATGTGGAGGATGAGTACACGGTGGATGCTGCAAGATATGGAAATATTTCACACTTCGTGAATCATAGTGTAAGTGTGGCCTCGGTTTTCAACAAATTGATCTCCATGTTATGAATATCTTCCTTCAGTTTGGAAAAACAGTACACTGGACTTTATTGCCCAAGGGTTTAGAACCATAGAACATTTTACATTAAAGAAACCTGGCCCTTCTAGTCTGGGTTGAACCATTTTTCTGCCTCGTCCCACTGACCTGCACCCATTCCGTAGCCCTCCATACCTCTCCCATCCATGTACTGGTCCATTCTTCTCAAAATTGAGCCTGTATTCACCACTTCAGCTGGCAGCTCATTCCACACTCCCACCACTCTCTGTTTGAAGAAGTTTCCCCTAAATTTCTACCCTTTCACCCTTAACCCATGTCCTCTGCTTTGTATCTTACTGACCTTCAGTGGAAAAAGCCAATCTACATTTACTCTGTCTATCCCCTCATAATTTAAAATACCTCTATCAAATCTCCCCTCATTCTTCTCCAGGAAGTTTAAGTGAGGGAGTGGAGATAGCCCGCTCGTGTTGTACGGACAGCCCACCTTGTTGACGTGGAGATCCAGGAGATGGCAGATGTTGGAATCTGGGGTCTCAGCGGGTTCATAAGACGTCGGATCAGCAATAGACCATTCAGACCATCAAGTCTGCCCCCACTATTTAATCATGAGCTGATCCATTTCCCCACTCAGCCCCACTGCCTGGCCTCCCCATAACCTTTGATGCCCTGGCTAATCAAGAACCTATCAATCTCTGTCTTAAATACACTCAATTACCCGGCCTCCACAATCGCCTGATTCCTCAGATTCATCTCCCTCTGGCTAAAGAAATTCCTCTGTATCTTTGTTCTAAGTGGATGCCCTTCAATTCTGAAGTTGTGTCCTCTTGTCCTAGACTCTCTCACCATGGGAATCAACCTTCCGACATCTGTTCTGTCGACACCTTTCAACATTTGAAACGTTCCATTAGATTCCACCCCCCCCCTCCCCCTCATTCTCCTAAATTCAACAAGTACAGGCCAAGAGCCATCAAACATTCTTCATATGATAACCTTTTCATTCCCAGAATCATCCCTGTGAACCTTTTCCAATGTCAGCACATCCTTTCTCAGCTGTTGAGCCCAAATCTGCTCACGATACTCCGAGTAAGGTCTCGCCAGTGCCTGATAAAGCCTCGACATCACATCCCTGCTCTTATATTCTATTCCTCTTGAAATGAACGCCAGCGTCGATCTCGTTTACCTTCTTCACCACTGACTCAACCTGCGAGTTCACCTCTAAGCCATCCTGCAAGAGGACTCCCAGCTCCCTTTGGATTTTCAATTTGCTCCCCATTTAAAAGAAATCTGCCCATTTTGTTTTCTGCCAAAGTGCAAGACCGTACACTTTCCGACATATTTCATTTGCCGCCTCTGCCCATTCTCCCTGAAGTGTCCAAGTCCTGTAGCCTCCCTGTTTCCTCTACACTACTTATACCCCCACCTGGCTTCATATCATGTGCAAACTTGGCCCATAATCCAAATCATTAGTAATCAACATAAAAAATATTGGCCCCAACCCCGACCCTGTGGAATGCCACTAGCACTTGGCAGCCAACCAGAATATTTATAATCCCTGTATTCCAGCTCTCTGCTTTCTGCCAATCAGCCAGTGCTTCTACCCATACTAGTATGTTTCCAGTTACACTAGGGGCTCTTGTTAAAGCCTTGCGTGCGGCACCTTGTCAAAGCAGCATCTGTGGAGGAAGCCAGAGAAAAATGGTTGGTTGCTTCAAGTGTTCGGTTTGAGAGGGGGAAGGGGAGGCAGGCAGGTAGGTGGACCAAGGAGGGCTGAAGTATGATGGACAGGTGGTGCAGGTGATGGGTTGACCAAGGAGGGGTGTAGATGGGTTTGATGTTCTGTCCACAAGTTGCCCTCTTTAGCCTACTTCCATTCTCCTAAATCCCAAACTGACCTTGGGGGCCTGGTACAGTAAAATCCCTGGTATCCAGCAACTATGGGAATTGAAGGTGCTGGATAAGTGTACTTTCCGGTTGCTTGAGAATGACTCTTAGAACGCCTAACTAATATACCTGCATTAAGAGTAAACATTTTAAAAGACAAAAATACTAGACTTACACTGAACAAACTTCACTCACATGAATGTACAAACCTCGTTCATTTTCAGTCACATTCTTTGAAAACATTGCTGAATCTGCAGCTACCTCCCCTTCTACGGAGCTGCCCAAGAGACAGAATAATAACATTATAGATAATTAACCCCCCCGCCCTCCAAGTTTACAGATAAAGCCTCTGACCGGGTGACTCTTACTAAGCAGGGGTAAGGAGACACTTCAAGAGAGTCACCCCAGTGGCGAGTGGCATCAACCAGCTCTTCATCCTGGGTGACGCCATCACTGTTTCACACAACTTTATTCAAACAGCCGCTACGAGCAAAGCCCGACCAAGGCTGAATATTTGTTCCCATCTTTGCCAAAGGCTTACGTGTTACTTCAGAGAACGTTTACTTTTACAATTTTAAATATTTTTTTAACCTATTTTATACTTATTTATTTTAAATTTTTTAAATTTATTTTTCTCAATTTTGTTATTTGCTGGTTGCTTGAATTCCGAATACTTGGGGTTTTACTGTATTAACAGCAAGTGGTCAGGCATTCCTGTCCTGTATCCCACATTTTTGGAACTTGGGTCTTTTTGTCCTCTTCTTCCCTCGACCTTCAACAGCCCTTGGAATACGATTTTTTTTTTTTTTTAAAAGCTTCAAGTTCAATGTTTTTGTCAAATACACCAGTGGAATGTAATGAAAGGCTTTCTGCAGATTCACTGTTACATCAAGCACACTAACAGCACATAATGAGAGAAGGAGAGGGGGAAAAATATTCCCAGTTGAAATTCTTCACCAAAGAGGGAAAAACTTTTCCAAGAGTAAAATTCAGAGAGGGAGGAGAGGATTACTAGGATGTTGCTCGGACTTTAGGAACCTAGTTACAGGAAAGGGATAAGCCATGGTGATCAGGTCTCTGGCACATAGGCTGGTCCTGCAGCTAAGAGGGGAAGGGAGGAGAAGAGGTGAGCTGTGGTGATGGGGGATTCCATAGTTAGGGGGACAGATAAGAGGTTTTGTGGAAGAGATCGAGTCTCACGGATGGTCTGTTGCCTCCCTGATGCCAGGGCCCGAGATATCTCAGGTCGAGTTCGTGGCATTCTCAGCAGTCAGATGTTGTGCTCCATGTAGGAAAGCTGGGTAAGAAAGGTGAGGAGGTCCTGCAAGGAGAGTTCAGGGAGTCAGATGCTAGGTTGAAGGACAGGACCTCCAGGGTAGTGATCTCAGGATTGCTGGTGAGATTAGAGATAGGAGGATAATGCAGCTAAAGACATGGTGTCGGAGGGAGGGCTTCAGGTTTCTAGGTCATTGGGCTCTTCCAGGGAAGGTGGGACCTGTTCTGATGGGACGGTTTGCATTTGAACTGGAAGGGGACTGATAGCTTTGCAGGAAGGTTTGTTAGTGCTGCTCTGGTGGGTTTAAACTCGATTAGGTCCAAGTCAGCATGGGTTCATGAGGGGTAGATCCTACCTGACCAACCTAATGGATTTTCTTGAGGAAATCCCAAGTAGGATAGACGAGGGAGAGGCTGTAGATGTTGTGTATTTGGATTTTCAAAAGGCCTTTGATAAGGTGCCATGTAAGAGGCTGTTTAATAAGATGAGAGCCCATGGAATTCCAGGAATGGAAAATGTAGGATTACACTGTATTATAGACTGCCCAATAGTGAGAATTAGAGGAGCAAATCTTAGAGAGATAGCAGACAGCAACAGGAAACACAAATTTGTGATAGATTTTAACTGGGTCTCCCATCCTGTAAAAGGGCTGGATGGCTTAGAGTTTGTCAAATGTATTCAGGAAAGTTTTCTAAACCATACAGAGTTACCAACTAGAGGGAGTGCAATGCTGGATCTCCTATTAGGGAACAGGACAAGGACAGGTGACAGAAGTCAGGGGAACATTTTGGGTCTAGTGATCATATTGTTATTAGTTTTGTTAATTATGGAGAAAGAGAGGTCTCGACCTCGAGTTAAGATTCTAAATTTGAGGAAAAGAGAAAGGATCTAGAATGTGTGGATTGGGATACGTTGTTTTCGGGCAAGGATGTGCGAGGTACGTGGGAGACTTCAAAGGCGAAATTTTGAGAGTACAGAGTCTGTACTCTTAAAGGCAAAGAAGGCATAGGGAGTCTTGGTTTTTGAGGAATAGTGGGGGTCTAGTTTGGAAGAAGGGAGAGATGTATAACAGGTATAGGCAACATGGAGCAAATGAGGGACTTAAGGAGTATAAATCAGGAAGGCTAAAAGACATGAGGTTGCTTTGGTGGAGAATGAGAAGGAAAATCGTAATGGTTTCTGCAGGTATATTAAGAGCAAAAGGATAATAAGGGACAAAATTGGTCCCATTGAAGATCAGAATAGTTGACTTTGCATGGAACAAAAAGAAATGGGGGAGATCTTAAATGTTTTCTTTTTATCAGTATTCACTCAGGAAATGGTCAGAGTCGTGGGAAGTAAGGAAAACAAGCAGTGAGGTCAAGGAACTGATACAGATTAGAGAGGAGGAAGTGCTTGCAGTCTTAAAGCAAGCAAGGGTGGATAAATCACCAGGGCCTGACAAGATATTCCCTGGACCTTGAGGGAGGCTACTGTAGAAATTACAAGGGCTCTGGCAGAAATATTTAAAATGGCCTCAGCCACGGGAATTATGCCGGAGGATTGGAGGATAGCTCTGTTGTTAAAAAAAGGCTCCAAAAGTATCCCTGAAAATTATAGGCCGGTGATCCTGATGTCAGTAATAAGTAAATTATTGGAAGGTGTTCAAAGAGATTGGATATACAATTATTTGGATCGCCATAGACTGATTAGGGATGGTCAATGTGGTTTTGTCTGTGGTAGGTCATGTTTAACTAATCTTATAGAGTTTTTCGAGGAGGTGACCGGGAAAGTTGACGAAAGAAAGGCTGTATATATTGTCTACATAGACTTCAGTAAGGCCTTTGGCAAGATCCCACATGGGAGGTTAGTCAGGAAGGTTGAGACACTGGGTATTCATGGTGAAGTGGTGAACTGGATTCTACAATGGCTGGATGGGAGGCCTGTGCCTAGTGGTGTGCCCCAAGGATGGGTGCTGGGACCATTGTGGTTTGTTGTCTATATCAATGAGCTGGATGATAATGTGGTGAATTGGATCAGCAAGTTTGCAGATGACACTATGATTGGAGACGTTGTGGACAGTGAAAGTTTTCAAAGCTTGCAGAGGGTTTGGACCAGCTGGAAAATTGGGCTGAAAAATGGCCAATGGAATTTAATGCAGACAAATGTTACATGTTGCATTTTGGAAGGACAAACCAAGAAAGAATATATATGGTAAATGGTAGGGAACTAAGGAGTGTGGTAGAACAGAGGGATCTGGGCATGCAATACATAATGCCCTGAAAGTGGTATCCAGGTGGATAGGTTTGTGAAGAGAGTTTTTGGCATATTGGCCTTCATAAATCAAAGTACTGAGTACAGGAGTTGGGATAGTATGTTAAAATTGTATAAGACATCGGTGAGGCCAAGTATGGACTAACTACGGGAAAGATATCAATAAGATAGAAAGAGTGCAGAGAAGATTTACTTGGATATTGCCTGGATTGAACTGAGTGTCAGGGAAAGGTTAAGCAGATTAGGACTTTATTTCCTGGAGCGTAGAAGAATGAGGAGAGATTTGATAGGGGTGTTTAAAATTATGAGGGGAAAGACAGGGTAAATGTAGACAGGCCTTTTCCACTGATGGTGGTTGAGATACAAACCAGAGGACATCGGTTAAGGGTGAAAGGGGAAAAGTTTAGCTTCACACAAAGTGGTGGGAGTGTGAACAAGCTGCCAACTGAGGTGGTGAATGTGGGCTCAATTTTAACATTTAAGACGAATTTGAACAGGTACATGGATGGGAGAGGTATGGAGGGCTATGGACTGGGTGCAGGTCAGTGGAACAAAGCAGAAAAATAGATTGGCACAGACTAGAAGGGCCAGTTACTGTGCTGCAATGTCTCATGGTTGGTTGCATGGTCACGGTCAGAGGGTGGGTTTCCACGGGAGTTGTGCACTGTACACCAATTCCAGAATGATCCCATTGTCAAATTCAAAATTATTGTTGGAGTACATGTGTGACATCATATACAGCCCTGAGATTCTTCTTCCTGCGGACAAGGCAGAATGACCACTTAACGATTATGCAAAAAAAACTTTTTAAAAAAAAATATACGTTTACTAAAGAGAGAAACTTAAACAAGAAGGCAGTGCAAACAAACTGGTAATGCAGAAAAATATTCAGTAATAACGAGCAAAGGAAGTCTTGAAATGAGTCCCTGATGGAGTTTGTCGTTGAGGAGTCTGATGGTGGAGGGGGAGCAGCTGGTCCTGAACCCTGTGGGGCGAGTCTTGTGGCACCGAGACCTCTTTCCTGATGGCAGCAGCGAGAACAGAGCGTGCACTGGGTGGGGTGGATCCTTGATGATTCCTGCTGCTCTTCAATGGCAGAGCTGCCCATAGATGTTGTCAGTAGTGGGGAGGGGATTGCCTGTGACTTCCTGGGCTGTGTCCAGTACCTTTTTCGAGGTTTTACACTCAGGTTTCCCAATACTAGGACATCAGCACATATCTGTTATTTATCATGCCAGACCTCAGCAAACTCCCAAGGAAGCTTCACGATACCATTATTGTGTTAGGTCCAGGAAAGTTCCTGTCAAGTTAACTGATTGTCAGAAGCTGTCACTTCCTGTGTGCAACTTCCCTGAGAGTGGTAAGGAGAGCCCCATGCTATAACAATCCAGATGTACCTGTCCTTGAATGTTATTTAACGCTTTGAGTTTGTTTTATATCTGAGCCAAAAGCAGACACCACTATTTTCACAAGGAAGATTCAAATTCATTTTTCTCTCCCACAGTGTGACCCCAATCTTCAAGTTTACAATGTTTTTATCGATAGTTTGGACACGCGTATCCCGAGGATTGCACTATTCTCTACACGTGCCATAAAAGCTGGTGAAGAACTCACATTCGATTACCAAATGAAGGGTGAGTTTGTTTCCAAAGCTCCATGAAAGCGATAAAGCAAGGTGGGACATTGAGTTTCAAATCTGATCTATTGGTTCATGAGCAAGACAGAGCTGCTGAACGATTTATTCTTTGGCAACAAGCACGGATGGGATTTGCAGAGGAATCCAGCAAGTCAGGGGTGGAAATGGTCAGTCAATGTTCTGGGTTGAAATCCCTTCTAAAGGCTCCTGTCCCGGAACCATTTCCACCCATGGGTACAGTACACAAACATGCTGGAGAAACTCAGCAGGTTGCGCAGCATCCATGGGGTGTAAAGGGTTTGAGGCATGGGCCCATTTTGTGCAGGCAGGGGCTGGGAGGGGTACAGGTAAGAGGTGGTGTCTCATTGTCCATTCAGTAATCTGATGGTGGAGAGGAAGAAGCTGTTTTCGTAATGTTGAGTGTCAGCAGGTTTAGTGAGATTCAGTTTAATTCAGCACCCTGATCAGCACAGGTGTGCCTCTTTCTTTGTACTGTTCTGTGTTGACGAAATGCTTTCTTGTTTTAGGTTCGGGTGACATTTCGATCACTGAGACCACTGAGGTCAATGGGCCAACCAAGAAACAGCGCAGGATTGAGTGCAAGTGTGGCTCTGTGTCCTGCCGAGGGTTCATGAACTGACCCTGTGTTTTGCAGTGCTCGGAGCCCATTTTTCCATGCGCCCGGATACTATTGGAGCTCCTGGATAATGCAGGAGGAAGGTGCTGTTCTCGTAAATCCTGAACTGAAAGTGGGTGTGCGGGAGGAACAATATGTGTCCTTGTATTGGATATTTGGTAATCGTGTGTGACTTGGGTAGGAACTGGGGTCACTGAAGCAACTCCTGTTGCTTTCCCCCTGCTGAAATGTGACTGGTTTTAGGGGGGCACTCTCCATTTGTTTACTGTTCTTGGAGCAGATGCCTTTTGGTAGAAAAGGCGTCAAAACACATATTTTTGTTTGTTTGTTCCAAGTTTGTTAAATTATGAGTAAATTTGGTTGTTATCTGATCAGTCCACTTTGTAGAATGTGTTAGAAATATTTGCAGAAAAAAATATTTTGTTGATTTACAACTCAACAGCAGATAGCGGAAATACTCGGGTTGTATCTGTGCTCGAAATCTCTCCTGTATTGTTCAGGGGGAAAGTTGTGTGTTTATACACCAACTAAGGCCAAATAATTAGAGCTGATTATATAAGAAATAATCGTTCCTTATAAAGACTGTCTCTTAGTATCAAACCAAATGCTTGCTTTATGACCCTTCAGGTTAAGTTGATTCTTGGTATGACAGGTCCAACTCTTATTACAAGCTCTCTCCAAAGGTCATCAATGTCTGCCCATAATCCTTGGCTGCTTTTTATGATGACGTTTTAAGAGAATTTAAAAAAAATAAGCAGGATTCATTGCGAAGTTCGTAATATCCTGGAAACATGGAAAGGTTATTGGCAACTGACTGAAGGAACAAGTACGCGCTGAATCTCTGTCAAGTATTTTCCATTTTTTAATAAGAGATGTGTAATTATTGGTTGAGGCAGTTAAGAATTCTGGGACTTTGACCTAAAGATTTGCTGTCAGGATGTAAGGTTTCATGTACAGTTAAGACAGGCCAATACTTCTCCCATTGAAGTTTCTGCCAATATTTTTTGAATAAAAGAAATGTACAATGCTTGCAAAATTTTATTTTTGTATTTGCTTTTTCTTTTTAAAAAAAATTCTCAGAATTTTGGAGAGAGTGCTCACTTTAAACAGAGAAAATATGAAGTTTGAATTTGAATGCGGCGGTGCTGTGTCTGGCTGCAGTGCCCCACGCATCAGATCTTGTTGTGGCTGAGTTCTCCTTGATCCTAGAGTGCCTCCAACCAAGCAGAGTTTCGTAGGGGTAGGATGTCTGACCCCAACCAGATCCCGGTGACTGGGGATGGACTTGAAGATGGAGAACAATCTTGTTTCAACATCTGCTGACATTGAGAATGAAAGCCTGGTTGGGCAGAAGCAATCTTCCTTTGAACTCAGGCAGTCCTGATAAAATGGAGGAACTGCCAAGAAAGCATCAGTACGGGGAGAATGGCACTAGAACAGCATCAGTTATCACCCCTCCGCCTTCACCAAGAGATTCACAGGATGTCCCATCTTCTGCCAAACTGAGACCACCATCCAACAAGCAAGTCTGAAGGCAAATTCTACCCACACCAAATTAACAATCGTCCTTGAACTAACACTAGCTGCACATGTGGGATTCCAGTCAACAGAGGGGAAATGGGCCAAAGTTGAATCCTGTAAAGGGTGATATCCCAACATGGCCATGGTACAGATTGCTTCAAATAGACCTTGGTGTGGAGAAAGTAAGGTTTTTGTAGGATTCTTTCAAGTTGTGTACAAGCTCTGAATTGCAAATTGACCTAGAATATTTGCATAAAAGGCCTGATAAATTGCCAGTGTTTCTCATGGGTCTGTTCCTATTGCTAACCTTCCCCTTTCTCAATGAGTTATTGTCCAGGGGCCAGACGCCAGCCAATGGCCACTGTTGAAACACCAGCCTCATTTGGCTGTCCAGATGGTCATTTTCAGAGCCTGCTCACATCTGGAGCCCCCACTGCGGGACAGGTCGAGCAGATCCAGCTACGCCCTGTGGATCAGGTCCAAACCTGAGGACATGAATCGCTGTGAGCATGTCGCTGAAGATTGGGAACCAAGTCCAGCCCGGAAGCCGCTGGCATCACTGCTAACCACAAACCACTCTCAAAGATCTGCGGCAGACCACAGAACCGACCCTACCATCCGCTACTGCCCCGTAAGCAGCAAGCTTACGAAGTGTGCGGACATCTCCTAACCCTCAACTACTTGCCACTCTATACGTGGTCAATGCTGCGCCGCTGACCGGGCTTGTATGTGGTCTGTGCACCCAGGTTAATGGGGAAAGAGAGCATGGGATCATCATGGTAGGGAAGGAGGACATTGGGCCCATCAGCAATATGCTGGCTCTTGTTGGAATCTGTCCCATCTGCCTTGGTGTGTGCCTCTCCAATTCTCCTCTGAAAATCCTGAGTGATGGTCCCACCCATTCTGCAGGCAGTCACTTGTTTAAAGGTGAGTTTTAAATGTATTATTATATTTCATTTACAGTGTGTTAGAAACGGATTCCGGCCATTGAAACCTGTGCCGCCCAATTACACCTAAATTAACCTGCAACCCCAGTACGTTTTGGAGGGTGGTTGGAAACCTGAGCCCCTGGGGGAAACCCACACAGACACGGGGAGGACGTACAAACTCCTTACAGACAGCATGGGATTCGAACCTGGGTCGCTGGTGCTGTAACAGCGCTAACCACACCCATGTCTCTTGTCCAGCCTTTTGGAGGTGGGTGTGTGGAACCAGCTGCCAAAGGAAATGGTAGCAGCAGGAACAAGAGGAGATTTCGGCAGATTCATGGAGTGATAGGATTCAGAAGGATTTGGGGCAAACGGAACGAGATTATTTAGACATCCTGTCTGGCGTGAAGTTGGGCTGAAAGGCGTGTTCTTGTGCTGTGCTGTAAGACAGCAAGTTTAAGTAGCTATGTGGCCCAGAGTCCAACAAAGAACTGGGAAAAGAACCAATGACTCGACAATAAGAATTTGTCCATGGTTTTATTTCTGACATGCAGAAAATCATTCTAAATTCCTTTACAAGATAACCCACCAACTTTCCCTCATTTCTATGTGAAAGTTGCAGGCCCTGAGGTAGAGGAACCCTGAGCTGGGGTCACGGTGAACCACCAATAACCCTGGGCCTTGCTGCAGGTGACTTGGACCACCAAGGAAAGAGGCAAAGGTCAAGGTTAAAAGGTGGACCAGGCTTGGCCAGTAGACGGGTCCTGTTGAACGTCAGATGGGGAAGGACATGGGGCGGTGACGTATGGCCAGGACAGCCTCGAGGGACAGTGGTGAGGTAGGTGACAGGAGAGAGACAGTGCATCTTGGGTCAGAGACCCCAGTGGTGCAGCGGGTAATGCCACTGTCTCACAATTGCAGGAGCTGAGGTTCGATCCTTACCTGGGTCATTGTCTCCTCTGCTCCTTCTCAACAGCAGGGGGGGGGGGGTGTTCTTTCCTATGTGTTCCTAACTATAACAGGTTACCTGAATTGTTCGTTCCTTTGCCCCTGTCCCTCAGTGTTGCTTTACTCTCTCTCCATTTAATTCAGCGTTACTTTGTCCTTGCAGTTTGTGATCTTTTCTGGGGTGTGAACCAGTTCCATTTCAAACAAGCTGCCCTGACTGCCTTGTTCTGATATGTGGGTTGACTGGGACGAGCTCTGCGAGGGTAAATGTGTGGACTCTCCATCTTCGGAATCGCTGAAGAGTTTGGGAGAGTGAGAACCAACATCTTGCTCCCTGACATTTTCCAAATCCTCAGCTTCCGATTCGAGCTCCTGTTTGAAAAACAAATCCCAGGGCGGGGTCTCTGTCTCGCTGGCTGTGGCCCCTGGGTCTGCCTGCCCCGCAGCGTTAGCGGGCTCTTTCCAAGGCACTGAGCTCACTTTCTCATTTGCACAAACTTCATCCATCTCCTCTTCATCCTCATCGTTCGACTCTTCGCACTCCATGAACTCATGATCCAACCACACCTGCTGTGTGCTGGCACCGTCCGTGCACGGGCCCATGTTGTGCTCCTTCACGGCTGTGGCCAACGAGTGTGGTGGAGCAAACAACATTCGTTTCGCTGGGATGGGATAGCAGTCATCGAAAAGCTCCTTGTAGTCTTCATCTGTTTAAAGAGAAACAGCTTTATACTCCTGCACAAAAAAAAACCCAGTTCCAACACCCCGTGAGACACCAGCTAGACAAGCAGTGGGAGCTTTGGAACACAGGCACAGAAACCTGAGATTCAATCCAATACACCACAGGTGGGAATTTAAATTCGTGAATAATTCAAAATGAAATGAAAGCTGGTCTCAGTAATGGTGACTGGTTCACTCTAAGGGAGGGGTGGCATGGTTGACGAAGTGGTTAGTACAATGCCTTTATACTGCCAGCATTCAGGACGAGGGTTCGAATCCAGCACTGTAAGGAGTTTGTACGCGTGTCTGCTTGGGTTTTCCCTGCGGATTCCAGTTTCCTCCCACCCTGGGGGGGGGGGGGGGGGGGTGTAGGTTAATGGGGTATAATTTGGGCGGCATGGACTCGTGGGCTGAAATGGCCTTTTACCGTGCTGTATTTCTAAATTAAATAATTTAATTAAAAAATGTTTTAGAAGTGGAAACATTTTGGGCTATGGATGTGAAATGTCACCTGTTCCTCTCTCCACAGATTTTGCCTTACCTGCTGAGCATTTCCAGTATCTGAAAATACTGACAGGAGTAAGGGATGGGGGTGGGAAGCTGGAGGTAGGAAGGTGTGGGGGACAGTCAGGGGGAAGAGAAGGGAGGGGAAGGGAAGGAGATAGAGGGATGAGGGAATGAATGAAAGGAAGGAGATGGAGGGATGAGGGAAAGTGAGTTGGGGGAGAATTAATGAAAGGGGAGGGTGGGGGTTACCAGAAAGTGGAGGTCAATATTGATGCTGTCTGGTTGGAGGTTGCTGATAGGGAATGCTTGTATACGAGATCAACCAGTAGATCATGACACAGCAGTGTGGTCCGAACTTGGCAGGCCACAGTGCAGTCCAGCAGGATATCTCACTGACTGAACCATAGAACAATATACACAGAAACAGGCCCTTTCGGCCCTTCTAGTCTATGCCAAAGTATTATTCTCTCTCGTCCCACTGACCTGCGCCCAGTTCATACCCTCCATTCCTCTCCCATCCATGTACCTGTCCAAATTCTTCTTAAATGTTAAAATTGAGCCCACATTCACCACCTCAGTTGGCAGCTCATTCCACGCTCTCACCAATCTCTGTGTGAGGAGGTTCCCCTTCATGTTTCCCTGAAACTTTTCCCCTTTCACCAAACCTCAGTGGAAAAGGCCGACATACATTTACTCTGTCCAACCTCCTCATAATTTTAAATACCTCTATTAAATCTCCCCTCATTTTTATACACCCCAGGGAATAAAGCCCTAACCTGTTTAATCTTTCCCTGTAACTCGGGTCCTGAAGTCCTTTGCAACATCCAAGTAAATCTTCTCTGCACTCTTTCTATCTTATTGATATCTTTCCTGTAGTTAGGGGACCAAAACTGAACACAATTCTCCAAATTTGGCCTCTCCAATGTCTTATACAACTTTACCATAACATCCCAATTCCTGTACTCAATATATTGATTTATGAAGGCCAGTATGGCAATAGCTCTCTATGACCTTATCTACCTATGACACCACTTTCAGGGAATCATGTATCTGTGTTCCCTGATCCCTCAGTGCCCTACCAGACACTGTGCATGAATGGGGCCTAATTGCTGCTGTGGTCTGCCTTACCCTGCATTTCCAGCCACAGCAGAGAGCTGGGAAGTGGAGGGGTAACCTGGCTCAAGTGTAACCCAGCCTCGCCACAGGTCCAAACATACCTTCTTCTTTCGAAAAACTTTGCCTCAATCTTTTCAGCTTCCCCAATGGTTTGTATGTGGCTTCATCTGAAACCTTCCGACACAATGACTTCAGGCTGATGGAAAGAAAACTCAGCATAATTAAATTAAAAACAATAGCGACAGCTCAGTGGAGACAAAACGGTAGGTGATGCACCCTGGATCAATAAAACGAAGTGCTGGAGAAAGTGAGCACGTCAACTAGACCCTGTGAAGTTGTGCATTCAGAGTTTGGAATTCCTCTTGTGGAATTCCAATTATATCAACACATTAGTGTGAGGTGATGCATTTTGGAAAGTCAAACCTGAAGGCTGAGTTCTGGGTTAATGGTCAGATACTTATCAGCGAGGGATCCAAATCCATATATCTCTCAAAGTCGCCGCACAGGTTGATCGGAGAGTTAAGAAAGCCTAGGGAATGTTGGGTTTCTTTAGTTGGGGGACTAAGTTAAAAACTCGAGAGGTCATGTTGCCACTCTACAAATCTGTTGAGACCACACTTAGAGTAATGTGTTCAGTTCTGGTCACCTCATGACAGGAAGGATGTGGAAGCTATGGAGAGGGAACAGAGATTTACCAGGATGTTGCCTGGATTGGAAAAGAAGCTTTATGAGGCAAGGTTATCAGAGCTGGGACTTTGGAGCGAAGGAGGATGAGAGGAAACTTAATTGAGGTCTACAGGACTCTTTTGACAATCTATCCCATAGGATGGTGATGGTTCCTTTCAGTCAGTTTGTGGGGGTTGATATGTGCGTCATGTAGTGGCTGTACAGGCCGATCCTTGACAGGCCTTGCAGGCCACATGCTTGGCAGGTGAGGCCTGGAGGGGTAACGGGCAGAAGCTCTGTTATGGCACATCCTGTTTCTGTCCTCTGTTTGCCACTGAGCTTGTTCCCAGGAGCATCCATTCTGAAAGGAACAGCGTGTGCATGAATGGAATTTAGGTGAGATGGGGGTCGCACAGGTCTAGTGGTGGGG
Source organism: Narcine bancroftii (assembly GCF_036971445.1). Taxonomy (NCBI): domain Eukaryota; kingdom Metazoa; phylum Chordata; class Chondrichthyes; order Torpediniformes; family Narcinidae; genus Narcine; species Narcine bancroftii. Next base: position 1,691,340 of record NC_091481.1, on the reverse strand, counting down.
GAGATGGTGTAGTGACCGACCACCCAACAGGTAGTACTGGGTTACATGGTATCAGTAGCACTTCGGCGAATGACCTGACACAACAGGAGTCTGAGAGGCATAGGAATTTAGGTGAGATGGGGGTCGCACAGGTCTAGTGGTGGGGGAGATGGTGTAGTGACCGACCACCCAACAGGTAGTACTGGGTTACATGGTATCAGTAGCACTTCGGCGAATGACCTGACACAACAGGAGTCTGAGAGGCATAGACAGGGTGGACAGCCAGTGCCTGTTTCCCAGGGCAGGAACAGCAAAGACCTGAGGATGTGTATAAAGTGAAGGGAGGAAAGTTTTAGGGAGACGTCAGGGGTAATTGTTTTTATATACACAGAGTTGTGAGAGCCTGGAATGCTTTGCCATGGGAGGTGGAGGAGGCTGAAACATTAGGAGCATTTAAGAACCTTTTAGATAGGAACATGGATGAAAGAATTACGAGGTAGGAAAGGTTTTTTTTTAAAATGTAGGAATATTTAGGTCGTCACAACATCAAGGCCTGAAGGGCCTGTACTCTTCTATGTTAAATTGTGACCCTGATGGAAGTATGGTGCAGACACTCCCACTCACCCCTCTCCCGTCCAACCAATGCCCTGACATCCAAGATCCTCACCCTCCCCATTCACACCAGTTCCCTACAGTGTTCTAACCCTGATAAATATCTGCACTTGAGGTAATCCATTCAGCCCTGCTCCAAATGGGAAACGCTGACCGCTCTCTCAGCCTCTGCAGATGCTGACTGACCTGCCAAGTTCCTCCAGCCCCTCAGGATTTTGCTCCTCGACCCCCAGACTGTTGTTGGATGTAAAGGATGAAAGAGGAACGTTTCTGATGTCACTCCAAAAATATCAAAGCTACTACTGTTTTTAACCTTGAAAAATCATTCATTAATGATTTGTGCAAATGGTCAACTCACAACTCATTAACATCTTCATAGGTCTTGCCCATAGGCACCACGTTTGGATGGATGGTCGCAGGCTGGATGTACGATAGGAAATCCTTGATCTGCAAGGGTGGGAGAGAGGAGGGGGAGGGGGTTAGAGAGGAGGGGAGAGGGAGAGAGGAGGAGAAGGGAGGGGAAGAGGGGGAAGGATGTGGAGGAGAATGAAAGAGAAGGGGATGGGAGGGTGAAGAGGGGGAGGAGGTAAGGGATGAATGTGTGGAGGAGGGAGGAGAAGGAAGGGAAGGGAGGGCAGAATGGAGAGGTAGGGTGAGGGGAGGGGAAGCAGAGATGGGGATGGGAGGAGGGATGGGAAAGGGGGTGGGTGGAAGGGGGATGTGGGAGAGGAAGGAGGGGAGAACACAAACAATGAGGAACAATATTGTGGACAAAAGAGAACAACATAACAAGATCATGGAGAGAGATTGTGGAAAGGCAGGAGAAAATTATTTAACACTGAAGCCTCTGGTCTGAGTAAGTCCCTGCGCATCGATGAGCTGAGCAGGTTTCCTTTACAGTGAACACGGGGAAGGTGGAGGGTCTCAGCAAGAAAGTGTGCAGAGATGGACAGTTAAGCCTGGATATGGAGTGCTGGGCTCCCAGCTGAGGGCTCACTCTGGGTTCCAGCATTCATTGACTTGGATCTTCATTCTCCCGAGACCCTTGTGGTCTCCTTTGTTTCCGTAGAGGTAGGAGAGGGGACTCTGGCAAAAAGTTGCCACCAACTATGATGTCCTTTTAGTTTCCCCTCACCACTGACTGCTGGACATGACCTTGGACACACTGGACAAAAGGCTCAGTGATCTGTGTTGATGTTCTAGAACTGGGGCAATTCCTAGTTCTCCCCTCTCCGCCTTCCATAGGGACCACTCCCTCCCTAACTCCACTCTTCAGTGCTTCAATCGTGGGTCTGTGGGAGTGGTCTACAACAGCCAGTGTTCTCTTTGTGGCCTTCTCTACATCTGACTGGGAGATCGCTTTCCTGAGCACCTTTGCTCTGTCCGCAGCAGTGACAGGGATCTCCCAGAGGCTATCCATTTTGATTCTGAGGCCCACTCCCATACTCAAATATCTGTGGCCTCACACACTATCCCACCAAGACCACCCGTAACTTGGAGGAACAACACCTAATTTTTCGTCTGGGCACTGTCAAACTGGATGGCATTAACATCAGCTTCTCTGGTTTTTGCTGGACCACACCGCATTCTCCCCATTCCTCTGTCTTCTTTCCTACAGTTCTCCACCCCTTCCCTCTCCATTCACAGAGCCATCCCCCCACCCCCCATTTGCTGCTGTGCTCTCCCTCCCTCGTCAATCTATTACTTCCTGCCTGTGGGACCGTGCTCCTCCCCCTGCACCTCTGTTCCACCATTTTGTTTGGGTGCCTGCCCACATTTTGATGAAGGGCTCAAGCCTAAAACATTGGTTCTGTATCTATATCTTTCCTGTATAAAGTTCACTGTTTGACCTGCTCAGTTTTTTCCGAGAGTTTTAGTATTACCTCACTGAAGGAGGAATGAAATGAGAAGCAGGCACGGTACGAGCTCTCTCCAGTCCTGAAACAATAAACACAAGAAAGGCGGCATTGACATCTTCAACCAAGCAGTATTTCGCATCTCTCTCCAGGAACGCTGCCTGACACACCAAGTCCCTCCACTTCTCCTCTCTCACTCCAACCCCACTAATCAACTCAGCAAGACCAACCCGACATGTTCCCCATTACCAGACCACATTCCCCAGAGAAGGTCCAGCGCCAGAAACGGGTTCGACCCTGCCACCATCTGTGAGCAGAATGTCCATTCCACCCATGGGTTTTCCCTGATGTGCTCCGTTAGCTCCCATCCTTCAAAACATATGGTGTGAGGGCAGCATGGGTTTCAATAGCCAGAATGGGCTTCAAACGTCTTGTAAATAAATACGATTAATTTAAATTTGAAAGGAGATTCTCACATAGGCATCAAAATTTGCACCCGATATTGCAGTCTGTTTTGTGCGGATTTCTACAGCGTTCCCTTGTGATCAGGGGTGGGTCTGATGGAGAGCAATTCCATCTCACCAAGTCACCCTGGCAGGAGAGGATAAGTGCATCGTGTTTGGGTTCCTGCTGTTCCCAGACCACGTGGAATGAGTGGTGGGAAGGATGCAGAGGAGGGAGGTCTACCCCAGGGTTAGGTTACAGCTCTTTCACCACACAAGGTGGATTTAAAAAAGTAAAACAGGAATGTCTGCAGATGCTGTGACCGTGGAAGACATTGAAGGGTCTGACCCAATAAAAATTTTTAAGAGTTGGATCCCCGAGGTGTTGGGTAAAGAGTTTTTCTTGGGAGGTCTCGTATTGGAAAGAGCACATAGAGCGTTACGAAAGAAACCATTACCGAGACAACCACCACGTGCGGTCTTAGTTGGGTGCCTGAACTATCAAGTCAGAGAAATGATATTACGGTTGGCGGGACAGAAGGCGACAAAGTCAATCTACAATGATGATTCAGAATAACAGAGTAGTTTTTTTATGCAGATTTGAGTCAAGAAAGTATTAGGCGTTGACGGGAGTTTAATTCGGCTAAAGAAGTTCTGTGGCAGAAGGGTTATAAATTTGCTTTTCGATATCCTGCTGTGTTAAAGGTCTTTTATGGTCATTTTTAATCTCAATTTTTTGAGAATGATCATGATATGTTAGTTTTTGCTAATTCATCACCGGATTTACGTGTCATGGAAGAGTTTCGCCACCGTCGCCTCAAGAGGGCAAATGGAAATGGGCAGAATGGAAAGAATGGGAAAAATGGAAAGAAAAAGGTTTTAACACAAAGCTTTATTGACATTGAAGATCCGGAACAATCATTGGGAATGGAGTCATTGGGTTGAATATATTTACAGTATTGAATTGTATTGATGTGAATGATGTATTTCTGGCTGGGGGGGGGGGGGGTGGATGGCACTGAAATCTTGGATAGTCATCTGCCACTAGTGGGGTTTACCACACCCAGTTTTTTAGGGCATTTTTTTGAGGGGGAATAATTAGAGTCTTTTATTTATATATACTCTTTTTTAAAATATTTAAGGGGGAGAGTGATTTTTCATTTATTAGAAGGGGAATGATATTTTATATTAAGTGACTATTTTGTTAGTTTGTAAAGATGTCTAGTTTGTTAATCGATCTAAGCAGCGATATTATGAGTTGGGTGAGAGGGCACATGAAGTATTTGCATGGCAGTTAAAGAAGGAACAGGTTTCACGAGTTATTAATGCTGTACAAAAGAATGTAACAGTTACCTATAAACCTCAGGAAATTAATGACCAGTTCTATTCATTTTATTAAAAATTATGTACTTCTGAGGGGAAACAGGATAATGGTTTCCCCTCAGAAGTGTATAACAGGATAATTCTATTGATTCCTTTTTATCTAAGTTATCATTATCAGCATTAGAAAAAGAGGATGTTATGAATTTGGAAGTACTGTTTGCAGAGATAGAGATTAAGGCGGCTACGTGGAAGGAATTTTATAAAACTTTTTATGAAGATTTATTTTCGGTGTTCGGGCAGGTATTACAGCAAGTGACTGAACGTTATGAGTTATGAGAATCTTGTTCTAGTGCTTTAATTATTGTAATCCCGAAAAAAGATAGAGACCCGTTGAAAGTGTCTTCGTATAGACCTATTTTTTTTAATGAATGTTGATTATAAAATAATAGCAAAAATGCTAGTAAATTGACTTGCTAAATATTTCTCTAAATTGATACATGTTGATCAAACAGGTTTTATTAAGAATAGAAATGCTTTAGATAATATTCTTCGATTGATTAGTTTAGTCAATGCATATTGACAGCAGCCCAACCGCACTTGATGCGGAAAAAGCCTTTAATAGGGTCGAATGGGATTTTTTATTTAAAGTACTGGAAAAGTTTAAATTTGGCCCTTTTTTTTAATTGGTTGGGTTAAAACTTTATATACGAACCCGACTGCTAGGGTGGTGACAAATGGTCAAGTTTCATTACCATTTAAATTGACATGTTCAACTCGATAAGATTGTCCATTGTCACCAGCTCCGTTTGCATTGACTATTGAGCTGTTAGCATAATGAATTGAAAGCTTGCATTGTTATGGAAAAAAATGACATACAATTTGCATGATAATTATTTCTTTTGTTAATAAGTGGTTACTATATTTGGAATATATGCATTTAGATATATTTTGATTTATATATTCTTAGTTTTTGTTTATATATTTTTTGGCTGTCCTTAAGAGAGCTGGCTGACAGGATGGGTGGGGATTTTTTTTTGTTTTTTAAAAAAAAAAATTATATATATATACTTATATAAAATGGTTTTTATTGAATGTATGTTGTACTATTAATAATGATTTTTCAAATAAATAAAGTTTGGAAGAAAAAAAAGACACTGTGACTGTGGTAAAAACAGAGATGATGGAGGAACTCGACCGGTCTCTCAGCATCTACAGAAGGTAAAGATATATTACTGACGTTTAGGCCCGAGCCTTTCTTCAAGCAGGCAGGTGTCTGAATTAAAATACAGGGGTAGAGAGCCCAGGAGAGGAGAAGGGCAAGAATTGATCAGGGAAGAGTGCGGTATTATAAATGTAGAGCTGAAGGAAAGGAGACAGAGGGGGGAAGGGGTGAGAGAGGGAGGGGGAGGGGGAGGGCTAACGGAGAAGTCCATGTTAATGACAGGTGGATAAGGCAAGGAGGGGGCAGGGGGTTTAGATAGACAAAAGCAATGACTAATAGTTCAGGGACTGGGGTGGGGGGGGGGGGGGTGGAGACAGACAAAGTAATACAGAAAGGGGACAGAAAAGGCCTTTACCTTACCCCTGTAAGTTGCCAAGAGTCATTGTTGCAAAGCATAGTCTTAAAAGAGCATTTGTGTAACACCCTCTGGAGGGAATTTTCTGGGTTATGGAGATTGGCAGTGGCACTCTGTACTGACAATAACCACACCAGCAGTGTGATTATAAGACAGCTTTAATAAACTAATATGTACACTAAGAGGTCTCGTCTCTCTGCAAGACAAACCTGGAAGGCTAGACTAGCTCTGGACTGCTTTATAGACAAGGTCACCGGGATGACCCCTGGTGACCTAGTGGTGTAATTACATATCACCACACTCCATATTGCTCTGAAGGGCTCTCCAATCCTTCTGCGAAGTGTTGGGGCCCACAAGTGAGCAGTTTTCCAACTGATGCAGGGCCAAAGGCGATAGTTTATTGATAGAGAAACCCTCGCTGCTGGTGCTCCTGCTGACATGAAAATCGTTACGCCAGGTGGCTGATATTTACACTCACTCATTCCCCAGGGGGACATCTTCAACCTCAAACATTGCACACATGGGTTTTGTGGTTTGCAAGAGTTCCATCTGGGTGGAAATTCCACAGAACTTGCAATGCCATGTCATTTATGCTTTGCAGAGTCAGACTTCAACAGGAGAGTGCTCTCTTTATGGACTCTACATTGGAGATTGGGCACAGACTGGAGGAGATCGCTTCACTGAGCACCTTCACCAGCGAACCCCTTAATCCACCGAACCCTTTAACTTGCAGTCGCTGTGAATGACGGGGGAGATGAGGGGGGGGGGGGCGGAAACTCAGTGAGAGAAAAGGGATTCTTAAACCCGACCCAAAACAATGACTGACCATCTCTCTCCACAGAGTCACACTTGCAGAATCCGATTAACTTCTTAAGAAAAACAAATGAAAATAAGCAACTTCCTGAGCAGTGATAAAACCCAAGGAATCAACTTCAAAGTGATCGCTAATTAAAAGGCGTGAAGCTGAAAGCCCAGGCTCACTACCTGGCTGTTGGCTCACCTGACAATTACATTGGCCTTCTTAATTCTTTCGCCAAACCACATTGTGGATGGTTTAATGGTGATGACATGAAAGGCAGTCCCGTCCTTGGCGGTGATTCCACACGGAAGTCTGTTCCACTGAACAAAATAGTCATCCTGGTGAAAACATCCAAGAAACAAGATTGAAAAAGAAACTTTAGTCCGTGATTAAAGTGACTAAAAACCAGAATCAACCTGCATTTCCTACACACACCTGACCCCATCACACATCAACAACAGCTTGCATTTATATAGCAACTCCGTATATCTGTAATCATGGTAGAAAATAGGGGCAGGAGAAGGGCAGTCAGCCCTTCAAACGTGCACCACCAGAACAGGGCTGATTGTATGAGTTGTGCATTTTTTTTTGCCGTTATTTCTTGTACAGCGTTCACTTTGACCTCTGTTTAAAATAACTGTGGTCTCGATAAGGGGCCCTGACTGGAAACGTTGACTGACCATTTCTCTCCATGGATGCTGCCTGACCTTCCGCCAGCTCAGAGTTTTCTCAGAAGATGGTGGGTTGCTGAGATAATGCCTGGCTGGCTCCAGAGGATAATGCCTGGCTGGCTACAGAGGATCCAAAAGTTTGATTCACACTGAGACGAGGCAGGGTTGAACTGGGTTTTTTTAACACCAGAGAATATAGGTGTAGTAAGCCATCTGGCCCTTTGAGCTTGCCCCATCATTCAATACTAACATGACTGATCATGTGCCCTCAGTCCCCTATTCCTGCTCTCTCTCCAGACCCCTCAATGCCTTTAGCCCAGTGGTTTTCAAACTTTTTTGTTGCACTCACATATCCACTTTAAGTATTCCCTATGCCTTCAGTGCTCTGTGATTAGTAAGAGATTGCTTAAGGTGTATGTGAGTGGAAAGAAAGTTTGAAAATCACTGTTTTAATTGTCCCTCATTGACTTGTCACGTGCATGGTTTCATAGCTCCAAAGGAAATGGGCCAATGACAATTTTTCTCAAGCAAAATATTTCAGTAACAATTGGGTCTAGAGCAGTGATTCCCTTCCCTTCCCACTCACATCCCACATACCATCTTAAGTAATCCCTTACTAACAGTGGACCAATGGTAGGGAATACTTAAAGTGATATGTGAGTGGAAAGAAAAAGGTTGAGAACCACTGGTTTAACCAGTTGGGCCACATGTAACTCACAACAGGCAGCATGATTAGTGCAATGCTGTTACACCACCTGCGACCCAGGTTTGACGTCCTGCTTTGCGGAAACTGCCAAAATGTTTGGCCTGGAAGTCAGCCTGAAGAAAACTGAGGTCCTCCATCAGCCAGCTCCCCACCATGACTACCAGCCCCCCCACATCTCCATCGGGCACACAAAACTCAAAACGGTCAACCAGTTTACCTATCTCGGCTGCACCATTTCATCAGATGCAAGGATCGACAATGAGATAGACAACAGACTCGCCAAGGCAAATAGCGCCTTTGGAAGACTACACAAAAGAGTCTGGAAAAACAACCAACTGAAAAACCTCACAAAGATAAGCGTATACAGAGCCGTTGTCATACCCACACTCCTGTTCGGCTCCGAATCATGGGTCCTCTACCGGCACCACCTACGGCTCCTAGAACGCTTCCACCAGCGTTGTCTCCGCTCCATCCTCAACATCCATTGGAGCGCTCACACCCCTAACGTCGAGGTACTCGAGATGGCAGAGGTCGACAGCATCGAGTCCACGCTGCTGAAGATCCAGCTGCGCTGGATGGGTCACGTCTCCAGAATGGAGGACCATCGCCTTCCCAAGATCGTATTATATGGCGAGCTCTCCACTGGCCACCGTGACAGAGGTGCACCAAAGAAAAGGTACAAGGACTGCCTAAAGAAATCTCTTGGTGCCTGCCACATTGACCACCGCCAGTGGGCTGATAACGCCTCAAACCGTGCATCTTGGCGCCTCACAGTTTGGCGGGCAGCAGCCTCCTTTGAAGAAGACCGCAGAGCCCACCTCACTGACAAAAGGCAAAGGAGGAAAAACCCAACACCCAACCCCAACCAACCAATTTTCCCTTGCAACCGCTGCAATCGTGTCTGCCTGTCCCGCATCGGACTGGTCAGCCACAAACGAGCCTGCAGCTGACGTGGACTTTTTACCCCCTCCATAAATCTTCGTCCGCGAAGCCAAGCCAAAGAGAAGTTACACCACCTGCGACCCAGGTTTGAATCCCTCACTGTCTGTAAGGAGTTGGTATGTTCTCCCTGTGTCTGCATGGATTTCCTCCCACCCTCCAAAATGTACGGGAGAGTCATAGGTTAATTTTGGTGTAACTGGGCAGCTGTGAATTTAAATATTTAAAACCCCTGTGTGAACTGGCCTCAACAACTTTCTGCAGCAGGCCAGTTCCACACTTCTCTGAACTGAGAAGTTTCCCTCATCCCAGACCTCAATGGTTTCTCCATTTACTCCAGGTGGTGACCCCCTTGTAAATTGAAATTTAAGCTCCGGACACAAGGAGCGGGTGATCAGGGGCTTGTCGTAGAAGTGGGCTTTAGTTACTGTGGAAGGAACAAGTCATGGAACAGGCAAAAATTACATAAGTTGCTGTACCCGGGGATGTCTACATGCGTGAATCTGTGTCATCCGGTCTGTCGTCACATGATCCAGAATCTCTGGCATGTTTTTGAACATATCTAGCTTGTTGAGATGGATCTGAAAACACACACACACAGAAACAGTTAACTCCAGGTGGTAAGCATCAAAGCTTTGTTCCGTTATCTTCTTCAGATGGAACACGGCGCGGACTGGGCCAGTGCTCACTGAAGTTGGGCAGCCACAGGGTGACCCAGGAAAGCACGAGCTGAGAGGAACTTAGAAAATCACAGGCTCTTCAGCCCTCCATGTTGTGCCAACTCATATTAAATTTTTTAAATTTAAATTTAAACATACAACACAGTAACAGGCCACATCTACCCACGAGTCTGTGCCATCCAATTTACACCCAATTAACGTACAACCCCCGATACAATTTGAAGGGTGGGAGGAAACCGGAAACCCCAGGGGAAACCCATGCAGACACAGGGAGAACGTGCAAACTCCTTACAGACAGCGTGGGATTCGAACCCTGGACCCGATCGCTGCCGCTGTAACAGAGTTGCGCGAACTGCTATGTCAACTGTGCCACCCATAAAAAATACTAAACCCTCCCTCTCCAGTAACCTATTTTTCTTCCATTGATGTGCCTGTCTAAGAGTCTTTTAAATTCCTCTATTGCTCCAGCCTCCATCACCATCCCTGGCAAGGCATTCCAGTCACCCACAACTCTCTGTAAAAAAAACAAAACCTTGCCCCTAACATCTCCCCTAAACTTCCCTCCCTTCACTTTATACACATGTCCTCTGGTGTTTACTGATCCTACCCTGGGAAACAGGGTCTGGCAGTCCACCCTATCTATATCTTTCAATCTTGTAGACCTCTATTAAGTCTCCTCTAATCTTCTACATGCCAAAAAGTCCCAGCTCTGCTCACCTTGCCCTCATAAAATTTGTTTCCCAATTCAGGCAGCATCCTGGTAAATCTCCTCCACACCCTTTCCATAGCTTCCTATAATGAGGTGACCAGAACTGAACAAGTGATGTTTTCCAAGGACAGATTTAGAACCAGGGGTGTTGTTTAGGGAAAAGAGGTTGTCTACTTAAGGCAAGAAGGATCTTTTTGCAATCAGTCAGTATAGAACAAGCTCTTGAACAAACTTCATATTAGGAAGATAACGTTGTTTTTGCTCTGTTGTAACGAAGCTCTTTCTGCAACGCTGTGCAGTGTCCCCTCAAAACATTTTCTCCTTACCCTATGACCCAGTGGTTCTCAACTTTTTTGTTTCCACTCACATCCCATCTTAAGTAATCCCTTACTAACCACAGAGCACCTGTGGCCTCCTATTTATCCTATGCCAGAGGTGAATCATCCCGTATGTAGCAGGGGATTACTTAAGGTGAGATGTGAGTGGAAATGAAAGGTTGAGAACCACTGCCTCTCCCCTCTATGTTTAATATCTCTTATTGGGGAAATGATTTGCCCTTTCTCTCCCAATCTTCATTCAGGAACTTGTCTGCCTTTTGCTTATACCTTCAAGAAGGGCTCAGGCCTGAAACGTCAGTCATATATCTTTACCTCCTAAGGACGCTGCGAGATCGGCTAAGTCCTCCAGCATTTCCCAGTTTTTACTACAATTATAGCATCTGCAGATGTCCCCGTTTCACTCCAAACGTTTCGCCCTTCCAACCAGGTCTGTGCTCCTCATATCGGTGTTCATCAGCTTCCTCCTCTGCTCTGGAGAGAAAAATCCCAGCCTCTCCAGTCCCTCCTCATCAATTAATCGCCCCATCCCAGGATGCACCCTAGTCTGCATTTTGGAACTCTACACATCGAGAGCCGTGGTGCCCAAATCATTGAGTACAAGTAGAATTTTGGACAAGAGGATATGGGGAGTCGAGAGGGATTATGAACATCAAAATTACAGTTAGAGCAAGACTATTATAGACCCAGGTTCGAATCCAGTGCTGTCTGTAAGGGATTTGTTTTTCTCCCCGTGTCTATGTGGGTTTCTTCCTACGTTCCATACACGCACAGATTCATTAGTCACATGGGTTTATTTGGGCGGTGTGGGCCCATGGGCTGGAAGGGCCTATTAGCATGCTGTATTTCTAAATTAAATTTAAATTCCTGACCTTTATCATTTACTGACTGATAACTCTGCGACGTTGATGAAGATTCTCTCAGATCATTTTGAACACCTTCGCAACCACAGAAACACTGTGTGCAGTCAATGCTGTAACACAAACATCCATTTTATGCAAAGCAAGTTCCCACAAACTATCACGCGATTGGAAAATTCTGGGTTGTTTTCACTGGAGCAATAGAGGCGGAGGGAGAGCTGATCGAAGTTCGTAACATAACACAAGGCTTTGAACAGGGCGGACAGTCAGAATCTATCTCAGGGTAAAGGCATCACACGTCAGAGCAGCAATTTTCAACAGTGGCCGTGGACTGAAATCATAAAATATTTTTTATGCAGTCGATGGGAGAGAAGTACGGAAGAAACCAACTAAATGACTGCTTCACAGGGAAGGGGGGCCATAAACTTTGAATAGAGTCCTAAGGGAGGGACATAGCCCCCAAAAAAAGGTTAAGATGGCTGGTTTGGAGGGCATGCATTTAAGGTGAGGGGGGCTGGAAGAAGTGTAAGGGAGATGTGTGGCACAGATACTTTACACACAGGGTAGTGGGTGCCTGGAATGGGCTGCCAGGATTGTTCTTTAAGGGGTAGTGGTGGAAGCAGGTACATCAGTGGCATTTAAGAGGCTTCTGGACGGACCCACAAATATGAAGGGGGTGGAGGGTTATGTGTCAAGTGCAAGTCGCAGAAATTTACTTTGATTTGGACGTCATGTTCAGCACAAACATGTGGCCACAGGGCCTGTTCCTGCACTGTCCAGTTCTATTGTTTAATATTTGATCGAGGGCAAGTACAAACCTCAAAATGGCACCTGGCTCCAGAGATGCTCACCATTAGAACAGCACTCCCTCAGTGCTGCATCAAAAGTGCCAGCCTGAATCTTTGGCCCAGGCTCTCTGCAGTGGGACCTAAACTGGCAGGAGTGAAACACAAAATTCTGCAGATGCTGCGATTGGAGGAACTCAGCCAGTCTTAGAACATCCATTAGACCTTTTGGTCCTGAGCCCTTCTTCAATGTTAGACTGGTAACCAAGAGGTGGGACTGTGACACATTGTGTTTAAAAAAAAATTCATGGTCGTCTTGTCTGACTGCAAGATAATTAACAACCAATTGTAGATCGTTTTCAGGTCAGCCAGTTCATGTCAGTCTGGTTCAAATACCAAAGACAGGATGCAGCCTGGGGTATGTCATTCAGTCCCTGGAGGAGGACGTAGGTCTACAAATCTTGGCACGGTTAGTGCAACGCCATTACAGCACCAGCAATTGGGACTGGGGTTCGAATCCCGCACTGTCTGTAAGGACACATTCTCCCTGTGTCTGCATGGGTTTACCCCAGGGGCTCCGGTTTCCTCCCACCCTTCAAAATGTACCAGGGGTTGTAAATCAATTGGGTGTAATTGGGCAGCATGGGCTTGTGGGCCAACATTTAAATAATAATTTTTAAATTTTAAATTAAAAATTTTGTTTTTAATTTACTTCAACATAAATGCATTCTGTTCCAAGTTCAAAATCAAAACCAAATTGAAGCAATCTGAGTCCTTCAAAATGACCCCCACAACAACAGCCCCAAACCCCCGTGTTCACCTGGAGGCCGAACTCCTCACTGAGGTTGGTGAAGAGATACTCGTACCCATAGGCTGCTTTGCAGTTTAACCACACCACGTGGTAGGGACTGAGAGTGATCCAACCTCTGACCAGCTCCATTATTCCATTCAGACACTCCTCCTGGAGAGAACAAGGCAGAACAACCCATCCAATCAATTTGTCGAATCAATACCTCCAATTTCAACTTTCATCGACGTTCTGCATTTCTAATCAGCATCACGAGAGCAGGAACTCGTGAAAAAAACTCACATGAACAGCACCAAATTAGAATTTGCTTCTAAATGCTCTCGGATGCAAAAACAGATCAACTTGCGCTAACCCAACCCAGAGCCCCAACAATTCCTTCCAGATTCCAGCCCTCACTCACACACTGGGGGCAATTTACAGTGGCCAGTTAACCTACTGACCCTGCCAAACCAAGACCACCCAGAAGTGTTCTGGTGGAATTCACTCAGTTTTTTTTATAAGAGACTCAAAGTTACAGGACAGCGTTCATCAATCTCACAGCCTGCCAGCTATTTCCCAGTCTGGAAGTCCTGATTTTGAAGCTCCTGTAACTCCGTCCTGATGGCAGAGGGTCACAGATCCTGTGTGATGGATGGGACAAATCCTCGATAATTCTTTGAGCCCCGTGTAAACAATGCTCGTCAGTAGCAGCAGAGTTGAGAAGACAATCCTGTCCTTGGGCATCAGGGACTCAGTCCACAGGAGCAGGTGGGGAAGGCAGGTCAGCAAGTCCGCCTCCTGCAGGTTGGACTTTCAATTAAATAGAACCAGGAACTGGTGCTCATTGAAAAGCTAGTGTGGGTTTACTCTGCACTGTGAACATCCTAAATTACAATCACACATCTAAAGGAATCACTATCTCGGAGGATCGTTCCTGGATCCAACACACTAATGGCATTGTGAAGAAAGCACGTCAGCCCCTCTACTTTCTCAGGAGTTTACAGAGGTTTGGTACAACACCGGAAACCCTGGCAAATTTCTACAGATGTGTTGTGGAAAGTGTGCTGACCGGCTGCATGCGGGCAGCAATGTCTCCAAGCGTAAAGCCCTGCAAAAGGTAGTGGACACAGTCCAGGATGTCACAGGCAAAACCCTCCCCACCATCGAGAACATTGCCCTTGGAGAGCAGCAGTAATCATCAAGGATCCACACCACCCAGCACACACTCTGCTCTTACTGCTGCCATCAGGAAAGAGGTCTCGGTGCCACAAGACTCACATCACCAGGTTCAGGGACTCCTGTCCCCCCTCCACCATCAGACTCCTCAATGATAAACTCAATCTGGGACTCATTTAAGGTCTCGAAACTTGCACTTTAGTGATTTTTTTTCTTTCTGCATTGCACTCAGTTTGTTTACATGTGCACATTTTTTGCATTACCAATAAGTGGTGATTCTGCCTGGCCCACAGGAAAAAGAATCTCAGGGTTATAGGTGACGTCAAGTATGGACTCTGACAATAAACCTGAAATCTATGCAACAAGTTTAAGGGGCCCCAAGGGTAGAAGTGAAATTCTTAGAAAAATTCAGAAATGCTTACCCTACTAGGGATTTGGTAGAATCGTGGATCACAGAACGTCGTGTCTAAATACACAGTCGATATGTCTTTGACCCTGCAGTTGAAGGATTAGAGTTTATTAGACTTTAGTTTATTTTTATCACACAAACCACAGTGAAGCTGTGTACACTTGCCTTAGCAGTGTGTGCTAGGCTGACACTTCACACTGTCAGAGACCACCGGCCCATGAAATTCATGCCAGCAGTCCCACTTGTCACATTCCCCGATCCATCCCCACAGTCCTGCCAATTTGTCTTTTTCCCAACTTCCCCTCAAATACAGAAACTGACTGCATTTCAACACTCCTGCAAGCAACAAGTGCCAAGCTGCTGCACCAGAAACCTGCCCTCCAATGTTACAATCTGTAGTGTAGGCTCCAAAATGAGCTCTGTTCATCACTTTGTGAGAACACCAGATTTTATCTACACCTCAGGAAGTGTTTGTAGATCAAGAACTCAAATCCGAGGGCCACGATCTCTGTTCCTTTAAATGAACACCGCACACTGAACTTGTTATTCAGTGCATGGGCAAACTATTAAACTGAAGTGGAGGCCTATAAAATTTTTGGCAAAGATTATTCATTGTATACTGCAGAGAAGTGGATTCAGGCATTGGAAAAATGGTCTCTCCAAAACCCCTCGGCAGGATAAGCAAAGCAGATTCTCCAAATCTCCAAGAGGTTGGCACACTGCTATTACAACTCTAGTGACCGAGATTTGAATCCCGTGCTGCCTGCAAGGAGTTTACATTCTCCACGTGTCTGTGTAGCTTTTCCTTCGTGTGCTCCGGATTTCTCCCACCCTTCAAAACGTACCGAGGTGGGGTGGGGTGGGGGGGGGGGTCAGTGTATGCTAATTGGGTGTAAATGGGCGGCTGGACTCGAGGGTTGAAATGGCCCTATTACTGTGCTGTATGTTCAAATTAAAAAGTCCAATATCCCCAGCACTGAAAAAAAAACTCAGCAGGACAGGGAGTCTCCATCGAGGGAGAACAACCGAGCTCATGTTTCCAAGATGGGGGAGCCTCTCAGTGACACCTGACTCCCTCGCCTCCATGTGATTAGAACAATAGAACATTACAGCACAGAAACAGGCCCCTTCGGCCTTTCTAGTCTGTGCCGAACCATTTCTTTTGCCTTCTCCCTCTGACCTGCACCCAGTCCGTAGCCCACTGTAACCCATCCTTCCAGTCCGTAGCCCACTCTAACCCATCCTTCCAGTCCGTAGCCCACTGTAACCCATCCTTCCAGTCTGTAGCCCACTGTAACCCATCCTTCCAGTCCGTAGCCCACTGTAACCCATCCTTCCAGTCCGTAGCCCACTCTAACCCATCCTTCGAGTCCGTAGCCCACTGTAACCCATCCTTCCAGTCCGTAGCCCACTGTAACCCATCCTTCCAGTCCGTAGCCCACTGTAACCCATCCTTCCAGTCCGTAGCCCACTGTAACCCATCCTTCCAGTCCGTAGCCCACTGTAACCCATCCTTCCAGTCCGTAGCCCACTGTAACCCATCCTTCCATGTTTCTATCCAAATTCTTCTTAAATGTTAACATTGAGCCCACATTCACCACATCACCTGGTAGCTGGTTATACTGCTCTCTGTGTGAAGAAGTTTCCCCTAAACTTTTCCCCTTTCACCCTTAACCCGTGTCCTCTGGTTTTTATCTCATCCACCCTCAGTGGAAAAAGTCCAATTACATTTACTCTGTCTGTCCCCCTCACAATTTTAAACACCTCTATCAAATCTCCCCTTTTTTTGAATATTTTATTTTTGATAACATACAGGGTCTATTTTTCCTCCACCCCTCTCTTCCCCCCTCCTATGCCCTAATATGACAAAAGAATTATATATAAATTAAACAAATATAAAGAACCAAATATGAGCAAAGTCACAAAGCCTTAAGGGAACTTAACAAAAACTCAAAGAAACCTAAAATAAAAAAGATAGGGAACAAAATACAAGAGTCTGTCGCTTGTACCATGACCCACTTTTCTGATCTCGATCATTTCACCACTGGCCCAGACTGTTACATTTCCTTTATTCAGAAGGGGTAGAATTATATCTGCGTACCAATGTGTTGCAGTTAGGGTGACCACACCTTAATGAATGTACCATATTTCCTCCTTAAATTGTACGTGATTTTCTCCAGGGGAATGCAACTCTGTATTTCCGTATTCCATTGTGTAGTTTAGTTGGGAGACAGATTTCCACAAGACCAATACACACTTCCTGGTTACTGACAAGGCGGCCTTCACGAACTGAACTTGATATCTGGACAGTTTAAAACTCATCTCCATAATGTTTCCCAGAAGGTACAATTCCAGATCCTGTGGAAAATCCACCTTTGTAATTCTTTTTTCCAGAATGTTCCCCAGGTCCTCCCAGAAGGATCTCACCTTTGTATACAGCCAGGGTGAATGGATAAAGGATCCAATCTCCACACCCCACCCAGAGCACATTTCCAAAATTTCTGGCTTGGATTTGTGTAATTTTTGTGGTGTGAGGTACAGTTGGTGCAGGAGATTGTATTGCATCAACCTGTACCTGGCATTAATGACTGCTGTCATGGTGTACAGACACAGGTCTGACCAACAGCACTCATGGATTGTTGTACCCAAGTTCGTCTCCCACCTTTCCCTAGACTTGTGTAAGCCTGGCTTCAGGCCCTCACGTCGTAGAGATAAACCTGCGTGTATTCCCCTTTTGAATTAGAATCTCCATGTCACTACGCATGGGCAGGGCCATAGATGGTCCCAAACTATCCTTTAAGATCTTATGTGAAGATCATACTTATTCCTCAGCTCTTTAAATGACATAAACGGCCCTTGTTCATAACAATCCTTGATACACCTGATCCAAATCTCCCCTCATTTTTTGACACTCCAGGGAATAAAGTCCTAACCTGTTTAACCTTTCCCTGTAACTCAGTTCCTGAAGTCCAGGAAACATCCTAGTAAATCTTCTCTGCACTCTTTCTATCTCACTGATATCTTTCCTGTAGTTAGGTGACCAAAACTGCACACAATACTCCAAATTTAGCCTCAACAATGTCTTGTATAACTTAACAAAACATCCAACTCCTGTGCTCAATATTTTGATTTATGAAGTCCAAAACATGTACACGTCATCGTCTGGAAGCCAAACTACAAAGGAAATGAATGTTTTACCTTCCTCCTGAATGCAGCAACTCGAAGCGAGCAGCTTCTCCTTTTGCCAATCGAAAGTCTCCGGTGTACAGCACAGTGCCAGCCATTCCTTCAAATAGGAACCTGTGGCAGGAAGTAGAGAAACTCACCAAAAACTCACTGTGAAAGCTAGTAGTCTGGATATCTATAAATTACATTCTTTTTAATTAAATGTACGTGGATGAGATCATGAAAGGAACAGGGTAAGGGCAAGGAGAGTTGTTCCCACTGGTAGGTGAGACTAGAGCCGGGGACACAGCTTCTAGATTTGAGGCAGAGATGAGGAAGAACTGCATCTTCTGGAGAGTAGTGGAATTCTCTGTGCGAGGAAGCAGTAGAGGTTACTTCTCTGAATATATTTAAGGTGCAGAGAGATAGATTTTGCATTGTAGGGGAGTTATAGGTTCTGGGGAACGGGGGCGGGGTTAGTGAAGCTGAGTCCATGGCCAGATCAGATGTAATCTTATTGAATGACGGGCCTCCTGGCACTATTTCACATATTTGAACAAAGCCAGAAAATATTAAATAAAATGTAGAGAGACTATGCAGCCACAATAGAGACAAGGTTTCTCAAATCAATCCCAGAGCTTGACACCATCCAGGACAAAGTAGCCAAACTGATCAACACGATGGTCAATAAACAGCAGTAACATTTAATGAGCAAAGGAAACACGAGCTACTTTAGCAACAAGCAAAACATCTCTGAGATCAGCGAGGCCAAGTCAGAATGGGGTTGAACTGGCTGTGGCCTCTGGGAGATCTTTCCTGCATAGAGACCATCCCATAAACTCCAGGGAGAGACTTGATAACTGCACTCAAGGGAATAAAACAATTGGACATAGCTTGTTTTGTGTACGGGTTAAAGCATTAGACAGCTTTTCATCCGGATAACTACAGATATAAATTGGGTGAACAGTTAGCACCTGTTTCCCAGAGCGGGAGTTCCAAACACCAGGGGACATCTGTACAAAGTGAAGGGAGGGAAGTTTAGGGGAGACATCCGGGGTAATATTTTTTTATATTCACAGAGAGATGTGGGTGCCTGGAATGCATTTCCGGGGACGGTGGTGGAGGCTGAAACATTAGGGTATTTAAGAGACCCTTAGACAGGCACATGTTATTTTAAAAAATAGAGGGTTATGGGGTTGGGAGGATTTTGTTTTTTCTTGGTAGATATGTCTGGGTCAGCATATCATCACGGGCTGAAGGGCCATCTATTCTAGATGGGAATATTCACAGCAACAAAGTGCTTCACAAGAAATATGCCTTCATCACAACACCAGTTAAGGGAGAAAGCCGTTCAGTATATAAATATATATATATATATATATATTAAACTCTGGTCAATAAGCAGTTGCTCTTGGATGAACAACTTCCCCGGTGACTCCACTTGTAATCAAATTTGTCCTTGAGGTCAACCCCAAACTCCTGAAAATTCTTCTGTCTGCACAGGAAAACTCTTTCTGAACACTAAACAATTTTCCATTTTCTCCCTTCAGAGAGCCTGTGGCCGTGAATCTCCAGTTTTTAAAGTTCCACTCTCCCTCCTCAAAGACAACTTCATGTTTTAAAAAAAAGTCTCGTCCCCTAACATGAAGTTTATGGTTAAGTAAAGCTGTGACATTCAAAGCATTAATACCCACATAACTGATCCCGGGCAGTGTCCTGCAGGTAAGAGAGTCACCACGACGTCTTCCTTCTGTTTAAAGTAAATACTGCGTCATTATGTTTGCAGAGAATAATCGAAGGGCGACTCATTCCTTCTGTACAAGATTGTATAATGTAGTACTCTTAAGATGCACAATCTATCCAATTTAAAATCAACAGCAGATGATCAAACAGCCCAAGGAAGAGATTCTGTGTTGGGGGAATTGTGATGAGATAACATGTCAGTAGTCAAGACAGGGAGATCAGGAGAACACGAACCAGTTCTCACCGAGGAGTCAGCAGTGCAAAGGGTGAAGAACTTCAAATTCCAGGGTATCGACATCTTTGAAGAGCTATTCCTGGGCCTCCATGTTGATGCTTGCATGATGGTAAAGTAGACACATCCTTGAAAGGCCAAATGGCCTGCTTTCCGTGCTGTAGTGTTCTATGGTTCTAATCATGAAGAAGGCTCAGCTATGCTTTGTGAAGAATTTGAGGAGATTTGGTACATCTCACAGACCTTTTCAAATTTCTACAGATGAACCATGGAGAGCATTCTGTCCATTTGCATCACTGTCTGGTCTGCACAGGATGGGGAAAAATGACAGTGGGTTGTGAACTTGGGCATCAGTCTCCACTCCATTGAGGACATCTACAAGAGGCGATGGCTTAAGAATCTATCCTCAAAGATCCCACCACCCAGGTCATGCCCTCTTCACACTACTACCATATCAGGAAGGAGGTACAGGAGCCTGAAGACGAGCACTCAACGGCACAAGGACAGCTTCTTTCATGAACTACAGGCACAACCTCACTTTCTCTTCCTTTACACTAATTTATTTTTTAAAATGTAATTTATAGTAATTTTTGCACCTGTGATGCTGCCACAAAACAACGAATTTTGTGACTCGTTCACGACAATAAATTCTGATTCTGCACAGCTGCAAGGCCAAGGCTTTACAATCACAAGCAACATGGCTTGCTTGCATGACAGATAAAGGATGCCAAGGTTGTGAAGCAGCGAGATTGAAATGGTTGACATGGGAGGACACTGGCGAGTCAGCCCAATCCAGTCCGCCTGCTTCTGGACCCCTGCCTGCAAATTCCTACTTCTTACCTGCAAAGTTGGTTGTGGTTCTTTATGGCTAAATGGGTCTGCAGAGAAAGCAGGAATTGGAGCTGTTATCATACTGAATAGTGGTGCAGGTTCGAAGGGTTGAATGGTCTTCCCCTGCACCATCACCTTCTCTGGGTATGGTCCTCGCAGGTTGAGCCAGCATTGAACTGGCCTTGACGGAGGGTGGAGGGGAAGCTGCCTTCATCCATTGCTATCCTGAGGTGTGGAATGTACTGTTGGGGAAGGAGTTTCAAGGATCTGACTGCAGTCTCGAGATGTACTGTTGATGACTGCAGTCCTTGAGCTGTGGGTCTACTGCTGGGGAGGGAGGTCAGGATGGTGTGTGATTTGACTGCAGTCCTCGAGGTGTGGGGCCTACTGTTGGGGAGGGTTCTGACCCAGCGACAGAGAAGGAATTATGATAATCTTTCCCAGTGTGTGGGTCAGAGGGTGGTGTCCCCATGTTTTTGCTGCCCTTGTCCCTCTCGCTGGTTCAGGTGGTGGGATCGGAAGGTGCTGTCTGAGGGGTCTCTGGGAGTTGCTGCAGTGGATCTTGTGGACGGTACAAATTGCTGATACATTTCCAAGTCAGGAGGTGTGGGGAGTTGATAAGAATTTGGAGGGAATGAGGCGTAAATGGGAGTTTGATGGTCAGCGTGGACAGTACTGATTCTGCACTCGAAGACACTGATACCAAGGGAACCCAGCTGATGCTAGCCACGAATCCAGGGGAGAGTATCTTCAGCAGGGAGTGGGAAGTAAAGAGTTCAACTGCTTCAAGCCAGGCCGACCACATTGGGCCACAGCTAACTCATCGGTAAATGTCCACACTGGAGCACTCTGCCTCAAACCTGGATGGCATGTGGTGGTCTTCTACACATGCAGAGGCACAGATTCTTTCCAAAGGCGGGAGATGGCCTAGCATCCTGCTCGCTTGCAAATGAAAGGAGCTGATCCTAGTTTTAACCTGTCCTTACGGTGAGCAGATTTGCAAACCAAATTGTTCCAAAAGTACTAAATTGCAGACAAAATAGCATCACAGTTTATCACCAGTTCAGTGCCAAGTGTACCAAGGTGTGGTGGTAACAGGTTGTTTTGCGAGCAGACCAGTAGACCACTCATTTGTAGGACAACATACAGTGAACACAGTTCAGAAGCGCAGTCACAGAGAGAGATCAGTTGGTACGGAGCAAAGGGAATATATCTTTACCACTGGGAGAATCATCTTGGTGTCTTCACGTTGCGCAATCATGAAGAATGCTCACCAACGGCTATACTTCGTGACAGGTTTGGTAAATCACCAAAGACTCTTGCAAATTTCTGCAGGTGGACCGTAGAGAGCATTCTGGCTGGTTGCATCACTGTCTGGTATGGAGGTGCCAATGTTCAGGACAGGAAGAAGCTATAGAGAGTTCTGAACTTGGCCAGTGCCATCATGGGCACCAGTCTTCACTCCATCGAGGACATGTGAAGAAAGCAGCCTCTATCCTCAAGGACCCCCACTTCCCAGGCCATGCCCTCTTCACTCTGTTACCTTCCGAAAGGAGCTACAGGAGCCTGAAGACGAACACGAAACGTGACAAAAACAGCTTCTCCCCCTCTGATCGGACAAAGAACCACAGACACTAATGTATTTACTTTTTATATTTTCAGAAATATAATTTTTAGCAAAATTTGCACTTGTGATGCGCAAAGCAACGAATTTCACATGTTCATGACAATAAATTCTGATTCTGATCAATGCAAGTGATAAGTTTTCCTCAAATTTGGGGGCGACGTGATCTTCCCCACATGAATCTTCTTTCTGATACAGCCGGGGCAGGATGAGTCCTTTAGTATATTGGCTGCTTTTCCAGGACAGGTGGAGGGATAGACAGAGTTGGTGGAGGGAAAGATGGTCGATCGAGGGGTGGATGGAGGTGGTGGAGGGATGGATAGAGGCAGTGGAGGGGAAGATGGTCGATCGAGAAGTGGATGGAGGTGGTGGAGGGATGGATATAGGCAGTGGAGGGGAAGATGGTCGATCGAGGGGTGGATGGAGATGGTGGAGGGGTAGAGAGTCGGTGGAGGGGAAGATGGTCGATCGAGGGGTGGATGGATGGATAGAGGCAGTGGAGGGGAGGAGGAATGTGTGTGATGACCTGAAGAATGCTCTGAATTGTTTCAACTTTTTCTTGAAATTTAATTTGGGGTAATATTTAGTAACAATTTAAGAAAACCTTGAAATTAGTTTGGACCGCTTATTTTTATATCTGTCCGAATGTGAAGGTCAGAGAGAGGTCAAGGTGCGTCTACCTTTCCTGCTGTCTCATCGACCAAGGAGATTTGAGTTGGAGTTTCCACTTCAATGGCAGTCTGAAAAAAACAAACACTCACTGCAGTTTTCCCTGCAAAGTTCAAATGGAGTTTCAGTCGATGCAGACCGAAATCTACATCCTCAATACCTAAAACGTTAGCTGGCTCTGGCAAGACTTTGAATTTTATTGTGCCTTTCGCATCCCTTCAAACCTATTGTGAAGTCCTCTACTGTAATCTAGTCACTGCTGTCATTCCCAACTGGCACACAGCAAGTTCCCACAGACACCTACACCCAAATAAGAAGATGGGGGGTGTGGGGGAGGGAAAGGGGAGCAACACAGGCTGGCAGGTGCAGGTAAGGGGGGGGGGGGGAATTGAAAGGTGATGAGGGAGAGGGCTGAGAGCTCTCTGATAGAAGGAAGGGAAGGGGGGTGGGGAGCTGCAAGAAGAAGATAGAAGGATGAGGGAAAGAGAGAATTGGGAAGGGGTGGGGGTGTTAACAGATATTAATGCCATCTGGTTGGAGATGGCTGAGACAGGATAGAAGGTGTTGTTCCTCCAGTTTGCAGGAGGCCATGGACAGGGGGTTGGTGTGCCAATGGGTGTGGAATTGAAGCAGTTCTGGGAGGTTCTTGCTGTTGCAATGGACAGAGCCAAAGTGCCCAATGAAAGGATCTCCCAGTCTCTCCGATGTAAAGGCAGCCACATCAGGGAGTAGTGGATGCAATAGACAACCCCTGCAGATTCACAAGTGAAATGCTGTTTCACCTGGAAGGACTGAGAGCCATTCCAGGCTGCAGGAGTACATGCTGAGAGACAACCTGAGGCTTGGTGGAGCTGACGCGAGTGCTTTGTCGAGGAAGGACCACAGTCTGGCGTCCCTCTGCATTGAGAGGCTGAGACTAGAAGGGAAGCCTCTTAAACAATGGAGACAGGAGTAATGTCAAGGTGTCACTGGGTGGCAATGGTGGTACATGGCAAATCAGCACATGAAAGCAAGAATATATGGAAATGGAATGCACAAAAACAACACCGACGAGGTAAAAAGACCACATGGGCTTTCTGGAAAGAGAGGGTCTTTCTCGGGTCGACAGGCCTTCCTGTTCATTCCTCATTAACAATTTTGGTGAGGGGAGAAGGTTGTCACACATTCCACTTTTTCTGATGCCGCAGGTCAAGCATGAGGGAGGTTGAAAAGTAGCTTCAGTGGGATTAGGGTGAAACATGAGGTTCTGCAGACACTGTGATTGCAGTAAAACACATAGAAAAGCTCCAGGAACTCAGCTGGTCTCTCAGAGCCCATAGGAAGTAAAGGGTAACCAATGTTTCAGACCTGGGCCCTTCCTCAGGACGTTAAGGGGTAACGTTTACAGGATTAGGAGTCAGGAGAACAGCACAGAAGCAGAAAAATCAGAAATCAGCTACGAAACTGATTAACCCTGTCTTGATAGAATGGTGGGGCAGACTAGATCGATGGAGTTCTCCTGAATCTAAGGAGGGAGGGTGAGCAGCCAGATGTCGAGGTCTATGTAGGGAGCAATGACATGGGTAGGAAGGGTGAGGAGGCCCTGCTGGGAGAGTTTAGGGAGTTAACGTTGAAGCAGGGGACCTGCAGGGTGGTGATCTCACTATTACTACCCGCACCACGTGCTGGTGAGGCAAGAAACTGGAAGATAATGCAGCTAAACATGTGGCTAATGAGATGGTGCGGGAGGGAGGGCTTCATGTTTCTGGGTCATTGGTCCCTGTTCCATGGAAGGTGGGGGGCCTGTTCTGACAGGACGGTTTGCACCTGAACTGGAGGGGGAACTAGCATCCTTGTGGGTAGGTTTGCTAGTGCTGCTCCAGGGGCGTTTAAACTAGATTCTCAGGGGGAGGGGAAGCAGAGTGATAGAGCAGATAGTGAGGAGGAGGAGGGTCAGGTCATGCGAGGACTGTATGTAAAGAGAGAAAGCAGAGGTTTTGTACATGATAGAAATGATCTCCGATGTGTCCATTTCAATGCGAGGAGTATTGTCGGGAAGGCAGATGAGCTTAGGGTGTGGATTTGCATGTGGGATTAGGACATTATTGCTATGAGTGAGGCTTGGGTGCAGGAGGGGCAGGACTGGCAGCTCAATGTTCCAGGGTTCCGATGTTTCAGACATGATAGAGGGGAGGATGAAAGGCAGACGAGTGGTGTTGCTAGTCAGGGAAAATATAACAGCTGTGCTTAGACAGGACAGTGTGGACTCACTGACAGAGGCCATATGGGTGGAGCTAAGGAATGGAAAAGGTGTGAGCACATTAATGGGCTTCTCTTGTAAACTGCCCAATAGTCCGGGAGAATTGGAGGTGCAAATCTGTTGGGAGATAGCAGACCACTGTAAGATACAGAAAGTTGTGGTAGTAGGATTTTATCTTTCCGCATATTGAATGGGACTCCCTTACTGTAAAAGGACTGGATGGATTGGAGTTTGTCAAATGTGTACAGAAAAAGTTTTCTATATCAATATGTTGAGGTACTAACGAGAGAGGATGCAATACTTAATCTGTTAGGGAACCAGGCAGGTCAGGTGGCAGAAGTCTGGAGGTGAGCATTTTAGGTCCAATGACCATAATGTCATTAGGTTCAAGTTACTTATGGATAAGGATAGGTCTGGGCCTCGAGTTGAGGTTCCAAATTGGAGAAAGGCCAATTCTGTAGAAATTGTGAGGAGTTGATTGGAATCAGCTGTTTTCTGGCAAGTGGAAGCCATTCAAGAGTGAGATTTTGACAGTGCAGAGTTTGCATGTTCCTCCAGGATTAAAGGCAAAGGGAACCTTAGTTTTCAAAGGATATTGGTGATATGATTAAGAAGGAGAGGTTCATAACCGGTATAGGCAACAAAGAGCTAATGAGGTTCTTGCAGAGTATAGAAAATGTAAGAGAATAATAAAGAAGGAAATCAGGAAAGTTAAGAAGGCCCATTTTCTGTGCTATACCGTTCTATGGCTGAATAGCCTATTTCAACTCCTTGGTATATGGGTTTAAGAGTGGAGGAGGGTCACAAAGAATTAGAGGATCAAAGAGTCAACCTAATTCTGTCATTTCCCACCTCATCCATCTCCTGATGTTGACGTGCATGAAGCTCACTGAGGTGCAGCTACTGTGTCATTGGCAATGGCTGGATGGAATTTCCCAGGAGGGACTAGGTTGTCCTGTTGTCATTCTGTGTAGAATGGATCCTTCCTGCCAGTAAACTTGACCAATAGCTGTCAGCTAGAATAAGCAGAGATACAAAATTCCCTGAAAGTGGCATCACAGGTGAATAGGGTTGTAAATAGAGGTTTTGGGATGTTGGCCTTCATAAATCAAAGTATTGAGTACAGGAGTTGGGATGTTCTGATGAAGTTGTATAAGTCATCAATGAGACCAAATTTGGAGTATTGCGTCGTTTTTTTTGTCACCTACCTGCAGGAAAGTGACAATAAGATGGAAAGAATGCAAGGGTGTTGTTGGGTCTTGAGCTGAGTTACAGAGAAAAGTGGAATAGGTCAGGACTTTATTCCCTGCAGTGTCAGAGAAAAGGGGGAGATTTGATAGAGGTATATAAAATTATGAGGGATGTAGATGCAAGTAGGCATTTTCTGCTGAAGTTGGGCGAGACAAGAACCAGAGGACATGGGTTAAGGCTGAAAGGTGAACTGTTTTAGGAGAACATTCAGGGAACTTTTTCAAGCAAAATGGCAAGAGTGGGGAATGAGCTGCCAGCGAAAGTGGGTTAGATTTCAACAGTTAAAAGAAATTTGAATGAGATGGGAGGGGTATGGAGGGTTTGGGATTGGGTGCAGATGGGACGAGGCAGAATAATAGTTTGGCACAGACTAGATGGGCCGTAGGGCCTGCTTCTCTGCTCTATGGTTCAATGACAAAAAAGAAATCTACTTAGCAAGGAATTGAAAAAGGAAAAGCAACTTACAATATAATTCTCCCAGAATTTGTATTTGCTGCTTGTTAGCAGAATTTCCTTTGTGACCGGTGAACAATACAACCTCAGCTTCAAACTTCAATGGAAAGGAAATAAAGAATAATTGTCAGTAATGTACAATCAACTTGTTCCCAAAGAGCCTTGGACATTGAAGGCTTCCTGATCGCATCGGAGTTTTGGATCTGGAGCTGATGGGTCCAACAGGAGAAGGTGCAGCTTCAGAGGCTGCGGGAATTGCTGGAGACACTCAGTGTCTCTGAAGGGACTCTCTTTTGCTGCTTTTTCTCCTACTGTAAGGGGCACCAAACAATGCTCATGGTGACTCTCTGGCTGCTTTACAGCAGACTAAAGGGAATTTGGTGTAAAATTACATTTTCTGTTTTATTACAATAAAAGAATTTTGAATCTTGATAGCTAGTGTTGATGGTCTTCAGTCTGAGAGAGAGGACTTCCAGGTAACATCAGCAAGAACTGGCTCTAAAACTGCCCCACAAGGTCAGGCCACCTTCAACTGATACAGTCCATGTTGGTTGTTCCCCAGTCCAGTTGGAAACCCAGTGCCCAAGTCAGGCTGACATGAGATTTTTGGGGTGGTGGAGGGGGGAGGGGGGTGTTTCAATGGTGCATTGTCATTCTTGTTGGGAGAGATCAGGGGTGAAGAAACTTTGGTTTCACAGATTTGATATTTTTGAAGAGGAGAATTGACAAGGGCAGGGTTATAGACGTTTTCTACATGGGCTTCGACATCACCTTCCAACTCCAATGATGATTCCAAGGCTGGAGAAACTCAGCAGGTCACACAGTGCACTTTATATAGCAAAGGTTAAAAATACATAAGCAATGTTTTAGGCTTGAGTCCTTCAACAGGGTACGAGGAAAACATAGGCTTGGTTCAGGCGCCTGTTTACTGCCTACTCAACAAGACTGCAGCCATTCAGCTGCCTGGTTCAGTCTCCTGCATTGACCAATCACTGATCTCAGACGGAGTGTAACCCAAGGGCATCAGCAATGCATGAGGTAGGGAACCCTCAAACAGCATCCATGAAGCCACCGCAAGCCCTGTGTGGGAGCATTCCAAGGGCTAGTTGGCTGCTGAGCTTCCTGAATGGAACAGTCACTACTGTGTGTGTGTGTGTGTGTGTGTGTGTGTGTGTGTGTGTGTGGGTGTGTGAGTGTGTGAGAGAGCGTAAGCAGGTGAGAGCGAGCGCGGGCGAGAGTGCGCGTGTGTGTGAGAGAGCGTGTGTGTGTGAGGGTGAGAGAGCGTGTGTGTGTGAGGGTGAGAGAGCGTGTGTGTGTGTGAGAGAGCGTGTGTGTGTGTGAGAGAGCGTGTGTGTGAGAGAGCGTGTGTGTGAGAGAGCGTGTGTGTGAGAGAGCGTGTGAGTGTGTGTAAGTGTGTGATCAGGGTGCTGTGCATCACTGAACGACCTAACCATGGACAGGATTTTCCACACAGGTTCAGCTTGGCGAACTGATCTCTCCGGTGCTGAGTTGGAGTTCAAAGCGCCATCAAACACTATTGAAGCAAGCAACCTTCACAACGCAGCTATGTCCTTACCAGAAAGCCCAGCAGGTAGACCATGCAAACAGCATCCAAGAGAAAAACAAATCAGGATCAGTACCTGCATTCCAATCGTCTCTGTAGGATTGGTGCTCTCAACCCATTCATGTGATCTGCAGAAAAATTGTTTGGAAATCCTGTTACTCAATAATTCCTTTTCCCATTCGCGGAGTCTGTAACTTTAATTCCAATGACACCAAGACACATTACACAGTGACCTCTGTATCAGTTACTTTGGAGCAAATTCCAAGTTTAATGTCTGCCCCTTCCCCATCCCAAGATAATCTTATAAACCAGGAACCTTCCATTTGTTCCCCTCTGTTGGTGCTAGGCAAAAGTCACCTGATAACCCACCAAAATATTATGTCAACGTGAGCAGTTTGCATTTATATAGCACCTTGACCAACACAATTATCTGCAGGAATGTGATTGAACAAAATCCAACCCGAAAAAACAGAGAGCAAACGACTTCAGACTCGGTTTAACGGGCAGAGAGAGCTGGAAAGGGGAAGATTTAGGGCAGGAATTTAGAATCCTGGAGCCCTGGCTGCCATTGCCGAAACCATTCCTTTCAGTGTTGACATTATCTCACGCCATTCGAGAAATAATCTTGGTTCCTCAACTCGTTTCTGATGTATGGGCCCAGACACAAAACACTAACCATTTCTCTTTCCACTGATGTGACCCGATCTGCTGTGAATTTTTTCCCCAGCATTTTCTGCTTTTACTTTATTAAATGTGAGATTGTAAAATGATGTTCTGGAAGATAGACAGTAATGGGTTTTCATCTCACAGCTTTTACACATCCTTTTAAATGTGAATTTATTTTTAAATGTAGACATACAGCACAGTAACAGCCCATTTTAGCACCTGTGCCACCCAATTAACCTACAACCCCCAGTATGTTTTGAACGGTGGGAGGAAACCGGAGCCTCCGGGGAAATCCCACGCAGCCACGGGGAGAACGTACAGGCAGCATGGGGTTTGAACCCTGGTCCCAATCACTGGTGCTGTAAAGATGATGCTCTAACCATGACACAAACTGTGCCACCCTGTTTGATGTCTTGCTCTGACTACCCTTATTAGTCTATTGCACAAAGGGTTTAGCACAGCACATCTGGCTAGCAGTCCTAACCTCATCGACTCAAAGGGCTCAGCACAGCACATCTGGCCAGTAGTCCTAGCCTCACTGCAACTCATCACTTTCCCTCTTCTGATGAGAGCTCCTCAACACAAAATGGTTTATTTTCCACAGATGCTGCATGACCTGCTGAGCGCTTAATCTAATGCTCAAGTGCAGTGCCATTGGATGGAGAGGTCTTTCTGGTAAGGAGTGAAACTAGGCAGCCTGACTTCTCAGTAAAGGGTACATGAACCATGACACTCTTTCACGGAAAATAGGGGTAGGTTCTTCATAATCTGGTGGCCAATATCAATTCTTTAAATGACCTGGCCAATTCCACAAGGATTGGTTGTAAATAAGGTGGTCACTCTCAAAAAACCTCTTCTGGCGTACCCTGGAGAGCTTTCTAGCTGGTTGCATCACTGGAGGAGCCAACACTCAGGACAGAAAAAAAAACCCAGAGGGTTGTTACCTCAGCCTGTGACATCACAGGCACCAGACTTCACCCCATCGAGGACATTTACATGAGGTGGTGTCTTAAAAGGTCAGCCTCTCTCCTCAAGGTCCCCCACCACCCAGGCCATGCCTTCTTCACTCTGCTCCCATCGGGAAAAAGATATAGGAGCCTGAAGATGAGCACTCAGCGGCACAGGGACGGCTTCTTCCCCTCTGCCCTCAGATTCCTGAATGACCGATGAACCACTACCACACTTTGTCTTTTTCTTTCACTATTTTTAATTTATTTTGAAATATGGTGCAAACCAATGAATTTTGTGACATGTTCAGACAATAAATTCTGGTCTAAAGCAGTGGGCAGTGCCCCCTGCTTTTCAATGAGATGGAAAATATGTAGCACAGTAACAGGTCTTTCCAATCCACAAAGACGCACTGCCCAAATACACCCAGCATCAAATAACCTGTTAACACTGTACATCAAGGTACACCAACAACAGTATGTTAAATTACCTTGGCAATAATTGTGCCTTAAGAATAACTCAGCACAGAAACAGCCCCTTCAGCCCAACTCATCGATACTGACCCATTTGTCTAACCCAGCTAGCCCCATATTCCTCTTTGAATATCTGATTGCTACCATCTGAAACATTTACTACGTACTGCCTTCCACAGATGCTACCTCACCCCCTCCCTCCTCCCCAAGTTTCTCCTCCACTTTTGAGTTGTTCCAGTTTATTCAGCATCTGCCATCTCTCAACCTTTTTCTTTCCACTCACATACTACTTGAAGTAATCCCTACGCCATCAGTGGTCTGTGATCAGTAAGGGATTGCTTCATAAGAGGATGGAAAGAAAAAGTTTGAAAACCACTATTTTAATCATCCCTCATTGACTCGTCATGTGCACGGTTTCTTAACTCCAAAGGAAATGGGCCAATGACCATTTTTCTCAAGCAAAGTATTTCAATAACAATTGGATCCAGAGCAGTGATTCTCAACCTACCCTTCCCCCTCACACACCACTCGAAGCAATCCCTTTCTAATCACAGAGCATCCAGGGCACAGGGATTACTTAAAGTGATATGTGTGGAAAGAGAAAGGTTGAGAAGCACTGCTCTAAATCTTTCCTATGAAAGGCAAGCGAATAATTGCAGTCCCCCTCAGAGCCTTTGCTGGACGCCCCCCACTGATCCAAGCTTGGAGTAGCCGGTAAAAGACGAAAGTCTGCAGACACTGTGGTTGAAGTAGGAACAGAATATTACTGGAGAAACTCAGCAGGTACTTTATATGGCAAAGGACAGAACCAATATGCTTGAGCCCTTCATCGAGGTATGAGCGAAATGCCCGGGCGCCCTGACGACATTGTCCACTCCTTGATGAAGGGCTCAAGCCCCAAACGTTGGTTCTTTGCTCCATCGAGGACCCTGTTTGGCCCGAGCCGCCGGTGCCCTGGGCCAGTCCCGCTGCTTTGGGCGGCAGTCGCGCACCTTTGTGACAGTGAGAGAGGAAGTAAGCCTTGGCCAGCAGGTTGTCCCTGTCGAACCTGTCGATGGAGATGCCGGGGTACTCGTCCATGCGCCCCTGGAACGAACTCATCCTCGGCTCCCAATCGCCCGCCGGCCGGCCGGCCTCGGACTCGAATTGCTACAGCCCGGCTGTAACGAGCAAGCCCCGCCGGCCAATCAGCGAGCTCCGTGGGCGGGATTGTGCTGATGACGATCCCGGAAGAATGCGAGCGGAGTCCGCGAAAAGAGGTGGACTGCAGGCTACCGCTGGAGCTCGGAAAGTTCAATCAAAACCCACCCATTTCCCCTCCTGCAGCAGAGAAACAGGCCCTCGTCCTTCCTTATCCCGCTGATTTACACCCGGACCACAGTCAGTGGTATTGCACACCACCAAAGTCTGCAGAAGGGATCCAGAGCAATACACCTCTTGTGTGAATCAGTGAGGACCCCTTCCACCCGGTTCCCTCGGGGGAGAGATCCAGGAGGTTCAGGGCCAGCTCCAGGAGGATCAGGGCCAGCTCCAGGAGGATCAGGGCCAGCTCCAGGAGGATCAGGGCCAGCTCCAGGAGGATCAGGGCCAGCTCCAGGAGGATCAGGGCCAGCTCCAGGAGGATCAGGGCCAGCTCCAGGAGGATCAGGGCCAGCTCCAGGAGGATCAGGGCCAGCTCCAGGAGGATCAGGGCCAGCTCCAGGAGGATCAGGGCCAGCTCCAGGAGGATCAGGGCCAGCTCCAGGAGGATCAGGGCCAGCTCCAGGAGGATCAGGGCCAGCTCCAGGAGGATCAGGGCCAGCTCCACCTGGCTGAGGAACAGCTTCTGCCCACGGGCAGTGAGAACATTGAACGACCCAAGGAACTGCTCACATTCACCCTCCCAGACTCTCATATTCATGAAACATTATTATTTGTATAGATGAAATACTTGTCCTGGAAACTATGTAGTGTTTGTCTGTGTATCTTGCACAGTAGAGACGAGATAGCGTTTCTCCAGGACCACAGAGCAGATTTACATAAATATGTTAGAAGAGATATTAAACTCATTAAGACGTATACAGACAGAGGAGTCACGTGATGGAGTAGTGGCTGGTAGGGGAATACCTGCCCTCTCCAGAAAAGAAGGAAAAAAGTGAAGGAAAAGCAAAGCCCCAGACACACAAATCACAACAAATAAAAAATAAAGGTGTGGAGAAAATGGCACCTAAGAAAGAAAAGCCAAAAACAATGGGAAGAGAAGAAGAAAGAAAGTTGAAGGCCTTACCTGTACGAAGAAGCAGGGACCTGGCGTGGAAAGAGGAGCCCACTCCCCGAGGTCAGTGGAGACCCTGCAGGGTCTCGACCCATCGAAAGCAGGACTGCAAAGATGGCTTACGGAGCCAAACGGGTGCATAACAGCGCATGAAAAAGTCACAGCTGGAGGGGGGACCAGCTGTGGAGTGAAACTCCACAGCACAAACAGCTGAGAGAGACGCGACAGCAGGGCTCCCAGCTGGAGGATAAAGGAAACAATGGGAACAGGAGGGGTGAGAATGAAAAAAGGAAACTAGAAACCCAACAGATAACCAAACCAGAAGAAGAGGACCAACATCAAGACACCATGGAAAAAAAATACCCAACAAACTGAGACAAGCAGCTCAACATGAAAGTCAGAAGAGCCACAGATACAAGGAAGAGAAATAGAAGACACAAACCCATGAGCAGACACAGAAGAAGAAGGAGAACACCAAGCTCTGCACAGAGGAATAGGTGGTAAAATGAATGGACAGTACATAGATTTTTAAAAAATTCAAGAACAAATGAAAGCATTAAAAGAATGGCTGACACTAGAATTTAGTGAAATGAAAAGTACAGAAGAAAAAGTGAGTAGAATAGAGCTGGGATAACAGATGTAGGGAAAAGATTAGAAAATGTGGAAGAACGAGTAATGGCGGTAGATATGGAAGTGAACGACTTAAAAATAAAATTGGAAGAAAGTGATAAAAAAGTTAAAGAAACACAGGAGCTGTTAGCTCAGAAGATGGAATAATGGAAAACTATAGGAGGCAAAACAATATAAATCTTCCTTAAGGAAGATGAAGAAGGCAAAGATATGAAAGAATTTTTAAAAGAATGGATCCCAAAAGTCCTGGGAATGCCAGAAATGCAGGAAGAAATGGAAATAGAAAGGGCAAACAGAACATTAGCCCCGAAACCACAGACACAACAAAAACCAAGATCCGATTTAGTAAAATTCCTGAGAATCACAACAAGAGAAAATATATTGCAGAAGGCAATGAATAAAATGAGAGAAGACAAAAAAACCACTGGAATATAAAGTTCAAAAAAAATTTTTCTTCCCAGACACAAGTTTTGAGCTCCTGAAGAAGAGGAAGGAGTTTAACGCAGCAAAATCGATCCTATGGAAGAAAGGCTATTTATGTTAAGATATCCAGCGGTGCTTAAAATAGTTATCCCGGGGCAGCAAAACAGAATGTTCTCGGATCCGGAGAAAGCACGAGAATTTGCAGAAGGCCTGCAAGACAGAAAGAGAGGTGAAGAGATGTAACAAGAACAAAGAATGAGAAACTACATATAAAGAAGTAAAAATAATGTATGTAAGGAGAGAAAAAAAGGGAAGTAAGGGAGAAGGGTGGAAAAAGAGGAGGGGTTAAAAAAATAAAATGAATAAAACATAAAAAGAAAAAGAGAAGAAACGAGGGCTAGTTTTGTTGTAATGTGAAGATAAAAGTTTTCTGGAGAGGGTTGGGTGGGAGAAAATAACAGTCACTGCGAAATCAGTTGACACTTGCGAATGGGTTCGCAGTCCGAATGGAGAGGGGAGTTGTGGTTGCCTGGCGAGGAACAAAGGGTGACTCAGAGAGGGGGGGACACTTGGGGTTAAGGTAATTTTAGATGTGGGAGTGGTTGAAGTATTTTATGTTTTAGAAGTGTTGTCATACAGTGCGTTCAAAAAAAGAAAACTGAGAAATGGAAATGGGGAAAAGGGGGTTGGTGGTGGTGAGGGAGCAGAAATGAGATG
This sequence comes from Narcine bancroftii, assembly GCF_036971445.1. Lineage (NCBI taxonomy): Eukaryota > Metazoa > Chordata > Chondrichthyes > Torpediniformes > Narcinidae > Narcine > Narcine bancroftii. Next base: position 1,656,812 of record NC_091481.1, on the reverse strand, counting down.
GTAACAAAGTATGAAATGGCCATGTTGAACTATATGACTATAAATATTAATGGAATACATAACCAAATCAAAGAGGCTATTAAATTTACTGAAAAAATTAAAATTTGACATAGCATTCGTGCAGGAAACGCATCTAACTGAAGTGGAACATAATAAATTAAGGAGAGATTGGGTAGGGCACGTAACGGCAGCATCTTATAATTCAAAATCCAGAGGTGTAGCTATATTAATCAATAAAAATGTACCAATCAAAATAGAGGAGGAAATAATAGATCCAGCAGGGAGATACGCAATGTTAAAATGTCAGATATATTCAGAACTCTGGAATTTGATCAATATATATGCACCTAATGAAGAGGATCAAGAGTTTATGCAACATGTTTTTTTTGAAAATTGTAGATACGCAGGGGAATATATTGATAGGAGGGGGTCTTCAACCTTAATTTGGATTCAAAGATGGATAAAACTGGACAAAAGACTAGCAGAAAGAACAAAGTAGCCAAATTTATGGTTAAATCAATACAGGAAATGCAACTTTTGGATATATGGAGGAGACAACACCCAAAGGAGAAGGAATACTCACATTATTCGAGTAGACATAAAACATATTCAAGGATTGACCTGTTCCTGTTGTCAGCCCATATCCAAGGGAGAGTTAGGAAAATGGAATATAAAGCTAGATTGTTATTGGATCACTCACCCCTGTTATTAGCAATAGAGCTGGAGGAGATCCCACCGAGAACATATAGATGGAGATTAAACTCCATGCTACTTAAAAGACAGGATTTTAGAGAATTCATTGAGCGCCAAATTAAAATGTATTTTGAAATAAATACGGAATCAGTGAAAGATAAATTTATACTGTGGGATGCAATGAAAGCCTTCATCAGAGGGCAGATAATAAGTTATGTAACGAAGATGAAGAAGGACTACAATCGGGAAATAGAACAGCTGGAAAGGGAAATAGTAAGTACAGAAAAAGAACGAGCAATAAGGGAAGATACAACAAAAAGAAGAGAATTGGCAGACAAAAAAATAAAATACAAAACACTAGAAACGTGTAAGGAGGAAAAGAACATAATGAGGATAAAGCAGAAGTATTATGAGCTAGGAGAAAAAAACGCACAAAATACTACCTTGGCAGCTAAAAGAATGGTATTGGCATCAAGGAAAAAGGACAAACAAATTACATGTAACCCAACAGAGATCAATAAAAACTTCAAGGAATTCTACGAGCAATTATACCAAACTGAGAACGAAGGGAAAGAAGACAAAATAGATGAGTTTCTAGCTAAATTTGAACTACCAAAATTGCAAGAAGAGGAGCAAAACAAATTGATAAAACCATTTGAAATAGAGGAAATACAGGATATATTAAAAAAGCGACCGAACAATAAAACGCCAGGTGAGGATGGACTCTCAATAGAATTCTATAAAACATTTAAAGACATTAATTCCTCCTCTCCTGGAAGTAATGAATCAGATTGAAGAAACACAAAACATGCCAGATTCATGTAAAACAGCAATAATTACAGTAAGACCAAAGACGGGGAAAGATCCACTAACACCAGCATTGTATAGACCAATATCTCTACTTAACTCAGATTATGAGATAATAGCAAAACTATTAGCAAACAGATTGGCTGACTGTACCAAAAATAGTAAAACTAGATCAAACTGGATTTATTAAGAAAGGACGAACAAAGGACAATGTCTGTAAGTTCATTAACTTAATCCATGCAATACAAGGAAATAAGACGCCAACAGTGGCAGTTGCTTTAGACGCAGAGAAAGCCTTTGACAGGGTAGAATGGAATTATTTATTCAAAGTACTACAGAGGTTCAACCTACCAGAGAAATATATTAATTGGATTAAAGCATTATATAAGGGACCATTGGCGAAGGTGACAGTAAATGGATATATATCGAACCAATTTAAATTAAGCAGGTCAACTAGGCAGGGATGTCCACTATCTCCCTCACTGTTCGCTTTAGCTATTGAACCCTTGGCAGAACTGATAAGAACAGAAAATAAAATAAAAGGGATAAAAATAAAAGAGAAGGAATATAAAATCAGTCTATTTGCAGATGACATCATAGTATACTTAACAGAACCAGAATTATCAATAAAAGAATTACATAAGAAATTGAAGGAATATGGAGAAGTATCAGGGTACAAGATCAACGCAAATAAAAGTGAAGCAATGCCAATGAATAATGCGGATTTCACAAAGTTAAGAAAGAATCACCATTTAAATGGCAAACACAAGCAATCCGATACCTAGGTATTCGACTAGATAATAATCTAGGCCACCTATACAAATGAAATTATCAGCCATTAATGAAGAAATTACAAGATGACTTAGAACATTGGAAAGATTTACCACTAACACTGATAGGGAGGGTAAATTGCATTAAAATGATTATCTTCCCAAGGATACAATACCTATTCCAATTGTTACCAATTCACCTAACAGAGAAATTCTTCAATGAGCTAAAGAAAATAGTAAGGAAATTCTTATGGAAAGGGAGGAAACCGAGGATAACGCTAGATAAATTAACAAAATGGTACAAACAAGGGGGCTTACAGCTACCAAACTTTAAGAATTATTATTGAGCAGCACAATTAAGATAACTATCAGATTTTTATCAAACAAGGGAAAATTCAGATTGGACCAGAGTAGAGCTAGATAAAATAGGGGTGAAGGTACCAGAACATATACTTTATAAGTGGGATGAAAAACTGGTGCAACATTGAAGTTCACTAGTACTGCACCATCGGCTCAACATTTGGAAGAAGATTCACGTAGAAAGGAAAAATACAAATTATCAACTACCAAAATTAATATTGACGCAAAATCAACTAATCCCTTTCACAATCGGTAACCTTTCCTTAAGAGAATGGGAGAGAAAAGGGATCAAAAGAATAGAAAATTGTTTTTTGGGAAATAATTTATTATCTTTTGAACAAATGAAGTGCAAATATGGTACAATGTTTACATACCACCAACTGAAAACCTACTTAAAGGACAAATTGGGAAACAGGCTGAGGTTACCAGAAGGAAGCAGCTTTTAATATGTGATTACAGACACAATGATAATTAAAAGATTTATAACAAACATGTACATCAAACTGCAAGAGAAAGAGAACGAGGAAACAAGCTGTAAATCCAAACAAAAGTGGGAACAAGATCAAAACATAACGATAAAGAATGAAACATGGGAAAAGCTATGCTCCGGAACTATGAGAAATACAATAAAGATGAGGTTACGCATGATACAATATAATTGGTTATATATCACACTCCAAAAGTTAAATAAATGGGACCCCACAGTATCAGATCGATGTTTTCGCTGTAAGAAGGAAACGGGAACAACAGTACATGCAATTTGGGCATGTGAGAAAGTGGAAAAGTTTTGGGAAGATCTAAATCAGGTCTTAAATAAAATCACAAAAAAGCAACAGACCAAAAAATCCAGAGATCTTTCTTCTAAGTAATATAAGAAGTAAAGAACTTGGACTCGATTTGGATGGAGCTCAAAAAAGATTTATTATAATAGCCTTAGCTGGAGCCAAAAAATGTCTAATGTCAACCTGGAAATCAGAAAAGAGCCTGAGTGTACAGCAATGGTACATGGAAATGAATAAATGTATTCCATTGGAAAAAAGTACATATAATTAAAAAAATAAAGTCACAGTATTCGAACAAATTTGGGAGTCACGGAGGGAGTGGTCCCCTCGGAAGGCGGAGAGGGGAATATGTGTCTAGTGGTAGGCAGAGAAGGATGTGTTGGATGCGGAGGCCGGCTGGTGGGATGGTAGGGGAGGACAAGGGGAAAATGGTCGTCGGACAGTGACATGGACAGGGAAGGCATGGAGGGAGTCAGGCCAGGCCGGCAAACGGGACACACTAAGGTAGGCACCTTGGTTAGCAGTTGGGCTGGAGCCTGCTCTCACTGAAGTAAAACACTAGAGTCTGCAGACACTGTGATTGAAGTAAAAACACAAAGTTGGAGAAACTCAGCAGGTCAATCAGTGGACTTTATGTATCAAAGATAAAGATACAGAGCCAACGTTTCAAGCTTCGGCCCTTCCTCAAGGTCTGAGCAGAATGTGGCAGGTGACTGAAGAAAATGGTGGTGGGAGGGGCAGGGGGAGGAGCAGAGTCCCACAGGTAGGAGATAATAGGTGGAGCAAACAGGGGATGGAGAGAGAAGGGGGTGGAGAGCAGGAGGAAGAGAGGGATGGGGAAAGAGAGAGTGGGCTAGCAGAAAGCAGAGATGTGGATGTTCACGCCGTCTATAATCTGCTGAGACTGTCCAGGAGACAGAACGCTGACCCTGTCGAAGTCAGTCGTCAATGGCCACTGACACCCCAGACCATCCACTCAGCTCCTGGGTCCATTGCAGACTCTGGCAAGTTTCCTGCCAGAAGCAGATCATTTTTACAGAAAGAGGAGAGCTGAGGATTCAGTGTGACATGATAGACAAGGCAACTTCCCCAGCCTGATGCTTGATCCAGCAAGCTACCCTATATTCCAAAAGCTCCCCCTCCACCATCAGACTCTTCCAGAACCAACTCATTGAAAGATTCTGACTTGTGCACTTTATTGATTTTTCAAAATCTTGGTATTGTTTCCATTGATTTCCATGGGTCTGTGGCGTGCACTGACAGTAAGGGGTCCTTCTGGCTGGCCCGCAGGGAAGAGAATCTCAGGGTTGGATCTGATGTCACGTGTGTCCTCCCAACCTGAAATCTCTGCCATGCTTTCTATCTTATCTCAGCTCTGGCGAAAGGATCCTTGTGGATTCGCGACGTTGGGAAATGGCCAGGAGACGCAGAGTGAAGCCTTTATTGGCGAGGCGGTAGGAGAACACGTCGCTGATCCCCCCCCCCCCAGCCCCAGCCCCCCAGCCCCAGCCCCCCAGCCCCCCAGCGCCCCAGCGCCCCAGCCCCAGCCCCCGCCCCCCAGCCCCAGCCCCAGCCCCCGCCCCCCAGCCCCAGCCCCAGCCCCCCAGCCCCCCAGCCCCAGTCTGATCAGCGAACATGCAACAGATGGCAGGCAGTGCCATTCGTCCGATTCAAGTGACTCTTCTGCAGAGAGGAGCGCGCAACTCCAGCGTTCCTTCTCCGAACGACAAGAAGGAATGAAGCTTGGTTGATCTCGCAGTGAAGCCCGCACGTCTGGCCAGTTCTGGCCTGGGCTCATCCTTTCCTTCCCCACCCGACTGAGTTCATGATTCCAGGCTGAAGAAAAGCTGCGCAGGGTCGGTCCCAGCTGGAAACCGGGTCCCATTCGGGCTCTCGACAGAAAGAGAGCGCAGTTCTGCCACTTGGACCGGGGATGGTGGCCGCTCATCCAAACCTCAGCGCCCAGAGCCCCCCCAGGGCTGAGAGGCGGGACAGGCTCGACGGGCCGGACGGCCGACTCCCTCCCACTCGCTCACGCGCCGGGACGGGACCCCCGGCCAGGGGAGTGGAGCAGCGTCAGGCGTTGCCCGGCGACCGGCCACCACAAGGGCGGGCGGAGAAAGTGCCAGCGGCCGCTGGCTGAACACGGCCCCGAAGCCCGGCTGGTTGGACTCTGGCCCGCGGTAAGTTTGCCCCCGCCCCCGCCCCTTCCTCTCCGTGCCCACCCATCTCAAGGACGCTGCCGCCTTTCTCCTACCACTTCCGTGCTCTTCCTGTCCCAAACCTCACCGGAGAGTTTTCCACTGGGTCGCTCCATTCCCAGCCACACCGTCACGTCAGCGGACAGACAGGTCGCGCAGCTTCCAGAGAGGCACCCGACGTCCGGGGCCCGGGCCCTTGGTCACAAATGCAGAAGACCAGCACTCACCCGAATGAAAAGGAATCCTCTTACCTTCCTGCATCTCCATGAAGGCTGTGTGTGTCCACAGGCTGTGCTCAAGGCATGCAGCACCCAGCCATTCTCAACCTGGTTTTACCTTGGGACTTTGCTCAAAGTTTCCCCTGTCAAACAGTCATGTTGAGTTACTTTCTTCCACTTCTCTCTGACTTCAGCCCAAGCCCCCACCCACCCCCCCCGGCTGAGAAAGGCTGGTCCAGTCCGTGGCCTTTCCTCTGCAAAGCTGGTTTCACTGAGCGCCCCTCCACCCCATATCCAGGGTCATTGCCTCGTGGACATCTCCCTGCACTGGAACCCCACCATCGCAACCAACCTTTCCACATTCAAAATGTTTCAATGAGATCCTCCTAAACTCAAACCAGTCCAGGCCAAGAGCTGTCAAATGCTCCTCGTAGGACAGCCCTGTCATTCCTGGAATCATCTTTGTGAACCTCCTCCAACATCATGGACTTTGGCCAGGCAATTCATGATTTGGTCAAGGATCCTGACTGCAGACACCAGATACAAATTTGGATCTCATCACAGCAGCTGGCAAACCGAAATTGGGAATACACCGCTTGACTCATAGTGCCCGGGCTGCAGAGACACCACCTTGATGCTCCCTGTTGAGAATGGCCGATCTAAATGGATGTCAGTAACAGTGCAAAAATGCAAGATTCCCTTCCTGAAGGGTTTTGGTCATCGGCAGCCAACGATTGCCATTTCCTTGAAAGCAACGAGGTTATTTTTTACCAAATTACTTTGGAAGGTGACTTTCTTTCTTCTTCTGCCCTTCAGGTATTTATTACATGATGTCTCTGCAAGATATTGGAAGCAATGGAAAGGAAGTTCAGCCCAAGATAACGAGTCGTCCCAAGCAGTGGACTGAAGAAATAGAGAATTTATACAGGTTCCAACAAGCTGGATACAGAGATGAACTAGAATACAAGCAAATAAAGCAAGTCGATGGGGTATGTTTTCTGTGGTTCCAGGTTCAGGCTTCGCAGCAGTTATTGACCATCCCACATTGTCCTTTGGAGAGCGAAGGTGTTCCCTCAGCACCTCGATCCAATGTCAATGAGAATATACATCATCATTAATATCTATATCTTTAAAAAAAAATCAAGGGTGACCTAGTTTCAAGTTGGGATTTTGCATGAATGGGAGGGTGACATCAAACACGATACAGCACAGTGCAGCCCTTCAGCCCTCAATGTTGCGCTGACCTATATATTCCGAGCAAAAAAAGTGAAACCCTCCCTGCTTCACGACCCTCTATTTTTCTTCCATCCTTGTGCCTAAGATTTTCTTAAATTTCCCTAATGTTCCAGCCTCCACCACCACCCCCTAAGAAACCTACCCCTGGCATCTCCCCTAAACTTTTCTCCTTTCACTTTGTACAGGTCCTCTGATGTTTGCTGTTCCAGCCTTGGGAAAAATATGCTGGCTGACCACATTATCCATGCCTCTCATAATCTTGTAGACCTCTATCAAGTCACCTCTCATCTTTCTTCACTCCAATGAGAAAAGTCCCAGCTCTGCTAAATTGACCTCATAAGACTTCTTTTCCAATCCGGGTAACCCTCTCCATATCCTTCCTGTAATGAGGTGACCAGAACTGAACACAATACTCCAGAGATTGAACGAGAGATGTATAGAGCTGCAACATGACCTCCAGACTCCTGAACTCAGTCCATCAATTAATGAAGCCCAGCATCCATAGACCTTCCTACCTATCCTATCAACCGGTGTGGCGACCTTCAGCTGTGGTGTTTCCCCGCATCTGTATTTGCCCTTTTAAGAACTGGAGATCCCGACTGTACTCTGGAATTGTCTAATTTCTAAATCATTATAATTATAATCATTATAGTTTTGGAAGATGGGACAAATTCCTATTGCCCGATGTTTTATTATTTGGAAGGAAAGGAACCAGTGAACAGTGGTGAGATAAAATACCTCCATATCTTAGTAGTTAGCACCATGCTGTTACAGCGCCAGCCACCTGGGTTCGAATCCCGCACTGTCTGTAAGGAGTTTGTACGTTCTCCCCGTGTCTGCATGGGTTTCCTCTGGGTGCTCCGGTTTCCTCCCACCCTCCAAAAATGTATGGGGGGGGGGTTGTAGATTAATTGGGATATTTGGGTGGCACTGGCCCTTGGTCTGGAAGGGTCTTTTACTGAGCTGTTTGTTGAAATTAAATTCAAGTGTGACAAAATTAAGAAGAAATTGTAGATTTGGCCAAGATTTACCATGGGAGTATTATTTTTAAAACACATCAAAGTGGAAAGAGATTACTCTAAAATTCAGAATTAGAAATTATTTTATAACTTTTGGAGAAAAAAAAACAACTTTTTTTTAGTTCTAAAAGCAATCTTACAGGTTATGCTCTCAAAATATTTGTTCCACTTTTTTTTTCCAAATTTGGAATAAACTGCATCATGTTCAATTAATTTTATTTCCGCTGATATATCAGCCTCTGGCAGACACACGATTCACATGACAATATACGGCCTGGTCTGATAGGCAACATGTAAACACAAGTGCCAGGCAATGACAATATCCTGCTCTCACTCCCTGACATTCCAAGGCACCACCATCTCTATCTCCCACTGCCAACGTCCTGGGTATTACCACTGACCAGTAACTGAACTGGAGTTGCTGTGTACACAGGTTAGAGACTCATATCCCCATGGTGAATAACTCACCCCCTAACTTCCCAATGCCTATCCACCATCTCCAAACTTCAGGCCAGGAGTGTGAGGAAACACACTCCCCTCCCCCTGGGTGAGGGCAACTTCAACACTTGGGAAGTGTGACACCATCCAGGACACGTCAGCCCATTTGATCAGGAACCCCTTTTCCCACACACAGGAGCAGCATCCTGTACCATCCAAAGGATCCACTGCAGCAACTCCCCAAGACCCCTCAGACAATACCTTCTGATCCCACCAACTGTACCAGCGAGAGGGACAAGGCCAGAAAAAGCACGGAGACACCACCCTCTGGAAGTTTCCCTCCAACTCACACACCATCCTGACTGGGAAATACATCACCGTCATTCTCCGTCGCTGGGTCAGACTCCTGGAACTCCCACCCTGACACCACTGTGATACCCAAGGACTGCAGTAGTTCAGGAAGGCAGCTCCCCACCACTTTCTTGAGGTACAATTAAACGCTGACTCATCCTGTTAAGCCCACTCCTGAATGAATAACAAATACAGCTTTCTTTTCCTTATTGTTTCACAAGATTTTATAGTACAAGCCCAGCATGAATTGTCCTTGAGAAGGTGCCTTTCACTCCAATGCCTTAAGGAGTTTTGGGGGAATTTTCCAGGTATTAAAACCAGCAAAAATGAAGGAGAAATGAGAGAGTTCCAAGTCATCCCAAGTGTGGCTGGAGGGGAACTGGGAGCTAGTAATCTAGCTGGTGTTGGCCAGGGTTATGAAGGGGTCTCGAGGGATAGGTGCCTGTGCATCTGAGTGAATGAAACAGGGTACATGCTGATTGAGGTGTTGTGTTGAATGCAGGTGGATCGCTGGCCTGAAACGGGGTACGTGAAGAAACTCCAACGACGTGACAACACCTTCTACTACTACAGCAGGAAACGGGAATGTGAGGATAATGATGTTCAGAAAGTCAAGGTTTACGCCTACTGAACCATTCCACTCTCAAGTGTAAATAAATCAAAGCTTACCTTCACAATGTTATATCTTCAAAGTTGTGTGACTTTTTTTGGTGTTATTTCTTGTCCAAAATAAATGTACATAAAAATAAATGTACAGGGTTCACTTTGATCTCTGTTTAAAACAACTAAAACTGTGGTCTCAATGAGGAGCCCTGGCCCAAAACGGTGACTGACCATTTCTCTCCATGCATGCTGCCTGACCATCTAAATCCACCCAGCAGCTCAGAGTCTGCTCAGAACACAGCACAACGTCATCTCCTCACTGATGATCCACACAGGCGCACCTCAAGGATGCATCCTTAGCCCTTGGAGTATGATTTACAGTTCTACTGGAAGGATGTGGTAGCAATGGAGAGAGCAAACATTCATTAGGATGTTTGGACTCCTGCTGGCATTCTCTCATACTTTGATGAAGGGCTCAAGCCCGAAATGTCGGTTCTGTTACCGTTGCTACATGAAGGACACTGTTTGACCTGCTGAGCTTCTCCAGCACTTTGTGTTTTTACTTCACTACGATGTTGCCTGAAATGGAGGGCTGGAGTTACATGGAGAGATTGGACCAGCTGAGATTATTCTCAGTGGAACATGGGATGCTGAGGGGTGACATTATAGAGGTTTATAAAATTAAGAGGGTCAAGGATAGGTCGTCAGAGCAGGGGAGCCTTGAACTAGAGGCCAGAGATTTAAAGTGCGGGGAGGAATTAAAAGGAGACCTGAAGGGTAGGTCTTTCACTAGGAAGGGTTACACCCTTCATAAGACACTTGCATAGGTACATGGATAGGAATGGAATGGAATACTGGCCTAAAGTGGCAAATGGAATGAATGTAGGTCACAGTCAGCATCAACATATTAGGTTAGAAGGAAGTAATCTGAAGTGAAACACGAACGTCTTCAGACACCATGATTATTGTAAAAACACAGAAATGCTGGAGGAACTTAGCCGGTCTTGCAGAGTCCATGGGAGGTAAAGGTATATTACTGACGATAGTTCAGCACAGACCTGAAGGGCCTACTTTCAGTGCTGTAATGTTTTATGGTTCTAACATTCCAGCATATTACTGGCCATTCAGCCTACAATGTTTTGCTGACCTATGCAAACCTACTCACACCCCTAACACTCTATTTTCTGACATCCATGTGCCTCTCTAAGTCTTTTAAATGTTCCTATTGTAGCATCCTTCTTTGAGGTATGCATCTGCAAGTTAGCATCTAGAAAGGAGCGGTACATTGGGTTGGACTTTGCAGAGAATCATTGATCTTGCTTCTGGGGAGAGGACTCAATGAGGAAGATAATGGGCACAGAATTTCTCACTGAGCGTGTTACATGCAGATTGTGGAGAAACTCGTGGCCTCCCTGTCTGGAACATTGTGGATTGCAAAGGGTCACATGACCCCCCCCGTTTGAAAATTGTTTGAAAGTCACATCACCTGCCAATCAAGGTTGGACTCCATCCACCCATTAGTGCACACCTAACCATTGGCTCATTTAAATGATTAATTGTCATCATTGACCAGATGCCCAGCTCGGAACAGAATTAAGTGTCGAACACGCCACATTTCTCTCTCTCTCTGCCCCTTTGTCCAAGTCCTGGAGATCACTCCATGCCAGGTTTCTACTGTGGTCATCACTGGAGGAGTTGTGGGTAAGGTGTGCACTACACAGAGCTGAGCTGCAGTACTGCATTAGATCTGTGCTTGCAGAGAGCTGCACCCCCATTGGTACAGGGAATTGGGAGTGTGTTCAAAAGTCCCTGTCTCTGAAGTGTGTACGTGTGCGGGACAGCGTGGTGGGGTAAGCATCCACCAGTATTGGAGCCCATTACACCATTATAGCTTTAGTCTCTTACCGTTTAGAAGATAGATGGCCACTGGTATCGGAGTCCAACCTGGGTCTGATGTGAATGTCCATACGGTACAGTTATTTAGTAGTAATTAAGATTTGTTTGCATCCTGTGTGTTCAATAAAGTCTCCTTTGATTGTAGCCTTCGTCTCCACGCTCATCTCTCTGTGAACAAACTGAACACAACTGCACGGCACAAAAGCTGATGAGAATTGTTGCTCCTTTTGACTATTTGATAACAGAAATGCAAGGGATGGTTGTTCTGAAGTGCTCTGAGATTAGGGGATGATTTGGGGTTAAAGTGGGAAAGAGAGATTCTTGAATGCAGCCAAGATCTGTCTTTGGTCAACATGTCTGTATTGACAGATCTGCTTGGGTAACAGGAGAGAATTAAGCAACTAGAAAATAGTAATCGGAAGTAGTTAATGCAACTGACAACCTAATGAGGTTTGTGTTAAATAACAGGAACTTGCAAAATTTCAGCAGTGGAATTCACAAAACCCAATACTCCGATTTCAAATACTGACAATCTCAGAGATTTTTGCAAACCATTTTCTGCCACTGTTGTTCATAACAATAAATCCAAACTGTTGTAACATGCCATGAAATTCGTTGTTTTGTGGCAACATCACAGGTGCAAATATTGTAATAAATTACAGTCAAAATAAATTAATGCAAAAATAAGAGAAAGTGAGGTTCATTGTCTTCAGAAATCTGATGATGGAGGGGAAGAAGCTGTTTTTGTGCCGCTGAGTGCCATTTTCAAGCTCCTGTACCTTTTTCCCGATGACAGCAGAGTGAAGAGAGTGGCCTGGGTGGTGGGGGGTCCTTGAGGATAGAAACTGCTTTGTTAAGACACCCCCTCCTGTACATGTTCTTGATGGAGTGAAGTTAATGCCTGTGATGGTGCTGGTTTGGTTCACAACCTTCTGTCGTCTTTTCCTCTCCTGTTACCCACTGGAAAAGATAACCACCAGATGGAACTGCGAAGAGATTTTTAGAATAGTGATAGAAGTTGTTTTTTGAGCAGGCCAGTAGACATCCCATTCGGAGTATGGTAGTGAAGAGCCTCATTCATTTTCAGAATTGCTGGAGAGGCTGGCGTCAGTGCTTGTTTGGGTTGTGGCTGGAGTGAACAGTGATGACTTCAGCCTGCTTAACACTCGTTGAGGAAATTTCCACTCATCCATCTTCGCCATCGTGACACAGATTGGAACGAAAGACACTACAAAAGGTTGGAAGCATTTAGCAAGCCGAGCAGTGATCCTTCAGCTGTGTTAACCCTGTTTTGGCCTTTGATGCTGCCTGACCAACCCAGTTCTCCTGGAATTTCCATCCAGAGGGTAACATTAAGGGTCGGTCATCAGACCTCCACATGCTTCACTTGTGTTTACAACTTATTGGAAGTGACTGTATGAACACACACCTACACTCTCACCCACTCACACATCACCCTCTCTCACACTCTCTCCCTCCCCCATCTCCCTCCCCCATCTCCCTCCCCATCTCCCTCCCCTCCCTCCTCCATCTCCCTCCCCTCCCTCTCTCTCCCCTCCCTCCTCCATCTCCCTCCCCTCCCTCTCTCTCCCCTCCCCCTCTCTCCTCTCTCCCCCTCTCTCCCCCTCTCTCCCCTCCCCCCTCTCTCCCCCCCTCTCTCCCCTCCCCATCTCTCCCCCCTCTCCCCCCTCTCTCCCCTCCCCCTCTCCCTCCCCCTCCCCCTCTCCCTCCCCCTCCCCCTCTCCCTCCCCCTCTCCCTCCCCTCCCCCTCCTCCCCCCTCCCCATCTCCCTCCTCCCCTCCCCATCTCCCTCCTCCCCTCCCCATCTCCCTCCTCCCCTCCCTCTCTCTCCCCCCTCTCCCCTTCTCCCCTCTCCCCCTCTCCCCTCCTCCCCTCTCCCCCTCTCCCCTCCTCCCCTCTCCCCTCCTCCCCTTCTCCCCTCCCTCTCCCCCCTCCCCCTCCCCCTCCCCCCCCTCCCCCTCCCCCCTCCCCCCTCCCCCCTCTCCCCCCTCCCCCCTCCCCCCTCCCCCCTCCCTCACCCTCACCCTCCCCCTCACCCTCCTCCCACACCCTCACCCTCACCCTTCCCCCCCCCTCTCTCTCTCTCTCTCTCTCTCTCCACTTTCTCCTCCGACCCTCACGGTCCCAGCCTCACTCATTCAGCCGGACTCGGGGGAGGATGAACCGGACGGACCGAGCGCACCCTCCCCTTTAACAGACACCGCCCTTTAAAAGGCGTCGTGACGTCACGGCCATTTGTTTTCGGCCGACGGTGCGGAGACGATAGACGGTGAGTGAGGGAGTCCCTACCCCCTCTACCCCACCTCTAGCCTCCTCTACCCTCCCCTACCCCCCCTCTACCCTCCCCTCTACCCTCCCCTCTACCCTCCCCTACCCCTCTACCCTCCCCTATCCCTCTACCCCCTACCCCCACCCCCTACCCCCTACCCCCACCCCCCTCTACCCTCCCCACCCTCCCCTACCCCCTCTACCCTCCCCTACCCCTCTACCACCCAACCCCCCTCTACCCTCCCCTACCCTCTTACCCCCCACCCCAACCCCTCTTACCCCCCGCCCCCAACCCCTCTTACCCCCCGCCCCCAACCCCTCTTACCCCCGCCCCCAACCCCTCTTACCCCCCGCCCCCAACCCCTCTTACCCCCCGCCCCCAACCCCTCTTACCCCCCGCCCCCAACCCCTCTTACCCCCCGCCCCCAACCCCTCTTACCCCCCGCCCCCAACCCCTCTTACCCCCCGCCCCCAACCCCTCTTACCCCCCGCCCCCAACCCCTCTTACCCCCCGCCCCCAACCCCTCTTACCCCCCGCCCCCAACCCCTCTTACCCCCCGCCCCCAACCCCTCTTACCCCCCGCCCCCAACCCCTCTTACCCCCCGCCCCCAACCCCTCTTACCCCCGCCCCCAACCCCTCTTACCCCCCGCCCCCAACCCCTCTTACCCCCTCCCTTAAGCCTTCTCACCTATCCCACACCCCTTTCCCTAAATTACATTTCAAATAAATTAGTGCAGAACGAGAGAAAGTCAGGCAGTGTCTGGGGTTCACTGTCTGTTCAGGAATCTGATGGCGGAGGGGAAGAAGCCGTCCTTGTGCTGCTGGGTGTTCGTCTTCAGGCTCCTATACCTCCTTCCTGATGGTAGCAGTGTGAAGAGGGCACGGCCTGGGGGCTGGGGGTCCTTGAGGATAGAGGCTGCTTTCTTGAGACATCTCCTCTAGAAGAGGGGCTGATGCCTTCACAGGGAAGATTTTTGGTTTGGAAGGCTTAAGGTGTTGGAGGTCCATGGAAATGGAATGCAAACTTGCTCTGGCTGAATAGCCCCGTGCAATTCTATGCTTCCGTGTCCAAATGACGAGAGTAAAAGGATGTGAAAATTACGCTCTAATTGGATCACGCCCTGGGTGTTGTGACTGGTGTTGGGCACCAGGGAGTGAGAAATGATCAATGATGTGTCACTGGGCTCCCAGGGATTGAAGGACGAAGGGGTGATACACCTCAACCGGAAACGTCAATTGTCCCTGTGCCTCCACATCTGGTGTCAACCTGTGGAGGGGTTGCAGCAGCTCGTTTCTGACACAAAGTTTAGGATTGTCATAGTTGTACAGTTGGCCTTTTGGAGTGCTGTCTGTTTCTAAAACTCAGAAGTTTAAAGGTTAGTTTGAAGTTTTCCAGTAAGTTAAATTGAGTGAAACTGGGATTCTGGGACAATGGAGTTATTCTGGAGTGACTTTGGGAAACACGTCTATGTCAAAAGGTTGGGAGAAGTGATTGTCGATTGTAAGTAGATTGTGTTAACAAAGACCTATGAAAAAATCAGGGGAAATGATACTTTAGAGAGTGCACAGGAGATTTTCCAGGATGTTGCCTGGATTGGAGAACATGTTTTATGAGGCAAGGTTTGCAGAGCGAAGAAGGATGAGAGGAGATTTAATAGAGGTGTGTGAGAGTGGGCCATTGATAGGGTGGACAGCCAGCAGTTTTATCCTGGGGCGACAGTAGAAAACACCAGAGACCATCTGGAAAAGGTGAGGGGAGGAAAGTTTAGGGGAGATGTCGGGGGTAAGTTTTTTTTTGACACAAAGTGGTGGGTGCCTGGAATGTATTACCGGTGGTGGAGGAGGCTGGTACAATAGGGACATTCTAATTTTCCATGGATGTAAGGGGCTTTGGATGTGATATAGGAAAAATTAGAATGTCGTGGAGTAGGTTTATATAGGTCAATACAACATTGGCTGAAGGGCCTTACTGTAATGTTCTATGTTATGTTATCTGGCCAGGTTCATGGAGTTAGTTGGCACATTGTTGGATTGGATACAGACTGAGGGGAGCTTCAGAACTTAAGCAAAAAATATTTCAGGTGAATAGTTCTACGTGCTGAGATAAGCAAAGCATTTTTTAAAAATTGCTTGCTATCCAGGCAAGTCAAGCTGTGCAGTAGGTAGTGCAATAGTAAATAAGTGGGGTGACTGTGTGTGGAGCAGCGATACAATAAGTTAGGTAGTGCACAGAGTCGAGACAAGTACAGTTAGAAACATTGCAGGACATCACCTTAAAAAGCAGGGCATCCTGGAAGCATGTGGCCCGGGAGGCAGAGTTAGTAAGTTAGTAAAACCCAGCTGGTCTCTCAGCGTCCATAGGTGGTCAAGATAGATCACTGATGTTTCGGGCCCAAGTCCTTCTTCAAAGTATGAGTGAAAAAGCAAGCTGG
Source organism: Narcine bancroftii (assembly GCF_036971445.1). NCBI lineage: Eukaryota > Metazoa > Chordata > Chondrichthyes > Torpediniformes > Narcinidae > Narcine > Narcine bancroftii. The sequence goes on along the minus strand of NC_091481.1, from coordinate 1,640,715 downwards.
CATCTTGACTAAAGGCTAGAGAGAGGGTTGGGTGGGGGGTGGGTGAGGGGGGGACGGGGAGGAGTCCAGACTAACAGCCAAAAGGATATGATCAGAGGAAAGGTGATAATTGATTTTGGCTCCGTGAAAGGAGACAGAGGGAAAAGGAGAGAGGGAACTAGAGGGAAGAAGATGGGGAAGAGGTGGGGGGGGGCTCTTAATGGAATCCGGAAAAGTCCAGTTGGGGGGCCCCAGGCAGAAGATGAGGTGTTGTTCCTCCAATTTGTGGGTGGTCTCAGTCTGGCAGTGCACGAGACTCGAGGCAGAGTTAGCTCCAGGTTGGTTCCTTTGGAATCTGAACCTCACCACAGTCTGCTGGAAGAACTCAGTGGGTTGATCACCTTCAGTGGGAGACAAAAGAAGGGTCCACATTGCTGGGTGGAACTTCATTCCAAAGAAACCCCATTTGTAAAGTCCTGGCAGATCGACTTCTGCTTTGTTAGGCTCTTCTTGTGGTTTTTTAAAAAAATCCCCCTGTGGCTTTTTTACCTAAGAGCACTGGAAATCTCAAGAGAACAGATGTCAACAATGAGCACAATTGACAAGTGTGAAAAACATTTTTGTAAACTGAATTTTTCAGTGGAATCCAGGTAGATGTGCATTCTGTGACCATTTGCTTTATCAAGAACACTGTTCTTACAAAAGTTTTCTTGTTACCTCAGCTAATGTTAGGCCAATTCAGCATGGGGCAAGCCCTATGGCCCACAATGTCAGCACGGAACATGATGCCCATATAGTGCTTGAGAATAATTCCAGCCATGAACCCTTCCAGCCTAATTATCCCAACTCCTGTATGTTTTGAAGGGTGGGAGGAAACACACACAGACACGGGGAGAACATACAAACTCCTCACAAACAGTGCCGGATTTGAACATGTCAGTCTTATTTTCTCAGAGACCCCTGGATTCTTCCCACACTACTGCAGATTGTAGGCCTATCTAGGGTATGGCAACTAGGGCACAGACCCTGGGTGCCACTTGAAGGGGGATGCCACTGTCGTCGCCTTGCCCTCCCAATATCCAAGTCACTAGCAGGACTAGCCCAAATCAGATTCCATCCCACTTGAGCGCCCCGGAGTGCTGCTCTCGGCAGGCATCTCATCAGACCCCTTCGAGGCCGTTCCAGCACGCAAGGGGGACCTGGCAGCGGCTCAATGTCGGATCAATGACCAAAATGGCTTTCTTCCCTACCCATAACCCTCCACGCAACTGAACTGCTCTGCCAGCGAGGGAAATGCAGAGCGGTTCCAGCTGCATGGGGGAATTATGGGGAGTGAAGATGGGCATTTTTCCCATTGAGCTGCTGGCACCGATGAGTGGCCAGGTGAGGTGCCAGAGGCCAGACGGTCAGCAGGGCTGTCACAGCCTGCCCTGGCTGCGCGCTATGACAGTACCTCATCGGCTGCTCATATCATGTCTCGGGCAGCACGGTTGGCGTGTAGCAGTTTTTTGAGTGGTTTTATCATGAGGGAGGCACAATGTCAGTGTTTGCCCTGGGGCACCACTTTACCTAGATATGCCACTGCTGCAGTTACATGTAACTCTGCAAACCGATTTGGCAATGGTTAGTCAAGTGGTTAAATAGTAAGAGAATGTCTGAGGGCTAGTACTTTCAGCAGTTTTGTTGGTATATTGGATCTTCTGAAGTCAAGGCTCTTGACTGTGACTGTGTAGGTCGAGATGAAACAAGAATGTGAGAAACTGTCTTGTCGCTGCTATTCAAACATTTTAATTTAATTTCTCGGAAGATGATGGTGGAAACTTCAGTGCATGTTCTGCTTTTGCATGTGACCTGCAGTTTGTGCCAGGAACTGTAACCGTTGCACCCTGCCTTGATTTGCTGACATGCACTGCACGTCCGCTGAGGTAATCCAAAAGTTGTAGACGCTCAATCTACAGAACAATAAAAAAAACAGCAAGTACCAGGTCAAATCTGATCTGTAGGAGCAGTATGTATTTCAGAGAGAGGACAACCAGAGATGACTTTGTTCCCACAGACATGCCCTGGCTGCAAGATCAAGTTCATTGTCACGTATACTGAGAGACAGTGAGAAAGTTTGTTTCATGAGTCCAGCTTCTCAACCTGCTGAGGGTTTCCAGCATTTGGTTCTTATTTTCCAATTCCATGACATAGCACTGCAGTATCTAGGTCTTGATTTCAGTGAACAGTTCGGGGAGGAGCTTCTCCAGGAATAAACTCTGAATAATAAATCCAGCTGCTCCATGAGGCTAAAAAGTAAAACCACGACACTGGAGAAATTCAGCAGGTCAAACAGTGTCCTTTAGCAAAGATAAAGATACAGAACCAACGCTTGGGTCTTGAGCCCCTCATCAAGGTATGGACGAAATGTTGGTAGGTGTTCAAATAAAAGGGGGAGGGGGAGGAGCACAGTCCCCCAAGCAGGAGGTAATAGGTGGAGAAGGGAGTGAGGGCACAGCAGCAAACGGCGGTGGGGGCTCAGAATGGGAGCGGGTGGAGAGCTGGAGGAAGGAAGATGGGGAAGGGAGGGAGAACGGGGAGTCGTCTAGCAGAAACCGGAGAGTTTGATGTTAACGCCATCTGGTTGGAGAGGACCCAGACGGAATATAGGTGTTTCTCCTCCAAATTACAGATGCTCTTGGTTTGACAGTGCATGAGGCCACGGACAGACATGTCAGTGCGGGTGTGGGGGGCAGAATTTAAGTGGTTGTCCATTGAGAGGTTCCTGTAATTCAAGTCAAAATCCTGCTTCAGAACTGAGAAAGGTATTAAAGGGAAGCTGCCACAGTCACTGGGGAAATCTCGTGCAGAACTGACCAGATTTTATCTGTTTTAGATAATCAGTAATACGTCTTCCGGCCCACAAGGCCACGCTGCAAAAATACACCCATGCGTCCAATTGTCTTACCCTTTACGTCACTGGAACATGGGAGAAAGCCCACGTGGTCGTGGGGAGAACGTGCAAACGCCTTACAGTCAGTGCATTTATAATTTATCTTCAGAAACATAATCCAACATGTTCTTTGTCAAAATGCTAATTTTCACAGTGTATATGCACTGAAATTCATGCTGTAGCCCACAAGTACTTCGATAAAAAATAATCTACAGAAGTAACTAAAGAAAATTACAAAAAAAATCTATAATTAACAACTACCAAGTAAGCTGAATTCAATTAAAAAGAGACCAGAAGAGTCAAAAAAGAATTGTTTGCTGTGAAGAAAATTGGATAATTGAAGTTTCATTTGCCTGCTGTTCTCTTTCGTGATGTTTCCCTATAACAATATATTTATTTGAAAAATGTAATGGTTTATTAGAAGATATAATTTGACTTTGATTCTGCCTGCTCTTGGGAGACTGTCCATTTCTGTTTCTTGTGATGTGTGAAGTCGAATGGCAGCAATGGGTGTATTTATTCTAAATGGCTCATCTTTGACATTTCAGGAAAATTCACCATGAAAACCAAGAGAAAATAAAAGCATTTGAAGTGCTTTACATCAGATGTCTCCAAGAGAATAACTTTTTTCCCACAATGTGCTTGGGATAAATGGTTAAGGAGCTCTGCTGAGATTTGGTCTGCTTGAAAGTATATTGTGTAAAGTTGCAATGGATGAATATGGGACGCGGTCATATGGGACAAGTGGACAAGACAACAGGCCCTTATTTGGAGAGACATCAGCAAGGGTAAGAGGGTTGGTCATGATCTCCAGTCTCTCAATTCCAGCACAGGCCAAATTAGTCTATTTGACTCACTCAAGCACCAGGAAACCTTACATTTCTTTTTATTAAGTTCCTAATTGAAATGGTTGATTTGTTTTAAATGAATAATGTTCTTCAGGTGAAAGTCGACAGTTATCTGATGTATCCCTGAGCTCATTACGGATGATTGCTGTATATATGTGTATAATAGTCGATATCGAGTAAAAGTCGACTCCCTATTTTTGGCCCTGAGCACCCCCCCATCGCGTTCCTGACTGCCCGTCCACCCCAACTGCTGTCTCTTGCCCAGGCCTCGGCTGCCTGTCCATCCAAGTTCCCGCCTCAGCCACCCACCCATCTGATCTCCTGTTGCCCTGGCCACCATCTCTCGCCTAGTCCCTGCCCACTTACTGGAGTTCCTGATGCCCCGACCGGCATCTCTCACCCAGGCCCTGGCCGCCCGCTGGAGCCCCCGATGCCCCGAACGTGGACTTACTGCCTTGTCCCGGCCATCCGAGCTCCTGACGCCTTGAACGACGCTGGTCAAAAATAGAATGTGTGTAGTAGTCGACCAGCTAAATTTCATCCTAAAGATTGGTCCACAAAACTGGACTATTACATGAGTATATATGGTAAAGTGTATTTAATTTTGATAACAATCCATGAAGAAGGGCACATTATGTCATTAATTTTTATTTTCAGAACCAGGTGCACGGACAGTTTTGATTCTTATTAAGTGTTTTTTGGGCTTGATAAAGAAGATGAACTGTATTCAAAACAATTTATTTTTAGATTATGAAACTAACACAAAAATTTACAGTTATTCTCAACAGAGAACAAAACAAATCTTTGTAATCTTGTAATATTTGGAATTGACATTTCATTTCAAACTTTCAAATATTAATAATTTTAAATTAGATAAATTATTTTCAATTCTGAGTCCTAACAAAGTATTTCAAGAAAGGGAGGGAAGATTGAAGCAGTAAGATCAAAAATCTGAAAAACTTTGAATGAACATGTTCAAAAGTACATGAAATTCTGCAATAATACTGTCCCCATTTCTTATTAAGTTCAAATGTCAGTCGAAGAACGAGTTGGTGCTGATTTGGAGTTTACAGTGATATAGTGAATCACTTCCTGTGCGAAAGATGTGTGATTCCACCATCCCATTTGATATTTCCTTTTCTTGATCCTTTGTCTTTGCACAAAATGTAATGCCTCTTCCAAGCTGAACCTCAAGTAAAAACACCATGCTGGAGGTCAAACTGTGTCCTTTATACAGCAAAGATGAAGATGCAGGACCAACGTTTCGGGCTTGAGCTGTTCACCAAGGTTGGGTCAAAATGTCGGCAGGCGCACAAACAAAATGGTGGGGGAGGGGGCGGGGCAGAGGGAGGAGCACAGTCCTACAGGCAGGAGGTAATAGGTGGAGAAGGGAGGGGGGCACAGTAGCAAGCAGAGGGAAGGGGATGGCTCTGTGAATGGAGAGGGAAGTGAGTGGAGAGCTGGAGGAAAGGAGTCCAAGGGATGGGGAAGGAAGAGAGAGAACAGAGAGTGGGCTAGCAGAAACCGGAGAAGTCGTTGTTAATGCCGTCCCAAATGGAAAATTTATTAGGCATTATTCCTCCAATTTACAGGTGGGCACCTGCCTATATTTCACTCATCCCTTGATGAAGGGGCTCAAGCCCAAAACTTTGGTTCTGCATCTTCATCTTTGCTCTGTAAAGTACAGAGTTTGACCTCCTGAGTTTCTCCAGCATCGTGTTTTTACTCTAACCACACCGTAGGCAGACTTTTGTGTTTGGTGAAGTTTCTCTCTGTCCATTGTTTGGATCCTGTCTCGAGCCTTCACTGCCTGTGGTTCCACTTGGATCAGTGTTGGATCATCCCTCTAAGGACTTTAGAGTATCCTTGTTCAATTCTGGTAGTTGTGTTCTTTATGTTTTAGTCAACTTTGTAGTTGACTTTTAATGGATTATTTTGTATAAATGTTTGAAGTTCCCTTCTCTCCTGAACTTGGTAGTGTGTGATGGTTATTATTTAATGTTTATTTAAGTTTGAAATTATGGGTTTGTCTGCTTTGGCTGTTGTCGGGAAGGAATGTCAGACAATTGTAACGGGTTTGTAAATGCTTGTTTGCAAAGTTACACAGAGAACCTGCAGCATTATTTAGGCCCTTCGGCCCACAAAGTTGTGCTGAACATGTCCCTACCTTAGAAATTACAGGGCTTACCCATAGCCCTCTATTTTTCTAAGCTCCATGTACCTATCCAAAGACCCTATCGTATCCACCTCCACTACCGTTGCTGGCAACCCATTCCATGCACCCACCACTCTCTACATTAAAAAAAACCTAAAATTAGTCGCTTTTTTAAAAATAGTGTCCAAAATATCCAATGTGGATGCACTTGGGGTGCAGTAAGAGATTTTCTGTTCCTTAAGGCCAGTTCTATTATAAAGTGAATCCCCGGGTAATGAAACACACAGAAATGCTGGAGAAACTCAGCAGATCTTGCAGCATCCATAGGGGGTAAAGATATATTACTGACCTTTCAGGCCTGAGCCAAGGTGTTAATTGGACATGGAGAGGAGGCCAGGAGAGCAGAAAGGTGAGAATTGATTGTGCGGGTGGGAATTGGCTCTGTGAATATAGAGCTGGGGTAAGAGAAAGAGAGTTCGAGGAAAGGAGAGATAGGGAGAGATGGGAAGGGTGGAGGGAAGCTAATAGAAACTGGACATGTTTATGCCATCCAGATTGAGGGTGCCCAGAAGGTAGATGAGGTGTTGTTCCTCCAATTTGTGGGTGCTTTCAGTCTGGCAGTACACAAAACCATGGACAGACGTGTCAGCAAGGGAATGGGATGGAGAATTGAAATGGGTGATCACTGGTTCAACCCCAAAACTGTATAATATTTCTTGATAATATTTCATGTTCATGGATGCTGCAAGACTGGCAAACTTGTAAATGGAATTGGAATTGTGCCTGGCCCCACAGACATGGTTGTATAATGAGTAGAGCAATGGGTTAAGCACGTATCCTTGGGGTGAACCTGTGTTGATAATCAGAGAGGAGGAGATATTGATTCCAATTCATACTGATTGAGGTCTTCCAATGAGAAAGTCAAGGGTCCAGTTGCAGAGTGGGGTTACAGAGGCTGAGAGTTTGTAGCTTCTCGACCAGAGCTGAGGGAATAATGGTATTGAAGGGTGGGCTGTCGTCAATGAAGATTAGCCATATGCAGTTGTTTTTGAGATGGTCCAGAGCTGAGTGGAGAGCCAGCGATATTGCATCTGCTGTGGATCGATTGTGACGATAGGTGAATTGCAGTGGGTCCAGATCTGTGCTTAGGTACGTGTTAATTCTGGCCATGACCAGCCTCTCAATGCATTTCATCACAGTAGAAGTTAGTGCTACTGGACTGTAGTTGTTGCGGCAGCTCACGCTGATCTTCTTGGTACCGGGATGATTAATGTCCATATGAAGCAGGTGGGAACCTCTAACTGCAGCAACGAGAGGTTGAAAATGTCTGTGAACACTCAGGCTAGTTGGTTGACACAGATTTTCAGTCCCCTGCCAGGTACACCGTCAGAGCCTGACACCATGCGAGGTCACCTTTCTGAATGATATTCTGACATCACCCTCAGGCAGCACAGGGTCCTCAGCCTTTTCAGGGGTTTTAGTAGACACTGTTTGGTTCTTCTCTCAAAGCAGGCATAGAAAGTGTTTGGTTCATCAGAAAGTAAAGCAACTTCGAGGGGAACAGGTTGATGTTGTATATTTGGATTTCCAGAAGGCGTTTGATAAGGTGCCGCACAAGAGATTTATCAATAAGATCCAGGTGAATGGAGTCGGGGGAAATATACTGGCAGGGATTGAGGATTGGTTAACTGACAGAAGGCAGAGAGATGGGATAAATGGGTATTTTTCTGATTAACAGACAGTGGTAAGTGGGGGGTCGCAGGGGTTGGTGTTGGGCCTGCAGGTATTCACCATTTACGCTGATGATGTGGAAGAGGAACAGAGTGTCGTGTAGCCAAGTTTGCAGATGAAACTAAACTGAGTGGAAAAGCAAATTGGACAGAGGATATGGAGAGGCTGCAGGAGGATATAGTTAAAGTAGGTGAGTGGGTAAAGGTCTGGCAGATGGAGTCCAATGTTAGTAAATGCGAGGTCAACCATTTTGGTACGAAAAATAGGAGAGCATATTATTTAAATAGTGAAAAACTGCAGCCTGTTGTAGTGCAGAAGGACTTGGGAGGGCTTGTGCATGAATCACAAAAAAGTTGGGTTGCAGGTTCAACAGGTTATTAAGAAGGCAAATGGAATGTTGGCCTCATCACAAGAGGAATTGAATTCAAGAGCAGGGAGGTCATGTGGCAACTGTACAAGGTCCTGGTGAGGCCGCACCTGGAGAACTGTGTGTAGTTCTGGTCTCCATACTTGAGGAAGGATAGACTGGTCTTGGAGGCAGTCCAGAGGAGGTTCACCAGGTTAATCCCAGAGATGAGGGGGGTTGACCTGGGATTAGATTCACGAATTCAGAAGACTGAGAGGAGATCTTGTAGAAACATATAAAATTATGAGAGGGATAGAAAAGATAGAGGCAGAAAAATTGTTTTCACTCGTAGGTGAGACCAGATCTAGGGGACACCGCCTCAAGATTCAGGGGAGTAGATTTAAGACGGAGACGAGGGAAAACTGTTTTTTCCCAGAAAGTCGTGAATCTGTGGAATTCTCTATCCAGGGAAGCAGATGAGGAGACTTCATTAAACATATTTAAGGTTCTGTTAGATTTTTACATAAAAATGGAATTAATGGATATGGGGAAAAGGCAGGTAAGTGGAGTTGAGTCAGTGATCAGATCAGCCGTGATCTCAATGAATGGAGGAGGAGGCTCGATGGGCCAGATGGCCGACTCCTGCTCTTATTTCTTATGTCCATTGCAGCCATCTATAGTGTGTGCCCTCGCTTTGTAGGCCTGCACTCACTGCCACAGCTGGCATGTCTCTGTCTCTAGCTTCCTCCGGAATTGCCACTTTGCTTCAGAGCTGGACTTCCAATCCCCAGCCTTAAACGCCTTCAGCAGGTTGAGAATTCTCTGATTCATCCAGGGCTTCTGGTTGGGGAACACATGGTTCATGACTCTCTATTCTCCTGTATGTTTCTAAATGATGAAAAATATTATTTACAAAAAAAAAATCCCCCAGATGCTTACAGATTGAAGCAATATTGAGTGGAATTTAAATGCTTTGAATGTAGCTTGAGATTTTTCATGTTCTCATTTTCTTTCAGGATCGAATTATCAACTTTGTTTTTGGTGTCTTCACCGCCGTGTTTCTCATAGTAAGTACCAAGAGTTTGAATCTTAGCAGCTCTCTATCAGTAGTGATTCTTTAGCACCATCTACGAATGTTCTGTTTGCAATAATTGGCAAAATGAAGGCAAATGCTAAATCCTCTCCATTGACAAAATGGATTGGTTAAGAAGAGAAACCATATTTATTGGGAGAGAACCTCAGCAGGTCAAGATAAAGACACAGGATCAAAGTTTCAGGCTTGAACATCCACAGGGAGAGCAAACAAAATGATAATTTCAGGAGATGACCTTTCTTCAGAACTGGGATAACAGAAAGTAACGTTTGATTTCCAGAGAAGGGCAAGGGGAGGGGAGAGCAAAGGGAAGATCAGTGATAGCCTGAAGATCAAGAGAGACTGGACAGTACTACAAGTAGTGGCAGTGGTCACTGTGAAAGCTTTATGATTGCAGCCACTCTGTCCGGTAGAGTGATAAGTAGATGAATTCGGACAATAAATGCTTAAACTCAGATGTGTAGGGAGCTTTTGGAATATAGGGTAGTTTGCTGGATCAAGCATCAGGGTGGGGAAGTTGCCTTGTATAACATGTCACACTGAATCCTCAGCTCTGCTCAAGTCTGTTACTGTAAAAATGATCTGTTATGGCAGGAAACCTGCGAGAGTCTGCAATGGACCCAGGAGCTGAGTGTATGGACTCCATCTTCTGGGGTGTCAGTGGCCATTGATGACTGGTTGTTGACTTCAACAGGGTCAGCGTTCTGTCTCCTGGGCAGTCACAGCAGATTATAGATGGCATTAACATCGACTTCTCCGGTTTCTGCTAGCCCACTCTCTTCTTCTCCATCCCTCTCTTCCTCCAGCTCTCCACCCCCTTCCCTCTCTTTTCACAGAGCCATCCCACCCCCCTGTTTGCTGGTGTGCCCTCCCTCCCTCCCTTATCCATCTATTACGCCCTGGTTTTGAGTCCGTGCTTGTGCCCCTCCCCCCAACCATTTTGTTCAGGTGCCTGCCGACATTTTGCTCATACCTTGATGAAGGGCTCAAGCTCGAAACGTTGGTTGTGTATCTTTGCTCTATAAAGTACACTGAGCTGCTGAGTTTCTCCAGCTTCGTGTTTTTACTCCAACCACAGTGTCTGCAGACTCTCGCGTTTTACTTTTATGGGCAGAAGGACAGCACTGTTATTCTGCAAGGACCAATCCATTTAGACTGGTGCATCTCTATCTGAGCTTGTGGTGTGATCCCTCTCACTAATGGAACCTGTTCTTGATTTGTCTTAAATGTGTACCTCTATCTTTAACACTATCCTGCAGTTTGGCTTTTCTGCTTCCACGACCTCTTTTATGATTGACTTGCCTGGATAGCGCACATAACACTACAGCTTGGTAGAGATGACAGTAAACAATTCAACACTTTTTCTTCTCTGGGATCTTTCGTCTCTGGAGCTAGAAGAGTGATGAAATTAAACATGGGTAGGTCTTTTAAAGGAGTTTTGCTTTAGTTTTACAAGGGGCTCAGTAAAAGCTCACACCTGAAGTACATGTGGGTGTTTTTAAAAGGGTGTACATGCGTGGAGGCAGTAGAGAAAAAAGTTAAATAGATTGCTTCCTGGGTTAAGAGGCACCACCTCTTAAAGGTGACCTTGTTGGAGAGATGCTCATGATGGTGCTGGCTGAGTTCACAATTCTCTGTAGCTTGTTTCTGATCTGTGCATTGGTACCTCTGTACCAGACTGAAGGAAAGATCGTGACGCCTGTTGATTCTCATCTGCTCCTTAACATCTGCATGTGGCTTCCTTTGCCAAGATTTACATCTCTCTACACAGATGGGCCTGACCTGCTGAGTCCCTCCAGCTTTTTTCAGTTCACTCGAGATTCCTTCTGCAACTTTTGTTTCTCCAGCGAGTGGTGACCACAGTGGCTTCTCTGCCAGCGGTCCCGTAAGGAAAGAAGACGTGCAGTCGACTGGCCACTCCTCCCTTCATCTGCAGAGGCACAGTGTTAACTGTTTTTCTTCTCTCTCCACAGATGAGTGCTTCCAGCCTTCTGTTTTTATTTCAGATTTCGAGCAACTGCAATTTTAATCTTTAATCCAACCTTGCCCTGTTGCTTCTTTTTGGAACAAATCCTTTTGACTTTTCTGCACCATGTGATGAGTTTGAATTTTTGATGAGTACATTATTCTCTTCACACTGTTCTCCCTGAATGTTAAGAGTCACAGATGTCCAGCTCTTACCTTGACCTTGGAGATACTATTGAAACTCCATTTCCGCTCCATACAGTTGGTTTGCTCAATGCTGAACTTTTTGGTACCTCTGAGTCTAATTTTAAAACCTCTCCTTGTACTTCAATCAATTTTTTCAATTGTCTTCTCTAATCTCATTCTCTTCTTTATCCAACCCCATTCACCACCCCCCAAAAAAAAACTGTCTTGTAAGCAATGCATTTTCAAGATGGAGAGAGCTTTGCTTTTTATGTAAACTTTAATTGACAAGGTGTGTGTTTTGGAAGTTGAGCATGTTGGAAGAGTCTATGGGCCCAGACACGTTCAAACTAAAGAGCTGACAGCAGAAATCAAACCCCTTTTTAAGTTGCAGAGAGTAAAGCAAAGTGTTAGGGATCAAGTGGAAATGAGGGAGACTGAAAGTCAGCTGTTGAACATTGCAGCACAGAAACAGGCCCCTTTGGCCCTTCTAGTATGTGCTGAACTATTGTTCTGTCCTACTGACCTGCACCCAGTCCTTATCCCTCCCATCCATGTACCTGCCCAAATTCTTCTTCAATGTTAAAATTGAGCCTGCATTCACTACCTCAGATGGCAGCTTGTTCCACACTCAATACTTTGATGTAATAAAGACCAATATGCCAAAAGCTCTCTTTACAACCCTATCTACCTGTGATATTTCTTTCAGGGAACTATGAGTCTGTATTCCTAGATCCCTGTTCTACTGCACTCCTCAGTGCCCAACCACTCACTGTGTATGTCATACCAAATAGTCCTTCCAAATAGAGATGGTGCTGGCTGAGATCTGTGTGAAGGTGACTCAACCAGGAAAAATGAAAGAAGTGAATGGAAAATTGTCACCCTGGGCTACAGACACTGCACTCGGTGTTTGACGTTGGTGTATGGTTGAACAGGCCGGGGCAGATTTGGAAGGAGGGAGGGCAAAGAGATAACATTGACAATCAAATATTTTTATTTGGAATGTTGTTGCTTTGTGTCAAATCAATCCTTGCTTATAATCCATCTTATTGTTTGCTTTACTAATTTCATCTTGTAGGTAACGGTGATTAGTGCGATTGTTTTCCCTCAATTACCTCCAAAGCCACTGAATATTTTCTTTGTTTTCTGCATTTTACTGAGCTGCGTCTCGATTGGTGTTCTTGTAAGTATCATGACTTTCAACTCTCCTTTGAGTAATGGTAATTCAATACCGTTGACATTACATTTAGAGATCACTTTCCTGTGGAGGCAGAAGGGTGTGTTCTGTACATGATTGTGCACTAAAGAAATGGAGCAAATGATTTGGAGATGATGCCTTCTGTTTGACTTTGTGGTGGTTAACTATTCTTGGTCACACGGCCATCTGAAAAGGCAGGGAAATTTGTACAAGGGTACGAGTGTTGCTAAATCGACCTGAGCTGTGAAATGGGACAGAGCTGCCATATACTTGGTGCCAATGAGGACAGCACTGTTGTGAATCAATGGCACAAACTGTGGTCAGCACTGTTTTGTAAGGCATACATTAAGGTAAAGGTCCAGGAAACCTGTACCAAAAATTTAATGATTGGAGTGAAGCAATAAAATAGCAAATTTCAAAACTAGATCTTACAAGTGCAGTTGTGATAAAGCTGAATGGATTTTAAAATGTAGTCAATCATTTTGTATTTACTTAGATTTTGGAAAGGGATGGGTAATAATTCAAATTACATTTTGAAATGCTAAGCTAACTTGTGGGGTGAATGGGCAGTAGCAGCTGTTCTGAGATGTTCTCCCAGCACCTGACTACCTTTGGAGCCTTGGTCCTTTTAGCTCTGCTACAGTGGTCCACAGCTCCAAACAAACAAGGGGATGTGAAATTAGTGAACCAGGGCAGATAGAGAGAGGTGCTGCCAACACAAAGAAAATATAGATAAAATGCCCGTGGCATCAAAATGATTAAAGCAAATATTTTGAAGCCCATTACACTTAATGAAAATTCAACTGTGGGGAAAGGTCGATACGACAGCAGCAAAATAAATTGGTGGGAAAAGGCAGATTTAATGTAGTCTGAAGAAAAGTTTGAGAGTGGGGAGATCAATGGTCTCTCTTGACAGTCAGTCAGCTTCTGCAAGAGTTCCTTTATAATGTAAGAAATAGGAGTTGGCCGTCAAGCCTGTTCCGTCATTCAATGAGATCACGGCTGGTCTGATGATCGGCTCATCCCCACCTACCTGCTTTTTCCCTTAATTCCCCTATGATGTAAAAATCTATCCAACCTTGTCTTAAATATATTTACTGAGGTCGCCTCCATTGCTTCAATGGGCAGCGAATTCCAAGGATTCACTACCCTCCTCATCTCCATCCTGAATCTTGAAGTTCTGCCCTGTAGTTCTGGTCTCGCTCTCTTCACCCCCCTCCCCAAGGAAACCATTTACTTACCTTATCTATGCCTTTCATAATTTTTCTTCTAAATTCCAGCAAGAACAGTCCCAGGCAACTCGATCCCATAAGCTAACCCCCTCATCTCTAGAATCAACTTGGTGAACCTCCACTACATCACCTCTGAGGCCAGTACATCCCTCTTCAAGTAAAGAGACCAGAACTTTACGACAGGAAAAGAAGCTCAGGGTTGTATGTACTCTTGACGATAAAAATGAAAGCTTGCAAATCCTGCCCTCAGAAACCTTTTGACTTGGAGTAATTTTCTTGTCACTGCACTAAATTTGTATTTTTCAGATTTGGTGGTATCGCCAAGGGGATTTGGAGCCTAAATTCCGCAATCTCATCTACTACAATTTGGTCTCCATCAGCCTGCTGTGCATCTGTGCCAACCTGTACTTTCACGATGTAGGGAAATGATTTCACCGCACTCAGGAGAGAATTTGTGTCTGTGCCCTGCTTCAAAATGGAGGCATCACCAAGGACGTGTTTAGAAGAAAGATTGTGAATTTTGGTCTGCACACTGCAAGGCGACGTTTTGTGCAGGTGGAGTGAGCTTCAGATGGTCACGTTGAACTGGATGTCTCCTTCGGAATGCTAGAAATATTTTCTAAAGTAAATTTTAAAACTTTGCACTAAATGAACATTCCAGACTTGCCAATGTTTTGAAATACACACATTTCTCTTTTTGTAAGGGTGTTTTCTTCCTGAAATCAGTTTTTTTAAAATTACATAAAGCACTGGAACTTTATTCTGTTTCAACAAAGTATTTCACAAAGTAGAAATTAAGATACTGCAAGACAAATTTTTATTTTGTCTTAATTAATGAATGAATGACTGCACTATGCAACTACTTGCTCTACTGAGTTTGTACAATAAAATGATCTAGCCAAACCAAGACTGAACTTGTACTAGACAACACAACTGGAAAAAAGCATTTACTTTGTTTTAAAGAATAAATAGTAATAAAATAATTTATATACATTGGACATACTATGCTTTGTTTATTTGTGCATAAAAATAAGTTGAATGCTGAGTATCTTGTGGAGGTTTCACAACTGGAACTCTGCTATTGTGCAGAGTTCTTCAGGTGCAGCTTCTGACATATCTCGGGAACTGACTGCGTCTTGTTTTCGAGGTTGGTGCAACTAGGATGCTCTTGTTCTCCATCCCCCAGATGAGATATTCCAGCATCTCATTCCTTGCATCCTCCAGGGTCACAGCAAGATGGATGGAACATTCGAACCACCGTGCATCCAGTGGCTGAATGTGCGTGCGTCACAGCCTTTGTCCCATTACACAGCCCAATGTGCTTCAAGGCTTTTTTGGGTTTGAAGAATAGGACAAAATGTAAGCTGTGACGATTTTAACATTTGAAACTTCGCCTGTTAACATTTTTTTAAAAACTCTTCCATTTCAGCTTCTCAACTGATTAAATCTTCTGTCAACCTTTGAGAGCAGTCGGGGGAAGGGTGATGTATTTATTAAATGTACAGTTTTCTTGGCACAAGGTCATATTTAGTAAATATATGCACCCAAAATTTTGAAATTGATTGATAATTCTATTAACCATCTCATTTTGTCTTTTGAAGGCAGCACCATGAAAGTATTAGGATTCCTTGGTCAATGTTCATCCAACAGTGAATAAGCAGCATTGCTCATTGACCATTGCAGTTCTGCGGGAGGGGCTTTCCTTAGTCCTCATGATCTGGGCTTTCCAAGGCCGAGCCAATGGTGTCTGAGCAGACTCCTTGGGTTTGTAAAATAGGATCTGCAAAGAAGACATAACAGTGGCTCAATCCTTCAAGGTTTTAAAAAAATTTCTAAAGGAAGTTAAAAACACTAGAACGAGGTGAGAATCAAGTTTTATGACATTATTGCATTTGACTAAAGGGGGCCAACTGACCAGCATTGTCCACAGTTGTCTTGCCTTCCACAAGACAGTGCAGTTTCCCTTTCTGGCTCTGACGTGCACCCCTTGGAGTTCACCATGCCTGGCTCAAGGCTGAGAAATTGCCTCAGGTGCCAATTAGCTAAGATATGAAACCAGTTGAGAGACAAAGGGGCAGAATAGTTTACCAACATTACATCCATGGAGCTTGGAAAATACGCACAAAACCAATGTATGAAAGGTGAATGTTAAGAAAGCTGGTAATTTAATTTTTTTGGAAGAGATTTTTCAGACACGAGAGTTGCAGATGCTGGAATCTGGAGCAAAAAAAAAACAGCAGGAAGAGGTCAGCAGGCCGAGCAGCAAATTGTGGACAGTTTGCAGATCCATTGGCAACTCCAGGATTTTACATGAGCAAAGTTTGTGAAAGTTTAGAGGTTAATGATTCAGTACTCCCCAATTGGCATGTCATAATTATTAAGCAGTTATTTTAAAATATTCTGAAAAATTTGTACTTTGTCACACAAGGTGGCATTTTAGTACTCAAAATGTAATTATTCTTAATCAAACTCTAGCCCTCAAAGACCAATTTCTTGGCGTTAATATTTCAAAATAAAAGCACGCCATTGGAAACATCAGTTGGTCAGGCAGCATCTGTGGAGAGAGTTCCCAGACAGTTTCCTGAAGTGCTATTTTTCCAGATGCTGACTATCTTGTATATTTCCTTCAATCCCTACTCTCATTCATTCCCCTGCAGGAAGACTTCAATACCCTTTGTTTCTTTGAGTGCAGATCTGATCAGTAACCTCTTGTTTCTTGTGCTGAGTTATACGAATGAACCACCCCTCCTTTCTCACCCCTGTAGATTGACTACCTTCCCTCTCCCAGTTCCGATGCAGGTTCTCGACAGGACAACACACTGTCACCCTCCAGTTGGCTGGCTTTGTGCTTTCAGGTACCCATGCAGCTAATGGTGCAACTGGGTTTGCCAAATAGAAATTTGTCTGCTTCCCAGCACAGAACTGGGTATGGTGGCAAAGTGCCTACACATCACCAGCCCATACCCTGGGACACATTGTGGATGCATTACATGAATGGTAAAATGAGAAATGCAAAGCAAGATTTTGGAGATCACCAGTGCAAGGTGCTGCAGAAGCAAATTAGCATGTTAAAACACAAAAATGATGGAGGAACTCAGCAGGTCTTGCATCATCCATAGGAGGTAAATACATAGAACCAACATTTTGAGTCTGAGCCCTTAAGGTATGAGATTTAAAAAGTATGTGAAACATGGAAGTTTGTAGTAAAAACACAATTTCTGGAGGAACTCTGCCTGTCTCAATGTCCATAGCAGACAGACAGATATACTGTTTCAGCCTGAGCCCTTAAAGGTAAAAGCAGGTTGGCCACTGAGAGATCCACGCTGTTGTGGCAGACCGAGCCAAGGTGCTCAAAAGGCAGGGAAGGGAAGAATGCACAAGGGACAAAAGGTGTTAATTGAGTAGGGATGGAACAAGAGAGGTAATTCAGGCACCTGTCTGCTTTTTACTTGTACCTTGAAGGGGTCAGGCTCGAAACACACATCTCTACCTCTTCTGGACACTGTGAGACCTGCCAGTTCTTCCAGCATTTCTGGGTTTTTACTACAATCATAGCATTTGCAGCCTTTCATGTCTCACTCAATTTGCACGTTAACCACGTCGCTGGGATTCCTTACCGGTCAGTGTCGATAATGGCAAAACAGAATCATTGTCGATGTCATCTGCTGACTGCATAAATCGGTGATCCGGGGGAACAATCAATGTCGTTTCTTCATCAATGCCTGCTTCTATATTGGAAGATACCAGAGCCTGGCAAAAGGAAGAGTTGGGAGATGTTACTTTTATAACTTGCTTGTTAGGACATGGAGATCAGTGACAGAGCTATCGTGTCCCCAGTTGTCCTTGAGAAGATGATGGTAAACCAGACACTGGGAGATGATCACTGCCTGATACCTTGGCAATGGGAATGTTATTGCAGAACATTATTCCGGTCTTGCTGTGTGCAGGCTTGAGCGGAGGAGTTGTGAATGGCATTGAACATTGAGCAATCAGTGAAGGTGCCCATTTCTGACCTGTGATAGAGCTCACTAGTGCTAAATGCAAGGTAGCATGATGGATTGGATTTGGAAGCGGCCACACCTGGACAATTATCAAGACTATCAGATAGATGTCAGTGTTGGGCCTGACTGGTACAGAACACAGGAATTTGAAAACATGTCCTTCCAGGTTCCTGCAGCTTCTTCCTTGCTGTTTTCAGTCTCTTCAATGGGCCCCTCTCTCATTAGTAACACAATGCTGCCCTTGCATTAACTACACATTTCCCTCTGAAACATCATCTGTATAATTCAATGATGGTTTGGCCTGCCTGTTGATTATGTGCTGTGTGATTGGCAAACTAACAGGAAAGCGTGCCAATTTTAACCTGTTTTTTTACCTATTTGCTTTCTGGGATTTTTTTTTAACCAGTTGCTTGAATTCTGGACAACAGGGGTTTTACTGTATCTCTTTTCCTGTTTGGGCATATTGTAATCAATTTATACTGTTCTAGTAGATGCATCTAATATATCAGTCAGGCAGGAGCAAGTAGGAATGTCAGTGCATCTGTACTTGTGTATATGACAATATTCTCATCATCATCTCACCAAATCAGAACTTGATTTCCAGAGAGCTCTTACCTCAGTGGCATAAGCACCACTTAGATCAGACCGCACTTCAACTCCCTGTCGGAGATCTGTCTCGTTAATGTTTACATCTGAGCCCATCATATCGTCACCAGTGTCACAGTTCAGGCTCCCTGGGCCAATCTCTGTCTCAGTGAGGGCTGTCTCTCTGGTGCTTTGGTCTCCGGTTAACTTAGCCTGATGGAGATCAGTGTAGGCAGTAGTTCCGAGTGCACTAGACTGGTGTCCAGTCAGAGCTGCGTGTTCCATTTCGCCACCCACCGTCAGCTCTGCCTGCGTTATAGAGGAAGTGATGTCGTCAGTGGCGACTGCGTGGATGATCACACTGGGATGTGCCACTTGTACACTGACGTTTTCACTGGTGCCGTGGAGCAGAGTTTCTGACTGTGGAGACACAGCACAATTGGCTGGATTAATAAATGCTTTCACCCAGCAACTGGCTGAAAAGTCCTGAACTTCATCCTTCAGAGAATTGAATATTAAATTAAAGGTCAAACACGAAAGTCTTTGAAGTAAAAACACAATGTTGGAGAAACTCAGCAGGCCAATCAGTGTCCTTCATATCCTAAAGATACAGAACCAATGTTTCGGACTTGAGTAAAATGTTGGTCTTGTATCTTTATCTTTGCTATCTTGGATGAGATATGGGCAATAGTGAGAGATGATACAAGATCTAAGAAGCAAAATGTTGAGCCCATTTGGATTGAGATTAGAAACAGTAAAGGGGGAAAAAAGATCACCTCCTCTAAAAACAATGCTGGAGAAACTGAGCAGGTGGTTGATGAAGGGCTCGTCTAAAACATGGTTATGTATTTTTATCTTTGCTACATTAAATACTCTGACCTGCCAGGTTTCTCCAGCATCAGGCGAATGCAGAGTCTTTTACTCAATTTGGGAGAATCGGTAACCAGAGGACATGGGTTTAAGATGAGGGGAGGGGGAGGAGATTTAACAGGAACCTGAGGGTGAGAACACAGAAGGGGGTGGGTATATGGAATGGGCTATATTAGGGTTGAGGCAGGTACTATTGCCACATTCAAGAAGAAAATTGGATGGATACATGGATAAGATGGGTTTGGAGGGATATAGCACAAATGCAGGCAGGTGGGACCAGTGTTAGTGGACATTTTGGTTGCCGAGGGGACATTTTCCATGATGTGCAACTCCATGACTCGATTAAGCTTATGAACCATTTTGAATGTAATGTTTTAAGAAATCTATAATGGATAGAGGTAATTTCCCAACTTGAGAACTGATAAAGCTCTCCAAATGATTGCCCAGGGCATGTACAGTAAATGGCAGCACATTAAGGGTTACTGATGAGCAGAGGGAACTTGGGTTCCCTGAAGTGGTGAAGGAGGAAGACAGCAGGCCTGACCTCATCGGTTGGGCAGAGAAGCCATTAGCTGGGACGTAAAGTGGCAACTTTACCAAACTATGGTTAGACCACACTTGGAGCACCATGAGCCACACTGCAGGAAGGATGTGGTTGTATTGGCGAGCGTGCAGAAAAGATTAACTCGGATGTTGCCAGGACTGGAGGACTTTAGCTATGAGGAGAGAATGGATAGGTTTGGCTTGTTTTTTTCTGGAAAGAAGGTTAAAGTCATGAGGTGATGGAGGGACATAAAATTATAAAAGGCCCAGAGAGGGAAGGTAATGAAAATAGGTTTCCCATGCTAAGGGTATCAAAAACAAGATTTAAAAAGAGGAAGGAATTTTAGAGGAATCTGAAGGCCAAGTTTTTAATGCAGTGGTTGATATCAGGAACTGTGCTGGGGAGGAATCGGACAGTCACCACACTTAAGCCACCTTCAGACATTCGTTAAACAGGCAAGGCAGAGAAGGATACAGGAGACAGCAGCTGCTGGACAAAGTGCTGGAGGATGTCAATAGGTCAGACAACGACTGTGGAGGCAGAGGGACAACCAGTGTTTTTATAGGAGTCCCGCATTAGGAAATGCTCCTAATGTGGGCAAATGGGATGAGTGATGGGCAAAAGGTCAGCCTGGATGTGTTGGATCGAAGGGTCAGTTTCAGTGCAACTCCAGTGACACACTACATGTATTCATGGTCAGTGCATACAGAGTGCAAAGGCCAGAGGGTCTCCCAGATAATCTGACACCAGACAGTCTAAAGCAGTTACCCTGAGTGACCCTGAGCTGTGCCACTCAGCCTGAAACACACCATAAAGTCATCTGAAACAGTTTAACCTTCCATTGGAATAGAACATCCACCGTATTAGATTTTATCAACGTTAACCATGGGAGGAATGTCACAAGGGATAAAATTACACTCATCATGTGAACAATATCACATTCAACATACAATTACAGAGAAAAAAACCAAGCATCTTTCAATCTGAAGCATTCGTCAACTCAACAACAACTTTTCTTAAATCTGCATCAGAAGAATCTTCTCCTTCTCTTCAAATGTAACTTTATTCCATCAGACATTATTCTCGTGGAACTTGACCTTGCTTCTCGACAACAATTCGATTCTGTGCACTACAAATTTCACATTGCAATTGCTTTGAACAACATTCGTGTTGGAGTGAAACACGAAAGTCTGCAGACTCTGTGATTGTAGTGAAAACACAGAAATGCGAGAGGACTCAGCTGGCCCCACAGCATCCGTAGGAGGTTAAGATCGATTACTGACATTTCAGGCCTGAGCCCTTCTTCAAGGTATGAGTAAAAAGGAGGCAGGCACCTGAATTAAAAGACTGGTGAAAAGGGAAGAATGGGAGGGAGAGGAGTGCAGACCAACAGACAAAAGATACTGGATGAGAGGACAGGAGAGGAAAGTTTATTGCCATCTAGTTATACAAGTACAACCCAATTAAAGAGCGTTCTCTGGTCCTCGGGGCAAAACACGCAGACACACAACCAGACATAACACATGTACAGACAAACAATAAAACATGCAGGACAAGTTCTCATCAACACAAATAAATAAATATTGTCTTGTACATATGAGCGTCTCGGAGGGGGAGTGTGAGCAGTTCCTTGGGTCGTTCAGCGTCCTCACTGTCTGTGGGAAGAAGCTGTTCCTCAGCCTGGTGGAGCTAGCTCTGATCCTCCTGAATCTCTTCCCCAACAGGACCAGCTGTAAGTTGTGTGCATATCCTCCTAAAACAATGATCCTGGTAGATCACGTTGATGGTGGGGATGGAGACTCCAGCGATTCTCTCTGCCACACTCATGATCCTGTGGATTGACCTCTAATCTCTTTCTCTGCAGCAACTGTAGAAGGATGACATATTGGTGGCCGGTAGCCTTGAATTGTTGATGTGTAATAGAGGGTGGTTGTTTCTGGTCCTCTGAAGTCCACAATCATCTCCTTCATCTTGTCCATGTTGAGACTCAGGTTGTTATTCTCGCACTGTATCATCTGCAGACTTGACACTGTTGGAGCTGGATCTGGTGATGCAGTCGTGGGTCAGTAGCATGAACAAGAATGGGCTGAGTACACAGTTGCGGTATGCCAGTGCTCAGTGCTTGATGTTCTGCTACCAATCTGGACAGACTGGTCTCTTCAGGATCCAGTTACAGAGAGGGGTGACAAGACCCAGTGAGAACACCTTCTCCACAAGCCTCTGGGGAAATGTGAGAATTTGATTGGGGGAGGGGGGTTTGGTTTTTGACTCTGTGAAAAGAGAAAGAGGAAAAAGGGAAGAGAGAGAGAGAGAGTGAACGAGAGTGAGAGCGAGAGCTGGAGGAAAGGAGACATGGAGAAGAAGAGGGGGGAGGGGTTTAATGGAAACCTGAGAAGTCGATTTTAATGCCATCTGGTTGGAGGGTGTCCAGACGGAAGATGTGGGGTTGTTCCTCGAATTTGTGCATGGTCTCTGTCTCAAGCCAAACCAGAGTGACTTGCAAGGAACATTCCAGGACATATTGTACCAATAGGGTTAACACCATTTATGGAACCATTAAACCACCCAATCTTAATGGGGACCCTGCAACACCCCTGGGGGCCTAACACATTTATGTAAAAGCCTCGTTTTCTTTTCACCTCATGTAACACATTTTTTTTTTAATATGTTTTTTTACGTAGTCAGTAGAAGTACAAAATAAACCAACTAAATGTGACTGCTTCACAGGGAAGGGGGCCCATAAAGTTTGAGCAGAGTCCCAGGGGGCCATAGTCGGAAACAAAAGAGTTGAGAATGGCTGCATTAAATGACCAGGTCCCAGTGATCCCACTGTAAATGGATCCTTGACACAGAGCCTAACAGCCCACATTCAGTGAAGATGGTGTAACAACATCTTCTCCATGGTCACACTCAACACCAGCGCTCTTCAAAGATGTTGTAATCATTCTCAACTGTAGTCTCTCTACATCCACCACTGTACAGATAAATACTGTTCCAACTCCATCCTCAAATTCACCGACAACACCACGGCAGTGAACCAGGTATCAAATAACAATGAGTCAGGAAAGAGAGATTAAGCGTCCATAGTGTTGATACAACCTCTCAAAGTCAATAGGAGATGATCACTGACCAGGAGAGGAGAAGACTCCACCCCCTATCCACAATAAAGGCACTGGAGTTCAAAGTACAGAGCGCTTCAAGGTCTTTGAAATAAACATCTCCAATGACCTTACCTGGGACAAAGCACATCGAAGTGACAGTCGATTGGCACATCTCCCCCCTCCCCCCATTGTCCCTCGACAACTTCTAAAGGTGCACCATTGAGAATGAGCACCGACACCTCGACAACTTCTACTGGTCCCTTGCTGGGTGTACCACAGCAATGGATGGGAGCTGTTCTGCTCAGGATTAGAAGCTACAGAAGGTGGTGGATATAGCACACTTCCCTCTCCTCCATGGACTCCATCTATAACTCATTTCTCCCAGTGGGAGGAGGGAGAAGAGAGTGCATCCAAGGATGCATTGCACCCCAGACACACACTCTTCTCTCTCCTCCCAATGGGAGAAGGTTCCAGATAAACCACAATAAACCATTGTAAGGCTGCAATCAGAAGAAGAAATATGAAGGCAAATCATGACAGGAACTTGACATCTTGTGATACTTTGGAGCAAGGAGAACTGATCAAGAACGACAGACTTACAGAGAGCGTGTGTACGATGATGTGCTCAGGGGAGGGCGGTGAGGTGAGTGTGATGGCTGGGCTTGTCGTCAGCGTTAGGGGAAGCCCTGGGCTGGAGCTGCTCTGAATCAGGTAGGTACCTGGGGTTTCTGTTGGCTGCAGTCGGAAAGACTAGAGAAGACGGAGGCAAAAGAAGTTAACTTTCACACAGTTATCCAAACCAGTTACCTATGCCACAGTTACGCAATAAACAGCAGAGCTTGGAATTGCTCAGAAGGCTAAGGATGGAGAGTGAATACATGCTCCCACCAGTCAAATGCGGCTCCTCTGGCCCCATGTCCCAATTTTGGCCCTGCATTCAATCACTCCAGGTGTAGGTCTGTCATTGCCTGGACCCAACCTCTGCATACCCTCACGGTGCACCAGAGGTTTGTGCTCAAGTCTTCTCTCCCATCTTGCAGTCCTGCTGGAAGTGCATTTATATGCGTGTTGGAGGAGGTTTTCAGGAAAATATAATAGAACACTGCTGCACTCTACAGGCCCTTCGGCCCATGATGTTGTGCTGACCTATTCAACAAATCTAACCCCTCACACCCATAGCCCTTTTCAATCTTCTGTAGAAAGACTGATCACTGACACCTCCACAAGAGAGCTCTCTCCAACCTGCCAACTCTCTCCAACCTCTACCCCACTCCTTCTGCATCCACTCCTTCGCTCAGAGTTAATGGAGTCAGGATGTACGGGCGGTTCACCAAGTTGATGCCAGAGATAAGGGGGTTCTCCTCAGAGAGAGAGTTGCCTGGGACTGTACTCATTGGAATTCAGAAAAATTTGATGAGATCTTTTTTTTAAAAAAAGGACAAAACAATGAAAAGTATGGATAAGAAAGTCATTTTCACCAGTTGGATACAGCTTCAAAATCAAAGGGAGCAGATTTAGGATGGAGATGAGAAAGAACTTCTTTTCCCTAGAGGAGTGAATCTGTGTAAGTCTTTGCCTCAATTAATCTATTTAAAAGACTGATGGTAGATTTTTGAGAACAGGAATTAAGGGTTATGGGAAACAGGTGGGTAGATAAAGCTGAGTCAGATCAGCCGTTATCTTATTAAACAGTGGGGCAAGCTGGTGCTTACAGGTCTTTCTGTTCAAGGCCTTGCTCAGGGTGCATCAACAGGTTATTTTACTGTTTAGAACAGAACTGAACTGTCCCTGGACCAACATTCGCATCAGATGCACTTCCAGCAAGGATTATACCTGGGAACAAAACTCTGGGTGACTTCCGCTGCCTTATGGGGCAGCTGAGTTGAAATCACCTGTCTCTGGTACAGCTCAGATCTTGTGGCACGTGGAACCCATGTGGCACGGTTGGTGTCGCAGTTAGCATAACGCTGTTACAGTGCCAGCAATCAGGACTGGGGTTCGAATCCCGCGCTTGTATGTTCTTCCAGTGTCTGTGTGAGTTTTCCCCTGGGGCTCTGGTTTCCTCCCACCCTTCAAAATGTATCAGGAGTTGTAGGCCAATTAGGTGTAGTAGTACAACACAGGGACAGAGTTCAGCTCACAACGTCAGTGACAAACACCTTGCCAAATTAAACAAAATCTCCTCACTTGTACGTGATCTTTTATCCCGTTATTCCCATCTTAAGAAAACAGCCTCTATCCTCAAGGATCCCCAGCACCCAGGCCATGCCCTCTTCACACTGCTACCATTGGGAAGGAGGTACAGGAGCCTGAAGACAAACACCCCGAGGTACAAGGACGGCTTCTTCCCCTCCACCATCAGATTTCTGAATGATCAATGAACCACAGACACGACCTCACTTTCTCTTCCTTTGGCACAAATTTTTAAAAAAATGTAATTTATAGCAATTTTGCACCTGTGACGCTGCCGCAAAACAACGAATTCTGTGACATGTTCATGATAATCAATTTTGATTGTGATTTTGAACATATAACGTCCTCTTAAACACCACCACTACTCCTGGCAGTTTGTTCCAGACACCCACTACTCTCTGTGTAATAAACTCCCCCTGTACATCCCTCTTAAGCTCCCCACCACCCCTTCCTAAATTCATTTGACCCAGTTTGCTATTAACTCTGAAATCCTAATAACTTTATTACCTTGTTAGTGGTCTCCTTTGAAACTAAATTCATCTGCTAGATGGGCAACATTGAACCATTGTAATTCTAGATGGTTTGTGGTACTTACTGGGAGGAATTCGAATCTCTGCAGAGTTCCTGCACCCAGTGCAACTGTTTCACAGTCAGTATTGGTACAACAGGACTCCCCTGCGGATGCTGGAATGGGAATGGGATTGGGGCACAGTTATCAACTGGTTTCATTCTGACTGTGTTTAATTTAATCACGAAGGTTCTTTTGTCACATGCAACATTTAGAAAACAAAGAAACTCTCAGCTCATTGTTGTAAATTACTGTTTGGTTCTTGGGCTGAATATTCATCGATATCTCATGCATTTAGTGCAAAGATCAAAACATCAAATCCCACTATTTAAATGTAGTTCCCTCTGGTCAAATGTTAAAACCAAGTTGCATAACAGATTGATCACGTGGCACATTGTGGAATGTGTGCCAGCTTTGAAAGCCCTCCAGGCGCAAAGGATTCACAGCAGGGGCAGACTGGTGATGGTGGTGGAATGGACATCAGCTCCTTGATGGCCTGCCCTGTACATCGCAGCTCTCTGCTGATGTTGGTACAGACCGCGCTGGGGAAAAGGACAGGCTAATCCTGGCAGTTGTTCACTGTGCCAGGAACTCAAAAAGCCAAATAGCTCAAGGATGGCAAGGAAACACACATTTAGAGAGCGACTGGAAAACTGGACTGCTCAGACAACATGCTGGCAAGCCCATGATGGGGTGGAGGGAGAAAGGTGCCTCCTCCCATGCCGAGGTGTTGAATCTGCCATTAGTCGCTTCAGGATACCAGATCTGAAAATGGGTCGTCAATGGTATACTGAATGGTGGGGTGGGATAGAGGGGCTGAATGGCCTCCCACGTTCGCCTAAATGTGCGATTCAGTCAAGGCTAAAATCCAGCTTTCCTGGTCAATGAAAAAGTTTACAAGAATGATAACAGGAATCAGAACACAGGAAACAGGAGCAGGAGTCGTCACCACCTGAAATTTAATATATTGATTTAATTATCCACAACCTCCCATCACAAAATTGTTAAATCAGCATCGTATAAATCATTATTGTGCAGGATTTAAATGAACAGAATGAATTCAAAAGATGGGTTTAATATTTTTGACTCAACATTTTGAAATTTGGCAAGTATTTCCAACATAATTTGAGGCTGTTACTTAATAACATAATGATCAGCACCTTCCTCCTGCCCACATTATCATTTAACACCAGATGCAATGCAGGGTATTTTCCCCAGCATGCGTAGAGATCTGCGGACGCCCACGTACCAACATGAGTGATCTGCACAGGGATTTGCAGAGCTGCCACAGGACTGCCAGGGACACTGGTGCTCTCTTCTATTTCTGCCAGTCGCACCCGCAGTTGCTGGACGGTGGAATTGGAGTGGCGTGAACCCGATCCCGTCTGACCCTCGCGCAGCGTGGCCACAGGTATGTGCGGCTGCTTCAAGCTTTCCACCAGTTGTCGCAGGCTCTCCACCAGTTCTGCCAAGGTGGGAACGGGACTGTTAGAATGGTTAGCGCCACGCTGTTACAGCACCAGCGACCCGGGTTTGAATCCGCTGTTGTCTGCCTGGGTTTCCTCTGGGTGCTCCAGTTTCCTCCCACTATCCAAAAATGTATGGGAGCTGTTGGTTAATTGTGGTATGTGAGCACCACGGGCTCGTGGGACGGAAGGGCCTGTTACCGTGCTGCATGTCTACAAATAACCCAGGACTTGCTCTCAATAGATAACATTGTCAAGTATTTCAAACATAACAGTTACTTTAAGTGCTAAAATGATTTATATATTCCCTTTTATAACCATCTCCTTCGATGTCATCAAGTTCTCGCCTCTCATTCCAAGTTCTGGCTTTTTCCCCTGATCCCTTGATACCCTGACTCATTAAACATCTATTAATTCCGCCACCCCCCCCCACACCCCCACTTAAACTCTCTCAACAGTCCAGCAACAAATTCCATGACCTTCTGGTGAAATAAATTTCTCATCTGCTTTAAATAGGTATCTTCTAATTCTAAGACAATGTCTTTTTATCCAAGGGAAACATTATTCACATCTACTGTCCAATCCTTTCAGCATTGGAAAGGTTTCTGAGATCTCCTCTCCTTCTTCTATACTCCAATGAAGAGTGGAGATATATCATCCTGGTAAATCTCTGCTCTCTCTCCAACATCAGCACATCCTTTTTAAGATAAACTTCGCAGTTCTCCAAATGAGGTCTCTCCCATGCCCTATCAACACCTCCCTACCCTAGAAACAAAGGCCAACATAGAATTTGCTTTCTTTTCCTGCCGATCCAACCTGGTGGTTACCCACTCACTATGTTTTCCTGAACGAGAACCCCCCCAAGTCCCTTGACACTTGAAATAATTACATGTAATTTAGGTAACAAATTTGAAATTTTTGGAAAGATTTGGGAATCCTATTTATAAACTGTAGGAATTAAGTTGTAATCGCCCAACCTGAACCTTCTGACTCCTAAAATCAAGAAAATTTGTTAGATTTTATTTGATAGTTTTTTAGTAATTTTTTTATAAATACTTAGGGTGGTGAAGAAGGCTTTTAGTATGCTGGCCTTTATCAATCATTGCATGGAATATAGGAGTTGGGAGGTGATGTTGAGACTGTATAAGACGTTGGTGCGGCCTAATTTGGAGTTCTGTGTGCAGTTCTGGTCGGCTAATTATAGGAAGGATATAAACAGAGTGGAGAGAGTGCAGAGAAGGTTTACCAGAATGTTACCTGGGTTTAAGCATCTAGAGTATAGGGAGAGATTGGACAGATTAGGTCTTTATTCTTTGGAGCGTAGAAGGTCGAGAGGGGATTTGATAGAAGTATTTAAGATTATGAAAGGGATAGACAGAGTGGATGTGGATAGACTATTTCCATTAAGAGGAGGAAAGATTAAAACAAGAGGACATGAGTTAAGAATTAAGGGGCAGAGGTTTAGAGGTAACATGAAGGGGAACTTCTTTACTCAGAGAGTGGTAGCCGTGTGGAATGAGCTTCCAGGAGAAATAGTGGCGGCGGAGTCAATTGTATTATTTAAGAAAAGGTTGGACAGGTATATGGATGAGAAGAAGATGGAGGGTTATGGGCATTGTGCAGGGAGGTGGGACTAGAGAGGGGTGTTTGGTTCGGTGCGGAGTAGAAGGGCCTAATGGCCTGTTTCCGTGCTGTAATTGTTATGTTATGTTATATGTTATGTTAACGTACATTTTTTGCAGCCTGTATTTCTAAATTGAGCTGGCTGCAGGAAATCAGAATTTTGGTGGATCTGTATACTGCACTTATGTGTATGACAATAAATTCTCATTCAAAAAGAATAGACTATAAACATGGTGTGAAACACTAAAGTCCGCAGATGCTGTGATTGTAGTTAATACACAAAAGTGCTGGAGAAACTCAGCAGGTCCTGCAGCATCCAGAGAAGGCAAAGATGTGTAGGCAATATTTCGGGCCTGAGCACTTAACAAAGGGCTCATCTCTTGAAGAGGGGCTCAGGCCCAAACTTTGGTTGTATCTATCTTTGCCTCCTATGGGACCTGCTGAGATCCTCCAGCACTTTGGGATATTGACAAATATAAACATGCTTGCATTTCTATCAGACCTTTCACAACTGGAATACAATCTTGAATTCTGGACACTATCAATATAGAAGTCAATCTGCACACAGCAAGTTCCTACACAGCAGTGTGTAGACCAGGTCACCTGCTTTCACCTATACTTCTTCACACATGCTGCCTGGCCTGTTGAGTATGTTCTGGTTTTTTTCTCCATCTGTTTTATGTGGTTGAATGAGGTGTGAACACTAGTTCCAGGACTCCTGCTTTGAAGCAGGGCCATGGGATTTTTTCCCCCATTCACTTCAGAGAGAAGTTGGACATCAGTTCAACATCAATCCCAGGCTCCTCCCACGGTGCCGCAACCCGCTCGTCCCAGGCTCCTCCCACGGTGCCGCACCCCGCTCGTCCCAGGCTCCTCCCACGGTGCCGCACCCAGTCTGTCCCAGGCTCCTCCCACAATGCCGAACTCTGGCAATCCTGCCTGCAGCATTGGCCTTTAATCTTTTTGTGACTAGAGTGGGTCCAACCAGTAAAACCTGGCTCAGGTGAGATACCACTAGAGACCATCAAAAGCAAAATTACTCATTGATTATTTGATACATCAATCACTAAATATTCTGGGGAAGTTAGAACACACCCAGCTCTGTTCACTCCCCTCCTCTTGGACTTGGTTCTCTCTCGCTGCTGTCCTGTTGAGTCGTACTTCAGTTTAGAATTCCAGCTCCAGTTCTCCCAGACTCTGTGCCTCTCCACTCCTGGTCAACTACCATGGCGCCCGAGTCTCTGTCTACACGTGGCTCTCATCCTCCCGAAATCACTGCCGTCCCACCAATCCATCATTTAAGATGCTCCTTACAAACTTTCCTCTTTGTCCAAGCCGTTGGTCAGCTCTCCAAACAACTC
The DNA here is from genome assembly GCF_036971445.1 of Narcine bancroftii. Classification (NCBI taxonomy): domain Eukaryota; kingdom Metazoa; phylum Chordata; class Chondrichthyes; order Torpediniformes; family Narcinidae; genus Narcine; species Narcine bancroftii. The sequence goes on along the minus strand of NC_091481.1, from coordinate 1,610,741 downwards.
CTCCTGCATCAGAATCAAATTCTGTTCTCCAACAAAGCACCTTGGGATGTTTCGCTTCATCGGAAGCACCTTTGTCATTGGCTGAAGGGCCTGTACCTGGGCTGTCCTGCTTGAATTCTACAGGGTAGTGAAAACATGACAGAAGCTGCCAGGGAACATACGAGAGGCAGCGACAATTATGACATTTTAAAGGTAGATGGAAAGGGAAGGGAGGGAAGGAGGGATATGATTGGCAGAGACCATATCTCCGTATAGCTGATGATCTAAATCAGTGGTTCTCAACCTTTTTCTTTCCACTCACACATCACCTTAAGTGATCCTTTATTAATTGATGCCATAGGTGCTCTGTGGTTAGTGAGGGGTTATCTGAGTGGAAAGAAAAAGTATGAGAATCAGTGGGTTAAATAGAAGCAGTTGTAGAACTGTTACACAAAAACTTACATGAGTAAGTTGAATGTTTTGGCTACAAAAATAAAACATTTAGCACTTGCTGTTTGTCTCAGATGTTGATCTCTGACACCCTGAAGCAATACAGTTCATTACAAAAAAAATACACAGTGGGATGGTAAACAGAAATCTACAAGATTTTGAGAGGAATAAATAAGGTAGACAGTCAGTCTGGGCAGGAGCTGCAAACACCAGAGGACACAAGTCCAAAGTGAAGGGAGGGAAGCTTAGGGGAGATGTCAGAGAGTTGTGGGTGCGGGCAATGCATAGCCGGGGTGGTGGAGGAGGCTGCAGCATTTAAGGGACTCTTAGATGGGCACATGGATGAAAAAAAATAGAGGGTTATAAGGTAGGGAGAGTTTCGGTTTTTTTTGGTAGGAATATGGGTCGGCACAACATCATGAGCTGAAGGCCTGTAATGTTCTATGTAGGAGAGACTCTGCAGATCAGGCAGCATCTGTGAAGAGAGAAAGAGTTTGTGATGCAGGTCGATGATCCTTTGCCAGAAACACATGGAAGAATCGCTGGCTGCTTGTTCCAGGAGGTTGACAGTGAAGCTCGGCCCGGGGGAAAGAGGACAGCAGAGCAACAATGTTATGGCTGCTGTGACCCTACCTGCAAATGGTAAATCTTTATGGTTTGTGACTTGCCGCTTGATTGTCCACCATTTACTTCGTAACCACTGTGGAGAGCGGACGCTGCTCCAACCTTCGGCCATGATGTCCCAGTTAATCTCACTCTCGTCTTCTGCATTAAGTTCTGCAATTCTAAACCAAGATATTGGAAAAAAAATTACATCATTTGTCTATTGAGAGCCAGAATGACCCCGCAAGTTCAAGTAATACTGGTTCATTCATTCCAACTACATCAATCTTCTTCAAACAGAGACTTTTCAAAGACATTATGGTTGGAGCTGAAATCAGCTAACATTCTCCGGCTTGTGGCTGCTATCTACCAAAAAAAACAACCCTGAACCACTTCAAGTGCTGCGATCAAAACATGTGAGACTTCAATGCTCAGATTTCCAGTCAACAATCACAGCCACACACAAACACGCTTGGATCTCCTCGTTCCATCATTTCATCAAGCATCTTTTGCTTTGATTGGATGAGTTAATTTTCCACTCAACGGTCATGCTGTGCCTCGAACAACAATTTATTGACTCGAGGGGAGATAGAGCCAAGTCCATGGCCAGATCAGCCATGATCGTATTGAATGGTGAAGCAGGCTCGACAGGCCAGATGGCCAACTCTTGCTCCTGTTTCTGATGTTCTCAGATGCGCTACTTAAATAAAAATTAATAGGGAATCAAGGAAACCATCAAGACGAGGGCACGACAGTGAAGCGGTTATCACAATCCTGTTACAGTGCCAGCGACCTGGGTATGAATCTGACGCTGTCTGCAAAGAATTTGTACATTCTTCCTGTGACTGTGTGGGTTTTCTCTGGGGATCCAGTTTCCTCCCATTGTCTGAAATGTACTGGGGTGTCGGTTAAAGGGGTGTAAAATTGGTGGCACAGACTCATAGGACTGAATCGGCCTGTTTCCGTGCTATATGTCTAAACTGGTGTACCTTAGAATGAGGTTCATCTCATCATCTTTGCTCCACTCCGTCCCTCCGCTCTGTTTCCAGTTGAGGTAATTGAGCCACTTGGAACGGCACTGTTTCTCTGAACGAGTCCCCACTCGCTCTGCCACTGCAGCCCATGACACTCCCTGTGTGACGATATCACCGGGGTCAGTCGCCGTCAGTTCATGGACCACCTCTGCCAATCGTTTCTCCTCCTCCACAGTCCATTTACCTGGAAAAGGGAATGTTAGAAAATATTTGTTGTTGGTACAACCGGACTCACCAAACATTAACTACCAATGCAAGTACCCAGGCCTGTGGAAGGCTGCAAACATAGCCAGGACTGTCACAGACTCTGACCTCCCATCCATTGGTGGCATCTGTGTGAAGTGCTTCCTCAAGAAGGCAGTCAATATCATAAAGAATCCCCTTCACCCTGGTCACAACCTCTTCTCACAGCTCCCTTCGGGCAGAAGGCACAAAAGCCTGAAGAACAGCACCTCTACATTCAAGAACAGTTTCTTTTCAACAGCCATATTGTCTCTTTTAATGTCATTCCATTAGTTTACTGTAGTAGTTTTTATTTACAAGCACCTGCTCAGCTGTAGCAAGTAAGAATTCCAGACATGGGTACATTGTATAATGTATATGACAATAAATATTATAAAATTATCCAAATCAAGGCCTTCATGAAGGTGTTTGAAAAAGCTCACTCTAGAACGCAATCATTGTGGGGTCTAGAAACTACAGAATTTAAATCAATATGATCTATAAAATTCTCAATGAAATATGAATGGAAGAATTTCCAACTTTGCAAATACTCAAATTCTGCCTCATTATAAGGTGTGAAACGTAAAAAGTCTGCAGACACTGTGATTACACAGAAATGCTACAGCCAGTCTCACAGCGTCCAGAGGAGGTCAAGATATGTTACCTGACGTTTCAGGGCTGAGCCTTTCTTCAAGACGTGAATTTCCCCTGAGAGTTGCTGTGAGACTGGCTGAGTTCCTCATTGACAGGAGGACTGAACTGATCAAAGGAAATGTGTAAATAAGAATGGTATCTGCCAGCCTGCCAATGAGTAAGTGCCCAGGAGGGAGATCGATCAGCTCGCTGAATGGTGTATCAACAAAAACCTTGTGCTCAATGTCAGCAAAACCAAGGAGATGACTGTGGACTTCAGGAGAAAGTCGGGAGAAAACAACCCAGTGCTCATCAAGGGCTCAGTAGTGGAGAGGGTCAAGAACTTCAAATTCCTGGGTGACAACATCTCCGAAGATCTGTCCTGGAACCTCCACGCCGATATACTTTGTGAGGTGTCTGAGGTGGTTCGGTATGTCATCGAAGACTCTCGTAAACTTCTACAGGTGAACCGTGGAGAGCATTCTGGCTGGTTGCATCACTGCTTGGTATGGAGGTGAAAACTCCCAGCACAAGAAAAAACTCCAGAGGATTGTTAACTTGGCCTGTAACATCACAGGCACCAGACTTCACTCCATCGCAGATATCTACAAAAGGCAGCATCTTAAAAAGCAGCCTCTATCCTCATAGACCCCACCACCACCCAGGCCACACCCTCTTCACTCTGCTACCACCGTGAAAAGTTACAGGAGCCCAAAGATGAGCACTCAGGGGCACAAGGACAGCTCCTTCCCCACTGCCATCAGATTCCTGAATAATTAATGAACCAAAGACACTGCCTTACTTTTTGTATACTATTATTTATCGATAGTAATGTTGTAAGATGGTTAAAATATGAATGTTTGCACTAAGATGCTACTGCAAAACAATGAATTTCTTGGACTTGTTCATGACAATAAATCCCGATTCCCATAATAATTTTGAAAGGTTCCTGATTATTTTAAAACTAATTGGAAGAACCATGGTCCAGGGTTAATGTGGTTATGTATCGACAACAACTGAACAGTGAACTGTCGAGAATAAAAGACCGTGTTGCAAGTACGTGACTGGCTTCAAATGAAAAGGTGCTGCTGGAGAGGCTGCAGTTAAAATACCGTCTTCATTTAAAGAGTTGAACTTTGTTTTTGCATTCTAAACAAATTGTTGGCCATAATGCCTCAGAAGAGCAGCAGAATGGTTACGTGTCAAGTCGGAAACATGTTCACACAAGAGACGGCGGATACTGGAGCAGGAACTCAGCAGGTCAGAGGGTGGGTCAACGGAAGAGTTCCTTCAGCAGTTTGTGTTTTACATGCTATGTCCTTCCAAAGTGCTCCATAGTGAGCCACCTCCTACACCAGGCTCTGCTACCCAGTAAGCGCAGCAGGGTTGTGCCTATTGAGGTTCAAGATACAGTAAGGATGCATTTAATAATTACGTTTCATAGACCTGCTCAACATGGATACAACACACACTGCTGTTTTTCCAGGGGATTTTATTCTTCCAATGCAGGAGAGGTGCAATGACATGTAAAGTGACACACAACAACCAATTTCTCATGCCACAGTGCAGAATCATACTGATCATTTCCTGCCTGGGATCTCTCAAATAGACATCGGAGAGACTGGACACAGACTGGAAGATCGCTTCACTGAGAACCTTCACTCTGTCTGCATCAGTAACAAGGACTTCCCAGTAGCCCACCATTTCAATTCTGCGCCCCACTCCCTCACTGACATGTTTGTCTATGGCCTCATGTACGTTGAACCCAAGACCACCCATAAATTGGAGAAGCAACATCTAATTTTCCATGTGGGCCCTCTCCAACCAAATGACATTCACATCGACTTCTCCAGTTTCTAATAACCTAGTCCCGGAACTCCCCCAACCCTCTGTCTTTCCTCCATCTCTCCAACCCCTTCTCGCTCCTTTCACAGAGCCATCCCTTCTCCCAATTTGCTTGTGTTCCCTCCCTTATCCACCTATTACCTCCTGTCTGGGGAACTGTGCTCTTCCCCAGGCCCCTCCCACCACCATTTTGTTCAGACACCTGCCTACATTTTGCTCATACCTTGATGAAAGGCTCAAGCCCAAAACATTGGTTCTGTATCTCTGCTATATAAAGTACATTGACCTGCTGAGTTTTGTTTTTACTTCAATCATGGTGTCTGTGGACTTTTGTGTTTTACTCCTGCATAGTTGATCAGTCTGTCCTGAAGAGAGTAGTCGTCTTTAACTCGCAAGATTGATTCGTGATCTGTTATAGTCTTGATCCCTTGCCACATGTGCCTCATGTGTCTGCGGTTTCGGAGCTAGTGCTCTGTGTGCCCTTTCTATTTCTATTTCTTCCTGCATTTCTGCCATTCCCAGGACCTTCGGAATCCATCCTTTTATAAATTCCTTCAAGTCTGCGCCTTCTTCATCCTCCTTCAGGCCCACTATTTTTATGTTGTTTCACCTACTATAATTTTCCCACATATCAATTTTCTGAGATAACAACTCGTGTCTCTTTAATTTTTTTGTCACTTTCTTCCAATTTTCCTCTCAAGTTGTTTACTTCCATTTCTACAGCCATTTCTCGTTCTTCCACATTTTCTACTCTTTTCCCTATTTCTGTCATGACCCATTCTAATCTTTGCATTTTATCTTCTGTTCTTTTCATTTTTATTTTAATTGCACTAAATTCTAATGACAACCATTCTTTTAATGCTCTCATTTGTTCTTCAAAAAAGGCTTTATCTATATTCTGTCCCTCTGTTTTACCTTCTATTTCTCTGTGAAGATCTTGGTCTTCTTCTTCCTCTTCTTCTGTGTCCGTACCTGTGTTTGTGTCTTCTTCTCTTCTTTGTATCTGTGTCTCTTCTGATTCTCCTGATGAGTTGCTTGTTTCACTTTGTCGGGCCTCTTGTTGTTGATCCTCCCCTCCTTGGCTGCTCATCTGTTGGGCCTCCTGCTGCTGCTCCTCTTGCCGTTCACCCCGTCGACTTCCTTCCTCACCTGGTTCATCACTCCCTCTCCTGCTGCCTTCCTCATCTTCCAGCTGAGAGCCCTGGTGTCGAGCGTCCCTCAGCTGGTCGTGCCGTGGTTGCCCGCTCCTCAGCTGAGACCCCTCCCGTCGGTGTTTCCTTTTACCTTCGATTGCGCAGTTACGCACTTTTGTTTTTGCAGTCCACTGGTCAGGGGGTCGCGACTCCGCGGGGCCGGCACCAACCTCAGAGATGGCGCTCTTCGCCACTGTGGCTCTCGTTCCTTCGTGCAGGTAAGGCCTTCTTTCTTTTTTTTCCGGTGCCTTTTCTTCTTTTTTTCCCGTTTTTCCTTTTTCCTTTTTGGGTGCCATCTTCTTTCTCTTCTCTGCAACTTTATCTTCTATTTCTGAAACTTTATATTTGTTAAGCTTTGTCTTTTCTGGAGAGGGCTGGTTTTACCCAACTGGCCACTACTCCATCACGTGATTCCCCCCATGCCAAGTACAGGTTGACGCAATACCATCTCCTGCACCAACTATACCTCACACCACAAAAATCACACAAATCCAAGCCAGATTTTTTGGAAATGTGCTCTGGGTGTGGGGTGAAGATTGGATCCTTCATCCATTCATCCTGGCTGTATACAAAAATGAGATCCTTCTGGGAGGACCTGGGTAACATCCTGGAAAAAAGAATTACAAAGGTGGATTTTCCACAGGATCTGGAATTGTACCTTCTGGGAAACATTATGGAGATGAGTTTTAAACTGTCCAGATATCAAGTTCAGTTTGTGAAGGCCGCCTTGTCAGTAGCCAGGAAGCTTATGGCGGTAATGTGAAAGTCAGTCTCCCAACTAAATATTACATGATGAAATGCGGAAATGCAGAGTTGCATTTCCCTGGAGAAAATCACGTACAATTTAAGGAGGAAATATGGTACATTCGTTAAGGTGTGGTCACCCTAACTGCATCACATTAGTATGCAGATATAATTCTGTAAAAGTTTATATCACTTTGAGGTTAGAAATAAATCCAATCTCATACAGGTCTGCAAAGGTTACCTGCTGTCACTGTGCTAATGGTGTCCCATTGAATCCAACATAGTTGCTGGAGAAATCATTCATATGTTGAAATGCCCCACAGACAGAACAAGACATTGAACTAATTATCCGGAAATCGACAGATGGAGGCAGCATTGATACTGAGATCACACAAGGATACTTTTTGCCATCATTCTTCTAATGGGACAAATTAACATCTTATAATTAACCTCGAAACCAAGCCAAATATACAACGCGACCTAATGTAACTTACAAGCAACTTGCTAGACTCTATCAAAGAATCGAAACTCAGAGACAATTAACAGGTTGATCGGGGATAACGTGTGAGACTGATCGTTCTCCATTTCCTCTCTGTATGACATAAATTATTTCCATCCATTTGAATGAAAAACCAATCAAAGCATGAGAATAACTTACCTGTAATGTTATGTGCTGTCAAAAATGCAGAAATATGGTTTAAAAAGGGTACCCTTGCTGTCTGTAATTTGAACAAGGTTCAATACAAAACGAGAGTCAGAGTTGAACTTGTGTCTTGTATCCCTTGTTCCCGCTGGCGTAATAATTGTGTGACTGTTGTGAATAAACTGGGTTGAATTCTCCGTGGTTCTCCTGTGGTTTTCTATTTCAGCGTAGCCAGATTTTAACACTCCTTCTGAATAAAGGAAATGCAACAATCTGGGCCAGTGGTGAAATGATCAAGATCAGAGAAATGGGTCATGATGCAGGCGACAGGCTCTTGCATTTGGTTTAGGTTTCTCTGGGCTTTTCTTAAATTCCCTTAAGGGTTTGTGACTTTACTGATATTTGATTCTTTGCATCTGTTTAATTTATATAATCTTTTTCTTTGTCTTATTAGGGTATTGGGGTGGGGGGGAGGGGGGAGGAGAAACAGACGCTGTATGTTATATACTATTGTTGGAAGAGGTTGGGTTGTTCGGATTTCTTCAAGTCTTTGAAAATTCAAAAATAAAATATTCAAATAGGATTTTAAAAAGTTAAGTTCCGTCCTCGAGTCAGGCTTGGATTAACCATTAAGCGAAACAAGCTTCGAGCTCCAAGGGAAGGGGCACCACAAAAAATGAACAACACACACTATACTTAATATAGTTGTGGGGCCTAGAAGAAAGCTGAATTTTTAATATTTTATTTCACATTCAGCATTTAGTGAGTCTAAATGTCTTGTCAGTTGGACAATGGAAGGGTTGCGGGGGGAACCATTGTTGGGCTGCGCTTAGGGCATCCGTTGGCCTTAATCTGGCTCCGCCTCAAGTGTACTTTTACCTGTGTTGCACGTGTCTTTCATCAGCCTGCAACGATCTTTGACAGAGGAAGCACTTCTTCCTAGAGCTGCCCCTATTGTAGCCCAGTCGTTTCCATGCTTGCATCGCAACCTAAGTATTGGGCAAAGAACATTGTCAATGTGTATTCACTATAATTTTTTTTTTAAATTACGTTAAATTTAATTTTTTTTTAAACTAAACACACAGGATGGTAACAGGCCCTTTTGGCCCGTGAGCCCGTGCCACCCAATTACACACAATTAACCTAGTCCTGAACATTTTGAATAGTGGGAAGAAACTGGAGCCTCAGGGAAAACCCATACAGAAACAGGGAGAATGAACAAACAGCAAGGGATTTGAACCCTGGTCCCAATTGCTGGTACTAACTGTGCCTGCCCATTCATCGAATACACATTACAATAAAACTCTTCCACAAATCAATTATGGACATTTCAGTATAATCTTCTGGGACACACAACAGAGGACATGCAGAATTGATGCTTCATATTTTAATAAACCAAAAAAAATAACAGCACAGAAAAAAGGCCCTTTGACCTTTCTAGTCTGTGCCAAACTATTATACTGCCTCGTCCCACTGACCTGCACCCATTCCATATCCCTTCACACCTCTCCCATCCATGTACCTATTCATATTTTTTCTTAAATGTCAAATTTGTGCCTTCATTCACTTCAGCTGGCAGCTCATTCCACACTCCCACAACTCTCTGTGAGAAGGTTCCCCTTTGTGTTCCCCCTAAATGTTTCCCCTTTCACCCTTAACCCATGTCCTCTAATTTTTATCTCACCTACCCTCAGTGGAAAAAGCCTGCTTTCTTTTACTCTATCTGTATCTTTCATAATTTTGTATACCTCTATCAAATCTCCCTCATTCTTCTACTCTCCAGGGAATGAAGTCCGAATCTGTTTAATCCTTCCCTGTCATGCAATTCTTCAAGTTCTGGCAACATCCTTTTGCACTCTTTTAATCTTATTGATAACCTTCCTGTCGTTCGGTGACCAAACTAGCACACAATACTCCAAATCTTCCCAATGTGATATAGAACTTCACCATAACAACCCAACTCCATATTCAGTGTAAAAACATAATGCTGGAGAAACTCAGCACCGTTTATACAGCAAAGATAAAGATACATAACCAACTTTTGAGCAACACCACACTGACAAAGAGAGGCATCAGATGCTGAGTACATGCGAAAATCAGCAGCAAAACCTTTTTAGGCCAGTTGAACGAACACAACGTGTCAGCGTCATTATGTGATAAAACATGTTAAGTTCAATCAAAGTTCTTTTTTTCAGGAAACAAACCCTTTGAAAGAATTTGTTGTCCAGTATTATCCAACTGCATATTAACAACAGCAAAAACAGCAAGAAATTACAGCGAGAAGATCAAGGGAAGAGGAAAGATGAAAGAGATGATGAATTTTAAATGATTTGAGATAATACTTACTCTTTGAGCTTTTCAATCTCTTGTGGTGTGTACCTGATAACAAGAATAATTCAGAATTACGAAGCAATTCAATCAAAATTACTGCCATTTTTAAGAAAGTGCTAGAACAATACACTCCATACTTCCCCACATGGTTCCTGTTGTCGTACATTCGAAGCACCCTTCTGTAAACTGCAAACAAAGGGCGGTTAAGACCCCTGGCTATGGTACGGTAAAAATCCTTTCTCTCATCCTTAGACATTTCAAATATGACTTCTGTGGCATCACTTAGCCCATGAATCTACAGAAAGGCAAGCACAGCAGGAACAAAACATTATTCTGTGACATTAAGTCAGTGCGTTGTTCAACAATAATTTAGACATAACAGGCCCTTCTGCCCCACTCTGCCCAATTACACCCAATTAACCTATAACCACCATATGTTTTGAACGGTGGGAGAAAACTGGAGTGCCTGTAGGAAACCCATGCAGACACAGAGAGAACATACATACATACTCCTTACACTCAGTGCTGAATTCTAAACAAAGGCCGCACCAAAAGAATTGCTGGTGACAATTTTACTCCTATCTAGACAGGATCCATTTCCTAATGCGTCAAAATCAAAAGAAGATCTTAGTGGGGACATATTAAGAGACAAACATTTCAAATGTGCACAACCAAAAGGCAACAATAGAAAAAAAAGAGGCTGAACATAGTTGAACCCCAGCAAGAATGTAAATCATTGCACTGTAATTATTTTTTAAATGATATTCGCTTGTCATAAACCAACCCTTTTTCTTCCCAGAGCCAGCTCATGCTGCCTTTCAAGGGAAACAGTGGGATGCAGAGGGGCAAGAGATGAGTGGAGGCTCTGGAAGAGGAGAGTTCTGCGAGGTGCAGGGTTGGCAACAGGGAGTGTTGAGGTCACACAGTGGGTGAGTTTTAAACTGGAAACTTTTGGAGGCTGCGAACTAATGTCAGGCTGGAAAAAGTCCAGTAAAAATTCACAGGAATGTTCCCGGGAATGGATGGTTGAACATTAAGGATAGCTGGATGGGATTTTTCTCCCTGGAGTGTGACCCTGTAGTCGACAAAACCATGAAGGGCTTGGCCAAGGTGGCTGAAATCAGGGGGCTTTGGCTCAACGTTGGAGTGGAAAGATTGAAAAGGGAGCTAAGGAAGACTTTCTTCCACAAGTCTGTGCCTGTGTCTGTGCTGTGATTTGAGAAAGCCATTTTAAACAGGGGCCATAGCACATTTAAGTAAAATCCTTGTCTTCTTCTCACCTCATGTAACACAATTTTAAAAATGTTTTTTATGTAGTTGGTAGGAGAGAAGTACGGAAGAAAACAAAACTTGACAGCTTCACAGGGAAGGGGGTAGGGTGCAAGTTGGGAAGATACAAGCAGCAGTTTTTTTAAATAATTTTTTTATTTTTCACACTATGAACCATATCAACCAAAATATGTGCAAACGTTTCTCATTAAATTTACACAGTGGTCTTTTCTCCACTTTCCCCCCCCCCCCCCTTTCCCTCCCTCCCCTCTACCCACCCCCCTCCTAAATCCATAAATATTCAACAATACAATAAAACCATAAAACAATATTTTCATACAAAGGAAAATAAACAAGAAGAATGCGTCATCTATTCATTACACACTGATCCAGTCGTTTGTCGCCTTATCATTTTCATTCTCATTTTAGGGGATGGAGGTTGTAGGCTAGCTCTCTCTGATATGTTCCATGAACGGTTCCCAAATTTGTTCAAACACTGTGACTTTATTTTTTAAATTATATGTTATTTTTTCCAATGGAATACATTTATTCATTTCCATGTACCATTGCTGTACTCTCATGCTCACTTCCATTTTCCAAGTTGACATTATACATTTTTTTGCTATCACTAAGGCTGTCATAATGAATTTTTTTTTGCACTTTATCCAATTTGAGGCCTAATTCTCTACTTCTTATGTTACTTAAAAGAAATATCTCTGGATTTTGGTATGTTATTTTTTGTAATTTTATTTAGTATCTGATTTAATTCTTCCCAAAACGTCTTTACTTCTGTACATGCCCAAGTTGCATGTAATGTTGTTCCCATTTCCTCCTTACAGCGAAAACATCTATCTGATAATGTTGAATGCCATTTTTAAAATTTTTGAGGAGTGATATATACCCTGTGCAACCAATTATACTGTACCATGCATAACCTTGTGTTTATTGTATTCTTCATAGTTCCAGAACATAACTTTTCCCAAACTTCATTTTTTATCTTTATGTCTAGATCCTTTTCCCACTTCTGCTTAGGTTTATAGTTTATTTCATTTCCCTTATCTTACAGCTTAATGTACATGTTGGTTATAAACCTTTTAATGATCATTGTGTCTGTAATCATGCATTCAAAGCTGCTTCCTTCAGGTAATCTCAAGCTGTTTCCAAATTTATCCTTTCAATAAGCTTTCAATTGATGATATGCAAACATTGTTCCATGAGTTATTCCATATTTGTAGTTCAACTGTTCAGATGTTAATAAATTATTTCCCAAAAAACAGTTTTCTATTCTTTTGATTCCTTTTCTCTCTCATTCTCTAAAGGAAAGGTTATCTATTGTAAGAGGGATCAGTGGATTTTGTGTCAATAGTAATTTTGGTATTTTTTTCATTTCTAAATGGATCTTCTTCCATGTATTAAGTAAATGATGCAGTACTGGTGAGTTTTTCTATTGCACCAGCTTTTTATACCACTTATAAAGTACATCTTCCGGTACCTTCTCCCCCATTTTATTTAGTTCTACTTTAGTTCAGTCTGATTGTTCCCTTGTCTGGTAAAAATCTGATAAATACCTTAATTGTGCGGCTCTATAATAATTTCTAAAATTTGGTAACTGAAAACCACCTTGATTATACCTCTCTGCTAATTTATCTAACGCTACTCTTGGATTCCTCCCTTTCCACAAGAATTTCCTTATTATTTTCTTTAGTTCCTTAAAGAATTTTTCTGTTAAGGGAATTGGTAACGTTTGAAATAAGTGTTGTATCCTTGGGAACACGTTCATTTTAACGCAGTTTACCCTCCCTATCAACATTAGCGGTAATTCTTTTCAATGTTCTAAGTCTTCCTGCAATTTCTTTATTAGTGGCTGATAATTTAGTTTGTACAAGTGGCTTAACTTATTACCTAACCTGATCCCTAGGTATCGGATTGCATGTGCTTGTCATTTAAATGGTGATTCTTTTTTAAATTCTGTATAGTCTGCATTACTCATTGGTAACACCATTTATTTGCGTTGATCTTGAACCCCGCTATTTCTCCATATTCCTTCAGTTTCTTATGTAATAATTTTATTGATATCTCTAGTTCTGTTAAGTATACTATGGTGTCATCTGCAAATAAGCTGATTTTATACTCCTTCTCCTTTATTTTTATCCCTTTTATTTTATTTTCTATTCTTATCAGTTCTGCCAAAGGTTCTATTGCTAAGGCAAACAATGAAGGGGATAGTGGACATCCCTGTCTAGTTGACCCACTTAATTTAAATTGAATCAATATTTACTGTTACCTTTGCCAACAGTCCATTATACAATGCTTTAATCCAATTTATACATTTTTCTGGAAGATTGAACTTCTGTAATACTTTAAATAAGTAATTCCACTCTACTCTGTCAAAGGCTTTTTCTGTGTCTTGAGCAACAGCCACTGTTGGTTTCATATTTCCTTGAACTGCGTGGATTAGATTAATAAGTTTACATACATTGTCCTCTGTTCGTCTTTTTTTAATAAATCCAGTTTGATCTTGTTTTACTATTTTAGGTACACGATCGGTCAATCTGTTTGCTAATAATTTTGCTATTATTTTATAGTCTCAGTTAAGTAGAGATATTGGTCTATATGATGCTGGTGTTAATGGATCCTTCCCCATCTTTGGTATTACTGTAATTATTGCTGTCTTACATGAATCTGGCAAGTTTTCTGTTTCTTCTACCTGGTTCATTACTTCCAGGAGAGGAGGAATTAATAACTCTTTAAATGTTTTATAGAATTCTATTGGAAATCCATCCTCTCCTGGTGTTTTATTGTTTGGCAGCTTTTTAATACATCTTGTACTTCCTCTATTTCAAATGGTTTTATCAGTTTGTTTTGTTCCTCTTCTTGCAATTTTGGCAGTTCAATTTTAGCTAAAAATTCCTCTATTTTATCATCTTTCCCCTTGTTCTCAATTTGATACCATTGTTCATAAAATTCCTTAAAATTTTCATTAATCTCTGTAATTTGTTTGTCCTTTTTCCTTGATGCCAATACAATTCTTTTAGCTTGTTCTGTTTTAAGTTGCCAGGCTAATATTTTGTGTGTTTTTCTCTCCCAGTTCGTAATACTTTTGCTTTGTTTTTATTATCTTCTTCTCCACCCAGTATGTTTGTAATGTTTCGTATTTAATTTTTTTGTCCGCCAATTCTCTCCTTTTCGTTATATCATCCCTTTTTACTAATTCCTTTACTAATTCCAGCTTACTATCTCCCTTTCCAACTGCTCTATTTCCCGATTGTAATCCTTTTTCACCTTAGTCACATAACTTATTATCTGTCCTCTAACGAACGCTTTCATTGCGTCCCATAATATAAATTTGTCTTTCACTGAGTCCATGTTTATTTCAAATTATGTTTTAATTTGGCATTCAATAACCTCCCTAAATTCCTGTCTTTTAAGTAGCATGGAGTTTAACCTCCATCTATATGTTCTTGGTGGGATGTCCTCCAGTTCTATTACTAATAATAGGGGTGAATGATCTGATAGTAATCTAACTTTATACTCAGTTTTCCTAACTCTCCCTTGTATATGGGCTGACAACAATAACATATCAGTCCTTGAGTAAGTTTTGTGCTTACTCGAATAATATGAAAATTCCTTCTCTCTTGGGTGTTACCTCCTCTAGATATACAGAAGTTTCATTTCCTGCATTGATTTAACCATAAATTTGGCTACTTTATTCTTTTTACTTGTCTTTTGTCCAGTTTTATCCAACATTGAGTCCAAATTAAGGTTAAAATCCCCTCCTATCAATATATTTCCTTGTGTGTCTGCAATCATCAAAAAAATATCCTGCAAAACTTTTGATCCTCCTCATTAGGCGCATATATATTGAGCAAATTCCAAAATTCTGAGTATATCTGACACTTTATCATTACATACCTCCCTGCTGGATCTATTAATTCCTCCTCTATTTTGATTGGTACATTTTTGTTAACTAGTATGGCTACACGTCTAGCTTTTGAATTATATGATGCTGCTGTTACATGTCCTCCCCAGTCTCTCTTTAGTTTGTTATGTTCCGCTTCAGTTAGATGTGTTTCCTGCACAAATGCTATATCTATTTTTTCCTTCTTCAATAAATTTAGTAGCCTCTTCCTTTTAATTTGCTTATGTATTCCATTTATGTTTATAGTCATATGGCCATCTTACATCTTGCATACACCTCTTTTCCACCTCTTCTCCACCTCCATCCCCCTTTTCCCCATTTTCATCTTAGTTTTCTCTTATTACACTTAATGTACGACAACACATTTAAGACATAAAGTAGTTCCCACTTCCACTAATACCTTAACCCCAAAAGTTCCCCCCCCTCTCTGAGTTGCCCCAAAACCCTTGCCAGGCAACCACAACTCCCCTTTTCATTTGGAATGTGATCTTGTTCACAGCGTCAACTGATTTTGTAGTGACGGTTATTCCCTCTCTACCCAGCCCTCTCCAGAAAACACTTTTTAAAAAAAAATTGCATATAAGAGTTCTCTCTTCTTTTCCCCCCGCACTCCCTTCCTTCCCTTCTTTTTTCCCTCTTTAGTTCTTTACATATACATTGTTTTTACATCTTTATATATACTTTATCACCGTTCTTCATTCTTGTTACATCTCTTCATCTCTTCTTCTGTCCTGCAAACGTTCTGCAAATTCTTGCGCTTTCTCCAGATCCAAGAACAGTCTGTTTTGCTCCCTGGGTATAAATATTTTAAGTACGGCTGGATGTCTTAATATGAATTTTTAACCTTTTTTCCATAAAATCGATTTCGCTGTATTAAACTCCTTCCTCCTCTTTAAGAGTTCAAAACTTATGTCTGGGTAAAAAAAATATTTTTTGACCCTTGTATTCCAGTGGCTTATTATCTTCTCTAACTTTATTCCTTGCCCGTTCCAGTATATTTTCTCTTGTCGTGTATCTCAAAAATTTTACTAAGATGGATCTTTGTTTTTGTTGTGTCTGTGGTTTCAGAGCTAATGCTCTGTGTGTCCTTTTCTATTTCCATTTCTTCCCGCATTTCTGTCATTCCTAGGACCTTTGGGATCCATCCTTTTATAAATTCCTTCATGTCTGTGCCTTCTTCACCCTCCTTTAGGCCCACTATTTTTATGTCGTTTCACCTACTATAATTTTCCAAAATATCAATTTTGAGATAACAACTATGTCTCTTTAATTTTTTGTCACTTTCTTCCAATTTATCTCTTAAGCCATTCACTTCCATTTCTACAGCCGTTTCCCGCTCTTCCACATTCTCTACTCTTTTCCCTATTTCTGTCATTACCAGTTCTAACTTTTGCATTTTATCTTCTGTTATTTTCATTTTCCTTTTAATTGCATTAAATTCTAATGATGACCATTCTTTTAGTGATCTCATTTGTTCTTCAAAAAAAACTTTATCTATATTCTGTTCATCAGTTTTACCTTTTATTTCTCTTTGTCCATCAGTTTTACCTTCTATTCTGTGAAAATCTTGGTCGTCTTCTTCCTCTTCTTCTGTGTCTGTATCTGTATTTGTGTCTTCTTCTCTTCTTTTGTGTCTGTGTCTCTTCTGTTTTTCCTGATGAGCTGCTTGTATCTCTTTGACGCGCCTTTTCTTGCTGGGCCTCTTGTTGCTGGTCCTCTCCTCCTGGGCTGCTCATCTGTTGTGCTTCCTGACATTGGTCCTCTTGTCGGTCATCCCTCCGTCTATCTCCCACATCTGCTTCATTGCTCCCTCTTCTGCTGCCTTCCTTGTCCCTCAGCTGTTCACTCTGTGACAGCCCGCTCCTCTGCTGAGCCCCCCCTCCCACCAGTGTCTTCTTTCTCCTTTGATTGTGCACTGAGCACTTTTCTTTGGCTCCGAGAGCCATTTTTGTAGTGCATCGGCTGGTGGGTCGCGACTCCGCAGGTCAGACACTGACCTCGAGGGTCGGGCGCTCCTTGGCTCTAGAGCATCCTGTTCATTCGTGCAGGTAAGGCCTTCTTCTTTCTTCTCCGGCAACTTTTCTACTTTTTTCCCAGTTGTTCTTACTTTCTCCTTCTTGGAAGCCATCTTCTTTCTCTTCTCTGTATCTTTATCTTCTATTTAATTTTTGTTATGCTTTGCTTTTTCCTAACTTTTTTTCCTATTTTCCTGGAGAGGGCTGGCTTTCCTAACCGGCCACTACTCCATTATGTGACTCCCCTCCACAAGCAGCAGTTTTGATGTCGAAGTTTATTGTGGCCCGCAATCAAGAGTGAAAAGGCACGAGTTGAGTTCAATAGCAGGTGATCTGAAGCAAGGCCAGGGAGGGACGCAGCAGGGTTGGAGGAAGAAATCCCTGTGAAGGAGAAGATGCTACGAGGTCATCAAGAGAGCAAAAAGAGCCCGGAAACTATGTCCAGCTTTTGGAAAATAGGACACAGGTTGGGGATGAAGATGGAAGTGGAAGCCAAGGTGAGTGGGGAAATGACTGAATAAAGATGAGTGACATGGACTAACCCAATTATCAGTGGTGATCAATTGTCAGTGTAGGGGAAGGAAAGAGATGAAGCCATCTTGGTGAGAGGTCTGGAGGAGGATGAGAAGATGACTAGAGGAAAAATCCACTGTGAAACAAAATGGAAAAAAACACTCTCTGGAAAGATGATACAGTTGGAAAATGGCTCTGGATATGATCGGGGCTCGAATTGCTGGGATCTTCACCAGACTTTGGAAGTGCGATTGGGATAATGTTTGGTCAGCAATCCAAAGAAATGAAGGGGAAGGCAGGGGGAGAGGGAGGGGAAGGCAGGGGGAGAGGGAGGGGAAGGCAGGGGGAGAGGGAGGGGAAGGCAGGGGGAGAGGGAGGGGAAGGCAGGGGGAGAGGGAGGGGAAGGCAGGGGGAGAGGGAGGGGAAGGCAGGGGGAGAGGGAGGGGAAGGCAGGGGGAGAGGGAGGGGAAGGCAGGGGGAGAGGGAGGGGAAGGCAGGGGGAGAGGGAGGGGAAGGGGGAAATGGCAGCTGTAGTGAATGAGCATTCTGAAAGGATCTAGCAACGTTGTCACTGGGAGAATCTTTCTGCAGGAAGGGAAGAGCAGAAGCAGACACCAAGAAATCCAAAAGGAAATTCAGAAGAAGCACCTTTACCTAAAGAGCTGTGAGAACGTGCTCCTTCAGAGAATGGTCGAGGAGAACAGTGACATGTCTTTCAGAGAAGGGTGGACAAATTGTGAAGGAGAGAGTGCAGGTGCTCGAATCTGGAGCAAAACACAAAAACTGGAGGAACTCAACATCTGTGGGGAGGGGGAGAGGCATTGTCTCTTTTCAGGGCGGGAGCCTGCATTAGGATAAGATAATGAATGGAACAGAAGATGCACACTGATAAGTTTAAATGAGGAACATGGGGAGGAGATATGTGAAGGGTGAACTCTGGACTGCTTGGGTCAAATAATCAATTTTTCTGCTGCATATCTTAAAGAACTGTAGGTAAAACCAGAACCTGGTGGCACAACATCGTGGGTCAAAGGGCCTGCATTGCACTGTGCTGTAATGTTCTGTGACACAATCAATCTCAACGTCTCACCTGCAGGTAGTTTTCAATATTGCTCATTAAAATGTCTATTTCTTCCTTTGACCACATTCCCTGTTTCCATTTGTGACCTGGGTTCAAAACAAAATACATATTCAAAAATATTTCCATGAACGATCATTGAGAGCAGTGTGGTAACAGGTTAGCAATTGCTTGCTCCCAGGGGAAGGCATGGTACAAGAGGACAGTGTGGACACCTCTCAGCAAGTTGCACAGAAGCAGCTTGACATCTGGAGAATCGGTGCATAAACCTACAATTTTTGGAGAGGGTACAATCTGCCCACCTTTGTTCTGTAGCGTATCCTTGTCCTCCTTTGTGGTAAACCAGGCTTGGCTGACAGGATCAAGATCTTCACTGTTTTGGGGTGAAATTCCATCCATTTGATCTTCATTGTGCAAGATCTAAGAATAAACGAGAGATAAAGAACCTTCCAAAATGCTTCATGGTTAATGAAAGAGAAAGACAGAGCCTACATTAGGTCCACATGCCTAACTTTGTCAGATGCTTCGTAAACGCAGGGAATGTGTGATTTCACCACCTCCTCTGGCAGATAGCAATCACTCTATGTCAAAGAAACATTCCCCTCACCTTAAACCTATGCCCTTGTTCTTGATAGCCCCACAAAAGGGAAAGAAAACAATCTCAGAATCAGAATTTATTGTAAAGAACATGAAATGTGTTGCTTTACAGCAGCATGAACAGTGGAAACATTGCTACAAATTAGATTTCAAAACGAAATAAATAGTGCAAGAAAATAGGAGAAAGTGAGGTCATGTCCAAAACAGAATACTCAGCAAGTCAGTCTGCATCTGTGGGAAGAGAAGCAGAGTTAACCATCTTGTTATTTCCTAGTTTCTTTTCCCACAGATGCAGTCAAAACTTTGTAAATGCCTTCCAAGTCATGGACATCTCATGATCAGCAAGTGCAGAGAGCTTTCGAAAAAGCTTGAATTAACACTGTTCTCTCATCAGAATGGCACAAGAGTCTCTTCAGCAATTTGGCCACAGTTTCCAAAATACTTAGGAGATCGTACTGAAGGGGTGCCACACAGAGGTGGTGCATCCTTTCAGTGAAGTATTTCTGTCAGGACATAGTCGGACAGAACAATTCTCACAGAATTATTCTGAGGAACAGCAGAGCTCTCTCATGTTCATATGTGTAAGTCAAAGTCAGATTGGTACTTGTTTGCAAAGCAATTTGAAAGACAAATGATACCTTGGTCTTTATTGCGAGGATTAGAATACAAGGGTAAAAATGCCTTCATTCCTAGCGCAATCACTAGGGCTACAATAGCCCATTCATAACCTTGAACATTTCCACAGCCTTTCACACTAGCTCACAACAGGACGGGGACATTCTTGGCAGGAGTCGTACCTGTAACTGAGTGATAGTTTCAGCGTCTTCAACTTCAGTTGCATGAGTCAGCTCCGATGCTGCCTCTCCTGCCATGGTTACCTCAAAACTCTGATCGTTGTCTGAGACTGTCAATGACACAGAGGTTCAGCAGGACTCGAACAAAGAACTCAAAGGAATCGAAAAACATGCAAATTCTGCAAGCTTAACATTCAGATCACTGTTAGCGCAATGCTGTTACAGCGCCAGCGACCCGGGTTTCAATCCAGCACTGTCTATAAGGAGTTTGCACGTTCTCCGTGTCTGCCTTCAAAATCTATAGGGGGTTGTCGGTCAATTGGGCCTGTATAAATTAAAAAACTTAAATAATCACACTGTGATTATTTGCTGTCATGAAACTGTTTCAACTTGTTGGCCTATGGACATTTTCCAGTGCAGTTAGTGGTGCAGCCAAACCCAACTTGGGACCGTCCTGTCAACATGAATAAAGGACAGCAGGAAGGAGAGATGTGTTCAGTATAAAACTGAGATGCTCACACTAAAGTACCAGCAGTTTCTATGGTCAGAAGATCAGTATAATTATGTTCAGTATTCGAGTGCCGGAGACCCGCCTCACCAACAGGGCACTCTCGCCCACTGCACCTGCTTGTGGCTTTCTCAGCATTGGCTCACCAACAATTGTTTTTCCTTGCTAGCTACAATAATGTTTGTCTGCAAATGAAACTTAAAGAAATGGCCTTTTACAGCAATCGTCCTTCATCACTATCAACTTTAGCACAAACCCACAGCTTTGAAAGAAATGTGTTTTGAAAGTCAACCAGCAAATCGGCATCATTTCCACATTTAATGAATTCTCAGTTGCAAACAATCAGGATGAATTTTATTTTGTTCCTCAAGCTCCAGAAGGTCAAACATGTTTGCACCGAACCAAATGAAATAAAACTGATGGAGGAAAATATAATGATCTTACTTGGTAGAGTAACCACGGACTGTACTGATGCAAATGGGCCAGTGATACCCGTGGATTCAAGACTCGCATCATCCTCGGCTGACAAACAAAGCCTTTTATGCAGAGGTTCTTGATTCTCTTCAGATTCTAAATCTGTATTTGACACACACACATAAAATTGCTTCATACTGGGTGAAAGGTTGCTTGGTTAGAAATTTCAGATCCATCTTTTTTTCCACGCATGATCGCTCAACAACGCACGAGAACAGCAGGAGCAACGCGTCCCCAACATGTTGCACAGAAAGTGGCCTCATCATTATCCCAACCTTGGTTCATAGGTTTATTGGTCAGCACATTGCTGTGCTCTGCTGTTCTATCAATTAGGATAGGCACAGAGAAGTGAGAAAGGTGCCCTCTCTTCTGGGCTGTAGGCTTGCCAAGTGTGAACCCTGAGGGTAGGAATCTCAGCCTTTGCACCTGTCCAATAGTTCCGCTTCTCTCTACCAGTTAATTAACAATGAGTCCATGGCACAGGAAGGCAGTGAAGTCAGGGGGGAGGGGGTGAACACCATCATGGGAGGGACTGCACAAAGAGCAGAAGGCCAAGTGGAGGTGTTTGTGAGCCTGGTGCCATAGTTCAACTATCAACCTAAACATCAAACTCAATTATCTAAGGACTCTTAGTTTGCTCATTATTTATTACCGAATATTTATTTTTCTGCATTTGCACAGTTTGTTAACAGTTTCTTTTGAATATATTTCTTTCATCTTGAATACAGTTTACAGTTATCAAATTAGAAATTCTGCCTGGCCCATAAGAAAAGGAATCTCATGGTTGTATGTGATGTCATGTATATACTCAGATAAGGAGTTAAATTTTGATACAGAGGTTACAAAACAATGTGGATCAAACAAGTTAGTGGACAAATTGGCAAAGAGTGTAATTTGGGAAAAAGTGAAATTGTTCATTTTGGGAAGAATTATTATTTTTTTTTAAAAGGCATATAGCCTAACTGGTGAGAAACAAAGCTGAACTCCGAGGTGCAGAGAGATTTGGGTGGACATTATTTATGATTTGCACAAGACGTGCAAGTACAGGGAAATCTAACAGAATGTTATTGCTGGGCAAAGTTGGAAAACGTGGGGAGGTAAGGCCACACACTCAGGAGGCTAGACTGTATTGATCTACTTAAGGTGCAAAAACTGCTAAACTCTCAATGCACAAATAAAGAGGACTCACACCATTCTGTTCAGCAAACAACCTTGCATCATTTATTCTGTTTCCAATGCAAAGCCCGGGCGGTTGCGACAAAGGTAGAACATAAATACTCTGGAATCAGTCCCTAGAAGGTTTACCAACATAACTGGACTGGATAGTCTGCCTTTAGTAGAAATGTTAGGCAGGCTAAGGCTGAAATCCAATTGAGTTTAGAGGACGGGGTCTTTATTGAGGGGTCTTGATGGGGTGCAATTGGCGGGGCTTTCCCCTCTTGTGGATGAATGTAAAACTCAAGGTAACTGCTTAAACATAATCTCTCTCCCTCTCCAGGCCAGTGGAACCCCAATGTTTGAACTTCCCAATGAAAGGGAGACATTTGACAAGGATGGGTGCATGGGTGAGAGGTTACTGGGAGGATTCAGGAGAGCAGGGTTGTTTTACCCCTAATGGCAAAGTGAAACTGAGCAGCTAAAGGCCTCCACCCCTCAAACATCCATCGATGTGTTAAATCTTTCATTAAGAGCAAAGACAGTAAAACGCGTCATCAAGCAATACAAGCAACTTGCAAAGACATTGCGGAAAATAAATGGGTTCAAAAACCCGCAAAGACATTGCGGAAAATAAATGGGTTAAAAAAATGGAAGTTTAAAATTGGTGTGCTTTGCAGTTAGTTCACCAATCACACAACATGCAGTTTCAAGCAACTGGAAAGTTCACTTATTTGACATCTACTGATCCCCTTTAGGTGCCGGATACCATAGGCTTTAATGTGTATAGAATTACACATTTTTTTGGATTTTCACAGGACATCTACAGAACTGTAACAACTAATCTACAGCTGTTTTTGTTGTAAAAGTCACTGCTTTCGAGGGACAAGGATGCAACAAGAGCAAATTCAGGAGTGGGGTGAGTATTTTCCTGCATTAAAGCATCTGTGAGAGTAAACTGATCAGTCAGTGCTTAAAGACTTCCTCCCACCCTGATCATCGCCGTTCTGTAATGCAAGAAACCCCAACAGAGCACTGATTGTGGCCCTGCGTTTAGAACCTCGGCTGTCAGCTGGCAGCACCAGCGACCAGAGTTAGAATCTAGCACTGACAGTACGTTCTCCCTCTGTTTGTGTAGGTTTCCTCTGGGGGCTCCACTTTCCTCCCAAAACATACAGGGTTTGTAGATTAATTGGGGTATTTTGGCAGCATTTACTCATGGGCCAAAAGGGCCTGTTAATGTCCATTATGTCAAGTATTTTTAAAAAGAGCCAGAGGGGTGAAAATAATGAGAAGCTGGAGAAATATTACATTAAGCATTGCTCTCCGAACTCAGCCAGCGATATGCAAGGTATCAGCACCTTGGAATACTGTATATGTTCAGAAAACAAATGAATGATCCAGGTTATCTGTACCGTTTTGCGGGCAGTGTAGAATCAGATTGCCTTCAGTGTCCTGGGCTACAGTTACTGAACTGATTGTTTCCAAGGTAACTGTGCTAGATTCACCCTCAATTGTGTTCATACTCAATCTGAAATAAACAGAAACAAAATATTATTTATCTATTGAATTAAACATTTTGCAACAATAGAGGTGGAAAATACAATCCAAGAAAACTAACCATCTGTGCAAGTGGTGCCCATTTTTAAAAGGGTTTCTTTGGGAAATGCAATGAATCTCAGAAAAAGACACATGATTTTGTACAGTTTTTCACACCCTCATGCTTTTGCAATTTGCTTCAGAGCAAATTACTCTCGATGTTTCACAGATATTGCCTCAGCGGCATTCTGTGGGAGCGACAAAATGAAATAAACACTAGTTCACCTTATCTGGTGCATTTCCAGTGGCAATCAATGCCAGCCAGGAGTGAAGATTAGGATAGAAAGAGTGCAAAGAAAAGTTACTAGGATGTTCCCTGGAATTGAGTTACAGGGAAAGGTTAAGCAGGTTAGGACTTTATTCCTGGAGTGTAGAAGAATGAGGGGAGATTTGATGGAGGGGGGACAGACAGAGTAAATGTAGACAAGCTTTTTCCACTGAGGGTCGGTGAGAAACAAACCAGAGGACATGGGTTAAGGGTGAAAAGGGAAAAGTTTAGGGGAACTTCTTTACCCAGAGAGTGGTAGGAGTGTGAAATGAGCTATCAGCCAAAATGGTGAATGTGGGCTTGATTTTAACATTGAAGAAGAATTTGGACAGGTACATGGATGGGAGAGGTATAGAGGGCTATGGACTGGTGCAGATCAGTGGGACTAGGCAAAAAAAATGGTTCATCGTAGACGAGAAGGGGTGAAGGGTCTGTTTCTGTGCTGTAATGTTCTACGGTTCTATGAATTCCTCCTCAGATTTAATGCTGTTTGTTAGACACGGGAACCCAAATTCATTGTTTTCCTTACAGCAGACAAAAGGTGGAGGACACCATGCATGTTAAATGCATTATTTAAGGGACAATAACAAGAACCTTGAATCTATTTGCCACCGATGTTGCAGCGGTAAATGCCAGTAAAGGAGTTGATATCACTGAGCAACAACGAATGCTCATGAAGGGATCAATCATGAAGGGATAATTATCACATAGGGTCAGAGGGACCAGGTACAGAACACAGAGCCAAATGTTAAAACCTGTCAATAATGCCCAGATGGAGGGGTGGGGAAGGGGAAAAGGTATATGCATCTCCAGACTCCAGAGTTTCTTTCCTGTTGCTTTCACTCTTGAATGGACCTTGCCCTGTTTAACTATACCTTCCTCTTTAACACCCTCCCCTGTAATTTCGTTTTAACTGTGCACTACACTGTTGGATAGGTTTACTTGCCTGGATAGAACGCAGAACAAATTTTTAAAATCACAATATCTCAGAATGTTGGACAAACAATTCAATTCAAAACCAACAATTGCAAATAGTGCAAACTTGTGACAGATGCAACTGGACACAGGGGTACACTGATACATTTTGACAAGGAACAAAGGGAAGCAATGCAGATTTAAGGGTGTGGTTCTGAAGCCAGGGACCTTGGGTTTCATAGCCTGGATTAAAGGAGACGGTGTGTTGAGGGGATCATCAGGAAAGCAAAGGGGCTTCGTAAATGGTGAGGGGCGGGGGAAGAGATACGAATGTCATCCTGAAGCCCTGGGACTCTCATTATTTATAAATATTTATTTTATATTTCTATGTATGTGATCATGATGTGCTGTGTGAGAAATGTATTACGTGCATGTGCACCATGGTCTGGGGAAAAAGCAGTTTCGTCTGCCCAGATGACAATGTACTTGAAAAACAGGAAGATGTACGGAGCCTTTATAAAGTCCTTGAAATCCATATCAGTGAGGCATCCAGTTGTAGAAGCACAACTCAGTCAGGATGAAGATTCTTGAGAGGACGCTGAGATTTAGCAGAAGTATTCCGATGAAAACTCACTGAATCGAAGAGCTCGTCCGCTTCATTCCTCCACAAAGGCTATCTAAACCTGTGCCTTTACTTCCGATTTGCAGAATGTCCATTTATTTTTGTTTTTTGATTACTGGGATAGTTTTTGGGTGATTTAGCTGGAAGGTTAAGTCAGAGCACTGGGGTGGCTCCAAAGGTTGGTAGAGGTGCACAAGATCAGGGCAGGTATCGATACAAAGAAAAATTTGGGGACATAGGGCTAGGTTTTGGATAGGGGTTAAACTGCAGGAAGTAAAACCTGTGGTGAGTTATAATGGGCTGCAGCTCCAGCAAGGAGAGGGTTAGGATTCAGGTCCAGTTGGGAGGAACCACCTTGAAACTGCTCTGCTGTTTAACAAGATCATGACTGATCTGATTACAACCCAAGCTTTGCATTCTTATCCAACCATGCTGACTTCTTACCCCCTTGCTCACCATGAATCTATCTCATTCTGTCCTCAAAAATAGTTTCCTTTGTCATTTGAGGGAGTTCCAAAGAATCACATCCATCAGAAACAAATAGTTCTATCTCCATCTTAAATGGGCAAACTCTTATATTTTTAAACTTCTAATTCTAAATTCTGCCACAGGAAGAAACATCCTCTCCAGAGCCACTTTGCCAAGGTCCCTCAGGGTCTCTTATGTAGACCTTGGGATCAATGACTTCAAAAGGGCATGACACAGACACAAAGGAAAGATGTAGTAAGGACTGTCTGAGTGGCTTTACAGCGAGCAACCAAAATAAGTGGTTCAAAATATGTACTGTATCAACTCCATAAACCAAAGGTTTGTAGCTTTTGCTTCAATAAAGCAATCAGAGATGATACTATTTGCAAAACATTCCTACCTGGCCCATTAAATAATCTGCACCGATAGGATAACTACAGCTCCCCATGGAGCGCACCTACAAAGCTGCTCCTTTGCCATCACAGGGTTAAACCAGTGACACGTGAGAGCCCCGTGGACGGGCCCTGGCAGCAGAAAATGCAGTAGGTTACAGCACCAACTCACGGTTGTCTAAGGATGGGCAATAAATGCTGGGCCCACCTGCCCTGAAAGGCTAAACACTGGAACAGGTTTTGTGGGGCTAACTTAATGTAAATGGTCGGAGCAGCGGACCATGTGTCTGCACAACCTCCTCATTAGCAAGTGTAAGGTGCGGTTTTCTGTATCACACACAGACCACGGTACTAACAGAAATTTTATTTGATAAGATTAGTTTGCCATGCGTGTGCAATGCCCTGCCAACAATTCTGAGAAGTAGTGAACTCAGTCTGACGCTGGGCACAGGGTTGAGTCCTTCCCTCCTCAGCGAGTGAGGCTTGTGGGAGTGGAACACTAAAGTCTGTCGACACTGTGATTGCAATATAAACACACAGAAATGCTGGAGGAACTCAGCCAGTCTCAGTGTCCACAGGAGACAAATGCATTATCAATGTTTCAGGCCTGAGTTTTCTTCAAATTAGAAGCAAAAAGCAGCAATTGGATATGATAAGAGGAGAGGTGAGAATTGATTCTGGCTCCATGAAAGTTGACAGGAGGTAAAGGGAAAAGAGGGAGAGAAGGCTAGAAGAAAGATGATGGGGGGGGGGTGGGGGGGGGGAGAGATGATGGGGGGGTGGGGTTAAATTGAAACTGGAAAGTCAATCATAATGCCTTCTGGTTGGTGGGTGCCTGGACAGAAGATGAAGATGCTGATCCTCTAATTTGCATTATTACAATAATTGTGTGAGAAATATCAGTGAGGACTCGCACCTGTGATGACAGTGATTCATCATTTCTGGTCATCGTGTTTTTAACCTTTCGTTCTGTGGCCAAATAACCGCATTATTCATTGAAACCCCTCCACCCCCACCCCCAAATACAAATCTTAGAGGTTGCAGGTATTGTGGGATCTATTCAGTGACTCAAGCACAGAAATCTCGAGTGGCAGTGTAGAGGCTGTGCCAGGGTGCAAGAGGAGAGAGGCCCCTCTCCTCTCCCAATCATTCAAGCACCTGCCTGCTCTTTGCTCATACCTTGACGAAGGGCTCAGGCACAAAACATTGTCCTTTATTTCCTGTAGATGCTGCGTGACCTGCTGAGTTTCTCCAGCACTTTTGTCTGCAGCCGCTTTCAGGTGGCCAGAATACCCCAACGTAAAGCTGCCTAAAATACCCGAATGCAGCAGTTGGGAGGCCGCCTGAAAGCAGAGAACCCTGACCCGAGGAGTATTCTCAACTTCTGAGCGCTGCCCCTAGGCACTTGAAAGTGGGAGGGATTATGACCACAGTCGACAAGAGCTGGGGTTTGCTCCCTGGCGCCTCTCCCCACTGCGGAACTTTCAGGTGCCAGAACAGCGCCTTCAGCGCTGCCACCTGAATGTCACTTCACACACACCCACAGCCAGCTCTGGAGCCGCATTCTCCCAGCTATTCCACCTGAAAGCAGCTTGTGTTGCTAATACCAGGGTGGTGGGCCATGGCCAGCAGTTCAGGCTCTACAGAGAGACAAACTGAGCCAAACCACTGTAGCAGGATAAACCCCACTCTGATGGATCGTCAACCACCACTTCAGTTTAATTTGCTCAGAGTTGCTAAATCTTTCTGCAGTTTGGTTTGCATTTCAGATTTCCAGTATCTGTTGTTATTTTTAAATTCAATCTCCATATCCAACACAGGAGGCTACAGTATCCCAGAATGCTGGATGTCGCACCCATCAGGGATTGGAGTACATCAGCCTTCACGGAGACTCTGGCAGCAAACTCCTTGCCAGCAATGCCGGAGGTGTCCATCCCACAGATGCTCAGACATGACCTGGTGGCTACCTGGATCTCATCTTCATGTGACCCAGCAACTTGTTTTAGGGTGGGTCAGAGGTCAACTGGGGAATAAAAGAATCTCAGGGTTGTATGAGATGCCATGTTATGTACTCTGACAATAAATTTAATCTTTGAGGTATAATTTTCAACCTCCACAACAATGTAGGATAAAATGCCACTTCTATTGAAGAGGTAATTTATCTGAAACACCGGTTGTTCCTTGCATCACAGATGCTGTCAGTCCAAATGAGTATTGCCAGCATTAGCTGCCTTTGTTTCAGACTGCGCTCATTTTCATATTTGCTGTGATGTCCATTGTGCACGTCTGGTGCCATCTACTGTTCATTGTGGTACCGAGCCACGAGTTCTGCCAGACTTACGATCCGGATAATTTACTAAACACGAGGCGGGTCTCCAGCACTAGGTCTGATGCACATTTTAAACAACAAACCACTAAGTTTATTGTGGAAAAGTGTAAAACACATGCAAACATCCAAAGCCAACATTAATACACATCTACACAATAGAAATCAGTGCCTGTTCTAGATTCAGAAGCGCATTCATTGCTTCTAAAATGTTTTAATCAACACAAATAAATTGAGAGTCACCTGTGCAGTGAAACAAACTGGGAGATGCTATATCTGAAAACATACAAGCAATGTCAAAAGAAACATGGAACATTACAGCACAGAAACAGGCCCCTTCAGCCCTTCTATTCTGTGCCAAACCATTTTTTTTGCCTAGTCCCACTGACCTGCACTCAGTCCATACCCCTCCATACCTCTCCCATCCACATACCTGTCCAAATTCTTCTTAAATGTGAAAAATTGAGCCTGCATTCACAACTTCAGCTGGCAGATTGTTCCATGCTCCCACCAGTCTCTGTGTGAAGAAATTTGCCCTAAACATTTCACCTTTAATCCATGTATCTCACCTACCCATATACATTTACTCTGTCCGTCCCCCTCAAATTTTTAAACACCTCAATCAAATCTCCTCTCATTCTTCTACAGTCCAGGGAATAAAGTCTGAACCTGTTTCATCTTTCTTTGTAACTCAGTTCCTGAAGTCTGGGCAACATCCTAATAAATTTTCTCTGCACGCTTTCAATCTTATTGATATTTTTCCTGCTAAGCATATACTTCAGCTCCACATCTTTTGCAATATGTATATTTCTCTTTAAATATTTTTTGAGTTTAACATACAAAAATTTAAGGAAAACACTTAACAAGTCATCTCATATACATAAACAAAAGAGATGGAACTACGTTACAGTTCCTTAATCTACAAGTAACAAGTGATTGAATTAATCTATGATAGCCATGTTTGCTAAATTAATCCTAATCAAAATTGATAAAAAGAAAAAGAATAAAAAACCTAAAAACTAAATCTACTCAACCACTTCCCTCTCATTAAGGAAACCTTTGTAAAAGAAGAGGGAGGGAAATTATGGATCTGATGGCGACCTGCAGCCATTGGACAGAGAATGTCCAGAATATTCAAAATTTTATTCTTCTGGTCATGATCGTATTCTATGAATGGGCCCCACATCTTGTCAAATTGAAACTTTAATGTTGTATCTAATTTTCTCCAAACTTAAATAGGACACTACATCATGTAACCGCATTTTGTTCACTCTACGCTTTCTGATTTTCCCCTCAAATATCAAAGATTAATATTCTTGATTTATTTTTTTAATTACTTTTTTATGGTGGATTAATATCAAACATTTATAATGATTTATTGGATTTAAGATCAGTCTCAATGGTTTGGATTAAGAGCATTTGGGAATAAGATTTGAACACAAGATTTTCAGATGTAGATTGGTTCTCTGCTCTCAGCCTGAATAATGATTCTTCATTCTGTGTGAGGCATTGCTGATTACAGTTTAAGGTGGTGCATAGATCACACACGTCCAAACTTAAATTATCTTGTTTTTATGCAGATATTGATCCACTATGTGAGAAGTGTAAAATTTTTGAAGCTTCATTGAACCATATTTTGGGAGAACCCAAAATTTTAGAGAGATTTTGGAAAGATCAAAATAGAACCATGTCCATTAAATGCTTTGTTTGGTTTTTCACGTGAGCCAGATATACCTGTCTGCAACTTAGGAGATAGTTTTAGCCTTTACCTCAGTATTGGGTTCTTTAACATTTTGGAACTGATTTTTTGGAGTTACAGATTGCTTATTAGTGAAGCCCACAGCTACATCCACAGCATACACTCAGTTACGTTGATCTGATAAAGTACAGCACTTTCTTGATCTCGGAAGACATTAGAATTATATAGAAGGAAAAAGTAGGAGAATTGCATTAATATACATCCATAAAATGGAAATCAGTGCAAACACATTCTGGATTCAGAAGTGCATCTATTAGTCTTTGAAATGTTCCAGCAAATGCCACAAGTTGACTAATATCCCACCTGATTTCCTAAAACAGCACATCAATTGTGCAATGGATTAAAAGGTCAGTTGTCCACAATATTTAAAAATGGACACCGGACCCAGTATTGGAGGCTCCGCTTGGTTACCTGCAACTTTTCGTCATTAACACCAGCCCGTTTCTTTTTTTGGCTTCCTGTTGTACATTCTAGTTTAAAACTTTGCCAAAACTGTTATTTCTCAAGCAAATTTCCCCATTAATATTTGAACATTAGAGGTCCCCATTGTAATGGTCCCGAGTACCCGCTATCAGACGTTAGCTCACAACGTTCCCTTTTCACCTCACATAAAACAAATGTTTTTTTTTTAATGTAGTTGGTAGGAGAAAACTACAGAAGAACCAAAACTGACTGCTTCACAGGGAAGGGGACCCATAAACTTTGAGTAGAGTCCTGGGGGGGGGGGGGGGGAAGCATAGGTCAAAAAAGGTTGAGAACAGCTAGTTTAGACCAAAAATCTGAAATTATGATTCAAAGTCTGAAATCACTTACCTATCCATTTGGACAGGTCAAACACACAAATTGAATACAATTAACCCATGATTTGACAAAACCATGTTGCTATAATCTTTACCTGGGGAAAAAACTGCCACACAAACTAGATTTTAGGTTTTGCCACACATGCTCACAGAACAGTCCAGCACGTGCCTGGGCCGAATACAATCGCAAAATTAAACTGAAATTCAGCTATTTGCACACACAAAACATAACCTATTCCGGGCGTTTACATGTATCTAGTTAGAGCAGCACGGTTAGCATAATGACCAGCACAACACTATTACAGCGCCAGTGACCCTGGTTTGAATCCCGCGCTGTCTGTAAGGAGCTTGTACTTTCTCTGTGTCTGCATGGGTTTTCTCCGGGGGCACTGGTTTCCTCCCACACAGGGAGTGGGGGGGGGAAGGAGAATTGTAGGTCAATTGGGTTTAATTGGGCAGCATGGGCTCGTAGGTCAGAAGGGGCTGTTACCATGCTTCATATATAAATTTAATTAAATCCTCTTGAATGCTACTATCACATTGTAACTTATGCCCACACTTAACAGTGAATCGAATATAATTTTGTAAATATTTGAAACTGCCTTTAAAAGTTAGTATGCACCATAGGAGATCTTTAATATCAATCAAACAAGTACAATTATGGCAATAGTTCAAAATATGCACAAATCTCTATGAAGTGCACAAAGATAAATAAAGTCATATGAAAAAAATGTCCATGCACCCTAAAGTACATGGAGAAGGCCAACATAAATATCTGGTGCAATACTGATGAGAAACAATATGACCACGTACAATGTCTCAACATCTCTAGTTCGATGAAGAGCCAAAACATGAAAACAAATATATGAATTCATAGTTTATTGCACAATGTACACAAGGATGGAGGCAGCATGTTGTAGATTACAGAGGGTTTACTCAGAAGACTGGTCCAGAACACGCCCCTCCAATGTCCACCTCAAACCCCAGCCGCCTGCAACTCCCTTTCACTGCAATCTGACATTTCCATCTTCACCCCAACATCCTCTCCCACATCGTTCACCCTTACCACAAACCTTCACATGTTCCTCTGCAACTCCCCTTCCACCATTCTGATCTTCACTTGTGCACCCTCTCCCACATCATCCTCACCACCACCCACCACAAACCCCAGCCACCTGCAACTCCAGTTCCCTCCCCACTCTGATCATCCCACCTCCTCACATATTTGACATTTACCCACCCAAACATAGAATAGCACCACCCAAGTCTGCAGACACAGTGGTTGAAGTAAAAACTCAAAGCTGGGGAAAGTCAGTAGGTCAGACAGTGTCCTTCATAGAGGTAACATTTCATATCACCAACATTTCAGGCTTGAGCCCTTCCTCCCACTACCCTTCTCCTTCCATCACACTATCTCCTATGCTCACTACTACATCTCCTCTCCTCCTCTATCCACCCTGTCTGTCTCCTTCCCTCTCTCTCCCTTCTCCTTCCCTCTCTCTCCCTTCTCCTTCCCTCTCTCTCCCTTCTCCTTCCCTCTCTCTCCCTTCTCCTTCCCTCTCTCTCCCTTCTCCTTCCCTCTCTCTCCCTTCTCCTTCCCTCTCTCTCCCTTCTCCTTCCCTCTCTCTCCCTTCTCCTTCCCTCTCTCTCCCTTCTCCTTCCCTCTCTCTCCCTTCTCCTTCCCTCTCTCTCCCTTCTCCTTCCCTCTCTCTCCCTTCTCCTTCCCTCTCTCTCCCTTCTCCTTCCCTCTCTCTCCCTTCTCCTTCCCTCTCTCTCCCTTCTCCTTCCCTCTCTCTCCCTTCTCCTTCCCTCTCTCTCCCTTCTCCTTCCCTCTCTCTCCCTTCTCCTTCCCTCTCTCTCCCTTCTCCTTCCCTCTCTCTCCCTTCTCCTTCCCTCTCTCTCCCTTCTCCTTCCCTCTCTCTCCCTTCTCCTTCCCTCTCTCTCCCTTCTCCTTCTCTCTCTTCCTTCCCTCTCCCCCTCTCCTCCTCCTTCCCTCTTTCTCCCTCCTCTCTCTCACCCCCCCTCCCACCTCTCAGCTCACCCCCTATCCCTGAGCTGGAGCAGGGCCCAGCTGCCTGCGGCCCACGCTGGCGGGTCGGGGACGGGGTTGAGGGTGAGCCCGGGCCTCCCCCGCTGCGCCCCGCGCCCCGCCGCCCGGTTGCCGGTGCCACCGCTCCGGCATCGCCGCCGCGCTCGTACTCACTTCCTGTTCCTAGTCCGGGCACTTTCTGACAGCGGCCAGAGACCAGGATGACAAAATGCCAGGATGGAGGCAGCGCTCCCTCCCGTCGCCGGAAGCCCACCCCGCTCACTTCCACTCGGTCTCCATGGAAACGCGGCCTACATCGCCCCAAAGCCTGCACCAATTCCGACAAAAACCTACTGAGCCACGTGCACCCTCTTCCATTACTAAACATACCTTTCTGACAAGAATTTTATCAAGATGTTCCCAAAAACAAATCACAAATAAAATGAGAGATTCCAGCAGTAACCAGGATCCTGGAGGTGTAATTCCCCCAGCAACTTCTGCAAATCCTGGCAAGAAGAGAAAAAGATACTGCAAATCACTGCTCAAGAACCAATTGTACCTGCATTATTTTGCTTGAGAAAAATGGTCTTTGGTCCATTTCCTTTGGAATTGTGAAACTGTGCATATAACAAGTCAATCAGGGACAATTAAAACAGTGGTTTTCAAATGTTTTCTTCCCACTCACATCCCACCTGAAGCAATCCCTTACAAATCACAGATCAGCGATGGCATAGGGATTACTTCAGGTGGATGTGAGTGGAAAGAAAACGTTTCAAAACCACTGATTTAGAGGGTGCCATTGGAAGGCAAACAGTCACATGTTGGACAGAA
Source organism: Narcine bancroftii (assembly GCF_036971445.1). Classification (NCBI taxonomy): domain Eukaryota; kingdom Metazoa; phylum Chordata; class Chondrichthyes; order Torpediniformes; family Narcinidae; genus Narcine; species Narcine bancroftii. The sequence continues at coordinate 1,576,733 of NC_091481.1, read as the reverse complement.
AGCGATTCAAAGATTTTCAGAATGTCTCTGAAGTGTTTCAATATTGGCACATGCCACCAGGTCATTGGATCGTCCTGTTTGCCGTTCCCACAGCACTCGTACTTGTGGCAAAATTGGAATGGAGGAAGGAAAGGGAATCTAGAAAATCAAAGAGACTGACAGTGTAATGCTCCTGTGTGGAAGGAATTCTCAAGCCCAGCTTGTTCTCATCAGCTTCTTCATCCACACTGCAGCCCTGAAAACTAGATGTCCTGATCTTTACGTGAGAACCGGTTACCAACAATAGATCATACTAAGCAAGCAGATCTGGCAGACTAATGACGTCTTGGAGGGAATGCTTTGAAAGGGATAGATTAAAACAGGGGATTAAAAGGTGGGGGGGGGGGGGGGAAATACAGGGGTAGTAGCCAAGATAGGGCACAAAATCAAAGAGACACCAGTATGATAGTCCAGATTCTATCACCAGTGTGTCTATGTACAGATGGTAGTGTAGGATGACTGTGATTGGCTGAGAGTGTAGCCACACCTACTGGCAGGTCCTAGCCAGACCAGGTCATTCTGGACTGGTCGACCGACTTGTGATATGCTCCAGTCTTTTAGTTCATAAAAGCCTTGGTTTGGATCAACAAGTCTTTGGTTCTTTCGACGCACTCTACAACCAGGTAATGTTGAAACTGGTGACTGGGCTGGCCGCTGGCAGACATGTTCTTGAAGTAACTTTAGAATAATTAGCACCTTCATCCAGAAACATGTTAATTTGTACTGGAGAATACACACATCAAAGATTATTTCATCAGTTCAATGCAGGTAAACTTTCAATTAAAGATCCTAAAAGTACTTAAAATACCAGCTTTTAAAAAAAATTCTCATTCTCCTCCTCAGATGGAGCAGCATCAGTGGGAGAAAAAGAATGGTCAACATTTAGGTCCAAACTCTTCATCAAAAGCTGAAATTAGGCAAGAGATTGCTGTTGTGTGTGTATGCCTGCACGTGCGTGCGCGCGTGTGTGTGGGTGTGTGAAGGGGTGGAGAATGCTTCTGCACCTCCTTACCAACTTGTTGCACATGTCCACCTCAGGCAGTATCCACTGAAGGGCTCCTCCCTGCTCATTGATTTACCGGTCTTCAGTCACCAGCTGACAAGAACCATGTGTTCCTTAACCTGGCCCCTGATGCCCTTGTGCCCAGCCAGTAAATAGTCAACACAGCTCTTTCTCATCCTGCATCTGGTGGATGTGTCTTTTATGGACGTTCACCCTTCCCATGAACAATATTGGCTCATCAAAACTTCTGCCTTTTTTAAAACCTTGCCTTTCCCTCTGGGAGTGGGGAACGTGTCTAACCTGATCTGCCGGCACCTCCTGCTCTGGATTTCACAACTCCAACATTCCTTTGTCGATGTTCTCGCTTTTTAACTGCTTCCATTCACGCGTTGTTCCCTGCTGCTGAACAAGCTCTATTGTCTCCTCCAAGTCTGACAACCTGAAGGGTTGACCTTGTTTCACTCTCCACAGACGCTGCCTGGCCTGCTGAGGGGTTCCAGCATTTTCTCTTTTTATTTCAGATCTCCAGCTTCTGAAGTTTTTTAAAAAACTGAAACCACTAAATCTTCTTTGAAATAAAAAAAAATAGAACCACAGAACCATGGAACATTATAGCAAAGAAACAAGCCCCTTCTGTCCTTCTAGTCTGTGCTGAAATATTATTCTCTCTCATCCCACTGACCTGCACCTAGTCCATAGTCCTCCATACCACTCCCATCAAAATTTTTCTCAAATGTTAAAACTGAGCCCACATTTACCTCAGCTGGCAGCTCGTTCCACACTCCCACCAATCTCTGTGTGAAGAAGTTTCCCCTCATTTTCCCCTTTCACTCTTAACCCACGTCCTCTGTTTTGTATCTCACCTACCCTCAGTGGAAAAAAAGTCAACCTACATTTACTCTGTCCCCCTCATAATATTTAAATACTTCTATCAAATCTTCCCTCATTCTTCTACACTTTAAGGAATAAAATCCTTACCTGTTTAACCTTTCACTGTGACTCAGTTCCTGAAGTCCGGGCCACATCCTAGTAAATCTTCTCTGTATTCTTTCTATCTTATTGATATTTTTCCTGCCAAGCAAATATTTCAGCACCACATCTTTTGCAGTATGTATATTTCTCTTTAAATATTTTTACTGCCATCATGGGCATCAGTCTCCGTTGCATCAAGGACATTTACAAGAGGTGGTGTGTCAGGAAAGCAGCCTCTATCCTCAAGGACCTTCAGCACACAGGCCATGCTGTCTTCCATCAGGAAGGAGATACAGGAGCCTGAAGACGAACACCCAGTGGCACAAGGACAACTTCTTCCCCTCCGCTATCATATTCCGAAACAGAAAATGAACCACAGATACCACCTCACTTATTTCCCTCTTGTGCACTATTTTTAAATCTTGTATTTACCAAACTGTAATTTACAGCAATGTTTGCACCTGGAATGTTCAATATTACTACTGCAAAACAACAAATTTCGTGACACATGTTCATGACAATAAACCTGATTCTGATTCCGTTAAATTAGCTGTTTTGGTATCTTTTTATCAGACATTCTTCTCATGTTGAGCCTACTTGATGTTTAGTTCTTTCATTCGTGTGTCAGACCTGGTGAGGTGTGTCAGGGACAGATTCTGTGTGTCGGTGCTGGGGAGGTGTGTCAGGGATGGAATCTGTGTGTCGGTGCTGGGGAGGTGTGTTGGGGACAGAATCTGTGTGTTGGTGCTGGGGAGGTGTGTCAGGGTCAGAATTCATGTGTCTGGAATCAGGATTGTCATGGAACGAAGTTCTCTGCACAGGCAGGTTGTGTGGATGAAGAAAATGTTTGCCAGAGCAACATCATGTCTTTTTAGTGCTTCCTGATTTCTTTCTTGAGGTTTTTATTGTATTTTTTATGCTCCTCAAGTACCTCATTTGCTCCACATTGCCTGCTATACCAAATGCCCAATATCCTTCGAAAACCAATGTTTCCTATGCCTGCTAACTTTGCCTTTAATCTTGACAGGAACATACAAACTCTGTACTCTCACAATTTCACCTGTGTAGGTCGTCCACTTACCTCACACATTCTTGCCTGAAAACAATTTATCCCAATCGACGCATTGCTGAGAAGATTGACGACTCTTGTGGAAAGACAATGATGAGAGACCTTGCATTGGGGTATCTTTTGAAAATTTTAGATTAGATAGATTAGATTCAACTTTATTGTTACTGAGACAAGTAAAATACAAAGCCAATGAAATACAATTAGCATCCAACCAGAAGTTAAAAAACTGTGCCTATACAAATAACTACCGACGAATAAAAACAAGCGCATTCAATTCTAAAAGTACTGACAGTCCAAAGTGAATGCGGGACCACTCAGCGCTGGGATATAAGGTTCAGCAGGGTCACGGCCTCGGGGTAAAAAGCTCTTCTTGAGCTCGCTGGTTTGAGGGCAGAGGCTCCTGTAGCACCTACCGGATGGAAGAAGAACAAAAGGTCCAAAGTTAGCCTTCGCCCGGCCCAGACACCGTTCCTGATAGATGTTCTCAATGATGGGCAATTGGATGCTGATAAACCGCTGGGTAGTTTTCAGCACCCATGGGAGTGCTTTACGGTCTTTACGGTGCTTTACGGTGCTTTACGGTCTGATACGAGACAATTGCCAGACCAAACCGAGATGCCAGAGGTGAGTATGCTCTGTGGAACAGTGGTAAAAGCCCATCAGTATCCTGGGACAGAGGTGAACTTTCTTCTGCTCCGCAGGAAATAAAGACGCTGTTGTGCCTTTTTGATCAGGATGGAGAAGTTCAGGGACCAGGGGAAATCATTGGAAATGTGCACACCAAAGAATTTGAAGCTTGATACACGTTTCCACCACAATTCTTGTCACCTTACACAGAGAGATTCCTCCTGCCCCTTTATCACCATTTTGCCTAGGCCCATGCGGTGTTGGAGCGGGACCAAGCGGTATCCGAGGGGTCGGTGGTCAAGTTACGGGAATGGTGGGCCCTCCAGGGGACCCACGTGATCATAAATAAGAATACTGGGATTTTAATTTGAAAATGTAAATTGTATGTAACAGAGGGCTGGTATTAATTTACCTTTTATCATGAATTTCCAACAATGTAAATAGTGTGTTTCGAGGGAGTTCTGTGAATAGTTTGTGTTTTGTTGTGTGGTTGTCGTTTGAATAAACTTTTGTAAAAAATAAGTCATCGAGTCGCCCAGCACAGAACAGGCTCTTCAGCCCAATGTCCATTCTGGGCTAGTCCCATTTGCCTGCATTTGGTTTGTATGCTCTGAAACTACTCCTCTCCAGAACTCAGTCCACATCTGCCCAAGACCTCTTCAAATGTGCTATTCTGGAGTCAATTTGTTACACAATGCTGTGTCTCACGAATAAGACCCAAGTTCTGAAACCAAGTTAAAAAGCCTCCAAATTCAAAATTGCACATAATTTGTGCATAACATTATGCGGGATAGAGATAGGGTAAATGCCAACAAGCTTTTCCCACTAAGACAAGAACTGGAGGACATGCGTGAAAGGTGAAATGTTTGAAGGGAACATCTTCAGTCAGAGTCTGGTGAGACTGTGGAACGGGCTGCCAGCAGAGTGGTGGATGTGAGTTTGATTTTGTCATTTAAGTGAAGATTAAACCATAATCTAGTGAAGATTGGTAAGAATATCCCCTCCACAATCTCCATCAGACCGGAGAACCACAGGGCTTGTTCTTAGCCTCCTGCTCGACTCACTTTACACCTACGACTGTGTGGCTCGGTACAACAATAAAACGGTCTACAAATTTGTCAACAATACCACAGTAGTGGGTTGTATAAAGAATAGCAATGAGCCAGCAGACAGGAGGGACATTGAAAACGTGGCTGAATGGTGCAATAACTACCACCTTGCACTCAATGTCAAAACTAAAGGAGCTGATTGTTGACTTCAGGAAGGGAATGCCAGACGTACACATCTAGTGATCATTGGGGGATCAGAGGTGGAGAGGGCGAGCAGATTTAAGTTCTTGGGAGTCACTATCTCAGAGGATATTTCCTGGACCCAACACACTAATGGCATTATGAAGAAAACACGTCAGCACCTTTACTTCCTCAGGAGTTTGTGGAGGTTTGGGATGACGTCAGAAACCCTTGAAAATTTCTAAAGGTGTGGTGGAAAGTGTGCTGACCAGCTGTATCACAGTCTGGTATGGGGACACCAATACCCCTGAGCATAAAGCCCTATAAAAGGTAGTGGACACAGCCCAGGACATCACAGGACAAACCCTTCCCACCATTGGGAACATCTACAGGGAACGCTGCCGTTGGAGAGCAGCAGCAATTATCAAGGATTCACACCACCCAGCACATGCTCTTTTCTCACTGCTGCCATCAGGAAAGAGGTATCGGTGCCACAAGACTCGAACCACCAGGTTCAGGAACAGCTGCTCCCCCTCCACCATCAGACCCCTCAACAACAAATTGAATCAGGGACTCATTTAAGGACTCTTACTTGCGCACTTTATTGATTTTTTTAAAATTCGCTCTGTATTGCAGTTTGTTTACATTTCTTTGTTTATCTGTGTACACTGTGTACAGTATTTTTTCACTATCTATAAGAGGTAATTCTGCCGTGTTCACAGGAAAAAGAATTTCAGGGTTCGTATGTGATTTATGTATGTACTCTGACACGGCCATCATAGTGATTAATGCAACGCTGTAAAAGTGCCAGCAATTGGGACCTGGGGGTCGAATCCTGCGATGTCTGTAAGGAGCTTGTGATTTTGTACATTCTCCCCACGTCTGTGTGGGTTTTTCCTGGAGATTCCAGTTTCCTCCCACTCTTCAAAATGTTCATGGGTAGAATTGGGTGGCTCAGGCTCGTGGATCGACAGGGCCTGTTCCCGTACTGTATGTCGACATTTCAATTTAAATACGAAATCTGAAGATCAGACAGGTCCATGGATGGGAGGGGTATGGACGGCTGTAATCTGGGTGCAGGTCAGTGGGACTAGGCAGAATAAATGGTTCATCATAGACTTGATGGGCCAAATCATTTGTTTCCGTGATTCTAAATTTCTAGAAAGCGTACATATTTGTTTGGAGAATTTGTTGTTCAGTGAATTAGCATTGTTGTAGAACATCTGTCGGCCTTCGTGGGTGTGTGGATCATTGAAACACTGGCATTTGACCCTGAAAAATCAAATAAATTAAATATATATCTTGTTACATTTGCTTCCAACAATGAGAAATGTTCAGCCTTCAAATTTTGGAGATTACAATTTTGGTTCAGGAATTCCACAGGTATTTTATACAAGAGGTTTTTTTTACAAAAATATACTTAATTTGCAATAAATTATATACAATTCAGGAAAAAAAAACTGTTCAAGACTTTACATTCATAGTTTTAATCATATTGAGTAAGTTATTTACAAAGACTGTTCAAAATTTTATGTAGTGTCACCATGACACGAAGGTTGGGGTGTTGTGGATAGTGTGGAGGGCTGTCAAAGGTTACAGTGGGACGTTGATAAGATGCAAAGCTGGGCTGAGAAGTGGCAGATGAAGTTCAATCCAGATAAGTGTGAAGTGCTTCATTTTGTTCAGACAAATATGATGGCAGAATATAGTATTAACGGTAAGACTGTTGGCAGAATGGAGGATCAGAGAGATCTTGGGGGCCGAGTCCATAGGAGGCTCAAAGCAGTTGTGCAGGTTGACTCTGTGGTTAAGAAGGCATACAGTGCATTGGCCTTCATTAGTTATGGGATTGAATTTAGGGGCTGAGATGTAATGTTACAGCTATCTAGTACCCTGATCAGACCCCACTTGGAGTACTGTGCACAGTTTTGGTCTCCTCACTACTGGAAGGATATGGTAGCCATAGAAAGGGGGCAGAGGAGATTTACAAGGATCTTGCCTGGTTAAGGGAGCATGCTTTATAGAAACAGGTTCAGTGAACTCGGACTTTTCTCTTTGGAGCGGCGGAGGACGAGAGGTCACCCGATAGGGGTGTATAAGATGATGAGTGGCATTGATCATGTGGATAGTCAGAGGCTTTTCCCCGAGGCTGAAATGGTTGCCTCAAGAGGATACGGGTTTGTGCTGGGGAGTAGGTACATAGGCGATGTCAAGGGTAAGTATTTTATGTAGAGAGTGGTGGCTGTGTGAAATGGGCTACTGGCAACGGTAGTGGAAATGGATACCATAACAGAGTTTTGGATAGGTACATGGAACTTAGAAAAATAGATGGCTATGGTAAGCCGAGTAATTTTTAAGGTAGGGACATGTTTGGCACAACATTGTGTGCCGAAGGGGCTGTATTGTGCTGCCGGGTTTCTATATCATATTGACTAAGTTATTTACAATAGAGAAAAACTGTCCAAACAATTTTTACATATTGTCAGTCATCGATGTACATTTCATGTTTTACATTCTTCTCTTTATATCAGTTACCCTCTGATGATCAGTTTCATCTGATGCAAGGATCGACAAAGAGATAGACAATAGACTTGCCAAGGCAAATAGCACCTTTGGAAGACTACACAAAAGAGTCTGAAAAAACAACCACCTGAAGAAACACACAAAGATCAGCGTGTACAGAGCCATTGTCATACCCACGCTCCTGTTCGGCTTTGAATCATGGGTCCTCTACCGGCATCACCTTCGGCTCCGAGAATGCTTCCATCAGCGCTGTCTCCACTCCATCCTTAACATTCATTGGCCAACATTCATCACCAACATCGAAGTACTCGAGCTGGCAGAGTCCCCAAGCATCGAATCCACGCTGCTGAAGACCCAACTGCGCTGGGTGCGTCACGTCTCCAGAATGGGGGACCATCGCCTTCCCAAGATCGTGTTCTATGGCGAGCTCTCCACTGGCCACCGAGACAGAGGTGCACCAAAGAAGAGGTACAAGGACTGCTTAAAGAAATCTCTTGGTGCCTGCCACATTGACCACCGCCAGTGGGCTGATCTCGCCTCTAACTGTGCATCTTGGCGCCTCACAGTTTGGCGGGCTGCAACCTCCTTTGAAGAAGACCGCAGAACCCACCTCACTGACAAAAGACAAAGGAGTAAAAACCCAACACCCAACCCCAACCCACCAATTTTCCCTTGCAACCGCTGCAACCGTGCCTGCCTGTCCCGCATCGGACTTGTCAGTCACCAACGAGCCTGTAGCAGGCGTGGACATACCTCTCCATAAATCTTTGTCCGCGAAGCCAAGCCAAAGAAGAAGAAAGAGCATCTTGTCGTTTCTCCCTCCCCTCTGTAGGTTAGTTGAGGGCTTCCCTCAGTGTCAGCCCCCTAGTGCCCGATAATGGGAGGACTCTAGACTGTGGGGCTTCCCCACAGCATCCTCATGTTGGCTGCGCCCAGCCTCGGTGTGTCCCTCAGGACATACTCCTGCAGCCTGGAATGTGCCAGTCATCAGCATTTCCCTCACCGATAGACCAACAGGTTTCTGGCTGACCAGAGGTCTTCCAGCAGTTCTGGATGTCAGACTCAGAGTGTGTCCCCAGGAACAGCCCGTAGATCAGGGAGTCCTCTGTCATGCAGCTGCTGGAGATGAACTGTGACAAAGCCCCCTATGTCCCTCCCCACACACTCTTTGCATCTACATTTGGCAAAGAGGTGGGTGATGGTCTCCACTCTGCTGCAGCCATCCCAAGGACAATATGTGTTGAACAAGAAGGATCTGGCTGGGAAGCTCCTTTCACCTCCAGCCAGGCCTGGCGATGAGATATTCCACTAGATGACCTAGATGGTCTGTGTTTTGTACAAGAGTTCTCTGTGTCTTGGCCAGTGACTTGTGGTGGTTTGTTTACTGCACGAGCGGCCAGAGTTAGGAATGTGTGGAGCTGCACATTTAATTCCACCTCTGGCGTTTGTGAGTTTAAATTCAGATTGAGAAATACACCTGGAACTTTGGAGAACACTGCAATAAAGATCCCGACAGAATTACCGGAGTGTTGCAACAACTCCTCTGGATCACCGATGTTGACCACATCCATCATCCTCAGCCGTCTGTTTGACATGTGCATCCAAATCATCCAATTGACCTTTAACAGGGGTGGATTAGAATGGTCAATACATTGCCTGCAATGTCCACATCCTGGGAAGGAAGGTAACCCAACCATTCACTCTGTTCCCTGGGCTACCAACAACTGCATGTGAGAGGCAACTCTGGAAATAAAACTTCATTGATATAGTATCTTTAACGATACAAAATAAATTATCTAGTCTAATACCTAGGTACCGGATTGCTTGTGTTTGCCATTTAAATGGTGATTCTTTCTTAAACTTTGTGAAATCCGCATTATTCATTGGCATCATTTCACTTTTATTTGCGTTGATCTTGTACTCTGATACTTCTCCATATTCCTTCAATTTCTTTTGTAATTCTTTTATTGATAGTTCTGTTAAGCATACTATGACATCATCTGCAAATAGACTGATTTTATATTCCTTTTATTTTTATCGCTTTTATTTTCTGTTCTTATCAGTTCTGCCAAGGGTTCTAGAGCGAAAGCAAACAATGAGGGAGATAGTGGACATCCCTGCCAAGTTGACCTTGGTTCGATTATATATTCATTTACTGTCACCTTCACCAATGGTCCCTTATATAATGCTTTAATCCAATGAATATATTTCTCTGGTAGGTTGAACCGCTGGAGTAGTTTAAATAAATAATTCCATTCTACCCTGTCAACGGCTTTCTCTGCGTCAAAAGCAACTGCCACTGTTGGAGTTTTCTTTCCTTGTACTGCATGGATTAAGTTAATGAACTTAGAGATCTTGTCCATTGTTTGTCTTTTCTGAATAAATCCAGTTTCGTCAAGTTTTACTATTTTTGGTACACAGACAGCCAATCTGTTGGCTCATAGTTTTGCTATCATCTGATTCCACTGGCATTGAATGACGATCTACCGGGACTCATGGCTGAAGAGGGCGCCCAAAATCAGTGAAGCGGTGCGGACTCGAAAGGCCAACCTGGCCTGTTTCCGCTCCGTCAATGGTGATATGGTTGTGGTTAAATGGTAACAAACTGGGCCGGTTCCATCATGTCTAGGGGCGTGTGGCCTCAAGAAGGCAGCCAACCTCATAAATGATCTTGGTCAGCATCTCTTCTCACTCTGACCATCCATCAGACAGAAGGTACAGAAAGCTGAAGATCAGGAACCGTTTAAAATTCACCAGCTATCAGACTCTCCCCTCACCCTAACACTCACCAGGTCCCCCAAAAGATCTGTCTGCCCATTTGAAAAGATCACTTCATCCTGCACTAAGAACAAAAATGAATTCATCTGCCCATTTCAGGAGCCGAATTCATTGAAGAGACCAGGAAAGGAGTTGCTTTGTGGTGGCATCACATTGCAAATATCGCTAGAAATGGCATTTCCAAGAAAGAAATTCGTGCAACAGAAGAGAGAAAGTGAGGTGGAGTCTGTGGCTCACTGTCCATTCGGAAATCTGAGGGCGGAGGGGGAGAAGCTAGCTGTCCTTGTGCCGCTGAGTGCTCACCTTCCTGGTGGTCGCCTGATGGCCTGGGTGGTGGGGGTCCTTCAGGGTCGAGGCTGCTTTGAGAAGACAATGTCCTCGATGGAGTGACACAGCTGACGGCGGGGACGAGCGCCGCGGGAGAGGAGGCGGACGCCGTCAGCGAGCGGCGGGAGCGTGCCGGGCCGGGGACGAGCGGCGGGGCAGAGCAGCCGGCGGGATGCGTGCCGTGGGCCGGGCGATGCTGAGCCGCAGTGTCCTGGCCGTCGGCGTCCTGGTCCTGGTCGGCGGAGCGGCGGCGGCGAAGGCGGGGCTGGCAGCCTGTAGCCCGGTGAGTGGAGCCCGGGTCCCCTCGCAAGGTGACCGGCACCGCGGGTCGCCCCCGCCCCGGTCCGTCTGTGAGCCCGCATCGGACCACATCGCCTTGCTGCGCATCCCAGGCACTGCATTACACACAAAGCAGAGCCGGTGGTCCCGGGCTGTGCCCGGTGAAGCCGGTGGGTTTCCGGCGGAATGCACGGTTTTCCGGGTCGGGATCTGCTGGCCGAGGTGGGAGAGACGGTTATCTGGGCTGGTACCCGCTATCCGTGGTAGGACGCCCGGTCATTTCCATTCCGATTGATTGTCAGAGAACATATCACACCCTCTGATTCTTTGACCTGCGGGTCAGGCAAAATGACCACTTTCTGGTCATGTACAAAAAATGTACGCAGGTCAACAGCAAAAGAAATGTCAACAAGCTGACTGTGCAATACAGAGAGGGGGGACACAAAAATCAATAAACCGCACAAGTCCTTCAACGGGTCCCTGAATGAGTTTGTTGTTGGGGAAGTTGATGGTGGAGGGGGAGCAGCTGTCCCTGAACCTGGGGGTGCGAGTCTTGTGGGACCTGTACCTCTTTCCTGATGGCAGCAGCGAGAACAGAGTGTGTGTTGGGTGGGGTGGATCCTTGCTCTCCAACAACAGCAATACCTGTCGATGTTCTGGATAGTGGGGAGAGGGGTTTGCCTGTGATATCCAGGGCTGTGTCCCTGACCTTTTGAGGGCTGTCCACTCAGGAATACTGGTATCCCCAAACCAGAAGATGAAGCAGCTGGTCAGCACACTTTCCACTGCACGTCTGTCGAAATCTGCTGGGGTTTCTGAGGTTATACTCAACCTCCAATGTGGCATAAATGCCATAGGTGCTCTTTGGTTAGGAAGTGGTATGTGAGAGGAACAAAATGGCTGAGAATCATATCGCTAGGAGGAGCGACATGCTGGGTTCAGTCAGAGATGTCTCCTCATCCTTCAGAACCTGTGAGAATCCAGCTGTCGAGCACTATTCATGAGGCGATGAGATATTTCATCCTTCTGAACTTGAGATGGAACAAGTCCTCCTCGATCCAATCTCTCCTCATGTGGTCATAGACCCAGGGAGAAGAATCTCAGGGTTGAATGTGATGTCATGTATGTTCTCTGACAATAGACCTGAACTGACTAGTGAGCACTGCCTCTGTTCCCCGATGGTGTGGACATTAAGTTAGGAGACTGAACGCATACACAATGCTTCAGGTCTGGTCTGCCAAAGACCCTGTGTAATTGTGGCATGTCAGAAAACAATCAGAATTTGTTGTCATGAACGTGTGTCACAAAATTCATTGTTTTGCAGCAGCGTCACAGGGGCAAAATTGCGACAAATCACATCTTAAAAAAGTAAATAGATTAGTGCAAAAGTAAGAGAAAGTGAGCTCGTGTCTGTGGTTCATTGTCTGTTCAGAAATCTGATGGCGGAGGGGAAGATGCTGTCCTTGTGCCGCTGAGTGCTCACCTTCGGGCTCCTGTACCTCCTTCTCGATGGTAGCAGTGTGAAGAGGGCATGGCCTGGGTGGTGAGGGTCCTTGAGGATAGAGGCAGCTTTTGTAGATGTCCTCGATGAAGTGAAGACTGGTGCCCATGATGGCTCAGGATGAGTTCACAACTCTGTAGTCTTTTCCTGTCCTGGCTCCTCCATACCAGACAGTGATGCCACCAGTCAGAATGCTCTCTGCTGTACAACTGTACAAATTTGCAAGACCCTTTGGTGTCGTACCAAATCTCCTCAAACTCCTCAAAGTCTCGCCTCTGGCAAGCCTTCTTTGTGGTTGCATTGACATGAAGGCCCCAAGATAGATCTTCAGAGCCGTTGACACCTTGGAATTTGCTGACCCTTCGATGAGGACTGGCTTGTGTTCTCCTGGTTTCCCCCTCTTGAAGTCCACAATCGCTTCCTTGGTTTTGCTAATGTTGAGTCAGGGTGGTTGTGACATCACTCAATGAGCTGATGTATCTCCCTCCTGTACACTTCCTCATTACCATTTGTGATTCTATCAACAACCATTTGTAGACGGCATTTGAATTGTGCCTGACCACACAGTCATGGATGTAGAGCAGTGGGCTAAACGCACATCCTCGAGGTGTGCCTGTGTTGATCATCAGTGAGGAGGAGACGTTGTTTCACTGTCTGGCCTTCGGAGTCTCTTTATTCAAAATGTTTTGCATTGAAGGCTCAGATATCATTTGTCTTCTTAATCTTGCATCCACTTGTTTTCTTTTAGCAATAATGGTGTACAAGAGTCAGAATGTCTTGACTCAAGGTTACTAAATTCCTTTTTTTTGATATGTCGTATGTTAAGGGCACGTTGGTGTTCACAAGTGAACACTATGTCAGGTTTAAATTCTTGCTCACACCCGTGGGGCCACTGGATGCACGTCGTGCATTACTCCCACACAATGGAAGGTTTGTCCAGATCATTCAAGAGTGGGTCTTGATTTTATCTCGGAGGCAGAAGTGAGTCAATTCCATAAAATGTATGGGGATACTTGGCTCTATGAGAGATCAATCTTTCAACGCTGTTTTATTCATGAGACAGCCTTTTAAATGTTGGGCACAAATTAGTTTATTGGAAGTTGAAGGAATTACATTGGGGAGAGTAGTTCAAGTTCCGGAAAGTAAATGTCAGCCAATGCCTTTTCTCCTGCTGCTGCCTCTCGAGCTGCTAAATTCCACCATTGGATTTTGTTTTGCTCCAAATTCCAGCATCTGCAGATTGTGTGGCTCTCATTAAAGTTTTGGACTTGTTTGCTACTTGAAAATTATGGGTGAACCCGCTCTGGTCATTCAGCTGGGAATGAGTCAGATTCTGCGGTGATACACGGAAGTCTTCATACACTGTTGTAGTCAAAACACAGAGATGGTGGAGGAACTCAGCCGGTCTTGCAATATCCACAGGAGTTAAAGATATAACAACATTTTGAGCCTGAGCCCTTCAAGGTTTCTGAGTCAAAAGTAGGCTGATGCTTGTATTAAAAGGCTGGGGAGAAGGGAAGGATGGGATGGGAGGAGCACAGATGAACAGCCAGAAAATGTTTATTAGATATGGAGAGAGGAAAGGTGAGAATTGATAGGTGGAGGGGTGTTGTTTTGGCTCTGCGAAAGGAGATAAAGGGGAGCGAGGCAGTACCAGAGGAAAGGAAGCATGGGGATTGATTGATGGGTGGGGGGGTGAGGGGTGGAGTTTAATGAAAACTGGAGACATCGATGTTGATGCCGTTCGGAAAGAAGGTGCCCAGATGGAATATGAAGTGTTCCTCCAATTTGGAGGTGGTCTCAGTCTGACAGTGCATTAAACCATGGATAGTTATGTCGGCAAGGGAATGGGATGGAGAATTGAAATGGGTGGCCACTGGGAGATCCTCACTACTGTGGTGGACAGAGCCGAGGAGCTCAACAAAGCGATCTCCCAGTCTGTGTCCAGTCTCCGATGTAGAAGAATCCACAGCGGGAGCACCAGATGCAGTAGATGACATGGGTCTGATACCATTTGCAGTTGGTTGCAATCCAACGTGATGACATCTTCAATAATCTCACCTTACTGGTCAATGGTCACCTGCATTGAAACACAGGCGACGGAAAAGGTGGTTGCTTTTTCCTGGGGGAGATTGTTGAATATGGACACAATCCCTTTCTAAGTCAATACTAATGGTTAAATCACCACCAACTTTGGAGGGTCTCTGGCAGACTTGTCTGATGACTTAACAGGAGAGGTGCTATTATGCATTCCCTAGATCAGCCATTCTCAACCTTTTTTGGATATTTCCCCCCCCCCCCCCCCACCCCTGAGCACGGGACTCTGTTCAAAGTTTAGGCCCCCCCCTTCCCTTTGAAGCAGTCAAGTTTTGGTTTCTTCTGCACTTCTCTCCTACCGACTACATAAAAAATATTCATGTTAGATGTGGTGAAAAGAAAACAATGCTTTTAATTAAATGTGTTGTGGCCCCCAGTTGGGGGGAGGAGGGGGGGGGTGTCACCGTAGAGTCCCCGTTGGGAATGGCTGGCTTAGACAACAGGGCGCTTCCCTTGTTGTTGGGCGTCAGAGTCTCGAAACTGCCATAATCTGCAGCTTTTGTATAAAATGTGTGTGCTCATGGCATTGGGCACCACTTTGGAGTTTGTTTGGATGCATGGAATCAAATCCCCATCCAGTTTGCTGAATCTTGGGATCGTATTAATGTGCCTCCTTATGGAAACTGTGCATAAAGTTGACCTTCCTCGCTACTAAAACCAGTCATGACCATAGGAGCTCAGCTACACTAACTTTGAATGTTATTTAACATTTCATTTCAAGAGATGATGTGCACGATTTAATAATGTTACATTTGTGCAAATGAAATTTGAAAACTAAGTTTTGAACATTTAAAAAAAACCAACCTGGGATAAAAATTATGTACAGCATGGTAGAAGCTAAATCTGACCATTTAAACCCGTGCCACCCAAATTAACCTGTAACCCTATACAAACCTCTTCTATAAGACCTTTAATGTTTTCTCTTGCTTGGAATATATGAGCAGAAGTAGGCCATTCAGCCCATCGAGTTCACTTTAGCATTCCATCATGAGCTGATCCATTCACCCACTATGCCCCCTCCCCAGCCTTCTCCCCATAACCTTTGATAACCTGATTATTCAGATACCTATCAATCTCTGCCTTAAGTTCACCCAATGACCTGGGGGCCACAGCTGCCTGTGACAGCAAATTCCAGAAGTTCACCACTCTGGCTTAAGAAATTCCTCCGTATCTCCATTGTAAATGGGTACCCTTCAATCTGGAAATCGGTAAAAGAAAATTCAAACCGCGTCAAATGAACGAGTGCATTGTGTGCACTTTGGTGGTGACAGGTGAACCTGCGGGGTGTGATAATTCTGCCATCAACTCCAGATATTTAGATCAGAGGTACTCAACCAATTGAAGTGTCCCTTTACCTGCCACGGACCACCCATAACAAACAATCGGACCACCTTGCAGGTTTGAGTACCTTCCCAGATCACCGAGATAATTTAAAAAAAGTATTCTGATTTTATTTTTGTTGCCCGGACACAACCTCTTCTCACTGCTCCCTTCAGGCAGAAGGTTCACAACCTCTAGGTTCAAAAACAAAAACTGACAACTATCAGGCTCTTGAACCTCTCTGTCTTACCCTGACTCTAACCATAAACTACCTTGGGATCACCAAAAGGTCTGTCTTTCCTGTTGAAAAGTCACCAACTGTGAATATTTATCTATTCTTTTTAAATTTAAATTTAAGTTTAGACATACAGTTCAGTAACAGGTCATTTCGGCCCACGAGTTCTTGCCCCCAATTTGCACCCAATTGACCTACATTTTGAATGGTGGGAAGAAACTGGAGCCCCTGGGGAAAACCCATGCAGACTCGAGGAGAATGAACAAACTCCTTACAGACATTACAGGATTTGAACCCCAGTCCCGATCACTGGCGCTGTAAAGGCCTTGCATTAACTACTACGCCAACCTTGCAGCCCATTATTTTATATTTAATATATCTTTTTCTGTCTTGGGATATTGTGGTAATTTAACGTGCACCATTGCAGTTGGTGTATCTCATGAGCAAGTAGGAACATCTGTACATATAAATGACAATAAACTCTCACCATCTATTTACTTATCTATAACAAACCCTCTGACCAAAAATAGTCCGATTCCCCACAGGACGAGAAATTGTTGTAGACTGTTGTTACTCTGGCACAGTAATGGTGGACAAGCTTGCAATTCTCATTTAGCATGTTTCTCCAGTGGCGGTAAACAGGAAAGTCTGCAGACGCTGGAGTTGAGTGCAACACACAAACATGCTGGAGAAACTCAACAGGTCACGCAGTATCCATAGGAAGTAAAGGGTGACCAACGTTTTGGACCTGAGATCTTCGTCAACGTGTGGGCAAACAGGCAGATGCCTGACCCTTCTCCTTCCCCCAACCACTTTATTCATACGCCCGCCTGCTTTTTGCTAACCAACATTTCAGGCCTGTTGGTTACTATGGATGCTGCGTGTCCTGCTGAGATTTTTTCAGCACATTTGTGTACTGCTGTAGACCCCAGCATCTACAGACTTTCCCGTTTACCTCAGGACAATGCGCGCATGGGTTACCTCTTTGTTGAAGCCAGTTTTGAGCATTCTTTTTGTTAATGCAGAAGATTAAAATAGAAAGCAATGTTCAATGGAATTTCATTCTGTTAGTCATTGGAATTTTAATGGGACAAAGCCTTGAATCAGTGGTGGCCTCATTGTGCACCCTCTTTCATTCATAATGCTTCATGCTTCTCCTGGTGATGCTTCTTTGGTTGATGTGTTTAGAATTTTACAAAACTATCAATGAGTGACCAGAATTTGAAGAACGTTTTGAAGGGTGGGAGGAAACTGAAGTCCCTGGGGAAATCCCTCGCAGACACGGGGAGAACGGACAAACTCCTTACAGACTGAGGTGAATTTGAACCCTGGTCCCGATCGCTGTCTAACCGCTACGGAAATCGTGCTGCCCCAAGTGATAATGAGTTTACTACCATGCCTGTTGTACAGTGTGCAAAGGCACAGAAATTCTTGCTGCAGCTGAACAAGTACTTTTCAAAAAAAACCCCAACTCCAATCATTTACAGAATTAAAAAAGACACAAAGTACATAGATAGATATTGCTGGTTGTGGTATGTACTGTTCTATGTATAAGTGGCTGGCCCGCCCACTGATGACTCGATCCCCTGCAACCCCTTCACCTGTGACTTGGCCATAAAGGTCGACCTCCCATCCATTCGAGCACAGGGAGTCGGGCCAGCCGAAATCTGATGTGTATGAAAGCCTATCGTTCCTCACTCAGCTTTTGGAGTCATTGATAGTGTGTCTCACTGGTGAACAAGAACATTTGCAGAGGCTGGGGTCCCATGCAGTTACACAGACAGTGCTGGGGAAACACAGCAGGTCAAGCAGTGTCCGTCGGAAGTGCAAGGCAGTTGACATTTTGGGTTCTAGCTCATCGTCAGGAATTGTCAGGGCTCAGGCCTGAAGCGTCGATTGCCTTTTGCTTCCTTTACGTGCTGTGTGACCTTCTCCAGCCAATTTCTATCAGTGTTGCCCTTGGGCTGTGCTATGGTTTATAAAAGTCTATCTCCTAAAGTTGGGAGAGCTGCACCGGATAGATAACCTGCGAAGATCTGAGGGCGAGTTGTGTGTGTATGCTTTGCTGCCTTGTGTTGTTTTCCTCTCTACCAGCTCAGTCACCATTCCTCTGGGATGTTGCATTGGTCTGATGTAACAGCAGGGGTGCAGTGAGACTGACAAACAAGATGTAAAATGATCTTCGTGGTGGGGTGTTGGGATTCGGGCTGACGCAGAGAGATTACAATTACAAATTAAATTGAAAGCCTAATAACAAAATGCTCTTTGACTTTGTAGCTGTGCAGACAATCCTTTATTTACTTCACTAACAAAATGATAACGGCAACCTTTATATTATTGAGTTAAAGTAAAACTGCATGCTTTGGAAATGATTAAAGTCGCTGAACAGTGAAATCAATGGAAATCTTTCTGGTTATTTACATCCTCACTGCAAGGTCTATAAAAAGAACAGGCTCACTTCTGTATGATTCAGACAGATTGGTCTTTGCTTCAGGAAGATGGAGCAAGAGTCCCTGGAACTCTCTGGCCCTTTTGAAAAGACCAAACACAGAGGAGCCCATTGACCTTTACCCTCTCCTGGTTCTGAAGCAAGGTCATCAATCTTTTGTGTGAAGTCTGCATTTCACTTCACCGGAATGTTGCCAGGCCTTCTGAGTACTTGCTGTTTTTGGATTACTCTCGCTACCTGGCTTTGAGATAAAAACACGACGCTGGAGAAATTCAGCCAGTTAAACAAGGTACTTTATGAGAAAGATCCAGAATTAACGTTTTGGGTACATTTTGCTCATACCTTGATGAAGGGATCAAGCCCGAAACATCAGATGTCTTTGTGATTATAAAGTACACAGTTTGACCTGCTGAGTTCCATGTTTTTTCCTGATTGACATTGGATCTATTTATTCGTCACTTGGAGATTCTAGAGAGCTTTCACACACTGACCGTGTTTGAGCATGCTCTCCAGAAACCTGTCTGACTGGGAAAGTACAGAGTGTGAATTGGATTGGTCAAGCCTCACAACATGACCCCGTCAAGGATTGGTCAAGCATAACAATGTAACCCCGTAAAGGATTGGTCAAGCATCACAACATGACCCCGTCAATTTGCCAATGAAACAGCCAAAGATGGATCTCTGCTTGGGGTGGAAGCACATTCTCCCTGCTGTAATGCAAGTGCTGGAAATTCATTTCAATAGATCATTTACATGCCATACTGCTCAGTGCAAGCAAGGCTAATTTGTGGTGAAGTGACATCAGGGGTGAACTTTAAGGAGTTGCAGGTGAAAAATTGAACATATAAATCCAGAAGCTGACAGACATTTTGGTGAACACTACTGTGGTGATTTGGAGTTTGTGATCTTCCTGACCACGAGAGGGCACCAGAGACACAATGTCCTACCTAGATGGACAAGATGGATGTCCCATGAGGTCATGAGTTGATAATAAAATATAAGTAATACAAAAGAACCCAAGTTTCTTTATCATGAGTGGGTATCAGCAGGAGACATGGAAAGTGTGAAGCCATGTGATGCTGTGAATTGGACTGGGAATGTCGACCATGAATGACAGTTGTTCAAATAATGATTCATGCTGTTTCTGCAAGCAATCCAAATGCATGGAAGATTGTACTCCCACCGTGGTTGGACCTCGAGCACTAGATGTTCTCAACATGTTTGTTTTTGCCGAGCAGCAAGTTCGACAAGGTTATTGAGATGTTTGATGAACACTGCTCACTAAAGCAAAATGAAAGGTTCAAGAGTTATATGTTCCACTCATGCATGTAGCTGGAGGCAGAGAGCTTTGATGCTTTTTTAACAGACTTGAAATTGAAAGCAAGAACATGCAATTTTGGATCGCTGCAAGATTCAATGATCCGTGATCAAGTTGTGTTTAGAATTATTGACAAGAAAATGAGAGAGAGGTGACTACGAGAGACAGAGCTTACCTTAGACGGAGCCGTGAAGATATGCCACACCAGTGAATTAGCTCTGGGGTACGCGAAGAAGTTCGGTGAGAGCGCAAGGGTTGGTGAAAATGAAGGCACAGCCATAACCACAGTGTTTGGGCAAACACATAAACAGAAAGCGATCCATAGTAAACAACAAAAAGAAGGAAAGACTGTGAACGATGTGGCCCTCAACATGCACCAAAACAATGCCCAGCCTATGGAAAAGTCCATAAGAAGTGCAAAGGGCAGAATCACCACGCAAAGCAGTGTTTTTCCAAAGGGAAGCAAAACAGAAGTGAAAGTGTGCACACGATCAAAGAATCTGCCCTCAGTGATACATTCTTCATGGGCATGGTAGCTCAGGAAGGTTTAAAAAAAAAACAGACACTGAACAGCCAAGTGTGAACAGGGTTGAGCATGACAGTGGATGGTGCAATGGAGCAAATATTCCTTTCAAGCTGGACACAGGGACAGAGGCCAGTTTTATCTGTGAGCGCGACATCAGGGCAATGAAGATAAAGCCACACATCCAACCACATTCTGTTCAGCTCAAGGCCTACAATGGAAAGCACATTGACATGAAAGGCACATGTAGACTCAAGGTGAAGGTTAAAGGTGAAGTGCACCACCTCATGTTTGTAGTAGTCCCAGATGGACATGACTCACTGGTTGGTGAAAAGCATGTGAAAACTAGTCAAGTGGGTTTATCACATTAACAGTGCCAATGCACGGAACAGTGTACAGTTTATTTTTTGCACTAACAATTAGTGGTAATTCTGACTGGCCCGTGGGAAAAAGAATCTCCGAGTTGTATGTGATGTCATTGTATATACTCTGACAATAAACCTGAATCTGAGATGAGATACTGGATCAATTTCCAAATATTTCAAGGAGTTTAGAATTCTACCATTCACCTGTAAGATACAGTTAAAAGGACACATGGCCAGTAGTGCATGCCCTGAGGCGGGTTCTAGTGCCACTAAAAGAAAAGCTCAAGAAGGAACTCGACTGAATGACGGCACTAGGGGTCATAAAGAAAGTGGAGGAGCCCACAGAATGGGTGAATTCAATGGTGTGTCAAAAGGAAGAACAGGGACTTGCGTGTGTTCGTGGACCCCAAAGACTTGAACACCAATACAAAGAAGGAACATTATCAGATTCCAATTGAAATTACAAGTGAAATGGCCGCTGCAAAGTTTTTCACCAAATTGGATGCATCCCAGGGCTTCTGACAAATAAACTGCATAATGATAGCACAGAATACTGTACATTTCATACACCGTTTGGCCAATATTCCTGTCTGAGGATGCCTTTTGGAATTACCTCAGCTCATGAAGTGTTCCACAGGATAATGGAGCACATCATAGAAGGAATAAATGGGGTATGTGTGTACATGGATGCCATGAACCTATGGAGATCCACATAGGGGCAATACAATGAGAGGCTCATCAAAGTGCTACACAACGCACCCAGAGGTAAACAGAGCAAAATGTCAGTTTGGTGTGAAGAAAATCACCTTTCTGGGAGATAAGTTGTCACCTATCTCACACCCCTTTCCCTACAAAGTCTTGGAGAACAGGTTCAACTTTATTTCGAGTCTGCAGTGTCGGGTGTCCCTGATCTGGAAACACACCGGAGGTTCAGAATCATTACTCTTTTGTACAGTCCCGGGCTCAATATCACCCCACATTCATTTACCTTCTTCCAATCAGAATCCCAATACATTACAACATTCTCCTTTTCCCTTCCATCAATACAGGAATCACTCAGTTCCTCCCTCTTCATACATCGCATGTTATGTTAATTAGTTCATTCCCTCCTTAGGGGGTTAATATTCATGTCTCTATTAAGCAAGCGCAGTACTAGCTATGGACTACCTTAGGTCACTGTACCAGCCTGAACCAGATCCTTGCATCCTTGGGGCTCCTGATAAGAAGAGGCCTACTAGCTAGTATTGTCCGTTTTCAAGCTCTCATTTACATTCTTTGCATTCCATCCCTTTTCACAGAATGGTGTGAGTTTAGTGCGAGTTTAATCATCTTCAGCCACATTTCCAATATCACCATGATTGAAAGTAGTCCACAAGGCTGTTGTTGACATTCTGCCTTCTTTCTGACCATTGTTTTTTTGAAAATTCTTTGAAAGACTTGTTTTAATTGCAGAAAAGCTGTGTCCAAGTGCTTTGTTGCATCTGAACGAGCTGACCACCTGGTACCTGACGTTCTTTTCACAACGGGAAATTAAAGCTTGTCGATGTGAGGAACTTTCTTCATGTCGACGTAATAGATGGCTTGCATCTTTCCAGTCATTCAACCCCTCTTCAGTAAACTTGGATGAACATCCTGAAGTCATAACCTTGCATGGGAAACAGAATAGGCTTCCTTTGCTCTCTGAATAGCATAACCAATTTCTTGCATGTTTCTTGTTTGTAGGTTGACAAACGTGTGAAATGAAACTTCTGATAGTGCCGAGGTTTCTTTTCGTTGTCATACAATTGCATGGATGAAGAGGATTCACTATTAACATGTTGACACTCATCATTTCCCTTGGCTATCCAATATTCACAATCTCGGTCATCTAGATTGATTAGCCATTCACCAATATCATTCAAGAACTTGTTCTTCTTTTGTAGTCAGTGGGGGCTAGCTGCTGCTGTCTGCCTTCTGCTGCCCTGGTCCTAGTTGTTCCTATATTTCCAGCCTCAGCTGTTATAGCACCATCTCCATGAACATCAAAATATTCTGTCAACTTGCATGTTTTTGATATCATAAGCTGGTCTCTTTCTTGCTTTACGTTTTGCACTTCCATAAGCCTAACGATGTCCAATATTTCTGGCTCTCCTCATTGCTGTCTGCAGCTTGCGGCTTCTCAGACATGTAAGCAGAGCCAACCAGCTGACTGAGGGCCTGAGGATTATTTTTCGTTCAGTTAAGGAGTGTTTCCATTTCCATTTTTGTTTTCATCTTTTGTGCCAGCAGCTGTGAGACACCACACTGATTGTCTGTGTTAATAACTTTGATTGAAGGTGATAATTGGCTAAAATCGCTCACCTTAAACAGGGGTCATGTGGGTCTAGCTGTGATCACTGTGTCTGCTTGAATTTTAGCTCTGATGCAGTCGCCTAGTTTGTAGTAATTCTCTTGCACTCATTTTCTTTGCACGAGGATAACTGGAATCTTTGAGTAACTATCTTCTGTAATTCTTTGTCTCTTTTTTCATTCAATTAAGTATGCTATTGTAGTTTTTTTTTGCAAAGTATCTGTTCTGCCACAGCAAGAATTGCAGTGCATGTGTTCAGATTCAGATTTATTGTCAGAATACATACATGACATCACATACGACCCTGCGGGCAAGGCAGAATTACCACTAATTGGTAGTGCAAAAATAAACTGTACGCAGCATGAACAAACAAAGAACTGGAAACGGATAATGAATGTAAACAAACTGTGTAAATGCAGAGAGAATGGAAAGAAAATCAATAAAAGTAAGAGCCCTTAAATCAGTCTCTGATTGAGTTTGTCATTAGGGCCTTTTCACGTCGCATTATAAAATGAACGTTCCTGGGAAATTTTCCTGGGAACCCTCCTGGGGAGGGCAAATTCCTGGGAATATGGACCACGGTGTGAAAGGCCTGGGAGGCCCTTAATTCCCAGGAATTTCACCAGGACAAAGTAGAGTCACCACTCATTTGCAGTATAAAAATGGCCATGGTGGAGGGGGAGCAGCTGTTCCTGAACCTGGTGGTATGAGTTTTGTTGCACCGATACCTCTTTCCTAATGGCAGCAGCGAGAACAGAGCGTGTGTTGGGTGATGTGGATCCTTGATAATTGCAGCTTCTCTCGTTCCCTGCAGATGTTCTCAATAGTGGGGAGGGTTATGCGTGTGATGTCCTGGGCTGTGTCCACTACCTTTTGGAGGGCTTTACACTCAGGGATATTTGTATGCCTATTCCAGAACACAAGGCAGCCAATAAGCTCACTTTCCACCAAACCTCGAGAAATTTGCCAGGGTTTCTGGTGTCACACCAAACCTCCGCAAACTCCTGAGGAAGTGCTCTCTTCACGATGCCATTGGTGTGTTGGGTCCGTCCAGGATAGAACCTCTGAGATAGTGACTCCCAAGAACTTAAATCTGCTCACCCTCTCCACCTCTGATTTCCCCCACTGATCACTGATTGTAAACCTCTGGTCTTCCTTTCCTGAAGTCAACAATCAGCTCCTAATTTTTGGTGACATTGAGTGCAATGTTGTTGTTGATGCACCATTCCGCCAATGTTCATGTACAGTGTGTATGACAATAAATTTGTCATTGTTATAACAACTGCAATTTAAATGCCAGTCCCACCATTCAATCCAAATATTGGCTGCTCCTCCACGATCCTGCTCTCTCATTCACCTCATTATTCTCATCCCCAGTACCGTACCTACTAAATATTGAATCATTTATTGTCACATGTACTGAGATACAAGGAGAACATGCATTTTGCATGACCTACCTTAAACATATTCAATGTCTTTGTCTTTAGTGGGAAATTCTATAGGTTTGTGAGTGAAGAAATTTCTCCTCATCTTCATCCTCAGTGTTTTACCCTGCATCCTGATTGTAGACCCCTCCCACCTTCTCTGGCAGGGGCACACCCTCCCCTGCAACAGTTTCAGAATGGTTGGGTATTGTGTCATTCTTCAGTGACTTCTCGGCCCAGTGGCGTCACCTCTCCTTGCAATCATATGTTCTTGGGCACAGAGAACAAAGTCACAAGTCACAAAGAAGGAGATGCTGCCACAAAATAAAGGGGTTAGTCATTTAAAACTAGCATGCATAGGAACTCCTCCATGGAGGGCAGTGAATCTCCGGAATTCTCTGCTCCCGAGGGAAGTGCGAGCCAGATCGTTGGATAGATGTGGAGATTTGATTGAGGAAATAGCTAAGAAGGGTTGAGGCTCTGAGTAGATCAGCCATATAAGTAAGGTAGGGAGCCAGGTGAGGGTGTCCAAAACTAGAGGGTTTAGGTTGAGTGTGAGAGGGATGAGGTTTAAAGAGGTCCGAGAGGTAGATATTTCACACACAGTTGGCGTCTGGAATGAGCGGCCAGAGGAGGTGGTTAAAGTTGGACGAGGAACAACATTTAAAGGCACCTCGGCAATTATGAGAATAAGGCGGGCATAGAGGGAGTTGGAATTAATGCAGATGTGGGATTAGTCAAGTTTATTGTCATCTGATTGTATAAGTACAACCTGATAAAACAGCGTTCTCCAGTCCTCGGTGAAACACATGCAGACACACAACCAGACATCATGTATGTACAGACAAACAATACATATCCAGGAAACGTATTTATCTGTACAAATAAATAAGTAAATATTGTTTCGTGACTATGAGAGTCTAGGATGGTCAGTGTGAGTAGTTCCTTTGGTCGTTCAGCATTCTCACTGCCCGTGGGAAGAAGCTGTTCCTCAGCCTGGGGGTGCTGGTCTGATCCTCCTGTATCTCTTCCCCAATGGGAGCATCTGGAAGATGCTGTGTGTGGGGTGGAAGGGGTCCTCAATGATTTTGCACACCCTCTTCAGACAACGATTCTGATGGATTACATCGATGAGTGGTGGGGAGGGGGGGGTGTTGGTGGAGGGAGACTCCAGTGTGATCCTCTCTGCCGCTCTTATGGTCCTATGGATTGATCTCCGATCCATTTCTCTGCAGAAATTGAACCACACTGTGATGCAGCCGGCCAGAATCCTCTTGATAGAGCTGCTGTAGCCTTGCCCACCAGTCTTCTTAGGACAAGTGAGGAGACGTTGAGTCTCTACAATAGGCCACTAGTTAAGAACTGCAAGGAACTTGGTGCTCTCCACTGCAGAGTTTTAAATTTTTTAATTAAAAAAATACGGCACGGTATCAGTCCCTTTTGGCCCACGAGCCTGTGATGCCCAATTACACCCAAATGACCTACAACCCCTGGTACGTTTTGAAGGGGGGGAACCGGAGTCCCTGGGGGAAACCTACATAAGACATGGGGAGAATGTACAAACTCCTTACAGACAGCATGGGATTCGAACTCCAGTTCCAAAACACCAGTGCTGTAACAGCATTGCGCTGACTGCTACGCCAACCTTGTCACCCCAATTACTGATTCCCATTCCTATTCTTGATGTGTAGTGGAGGGTGGTCATTCCTTGTCTTCCTGAAGTCCACGAACATCTCCTCCTTCTTGTCCACGTTAAGACTCGGGCAGTTACTCTCGCACCATTCCATGAGATTTTCCACCTCTTGTCTGAAGGGTGTCTCATCGTTGTGGCTGACAAGCAAATGGGGTACCTTGACCCTTGCACAGATGGATAGCATGTGGCTGATGGGTAGATCATGGTGTGGCCTTCCCTCAGCAAGGCTGTGTCTTCCCCACTCTTGGATTGGAGGTTCTCAGTACCATCCCGAATGGTGCAGGAATCTCAGGGCTCAGTGCAGTGAGAGGTTATGGGGTGAGATGAGGCAGATCACCTGGATTGCAAAGTTTGTTCCTCAGGGATCTCCACCCAACTGGCCTGTCATCTGTTCGACAGCATTGAGCTCCTGCCACTCAGTCTGATTAAAGCTTTGAGGAGCATTGGATAATGTGTTGAAGCTGTTTTGCCCCTGAATTTGGTCTGACTGTCCCTGCCCTGCACTCGGTGTTTTGATTGAAATTTTGTTTAGAATTGTGATGAAAACTCTGGATGCAACAAAATAAAACCTATTAATGTCTCAGCGACGGCAGCACAGGCTTATAAAAAAATCTTTACCAAACTCCCCTGCTTTGATGACCTAATGTAAATTCTGCTGAGGGATTTGAGGGAATAAACTGTCTGGTTTTAGATCCATTAAGCCCGGGAACAGGTTCGTGGGCCACCCTGGCGTCACTGACACACAAACGCCCTGTTGTATTTGTCCCATCTACCAGAAATTGTTCCAGAGTTTCTCGTGAAAACGCAGAGCTGCTGGAGGAACTCGGCAGGTCTCGTAGTGTCCACAGGAGGTAAAGATACATTAGCACTCAATAGAGTAAAACACAGAAGTGTCAGCCGCTGCAGATTTTGGTGTTTTACCCCAGAGCCTTCTGGTTTTGAACATCAAACAGTCCAGGGACAGGTTTTCCAGTCCACGTGTCTGTACCACACAGGATGCCATATTGGGTTTGTCTGTCAAATGAACACTGAAGGTTACGTGGAACTGTTCTCATTGGCCCAAAGTGTTGTGGTGTTCCAGTGGCACAAAGCATTGTGTACATTGTCACATGTACCAAGATGGACTGAGAGAGGTTGTTTTTCAAGCAGACCAGTTAGATATCTCATACATAGAACAATCAGTAAGTTCAGAGAGAGAATCAGGTTTATTGTCATGAACATGTGTCATGAAATTTGTTGTTATGTGGCAGTAGTGTTGTTTAGAACATGGTGCAATTTACTATAAATTACAAATTTGCAAATTATGAGTTTTGGAAAAATTAATAACTAGTGCAAAAAAAATGAGGTTGTGTCTGTGGTTCATTGACCATTCAGAAATCTGATGTTG
This sequence comes from Narcine bancroftii, assembly GCF_036971445.1. Lineage (NCBI taxonomy): Eukaryota > Metazoa > Chordata > Chondrichthyes > Torpediniformes > Narcinidae > Narcine > Narcine bancroftii. The sequence goes on along the minus strand of NC_091481.1, from coordinate 1,549,246 downwards.
GAGGGGAAGAAATTGTTTCCGCACCATTAGGTGTAAGTCATCAGGTTCTTCTACCTCCCCACTGCGACTCTATTCTATCTAGTTTTCCTCTTCTCTGTCTCGATGGAACAGAGTAGCAGTGAGAAGAGGGCATGGCCTTGGGTGGTGAGGGTCCTTGATGGTAGAGGCTGCTTTCTTGAGTACCTGCATGTTGTAGGTGCGAAGGCTGGTGCTGTGATATTGCTGGCTGAGTTTATAACCCTCTGTGGCTTGTTCCTGTCCTGTGCATTGGCACCTCCATGCCAGACAGCGATTAAACTGGCCACAATGTCCTCCATGGTGCAAGACTAAATTTGCAAGTTAGTCTTTGGTTTCAGGACAAGTCTCTTCAAACTCCTGGCAAAATATAGCCACTGCCTGGCCTTCTTTATGATTGCATCGGCAAGGAGGCTTCAGGACGGATAGTATGGAGCAAAGGTGGCATAGTTTTACTATTTTGGAGTCTGATAATGGTGGGATAGGAACTGTTTTGAATCTTGCAAATGCTGTCAACCATGTTGATGTTCTAATATGGTTGAACATGTTCTGCCAGATTTATTTTCCTGGGAATTAAACAATAGCAAGAACTGAAAAATTGCACAAATGTCACTTTCTTTGTGACTTAATAACGACTGAAATGTTTTAGGTTGTTTCCGTCTGTGAAGTGTGGGTCTGTCACTGAGGTTGATGGGAACCACGGAGGTGCAGCACGTACATTTACTCAATGATTAAAAAAACATGAAGGAGATCTGCATTCCTGGGTGAGGCGTTTCATGTCAATGAGAGTAAAGTTCATGAACTTCACTGGTTGCTCTGTGTGAATGCAGTAACACCTCGATGTTTTCCCATTGCCTGTATTTAGCTAAATTTGAAAGCCAGTGGTATGTGATTTGGATTTTTCTGAGTTACAAATTTATAAGGCATAGAGTCCACATGTACTCAAATGTTCCACAGAGCGGAAACAAGCCCTTCATTTGGCCTGCTTTCAGCCCAATTTAAACCTTTCCTATCCATGTACCTGTATAAATGACCTTTGAACCATAAATTCCTCTGGCAACCACTCTGTGAAGAGAGTGCCCCTCAAGTCCTTTTTAAATTTTTCCCCTCTACCCTTAAATCAATCCCCTCTGGTTTCATGGGTGATAGATGCTTGTCTGTTGGTGTGAACCATGTACTGTCAGTATATAACAGCAAGCTGCTGCAGTCAGCTTTGTGGCAGTACTACCTGAATTCTCACCATAGGATCCTCCTGGACCACCAAAACCTGTCTTATCCTTGCACAAACTCAAACTACGCATATTTACTTCTGTACCCTCTGATATGTATGGTCTCCTTTTTTTTTGAATTACAGATGTGGTCATTTAAATTTTTACTATATTAGTTGGTGTACCTTGCGAACCTGTGTGGCTGCAGCGAGTAGGAATGTCAGTTCATGTGTCATGGTACTTGTGTATATGACAATAAACACACGTTGAATGTTGAAATCCCATTTAAAATGAATTGAGGGTTTCTATTTTTCCCGCAAGTGCTTCCTACAGGTACCGGCAGTGAACTTTACTCTAGCCTGTTGTTCAAACAAATGAACTGCTTGCATGTTTAACTTGGACCACTGCCTTGTGCTGTAGCTGAAGGAAAGAGATAAGATTAAAATGCTCGCTCCACCGGACAGAACCTTGGGGTGTTTGACTTCCTGATTTGCTGTTTCTGTCCAGGAGTGAATGCAGCACTTTCAGATCAGACTATAACCAGTGTTCAATCTTTAAGCAAAGTGTTTCCTCCTGGTGTAGAGTGCTTCGATTAGGGCAGCTGTCAATGCCCAGATCCTGAGTCTCAGTGAATCCAAGATTTGACCACCATTTAATCTGTGCTGAACAAGGATTGGAGTAGTATTTAGCAGAGAGTCATTTCCTCCTGGTAACAGCCTGTCGCTCCTGAGATGTCTGTAGCCAGGGTCTGTCTTCACCCAGAGGAGCTCAGTGACAAATGACTGATGGACTGTGCTGCATTGGGACACCATGTGTCCCAGTTTGTTGCAGTTCCTGCACACCCTGGTTGGCCAGCTTTGACCAAGTACCCACTGTTCCTTCGTTCCTTCCAATGGCAAGCACCAAGGGCGGGCGGGCGGGGGCACGGTGGATGATGCTCAGCTTTACCTTCACTTACCATTTGCTGATCCAGATTCCAAACGTGGCTTTGACGTCCAAGCAGGTCCCTGTCCCTGTGATGTAACAGCCAAGGAAGGAGAGCACATCCACGGCTGGCACATATGGATTGAACATGTGCACTCTTATCTCTTGTTCCTTCTGCATTGGGTGAAGAGCGGCTGCACCTTGAATAGTGAGAGTGGAGCCATGTTTCCCCTTCTGGATGTTTCGGAGAGTTTTCTGTCATCCCGCCGGGGTCTTGAAGGTCACATCAAGGTGACTGTTATTTGCCACATCCTGGGTGCAGAAAATATTTAATGATAGCAGGTACAGGCACAGAGTTCCATTAAAGAGATAATGCAGGTAGACATGATGGTGGTTAGGATATTTGGCACACTTGCCTTCCTTGGTCAGGGCATTGAGTACAGGAGCAGGGATGGAAGGTCTGCAGACGCTGTGGATGAAGTGAAAACACAATGTTGGAGAAACTTAGCAGGTCAAACAGTGCACCCCAAAGAGGAAAGATAAAGATACAGAACCAACGTTTCGGCCTGGAGCCCTTCATCAAAGTATGAGCAAAATGTAGGCATGTGCCCAATTCCGGGTGCATTTTGCTCAAACCTTGATGAAGGGCTCAAGGCTGAAATGTTGGTTCTGTATCTTTATCTTTGCTACATAAAGTTCACTGACCTGCTGAGTTTCTCCAGCTTCATGTTTTCACCGGAGCAGGAACATAGTGCTACATCAGTACAGGACATGGGTGAGACCACACTTGGAGTACAGTTCTGGTCACCCAGCTGTTGGAAAGATGTCATTGAGCTAGAATGGAAGCAGAAAAGATTCAAGAGAATGTTACTGGATTTGGGAGCTTGTAGTGAGAGGAAGGGGCTATATTCCCTGGAGTGCAGGATTCTGAGGAGGGAGTTAATGGAGGTTTATTAAACTGAGGGACATAGATAAGGGGAATTGCCTCTTTCCCAGGGAAGAGATGATAAAAAACTAGAGGGTTAAAATTGGAGGGGAGTGGAAAGATTTAAAGGGCACCTGAGGGGCATCTTCTATGCAGAGGCTGGTGAGAGGAAATGGAAGAAGCAGGTAGAACAGTAATGTTGCATTTAGACAGGTATGTGGGTAGGGAAGGTTTCGAGCAGGGGTGGGCAACCTTTTACATTCCATATGTCAATCTTTTTCACTCATGAGTTCAGATGCACCGTCGAGCTCCTGTGCCCCCATTCAATTTTGTTCTGAAAATTTTAAGTATCATTTACATGAATACAGACAAAAAGTTCGATGAATACAATAGTAATCGTTTGATCATATGTAGTGATACAAAAAAAACTTTTAAATTTTCTCTCACCCCCCTCCCTCCCAAAACTAAGAAAAAAGAAGAGAGAAAAGAGACACCTACATACACAAGAGCATCATATATATGATCTTTAATGATTATTATTAATTTCTAATTGAGAGGGGTGCATAAGGTGGACAGAAGCTTATTCATAAAATCCATATGTGGCTTCCAAACACGATATAAATTTTCAACTCGATTCCTTTAACAATATGTAATTTTTTCGAAAGGTCTACAATTTTTGCATTTCACGGTTGCCTCCTACTTCATAAACTTCATTATCGACTTTTCATGTTATCGCTGTACATTTCTTTGCAATCACTGTTGCTATATTTAAAATTTTTTTCATGGCATTTATCCAGTTTCAATTATATTTCAATTTCATATATATCCCCAAGTAGAAAAATTCTTGGATCCTTCTGTATCTTTATCTTCATAATTTGTCCTAATAATAGACTCAGATCATTCCAAAACCTTTCCACTTTTTCACAAGACCACACTGAATGTAAAAAAGTCCCTATTTCTTTTGTACATCAAAAACACTTATTAGAATAATTAGGGTTAAGTCCATTTAATTTGTATGGAGTATATAATACAATTGATGGAGAAAATTATAGTGAAACATTTGGTATCTTGTATTAACTATATTCGTAACACTTTCAGACGATGTTATAGTATATTTAACAAGACCAGAAATATCGTTAAATAAGTTGAATGAGAGATTAAAACAATATGGACTAATATCAGGTTATAAAGTCAATGTTGACAAAGGTGAGGTGATGCCTATGGTTCAATATAGACTATTCTCAGTCTAAAAGATTGACAAAATTTAAATGGCAACATTATGTAATTAAATATTTGGGAATAAAAATTAATAGAAATATTAATAATCTGTTTAAGTTAAATTATTTGCCATTAATAAAAAAGTTGGAAGAGGATTTGAGAAGATGGAAAGATTTACCAATAACATTAATAGGACGAGTGAATTGTATTAGATTGAATATTTTTTCTGACATTACAGTATTTATTTCAATTGTTACCTGTTCATGTACCTGAATCATTCTTTCGAAGTTTGAATCAAATAATGCGAGAGTTTATTTGGAAAGGCAAGATGTCAAGAATTGGTTTGGAAAAATTAAGGTGGAAATTTGATCAGGGAGGACTAAGATGACCAAATTTTAAGAATTATTTCAAAGCAGCTCAATTGGGATTTTTGTCCTCCTGTTCTCAAAGGGGTGAAAGACCAGCTTGGATTTAGATTGAAATGAAATCAATTTGTGAATTTATCCCAGAGCAAATTCCGTATAAATGGAATAGTGAGTTGTTGAAAGGAACTAAGGAGACATTAGTTTTAAAACATTTATTAAAACTATGGAATGGAATCCATATCAAGAGAGGAATTAAAAACTATCAATGACCAAAAATGTTGTTAAAACAAAACCAACTTCTTCCTTTGACTTTTTGAATGTCTTTTTTTATAATTGGTCGAGTGAAGGGTCTACAGGGGATACAAGATTGTTTTAAGGATTTTTAAAAACTTTTCACCAAATAAAAGATAAATACAATATACAGAACAATACCATTTTTGCATATTATCAAATGAAATCTGTATTTAAACAGATTTGAGACTCCCTAAACGAAGTAAATTTGAAGATATAATAACAGATACATTTATGGTTAAGAAATTTATTACTAAAATATATATAAAATTACAAGAAATTACAATCCATAAAAAGATTTATATAAATCAAAAATGCGATGGGAGAAAGATTTAAACATACAAATTCAAGGGGAAATATGGTCAAAATTGTGTCAAGAAAGTGTGACAAATTCCCCCCCATTCCATTCTTGTATAAAAATATGTTAATACGGACTTATTTAGCATTTTTACATGATATACTGCTTTAATATCAAAGCAAGATAAATAGTACTTGCCTCACTAAAAATCATTGCTGAGTTTTGGATTTACTCTCAGTAAAACCCATTTCCAGCTCTAAGATTACAGATTTTTGGTTTTTGGTTAATACGTTTTGCGTGAGTATGTTTACTTTATTACTATTATCAGTGGGGTGCAACACACCGCTTCTCATCATCCAATGCACCACTCTTGGCACATGCACTATAGGTTGGCCATCCCTGGGTTAGAGGGATGACAAATGGGGCTAGCTCAGAGAAACATCATGGATGAGATGGGCTGAAGGGATTGCCTGCACTGTAAACTTCTGTGCCTCTTATTTTTGATTAAATCCCATGAGAAATGTTGCTCTGTGTTTCATGTAAGGATGATGCCATTTAACTCTTCCTTGTCTGCGTTGTATGCGGTGTGAGCATTATCAGGGCCTGACGTTAACAAGCCCGGGGCTGGATTTGGCCAAGGATTTCCTCTGTACTTTGGGCTGAAAGTGGGTCAGGTCTCTCCAGGACCATAAGAGTGACAGAGAGGATCACTGGGGTTTCTTTCCCCACCACCACGCCCCCAACTCATTGCCATGATTTACCGGGATCGTTGTCTGAAGGGGGCGCACAAAATCATTGAGGACCCCTTCCACCCGCACACAGCATCTTTCAGCTGCTCCCATCGGGGAAGAGATACGGGAGGATCAGAGCCAGCACCCGCCAGGCTGAGGAACAGCTTCTTCCCACAGGCAGTGAGAATGTTGAACGACCAAAGGAACTGCTCCCACTGACCCTCCGAGACTCTCATATTCAGGAAACAGCATTTATTTATTTATTTGTATCTCTGAATACTTGTCCTGCGTATGTATCATTCATCTGTATGCGTGTTATGTCTGGTTGTGTGTCTGCGTGTTTTGCACCGAGGACCGGAGAACGCTGTTTTGTCAGGTTGTACTAGTCCAATCAGATGACAATAAACTGGATTTCTTCCACATGTTGGAGTTCACAAGGTATTTCTGTTCTCTTAAACAGAGCGACTATCACTTTGAATACACGGAATGTGACAACACAGGCTCTCGATGGAGGGTGGCCATTCCCACCACTCCGGGGAAGTGCTCAGGACTACCGGAACCAATAAAAGGCAGAGAGTGCTGTAAGTTTGCTCTTCATTGACTGAAGAGGGTAGAGTCCGTCCAATGTGATTGTCCCCGGCCTTTACTCCTATTTTATATATTCTGTGTTGTACTTTAAGAAGCAAATAACTTTTTAACAATGGATTACTTTTCAACCCACTGAACACATGGAATGTTTTACAATCGAGTATGGCTCTTCCTAGTTTTATGGCCCAACAAGAGTTGCTACGATACCGACCCTTGGAGCCAGGTTGACCTTTGTGAGTGAAGTTTGCCTTGTTTTCCTTTCTTCTGCCTTTGCTGGCCCACTCTGGAGAGTGGGCTTGCTCTAATGTTCCCTGGGGTGTTTCTCATGAACGTTAAGAGCCTGTATAAGATCATAAGACATAGGAGCAGTAATAGGGCATTCAACCCATTGAGTCTTTCCCACCATTTAATTATGATCTCAACTATTTCCCCACTCAGCCTCACTGCCCAGCCTTCTCCCCATAACCTTTGATGCCCTGGCTAATCCATAACCTATTAATCTCTGTCTTAAATATGCCCGATGACCTGGTCTCCACAACTGCCTGTGGCAATAAATTCTACAGATTCACCTTCTTCTGGCTGAAGAAATTCCTCCTCATCTCTGTTCTAAGCGGACACCCTTCAATCTTGAAATTGTGCCCTCTTGTCCTAGACTCTCCTACCATGGTAAATCACCTTTCTACATCAATTCTGTTCATGCCTTTCAACATTTGAAATGAGATCCTTCCTCATTCTCCTAAATTCCAGTGAGTTCAGGCCAAGAGCTGTCAAATACTCCTCATTTGATAACCCTTTCATTCCCCGTTGAACCTCCTCTGAATCCTCTCCAAATTCAGCACATCCTTTCTTAAATGAGGAGCTTAAACCTGCACATAGTACTCCAAGTGAGGGCTCAGCAGGGCTTCAGCTTTCGCTCTGGGTTCGGAAGACATGTGGAGCCACCTTATGCTTTTTCTGGGAACTTGCACCTCCTCGCTTCCCATCCCAATGATTCTGGGGTAATGTGACTGAGATGTGCCAAGTTTCCAGTACCAGTCCCCTTCCACCTATTAGCACCTGAATATCCCAATCAAACATAATATTTCTCGAGTTCCAGACCTGGTTCACCTCACTGGGATTTAGTTTTCTTTGTTTTAATTCTGTAAAGAAACATTTCCTCACCCTCCCCCACCTGTCTAAACTCTGGGGTTCGGCTCTTAAGGAGTGGAAGTTCCCTGTTTCTGTTTTGTCCCTCACAACCTCAGGAATTGAGAGTTTAGTTTGTTTCTTCCATTCTTCTCTCCTAATAAAAACTGAAAATGCCTAAAAAGCAGAAAAATATTTGTTTCGTGAGGTGAAAAGAAAACAAGGCTTTTACTTAGTGTGCCATGGCCCCCAGGAGTCTGTAGAGCTCTGTTGAGAACGGCAGTAATATAGTGCACTGCAAGCTCCCATAATCACCAGAGTGGCTGTTTGACCTGGGGATGAATCAGGCAACAACTTTGGGGTGAACCCCCCTCCCCCCCAATTCCTTCTCTCAGGCTGTCCAGTGGAATCCACGGCTTCTGTTTGGCTCTGGTCCTCTGCTAGTGTGACACTCTCTCAGTGGACCAGGTACAGGGGGTGGGAGCTGGCTCTCTCCATTTGATGCCTGATGTCATGTTGTGTCATGGTACACCAATAACAACAATCTGCCCATGATGTTGGTTAAATGCATATACACTTCAGCCCGATGTGCCCATGCTAGCCCAGGGGCCTTCCTGAGCTGGTCCCCTTTGCCCAAATCCCTCTGAACCTTTTGTATCCATGGATCTGTCCAAATGACTTTTAAACATCCCTGCCTCTTCAACTTCCTCTGGCAACAACACACAGTAAATGCCAGAGGAACTCAGCCAGTCTCGCAGTGTCCTTAGGAGGTAAAGGAATATGTATATGGAAGCTGCGAGATCCTCCAGCAGTTGCTGTGTTTTTACTACAATCACAGCAGATTTCCGTGTTTCATTCACTTCCTCTGGCAGCCCATTCCACACCCCCACCACCTTCTGTGAAAAAGGCCCCCCTCTGGTCTTCTTTAAACCTTTTTTCTCTCACCTTAAACCTGTGTCCTCTACTTTTAGCCTCGAGTACACTGGGAACTGACAGTGACCATGCCCCTTATCCATGGTTTCATATACCTCTATAAGATCCCCCCTCAGTCTCCAACACTCCAGAGAAAACAGCTCCAGCCTCTCCTTCTGTTGCTGTCCCTACATCGAGTAACTTTCTCAGGAATCTTCTCTGAAGCATCTTTAGTTTAATAACATTGTTTTGATCTGCCCTACTGCTTTTTCTCAATCTAAAATTAATTTAATAAAGTGACGGAGAACAGAGAAGAGGAAGATTAGGTGGAACAGAGTAGCAAAAACCGGTATGTCTTTCCTTATTTACACCAGACTGAACCAAATGCCCTGCGATGTCCTAAAACGGACTAAGTTTTTTTAAATGCTACCAGTAAGTGGTCATTCTCCCGTGCCAAAAGGAAAAAGAATCTTGGTTGTATATGATGTATGTAATGTACTCTGATAGTAAACCTGAAATCTGAATGTATGAGGTATGAAGGTGTGGGACTTGTCTGTTTGATATCTCACACTGGCCACCCCCCCGTCCACCCTTGCCGGAAATCAGTCTCGTTAACCTAGGTTTGCAACCCTCTGTTATTAAGTCATGAAATTAGTCCCAACCCCAATATTACAGCGATGATTTATATGGCCCTTGATTATGGAGACTCTTACACAGGCATGTGGATGAAAGAAAAAATAGAGGGTTACGAGGTAGGAAGGGTTTAGTACTTTTTTTTGGTAGGAATATATAGGTCGGCACAACATTGTGGGCTGAAGGGTCTGTACTGTACTGTGGTGTTCTTTGGAGTGTTGGTTCGTGTGATTTGCACTGCTTGGAATATTCCAAAGCTATTGCAGGGCCATGATGTAACAATTCAGACAAATTGGGATCGTTTGCAGGGCTGGGGTGGTCATAATTTGCAGGGAAACTCTCTGCTTTTGTTTCCCAGCTTTCTCCTGTGGATCTGGAGAGTTCCTGGACCTGTTCAACCAGACCTGCAGTAAGTGCGCTGCAGGGAGTTACTCACTGGGAAGTGGCATCCGGTTCGATGAATGGGAGAATCTCCCACCAGGATTTTCTACTGTGGCAACCTTTGTGGAAGATGCGGACAGCAGTGCCACGGATGGCCTCAACTGCAGCTCGTAAGTAAACCGTACAATTCAAGGCTCTTTTATAAAATCGAAAATGTGATATTACACAAAATTTCCTTTGGATTGCCATAAGGCAGACAAAGATTCACCATCGGCTGAAATTGCCCAGCACCCCTTACAGTCAGAGAAAGAGATGCCAAAGACAGTCTCCCCAGAGTCAATGAGTGTCTGTGGATTCGCCTCCAGCGCTCCCGCTGCTTCTGCAGCCGCACAGATTCCCATTTGATTTGTTAGCAAGACTTGCTCCAGATGCACCCCTCCGTCACGATCAGGAATCCCTCAGCACCCTCGTCATCTTCTTTCATAAGACCAAGGAGCAGAAATGGGCCATTCAGCCCATCGATTCTGCCCTGTCATTTAATCATGAGCTGATCCATTTCCCCACTCATCCCCACTGCCTGCCCTTCTCACCATAACCTTTGATGCCCTGGCTAATCAAAACCTATCAATCTCTGTCTTGAATACACCCAATGACCCGTCCTCCACAACCACCTGTGGGGACAAATTCTACAGAGTCTCCACCCTCTGGCTGAAGAAATCCCTCCACATCTCTGTTCTCAGTGGACTCTCTTCAACACTAAAGTTGTGTCCTCTTGTCGTAGACTCTTCCACCATGGGAATCAAACTTTCGACATCTACTCTGTCCACGACTTTAAACATTAATGTTTCAGTGAGATCCCCCCCCTCATTTTCCTAAATTCCAACGAGTACAGGCCAAGAGCCATCAAACGCTCCTCTTTGATTGCCAGAATCATCCCTGTGAACCTCCTCTGAACCCTCTTCAACATCAGCACAACCTTTCTTAAATGAGGAGTCCAAAACTGCTCACAATTCTCCAAGTGAGGTCTCCCCAGGGTCTGATAAAGTCTCAACATCACGTCCCTGCTCTTCTATTCTATTCCTCTCAAAGTGAACTCCAGAGGTGGTAGCTGGAGTGGTCAAGGCTGAGAAGACCCCGGAACTAATTGTATCGATGGGTGCACGATGGTCAGAGGAGGTGTGTGATGGATGGGAGGGGGTGACGGAGGTGGGGGAGGTGGTGTGACAGAAGGGAAGGGGTGGCGGAGGGGAGGAGGCGTGTGACGGGGAGGGGGCTGATTGAGGGGAGGGATGAGATGATGGTGGGTGACGGAAGGGGTGGGGATGTGTGACGGGGAGGGGAGTGATGGGAGGAGGGGATGTGTGACGAGGAAGGGGGTTGTCGGAGTACTGATGCCACTTTTTCATTATTTCTCCGAGACGGTTCCCTTCCAACATTGTGCTGGGTTCTCAGTTCTCATTGAACAATCCTTTGATGCTAATTTGAATTCCATTTTAACGCTGGTTTCTGGTCCCTGCCGGCAGGTCGTCCTGGGTTCCCCAGAGCAGCTACATTGCCTCCAACCGGGATGATTGTACCGTTTCCCTCATCTACTCTGTACATCTGAAGAAAGCAGGAAGTGTTTCCTTCGATTATCAATATGTGGACAACAGCATCTTCTTTGAGTTTTTTGTAAGTCCAGTGCCACTTTGGTTCAGAGTGACTGTTGAATGACACAGTGAATGAAGTTATAAAATCTGCTTCCCCATGCACTAACAGTAACCGGTCCCCACAGCCGCTCCAGTTGACAGCGATGGTTGAGTAAGGGGCTATGATTCATATGAGTGCTTTTGGATTCCCTTTATGCTCTGTCTCTTCCCTTTCCCTCTCCTGATCACCCCCTCCCTCTGTCTCCTTGAGTTTCTTTTCCCCTTTTTTCCACCCTGTCCTGAGGACTCTGCAGCCTGTATAGTTGTGGTCACAGGTAATAGCTGCATCTTAAAATCCAGCCTGTGACACTTGTTGTCCTGGAATTTGTAAACACGGTAGCCTTGGAGTTATTACGCTAACATGCTGGATAAACTCAGCAGGTCACGCACATCTGTGGGGAATCTGTGGAATTTGTTTCTACAGACTGTTGGAGATCAAGTCATTGGGTATATTTAAAGCAGAGATTGACAGGTTCTTGATTAGCCAGGCCATCAAAGGTTATGGGGAGAAGGCCGGGCTGAGTGGGAAAATCGATCAGATCATGACTAAATAGTGGATCAGACTTGATGGGCTGAATGGCCTTTTTCTGATCCAATGTCTTATGGCCTGAGCCCTTTGAGGGTGGTGTAGAAAACCAGGCAGACACCCAAATAAAAAGGTTTGGGTGGTGGAAGGAGAATGAGGGGACACTGGCTCAGAGGTCAGCGGTGGTTCCAGGTGGAGGATAGGCTGACAAATGATGGGGCAGAATGGTAAGTGTCTGACAGAAGGAGGGAAGTGGTGGGGAGCTGGAGAAAGTAGGTCTGAGGGATGAGGGACTGGGGGAGGAGGTTAATGGAATTGAAGGTCGATGATTGGAGGGTGTCAAGATGGAATTTGAGGTGTTGTGCCTCAATTTGGAGGTGGCCTTGGTTTGGCAGGGGATGAATCCACGGCAAAGGGTCCGACCCAAAACGTTGACTGACCATTTCTCTCCACGAATGCTGCCTGACCCTCCAGAATCTCACTGTGTACTCGAAACCCTGATCAGATCTCCAGCAGCATATTTCCGACATCCTTTGTTTTATCTATTGATTCATTTTCCTGACCGGTATTTTAATTTGAAGCGCATAAATAAACTTTAATTCCCCTACCGTGATCTTTATGCTAAGTTTGGTGTGCAGGTGCAAAACGACCAGTGCCAAGACACTGAATCTGCAGAACAGAAATGGATGCAGCTAACGGAGAGGGACGAATGGAGGAGACACTCGGTGAGTCTTTCACCTGTGCACACTGCTCCGTGTTCTCGCTCAGCAAAGGTTGATTGCAGGGGATCGCTGCAGCTTGTTTGTTGAAGTCCTTTTCTCTGAGCATGAAGAGAAGGATTTAGAAGGCTTTAGGTGACAACATTTAGATGCGAGGAAGCTTTTGTTGAGGAGAAAGGATTGTAAAACACCGAAACGACAGCAAGACCTGTGAGAGTTGATTGGGGAACTCCAACAACGCCAAAACAATGAAGGGATGTTCATTATAAAACAGTTTGGCATGCTGTGTCAATAACAATGGAAACACAATAAGACCCCTGTTATCCGGAATTCAAGAAATGGCAGCTCCAAGCAACCGGGAAAAAAAATTGCAGAAAATAAAAAATATGGGTTTAAAATTGGCGTGCCCCACCATTAGTTCACCAGTCCTGCCACACGCAGTCTTAAGCAACTGTAAATTACACTTTATCCAGCATCTACTAACCCCATTAGGTGCCAGATACTAGGGGTTTTCCTGCATCTTTCCAAGGCCTTTAAGGAGGTAACTCCTTGTGAATGCACTGCTACCTCACAGCTGCCGTGACCAGGTTCTATTCTGACCTCGGACACTGTTGATGTGAGGTTTGCCTGTTTTGCATGTGTCTGCAAGGTTCATTGTCTTTACTTGCAGGGGCTGTGAAGCTGTTCTTTCCCACAACTCTAGACAGTCAATCCCATTCCCATCCCCACCACCCCCCTTCCCGCCACTCGTCCCCACTCCACTCAGTGACCCATTGATGTTTAAATGCGTCAGGTACCAGTGCCCCCAGTCTTGTGGTCATCTGAAGTGATCAAAGGCCTTTTGCTCGGTCTGCAGTTGTTACAGAAATGTTTGATGTAGTGTGAAGTCAGAATTGGGATTGATTTTGAAATGATGTTTTAATTCCTAAATTAATATTTGCGCAGATGAATTTGAAAACTGGCACAAATGTTCTTTATTGGCGAACGACGGGGATTCTCCTGGGTGATAAATTGGCCAAACGAGTTCTTCTGAAAGACATCTACATTGAAGGTATGAAACCGAGATTTCCTCACTGAACAAGTTCATGTTCATAATGTTCCAGCATTGATCTTTTGTTCAGTTCAGTGCCTGGTTGTGGATGTGTTTTGCATTTTTTTTGCAAAGTATCTGTTCAACTGCAGCAAAAGAATTTTGGAGCATATGTGCATTTTACAATATATATGACAGTAATTTCATTATAGAATTATCCCTATGCTTTTGAAAATTGCCTATTTCTCAGGTTTGTATTTGTACATCAAAGGAGTTTTTGAAAATATGTGTGCATAATCAAGATTCTTTTATTCTTATTAATAAAACAGAAATTACCTTATTCCTGCCGTAAGGCAGACAAAAAGCTGCCGTGAGTTTAATCCGGTGCCCCTTACAGTCAGAGGACAAAAGGGAGTCCCTTCAGAGTCACCAAGTGTCCGTGGATATGCCTCCAGCGCTCCCGTAGCCTTTGCAGCCTCGCAGACTCCATTTCTAGCTGTCAATAATCCGAGCCCCAGATCTAATCCCCCAACACAATCAGGAAGCCCTCAGCGCCCGTGGCCCCTCGGGAGCCCTTCTTGCCCTCAGCACCCTCTCAAATCCCAGTTCTGATACTTGGTTCCCCTGACCGTGTCATCTGCAGCCCATGTGGGTCCCATCGCTGGTCCACCACTGTGGGGTGTAGGGTCCACAGTTTGGAAATTTCAAGCAAGCCTTACGAATATCTTAGTTATGGAGTCACAGAGACATACAGTGTGGAGCAGAATGGCCCATTTCTGCTCCTTGGTCTTATGAAAGAAGATGAAGAGGGCATTGAGGGATTCATGATCGTGACGGAGGGGTTCATCTGGAGCATGTGTTGCTGACAGATCAAACGGGAATCTGTGCGGCTGCAGAAGCAGCGGGAGCATTGGAGGCGAATCCACAGACACTCATTAACTTTGGGGGGACTGTCTTTGGCATCTCTTTCTCTGACTGTAAGGGGTGCTGGGCAATTTCAGCCGATGGTGAATCTTTGTCTGCCTTATGGCAATCTAAAGGAAATTTTGTGTAATTTTGTGTGATTTTATAAAAGAGCTGCTTTTAGATACCTGGAAGAAGGGCTCAAGCCTGAAATCTCGGTAATATATTTAAAAAAACAAATTTATTTAAAAAAAAAATTAAAAAATGAGACATACAGCACTGTAACAGGCCCTTTTATCTCACGAGTCCGTGCCACCCAATTGATCTGCAACCCTGATGCATTTTGGAGTGTGAGATGAAACTGGAGCCCCCATGGAAAACCCATGCAGACATGGGGAAAATGTACAAGCTCCTTACAGACATCGTGGGATTTGAACCCCGATCGCTAGCGCTGTAACAGCATTATGCTAATCTCTAACCGTTGCACTAACCATGCTACCCCTCCTACAGATGCTGCAAGACTGGCTGAGTCCCTTCACCATTTCTGAGTGTTTTTACTAAAATCACAGCGTCTTGTTTCATAAAGGTGCTTTTCAGCCCATCAACATTGTCACCCAGACCCCAAACAGCCGAGGTCCCATCACTGATCCTTCCGGTTTTGTGCAGGTGTTGCCTACACCTCCGAATGTTTCCCATGCAAACCGGGGACTTACAGCGACACTGCTGGTTCGTCATTATGCAAACCTTGCCCCAGAAACACCTTCTCGAGGAGAGGAGCCAGTTCCTGCCAGAAATGTGATGAGGCTCTGCAGTTTTCAGGTAAGCTTGCTTCAGGTCTCTGGGTTAACTTACAGATTAATTTAATGATTACAAACTGGAGATGCTGTAAATCCCCTGGAATCTGGAATTCAAGCAACCAGCCAAAAAAAAAATCCAGGAAAATAAATTCAAACAATTAAAATAAATAAGAATAAAATAATATGTAAAAAATCTGTAGGTTTGAAATTGTAAAAGTAAATGTTCTCTGAAGTAATACATTAACCTTCGGTGAAGATGGGAGTAAATATTCAGCCAGCGAGTGCCTTGGTCGGGCTTTGCTCGTAGCAGCTGTTTGAATAAGGTTGTGTGAAACAGTAATGGGGTCACCCAGGATGAAGAGCTGGTTGATACTGCTCGTCATTGGGGTGACTCTCTTAAAGTGTCTCCTTATCCCTGCTTAGTAAGAGTCACCCAGTCAGAGGCTTTATCTTTAAGCTTGGGGGGTGGGGTTAATTATCTATAAATGTTATTGTTCGTCTTTTGGGTGGCTCCGTGGAGGGGGAGGAACCTGCAGATGGAACAACGGTTAAATATTTTCAAACAATGTGACTGAAAATAAACTAAAATGCTTTAAGGTTTATATATTCATGCAAGTGAAGTTTATTCAGTGCAAGTGATGCCTTTTAAACTGTTTATTATTTGGGCATTACAAGTCTCAAGCATCCAGAAAATACATTTATCTGGCACCTACCAATCCCATAAGTGCTGGATTTCAGAGGTTGTGTCGATGAGGTTGAACCACAGTGTTACCTTCTGGCCAGGGACTGAAACTTTAATGTAAATTTTTCACTAAACTTCAAAGATCTCAACTGGAGAGGGTGCAGAACAGCTTCACGAGAATATTAGCAGAATAGAGGGCTTGAATTGCCTCTCAAGGAGAGGCTGGGGCTTTTCTCTGTGGCATGTAGGAGACGGAAGGGGAACCTTGTAAGGTAAGTAGTTACTGTCTTTTTCCTGGGACAGGGGATTTGAAACTGGGAAGCACAGATTTATGGAGCGAGAGGGACCTGAGAGGCAAGAGTGCTGGAGTGTGTGGAGCAAGCTGTCAGAGGAAGTGGGAGACGCAGGGACAAGAGCAAGTTTTGACAGACGGATGTTGGCTGGATGGAGCCAAATGGGACAATGTGAGATGGGCAACTTGGTCAGCATGGATGAGCTAGGCCAAAGGGCCTATTTCTATGCTGTATCTTTGGAATGTTGGAAGAAAGCGGAGCCCCCGGGGAAACCCACACAGGTCATGGGGAGAATGTACAAATTCCTTACAGACAGCACTGGATTCGAACCCTGACCCCGATCGCTGATGCTGTTACACTGTTGTGCCATCCCAACCATTTTGCTCCTGCCTCACAGCTTCAGAGATCCAGGCTCAATCCCATCCTTTGGAGCTGTCTTTGTGGAGTTTGAATGCTCTCCCTGTGTCCACCTGGATTGACCCCCCCCCCCACATCCCAAAGAAGACATGCAGATGGGTGAGATTATTGCCTGCTGTACGGTGTCCTCAGTGTGAGGGAGAGGGGGTGGAATCTGAGGAGAGTTGCTGGGAAATGCAGGGAGAGGGATCAGTTTGAATGCATGTTTGATGGATGGTATGTTGTTGTTGGGCCAAAGGACCTGTTCCTGTGACTCACTCACGGCGGGGTGGGGAGAGTGGAGCAGAATCTGCTTCAGAGTTTGACCCTCAGGCTTGAGATGTGTCTCCTTACTGGACACTCCTACCCACTTGCAAAGCACAGACCATGGTGTGATAGATACTCTCCACTTGCCCAGACCAGTGCAGCTTGAACAACTCCTGTAGTATCCACCATCTGGAACAATTCCTGGAGTTGCTACCATCCAGAACATCTCCTGGAGTTGCTACCATCCAGAACATCTCCTGGAGTTGCTACCATCCAGAACATCTCCTGGAGTTGCTACCATCCAGAACATCTCCTGGAGTTGCTACCATCCAGAACATCTCCTGGAGTTGCTACCATCCAGAACATCTCCTGGAGTTGCTACCATCCAGAACATCTCCTGGAGTTGCTACCATCCAGAACATCTCCTGGAGTTGCTACCATCCAGAACATCTCCTGGAGTTGCTACCATCCAGAACATCTCCTGGAGTTGCTACCATCCAGAACATCTCCTGGAGTTGCTACCATCCAGAACATCTCCTGGAGTTGCTACCATCCAGAACATCTCCTGGAGTTGCTACCATCCAGAACATCTCCTGGAGTTGCTACCATCCAGAACATCTCCTGGAGTTGCTACCATCCAGAACATCTCCTGGAGTTGCTACCATCCAGAACATCTCCTGGAGTTGCTACCATCCAGAACATCTCCTGGAGTTGCTACCATCCAGAACATCTCCTGGAGTTGCTACCATCCAGAACATCTCCTGGAGTTGCTACCATCCAGAACATCTCCTGGAGTTGCTACCATCCAGAACATCTCCTGGAGTTGCTACCATCCAGAACATCTCCTGGAGTTGCTACCATCCAGAACATCTCCTGGAGTTGCTACCATCCAGAACATCTCCTGGAGTTGCTACCATCCAGAACATCTCCTGGAGTTGCTACCATCCAGAACATCTCCTGGAGTTGCTACCATCCAGAACATCTCCTGGAGTTGCTACCATCCAGAACATCTCCTGGAGTTGCTACCATCCAGAACATCTCCTGGAGTTGCTACCATCCAGAACATCTCCTGGAGTTGCTACCATCCAGAACATCTCCTGGAGTTGCTACCATCTAGAACATCTCCTGGAGTTGCTACCATCCAGAACATCTCCTGGAGTTGCTACCATCCAGAACATCTCCTGGAGTTGCTACCATCCAGAACATCTCCTGGAGTTGCTACCATCCAGAACATCTCCTGGAGTTGCTACCATCCAGAACATCTCCTGGAGTTGCTACCATCCAGAACATCTCCTGGAGTTGCTACCATCCAGAACATCTCCTGGAGTTGCTACCATCCAGAACATCTCCTGGAGTTGCTACCATCCAGAACATCTCCTGGAGTTGCTACCATCCAGAACATCTCCTGGAGTTACTACCATCCAGAACATCTCCTGGAGTCATCATTGTCCAAAACAATGACCTGTTTAAATGCTTCTTAAATGTTAAAATTGAGCCTGCATTCACCACATTAGCTGACAGCTCGTTCCACACTCCCACCACTCTGTGTGAACAAGTTCCCCCTAAACTTTTCCTCTTTCACCTTTAACCCATGTCCTCCGATTTGTATCTCACCTATCCTCAGTGTAAAAAGCTGACCTACCTTTACTCTGTCTGTCCCCCTCATCATTTTAAACACCTCTAACAAAGCTCCCCTCATTCTTCTACTCTCCAGGGAATAAAGTCCTAACCTGTTGAACTCAGTTCCTGTAGTCCGAGCAACATCCTAATAAATCTTCTCTGCACTCTTTCTATCTTATTGATACCCTTCCTGTAGTTTGGTGACCAAAACGGCACCCAATACTCCAAATTCGGCCTCACCAATGTCTTATACAACTTTAACATAACATTCAAACTCCAATACTCGATACTTTGATTTATAAAGACCTATATGCCCATAGTTTTCTTTACACCCTGTGAGGCATCTTTCAGGGAATATGGCAGGACTACAGCTGTCCCAGAAAGGAGTTCACCTCTCACCTTTGTCATGGCCTCACCCCTACGAGTGTTGTGCGTGAAGCCTGTCCCCACTGGTGACTCATGAGAGGCCACACTCAGGTGTCCAGACAAGCTCGCACATGCCAGCCAATTGAGAGCAAGGAGAGCTTCATGATCAGGTGGAAGATACAGCCATGGGGTGGTTCAGTTAGTGCGGACTATAAGAGAGGCTGCCGAATAAACTAAGGACTACGTGTCTTGCTCAGATTAATGTTGTTTGTTCTTTGTTCCGTCTCTGGATTCAGTCACTCCTGCACCTTCTCGCAAAGTTAGACAAGGGCAATATGCATCAGATCCTCCCAAAAGTGAAATTATTGATCCAATCAAGAAATGACTGCTACAAATCGGTCCTGGGGTGATGTCACTAGGACCTTGCATGTGAACAGGATAACTTTGGAGAAGATGGTTCTCTGTGCTGCCTGCACAGACTCTGGCCTCACTGTCACCATTTTGTTCCCCTGCAGAGGAAGGATCCAGCAAATGCCAAAACCGCCCACCGTGTACAGAGAAAGACTACTTTCAAATACACACACCATGTGACAGTGAGCGAAAGGTAACTATGGTCACCTTGTGGTCTGTCTGGGCCATCTGAGACTTATCTCCACCTTGGCTCGGTAGCGGTTACAACACCAGTGACACGGGTTCGAATCTGGCACTGTCTTTAAGGAATTTGTACATTCTCCCCGTGTCTGCGTGGGTTTTCCTCTGGGTGCTCCGGTTTCCTCCCACCCTTCAAAAATGTACCGGGGGTTGTGGTGTAATTGGGCAGCACAGTTTAAATGGACGGACTCTGTCTCGACTGTGATGTAAATAAAATACAATTTAAATCATGAACTGAGAAACAACGGCAGGTACTGCCGATTCAGATGAAACATCATTGGCCTAAAATGTCAACTCTCCCCTCTCCTCAGCCACTGCACGACCTGCTGCATATTCTCTCTGATTCATTTGCCGAAATCATGCAATTTTTAAATATTTTGAACACCTCATAGACGTGGAACTTCTGCTAAACAGTGTGATTATTATCTCAGCAGAAATGTCAACATTTTGTTTGGGGCGTTTTCTCAATAAATGCACTGCCAGACACGAGTAATTCTCTGTGAGGTTTATTGAAGGTGGCAGGGCAGGCTGAGGATGTTGCAAAAATTAAATAATGGATATTAATTATTCGATGCTGTAGCTCCATCTGTCATTGTTCCAAAAGTCGGCACTTTCGATCCAAACTGCAAATCAGAGGAAACCAAAACATAGTTAGAAGTAACCTACTAAAATCTAAATTACCACCCCCCCACCCCTTCCAGCCCTCCCTAAACTGAAGGTCAACAACCAAGGTGATGACCTGCTCAAACAAAGACATTTTAATCCAAAATACTTCACTGTTCTTATCTCCTTGTTTGTATCCAAACTTTTGAAGCTGCTTTGGATATGTGTTTGGGGAGTGCCCTAATTTAGGAAGATTTTGGGAAAACATTTTCCAAACTTTATCAGCGAGTTTTAAGATCAAAATAGAACCCTGCCCTTTAATTGCTTTGTTTGGTTTGTCTCATGAACCAGGTTTACATCCATCTGCAACCCAAGAGAAAGTTTTAGCTTTTAGCACGTTGACAGCCAGAAAAACAATTTTACTGAAATGGAAGGATTAATCTTCACCTACTCATGCCCAGGGGTTACATGATGTAATGTTCTGTTTTAGCTTGGAGAAAATTAAATACAACATTATAGATAGAAAACTCAATTTGACAAGATGTGGGGCCCATTCATGGATTAGATCATGACCGGAAGATTTAAGAAGTCTGGATTCTCTGGAGACTCTTGGTCAAGTTTCTGAAGGTCATGATTCAATCCATATCTTTACATCCTTTTTTACAAGGTCACCTGAATTACAGGGAGGGGATCGATTAGATCTAGTTTTAGGGCTTTTTGTTTTCTTTCTTATTTAGATTAACTTGTTAAATGCAGGTTTAAATATGATTGTCATGGATCATATCATAAATTAGACAGAATTTATCCTTTGTTTAGATCAAGGGATTCTTTAATGTAGTTTTAATTATTTTCTATCCAGAATTATTTTTAAATGAATGTTAAATAAACAAATATGGATTGGGTTTTCGATTTACATTGATATTAATTTACGATATGTATATGATATGACCTGTTATTTGTTTTTATTAGATGACTTTATATTTAAGATTTATATGTTAAACTCAATAAAAATATTTTAAAAAGGAAAGGAGAATATTGTTGAAGGTACACATGAGATCATAGGCCTATTCGTTAGAGCCACAAGGACAAAAGTCATGATGAACCCTTGTAGAACATTGGTTGGGTCACAGGAGACTGTCTAGTCCGGAATTCTGCCTGCAGGAACCCTGTGAAGAGGGTGCAGAACAGATTGACCAAAATAATTCCAGGGATGAGGGAGATCAGTGAATGAAGAAGAGTTCTCTTGGAACAAAGGATCGAGTGAGGGGAACTGTTGGAATTATAATCCTGTCAGTGGTCCTGAAGACAAACTCCTGGTCAGTGGGGTCGAGCACCAGGGGACATAGGTAGAGGTGAAGGAGCAATAATGGGATGAGGGGAAACCTTATTTTGACACATTAAGTGGATGGTACTGTACTGGAGACTGATCCCTTAGTAGATTCACAGAGGAGATGGAGAAGGGAGGCACAATTAGTGCCACGCTGTTACAGCACCACAACCCAGGTTCGAATCCCGCGCTCTCTGTAAGGAGCTTGTACATTCTCCTTGTGTCTGCATGGGTTTTCCCCGGGGGCTCAGGTTTCCTCCCACTTTTTGAAATGTACAAGGGTTGTAGGTTAATTGGGATACTTGGGTGGCATGGGCTTGGGAACCAGAAGGGCCTGTTACCGTGCTGTATGTCTAAATTTAAAACACTTAAAAAGTATCTGAAGGAGAGAAGTTTGCTGATTCAGTTCCAGATTATGCACTGTGGGCTGAATGGCCTCTGGTGTTGTAACCACTCTGTGACCCAAGGTCGAGACTGTAGTGTTCACAGAGGTGAAGCTAGTAGCTTTGGGTGTTGAGTTAGTGGCTTGCTGGAATGAAAAGCTGTCTCTGTGGTTGGTGTGTGATGGTTTCAGCTCGGGCACCTGGAGTTGGGGTTCACCATGTGGACCACTGCAGCTCAGTCACGAGCCAGCATGTCTCGTGGAGCAGAGGGGAGGTGTCCCTCCCCTCCATCGACATCTCCCACTGCTTTGGAAAAGCAACCAACATGTGAATAGACCCATCCAACCCCGGCCACACTCTCTTCACCCCTTCCCCATCAGAAGAAGATTCACGAGTGTGAGATCACGGACCACCTGATTCAAAGAGTGTTTCTTTCCTGCTGTTATTGGACTCTTGATTGATCAGCAGACTCCAGTAAAATCTCCAGGATCCAGAATCCCAGCAAAGGTGCTAGGTAGGGGGTTTGAATGTTGCTTCTGCTCTATTCCATCTGGAATATTGTGTTCAGTTCTGGTTGCCTCATTACAGGAAGGGCATGGAAGCTGTGGAGAGGGAGCAGAGGAGATTTACCAGGATGTTGCCTGGATTGGAGAAAGTTTCTTATGAGGCCAGGTTAGCAGAGGTGGGACTTTACTCTTTGGAGCGAAGAAGGATGAGAGAAGACTTAATTAGAGGTCTACAAGATTCAGAAGGGCATAGGGTTAGGGTTAGGGTTAGGGTGGACAGCCAGCACCTTTTTCCCAGGGTGGGGGTAGCAAACACCAGAGGACATGTGTACAAAGTTAGGGGAGGAAAGTTTGGGGAGACGCCAGGGGTAGTGGGTGCCTGGAATGCCTCGCCAGGAGTGGTGGTGGAGGCTGGTCCAATAGGAGCATTTTATAGATTCTTAAGGCCTTTTTATACAGTGAATCCACTTAATTGTCATGTGAATGTCCCATCTTTAAAGGGAGCCTGGGTCGTTCACGCTGAACCGAGAAATGCCGGGTCTAAGCAAGCCGACATCCTGGGATAAAAGGGGTGGGACCTGTAACATTATAGTGTTAACCTTTTTAGACAGAAATGCATCGTTACAAAGTTGTGAAACACATTGTTAGTATCGGACATGGGATGACAATGACCCCCCCCTCCCCATCCCACCTTTGTTGTGTTTATACAGGTAGGTGAAGTAGTTAAAAGGCAGTTAATTCCTGTCATTTAACAGCTGTGTAAAAGGGACTTTAGACAGGGACATGGATGTAAGAAAAATGGATGGGGGTGAGGTAGGGAAGGTTTACATTATGGAGAAGGTTTGTACAGGTTGGCCGAATATTGTGGGCTGTATGGCCTGTACTGTGCTGGAATGTTCTACATTGTTCTCTCTGTAACTCTGTACTGTTTTGATCCACCACGTATGCGGTGTCTTGCTGGACTGGCCACAAAACAAACTTTCTGACTGCTCCTTGGCACCTGTGACATTAACCTTGAGTTTGTCTCCATTGGAACTGGCTACCAGTTTGTTTCTGCTGTTGTCTGCTTGCTGGGCATGTCCATGGCCTTGCTGTTAACAACACAACGGACACAAAACTTGATCTTGCATGGTGATTTATTTTTAGACATACAGCTCAGTAACATGCTCTTCTGACCAATGAGTGTGTGCTGCCCAATTATACCCAGTTGACCTATAACTTCCCCGGTACGTTTTTGGAGAGTGAGAAGAAACCAGAGGCCCCAGGGGTAACCCACGCAGACATGGGGAGAATGTTCAAGCACCTTACAGACAGCGCAGGATTTGAACGCCAGTCTCGATCGCTAACCACTACACTAACCTCTGATCTGATCTGCCCCTCAGATGCTACGGGAAACCCACTTGGTCTTGCTCCATCGGAGCCAGCGTTCCACCCTCCCTCTCTCACCTTCTCTGCTGTCATAAACTAACTTGTTTTTCTATTGCTATTTTCTGGACCTGAAATATTGACTCTCCTTCCACAGATGCTGCCAGATCTGTTGAGTTTTACCAGCAGTTTTAGGACCTGCTGAGTTTTACTGTGGATTCCCAGCCTCTATGGGTATTTTCAACCCTTGCTGTGCTGTGGTTTGAATTGTGTGCACAGAGCCTATTAAACACTATTCCCTAAACTGTTTTACAGACCCAAATGATATACAAGTGGATATCACCAAAGCTGTGCAGAGACAATATTGCAAAAGCAGTCAAGCTCCCTCCATCTGGGGAGAAGCAGCCTTGCCCCCCGTGTAATCCCGGCTTCTACAACAATGATACCGCGAGCTGTGCTGCCTGTCCCTCCAACACCATCTCAGATGGGATGAGCGGTAAGGATGCCTTGTAATGCCCGTCCCTCCAACACCGCCTCCGATGGGATGGAATTGAGCCTCGTGTTCCCTTGCATTTGCTGCAGTGCTTTACATGAGGTTGCAAGGCTGGAGGTTGGAGCAGGTCAGAGGCTTGTATCCCTGTGGTGAGTAACTCACCCCCTGTCCCCCATCTCCAACCTTCAGGTCAGGAGTGTGAGGGAACACTCTCCCATCCCCCGGGTGGGGGCAGATTCAACAACACCCGGGAATCTTGACACCATCCAGGACATGGCAGCCTGTTGATCAGGATCCTGTCCCCACCCACTCATTCACTCCACCCCCCCCCACCGACCCACACACAGGAGCAGTAGTTTGTACCATCCATAGGATCCATGCAGCAACTCCCTGAGACCCCTAAGACAGCACCTTCTGATCCTACCACCTGTACCAGCAAGAGGGACAAGGCCAGCAAAAGCATGGGGACACCACCCTCTGGAAGCTTCCCTCCGACCCACACACCATCCATACTGGGGAATATATCGCCGTTCCTTCTCCGTCACTGGGACAGATCCCTGGATTTCCCACCCTGACAACACCGTTGTGCTCCACACCTCAAGGACTGCAGTGGTTCATGAAGGCAGCTCCCCACCAAGTTGGCACCCTGGGCTTATCCCACTTGCATTTGGTCCGTGACCTCTGAGACTTTCATCTGTCATTTGAATGTCAGAATTTTCCCAGCTTCTACAGCTTCCTCTGGCAACTTGTTCCAGACACGGACCACCCTCTCAGTGAAAATGAGATAAGGTCTCTCTTAAATCTCTCCCCCTGCTAGAAGATCTCATTCTTGGAGTGGGACAAACCCATGATCTTCTGGCTCAGTGGGATTGAGCTGACCATGTACTCAGGGAAAGTAATCAATGCAGAAAGGGTCAGATGTGCAGATGGTTTGTTTGTGAACATAAGAATATTTTCTCAATCTCCCTGCAGCGTGTAAGCAGTGCCCTGCTGGAACAGAACCTGCCTTGGGCTTTGAGTACAAGTGGTGGAACACACTGCCCTTTAACATGAAGACGTCGTGTTTCAATGTGGGCAACACCAAGTGTGATGGAATGAACGGTAAGCTTTCGATGAGGCTCGTCAACTCAGGCTCCAGTGATAAAGCCGATGCTTGGAATCTAAATGCCCATGTTTGGTGAACCATTTCCACAGTTTTTCAGTGAAACATTTCACAGGTGAAGGCTGTGAAACAAGTTACAGTAAAAACCGCTAGTATCTGGCACATATTGGTAGATGCCAGATAAGTGAATTTGCCAGATGCTTGAGATTGCATGTTGCATGAATTGGCGAACTGTGGAGGCCAAGTTGTTGGGTAGATTTAAAGCAGAGGTTGACAGGTTCTTATTAGTGAGGGTGTCAAAGGCAGGAGAATGGGGTTGAAAGAAAAAATGGCAGAGCTGATTTGATGGGCCAATGGCCTAATTCTTCTCCTATTTCATGGCTTTGTAGGACAGAAATTACAGGAACGGGAGAAGATAAAGACTATATAATCTTAAAGGAAAATCATTGAAAAGAAATACAGAAATCCCTGGTAGCAGACGATATTCTTGCTGATAATCAGCGTGCATTTAGGAACCAGAGATCACGCGAGTCCCAGCTTATCCTGACACCAAACGACCTGGCCAAAAAACTTCGATAACATTGTCCCCACTGATTTAGTGGTGCTCGACTTCTCCAAAGCATTCATTGTCATTCCCCACCAAAGATTACTTAAGAAGTTCGACTACTACAGTATTCACTCCAACACTAAAAGATAGATAACCAGTTTCCTGACAAAACGTCTCTAGTGGGTGTGCATGAATGGAAAAATGCACCATATTTGTTGGTGCTTTAGTCACAGACTGATCCCTGAAGGAGGCCACATGGGTAGACAGGGCAGCGCAGAAGGCAATTGACACTTGTGTTGAGTACAGGAGATGGGGCGTCATGTTTCACTTGTGCAGGACATAGTGTGGAGCATTGTGGGCAGTTCTGGATGCCATGACATCGGCAGGACGTCTGGGAAAGGGTGCAGAAAAGATTAGCAAGGTTGATGCTGAGACTGGGCTTGAGTTATGTGAGGCTGAATGGGCTGGGGTCGTTTCCCCTGGAATGGAGGTCTGTAAAATCATGGCAAGCATAGATGAGATCATGACTAGTCTTTTCCCCAGAGTGAAGGGTGTAAGATGGAGGGCATAGGCCCAAAGTGAGAACGGAAAGACTTAAGAGGGATCTGAGAGACAACTTTTCACACCGACAGTGACGGATTCCACATTGAAACGACATATGTGAGGAGGGGAAAAAAACAGGTATGTGAGGAGGGAAAATTCAGAGGCCAAACAGGCAAATTGGGGTGAGCTCAGAGAGACAACTTCGTCAGCAGGGAGATGTGGGCCGAAGGGCTTGTTCCGTGCTTTACGACTAGAACACGTTTGTGGGTCTCCAACTGAATCAAATCATGTACGCTTGTCACACGACGTCAGCATTAATCAGTTTTAAGTCTCCTATCGTGTGGTAACAACTCGGAGTGAAACTCCATTTATTCCTCCCTTAATGTTCCTTAATCTGGAATAGTGTGCACTTTCTGCCTATCGATGCCAGTCATCTTCCTCTGTGAAGGAAGGACAGAATGGTAGCCAGCTTTCATCTGCAGGGCCGCAGACTGAGATTACTTGGCTAATTTTGTTTTATCTGTGCTCGTTGGAGAGAAGGTGCAGATTATTCTTGTAGGATTTAAACCAAGCCGTGAGAACGAAAGGCACAGGATTATCCCTCAGCTACGAGGGCAAAGAGAAATCAGCTGGAGCAACAGCAACGAGAGAGTCGTCCTTGGTGAAGCCTGGCCTCACCGAATGTATAGGAACGACTTGGAATGGTGTGTGCTGACTGCTCGTTCCAAATCCGCAAATGAGGCAAGGCTTGGAGCTGCGGGGAAACAAGGATGGACCTTGTGGAGATCCAGGCATTAGTTCAAGTTTATTATCACTCGCACCAAAGCTGCAGAGATGATGGTTGTTTTGTAAGCTGACCAGTAGATATCTCACGCATAGTACAAGTGAAACATAGGTCAAAGTGTAGAGATACAGAGAGAGATCAATTAGAACACCCTCATTTTACTGCTAATGGCAGGAAAGAAACTGTCCTTGAATCTGGTGGGGTGTGATCTCACTCTCGTGAATCTTCTTTCTGGTATGAGGAGGCTGAAGACAGGGTGGCCGAGGTGGGACAAGCCTTATAATATGTTGGCTGCT
This sequence comes from Narcine bancroftii, assembly GCF_036971445.1. Classification (NCBI taxonomy): domain Eukaryota; kingdom Metazoa; phylum Chordata; class Chondrichthyes; order Torpediniformes; family Narcinidae; genus Narcine; species Narcine bancroftii. The sequence continues at coordinate 1,521,745 of NC_091481.1, read as the reverse complement.
TTTCCAAGACAGCAGGTTGAATTGATGAGAAGAAGGGGGGTGTGAGGGATTCGATGGAGGGGAAGGAAGGGGGTGTATGAGGGAGTCGATGGAGGGGAGGGGGTGTGATGGAGTCGATGGAGGGGAGGTGTGTGTGAGGGAGTCGATGGAAGGGGGTGTGTGATGGAGTTGATGGAGGGGAGGGGAGTGTGTAATGGTCTGAGCCACGTTCTGAAGCCTCTGCTGTTTCTTGGACGGAGGAGTTCCCGTCGCACGCAGCGACATACCCTGACGGGAATTCGTTATGGATGCCGGTGACGTGCTGGCTGAATTTCCTCACGAAGCAGAGGCGCTGGTGAAATTTCTTGGCTATTGAGAGATGTGAAATGTTACATTTTAGAGGAACAAAAAGAAGTACTGAAAACTGAAAGGTTGTAAGATGGTGCAGGCTTCGTGGAAAGCTGCAGGCCCTCTGGGGAGACTGGTCAGACAGATGCACAGGATTCTGCTTTTATAGGTGAGACAGGGACTGAAGAGGTGCCGAGGAATGTGGCTTGGCCACAACTGGAGGTTGCTTGTGGAATGAGGAATGAAGGTGGTTGGTGCTTGGGACCAGGAATCCATGAGCAGGAGTGGTGGACAAGGCAACTAGTAATGAGGAGTAATGAGCACTGGGAAGGGCTTTCAGCCCCTTGAGCCTGGCCCATTTTGGTTCCTTGGCTTTGGTTCTGATGCCCAGAAACTATTGGTACTTTGTGGTCAGGTGGGATCAGAGGAGGGATCCTGCCTCATCTGATCGTCCTCCCCGTGGCTGCACTCAGCACTAATCCGGGACCATTAGACGCTGCACCAGCAGCAAAGGTTCCTTCAGCTTGACACCCTGCGACTCCAGATTGACCCCACCAACCCCTCACTGCCCTAGACTGAACCTCCCCCCCCACCCCCAATCACCCTGCCCTGGACCACACCTGGAGAAGTTCAGAGCCACTGGGACCCGTCCACCTCTTCTGTGGTTGCTCTCCTCCCTCATCCTTCCCCCCCCCCCCTTGCCCTGCACCCTTGCCTCCTCGGCCCCTTTGCTTCCCCTCTGCCTCCCCCGCCGTCGCCCCCATGCCTTGCCCCTCAGGAGCGCTGGCATGTGTTGGGTCTGCATCACCTCATCTCCGCAGCTGCCGAGCGCTTTGATCGTTCCGTGGTCCTGTGTCACTCCACGGACACATTGCCCACCAATAAACCACTGTCCCTCGTGTCTTTCAGGCTGGGAGGTCGGCGGAGACCACGTTCACAGTGGAATCGGGAGCTCTGATAACGATTACCTCATACTGAGCCTGTACATTCCTAGCTTCAGGTCTGGTTATACCCCAGTGATTCTATAAAAGGGTTGTGTGACAGTCGCGGTTTGGGATTGCTGGAAGTTTCTAATATGTCTTCTACTGCTGTGCACAGTTCTCCGATCTCAACGCTCCAGTCTGCTGGAATCGAGCTTGGGAGGGTCACGTTTGTTTTCGAGACTCAGTGCACCGGATCCTGTGAACTCTACTTCATGGTGGTAGGTGTTTACTGCGAGAGGCCCTGCGATCCATCAGATCGGTGCTGTCTCCATTGTTTCCCCATTTCTGTCGTCTTACTCCTGTTACATTATTCATTGAAGCAAAAAGTCAACCAAAGAGTAGTTTGTCACAGTTTGATCATTCCTGCTAGATTAGGTGGGATAGGTGGGAGGAAGTATCGATGGGTGAGGGGAGTATTGATGAGTGTGAGGGGGCGTCGATGGGTGAGGGAGGTATTGATGAGTGGGGGTGTTGTTGGGTGAGAGGGTGGTGTCAGGTGTGAAGGGGTGTTGATTGGAATTTGGGGACATGGAGAATAATGTGGGAAAACATACATTTATTCTCTTGGAAAGTTACATTATCAGAAAGAAGGGTATAATGTGAATGGAAAGAGTTTGCAGAGAAGTTGGTGGGTCCCAGTGCCTGGTTCATAAGAAGCTAGTGGGCAGGATGTCTCAAGGATCAGGATAGGGGACCGATTGGTTATTGCAAGGGGATTTAAGTGCATACGAGGGGGGACGTTGTCACACCCAGAGCACTGGCCACCTCTTGGTTTGAGGAAGACCATGAAAATGTTGGAGAAGTTTCACTGCACTGATACTGGGAAGGGAATGGCTGTCTATGAGGAGAGGTTGGACAGAGTTAGCAGGGACTTGATTAAAAGAAGTGAGACTGGGGGGGGGAGGGGGGGTTTGATGTGACTTTTAGGAGAGCACTTTCCCCCCACCACCCCACCCCTCCAGATTATTTGGGCAGATATAAGGAGGCTGCCCACCCACTGGGTTCATGGCTGGTAATGAGAGCATTACCTGGGCCAGTTCCAAAGTCACATATGATAGAGGATCATCTTCGTGCCCAATGTACAGTTGTTAACTATTACGAGACCAACCAGAGGTGAGTCTTCCACCCCAGGTCAGTATCACCTCCGAACAAACCATCCCTTAGATTTGACCAATCAATGTCACATCTTCCCCTGGCAAATTTCAACAGATGTGTGGTGGAAAGTGTGCTGACTGGCTACAACATGGTTTGATACAGGGCCACTAATACCCCTGGGTATGAAGCACTCCAAAAGGTAGTTGTCACTGCCCAGGACATCACAGGCAAAACCCTCCCCACCTTCGGGAACATCTACAGGGAGCGCTGCCATCAGAGAGCAGAAGCAATCATCAAGGATCCACACCACCCAGCACGTGCTCTGTTCTCACTGCTGCCATCAGGCAAGAGGTCTCGGTGCTGCAAGACTCGCACCACCAGGTTCAGGAACAGCTGCTCCCCCTCCACTATCAGACCCTTCAACAACAAACTCAATCAGGGAGTAATTTAAGGACTCTGACTTGAGCACTTTATTGATTTTTTTTCTCTCAGTATTGCACAGTTTGTTTACATTTCTTAATTTTTTTTACATGCAAATATCTTCTTGCATACAGTTTTTTTCACTGCCATTAAGTGGTAATTCTGCCTCGCCCACAGGAAAAGAATCTTAGTCTTATGTGATGTATGTACTCTGACAATAATTCTGAACTTTGAGCTTTGAGACCATTTGGTCTCGAGACTTGCTGGGAACATGTTCCAGCCCTTCACTTCCTGCCCCAGAAGCAACCAGTCTGCTTTGCCCTTACTACACATCTCCACCTGCGTTCTCATGCTCCATCTATGGTCAGAGATCCAGAACCACAAATTGCTACAGATATTCCTGCGAGCAGGTCACAGCAGTCATGACTGAGTTATCTTTTCAAGTGTTCCAGTGGGATAATTCACATTACAAGCCTGCTATCTTGGCTAAAGGAGCCAGGACTGCCTTGCCTCGTGGGGCAGGAGCAATTCTTTATATTATTTTAGCAGCTGTTTAAAAATATGTTCCCCTGCAGGAGGATGTTAGGATGAGCAGTCAGTCAATGTAGTGGTAATGCAGGTGAATGGGACTGGTCTAGGTGGATACGGTGGTCAGCATGGGAAAGTGGGCTGAGGGCCTTACCCTGGGGACCTGATAGCATGAGAATGTGGGCTGAGGGCCTTACCCTGGGGACCTGATAGCATGGGAATGTGGGCTAAGGGGCCTGACTCTGGGGAGCTGGAATGTGGGCTGTAGGTCCTGTCTCCCCACTGTGTCAGTATACACCTCTTTACTGGTTTATCAGGATTATACTTTGTGTGCCCAGGACTTCCCTGAGGGATTTGTGAAGCCAATTTGGAAATCTAATTTCAAATCTAATCTTAATTAGTTTTTTATAAATTTGGTCATGCATAACCCATTTAGAGGAACTACACATGCTGGGTGGATGTTCACCACTTGAGGTGGTATTTGAATGGAAACAAAAGGTTGGAACCACTGTACATAGTTGAGATGGGCTGAAGGAACCCACTTGTGTGCTGTACGATTCCATGATTCTAATTATTTAAGTTCACAAAGTGTATTGGCCATTGTGGAATACTCTGGACTGAGCGTTTGGCCTTTTGGAGGTGAGAACCATGTTTGTTGTCTCTGTGTTAACATTTTTAACAGAGTGTGGTCTTAGTCTGTCAGCAGTGGGGCCACAGGGAGCAGCAACACCACGCTTTATACTGGGAGTGGGTTCATTCGGATGTCGGCCACTGAACACGTCGGCAGAGTGGCCCTGTGGACAGCCATGGTGTGACTGTCTGTGTGGTACGTGGCTCTCCCAGTGCCTCACCCTTGGACGTGAACTCTTGGAGCCCGTTTACCTTCTCTGGGCGTCCGAGTCGTGAGAGACGCAGGCCTTTCTCTCTGCCTCCTAGCCTGATATTGGCTCTCTGTTCATCAATTTTGGTTATCGTCATATTACGGTTTAATTTAATCTTTAAAATTTAAAACAGGTAATTTTGGCCCATGAGCCTGTGCTACCCAATTACACAAAATTAATTTACACCCGTGGTACATTTTTGAACGGTGGGAGGAAACCGGAGCCCCTGGGGAAAACCCACACAGACACGAGGAGACAGCGTGGGTTTCGAACCCCGGTCCCGATTGCTGGCCTGTAACAGCGGCTTATCCTACGCTAACCACACTAACAGTGAGGGTGTTCTTCTGAGAGCAGTCCAGCGAGCCAGCTCTAACATTCATACAGCTGTCCAAAGTAGATGGGCAAGAGGACCATTACAGAGTTGCCCTGAACAGATCAGCTTGTACCAATGGAGTTCATCCAAGAGCCTGATGGATGCAGGGAAGAAACTATCTTTAAGCAAGTTGGTGCGCGCTTTCATATTCTTAAGCCTTCTCCATGATGAGAGGAGGGAGAAGAGTTTGTGTCCGGGGTGTGGCACGTCCTTCAGTGTGTGGGCAGAGGGAGATATAGATGGAGTTCACGGCGAGGATGGAGGTTTGTGTGATGCTTTGAGCAAAATTGTACAGTGGGGTGGCATATAAATTGACTGGTGTATCTCTTCTACCAGGACAGTGACTAAGCGTCTAGCTATAAAATGGTTCAGGAAACCCTGAGATTGGGTTGGAAGTAGGTGCTGGAGAAATGCAAGCTCTTTAACTCGGTATTTACCAGAGGTGCCAGAAAATGAAATCAGGTTTGGTTCCACGATAACGTTGGCCCCCAGACACTGAAGGTGCCGGTATAGGACTGTGTTCCCTGGAGAATGGTGGGTGGTGGGGAAGTGAACAGGTGGATGGGTGGGAGGACCAGAGTGAGGCTGGGCTTACTTTCCTCAGAATTTTATCTTTCCAAGTTTATGGTGGTGTTGATGTTGTTTATGGTTCTTAGGACATCAATAGGAAGTCGACCAATGTTGTTGAGTCATGGGAAGGCACAAAGGAGCGACAGTCTTATACGCATTTCGTCACCAAGAACACGGCTGTCACCTACACATGGGCTTTCCAACGAGCCACCTCCCCATATGAGGCAAGTCAGCTGCCACACAATAACTTTTCACTCACATGGGGCTCGTTCAGGAGTCTGATAACAGTGGGAAAGAAACTGCCCTTGAATCTGGTGGGGCATGATCTCACACTCATGAATCTTCTTCCTGATGGGAGGGGTAAAGAGAGTGTGGCCAGGGAGGGGAGGCTTTTAGTATATTGGCTGCTTTCCCAAGGCAGCAGGAGGTACAGATGCAGTTGATGGAGGAGAGGAGTGTGATGGAGTTGATGGAGGGCGGAGGATGAGTGAAGGAGGGAAGGGGGGTGTGACAGAGAGGAGGGGAGTGTGTTACGGAGAGGAGGGGTTGTGACGGAGAGGAGGGGGGTGTGACGGAGAGGAGGGGGGTGTGACGGAGAGGAGGGGGGTGTGACGGAGAGGAGGGGGGTGTGACGGAAAGGAGGAGTGTGTGACGGAAAGGAGGGGGGTGTGACGGAGGGGAGGGGTGTGACGGAGGGGAGGGGTGTGACGGAGGGGAGGGGTGTGACGGAGAGGAGAGGTGTGTGACGGAGAGGAGGGGTGTGTGACAGAGAGGAGGGGGTGTGAGAGAGGGGAGGAGGGTGTGACGGAGGGGAGGGGTGTTACAGGGGTGAAGGGGGTGTGACAGGAGGGGAGGGGTGTGACAGAGAGGAGGGATGTGTGACGGAGGGGAGGTGGTGTGACGGAGGGGAGGGGGTGTGATGGAGGGAGGAGGGTTGTGATGGTGGGGAGGGGGTGTGACAGAAGGGAGATGTTTATCTATGGAACAAAGCTGTCCACTACCTCCACCAGCTCACGGTGAAAAGGACCAGGTCCACCTGGAGGAGGGGGGGGTGGAGGGCTCAGGATTCACTACCTGAGGCTGAGTCACTGCCTGAGGCCTGCTTCACCCCTGGTGTGCGGACCAGGGCATAGGGTTAATTCCCTGCGGCCTAGTCACAGCCTGCAGCCTGTTTCACCTGCTGGTGTGAGGTCCGAGCCTTCAGGTGGGTGCAGTGGGTTCAGTTTGGATCCCGTTCTGAATGGAGGGGAACTCGGACTGTCGAATTCTCATTTCAGGAGCGCAAGAGGCTGAACGATAACGTGAAGATCTACTCCATCGTGGTGAACAACGCGGCCAACGGGGTGGGCCTGTCGTGTCGGCCCTGTGCGCTGGGCTCCGATCAGAGCAGCTCGTCCTGCGTGCCCTGTCCTCCCGGACACTACATCGAGAAGGACACCAACCAGTGCCAGGAATGTCCCCCTGAGACCTACCTGTCTGCGCACCACGTCTATGGGGTGGATTCCTGCATTCCCTGTGGGCCAGGCAGCCGCAGTAACAAGGTGCTAAATTATTCATTGTCACCTGTGCATGATACAGTGAAAAGCTTTGTTTGTGTGCTATCCAGGCAAGTGAACCTTTGGCCCTGCAGGTCATGTCTGCTCCAGGGTCAGCCAGGGGCTTATTAAATGTGGTGTAGGCCCTCTCCTTGAGCCCCTGAAACCACACGTGGGTCCAGTGAAATTGCCCCCATCTACAGTCACTCTGGATCTCCAGCCTGTGAAGTCTGTGTCCATCCCACCAGTCCGATCCTCTCTGCCACCTCCCACGTCTAATTATTTCTCCTGGACACTGTCCACTTCCCTGTTGACCCTTTACAACTGAGTTCCAGCTCAGCGATGGTGTTCTTCATTCCTTGAGCCTTCTTCCTCATCCCAAGTCTATATGCTCCCTCCCCATGGAATGGTTCGCACAACCCTGCTACAGCACCAGCAACTCAGGTTCGAATCCCACGCTGTCTGTAAGGAGTTTGTATGTTGACCCCGTGACTGCGTGGGTTTCCTCCGGGGACTCCGGTTTCTTCCCACCCTCCAATAAATGTATGGTGTTTTTAGGTTAATTGGGTGGCATAGACTCTTGGGCAGAAGGGCCTGTTACCGTGCTGTATGTCTAAAAGAAAAAGCCTCACACCGCCCTGTTCTGGAAGTGTCAGCCTCGCTTTCTCTTGCCTTCTTTTTGGGCTGTGTGAACTTCACCTGACTGTCCCCAGAGATGGCAGCTCCCACTATCTCAGTTGGACAACTCAGTCAAATTTCTAAATTTTGGAACTTGGGAGGAAACCCACTTAGACACATGGAGATCGTACAAACTCCTTATAGACAGTGTTGGTTTCAAACCTGGGCCACCAGCACTGTAATTACATTCAAGTCCCCATCCTAAGTCCTGAGCACAGAATTTTAAATTTAAATTAATTTTTTTTAACTTTTAGACATACCACTTCAGCCCACGAGCCCATGAAGCCCAATGTATGCCCGATTGACCTAAACTCCCAGTGCATTCCGAACAGTGGGAAGAAACTAGAGCCCCCGGGGGAAACCCCATGCAGACATGGGGAGATGCGTACAAACTCCTTACAGAATCTGGCTGAAATGGTGTGACTTCTGTGACTGTCGTGCTGGGCTGTGATTTAATCCTGGGCGTGTTCTCTCCTTCCCCTTGAAACAGGATCACTCGATCTGCTTCAGTGATTGCTCCTTCGCACATTCTCTCGAGAACCACACTCTAACCTTTGAATTCAGCGGCCTTAACGGCGTGTCTTCCTTGATGAATGGGCCCAGCTTCACGTCCAGAGGCACCAAGTTCTTCCACCTCTTCAACATCAGCTTGTGTGGAAATCAGGTACACAGAACTTGGCAGACATTCACCTGGACGAGTGCATTCGTAATTCGTTGCCAGGCCATTTATCCATGCAGTTTCTGTTTGATTCATTCAGTGTCAATAACTAATTCTATGAATCTGGCCATTGCCAGTGTTTACTGCCTACTAAATCCCCCACATAAGGTGCTGGTGAGATCTCTTGAACCATGTTAGTCTGTCTGGTGAAGGTGCTCCCACAGTTGGGGAAGGTTCCAGGATTTCAAGGTTCATAACGACATTGGAGAAACTCAGCGGGTCAAACGGTGTCCTTCACGTAGCAAAGATAGCCCAACGTCTTGGGCTTGAGCCCTTCATCAAGGTTTGGGAAAATGTTGGCAGGGATCCGGTTAAAAAGGATGGTGGGGAGGGGTGGTCACAAAGGCAGGAGATGAGGGGTGGAGAAGGGAGGGAGGGCACAGCAGAGATAAGGGCACGAGGGATGGTTGGATGAAGGGAGGGGGAAGGGAGGGAGGAGAACTGAAAAGGGGAAGGGGAGGGAAGGGGGAACGGAGAGCAAGTTAGCAGAAACTGGAGAAGTCGATGTTAATGCCATCCGGCTGGAGAGGGCAAAGATGGAAAATCAGGTGTTGGTCCTCCAATTTATGGGTGACCTTGGAGGGGTAGTATATGGGGTCATGGACAGACATGGTCCAGCCCAAACACTGGTTTTGTATCTTTATCTTTGCTGTATAAAAGACACTGTTTGATCTGCTGAGTTTCTCCAGCGTCGTGTTTTTAATTCAACGACAGCGTCGGCAGACATTCCTGTTTTACTTGTAACATTATGATTCTTCAGCTTTTCCTTGCCTTAAGGCAGGGGTGTCAAACTCAAATTCACGGAGGGCCAAAATTAAAAACTTGGACAAAGTCGAGGGCCGAACTAAATATTTATTGAAAATTTTCAACAACATCTGCATGTTTTCTCTTCTTTCAAAATATGTAATGTTAAACTTTTTCTTATTAAAATAAATGCTTAATAATAGTTTTGGATAAACTCTTTCCAGAAGCATTAACAAATGAGAAATAAAATATTCAATAAATAATATTTCTCTATAGAGGATTTGTCAAATGTTGCTAGTGTGCTGTCGAATAGTAAAATCTGAGGGCTATTGAGAATGTGGGAGAATAACATGATACCTGAAACAATCAAATGGGTGACTGATTGTGGGCATGAACTCTAGCAGGGTTATTTGCCATGCCCTTTTTCCATTGGTACAGATATCCTTTGATTTACACACTTTTCAAGTTTTATGCCTAATGAGCTTGTATCCAGGTGCAGGACCATTTTTAACCAGGAATATATTTATCACCGTGACATGAAACTATTGGAAGATCGTTTTATCCTGAGATTAAAGTTCGTAATACTTACTCAGGCCTGTGTGCGGGAGGGCGGGGTTTGCGGGCGATCGGGTTGGACAACGACAGTGCGGGGGCATCAGCTCTCGCTGCAGGGCGGCATCTCGGCGGATCAGCGGCCCCGTCACCGTGAGTCGCGGATCGGCCTGCGGCAGGGAGGGGGAGTGGGCAACGGTCCTGGCGAGGTCAGGCCCCCCCTGAGTTTCTGCCAGACCCCCCTTGACCTGCTGAGTTTCTCCCGGACCCCCCTTGACCTGCTGAGTTTCTGCTGGACCCCCCTTGACCTGCTGAGTTTCTCCCGGTCCCCCCTTGACCTGCTGAGTTTCTCCTGGACCCCCCTTTGACCTGCTGAGTTTCTCCCGGACCCCTCCCCCTTGACCTGCTGAGTTTCTCTCGGACCCCCCTTTGACCTGCTGAGTTTCTCCCGGATCCCCCTTTGACCTGCTGAGTTTCTCCCGGACCCCCTTTGACCTGCTGAGTTTCTCCCGGATCCCCCTTTGACCTGCTGAGTTTCTCCCGGACCCCCTTTGACCTGCTGAGTTTCTCCCGGATCCCCCTTTGACCTGCTGAGTTTCTCCCTTCTGGTGTTTTTACGAGAACCACAGACTTTCGCTCATACATTGATGAGGGGATCAAGGGCCAAACATTGTCAGGTACCTCTCTGCTGGATAAAGGATACGGTTTAGCCTGCTGAGTTTCTCCAGTGTTGGGTTTGCACGAGGTAGAGTCAAAGGGCCGAAGGGCCTGTTTCTGATCTGTAATGTTCTACGGACCCTGCTCTTCTTTCCGTGCCGGTGTCCCAGGACCTTTCCAGGGCAGTCTCCGCGCTCAGGACCGCGCTGGGATCCCGGTCAGCGGAGGAGGAGCAGGTGAGCGCGGCTAATCCCGATCCAGCCCACGCCACTCCCGAGATTGGCGGGGGGGGTTCCACCCTACCTGCCCGACCAGCCTCGCTCTCCATGTGTACTTCGGGCACCCGCCGCTGGTCCGGTGGGAAGGCGCAGGGCGGCCGGCGCCCCCATCGCCCGGCGGGGAGTCCCAATCTTCCCTCCGGCGTCCCGACTCCATCTGCAGCTCCAAGAAACGCTGTGCCACTGGGGTTCCGGGCGCTGGGAAGCAGCCTTGGCTTCCCCTGACACCGGCCAGGCTGCGCTGCGGTGGGGGGGGTGGGCGGGGGGACACGACAGCGTGTTTATAAAACCACCCACCACTACTTTTCAAGGACCAAGATTTTTCTCTCTCTCTCTCACCCTGGAACACAGCGGATACTGTGCATGCGCTATACTGGCGCGGCGGCCAGCGGGCCACCTCTAATACATTTTTGATATGATCTTGCGGTCCAAATATAATTATATCACGGGCCAAATTTGGCCCGCAGGCCTGAGTTTGACATGTGTGGTTTAGGGGGATCATGAGGGAGAAGTTCTTCACACAGAAAGTGGTGGGAAGGTGGAACGAGCTGCCAGCCGATGTGAATGCAGGCTCAATTTTAACATTTAAGGGGAATTTGTACAGGTACATGGATGGGAGGGGTATGGAGGGCGAAGGACTGGGTGCAGGTCAGTGGGTCGAGGCAGAATAACCATTTGGCATAGACTAGAAGGGCCGAAGGGCCTCTTTCTGTTCTGTAATGTTCTATGGCCCTATGGAAGGGGGGCAGAGGAGATTCATCAGGATGTTGCTGGGACTGGAGGGCCTGGATAAGCAGCCCCTTTATTCCCTTCGTAGATTTACGAAATCCTGAATGAAGTGAATGTTCGGCCTTTCTCCCAGGGTCACTGATTCTAGAGCTGGAGAATGCAGGTTTAAGGGGAGAGGGGGAGAGATCTAAGGGGATCCTGAGAACCAATGTTTTCATCCTGTATCTGGAGGCAGCTGTAGAATCAGAATCAGAATTTATCGTCATGAACAAGTTGTTTTGTGGCAGCGTCACGGGGAAAACATTCATATAAACCACCTTACAAAAAATAAATGAAAACAGTGCACAAAAAGTCAAAGTGAGGCCGTGTCTGTGGTTCACTGATCATCCAGGAATCTGATGGCAGAGGGGAAGAAGCTGTCCTTGTGCCACTGAGGGCTCATCTTCAATCTCCTTCCCAATGGTAGCAGAAGTGGGAACAATTTCGCTGTTCGGAAGGCTGTCGGACAAATGGGTGGAGAGGATGGGTTGAGGTGGTGATGGACCAAATGGGACTAGCCCAAAATGCTGGTTTGGTCAACGTGGGGATGTTGGTCCAAAGGGCCTGTTCTGTGTTGTACGCCTCTGATTAAAATGTCTGTTCATTTCCCAATCTGTGTCTTGGCTTAGGGCGCGAAGGTGGCGGTTTGCTCGGACAACGTGACTGGTGTGACCGTGCAGGGCATGCAGAGTGACCCCAGTGACTTTGGCAATGAAATCACTTCCTTCCTTTGCCAATCAACCATCATCCCTTCGGATGGGAGGAGCTTCAGAACCGCGCTGTCCTCTCAGTCGATCAGCTTGGGCGATGCCTTTCTGGGTAAGCTTCACCTGCAAGTGACTGGGACAATCTCAGGAAGTCCTTGTTGAGGTGGATTGTTTGTGGGCATGGTGTGTCGGACATGGAGATGTTGCCATGCCTAGGGCATTGCAGTAGGAAGAGGAGGATTGGAAAAATGGGAGAGTCCAGGACCAGAGGGCACAGTCTCAGAATAAAAGATCATCTGCTTGGAACAGAGATGAAGAGAACTGTCTTCAGGCAGAGGGTGGTGAATTGGTGGAATGCATTGCTGCAGATGGCCATGGTGGCCAGGTCATTGGGAAGATTCAAAGCCGAGATTGGTAGTTCTTGATCAGTGAGGGTGTGAAAGGCTATGGGGATAAGGCAGGAGAACGGGATCGAAAGGAAATGCATCAGCTGTGATCTGATGGGCTGAATGGCTGAATTCTGCTCCTATCTCATAGTTTTATGGACAGAAATTGCAGGAACGAGAAAAGATAAAGATTGTGTGATCTTGAAGGAAAATCTTTGAAAAGAAATACCATAGCACCCCTGGTATCCGGCACCTATGGGGATTGGTAGATGCTGGATAAGTGAATTTTCCAGTTGCTTGAGGTAATGTGTTTACGTGGATTGGTAATTTTTACCAATTTATTTTCTGTGATTTTTTTCTTTGCCGATTGCTTGAATTTCCAGAAAATGAGGGTTTTACTATATTCAGCGATAGTGAAAAATGCAGGAATTCCTGTTAATTTTCAGCGTGGTAATTCGGCCTGCTTTGAAAATGTCACCGTGTTTTGCCGTTTGGTGGTCACGTGCTGCTGTCGGAAGCCAATTTTCTGGATGGTGTTTTGTCAAGGGGACCTCTCCATGGTCTGGTCAGATCCCCTTTGTGGCAACACCGATCATATTCCCAACACCGACTTCAAAATCTACCCCAGTGCTTTATTTTGGCCCCAAATTAAATTGAGACATTCATTTTTAATTTAGGCATACAACATGGTAACAGGCCCTTTGGCCCACGAGCCTTGTGCTGCCCAATTACAGCCAGTTAACTTATAACCCCTGGCAGATTTTGGAATGTGGGGACCGGAGTGCCTGGAGGAAATCCCCCGCAGATGTGGGGAGAACGTGCAAATTCCTTAAAGGCAGTGCTGGATTCGAACCATGGTCACTGGAGCTGTAATGTCATTGCGCTAACCACTACTCTAACTGTGCCACTCAAATTATTCCTGGGCATAGTGTGTTGGACATGGAGACATTGGAATTCCAGGGGCATTGTAGTAGGGAGAGAAGGAAGAAAGATGGGATCAGTTTTATAAATCAGTAAATTATGTGTCACGGCGGGCGTTACTTCTGATACTTTCCCACGTGGCGTTTATAGGAAGGGATCGGAGAGCCGAGAATAAATCTGTGCTTAACCATCCTGTTCTTCTTGTGTTTCTTGCTAGGAGCAAGTGTTGAGACTTCCATGCAGAACATGACGGCCAGACCAGACCTGTTCCCTCCTCCTGTGACCCGTGTTCCTGACATCCACTTCTTCTACATGTAAGTGTGGGCAAGGATCCGTGGCAAATCCTTCAGCTTTGATCAAACCCGTCATTTTTATGCTCACAACCAAGTCCCTTCCAACAGGGCAGGATGGCCATGATCTGGGTGAGGTTCTGAGAAAAAAGCAGGAGAGGACATTCAGTCCCTTGCCTCCTCCACAGAAACAGGCCCTTTAGCCCAACTCCTCCATGCTGACCCAAGTAGCTGTCCCATTTGCCTGCATCTACCCCCTATCTCTCTAACTCTTTCCCATTCAAGACCCTGTCTAAATGTCAGATGTTTGTGATTCCCTTCACCTTGCGTACAGACGTACAGCACGGTAACAGGCCCTTCTAGCCCACAAGCCCATGCTGCCAATTACACCCAATAAACGTACAACACCCATACCTTTGGAAGGGTGGGAGGAAACTGGAGCACCTGGGGAAAACCCCCGCAGACACAGGGAAGACGTACAAACTCCTTACAGACAGCACTAGATTCGAACCTGAAACGCTGACGTTGTAACAGCTTTGTGATAATTGCTATGCTAACCGACCTCCTCTCTCACTTCCTTTTGCAACTCATTCCACACCCCCCTCACCCCTCAGGTCCCCTTCATATCTTTCCCCTTTCACCTTTGACCTCTAGCTCTAGGCTCCCCGACACTGTGGTGGTGACCATTCACCTTACCTGTGTACCTAATGATATCCAAAACCTTTAGAAGGTCTCCCCTCAGCCTCCTACTCCCCAGCCGATCCAACCTCTGCTTCAATGCCAGTGTCATCCACTGAATTGTTCATTGTCACACATACCGAGATACAGTGGAGAAAGTTTGTTTTTCGTCCAGCCTCTACAAACTAGAAAATTTTTCACCTCAGCCTTGCCCGGAGTTAAGATGTCCACAGGTGAAGTGCTTTACTGATTTTCCCCTGCTCCTGAGTGTGCTTGATCAATGGGCTGTGTGACACTTAGTATCCATGTCCGATATGATCCTTCGGGTACCTTGGTTGTCTTCAGAGCCCCAGATGTGGAAGGGTCCCTGTGGGCCTGAGGAGTTAAACGAGTGGGTGTGAGGTAGGTTGCGGGTTGCCACAGATCAGGAACTTCAGGATCGGTGAAAGGGTTCTGATCCTGTTGTAGGTCCTCAATGTCGACAACGTCGTGTGAAAGTGAACGTGGTGCGGTCATCAGCCTGCGATGTAACCCAGCAAGGAGCGGACGAGGAGAGATATCTGTCCCCAGGTACTGATCAGTGGAATGTCAACACTGTGAGGCTAAGAATGGCCAACCGCTCCACCTCCCCACCCCACCACCACTCTTGGCTCTGCTGGCCCCATCCCTCCCACTTGCCCCACCATCCCACTGGCTCACGCCCTCCCTCGCTCCTTCCCTCCCTTGTTCCTTGCCCTCTGCCTACGCCCCTCTAACTGACCTTGCCCCTTCCTCCCTCTGACCCCACCCACTCCGGAACTTCTCCTATACTGTTTCCACCTACTTCCTGTATGGGGTGACCAGACCATGCTCCAAATGTGTCCTAATCAAACTGTTGCAATCTGTAGCTGGAAGGATGGTGTGGGTCCTGGTTGGTACCCCAATGCAGTGTGCGGTGTAACAGATCTCTCCCGTCTCACAGTGAATGCCCTGGAGGAACTTGTGATGGATGCACCTTCCTGTTCCTGTGGGAGAGTGCAGAGGCTTGCCCACTCTGTACAATGACCGACTACCATGAGATCGAAGGAGCGTGCAGAGGTGGCACTCAGGTAGGTTAGCACGGGGGGGCGGTGCATCCCACCCTTAACGCAAATCCAACTTCTTTTCTGCTAGACAGCTTGTATTGATCAGAAATGTTTGGCAGGGCTGACAGGCGATGCTGATGGCAGAGAAAGTCGGGCACAGTAAAAAGATCACTGGCCCAATCTCACCATGTGACATTCTTCCTTGGTCACATAATCTCTGCTCACTCTTGGATAGAAGTTGTTTCTCCGTATGGGTAAGTGCTGTGGCTGCGAATCAGTGGAATGTGAACTTTCTGAGGGCAGCTTATGGTCTCCTAAAGGATCCTCCTGTGAGCTCCCACATGGGGACCGGGCACTGCAGCGTGGAACTGGAGAACATGCGAGACCTTCCTGACTTCCAGCTCTGTCCTAGGGTCACCAATGAGTCTAAGGATTTTAAATTAAATTTAACCATACAGCATGCTAACAGGCCCTTCTGGCCCACAGCCTAATTACACCCAAATTAACCTACAACTCCAGTACATTTTTGGAGGGTGGGAGGAAATTGGAGCCCCCAGGGAAAACACGGGGAGAACATACAAAGCCCTCACAGACAGCATGGAATTCGGACTCTGGTCCTGACCACTAGTGCTGTAAAGGTGTTGCACTAACCACTACGCCAACCATTCCGCCCTTAACATGTTGAATGAGGGAAGGTGTCACCGGCTCGTGTAAACAGAGATAAAGGAGGGTAATGGAGGTGTGGGCCACGTCCTGTCCCAGCTGACCCAGTTACTCCTGCCCTCAGTAAGAGGAGAAACCTTATTTTCTTTCAGCTTCATCTGAAATAAGAACATATTTTTAGCCCAAACTTTATATGTCTGGACAGAACATGGGGCAGTGTGGCACAGTAAAAACACAGAGGAACACAGCTCCTAGGAACCTGCAGCATTTCTGTGTTTTTGTTACAATCGGAGTGTCTGCAGACTTTTGTGTCTTGCTACACAGAACATGCCCTCCAGCCCATGAGTCTGTTCCAACCACCATGTCCAAATCTAACTAAAATTCTCCATCTTCTACCCGTTGGACGTTCCTCTCCCCCTCCCCCTCAACTCCCCTGCATATCTGTTTATTGTCACATGTAGCAAGATGAGGCGACCAACTTGGTTCTGTGTGCTACATGGGGAGTTGCAAGAAGTCACCATGCCCTGTAGACATCTTAGATTTTAAAATTTAAAGGCTGGGTGTTCGAGGTGGACTTTTTGAAGTTGTATTGGAAGTGCTTTGAACAGTGTTTGGAAGTGTCCAGTGGATGTTTGGAGGTTCCCAGCTTCAACTAGGTTGGGGACCACACTGGGAGCTATCCTGCCCCTTGCCAATCACCTGGGACTATTCCCAGTGCTACAGGGATCATCTGGTGACCCACTTCAGGTATGAACTGGTTTGCCAAGCTGGTCACTGGAAGTCGGGGACTGTGCTCTCCATTCAAACTGCTGCAAATGATTGGCACCCAGGAGTTTTCCAATCAAATGCCCATCATTAAGAATCTTTGGAATGGTTATTATTTTTAGAACCCAGGAGGAGACCTTCTGGTTCCCAGCAGAGCAATTCCATTAGGAGGCAAAGAATGGTTAGCATTTAGGGCTGGATCCTACCTTGAAGAAAGCTTCTGACCCCAAACATTGACTGTTCTTCCCCCCCACGGACACTGCTCGACCCACTGAGTTCCTCAGCAGATTGTTTGTTGCTCCAGATTCCAACGTCTGTAGACTCTGTGTGTCAAGAGAGATGACCAGCGTACATTGTACCTATGGGATACCATGGCAGGGATGTGAAGAGTTCCCTTTCTTTCATTCTCCCAGGTGACTGTGCCTCTTTAACACGAGGAAGACCATTGGGGGCACAACTTCAAAGCCAGGACCCTAACTGCAGCTGTAAAAATGACCACCTTGCTTTGTCTTCAAGGAAACGACGTATGTATGGAAGGAGCCCAAAGTGTGCATTAAAGGAGTGTCACTGCCTGAGAAAAGCCTGGCCAGCTGCGAAATGATCGATTTCTGGCTGAAGGTGGTGGTGGGGGTCGGAGCTTTCACTGCCGTCTTGCTCATCATTCTGACCTGCTACTTCTGGAAAAAGAACAAGAGGTGAGTTGACTCCCACACTGAGGAGAAGAAGTCTTCACCCAATCCATTCCTCGATAATGATTCGCCCCAGCGACCACCACTGTCCGTGCAACACATGGGTGGTGGTCACTGGGGCGAATCGTTATTGAGGAACGGATTGGGTGAAGACTTCTACCCAGCGTAGGGGAATTGGTAACCAGACTACATGGTGAAGGGAGGTGGGGGAGATTTAACAGGAAGCTGAGGGGTAATGTTTTTACGTTGAAGGGGATGGGTGTATGGAACAGGCTGCCAGAGGAAGTGGTTGAAGCAGGTACCCTATTACAGTGTTCTCGACCTTTTCTTCCACACACTTACCACCTGAAGTAATCCCTTACTATCCACAGAGCAGCTGTGGCATTCTGTTCATGCCTTTCAACAGCAGAAATGTTTAAATGAGACCTCCCCCATTCTCCTAAATTTCAACAAGTACAGGCTGAGAGCTGTCAAACCTCCTCTGAATCTTCTCTACTTAAAGAGGTATGTGAGTGGAACAAAAGGCTGAGAATCACTGTACTATTGCAGCAGTTGAGAAACATTTGGAGGGCTGCATGGATAGGATGGGTTTAGAGGGAGATATGAGCCAAATGGTGGCAGATGGGACCAGTGTGGGTGGAACATTTTAGTTAACATGGGCAAGTTGGGTCAAAGGGCATATTTTCATGCTGTGTGACTCTCTCACACAAATAAATGCATTGAGGTTTTAATTAAAAATGACCTGTGCCCTTCAGAGCCAATGGAATGCCCTCTCTGAGGTGTTTCACTTCAGTGGGGAATTGAGCTCAGTTCCTCATCCCTTACACCCATTTGCTGAGCCAGGCCTCTCGCTGTCGTTTCAGGCTGGAGTACAAATACTCCAAGTTGGTGATGAACACGAACTCGAGGGAGGTGGAGCTTCCAGCAGCCGACAGCTGTGCCATTATGGAAGGTGAAGACAATGAAGAGGATGTGGTTTATTCCAACAAACCTTCATTGTTAGGGAAACTAAAGTCATTAACTTCAAAGGTGAGCAGCAATCGTACAGGTGCCACATCCCTACAGATGTGACAAGGCTTGTGAATGGCCGTGCAATTGGAAACTTCGATAGAAGGGCTGTCTGGAATGAGCAAACTGGGCTTTCTGGGCAAAAGGTGTTTTGTGCAGGGAGAAAGGGTTAATGTTGCTTGACATTATTGTAGGAAATATCTAAGAGTTATTCTGATTTTCATGAACCTTTAGGAAGTCAAGTTTATCATCTGATTGTACCAGTAAAACGCTACGAAACAGCATCCTCCAGTCCACTGGGCAGAACACGCAGACACACGTACAAACAGGGAAATGGTTCCCAAAGAAAGATGCAAACAAACTGTACATATTCTCAGATACACAGAACCCACATCCATGTAAATATTATTAATAAATCGTCAAGTTCTTTCGCTCGTTCTGCATCCTCTCTGCCCGTGGGAAGAAGCTGTTCCTCAGCCTGGTCGTGCTGGCTCTGATCCTCCTGGATCACCTGACAGGAGAAGCTGAAAGATGCCGTGTGCAGGGTGGTAGGGGTCCTCAACCATTTTATGAGCCCTCTATAAATATCGATCCTGTTAACTCACGTTGAGGGGGTGGGGGGAGGCAGACTCCAGTGATCCTCTCTGCTGCTCTTCTGGTCTTGAGGATTAACCTCCAATTTTATTACCTTGTACTCTCATTGTTTCAGTTGATTCATGATTGAGATTATGCTAGATTAAAAAGCACAGACATGCAGGTGTACTCCCCGAACCATAAACTACTTCACAACCACCAGAAGATAAGGTAATCAGTTTACAGTGTACACATGCACCAAAATGATAGCTTCCTACAATGAACATAATGGTATACATTAAATTACCCCAAAACAGAAAGAGATAATATATGTAGAAGATAGATAATAAATATTGACAGTTATGGTTAGTGCAAGACACAAGACTCAGTCAATGATGTAGTGCAGACGGTGGTCCTGGAGGTAATGAGGGGATGTTCAAGACCCAGGTTGCTGTTAGAACTATAATTATTACATCTGCCGTAAAAGCACGGCGCTGGAGAAACTCAGCAGGTCAAACAGTGTCCTTTATGCGGCAAAAGTAAAGATACAGAACCAACGCTTGAGCCCTTCGTCAAGGTCTGATCAAAATGTGGGCAGGCTCGCGAAACCAGGCGCTTGCCAACACTTTTCGATGAAGGGCTCAAGCCCGAAACGTTGGTTCTGTACCTTTATCTTTGCTCCATAAAGGACACTGTTTGACCCGCTGAGTTTCTCCAGCGCCGTGTTTCGACTTCAACCACTGCAGAGTCTCGTGTTTACTCTTGTTATTTCTGCTGCTGTCTGTGAGGAGTTTGTACGTTCTCCCCATGTCTGCGTGGGTTCCCTCCGGATGCTCCAGTTTCCTCCCCCCACCAAAGCGTTCAGGGGCTGTGGGTTAACTGGGTAGCATGGGCTTGTGGGCTGTTTACTGTGCAGTATGTCTAAATTTAAAATTGACATTTAAAAAATTAAATCACTGAAACATGACTTATCTTGAACTAACTGCAACTATGAACATTTACCTATCCTTTATATTTCTTCTGTCTTTTTGATTTGGCATATTGTAGTAATTTAACTTGTACTGCTGAACACTGTACGTGGTACTTGTGTATCTGATAATAATCTCTCATCTCATTATCCATGCAATCTGAAATCACACACTAACACCAGCTGCACCATCTCCTATGTGGGCTTCTGCTTCTAATGGAGCCTTCCTCGGTTGATTTCTTAGGGTCGTTGAAAAGTTAACTGTGGCCCTGACTTAAACACTCATTGTCTCCCGATACTGAACAACCACTGCTACAGGCAAGTCCAGTACTTCATTTAATTACTTTCCTTCTCTTATTGTTCAAGGATAAAGAAGATATTTTTGAATCTGTTCAACTCAAATCCCCAAGATCACACAATATATGAAGATGGAAGTTTAGCTTTCAGGAATGTTGGTGGTCATTTCTCCTGTGACGTGTGGGAGGATGTGCCAAGCACAAGCGATATGGACAACCAGACTGTCCCCGAAAAGCTTCTCAAAGAACTGTTTGCAAGCATGCCACTGTTTGATTGCCTTATTGTGCGGACGGTTGGTGAATCAGACCAGAGTTGCCAAAATGGTCAGTGTCTCTGGTTGTCAAACTGACAATGAATATCTCAGGAAGAGCTTACAATCAGTCTTAGTCATTGCTCACCACTTTGATTGGATACTGGGGCCTATTTTTCGTGGTGATTTGTGGGGTTTGCAAGGTGAGTTTTGTCTTGTACACTTTTTCCAGTTCTGCCACACCCTTCTTTTGAAAAGAAGTTAAAATACTGCAATTAAAAATCCCATTGTTTAGAATTCCCCAGCACTGATTGATGTGCAAAGCAGCAAATGATCTGTAATCTCATTGATGTAAATTAGAAGTTTTGCAACATGGAACCATGTGTGATTTTTTTATAGATATCAAATCAGACCCCATCAGGTTAAGGTGATGGTTTCTCACAGGGGCCTGCTATCCTGGAAAGATGGTACATTGTGCTTTGAAAGTTGTTGTTTTGTAATTTATTTTAAACCCTGGGTGATTGGTGTTGGTCAGTGACAGGTCTGATGAATGTGTTTTTTGTCTGAACGTGCCCCCCTCTGCCTCTCGTTCAGTCCCCTGTGTCAGTTGAGTGAATGTGTAATTCTAAAAATAAATTTCCACAGGTTGTCATTTTCCAATTTCACTATGATGGCCATTGACATTTTTAACGTTTCTTTGGATTGTCCATTTTGAAATTTAAAATCAAAAAGCAAAAAAAACCTGAATAAGCTGGAAATGTGAGATCAAAACACAAAATGCTGGGAAAGTCAGCAGGTCGGGCAGCGTCTGTGAAGGGGAAATAAGTTTAATGAAAGGTCTTCGTCCTCAAATGGCAACTCTATGAAGAATCCCACTCTGTTTCTGTAATCTATTGAGTATTTGTAACATTTTGTTCATGTTTAGAAAATGCTATTTTAATATTTATTGATACTTACATAGCGACACCAAAAATACTGTGAATCATTTTCAAGTCAGTGAAAGAGAAGTCCTGTGGATGGATGGTGTATTGGAAAATGCAACAACTGAATTAACCAGAGTGATTACACTGGATGACTGGATCTAGTGATAAACACACAGAGTTGCTGGAGGATCTCAGCCGGTCCCGCATCGTAAAGATATATCACCGACATTTCGGGCCTGAGCCCTTCCTCAAGGTACGAGTAAAAAGCAGGAAAACTGAAATCACTTGCAAATTGGAGGAACAACAGCTCATATTCCATCTGGGAACCCTCCAACTAGATGGCGTTAACATTGACCTCCGGTTTTTGTCATCCCATCTCTCCCTCTTCCCAATCCCCACGCCTCCTTTCCTGCAGCTGCCTCATTTCTCCCCGCCCCCCCCTTCTCTTACTCTATCCCTCGGTCTCCTGTCCCCCAGCTCTGCATTCACAGAGCCACTTACCTGGATGCTGAGACCTGGTGAGTTCTTCCAGCATTACTCTGTTTTTACCACAACCACAGCATCTGCAGACTTGTGTTTCACTGACTGGATTTAGTAAATGTGCAGCAAAAGATACAGGAGGTATCCATTATGGATTGGGAATAAGGCCTTATTTTCATTCTCCCTGTGTTGTAACTGTTTGGAAATCTTTAAGTGCGAATGCAATGGGCATTCTCTCAGTGACGACGGAGCCCCTGAGAAAGGAATTAACTCTGTTTCTCTGCTCTGAATTTCTGATTGAAGCTTCATACTTATGGATCCATGTAGGGAAATCTTTTGGTGAAGACTGGAATCATAGAACATTACAGCACAGAAACAGGCCTCTTTGGCCCTTTTAGTCTGTGCTGTTCTGATTTTTTTCCTTAGTCCCACTGACCTGTGCCCAGTCCATAGCCCCCCATACTCCTCCCATCCATGAACCTGTCCAAATTCTTCTTCAATGTTAAAATTGAGCCCGCACTCACCACTTTAGCTCGTTCCACGCTCCCACCACCCTCTGTGTGAAGAAGTTCCTTCTCCTACTCCCCCTAAACTTTTCCCCTTTCACTCATACAATGTCCTCTGGTTTGTATCTCACCTACCCTCAGAGGAAAAAGCTGACCTGCATTTACTCTATCTGTCCCCCTCATAATTTTAAACATCTCCATCAAATCTCCCCTCATTCTTCTACACTCCAGAGAATTCTGTTTCACCTTTCCCTGTATCTCAGTTCCTGAAATCCGGGCAACATCTTCTCTGCACTTTTTCTATCTTATTGATATCTTTCCTGCAGTTAGGTGACCAAATCTCCACACGATACTCCAAATTTGACCTCACCGATGTCTTGTACAACTCTACCATTAATATCCCAACTCCTGCACTCAATACTTAGATTTTTGAAGGCTAATGTGCCAAAAACTCTATTTATCACCCTCTCCACTTGTGATGCCACTTTCAGGGAACTGTGTCTGTATTCCCAGATCCCTCTGTTCTGCTGCCCCACCCCATACCTGCTGGGCATTAACACTGAAATCAAACTGGAAAGAACATTCAGCAATATAGCTTTCCCACTGCAGGAGGTGCGAACTGAGTTTGTCTGGCAACTCCCAGCAACACCACCAGAGGGCAGCGAGACCATTCGAGTCCCTTTGCTCAAGCAGGTTGCTGAATGCATTCAGTACAGAACATGGATCATAACAGCTAAGGTCTTTCCCTCCAATGTTGACGATTCATTATATTTGTTAAATCTGTAGTTTAGTAGACCTCAGCTGATGAACGGGACTGCATTGACAAAAACCTACCCATTACATGACTAGTTAGACCAGCGGTTCTGAAACCGTGCACATAACGAGTCAATGAGGGACGATTAAAACAGTGGTTTTCAAACTTTTTCTTCCCACCCAAAGCAATCCCTTACTAATCACAGAGCCCCGATGGCACAGGGATGTGAGTGGGAAGAGAAAGGTTGAGAACCACTGGGTTAGTGTTTAATCAGAATCAGATTTTATTGTCATGAACGTGTCATGAAATTTGTTGTTTTGCGGCAGCGTCACGTGCAAAAATTGCTCTAAATTACATTAAAAAAGATAAATTAGTGCCAAAAAAAGAGAATGTCAAAGACTAGAGGGTTTGGAATTGAGTGAGAGGGAGAAAATGTGAATCAGAATCAGGTTTATTGTCATGAACCTGTCATGAAGTTTGCTGTTTTGCATTACAGGTGCAAAAGTTGCTATAAATTATGTTTCTGTAAATACTGAAAAACAAATAAATTAATGCAAAAGTAGGGAAAGTGGGGCGATGTCTGTGGTTCACTGTCCATTCAGGAATCTGATGGTAGAGGGGAAGAAGCTGTCCTTGTGTCGTTGAGTGTTTGTCTTCAGGCTCCTGTTCCTCCTTCCCAGTGAGAAGAGGGCACGGCCTGGCTGGTGGGGTCCTTGAGGAGGGAACTTGTTTTATTTATATAGAAATAATTGGGCCCCTCGCTAGAACTATTTGTCAGCATTTTGATGAACATCTTGATTCTTGATTATTACAACTGCATTATCTGTTTACATTATGAATGAATTGGTGATTTGATATTTTAAAACTGTGAAATAGTGTTGCACTATTTAAGATAAATATGAAGGTGAATTGTTCCTTGAATTGTACAAAGAGATAACTGAGAAAAAAGAGTTCTGTAAATTTAACTGAAGGTACAGTTGCAGTGTTGCAGCGTCCAAATGGACTGGGTAGATGGTTCGTAACTGTAACTTTATTCCGACCACTTAAAGGAAACCAAGTTAAGGGGAATAGTTCTCTACCTTGTCAACTAATGAGTTGGGAAGTGAGATTGGAAGAAGTAAATGGCATGAAAAATTGGCCTTGATTTTGGGAATCTAGGAAATTAACAATGCATTTCAAAAGCTGGAATTGAAGAGGGCTGTTTTGAATTAGTCCTTGTCCAATGCCTGGGTTCCCTCTGCCTGGCAGAGTTAGCCATTAATTACCACCCCCTGCCCCCCCCCCCCCCAAACTTAATTAGACATGGAAGAGGTAGAGTGTCCACTTGAGGAGCAGTTGGCAAATGACACGGCCAAAATGGTGTCGTCATGAGACCTTGTTTTCCTTGTCCCCTGTTTCCCTTCAAATTCATTTGCATATTCCCAAATTAATGTAATCGTACAGTTTACAAAAGATTTAAGAGGATGTTGCTTTTAAAAAAAATCTTGATTGATTTATGGTAACTTGCAGTTTGATAAGTGCAATGGGAAGAGAACTTGGAAAAGAAAATGGAACGTTTTAAAATCAGAAGGTGCGTGTGATTGATTTTAAATAACTTTTAAAAATAATATATTTATTGTAGTGTAATGGTTGAATTACTGGAGTTGTACCGAGATGGGAGACTCGGGTTCGAATGCCACTGTGGGAATTTAAATCAAGTTGTTCAGAAGCAGAATTTATTGTCATCAACATGTCATGAAATGTTTTGCGGAGCTGCAAACATTGATATAAAACCACCTTATCAAAAAGTAAAAATGGGGAACTAGGGAATAAAAATCTTGAATCAGGACTGGTGACCATGAAATTATCAGGGCTGATTAAAAATGCATCTGGTTTAAATATGGACCACAGGGGAAGGAATTTGCCATGTTTACCTGATCCAGCTGTAACACAAACTTGAATGAGGAGCTGCACTCACTACAAAGATGCCCTGCTGTCCACCAGGGTCATGCCCCAGGTAGACTGGACGTGGAGGAGATGCTTTCAGTAGCAGGAGAGTCTCGGGTCAGAGGGCACAGCCTCAGAACAAAAGGATGTCCCTTTAGAACAGAGATAAATTTCTTTAGCAGCATTTGATAGGTTCTTGAACAGTAAGGGGGGTCAAAGGTTATGGGGAGAATGCAGGAGAATGTGGTTGAGAGGAAAATACATTAAAACGTGATCAAATGGTGGAGCAGACTCGATGGGCCAAATGGCCTAATTCTGCCCCTAATTGTAACCTCTATCTATCTGTAGAAACCTTTTGCCCCTTTGTACCTTACAGCTAACTACAAAGTGGATGGCATCTAACTGGATGATCCGCAGGGCCAGTTAAGGATGGGCAGAAAGTGTTGGCCATGTCAGCTCCTTGCACCTTTTGAACCAATTAACTAATTCGTCTGGTTAGAGTAGGTGACATCGGCCAGTTCCTGAGAAATAAAGGCCGCATGGTTAGTGTAACAGAAAATGCTTTTACACCCCCAGCGATCAGGGCCGGGGTTTGAATCCCGAGCTGTCCGTAATGTTACAGAAAATGTTAGAATAGCTATGGGTAAAATATGTCCTTCCCGTGTCTGTGTGGGTTTCCTTCGGGGGCTCTGGTTTACCTCACCCTCCGAAACATACTGGGAGTGTAGGTTAATTGGGCAGCACAGACTCGTGGGCCTGTTACTGTGCTGTATGTCTATATTTAAAACAAAATCAAAGAACAAGTGCATTCAAACCCAACCTCTTCAGCCTCTTGGTTGCATGGTATCCAGCTTGATCTCCTGAGTTTCCCTGATCAATTTTGGGTTGGATTCGTTTCATTCATTCATCTTGGTCCACGATTGATCCTGGTCCACGATTAATTCATCTTTGGGAGGTGGGGCCTCGAGTGTGAGTGTGGCCATTGGGACAGATTTTTGTGCAAGGTAAATTCAAGTTCCCAAATGTGCGCTTGTTGCTCAATGGTCAGCAGAAATTTGTGCTGCAAAATAGATTAAGTGGAAAATCCCACCCCCAAAGAGTAAGTAAAAGCTTTCATTTTGATTTCAGATTTGCTGAATTAGACTTAATCACAATTTCATCTTTCCAAATGCAGTGAAGCATAAATATTTTACACGACGGGAGGGGAACTATTTTAACCATCTCTCGATGTCCAGTCCTGTAGGTGCAGCAGTTTGCAACATTCCTTACATGTTGTGCATTCCAGTTTTTCAGAGTTTGTTCATTGTGTTGTATGTTTTGTACTTGTCCCTGAAGTTTACTTTGTTCTAAGTTGTATATTGTCATTAACAAAAATAGTTCTGGTTTTTAGTGGCATCTTTCTTAAATAAACATGAACATTTTGGGACTCAGTATATCTGCGGAGTTTTGTTTTAAATGAGGAAGTTTTATTATAATGGAATATTATGGGTTAAGGCTGTTATTTGAAGCTATTTTGTGTAACTTCAACATTTTAGTCATGAATTCATAGAATTACACAACACAGGAAGAGGCTCTGACCCAATGCCCCATACTGACCAGGATTCAAGATTTTTATTGCCATGTAATAACACTGAAAATGTGGTATTGCACAAAATTTCTCTTAGCCTAACATAAGGCAGACAGATCTGTCATCAGCGGAAATTGCCCTGACTGACAGAGAAAGAGAAGCAAAAGAGAGTCTCCCAGAGTCACTGAGTGTGGGTTCGACCCCAGCGCTCCCACAGCCTCACAGTCTTCAGTCCAAACCATCAGCCTTCAGTCCAAATCACAGTCTTCAGACAAACCATCAGTGATCCAAGTTTCAGACCCACACCTTTGACACAATCAGGAAGCCTCCAGCACCCTCTCGCATCTCGGTTCCGATACCCGATAGCCTTTCAGCCGCACCTGAGCGAGTCTCCAGCCTGCGAGAGTGCCTCGCCCCAAGTCTCCAGCCTGCGAGAGCGCCTCGCCCCAAGTCTCCAGCCTAGAGAGCCTCACCCCAAGTCTCCAGCCTGCGTGGTACCTCACCCCGAGCCTCCAGCAGCTTCAGCTGGAGTGTTCTTCAGCTTCGGCGCCCCTCTCTGGTCCACCGCCATGGTCACCATCCTGTGGGTCTTCTCCTCTGCTTCTCTTTCTCAAATGATGGGTGATCTCCCCTCTTTCTAGTGCCCTTCCCATTTATCAGCATTTGGACCATATCCTCCCAGTGGTTTTCAACCTTTTTCTTCCCACCCCCATCCCACCTTAAGTATCCCTAAGCCATCAGTGCTCTGTGATTAGTAAGGGATTGCTTAAGTTGGGATGGGGGAGGGAAGGGAAAGGTTGAAAACCACTGCTGTAGACTTTTTCCGTCCTCACACCTGTCTTTTCGACTTTTACTGTTCCTGCCTCTCCCCTTTCTTTTGGCAACTCGTTCCACACACCCATCACCTTGTGTGTGGAAAATATACCCCTCTGGTCCCATTTAAAAATTTTTTCCACTCACCTAGTTTTCAACTCCCCTCTCCTAGGAAAAAGATTGACCATCCACCTTATCGAGGCCTCTCCAAGGTTTCAGCGTGTCCCTCTCTCCAGGGGTAAGAGTTCTCATCAATGCAACTTCTCCTTTCTGACCCGAGACATAGCCCAGGTGATTTTATCAATCTCTGTATCCCAAATCCCCAGGGGATTGTGGAATGTGTGTCATAGTGTAATCTCAGAGCCTCCAGATTGGTTAAAACTCATTGCTGTTCCCTTCAGAGGATGAAATCTACCATCCGCTCTGGCCTGTGTGTGTCTCCAGACAGCTCCTCGTTCCAAGGGCAGAAGGGATGGGCAATGAAGTTCTGGCTTTGGCTTTGGCAGTGATGTCAGACTCTTACAGTGAAACAGGGTAATCGTCTGTGGTGCAGCTCTCCTGTGAATGTAGTCTCCCTTTGTATAATTACCCAATATAAAGGCAGTTTTATTGCAGATGACTAACAAGGAATTGAAATCCATTGCAAGGAGAAGTGAGCAAATTGGAATTCCCGCACTTCAGTATTATGGAGGATCTTTCCTTGACCCATTCGTATCAATGGCATTGTGAAGAAAGCATGCCCGTGCCTGTACTGCAGCAGGAGTTTGTAAAGATCTGGTAGGATATCGGATATCCTGTAAATTACTACAGACGTGTGGTGGAAAGTGTGCTGACCAGCTGACCAGTATGAGGATGCCAATACTCCTGAGCGGAAAGCCCTGCAAAAGGTAATGGTCACAGCCCAGGACATCAGAGGCAAACCCCTCCCCACTATTGAGAGCTTCTACAGGGAACACTGCTGTCGGAGAGCAGCAGCAATCATCAAGGATCTGCCCCACCCAGCACACGCTCTGCTCTCGCTGCTGCCATCAGGAAATAGCTCTCAGTGCCACTAGACTCACACCAGCAGGTTCAGGAACAGCTGCTCCCCCTCCACCATCAGACTCCATCAGGGACCCGTTTAAGGGCTCGTACTTGTGCCCTTTCTCGGTTATTGATTTATTTTCTACATTAGCAGTCAGTTTGAAATTGAATAGATTAGGAAACAGGTGGTAGTAATAGTTTGATTGTTGTAAGTCACTTCATGAAGTAAGGACATCTACATCAATGAGAACTGAGACAGCGAGAGATTCTTATTCAGTTTATTTTACGTTAAAGTTTCATTGTGCTGTTAAAACCATGTTACGTATTGTTACTATATACAACATAAAAATTACTCTCCATTCTAGTGTAAATACATCACAAACAGTGGGAGAACCTCAAAACTTTAGAATAGTTGGTCATATATTCATATAGTGCCTGTCTTAAGTAAACAGTGTATAACAATTTATGTAAATAAGTTATGTACAGGGTAAAGTATTAACTGGAAAACCCAACTATGGTTTTAGTTACTTACAGCCCTTAGAAATATCTCAATACACTGTCTCTACAAAAAGTTACTGTACACGGTGTGTCCTCTGCATCACTCCAACAGCTATGTTGGAAATGGCTTCACAAAGATGAAGTGGTGGAGTCCAGAACCTCTCGCCCATTGCACACAGTCAGGACGTGGTGAGCGATGGTCGATGCTGAAAAGCAACAGTATCGGGGCAGGTTACTCCAAGTGTCCTTGAAATGTAGAAAGGAAAACATTGAGTGTAAGTAAGTAGGTCTATCGCTCCGACTCTGCAAAAGCCAAAGAGCCCCCCACCCCCACCCCACCCCCATTGTTGGGAGTTCATCGTGACGGCAGATCTAGGCAGGTTGAGGGGAATTGCTGCACGCAGTTTGACTCCAGAGAGGCTTCGGACTCTGGATTCTGGAACTAAACACAATTTGCTGGAGGAACTCAGAAGGTGGAGTCATGTCAGTGGGAGAAAGCCCACCCTATCCTGTGTGACCCACCCTTCTCCTCCTGATAGCATAACAAAAAGGAGCAGGAGTCGGCCATCCGGCCTGTTGAGCCTGCTCCGCCATTCAATGAGATCACGACTGATCTGATGAGAGGCTCATCCTCACCGACCTGCCTTTTCCCCATATCCCTTCATTCCCCTATTATGTAAAAATCTATCCATCCTCATCTTCAATATATTTACTGAGGTCACCTCCATTGCTTCAATGGGCAGGGAACTTCATAGATTCACCATCCTCTGAGAAAAGCAGTTCCTCCTCATCTCCATCCTAAATCTACTGCCCAGAATCTTGAGGCTACATTCCCTAGTTCTAGTCTCCCCCAACAATGGGGGCAACTGACTTACCTCTATCTTATCTAAGCTTTTTATAATTTTATGTTTCTACAAAATCCCCTCTCATTCTTCTAAATTTCAGTCAGTACAGTCCCAGATGACTCCTCCTCATTGGCCAACCTCTATCTGTGGAATCAACCTGGTGAACCTCCTCTGCACCACCTCCAAAGCCAGCATCATCCTTCCTCAAGTAAGGAGACCAGGGGAAAAAAGGGGAGAAAATGCCACTATATATATTCAAGAGGGAAATGTTTGTGTGTATTTTAATTGATATGGTTCATAGTGTGAAAAGTAAATTTAAAAAAAAGTAAGGAGACCAGAACTGCACTCAATGCTCCAGATGTGGCCTCACCATCCATTGCTTCTCTTTGCCTTTCTCTTTCTCTCCCCCTCCCCCCACCTTTGATTGGCACCGGCCAATGAACTGGCTCTGTCTGTCATCCTTCACCTCCCTCCCACCCTGGCCTCTGTATAGCAGTTACCTCCCCTCTACTACTCTCAGTCCCGAAGAAGGGTTCCCGCCTGAAAAGTTTGCACTTCTATTTCTCCTACTGATGGGTTCCTCCAGCAGATGGTGGTTTGTGTGTGTTCCTGCTGAAGGGCAGCAGGGACAAACCAGGAAATTATAGCGTTGGGTTGGGGAAATTATTGGAGAGGAATTGCAAGGATAGGATTTATCCACATCTGGATTTGTTAGGGAGAGTCAGAATGTCTTTGTGCAGGATTGGTCATGTTTTACACGAGTACATTTCTTGAGGAGGTGACAAAGATGCGAGATGTGAGTAAGGCAGTGGATGCTGTCCATATGGACAATGTCGCTCATGGTAACCTGATCCAGAAGATGAAATCACATGGGGTCCACGTAGACGTCATGGAGTTGGCTTGGCCATAGAAGACAGAGGGCAGAGATGGAGCCTATTTCCCTGACTGGAGATCTGTGACCAAGCACTATTCAGCAGGAATCAGTGCTGGGATCTCTGTGGTTTGCAATATATGGAAATCTGATTGATTGGCAAGCTCACTAATGACACAAAGAATGATGGTGGAGTTGTGGAGAGTGAGTTTATAGATCAGCTAGAAGTGTGGGCAGAGAAATGGCAGATGGAGCTTTATCCAGAGAAGAGGTGTTGCAGCTTGGGTGAAATGTAAGAGGAAGTATACACTAAACAGGAGGACCCTTCAGAGCACTGATCTTTGGTACATCCATAGCATCTTGAATGTGACATCGCAGGTGCAGGGGGGGGTGGTAAGGAAAGGGATGTGTTGACATTGGAGAGGGTTCAGAGGAGGTTCTGAAGGATGATTCTGGGAATGAAATGCTGATCATGAGGGGTGTTTGACAGCTCTTGGCCTGTAATTAGAATTTAGGAGAATGAGAATGGGGATTTAAGGCAGAGATTGATAGGTTCTTGATTAGCCAGGGCATCAAAGGTAATGGGGAGAAGGCCAGGCAGTGGGGCTGATGGGCAAATGAATCACCTAGTGATTAAATGGTAGGGCAGACTTGATGGGCTGAATGGCCTATTCCAGCTCCTATGTCTTACGGTCTTCTGGAATGGTATGCTTGCCTTCATTAGTTGAGACATTGAGTATAAACTTCTGGAAATCACCACAACTGTTGAAAACTGGTTCGATCACATTTGGAGTATTGTGTGTAATTCTGGTCACAAGATTAATGGAAGGATGTATAGGCTTTGGAGAGGGTGCAGAAGAGATTCACTAGAATGTGGCCAGAATCGGAGAATATTAACTGTAAGTCTATTGGGTTAATCCTTGGATTGTTTTCTCAGGGGTGTTGGAGGTGGAGGGGAGACCTGGTGAAGGTTTCTAAAATTCTGAAAGGCCTTGATAGGTAATAAAAATCAGTCAATTTCCCAGAGAGGTGAAGGGGGAAGACTTTGAATACTGCAGGGCATAGGTACAAGGTGGAGAGGAAGTGTAAAAGAGGTGTTTTTAAACAGAGTGTTGGATGCCTGGATTGGGCTGTCAGGGAAGGAGGTGGAAGCAGAAACGATCGGAACACCTAAGGCATTTAGATATAGGAACTGGCAGGAATGGAGAGATGGATACCACGTGCAGGCAGATGGGATTAGTTTAATATGGTGTTATGGTCAGCACAGACATTGTGGGCTGAACAGCCCATTTCTGACCTGTAGTGTGTATGTTCTACGTGTGCCCAAGGACAACTAAGTAGCTCCGCTCTCAGAGAATACTTCAGCTATAGTGAATCTGACTTTCAGGTGACGTGTTACACCAAGGCCCGATCAGTGTGAAAAACCTTGTGACCACAATTTGGAGCCAAATGATTCATTCCCAGTGTCTGGACTAACAGTTATCTCTCATCCATCATCCTGTCAGTGGTTTATAGACAATAGACAATAGGAGCTGGAGTAGGCCCTTCGGCCTGTCGAGCCAGCACCGCCATTTTACAGATCATGGCTGATCACTACCATCAGTACCCCTTTCCAGCCTTATCCCTATAACCCTTAACTCCTTTGCCCACTAGAGTCTTGTCTAACTCTCTTTTGAACATAATCAGCGAATCTGCCTCTACTACCCTCTGAGGCAGAGCATTCCACAGATTCACACTTCTCTGGGTAAAAAAAATGTTTTCTCATCTCCGTCCTAAAGGGCCTACCCTGTATTCTTAAACTATGCCCTCTAGTCCTCGTCTCCCCCATCATTGGGAACAAGTAATCCGACTTCACCCTGTCTATCCCCCTGATGATTTTGTATACCTCAGTCATGTCCCCCCTCATCCTTCTAAACTCCATCAGATACAAGTCCAGTTTTTCTAGCCTTTCAGCATATGTCAACCCCGCCATCCCTGGAACTAACCTTGTAAATCTGCGCTGCACACCCTCTATAGCTAGTATGTCCTTCCTCAAAATTGGAGACCAGAACTGGACGCAATACTCCAGGTGGGGTCTCACCAGGGCCCTGTACAACTGCAGAAGGGCGTCTCTGTTCCTATGCTCCAATCCCCTCTTTATGAAAGCCAACATGCCATTTGCCTTCTTCACAGCTTTCTGAACCTGCATGTTAGCTTTCAGTGACCGGTGAACAAGTACACCCAGATCCATTTGCTCCTCCCCACTCCCTAGCTTGTCTCCATTTAAATAATACTCAGCTTTCCTATTATTGCCCCCAAAATGGATAACCTCACATTTGCTCACATTGAACGTCATCTTCCATTCAACAGCCCACTCCCCAAACTGTCCAAGTCCCTCTGCAATTTCCTGACATCCTCCTCACACCCCACACCGCCACCCAATTTCGTGTCATCTGCAAATTTGCTCAAGTTATTAATAATCCCCTCATCCAAATCATTTACATAAATTACAAACAACTGAGGACCCAATACCGATCCCTGCGGCACTCC
Source organism: Narcine bancroftii (assembly GCF_036971445.1). Classification (NCBI taxonomy): domain Eukaryota; kingdom Metazoa; phylum Chordata; class Chondrichthyes; order Torpediniformes; family Narcinidae; genus Narcine; species Narcine bancroftii. The sequence goes on along the minus strand of NC_091481.1, from coordinate 1,488,645 downwards.
ACTCGTCACATCCTGCCATCCTGAAAAGGACCGGCTTACTCCAACCCTTTGTTTCCTATTTCTTAACCAATTTCCTATCCATGTCAGCACCTTACCTCCAATTCCATGCTCCCTGATCTTGCCCACTAGTCTCCCGTGCGGTACCTTATCAAAGGCCTTCTGGAAGTCCAAATACACCACATCCACTGGCTCTCCCAAGTCCACCCTCTTTGTCACATCCTCGAAAAATTCCAGAAGGTGAGTCAAGCATGACTTACCCTTAAGGAATCCATGCCGACTAGCCCTTATACTATTATTTCTGCCTAAGTGTTCTGCTATTACTGTAAGTGGTTTGTCTGTATGCGTGTTTTGCAGTGGGGACCAGAGAACGCTGTTTTGTCGGGTTGTACTGGCAAACTTCCTTATGAATCCTGTTCGAAAGATAACCTGGCTCGAAGCTTGGAGTTCCTTCTCTGGACTGCCTTGTCACAGGGAGCCCCTGACCTTGCACTGTCTCACACATGACATCTCTGCTGTTCACAAGCCAACTGTGGGACCGTGCTATGCCTGCACCTCCATTGCAACAAAGCAGCAAAGCCACTCCACTGGGAGTGGAGGGCAGTGGAAGGTACTCACTTTGGTCCCAACCATTGCTCCGGTCTCTGCTCTCTGACCCACTGCAGAGTTCAAGCCTGAACTCTGAACAAGCCCAGCAGCTGAAGAACAGAGCTCCAACGTGTACCATTTCTATTGCCGACATCGGTCTTGGTATGACGCAGTGTTGCCGGAACTCGCCATTCCACATTGAAGAGCTGCTCCATTTGGGGCATCAAGGAGAGGTTTGGAAAGGGAGCAGGAGAATCTTTGCAAATGGGAAGGGTTGAGAAGCAGACGGAGTGAAGAGCAGCCCTTGTGTTGGTGTCTCAAAGACATGAGGAACTGATGAAACCTTTCCATGGAGGATCAACATTGCCCTAGGCTGGCATGTCAATCAGACAGCTTGCTTAGGAGTTGGCGGTGATCTGATGCACGTACCATGTATACTGGCATAACTGTCAATACTGTGTAATAGTATCCTCCCCTTTTTGGCCACAACCGCCTGCTCGTTCCTGGTCCCGATCCCCCTGCCCATCCAGGCTCCTGACATCCTGATCGCGGTTCCTCATCTTGGCTGTACGCCCACTGGAGCTCTGGATGCCATTGCCTCAGATTCTGCCTGTCCAAGCTCCCAACCACGGATCCTCACACAGGCTGCCTGCCCCTCGGAGTTCCCGACGCCCCAAATGCAGACTTACCACCCAGTCCCAGCCATCCGAGCTCCTGATACCTTGAATAATGCAGGTACTTTTCAGATGAGCAGGTGGTCAAGGCGTCAGGATCTCAGTTGAGTGGGCGGTCGCGGCCAAAATGGGGAGGAGGGCAACTATTACATGAATGCTGTTTAGTCCAAACAAATTTGATGATTACACAAGTATATACAGTACTTAAAATGTTGAAAGGCTACACATAGGAACTAGATTTCCTCTGGTGAGAGTGGTATGAAAAGAAACATTCTTTACTTTAGAAAGAGGAGAACGTTTGGAAGAAACATTCCCCACAAAAGGTAGCAGCAGGTTGTAACTCCTTTCTCCAAAGGACGTGATGCTGGTTGGTGGGACTGGGTGGAAGGGACTGTGGTATGGAGGGGCCAAAACTCCAGAGGGTTGTTAACTCGGCCTGCAACATCACAGGCACCAGACTTCACTCCATTGAGGACATCTACATGAGGCAGTGTCTTTAAAAAAAACCCCAACCTCTATCCCCCCCCAGGCCATACCCTCTTCACTTTGCTACAATCAGGGAAAAGGTCCAGGAGCCTAAAGATGAGCCCACAACAGCACAAGAATGGCCCCTTCTCCCCCCCCCCCCCCCCATCATCAGCTTTCTGAATGATCAATGAACCAAAGACTCTGCCTCACTGACTTTTTGTGGACTATTTTTATTTATTGTTGTAAGGTGGTTTATATAAATGTTTGCCCTGTGGTGCTCCCACAAAATAACAAATTTCATGACTTGTTCTTGACAATAAATTCAAATTCTAACATTTGCGGGGGTGGGGGGGGGGGTAAGGAATGTTAGCCATGTGACAGGGCAGAGCTGAAGGATGAATCCTAGTCTGCACTCATTTTGTGTCAGGAATTCTGCCTGACGATCCTCTTCCTGACATTACACAGACACTGTGGAAAAGGTGTTACATGTCCCTCCTCAGGACTCCGGAGAGGCTGTGCGAAGGTCAACTGAGCGGGGAATAGCATGTGCAAGGCATTCAAGGATTGCAAGGGCAGTGCTATTATGGAAGGTAGGCTCCTTTCTACTTACAGCGGGACTGGCTGGTGAAGGTTCCACTGACACTGAGCCTGTTCATGGTGAGTCTGTGGCTGGTCACGTTCTTCTGCGGTTGGAACACAATAATGTGCACCTTGGGTGCAAAGAGACAGCCCAGCACCACAAAGCCACTCAGACTGACTGAGATACACATTGTAGTGGTCTGAACCTGCGGGAATAAAGGTAGGCGTTAGACAGCAGGAAAGACACATGGGAACAAAGGCAGGCATTATAGACAGCAGGAGAGACACAGAGGCCAAAGGTAGAGTGGACATGAAGACAAAGTTTCTGGTCGAGAGAGAGTCTAGGACAAGAGGGCACAGCCTTGGAATAAAGGGACATCCCTTTGGACAGAGATATGGAAATATTTCTCTAGCCAGAGGGTGGAGAATCTGTAGCCACAGACGGCTGTGGAGGCCAAGTCATTGGATGTAATTTAAAGCAATTGATATTTTTTGATTAGAAAGGTTTTTGGGAGAAGGAAGGAGAATGGGGTTGAGAGGTAAAATGCATCAGCCATGATTTGAATGCTGCAGCAGACTGGATAGGCCGAATGGCCTACTTGGAAGCAAGGCATTTTAACAATCACATTATCACTTCTCAGCAAGTTATCACAATGAACTGTGCCCAAATAATTTCAGTGTTCAAGTTCTGTGTTAATATCGCACAGAACATGTGATTAGACTTGCAAATAGCATGATGGACCATGGATCAATAGAGGGACTTTGGTCAGAAGATAAAAACCCAATGAAAATAAAAACTGGGAATTTAATGATCTGAAATGGTGACTCTCTCTCTGTTCTGCTGAGTGTTTCCTGCTTTTATTTCACATTGCCAGCATCTGCAGCATTTTGTATTGTGTACAAGATTAAACTCTGCTCCTGTCAGACAAGCCAATTTGAATCAGACAGAGACAAACAAATTGACAGGCTATGAAGAGCTGATGCAATTTCGCCTCAATCCTCAGCTTCAGGTCTCTCGTATCTCTCTTGTAATTTAAGACTTTTTATTTAGACAGACAGTGCGGTTACAGGCTCTTGCTGCCCAATTACACCCAAGTGACCCAACCCCTAATACATTTTGGAGGGTGGGAGGAAACCCACGCAGACACGGGGAGAACGTACAAACTCTTTACAGACAGTGTGGGATTTGAACCCCAGTCCCGGTTGCTGTTACAGTGTTGCACTGACCACTAAGCCAACCTCGCAACATTGCCCAACCTCTCATATCCCCAAGATGGGAAAGGAACCAAATTATATTTTCAACATTTCCTCAGCGATAACATTGCAAGTGGAAAGAATTCAACACCTACCCTATAATCGCTGGAAGTCACGTAAAATATCGGAAGGAAGGCCAACCAGATGATGCATGTGGTGTACATGGTAAATCCAATAAATTTTGCCTCGTTGAAATTTTCAGGGCACTTCCTTGTTTTAAAGGCGTAGACAGTACAAAGGACGACCAGTAGTACGTCGTATGTTAGGGACATTAACATACTGGAGTCTTTCACGTTACATTTCAGGATGACCGCCTCTCTCCTCTCGGGAACAGTGTATCGTCTGGTCCCTGGAGCTTCCAGTAGCAGCCACACAGACACCATGATAATCTGGACCAAGATCAAGCTCAGACAGATGAAGACTTGCGAGCTGGGACTGATAAACCTTGGTCTCTGGGTACCTTCCTTCACACCGTTAAATATCCTGGCAATGCGGTTGGTTTTGGTGAGCAGGGCTGAGTAACACACAGCGAAGGACGTGCCTAACCCCAGACGGCGTAGAGTGCAGATAGCAGGTGAGGGTTTTGCAATGAAGAAGAACGTCATGCAGTAGGAAAAGAAGACCCCAAAGAGCAAGATGTAGCAGAGTTCCCGGCCGGAAGCTTTGATGAGAGGTGTGTTGTTGTGCTTTACGAAGACGGAGGCGACCATAAGGGTGGTGATGATTCCAGCGCACGAGATGGTGATGGGGCCAATGGCCCACCCATCTCCCCACCTGATGTACTCCTCTGGCAAGTCATAGCATCCCGTCAGGTCCTCGTTGGGCCATCGGCCAGGGCCACAGTCCTTGCAGGTGAACTCATCCTCCAGGTAGGCATAGGGGTCACATGGGACACAGATCCAACAGCAGACGTCTCCAGGCTGCATGTTTTTGATCTCATTCCGGGCGCATGGGTCACTGCACTGTGATGTGGGGATGTGGTGTCTGGGCCAGTGTATCAGCTCTGTGTTCAGAGACAGAAATTTGGCCCACTGACCCACCCTGATGTAAGCGTATTTGCCCCCAGTCTTCTGAAAGTTGAAGATGTTGTAGCGACCAATACCATCACCGTGGTCATCGAACTTGACCTCACTGTCCATGTCACCAGGAGGGTGAAAAGGAGCTGAGGAGAAGACAAAGAAACAACATGAACTTCAGACGAAGGTACAGTATAATCCCAAATCCACAAAGCACAGAAGTCAGAGGGTCAGATACTCAACAATGTGGAGGGACAGAAGGTCCATATGCCTCTATGAGGGTTGCTATGCAGGTTGATAGGATAGTTAAGAAGGCCTATGGGATGTTGGGATTCATTAATAGGGGGATTGAGAGTTCAGGAGTACAGGGGTCATGTTGCAACTCTACAAATCTCTGGTGAGACCCACTTAGAGTATTGTGTTCAGTTAATTTGTGGAAGTTGTGGAGAGGGTACAGAGGATATTACCCGAGTCAGGAAACAAGTCTTATGAGGCCAAGTTAGCAGAGCTGGGACCTTACTCTTTGGAGCGTAGAAGAATGAGATGAGACAATAGAGGTCTACAAGATTCTGAGAGGCATAGATAGGGTGGACAGTCAGTACTTGTTTCCCAGGGCAGGAATAGCAAACACCAGAGGACACAAGTACAAAATGAAGAGAGGAAAGTTTAGGGGAGACATCAGGGGCAAGTTTAAAAAAAAAACCAGAGAGCAGTGGGTGCCTGGAATGCTTTGCCAGGGATGATGGTGGAGGTTTGAACAATATGGGCATTTAAAGGACTCTTAGACAGGCACATGGATGGAAGAAAATAGAGGGTTATGGGGTAGGGAGGGTTTAGATTTTTTTTGGAAGGGCCAAAGGGCTTGTACTGATCTGGAATGTTCTATGTTCTAGAGGAGGGGAAGCTGCATCTACAGGGGTAAGAAGGTCCAGCCTGCCTCCTGCCCAACTGCCCCAGCTGTCCATAACTATCCCACCAGCCAGGCCTCCCTCCACTCAGAGTACATAGGTTGTTGGCAGTCAATTCTGTGTCAACGGTACAAGGGCGAAGACCAGGAGCAGGATGAGGCCATTTGGCATCAAGTGTGACCATGGATTGTTTGACCTTGATCTCAGCTCCAGATCTTCCTTCCGGTTCCCCTCAACATTCATCTCCCTGACAGCATCCCTTTATTCTCAATTTGGAGCAACATAGAACGGTGTCTGATTAATTATGATCATTGAACCCTGTGACAAGGTTGGGCAAGGAAAAACTCACCATCCACTTCTTCAGAAGATCCCCTGACATACTCTGGGGATAGGACGTGCCTCCATCCCTGGAACTGACTGAAGAACTTCTGCACTGTCTCTATCACAAGACCTGCCCATCGTATTTCAGCAAGTTGTCCCATGAGATTGGAAGAGTTTATCTCTAATCCCTGCATGACAATCCTTTTCCAATGCAGCACACGTTTCTGTTTAATGTTGCATTGTGTGGCATCTCAACAAAAAAATTCTCAAAGTCCAATTAAACCACATCAACTTCCCCCACCACACACTCTTTAGTAAAGCTCTGATCATTCATTGTCCCATTGTTTGGATGCCCCAATGGCTTGTTATTTACAGAAATGAACTCAAATTTACCCCTCATTATTGTTGATGAACCCCTTGCCTTTCCTTCTCACTCAGCACTGACTGGTCAAGTTTTGAGACGATGGAATGGATCAGGCTGGTGGTTTTGCAGAGAAGCCCTGGTCAGTTTTGGACGCTGGTACTGGAGCCCTGCATCTTGGAACCAGGGTATCATGGTGGAATCTGATGTGGTCACACTGACCTGGACCCTCCATTGTCCAGGACAGGCCCCAGGACTTGACAGCCTGGACCTCTGAACTTCCCTGGAGGGTTCAGGGATTTTGTGTGTCCCTGGGGAACTACCTCTAGTTCATTCCATCCTCCAGTTCAAATTGAAGAATATTTGACTTCTATTTTTTCCCCATTTTGGATGAAAGCTCATCAATGTGAAATATCAACCATCTCTTCTGCTGCAGGCATTCCCAAGCTGCTGGGTATTTGCTAGTTTTTAAACTTCAAACATTACAGTGTTGGGTCTGTGCCACAGAATGCACCTACACCGGTGCCACACTGGGCCGGTGCCACACCTGGTCCAACCGCCTATTGAAGAAACAATGGAATGAACCACGAGGCGTTTTTGCCTGCAGTACTCTCATTAACACCCCGTTCACCGAGCCTCTCCCCAGTCTCAGGTGGCTCCATCTCATCATTTCTAACCCACATTTACACCATCTCTTCTCCCTTCTTCCGTCGGGGGTGTGTGTAATTGCACACCAGCAGGTTCAAATACAACCGTCAGGCTTCTGAACAAACCCCACAATAGTGTTCCCATGCTGCCTTGGTATTTTTTCCACTGTAACAACCCACTCTGTGATGCTCTTTCACCTTGTACTATGCACGCAAGTTGACATGTTGGATTGCTCACAGAACAATTCCTAATGTCCCAATAAACTTGAACTTTATGTTGTTACAGTGCTCTTTGTGGGAGTTGCCCTGGACAGATCGATAGCCAAGTCCCTCACTTTACAACAGTGACCACATTTCAAAGTACATCATGGGGGAAGAATGGGATTGATGAAATTGCCCTGAGGTCTGGCTCAGATGGGCAGAATGGCCTTCTTCTCAGTCTTAAGGAAATATGAAGTACAAGGATTGAGATGAGGAGAAACTTCTTCAGAGAATTGTGAACTTGTGGAACTCCTTGCCACTTACAATTGTTGAGGCCTGTTTGTTAGGTATGTTGGATGTGGCCCTTGTGGCTAAAGGGGTCGAGGGGTCTGGAGAGAAAGCAGAAATGGGGGTTGAGGTCACAGATCAACTATATTCTTTGAAGTCACTTGGAGATGGTGGACAGGCTTTGGGGAGTTGGGAGGCAAGGTTCTCAGCCTCTGACCAGTTCTTGTTGCCACATGGTGTAGATGGCTCCTCCACTTCCATTTGTGGTCAATACTAACACCAGGATGTTGGGAGCTACTGAATGTCAGGTTTCCCTGGTTGGCGGTCGTCATTGCCTGGCTCCTGTCAGTCTCCACTTCACCTGTCAGTCTCACTAAAATTGGTGAACAATGAGGAACGTTATCTGATGATGTAAGTATATTGTCATATACTTATGTACCATGCATCTAAAATTCCAACAGATTCTTGACCAACTGACCAAACAGACAAATGGGTCTAGCTGAGACATGCTAAAATGAGATGGGCTGAAGGGCATGTTTCCATGCTGTAGAAATCTGTAACCCTAACACTGCACCTTCTTGAGCACACAGTTTCACCTAGACCAGTGGTTTTCAACCTTATTCCCCCCTCACTCACATACCACTTTAAGCAATCCCTTACTAACCACAGAGCACCTGTGGCACAGGATTTCTGTGATTAGTAAGGGATTAATTAAGATGGTGCGTGAATGGGGCAAAAACGTTGAGAACCACCGACTTAGACCATAGGTGTTCTTCAAGAAAGCAGGCATTCAGTTCCCACTTGGAGCGACAACAGCATGGATGGATGGGAGAACAATTTTAGAACAAGTACAAATGTTTTTTTCACAACAGAAACAAAACATAGTCACTTGAGTAGTCTTTGACCTGATGTAATTTCTGTCTAAACTCAATGCCTCTTGAATCAATTGAAACGTCATTGATTTCCTCTTTGAGGGAAACAGGGATTTTCATAAAGAACCTATTCTTAATTTGGAATATATATATTTAATTTATATTACAATAAACTCCTGGTATACAGAACCTATGGGGATCGGTAGTGCCGGATAGTGAATTTTCTGGTTGCTTTAGAGTGCATGTTGCTTAATTGGTGGGGGAACAGAAGTGCCAATTTTAAACATCCGTACTTTTTACCTATTTTTTCCAAGAATTTTTTTTTGCTGGTTGCTTGAATTCCAGATAACAGGGGTTTTACTGGACATGTGGTTATTACGTGGTGAGCATTATGAGTGGACCATAGTCCAGATAAACACTGTTTCGTTGGGTTGTATGTGTACAGTCAGATGATAATGAACTTAAATGATCAATAAATGCTTTCCCTGTGACCTGGGTAATAGGATCAAAACACCACAATTGTGGGAGTCAGGAATAAATCCAGAACGGGCACTGGAGGTAAGGCAGGAGGTCACCACCCCGCCACCTGACCTGCCCATCGTCTCTGTTCCTGCTGTGATTGGGTTCAGTGCTGCGCTCGGGTTTCAGAAACAACTCTGACAGCTGGGAAGCCGCTGTGTTAGGTACACCTCAGCAGCTGGGTGATTTGCTTTCAGTGCCTCGCTAATGAGAATCCCGATGGAGACTGACAAAAAGAAGTTATTGGCTGTCTGCACACACGTCTCTCATTTCAATCAAATCAGTCGATCCCAGCCACGAATACATTTTGAGAGAAATGGATTGTAAAGTGCCTCCAAGACACCTTCCACACAGAGGCAAACACATTTTGGAAAATTTATTCTCCAAATGGATTCCTCACTGTTGTTTCATGTCACATCAGATATAGTCAGGAAAGGAGATGTCACGCCGAACGTCTGAGAAGTTCGTGCAGATTTAAATCTTACCAACTTCCTGACCGCAAATCACTCAGCCGTTGGCAAATAAAGTTTGGGGTTTTGTGGAGTTAATCCAATCCAATAAGAAGGGGCAGAGACCACCAGGTAAGAGGCCATACATGGATAAAGAGGGAGGGGAGAAGAGAAAAAAGTTGAGGTGCTGTCACACATTCAGAGGAGGTAGTTCTGAATGGAGGATGAAGGGGAGGAAAGGAGACGGAAGGATGAGAAACATAACCGGGGGTGCCTAATGGAAACCAGTGAAGTTGATGTAAAAGCTATTTGGCTGGAGGGTGCCCTGATGAAATAGATGTTATTCATCCAATTTGTAGATGGCCTCAGTTTGTCCATACACGAGGTCATGGCTTGGCACGTTGGTGTGGGAACGGGGAATGGAATTAAAATGGTTGGCCTGGGAGATCCCTGTTATTTCAGCGGACAGACCGAATGTGCTCAATGAAATGATCTTCCACTCTGCATTCAGTCTCTCCTCTTCCTTAATCTCCATGTTGCATTTGTTTCCCTTCTATCTGTTTGCACAATGTCAGTTTCCTGATACAAAAAATCTGTTTAAGTTCTCCCTCATTTCGTGAGGCTCCACACATAGACGACCACTCTGATCCTCTAGGGGACCAATTTAGTCTCGTTATCCTCTTGCTCTTAAAATACTTGTAGAAACCCTTCAGATTTACCTTCACATTATCTGCCAGAGCCCCCTCATCCCTTCTTTTAACCTTCCTGATTTCCTTCTTTATTATTCTCTTACATTTTCTATACTCTGCAAGAACCTCATTAGCTCTTTGTTGCCTATACCGGTTATGAACCTCTCTCCTTCTTAATCATATCACCAATGTCCCTTGAAAACCAAGGTTCCCTTTGTCTGTTAATTTTGCCTTTAATCCTGGAGGAACATGCAAACTCTGCACCATCAAAATCTTGCCCTTGAATGGCTTCCACTTGCCAGAAAACAGCTGATTCCAATCAACTCCTCTGAGATCCTTTCTCATTTCCACAAAATTGGCCTTTCTCCTATTTGGAACCTCAACTCGAGGCCCAGACCTATCCTTATCCATAAGTAACTTGAACCTAATGACATTTTGGTCACTGGACCCAAAATGCTCACCTACAAACTTCTGCCACCTGACCTGCCTGGTTCCCTAACAGATCAAGTATTACATCCCCACTCATTGGTACCTCTACATATTGATTACAATCCATCCAGTCCTTTTACAGCATGGGAGTCCTATTCAATATGTGGAAAATTAAAATCCTACTACCACAACTTTCTGTTTCTTACAGTGGTCTGCAATCTCCCACAGATTTGTGCCTCCAATTCTCTTGGACTACTGGGTGGTTTATAATACAAGCCCATTAATGTGCTCACACCTTTCCCGTTCCTTTGCTCCACCCATATGGCCTCTGTAGGTGAGTCCACAGGGTGGTCCTGTCTAAGCACAGCTGTTATATTTTCCCTGACGAGCAATGCCACTCCTCCCACTTTCATCCCCCCTCTATCATGTCTGAAACATCGGAACCCTGGAACATTGAGCTGCCAGTCCTGCCCCTCCTGCGGGCAAGTCTCACTCATAGCAATAACGTCCTAATCCCACGTGCAAATCTACGCCCTAAGCTCTTCTGCTTTCCCGACAATACTCCTCGCATTGAAATGAACACATCAGAGATAATTTCTATCACGTACAAAACCTCTGCTTTCTCTCTTTACGTACAGTCCTCACATGACCCTGACCCTCCTCTACCTCACTATCTGCTCTATCACTCTGCTTCCCCTCCCCCTGAAAATCTAGTTTAAACCCCCCTGGAGCAGCACTAGCAAACCTACCCACAAGGATGCTAGTTCCCCCTCCAGTTCAGGTGCAAACCGTCCTGTCAGAACAGGCCCCCCCCTTCCCAGGAACAGGGACCAATGACCCAGAAACATGAAGCCCTCCCTCCCGCACCATCTCATTAGCCACATGTTTAGCTGCATTATCTTCCAGTTTCTCGCCTCACCAGCACATGGTGCGGGTAGTAATAGTGAGATCACCACCCTGCAGGTCCCCTGCTTCAACGTTAACTCCCTAAGCTCTCTCAGAAGGGCCTCCTCACCCTTCCTACCCATATCATTGCTCCCTACATAGACCTCGACATCTGGCTCCTCACCCTCCCTCCTTAGATGCAGGAGAACTCGTCCGAGTTGTCTCGGACCCTGCCACCAGGGAGGCAACAGACCATCCAAGATACTTGATCTCTCCCTTAGAACCTCCTATCTGTCCCCCTAACTATTGAACCCCCTATCACTATTACTCTCCTCCCTCCTTCCCTTCTGAGCTGAGGGCCCAGTCTCGGTGCCAGAGATGTGACCACTACAATTTGTTCCTGGTAGGTCGTCCCCACCAAGAGCATCCAAAACAGTACCTATTGTTGATGGGAACGACCACAGGTGCCCTCTATTCTCTCTACCCCTTGCCTCCCCTGACAGTCACCCAGCTGCCTGCCTCCTGACTCTTAGGGGGGAACTGCCTCCCAAGAACTCCCCTCAATCACTGCCCTTGCCTCCTGAATGATCTGAATTTCATCCAGCTCCAGCTCCATAATTCGGTTTATCAGGAGCTGCAGCTGGATGTACCTCCTGCAGGTGTCGTCATCAGCAACAAATGTGCTGTTCCTGACCTCCCCCATCCTGCAGGCAGAACACTGGACGGTCCAACCACTGGCTCCATTATCCAATTCCTCGGTACATTAAGTAGCTTAATGAAAGAAATTTACCACTCTTACCTTAGAGGGAGCAAACTCCTCCTCAGCCAGAACTTGACAAAGCCACTAGAGACAATGCCCCCTCTCTGCCTTTGAGCCACTCCGTCACTGGCTGCTTTAACAGCTGTCCCTCTTTTCTCTGTCCCTTTCTATTTATCTCAATTGCTCCCTGGCCCTCATCAATTAACTCAACTGCAGCCTCCTGACTCCAACTCTAAAAGAAACAAGGTCAGAGTTCCTGACCTTTTCCAACCTCCCTCTCAGCGATGCTGACATCACACACCTGAGCAGTCTGGCCTCTCCCTTCCCGACTTAAAAAAAATAATTTAATAAAAAGAAAATGGCTACTCACACATGAACCCTCCTTGCAGCCTTCTGACTTTAACTCCAAAAGAGCCTGCAGTCTAATCAAATCCAAATTTAACAAGCCATCTGGTATGTTACCTGAACTCCCCCTCCCGCTTCCCCCCTCGCCCCCCCCAAAGCAGACCAGGGTCCAAAGTTAACAGGTAGCCATCACATGCAGTCCCTTGACCCCAGTCTACAAGACTCACAGTTGTCGATGTGATAGATGTGCCAGGAGCTCAGTTTCATTGGGAGGTTTGAGCTGAGAGTTTGGAGATTTGGAAAATTTGTGTCCTATTGCTGATTACAGACAATTCTTCACTCATTGGGGGCCAGCGTAAAGTCAGAACTGATTCATGAGATAAAGCTGCCCATTGAGGTCTTTGAGGTTACAACTGCTGCAATCCTTTTTGAACAGTCCAAATAATTAAATGAAGCAGTTTCTTCCTGGCTAAAGCCTCATTGTACATTAGGTAGGGGCAATTGTGTCAGCACAGCTGCCTGTTGCTGGGAACATTCCTAGGCAATCTGCTCCCGTGCCAGTTGGCTTCACTCCTCAGTTTGAGGCCAACTCAAGAGTACATTCAACTTCAGGGCCAGGATCCCATCTGTTGGGGAGAGGAAGGGTACAGATACAGGTTTGGCAGGTCACACTGGGGATGAAAGTAAACACACAATGCAGGTCACACAGCATATTTTATGTAGCAAAAATAAAGACACAGTACCAACGTTTCAGGCTTGGCCCCTTCATCAAGGTGCAAAATGTAGGCAGGCGCTCGTACAAAATGGTGGGCAGGAGGGGTGAGGGAAGAGCATGGTCCCACAGGCAGGAGGTAATAGGTGGATAACAGAGGGAGGGCACAGCAGCAAACAGGGGGAGGGGGATGGCTCTGTGAATGGAGAAGGAAGAGAAGGTGAATGGGGAGTGGGCGAGCAGAAACTGGAGAAGTCAATGTTAATGCCAATCAGTTGGTGAGGGCCCAGATGAAAAATCAAGTGTTGTTTCTCCAATTTACAGATGGTTTTGGTGGGATTGTACATGAGGCCATGGACAGACATGAGCATGGGAGTGGTTGGCAAGGTTGGAGAAGTGGCAGGCTGGGATATTTTGTACAATATGCTGAGACTGTCTTCAGTGCACACATCTTAACATCGATGTTATTAGCAATATCAGTAAGTCATTAGTGGTTAGCATGGATGAATTGGGCAGAAGGGCCAGCTGTGCTGTAAAAAGCATGGCTTTAAGAACGAGAAATATTAATCAAAATCTCAAATGAATACCTTCCATGTTCTGATAAATTGGCATGGAATGCAATCCATTGGATGTTACTGTTGTAAAACACAGAGATGCTGGAGGAGTTCGGCCGGTCTCGTAGCATCCAGTAAAATCTCAAGGTGCCTGCAAATTAGCTTTAGGGATCCAAAATAAAGCATTCAAGAGCACATCAGTCGACTAAGGCTAAAAGGATCATAAAACTGTATTTGTTCAAAGTGACACAGGACATGTTTTGTACAAATTTCTCCTTTCACCTGCACAGCTAGAGCTTTATTTCTACCCATAAGACCCTTCAGCCCATTGAGTCTGTCTCACTATTTAATCATGAGCTGACCCATTTCCATGATCATTTTACACGAATCCTACTTCATTCTCTTTCAGCTCAGCCCCACACCGTCACAATGGGGACAATTCACAGCAACCGATTTTCCCACCACCTTGCACCTCATTAGGATGTGGGAGGTAACTAGCGGACCCAGGGAACCCACCTGCTCACAGCGAGAACATGCAAACTCAACACAGACAGCAGTCAGGATTGAACTTGGGTCTCCAGAGTCGCTTCCCTTGGATACTTCCACTGTGCTGCTCTAAAGTGTTTGGATAAATTTCAAAAACCAGGAAGCACAAAATTCAGTGGAGGCAATGGAAGATTAGTTCAGAAGTGCAATGTGACACATAGGCTCGTCAGTATAGTACTGAGAATGGATTTCTCCTCTCACTGTTAGAGGTGTCGAGGTGGGCAATGAGAAGCTGACGTATAGCAGGACGAATGGTCACGGCCAAGAAGATGCACCAGCTCCTCCATTTCCACAGAAGCCCAAGTAAATTCATTATGTCACCTGCGTCCCTTGACAACCTCTACAGGCGCTCCACTGAGAGCGTCCTGTCAGGGTACGAACTGCATGGGACAGGAACTGCTCCACCCAAGGCCGCAGAGGGTTGTGAACCTGGCTCAGTCCCTCCACTGACTCCGTCCCACACCCCCTCCCCCTCCAACAACTCCCTCACACACCCCCTTCCACTTCACTGATTGTCACACACACCCCCTCTCCTCCATCAACTCTGTTACACACACCTCTTCCCCTCCATTGACTCCATCACACACCCCCTCCCCTCCATCAACTCTGTTACACACACCTCTTCCCCTCCATCAGCTCCATCACACTCCCCTCCATTGATTCCATCACACACCCTCTCCCCTCCATCAACTCTGTTACACACACCCCTTCCCCTCCATTGACTCCATCACACACCCCCTCCCCTCCATCAACTCCAACACACACCCCTCCCTCCTCTCCATTGACTCCATCACACACCCTCTCCCCTCCATCAACTCTGTTACACACACCCTTTCCCCTCCATTGACCCAATCACACACCCCCTCCCGTCCATCGACTCCATCTATAACTTCCATTGCCTTGGAAAACCAGCCATTATATTAAAAAATTCATTCCACCCGCCCACTCTCTCTTCACCTCCTGTGATTGTGAGATCACACCCACCAGATTCAAGGGCAGTTTCTTTCTCGCTGTTATCACACTCCTGAATGATCCTCAAAATAATAAATCTCTGCTGCTGGACTCCACACCAACTGGTTTCCCTCTGAACCTCTACACTTCTGTACTGTCTTCCTTGAACTATGTATGAGATGTCGACAGGTCTGCTCACTAAACAACCTCTATCACTGAATTTTTGAAACATGACAATAAACTTCAGCTTGACACTTTGAAGGACTTTGGAACTTGAAGCAAACACTTTTATTTTTAAGTAGTGAAGCTGGGAATTGGCAGAGGTTGAAGCAGAATTGATTTGGGAACTTTGTGGAATTAAAATCGAGAAGCAGGTGACAGGATGTAACAGAGTCAAAAGACAAAGGGAAAATACCAAGTTCCCAGATGAGCCACAGACTGCAGGCTTGACACACTGCTCTTGGCCCTCCAGTCCCAACCTCGGCTTCAAAGAGAGTCCCTGCTCAGATGGTGCTGCTGTGGTTCAAATATGGTGGCCTTCAGCTTAGGATCCAGCAGTGGAGCCGTCCACAGCAAGGTGTAGATAGGCTGGGTATGGCCTCCCTCGTCACCTCCTCTGGGCTTGAGGGAATGTGGCCACATCTGAGCTGGCAACCACAGGGGATTCTGGGCTGGGAAGAGATTCCAACACCAGTGACAAGGGAGACCCTGTGTCTTGGATGGTCTTTCATGTGGATGAGGGGAAGCTCTGACCTCCACATCTCAGTACTGAGTGAGAAAACCACTCATCTCACAACCCTCACTTCACCCACCCCCCCCCCCCCCGCCCCACCAAACACTAAGCCTCACAGGCACCCTTCCATCCAGGATGTCGGGTGAATCATTGCTGGGGTTGTGTCAGTTTGAGACACAAAGTAACACACCTCTCTGTACGACCAATGACTTTGGGCGTTCACCCCACCAGTTCTCTCTCTCCTGGGAATGCTTTATGAACTCTGTGGGCTCCCGTTGTACTGTGGATCTAAAACTCTGACACAGAGCAGGCGGGGGCATATTCTGCAGGTAATGCAACATCTGAGTAGGGAGGTACTGAGTCAAAATGACTGATTCTGATAAAAGGCCATCGACCTGAAACGTCAACTTGATTCTCTCGCAGCTGTTCCCTGATCCGCTGAGATTTCACCCATTTCCATCGTTCTATTGGATCATTAGACCATGGAGAATGAGGCCATTTGTCCCATTGAGCCTGTTCCACCATTCAATCATGTCTGATGTACTTTTGTCCGAACCCTGCCTTTTCCCGTAACCTATCATACTATACCTATCAACGTCCGCTTTAAATCTACCCAATGACTTGGGCTCCACAACTGCCTGTGGCAACAAATTCCACAGATTCACCTCCCTCTGGTTGAAGATATTTCTCCTCATCTCTGTTCTAAAGGGTCATGAGGCTATGCCCTCTGGTCCTTGACTCTCCCACAACAGGAAACATCTTCTCCACATCCACTCTATCCAGTCTTTCCAAAGAGAGTATGTAACTGCTAGTTCAAGATCATTATCACATGCACTGAGATGCAGTGAGAAAGTTTGTTTAGTGAGCAATCCAGCTAGGGAGCCCATATTTAGAACAGCATTAAAACTAGGGCGCAAAGTGACAGAGAGAGAACAGTGAGGGCCACACTATTATACATGTGTGGGGTTCAATCAGGAGTCTGATAACAGTGGGAATTAAATTATCCTTAAACTGGTAGGTGAGGTGGTTTACTTTAGATCAGAGTAAAACAAAATCTTCAACTGTTGCATTTTGCAAATTTCTACAGGTTTACTGAGGAAACCATTCTGACAGGTTGTATCATTGTCTGGCACGGAGGTACCAATGCACAGGACAGGAAGGGGCTACAGGGAGTTGTGAACTCAGCCAATGCCATTATGTCCACTCCATTGAGGATATCTATAAGAGGTGGTGCTTTAAGAAAACAGCCTCGATCCTCAAGGACCCCAGCGCCTAGGCCATGTCCTCTTCACTCTGCTACCATCGGGAAGAAAGTACAGGAGCCTGAAGACAAACACCTAACGGTATAAAAACAGCTTCTTCGCCTCCACCATCAGATTTCTGAACGGACAATGAACCACAGACACTACCTCACTTTCTCTCTTCTTTGCACTAATTTTATTTGTTTAACTGTAATATAGAGCGATATTTGTGTCTGTGAACCTGCAGCAAAGCGATGGACTTTGTGATGTATTCACAACAATAAATTCTGATTCTGTTCGACTGCAGCTAGTGTGAATTTCGATGCATACATTGTACACAGTCAACGACAATAAACACATTATCATTATTATGAAGGCTTTGAATGCAGCAGTGATGGGAATAAAAGAGACCACCTCAGTCTCTCTGGGAAGTCCATACATCGAGGGGCTGCATTCTGTTTGCAACAGAGGCCACTTGGAGTTGGTGTAAGTTTGCCAAGGTGGCAGAGACAAGTGGGGAGGTATGGGGTGGGGGAGGAGCTACATATTTTAAAGCACGCCTTCCATTGGATGAGCCTGAGATTTGGCCAAGCCAGTAACACTACTGAATTCTGCATCTAATTAGCAAGTGGGGTATGGCGTAAAGCACTGGAAGATAAAATGCAGATTGCATTCGGGGGGAATTGTTTCGACAAATCTGTTTATAATTTGGCTGCATACTTAGCACTGAGGATCAGTAACCACGATTGAAGTCTACTCTGAATGTGTCACACAGGACTCTGGGCATTTCCCAGAGAGACACCGGAGGTCCCTGTAATTCCCACAACTTCTGCCATCAGCTGAGTTCAAGATGATAAAAGAAGACTTGAGATGTCGTGGGAAGATCGAAGTATGTATAGCCAACTTGACAGGTATTGACAACACTCTTCACAACGGATTCCATTTGGATTGTGTCAGACTGCATTAGCTTTGAATCCAGCAATTAAAAAAACCCACTTCGTTCTTATAACAAGCTCCAGCCTTTGAGAAAAATGGCAATAAGCAATTCTCCCAGTTTCATTTGGAAAAGTTCCAGCTCTTTGTGTTTTGAATTTTATGTTCTTGAACATTCTCGGTGGAAGTGGCCGAGCAAGTGAGAGAGAACCAGATCTCTTGGGATTTGATGCTTGGACATTCCTGAGCCCTCAGGCCATCTTTCAGCTTATTTCAAGATCACGTCCATGACCCTCGACCCCAGGGATGTGACCCATGGGTGAAGTGACCCATGGCGAGGTTCCATGGAGAAGGGACAAATGAAGAAATGCTGGCCGCATGGTTGGTGTAGTGGTTAGCGCAATGCCATTACGACGCCAGTGATTGGGACCGGGGTTCAAATCCCACACTGTCTGTAAGGAGTTTGTACCTTCTCGCCGTATCTGCGTGGGTTTTCCCCGGGGGCTCCAGTTTCCTCCCACTGTTCGAAATGTATCAGGGTGAAGGTTAATTAGGTGTAAATTGGCAGACTCATGGGCCAAAATGGCCTGTTACCATGCTGTATAAAATTGCCATCGAGAATGAATACTAGTAACATGAAAGAGGGTTGGAATAAAGACATGGGGTTGTGGGAAGAACCATTTGGAATGGGTGAGAATGGCTGGGTAATTCAAGTATGTTGTGTTGTGTCACTGGACTGGATTTCAATAATCCAGACTTTTATTTTGCCTGGCCACACAGTCATGGGTGTGGAGTGAGTAGAACAGAAGGGTAAGCACGCATCCTTGAGGTGTGCCTGTATTGATAGTCAATGAGGAGGAGATCTTGTTTCCGATTCCCTTTAATTACTTCAACTGCAGGAAGGCGTGAGGATTCTCTTCATGCTTGAGCTGAAGATGACCCAGCTCCCCTGCACCAACACACTCACTGGCCTGGCTGAGCTTATTTTCACACAGAACATTCGTTACATATTGGGCCTGAGCTTCAGTCTGGTGGGACACATGATTTAAACCTGGTCAGGCATCCTTTCTCAACTTTCCCGAAGATACAGATGCTGCTTTCAGCACTCCCTTTGCTGCCAATTTCCACCCCCGATACATGGTCCAATTCTGACCATTCTCTTTATTCTCAGGGGTTCCTCACCTTCAAGGAATAGAAACTCTCAGGGCCAATTCCCTCACCACATCCTGCCTCTTGTTTGGATGTCATTCCTTGAACATAGACCAGGACAGCACAAGATAGGCCCTTTGGCCCACAACGTCTGGGCTGAACATGATGCCAAGTCAAATGAAAGCTTTGCTGCTTACCTTACCTCACCTTAAGTATCCACTGAACTATCTCAAAGCATCTTAAACGCTGCTTTATTGTGGGCTGTTTTGGTCATCTACCTATAGGAATAAGATCAATAAAACTGAAAGAATGCAGGGATGTTAGCAGAATGCAAAGAACTCTGAAAAGGTTAAATATGTTTGGACTTTATTCCTGGAGCATCAGAGAATCAGGGAAGATTTAATAGAGGTATACAAAATGATGAGGGGATAGATGGAATAAATGCAAGGAAGCTTTTTCCACTGAGGGTGGGTGAGGCAAGAACGAGAGGTCATTGGTAATGGGTGAAAGGTGAAATGTTTAAGGGGAACATGGGGGGAACTTCTTCACTCAGAGAATGGTGAGAGTGTGGAACATGTTGCCAGGAGAGATGATGAAAGCAGGTTTGATTTCAACATTTAAGGGAAATGTGGACAGGTACATGGATGTGAGGAATTTGGAGGGATATGGTCCGGCTGCAGGTCGATGGGATTAGGTGGAGTAAACAGTTCAGCACTGGCTAGATGGGCCAAAGGGCCTGTTTACAACCACAGTTCTGTGATTCCTGGCAGCCCGTTCCAGATACCCACTAGTCCCTGTGTAAAACCTTGTCACACACACCTCTGCATGTTCTCTCCTGTTTGACATTTTTGCTCTGGGAGAATGTTTCCGACTGTCTACCCTATCTGTGCCTCTCATGTTTTTACAAAGCTATCAGCCCTCCTCACTGCCTCCAATGTTCCAACGGAAACAACTCAAGTTTGTCCATCCTCTCTGATAACTCACACCCTCTCTCATGCAGGCCACATTGTGGTAAACCTCTTCAGTACACTTTCCAAAGCCCACGTATATACATGGTTCTCTCCATGTTTTACACTGTAATATTAAGTGTGACAACTTTTTGACAACATTGTGAAAAACTTTGCCATTCTAACAGGTTCAGGGAGAAGCATCCTATTGGTCCCCAATGGCTGTGGGCTGCCAAGGGACATGGCATATTACATTGCACATGGACCCTCCCCCACCACCCACTCTTTAACCATGGAACACAATGCCCCTCAGCATATAAAATGTGAGTTCTTGCAATCAGGCTGCCAGTTGTCTCCTGATAAGCACCAAAGGTATCACCACGTTCTCGCTTCCCCTTGTTTTGGAGGGGTACTGGCTATTTTAATCAATGGCTGTCTTGTTCACAATCCATCCTGCACGTTGGCATCAGGACTAGGATGGTTGCTCCTCATTGACTTGCTGCATTTGTGAATCCACAGGGACAGGAAACACTGAACTCTCCAATCTCTGGAACCCTCTGTTCCTTTCTCTCTCCTGACCCATCCAGCTCCTCTCACATACCTGTTTCCAACCCCCCCCCCCCCCCCCCAGTCTCCCTGTTACACTCTTTCTGTTAACGCTCTGATAGGCTGCATCCCTGTCTGGTATGGAGGACAGAAAAAGACCACAGAGAGTTGGGAACTCGACCAGAGCCATCACAGGCACCAGACTTCACTCCATCGAGGGCATCTACATAAAATCAGCTTCTATCCTCAGGACCCCACCACCCAGGCCAGTCCCTCTTCACTCTGCTACCATCAGGAAGGAGGTACAGGAGCCTGAAGATGAGCACCCAGTGGCACAAGGTCAGATCTTCCCCACCGCCATCAGATTTATGAATGAACATTCAGACATGACCTCACTCTCACCTTCTGCACTAATTTATTTAAAAAAATGTAATTTATAGCATTATTTCCACCTGTGATACTGCTGCAAAAGAATGAATTTTGTGACGTTTATGACAATAAATTCTGATTCTCCACACACTCCTTCCACTGAATTCCTGATCCCCTCCCCCACTCTCTCATTGCCCAAAACCCTCCTCTAATCTGGTTTTACTCATCACCTCCCTTCTCCTCAACAGATTCCATTACCTCTATACATCACTTTCCAGCCCCTGTCTCCATCTCCCCTCCCCTCCCCCACCCAGCCCCAGCTGCCCATCCACCCCTCCTCACCTGGATCCACCTACCACCTCCCCCGACCCACTCCTCCCTCTCTTGCCCGGCCATCCCCCCCTCGGCAGTCCCAGCCCTGATACAGGGCCTCGACCTGAAAGGGTGACCATCCTCTCCTCCAGGATGAGTTTATGGGAGAGGTTGGATCGATTGGGTATTCATTCCATGGAGTTTAGGATGCTGACCTTATAGAGGTGTGTGAAATTATGAGAGGCACGGATAAAGTGAATGCTGAGAGTCTTCTTCCTAACGGGAACTAGGATGCATAGGGCTTAAGGTGAAGGGGAGGATTTTTAAGCGGGACCAGAGGTGCCACTTTTTAATTGAGAGGGTAGTTAATATCTGGACTGAGCTAACAGAGGAAACTATAGAAGCAAGTACAATTAGAACATGCAAAGGCATTTATTCAGATACATGGATAGGAAGGGTTTGGCAGGATATAGATCAAATTCATGAAAATGGGACACAGACCATAATGGTCAGCATGGACAAGTTGGGCTGAACAGTCTCTTCTGACTGCTAACACTAGACAATGAAGATTTTACTTCCTGAACACTTTTGGGTGCATTTGATGAATTTTGGGCCACTGATCATGAAAATCGCCTTATAATTTTCCTCTCATGTACCATTTTTTAGACATAACCTATGTATTTTTGTGAATTCATTTTATCATACAAAACCATGAAGTGTAAAATGTCACTGAAAATTCATTTTCTATATTTACACTTGGATCTTCCCCGCTGATCCTGGTGCAGTCAGCGACGAACCTGGTGAAAGGTTTCACCAGGACATTGAGACCATGGAAAAGGGGTATCAGGGCAACTGGAATCCATCAATGGTGCCAACTATTGTTGGACACTGACATGAGAGGCATTAGATGCTGAGGACAAACGAAAATCAGCGGCAAAACATTTTTAGGTCGGTCGAACTAACGCAACGTGTCATTGTTATGTGATTAAACAGGATCAATTCAATAAAAGTTCATTTAATGTTTCTCCAACTTCCCTCGTGATACAGAAAATCTGAAATTATCTTTGTGTTCAGCTTGAAGTTGTCTATTGTAATCCCCAATTTTTTTTTCAGGAAGCAAACCTTTTGGAAAAAAAATTGTTGCGCATTGTAATTACCATCTCCACCAAGACAGACCCAAACTTCAATGACAATGCCACAAACTTTAGGTGCATCTGGCTCATGCAATCACCCAGTCACCAGAGCTTGCTTCACCAGTCAGTAAGAAGGTACTCACCGCTGAAGTTAATTTTCAGGAGGTGTTCTTTGTACAACCTCTTCCCATCCAAGGGTAAGATAGCGTCACAGAGTCTGATGGTGTTGGGGCACAACATCCTTTGCATCCTGTGTAAGGCGTGTGCCATTGAGTACACCGCGTTCACCACAAACATGATCTTGGACTCTTGCTCATAGTTGGAGCTGTTGATCGAGAGCTGCCTATCACACAACTTCTGATGGGACCGGGTGCTCTGAAGCAGGCAGTGGAACTTCTGTTGCCAGAACGCCTTAAACCACGGGTTGCGCTTATTTGTGTGTGGATGGAGGCTGTGGAAGTACTTGTCAAATTCTTTGATGCGGTAGGAAGCGAGCTCGAGAGTGATTGCCCCATTGGCAACCTGTTCGTTGCCCTTGACAACAATTTCTTGAGCCCCCCACCCGTCACTGGCAATCCAGGTGAACCCTGAAACATTGAGTCGGTTGGCAGCAGCAAGAAGCTCCCTGGCATCGTCTCCCCGTGTGAAGAGTACCACAATGTTTGCATTTGCCTTGTTCAGAAGCTCTTGGATGACCCCGTCGTACGTCTTCTTTGTGGTCGACCGTCCAACTTTCTCTGATGTAGCAATGCAGATATTTCGAAACCGTGCCTCGTGCTCGAAGGCTTCGATTCCCGTCTCTCCGTAATCTCCCTCGGAGGCGACTGTTGACACGTAGGTCCAGTTAAAGAACTGCAAGATCTCCGCCATGGCCTTAGCCTGATAAAAATCAGGAGGGACTGTCCTTGCAAAGTAATCATAGCGACTTTTGTCACTGAGTTTTGCGCTTGTTGAAGCATAGCTGATCTGAGGGATCTGGAAGAGTCTGAGCAAATTTGCAACCTGCAGAAAACATCAAAATTAACCTCAGTTAATTGAGAACCAGGCATGATTACAGACCCTTTTGGCTCATGAACCTGTATCATCCAATAACAGCCATGAGACTAATTAACTTACTAACTCCATGGACCATGGGAGAAAACCGGGGCACCTGGAGGAAACCCAAATGGTCACGGAGAGCAGGTACAAACTCCTTACAGATAACAGTGGATTCGAACCTGAGTCATTGTGCTAACTGTGACGCTCTAGATGTGGGAACCTTTCTCCTGTGGATGAGTCTGGAACCTGAGGTCATGGTCCTTCCCGTGAGACACACTCCACGAGCAGAACTAGGTCGTCAGTGGTGGGAACTCAGGTCCAGCTCTCTGTTAAAGACCTCTGCCTGATGGTGAGCACCACTTGGGCAATTTTAAAATAAGGTGAAAAGTTATTGGAAAAATAAAATTTATTTAAAGCAAAAGTCAAGCTGCTGGAAGAACTCTGGGTCAAGTAGAATCTGTTGAGAGGAACAAGCAATGTTTGGGGCCAAAAACCTTCACCGGGTTGTGCCTTCAGAATTGAGTGAATCTCATGGTAATGAATATACTCCAAAATAAACAACAACATTGCACTGAAATGGTGACGATCTGTGACTGCTTTCAAACAAGTGAAATTGAGGGGACAGGTATGAAATGCATCTTCTTCCTCAACTCAGCCACTTACATATGCACTGTTGGGTTTAGTGGTGAGACCCAGGCAGAGTGCGAGGGAGAGGTGTCCAGGGCTTGTTTCCAGTGTGCAGTGGTATGAGGCCCACAGCCTGCGATCACACACTGCAGGCAGTTGGTGTTCTCTGGGTTTAGCTGGTCCATTGGGCGGAAAGCAAACCTATGCTGAGTTTGACTGAAGCTTTGGAGATTTTATTCCCTGGAGCATTAGAGGATGAAGGGTGATCTTAGAGATTTTAGATGTAAATTATAAAAAATTTTAGACACACATATGTTTATGAAGTAACAAAAGTTGTGGATAAATGCTCACAGTGTTTCTCCCAGGGTAGATGAAACCAGAAGGCAAAGGTTTAATGTGAGGGGGGAAAAATTTTAAAAGGTCCTGAGGGACAAGATTTTCACTCAGAGGGAGGTCCCCATCTGGATCAAGTTGCCAGAAGTGCGCACATTTACAATGTGCAAAAGGTATTTGGACAGATATGTGAACAGGAAGGGTTCAGAAGGATACAGTCCAAATGCTGGCAAATAGGACTAGCCCAGAATGGATAGGATCTATGAGCATTTGGCAAAGCGCAGTCCACTCAAGAATAGCCAGCATGGCTTTGTGAAGGGAAGGTCATGCCTCATGAGTCTGAGTTTTTTGAAGAGGTAACAGAAGAAATTGATGAAGGTAGGGCAGTTGATGTGTTCTACACAGATTTTAGCAAGGCATTTGACAAGGTTTCCCAAGAAAGACATCCAGAAGTCATGAGTCATGGGATCAGTGGAAAATTAGTTGTGTGGATAAAAAATTGGCTTGTTGGAAGAAAGCAGAGAGTAGTAGTGGAAGGAATGTATTCTGCCTAGAGGTCAGTGACTAGAGGAATGCCACAGGGATCTGTTCTGGGACCCCTGATTTTTTGTGATCTTTATAAATGACCTGGATGAAGAGGTGGAAAGATGGGTCAGTAAGTTTGCAGAGGATACAAAGATTGGAGGAGTAGTGGATGGAACTGAAAGTTGTCGAAGGGTACAAGAGGATATAGACAGGTTGCAGAGTTGGGCAGAAAAGTGGCAGATGGAATTCAAACCAGATAAGTGAGAGGTGGTGCTTTTTGGAAAGACAAACCAGAAGGCTGAATGTAGGGTTAATGGTCAGTTACTTTAGAGTGTGGATGAACAGAGGGTCCTTGGGGTGCAAATCCATACATCCCTCAAGGTCGCTGAACAGATTGATAGGACAGTTAAGAAGGCCCATGGGATGCTGGGATTTATTAATAAGGAGATTGAATTCAGGAGTAGAGAGGCCATGTTATAACTCTACCAATCTTTGAAAAGACCAACTTAGAGTATTGTGTTCAGTTCTGGTCACTTCATTATAGGAAGGACGTGGAAGCTATGGAGAGGGTACAGAGGAGATTTACCAGGATGGTCCCTGGATTGGAAAATAAGTCTTATGAGGTAAGATTAGCAGAGCTGGGACTTTTCTCTTTGGAGAGAAGAAGGATGAGAGGAGATTTGATAGAGGTCTACATGAGAAGCATAGATAGCTGGCACCTGTTTCCTAAGACAGGATCAACAAACACCAGAGGACGTGTATACAAAGTGAAGGGAGAGAAGTTTAGGGGAGACATCAGGGGTAAGGTTTTTTTTAAAAACAGAGTTTTTGCCAGGGGTGGGGGTGGAGGCTGGAACAATAGGGGCATTTAAAAGACTCTTAAATAGACACATGGTTGAAAGGAAAATAAAGGGTTATGGGGTAGGGAGGGTTTAGTACTTTTTTAATAGAAAGGGATATACTGGTTGGCACAACATCAAGGGCTGAAGGCCCTGTACTGTGCTGTATCATTCTATAATCTTAATGCTGACTTGGTCAGCATAGATGAATTGGGCCAAAGTGCATGTTCTGTGCTGGGTGACTCTATGGTTTGGCTCATGGAATCATAGGTAGTTATTGTGGGGAGCTGTTTGAACAAAATGCTGGAGGAAATCAGCAGGTCTCACAGCATCCATAGGAGGTTAAGGGCCTGAGCCCTTCAAAGTACGAGTGAAAAGCAGGCAGGTGCTTGAATTAAAAGGCTGGGGAGGAGGGAAGAATGAGTACAGACCAACAGACATGAATAAGAGTTCAGGAGAGAGGAAAATGGAGATTTGATGGGCAGAGGGGTTGGGGTTTGGCTCTGTGAAAACAAAGCTGGGGGAAAGGAGACAGAGGGGAAGATGGGGCAGTAGGGGGGGGGGGGTTTAATGGAAACCGGAGAAGTCGATATTAATTACATTTGGTTGGAAGGTGCCGAGACAAAAGATGAAGTGTTTGAATTTTTAAAATTTAGTCATACTGCATGGTAACGGGCAATTTTGGCCCACGAACCTGAGCCGCCCAATTTACACCCAATTAACCTACACCCCCGGTACGTTTTGAATGGTGGGAGGAAACCAGAGACCCCGGGGAAAACCCACGCAGATACTGAGAGAATGTACAAACTCCTTACAGACAGCGCGGGATTTTAACCCTGGTCCCAATCGCTGGTGCTGTTACAGTGTTGCACTAACCGTTATGCCAAGCATGTTCCTTCAATTTGTGGGTGGTCTCAGTCTGGCTGTGGACAGACATGTAAGCAAGGGACTGGGGCAGGGAATTGAAGTGGGTGACCACTGGGAAATCCCCAGCCTTATAAACCCCTGAAGGTGTGAATGAATCCCACTAACAACAATTGCTTCCTTCTCCAAACAGAAGAGGAACGGAAATGCTGACAGTAACAATCTTCATTCACGTTCAACCTCATGCCGATTCAAACCTCTCGTAGCTGTGAACTGTTTAATGGGGTTTGATTTGTGGATGGTTTCTGTGAGAGATACAGCTTTCTCATCCTGTCTTGGTCTGCATTCATTGCTGTGATCTAATGACAACAAATGTTACATTGTTAAACAGGAATCGATCCCAAGACTGCCAAATTGTCTCTTAATGCTAGCTCAAATGCTACATGTGTGGCTGCATAGTTAGTGCAACGCTATTACAGCGCCAGCGACCTGGACCTGGATTTGAATCCCACACTGTATGTAAGGAATTTGTATGTTCTCTGTGTCTGCATGGGTTTTCCCCCAGGGCTCTGGTTTCCTCCAACTGTTCGAAATGTACTGGGGGTGTAGGTTAATTGGATGCAATTGGGTGGCACAGACTCGTAGGGTGGTAGCTGTGCTGCGTGTCTAAACTTAAAAAAATAAAATTTAAAATTAAGAAAATAAAAATTTAAATTTAATCGAAGTAGAGCACAACATATTTACTTTTGGGGATTTATTTACATGGAATTATCCTTGCAGAATTCTCAAAAAATGTGATATAAATAACATTAAAGTTTACTCATCAAAGATACCCTGGTAAATAAAGCAAGAGCTAGAACTTTTCTCTCTGGAGTGACGAAGGATGAAAGGTGACAGCAGAAGTGTATGTGATTATGAGAGGCATCCACCCTGCATGTTTTCCCAGAGGACACCAGAGGACGCCTGTTTAAGGTGAGTGGAAGAAAGTTTAGGGCTAAGCTTTTTTACACCAATTGGTGGACATCTGGATGCATTGCTGTGGGTGGCGGTGGAGGCTGGTACAATAGGGAGATGCAAAAGACTTTCAATTAGGCACATGGATGCAAGGAAAATATAGGGTTATGTGTGTGAGGGAGGGACGGGTTAGATTGATGTGGAGTCTTCTCAGCTTTGAACTTAGTCAGTAGGAGAGAACTAAACTTGACCGCTTCACGGGGAAGCCGGCCATAAACTTTGAGTAGAGTCATAAGGGGGCCATGGAAAAAATTAGGTTGAGAATGGCTGGTCTAGAACAAAAAGAAACATTCAGTTAAGTGTTAATGGAGTAACTCGAGGCCTACCTGTATAGAAACGCTGCTGTACGACCCCCCAATCACACCTGCAATAGCCATGGGACTATTGTCTTGAATTGCATAGGATCCATCAGGACAAATATATTCTGTTTCATCTACTTTTGTCAAGGAAGCTCTTACAAATTCCAGTGATTGCTCCAGGGCATAGGTGTCCCTTGAACAAGTGTCCAATATGTGAATTCCTAGCTTCACACCCGGCAGCAGGTAAGTATTGCGATTTATTGCGTCGATGGCAAACAGCATGGCTTCCAGGCGTTGGATTCCTCGATCTTCATTCACCCTGCCACATTCCTCCATTCCAGAGCCTTTCTCATGGACAGGAAACAGCCCACCCAACACCAAGTCCCCTTCAATTTTGATCTCTTTCTTGCCAAAACTGCTTTCACCATGTGGAAAAAGAAAAAATCCTTTGGAAATTAGAATCAAGGCAATTGCTTGGAGCTTAGAAAACATCTTCAGCATTTTCCTTGATTGTTTTCGGACAGCTATATTTCATTTTTATCCATTGGAATATCTGAGAAGTTATTCTCTGAGGGCACTGGTGGATGTGGTTCAGATGGTCTGGTCTGGTTCCTGGAACACAAAGAGAGAAAGAAAGGTGTTGTACATTTTGACTGAAAAGTCAGACATTTTCTATTTTTCCCTTCAGCGAAATAGTCATCCCGTTTACCTGGTTAACAAATCAATGACTATCTACACTGCCTCACCAAAGTTGCATTATTAAATACATGCTTTGTTATATTTTACAAGGATGTTGCCAGGACTTAAGGAACTGAATTACAGGGAAAGGATAAACAGGACTTTATTCCCTGGACTGTCGGGAGAATGAGGGGAGATTTGATAAAGGCTCCAACTCCATCTTCACTGGTGAGGTCAAATTTGGAATACTGTATATCAAGGTATTGAATACAAGAGTTGGGATATTATGTTAAAGTTGTATAAGATATTGGTGAAGCCAAATTTGGAGGATTGTGTGCAGTTCTGGTCATCTAACTACTGGAAGGATGTCAATAAGATTGAAAGAGTGCAGAGAAAATTTACTATGATGTTGTCAGGATTGAGGAACTGAGTTACCAGGAAAGATTAAACTGGTTAGGACTTTAATCCTTGGAGTGTAAGAGAATGAGGGGAAATTTGATAGAGGTATACAAAATGATGAAGGGTATAGATCAAGTAAATTTAAGCAGGCTTTTTCCACTGAGATTGGGTGAGTCAAGAATTAGAAGACATAGGTGAAGGGTAAAAGGTGAGATGTTTAAGGGGAACATTAGGGGAAACTCCACACAGAAAGCAGTGAGAATGTGGAACGAGCTACTGGCTGCAGTGGTGAATGCAAGCTTGATTTTGACATTTAAAAGAAATTTGGAGGTAAATGGATGGGAGGGGTACGATGGGAAATGGATTGGGTGCAGGTCAGTGGGACTAGGAAGAATAATGGTTTGGTACTGACAAAAAGGTCCTATTTTTGTGCTCTAGTGTTCTATGGTTCTCTCTCCAGCAGTTTCCTGCTCCTTCCTCCATTGAGTGATTCACACAGACCTTTGTAGGAAATAAATTGGGACAAGGTTCAGTGATATGGTCTGTCTGTTCAATGTGTTCCTTTCTTTAGGCCTGAGAGTGCCATCACTAATTACCCTGGACAAGGTGGGGGTGAGCTAGCTTTATTATCCACTGCAGTCCCTCTGGTGAAAGTGATCCCACAGTGTTTTGGGCAGGGATTTCTAGAGGGTAGAGTGACGGAACGATGATGTGTTGCCGTCCGGAGATGTGTAGGAAGGATGTGCCCTAGCCTGACCAATGAGGTTTCACCTACAGCCCCGGACAAGAGCTCCTAAAACGTGGACAACTTTGCTTCACTTGGAAGGACAGATTGGTGCCTCGAATGGTGGTGAGGGAGGAGGCATGGGTGCAAGTTCACAGGACCAGGTACTGAAGGGGCGATTAGTAGGATGAGTGGATGAGGGAGTCACAGAGGGAGTGGCCCTGTGGAAAGTGGTGAGGGAAGGGAGGGGAAGATGGGATCATGTAGTAGATGGTAGAAATGGTGGAGAATAATATGTTGGATGTGGAAGCAGGTGGGATGGTAGGCGAGGACGAGGAATCCTGCACTTGTTACGTCTAGGGCTGGAGGGGCCAGGGCAGGGGGGGAAATAGAGGAAATCTGGGTGAGGGTCAAACTGATGGGAGCGCAGGGGAAGCCACATTCAATCGCCTTTTGCCCTTTAATATTTGTCTTAGCTTATGACCACTTTGCACTGCTTCAGGGTAGGTCTGAGAGGTGCCTGGAACCCCCACCACCCACCATGAGAAGAGGAAAAAATTAGTTAAGATTAAAGTTGGGCCCTTAAAGACAGAAACGGGGAAATTATTATGGGGAATAAGGAAAAGGCAGATGAGTTGAACAGGTACTTTGGATCTGTCTTCACTAGGGAAGACACAAATCCCCCAATGCACAGAGGACCTAGGGTAATGGAAGAACTGAAGGAAATTCACATTAGGCCAAAAACTGTGTTGGGTAGACTGATGGGACTGAAGGCTGATAAATCCCCTGGGTCTGATGGTCTGTATCCCAGGGAACTTAAGTAGGTGGCTCTAGAAATCATGGATGCATTGGTAATCATTTTCCAATGTTCTCCAGATTCAGGATCAGTTCCTGAGGATTGGAGGGGAGCTATTGTTTTCCCACTTTTTAAGAAAGGAGGGAGAGAGAAAATGGAATTATACACCAGTTAGCAGATATCAGGGGTGGGGAAAATGTTGGAGTCATTTGTATAGCAGTAACAGGATCGGTCCAAGTCAGCATGGATTTACGAAGGGGAAATCATGCCTGACTAACCTTCTGGAATTTTCTTGAAGATGTAACTACGAAAATGGACAAGGGAGAGCCAGTAGATCTAGTGAACCTGGACTTTCAGAAAGCCTTTGATATGGTCCCACACAGGAGATTAGTGGGCAAAATTAGAGCACATGATATTGGGGGTAGGGTACTGACATGGATAGAAAGTTGGTTGGCTCAGTCCTGGTTGCCACAACACATGATGTGATTGAAGTGGAGGGTGCAGAGAACATTCACTAGAGTGTTGCTTTGATTGGAGAACATTAGTTATGAAGAGAGATCGGACTGGCTGCGCTTGTTTCTCCTCCAGCCAACGGTTCTGAGGGTGACCTCATGAGTTGTATAAGATAATGAGAGGAATAGGTATGGAAGATAGTGAAAATTCTTCTTCCCATGGAAGAAGTATTATAAACAAGAGAACACAGGTTAAAGTGAGGGGTGGGTGTAAAATAGGGATCTGAGGGTTAAGTCTGTTCATGAAGAATGGTTAATATCTGGAGCTGACTGATAGAACAGGTTGTGGAATTGGATACAGTCACTACAGTTAAGAGGCATTCAGACAGACACTAAATAGGCCTGGGGTAGGATATGGACTTTAATGTGGGAAAAATGGATTTGAGTAGGTGGGCAAGAAGTTGTCATGGGCCTAGGGCTTGTTTCTGCACAACACTGATGAGACTGTTGCTCAATGATCAACTACCAGCAATTCCAGAAATTTCCAAATAGCTTGAAAAAGTTATTTTGTTTTAGGTGAGAAATTACCCAAGATGTTAAATTACTTATTAATGAGGAGCTTTGGCTCAAAAGAAGCCAATTAGAGCTCTGATTTGGCTGTGGTTGTCTGTTTGTTGTGAAGGGTTTTGAGTGGCTACAATTGAAGACTTTCTTTGCAATGAAACAAGGGGATTTACTTGATTCATGATGCTGTATTCAGTACACACTGAGTGTAGCTTGTTCCTGCCATTCTCATGATACAGATTCTCACAAATTCCTCCAACTGGCCCACACCATAAGACTGTAAGATATAGGAACAGAAATAGGCCATTCAGCCCATCAAGTTTGCCCTCCCATTCAATCATGAGCTGATCCATTTTCCCACTCAGCCCTGCTACCCGGCCTTCTTCCCATCACCTTTGATGCCCTGGCTAATCAAGAACCTATCAATCTCTTGCTTAAATACTCCCAATGACCCGGCCTCCACAACTGCCTGTGGCAACAAATTCCACAGATTCCCCACCCTCTGGCTGAAGAAATTCCTCTGTATCTCTGTTACAAGTGGATGCCCTTTGATCATGAAGTTATATCCTCTTGTCTTAGACTCTGCCACCATTCATTCATAATCCAAATAATTAATATACCACATAAAAGGTGGGGAATGATGGCAGTCACACATCACCCTAAAGGAAGATATTGTCGATGTAACGAAGCAGGAACTCCCTCCTCCACAACACTGTGGTATGGATAATGATAAGGTTATTGTTATATGAACTGTTCAATGTACCAATGCACCAAAATTCTTACCTGGTGCAGGTGGACAGGAATTTGATGTAAAATTAAAAAGAGATAATAAATGAAAAGTTAGATATTGGCACAGTTGGTGTAGCGGTTTGCACAACGTTGTTACAGCACCAGCGATCAGGACCAGGGTTTTGAATCCCGTGCTGTCTGTCAGGAGTTTGAACGCTCTCTCCATGTCTGCCTGGGCTTTCCCTGGGGGCTCTGGTTTCCTCCCACACTTCAAAACGTACTAGGGGTGTAGGTTAATTGGATGTAATTGGATGGCACGGGGTCGTGGGCCGAAATAGCCTATTATCGTGCTGTATGTCTGAATCTGTTGAAATCTAAACATTCACAGTTACCATAGCAATGTGACAACAGTGCAGACAGAACTTGTGTGGTGTCGGAGCAGTCCCTGATTAGCCTGATGGCTGTGGGGAAAAAAACTCTTCTTGAACCTGGAGGTGCTGGTCTTCAGGCCTCTGTTCCTGCTGCCCGAAGGGAGCGGTGAGAAGAGGTGGTGACCAGGGTGTTGGGGGACCTTTATGGGCCGGCTGTCTTCTTAAAGCAGCGCCTCACAAATGCAATCAATGGATGGACAATGGTCCATGGACTATAGCAATTCAAGGAGTGTGTTCACCCCCACCATCGGAAATAAATGCCAGCCTTGCCTATATCTGCCCTGAGGGCAATGGCTGAGAGATCCCTAGAGCTTTCATTGCAACACAATTAATCTCACTGGTGTTCAAAAGATTCTCAAAACCAATATGAATGGACCAGTTCGGAGTTAATGATCTTCTCTGGAGATGATAAACTCAACTCTTGTCAATTGCAACATTAGCCAAACTGCCAATTAAGTTAGTAGGTCTGGAGTATTCTTAACCGAACTGTCGCTGGGCTAAAGCTAGTTAGGGATTCTGGCAAGTTTCGATGATTGATTGGGATATAACACCACTTGAGTAAAATCAAATTATTGAGAATAAATGTAATTCCAGGTACAGTAAGTTCTTCAAAATGTACCGATAGTTCATAAAAAAGATTTTTATTTTCACCAATAATTAGGCTGAGAAGCAAATGACATCTATTCAATTTATCGTGGTTAGAGAACATTGGGATGTCTGACAAGTTAACGCTGGCCTTTAATTAATTGCATTTTTTGTCACTTTAAAACGTATGGAACCTTTAACTTGTTCTGCTGAACTAATAACGTAATAACTCCCTGTTTCCCAGAACTCCAGTACATTACATCACAGTACAGGCCATTTGGCCCATGATGTTGTGCCAACAAATGTGAACCTACTTCACATCGATCTAACCCTTCCCTCCCTCACACCCACAACCCTCTATTTATTTTTACATCTATGAGCCTGTCTAAAAGTCTTTTAAATGCCACCAGTGTTCTGGCCTGCACCACCACCACCTGGCAAGGCATCCCAGTTACCCACCACTGTGTGAAAACATTGCTTCTAAACTTTCCTCCCCTCACCTTGTACAGATGTCCTCTGATGTTTATTGCTGTCGCTTCAGGAAAAGAGGTGCTGGCTATTCACCCTATCTAAGCCCCTCTCATAATCTTGAACACCTCTCTCCTCCTGATTTCCAAAAATCATAGGGTGATATAGCCATGGAGTAGTATGGCACAGAAACAGGTGCCCAGTCCACATTCGTGCTCACCAGGTGCCCAGCCCACATTCATGCTCACCAGCAAGTACTCGTCAATACTAATTGCACTTATCATCTCTGTAGCCTTCAGAGCTGTCCATAAAGCTCACACATCTGTATTAAACTCCATCTGCCATATTTTGGCCATCAGTTGGTCCAGATCCCTCTGCAAGCTTTGAAAATCTTCCTCTCTGTCCATAACGCCTCCTATCTTTGTGCCATCAGCTATTCCAATTCACCACATTATCATCCAGATCATTGATAGAGACAACAAACAACAATGGTCCCAACATGGATCCATGAGGCACATCACTAGTTTGTCTGTTGGTGTTGAAATAAATATTTTTAAATTTAAATTTAGACACATAGCATGGGAACAAGCCATCTCAGCCCATGAGCCCCTGTTGCCCAATCACACCCAATTAACCTACAACCCCAAGAACGTTTCGAAGGTTGGGAGAAAGTTGGAGAACATACAAACTCCTTACAGACAGCGCGGGATTTGAACCCCAGTCCCAAACTCTGGCAATGTAACGTCATTACGCTAAACACTACACCCATGGGGCATTCTTGGGCTGTCCAGAGTTAAAGGAACAAATGTTTGTGGAGCCACCATGTCCTCCACACTGTTCCACATGCAGCCTCACCCTCAGTCATTTCAGCTGTGGCAACACTTCCCTGCTCTTGTACTTTGCAGACTGGAAATAAAAGCCAGTGTTTCACCCCCGATAGATAGACGTGTCAGAGCCACTGCCCACCAATAATAATGGAAGGGATGCAGCTGTGCCCCTTTGCATTGTTGAGGGACCCACTGCATTGCAGCATCTCAGCAGTTACACGGAGGTGAGATGACAACTGCCTGGTTGCTTTCCAAGATGTGTCAATATTTATGGATCACATCCTGCCACGGAATAACAGAGTCAAACTGTACAAAGAATGAGATGTCCAAAGTTTAACTCAAAAGATAAATCAAGTGATTGTCTCTCGAGCTGTGTCAGAATAAAATGTTGACTGCAATCATGGGCAGCCAGTGATCTAGTTATGCTGAGACCCAGAGCAGGTAAACAGGCCAACATGGGCATGCTCATCAAAGTGCCCAACTAAACTCATCCCATTGGTTGCCTTTAACCCTTTCCTACCCATCTACCTCTTAAATATTGTAGCTGCCCCCATCTCTACTAATTCCTCTGGCAGCTCATTCCAAACAGCCACACAGCCAAGTTGCTCCTCAGGTCACTTTTAAATCTTTTCCCTCTCACCTTCAATCTATGCCCTCTACTTTTAGACTCTTTATCACGGGGAAAAGATGTGAATGCTCCACATTTTAGCTCACCCCTCAATGTCCTAAGCTCCAGGGAAAAAATTCTTAGCTTATCCAGCCTCCAAGAATTCAAGTTCTCCAGCCCTGGTCATAGAACATTACAGCATAGAATAGGCTCTCAATTTTGTGCCGATCTTTATATTCCTACCAAAAAAAAACCCCTCCCTACTTCATAACCCTCCATTTTTCTTTCATCCATGTACCTAAGAATTTCTTAAATGCCCCTAATGTTCCAGACTCCACCACCATCCCTGGCAAGGCATTCCAGGCCCCCACAACTCTCTGCATAAAAGACTTACCCCTGATGTCTCTGCTAAACTTCCCTCCCTCCACTTTGTACACGTCCCCTGGCGTTTGCTACTCCTGCCCTGGGAAAAAGATGCTTGTCCCTCCCTACCTATGCCTCTCAGAATCTTTATTTATCCACCCTTTCCACTTCAATGATATCATTCCTGTATCACAGTGACCAGAACTGGGCGCAGTATTCCAAATATAGCCTTCCCAATGCCTTGCAACATGACGTCCCAACTCCTGTACTCAGGCCCTGACTGATGAAGGCAAGTGTGCCAAATGCCTTCTTCACCACTCTGTAACGCCCTCCCCCCCCACCCCCCCCACATCTCACCATTTTCAAGGAACTATGTAAGTGTATGAATGATGAAATATTGTATATACTCATGTAATAGTCATATATTGGGGAACAATTTTTTGGGTCAAATTTAGGGGGTCAACTTTTACGCAGATACTACTTTTGACCTCAGTAAGTACCAACGTCATTTAAGGCAATGGGAGCTCGGATGGTTGGGACCAGGAGTTAAGTCCGTGTTCTGGGTGTCGGGAGCTCGATTGGGCAGGCGGCCGGAGTGAGGATCTGTGGTTGGAGCATCGGGAGCTCTGTTGGGTAGGTGAGTGGCCAGCCAGGGCATCGGGAACTCTGGTGGGTGGGTGGCCGAGGCAAGGGTTCACAATCAGGGTGTGGGGAGCTTGGATGGGTGGTTGGTTGGGGGCCAGAAAAGGGTGGGGAGGGGTCAACTTTTACATGGAATCAACTATTACATGAGTAATGGTACCTGTATGACAAGAACCTGTTCTACAATACTAGGGCTCCCAACCTACTCTGCCCTGCCTGACATTAAAGAGAATGTAATATTCGTATAGCAAGTTTTTTCAACAAAAGTACAAAGGTCTTGCTTTACTTCCACATGTACTGATAGATATAGAAGGGAGATAGAGGGACCTATGGCTTGGTGCCAAAACATCAACACTCCTTTAATGTCAGCAAGCCCAAGGAGCTGGTACAGATGTCTGGAGGAAGCGCATATCAATGGAACTAAGGTAGAGATAGTGAATAGCTTTAAGTTCCTCAGCTGACCGGTTGCATCACTGTCTGCTATGGGGACATCAATACCCCTGAATGTAAAGCTCTGCAAAAAGTAGTGGACTCAGCCCAGAACATCACAGGCAAAACCCTCCCCACCATCAAGAACATCTACGGGTAGCGGTGCCGTCAGAGAGCAGCAGCAATCATCAAGGATCCACACCACCCAGCACATGCTCTGTTATTACTGCTACCATCAGGAAAGAGGTGATAGGTGCACAAGACTTGCACCACCAAGTTCAGGAACAGTTGTTACCCCTCCACCATCAGACTCTTCACTCACCCTGTATTGCACAGCAAGTTTGAGTACATTTCTTAATTTGTTTACAAGTGTATGCTTAGTACAGTTTTTATTTTGCCCTGCGAATTCTGCCTGGCCCGCAGGGAAAGGAATCTCAGAGTTGTATGTGATGTCATGTATGCACTCTGTCAATAAATCTGAAATCTCAACATCTCCAGCTGGCCACCCACATCGACTCAATGGCCCTAAAAGTGCACAAGTGCCTCTACTTCCTCACTGGGTGTAGGTGATGGGAATTAACTGCAGACTGACAAGAGCAAACACCAGCCTCCGAAGGAAGAGTTAATGTGGTACCTGGAAACAGCGGACACTGTGAGGACCCGAAGGACAAGGAGCCTGCAGCGAGGTGTATCATGGGGACCCACAAACCTGAACCAACACAGCTTCTGGCAGCTGAGCCGAGGATCAGTGAGCTGATTAGTCAGGCGATCATTGAATCGACCACTGGCCCACAGCACAGCTGATTCCGCAGTGACACACAGGACAATGAAGCAGTAGTGATCTCGTTAACCATTGGTGGTGTTAACTCTGTGTGTTCTCAGTTTGTAGGGATCTCTTGGCTAAACTAGACGCTGTGTCCTGAAGCAAGTATAGACAGTGATGTGTGTTGCAATCCT
Source organism: Narcine bancroftii (assembly GCF_036971445.1). Taxonomy (NCBI): domain Eukaryota; kingdom Metazoa; phylum Chordata; class Chondrichthyes; order Torpediniformes; family Narcinidae; genus Narcine; species Narcine bancroftii. Next base: position 1,451,079 of record NC_091481.1, on the reverse strand, counting down.
TCTCTAATCAATATTCCTCCACACTCTGTCCTTTCCAAACCTGCCTCCTTCTCCCGTGACCTGCTTCGCCCATGGTCCACCTGCCTTTACATACACCACCATCCCTGGCCCTTCTTCCCCTTCCCCCTCAGCTTCTGTAAACCTCAGTCACCACATAGCAAAATCCTGCTCAGCTCCTCTCTGACTTACCATGTCTCCGGGTCCCCTCAATCCTTCCAATTCAGCGTGTTTCTGTTTGAAACCACCCATAACCATTCCGCAATTGTCCTTAGACTGACGTTATGGATCCTCAACTCTTTCTGCCTCCCAGTCCTCATTCAAGACCCTTGTTTAAAACAATGTTCTAAACAATATTTTTGAGCAACTTGCATAATGCTTTTATAACCTGATGCCCTTGGTTAACCTCGTCTTTCACAAAGCGACTCTCAGACCAGTGTTCTCTTGGTTTATTGGGCCGACAATGAATCGCTGGGGAAACCCAACAGGTCAGACAGCAGTCACAGGCAGCAATGGTCAGTCAATGTTTTACATTTTGTATTTCTCTTTGTTTATTAGCTGAAAAGCACAATAGACCCGTTTGGAATATTCCAGGGGCAGTTTATTGGTGATTACCTCTGCTCAAAGAACAGCGGACAATCTGGGATTCCTACATTCTCTTTCAGGATTCCTCTGCTTTCACTTTATGGGATAGGTTAGTGACAAACTTCCATTCCATGCCCATATATTCTTCCACTTGTCCACATCCTATTCATTGCCTACTCATTGCCAGTCTAAATGTCTCTTTGCTGTGGTGACAGTATTGGATTCCACCCCCTCCTCTGGCAGTGAGTTCCCGTTATCCACCACTCTCGATGTAAAAAACATACTTCTAACATCCCCTTCCTCCCACCCTCAAGCCATACCTTCTGGTTTTGACACCCCCACCCTGACAATCTACCCTATCCATACCTATCTCATTCTATATACCTCTAGAACACATCCCTCAGTCTGGGGAAGACAAGGCCAGTCAATCTAATCTCTCCCCATCCCTTCCTCCAAACACACAACATTATGATGAATCTCCTCTTTAAAAGCACTGCATCCTTCCTGCAGTGTGATGACCAGAACAGCACATACTCCTTCAAGTGGGGTCAGACCAGTGCTTTATAAAGCTGCAACACAACGTTCCAACGTTTAGACCCTGACTGGTGAGGGCAATCATGATTTATATCTTCTTCACCACCCTGTTGGCCTGTGTTGCCTCCTTCATGACACAATGAACTTGAATCCTCTCAGTTTGCCCTTTCCCGAATTCCTACCACTTCCTGTAGGGTTGATTTCTGATGGGATTTTCCCACCACTGAAGGATATGCCAAACTCCCTTTCACCTCTTCCCATCAACCCAGGGACCAGGGCAAGGCAGGGATTAATTTGCACTTTGCAATCTGGGGTGTAGCCGTGGCCTCCTCTACACAAGAGGAGCTGCTTTGTAGAGCATGTTGGCTTGGTCCTCAGGGCTTGCCACTATTTGATTAGAGAGACAGATTACTGCCTGTACTTGCTTCAGGTGGGCTGGGTGCAGCGTCTAATTCAGCCAAGAGATCCCTACAAACTGAGAACACACAGAGTTATCACCACCAATGGTTAACGAGATCACTACTGCTTCTTTGTCCTGTGTGTCACTGCGGAATCAGCTGTGCAGTGGGCCAGTGGTCGATTCATTGATCGCCTTCCTAACCAAATGCATGTGCCGTCAGCTCACTGATCCTCGGCTCAGCTGCCAGAAGATGTGTTGGTTCAGATTTGTGGGTCCCCATGATGCACCTCGCTTCTGGCTTCTTGTCCTTCAGGTCCTCACAGTGTCTGCTGTTTCCAGGTACCAGCTTCCTTCAGAGGCTGGTGTTTGCAATTCCCTTACATTCATGTCACCGGAGTTAAGAGGCATTTAGAAAAGCAACAAATTGGCAAGGAATTCAATGTGGATGAGTGGGATTGATGTAGGTGGGCATACAGGTCAGCATGAATGTGGTTGGCTGAAGGGAAGTTGATGGAATTGAGAGTCCTGGCTCTTCAATCTTCCATCCCTCTCCCACTTGGACCTATCATAAGGTTGAGAAACATCATCTCATCTTCAGGTCAGACACACTGCAGCCCTCAGGACTCAATATAGAATCCAACATTCCCTCCCTCTCTACCAGAAATGACCAGTTCTTCATTGCCCACCCACCTGTGATGTGGGCTTGGATATCCCCCTTTTACCTGCAGCAGCTAGCTGAACATCTCACAGCTCTAACACTCCCTTGTTTATGCTCTCCCTCTACCTACTCTTATAAAAATATCATCCTGATAACTCCATCAAGACCTTATCCCGGCACCTCTTGCCTCACCCCACCACAGACATTTCCTTTGTCCTATTCAACGCCATGCTATCGAGAACATCTGTGGGGAACACTGCCGTCCAAGAGCAGCAGCAATCATCAAGGATCCACACCACCCAGCACACGCTCTGTTCTTACTGCTGCCATCAGTATTGGTGCCACAAGACTTGCCCCACCAGGTTCAGGAACAGCTGCTCCCCCTCCACCATCAGACTCCTCAATGACAAACTCAATCAGGGACTCATTTAAGGACTTACTTTTCACATTATTTATTACTGAATATTCAGTATTGCACAGTCAGTTTGTTAATGTTTCTTTATCTGTTTACATGTGTACATTGTGTAGCTTTATTTTTGCACAACCAATAAGTGGTAATTCTGCCTGTCCCACAGGAAAAAGAATCTCAGGGGGAGAATGTGATGTCATGTATGTTCTCTGACAATAAATCTGAAATCTGTGCTCTTCCCTTTTGCTTTCTCTCTTTCTCTGTTGTAAAGAAATGTGAGCTCCACAGATACTGCTTGACCTGTTGAGTATTTCCTGCATCTTTAAATTGCTCAAAGAATCTTCTCTGCCAGAAAGAAGGATGAGAGGTGTTTTTTTTTATTAAGGTCTACAAGAATGAGATGCATAGATAGGGTGGACAGCCAGCACCTGTTTTCCAAGGCAGGAGTAGCAAAGACCAGAGGATGTGTGTACAAAGTGAAGGGAGGGAAGTTTAGGGGAGAGATCAGGGGTAAATTTTTTTACACAGAGAGTTGTGGGGGCCTGGAATCCCTTGCCATGGGCACTGGTGGAGACTGAAATATTGGGGGCATTTAAGTGACTCTCAGACAGACACATGAATGAAAGAAAAATAGAGGTTTACGGGGTAAGGAGGGTTTAGTGTTTTTTTGGTAAGTATGTATAGGTTGGCACATTGTGGGCTGAAGGGCCTGTACTGTGCTGTAATGTTCCACATTCTATGAAACACAACAAACTTCTCTCCAGTCAAAGTGGAATGAATGACTGGCTGAGCTGACGGGACATGGGAAGAGTCAAATGGGATTATCAATGGTCAGTAGATGTTTGGAGGGCCGAATGGCTGGTTTCCCTGGTGTATGGGTCGAAAGGCTCAGCACACATGCCACATGGATACTCATTGTGTGAGTACATTTTATGAAATTCTTTCAAATATTTTTGATGCATGTTTTTTGAGCCAAAAATTAAATTGCTAAGTCATAAATCCCTGTAGCAACCATCAAAAAAAATTGTGGAAAGTAAAAAGGTAAAAAAATCCAAAAGTTTAAAATTGGTGTACCCTAGTGGTCAGTTCACCAATTCACACAACATAAAATCTCAAGCAACCAGCAAATTCACTTATCCGGCATCTATCAATCCCCAAAGGTGCCAAATGCTAGAGATTTGACTCTATAAAAATTGAGCTAAATACCCCAGGTGACGTGAAATACCCAGCTAAATACCCCAGGTGAGGTGATGTTCACAATTTGGTGATATGCCAACATATTGGTCCAGTTCAGTTTATTTCAGACATTCAGCATGTTAACAGGCCCTTCTGGCCCAATTACACCCAATTAATCTACACCCTCTCCCTTGGTACGTTCTGGAGGGTGGGAGGAAACTGCAGCACCCTGGGAAAATCCCCTCAGGCAGGGGGAGAATGTGCAAACCCCTTACAGATGGCGCAGGATTCGAACCTGGGTCACTGGCGCTGTAACAGCGTTGTGTTAATCCATTTTTTATTTGTCTTTATCTTAATTTAAGATAAAAATTAGCTCCAGCATGCAATCAGGTTTTATTGACCTCTAAATGATGAGGGGCACTTTGGAAAACAGACTGCACATATTCAAATTAATTAATGTCCACATTATTTCCCATGGGGGCTTGAATAAGTTAAAAGGAATAGTTTTGTTTCACATAAATACACTGCATCTATCAATCGAATAAAAGTGAGATGTTTCTCAGCTCAAATAGATCTGATAACTAATCTCAGTGGCATTATTGACCATTTAATTAGGCCACATAAAGATGGAATGTTCTTGCACAGGGAGTCCTGGGTGTTTAATAAAACACTATATCATCATTCATGGGGTATTTTCTTGAATGAAGACAGTCAGGCAAGTCATTGTTATTTCAGCAGGTACTGGGCACCGCTGTGTGCCACATTGCTGTCTGCCACACTGTGGCCTTTGTTAAAATCACCAAGGCTCCATTAAATCCAACAGCCTAACATCATAGGTCATCCATCAATGATGCCCACTGCTCTCAGGTTCCCTCCACGATTAGATTCAGATTTCAGGATTATTGTCAGAGTACATTCACGAGATCACATACACCACTCAGATTCCTTTCCCTGCGGGCCAGGCAGAATTACCCACTAAATGGTTGTGCAAAAAATAAACCGTACACAGCGTGAACACGTAAACAAGTAAAGAACTGTAAACTGATAAAAAATGCAAACATACTGTGTGCAATTCAGAGAGAACAAAGAAAATCAATAAAGTGCAGAAGTAAGAGTCCTTGAATGAGTCCTTGATTGAGTTTGTTGTTGAGAAGTCTGATGGTGGCGGGGGAGCAGCTGTTCCTGAACCCGGTGGTGTGAGTCTTGTGGCACCGATACTGCTTTCCTGATGGCAGCAGCGAGAACACTGCATGTGCTGGGTGGGGTGGATCTTTGAGGATTGCTGCTGCTCTCTGACGGCAGCATTCCCCGTAGTTGTTCTCGATAGTGGGGAGCGTTTTGCCTGTGATGTTCTGGGTTGTGACCGCTACCTTTTGCAGGGCCTTACATTCAGGGGTATTGGTGTCCCCCATACCAGACCGTGATGCAGCCAGTCAGCACACTTTCCACCACACATCTGCCAGGGTTTCTGGTGTCATAGCAAATCTCTGCAAACTCCTAAGGAAGTAGAGATGCTTTCTTCACAATGCCATTAGTGTGTTGGGTCCAGGAAAGATCCCCTGAGAGAGTGACTCCCAAGAACCTAAATGTGTTCACCCTCTACACCTCTAATCCCCCAATGATCACTGAATCGTACACCTCTATTAACAATCAGCTCTTTAGTTTTGGTGACATTGAATGCAAAGTTATTTTTGGTGCACCATTCAGCCAGGTTTTTAATCTCCATCTTGTACACTGACTCATCTCCTTCCTTTATACAACCCACTACCGTGGATTCGTTGGCAAATTTTGTGGATGATGTTATTGTTGAACTGAACTACAGTCATGGGTGTAAAGTGAGTAGAGCAGGGGACTAAGAACACAGCCCTGTGGTGCTCAGGTACTGATGGAGATTGTGGAGGAGAAGTTCTTACCAGTCTTCACGGATTGTGGTCTGGAGGTGAGGAAATTCATGATCCAATTCCACAGTGGGGTGTTGAGTCCCAGGTCTTGGAGTTTGCTGAACAGTTTTGAAGGGATGATGGTGTTAAATGCCAAACTGTAGTTGATAAAGAGCACCCTGATCATCTTTGCTGTTCAGGTTTTCCAGGGTTCTTTGTCGAGCCAGTGAGCTAGAATCCACCTAGACCTGTTTCTACGATAAGTGAACTGGAACGTATCCATGTCACCGCTCAGACAGGAGCTGATAGGCTTTATCACCAGCCTTTCAAAACACTTCATCAGTGTTGATGTAAGTGCTGCAGATCAATCGTCGTTAAGGCAGGTTACTACACTCACCTTGGGCAATGTATGATTGATGCCTGTTTGAAACAGGTGGGTACCATGGCCATGGCACCATAAAGATATCCGTGAATACCTTGGTAAGTTGATCACAGATTTTTAATACTCGGCCAGGTTCTCCATCCGGGCTGGATGCTTTCTTCAGATTCACTCTCCTGAAGGCAGCACGCACGTCATCCTCAGATATAGACAGGATGGGATTATCATGGGACATGGGGATGTGGAGGAGTGGTTCTTCGCTGTTACTGTCGTCCAATTGGGCGTAGAAGGCGTTGAGTTCAGCTGGGAGAGATGCTTTGCCATCTGCTACTTTACCAGATTTGGTTTTGTAACAAGTTATGGTATTTAGTCCCTGCCACAGCTGTTGGATGTCCCTTGTTTCCATTTTCATCTGGAATCTCCACTTCGCCCAGGAGATAGGTTTCTGCAGGTCACACCTGCTCCTGCTGAACCGATCTGGATCTCTGGACTTAAATCCCTGTGATCTGGCTCTCAGTAGGTTCCAGATTTCATTATTCATCCAGGGCTTCTGGTTGGGGAAAACCCTGAATGATTTGGTGGGGACACACACTCATCCACAGCTGCTTTGATAAAGTGTGTGTTACCACAAGTGAGTGAAACACAAAAGTCTGCAGGCGCTGTGATTGTAATAAAACACACATCGAAATGCTGAAGGAACTCAGGTGGTCTTTCATAAAAAGCAAAGATATAGCCCCGACATTTTGGGCCTGAGCCCTTCTTTAAGGAATCAGCTTATTGTCACAATTCACATTTCACGATTATCTGACCAGACAAAGACATGTCTAAGTTGATCATTTACAAGTATTTTCCTCCTGATGAAAGATAACAATTACAATTGCAGGTGATAGGTTTGAAATCCTTCATGTGTTTGAAATGTAGGATAAAAATTATGCCCAAACCTACTTAGAATGTCACATTAATCGACAGATATGATATTCAACCTGATATTTTTAAAAAGATCAGCTCGCACATAAAAGTATGAAAGATGGCATTTCAATCAAAGCACTTGATTTTTGGATTCGATTGATGAAAAACTCATAAGATTTTTATTCTGGTCAAGAAAGGTCCCTTGTGTTGCTGAGCAACAGCACAGGCAGTGTTAAGTATTCAATCCTACAGCGTCATTGATTGGAACGATGGTGTTTGTTCACCCAACAGCTGAAGGAGAATTTGAAGAGAGGCTTGTTTGAGAAGAATATGGTGTTCACTAGAAATTCTTTTCTTGCCATTCCGTATCTGATATTGAAATTTACAAGCTTTGGACTAACTTCACTGTTATCTTGATCCTGACCAATCAAATTAAAGTTCACAAACTTGGGCAATATTTTAATGTAGCTGTGCAATAAATGATGTAGAAATATTTAAAATTAATTTGCAACCCTGCCCGTTGATTGCAATGTTTGGATTCTCTGACATCTCTCGACAGAAAGGGGTAATATTGTTGACTTTTATTAGCCACACAACTCGTCCCTATTACACTGCAGGTCTGATCGAGGTCATCTATTACACAATGGATTAAGGACATTGGTTTCTTTATTAAACTGGAGAAAATCAAATAAATATTAAGAGGGTCCACAATTTATTTATATATAAATGGCAATCCTTCGTGTGTTATTTCACTGAATTACAAATGTCTGACCACACGACGAATGCACTAGTGTAATCGGTAATCTACCAGTGATATTGCCAGCAAAGGTGCCAAAGTGGACAGGGAGTGGGGGGGTCTGGATTAGTATCGGAGGGTGGATGTATGTTGGTTTTTCTGTAAAACAAGAGGAACACATGTACACCTGTATGACGTGACGTGAGCAAAGTTGCTTTGGTGCCCAATAAATATATTTTAGAAAAAAAGAAATAATCTAACGGCACCAAGCTTCACTATTGCTTGATACTCCAATGTAAAAGAACCCAATCAAATACAGGAGCAAGTTACTCAAAGTCTGCCAATTTAAACTAGGCCATCTGCTTGTACATGGTCCATTCCTTTCCATCCCTTGATGAATTCAAACCCCGGTCCCATTTGCTGGAATTGTAAAGGTGTTGCGCTAGCCGCTATAAATTACAAATAAAAAATAAATAAATAGTACAAGAAAATGGGAGAAAGTGAGATCGTGTCTGTGGTTCATTGTCCGTTCAGAAATCTGGGCAGAGAGGGAGAAGCTGACCTGTGCTCGTTTTCAGGCTCTTGTACCTCCTTCCCGATGGCAGCAGAGTGAAGAGGGCATGGCCTGGGTGGTGTGGGTCATTGAGGATAGAGGATGCTTTTTTAAGATTCTGCATTCTTGCAGGTGTCCTCGATGGAATGAAGTCTGGTGCCCATGATGTCATTCGCCGAGTTAACAACCATCTGGAGTTTTTTTCCTGTCCTGTGCATTGGCTTCTCTGTACCAGGCAGCAATGCAACTAGACAGAATGCTCTCCACAGTACACCTGTGGAAATGTTTGGGAGTCTCTGGTCATATATCCAGCACTGTGCCCTCAGCCTTGACGAAGTTCATCACCCTTCTTCCCACTGCACAAATGACCACCTCTCTCTAGTCTCCACACGGAGCCCAACACTGGCAAATACCAGCATTTTCCACATTCTTCATGCACAGTCACATCTACTTCCTCTGGAGCATTTTCCTTTTTGCACATCACCTTGAGATGACCTGCTGTATATTGATGAATCGTTTGTCCTCTTGCACCATCACCCCTTAGAACACCAGGAAACAGGATCAGGAGGAGGTCATTTGACTCCTCAAGCCTTCTCTGTCATTCAATACAACTATGGCTGATCTGCCCTTACTTTCCATTCAATCTTTCTTTCCCTGCCCCCCCCCACCATCTTTCTCTGCATTTTAATATTAAATATATCCAGCTTTTCCCAGTAAGACAGAGCTAACAGCGGGAATGAAACAGTCCGAGAATCTGCTGGGGCTTGATCTCATACACGTGAATCTTCTTCCTGATGGGAGGGTGGGACGAGTCTTTTAATATGTTGGTTGCTTTTCTAAGGAAGAGGGAACTATGGATGGAGTTGATGGGGGGGGGGGGTGTGGTGTGTGATGGATTCGATGGAGGGGAGGGGATGTGTGATGGACTGAGCCAGGTTCACAACCCTCTGCAGTTTATTGTGTTCCTGGGCAGAGCAGTTCCTGTCCCACACACTCTGATAGGATGCTCTCCCTGGTTGACCTGTGGAAGTTGATCAGGGATGCTGCCACTGTGTCAAAGTAAGAAAATCCCATAATTTTAAAGCCTGTTTTGTCAATTTAAAATGTAGAAAATATAACTAGACAGACAGTTTGCACAAAGCTAGTTCCCAAAATGATAATGGCCAGATAACCAGTTTCTTTGCTCTCAATTGACAATTATTACCAACCTCAGGACACTGGGAATAATTACCTTTTTCTTCTTTGAAACAGGGCCACAAAATTCTTTATATTCTCCTGGGAGCTTTGGTTTAGCTCACGAGTTATAACCTTTATTGAATTAATAAAACAAAGGACTTTATTTATTTTCTATGGAGAGGCGTGCACATAATGAATATCATCAGTTTTACTTGGTTCTGCATATTAGTTCAAGCCCACACTCTGCCCTATTGTTCAAAATGAGCTATTTATAAATTAATAAGAAATCTTTTCATTCATCTTAATTTGAATTAAGTGGTATAATTCCCATTGCACTGAGCACAATTTTATTACACTCGAATTCTTAGTGATGGCCTAATTTATTCTTCTGTCTTGGGCTCCATTAAGCATCTGTTCTGCACTCAGTTTGGTCAGCAAATGTCATTCAGCTGAACTCCCTTCTCACAGAAAAACTCCGTTTCTGCTTCCGATTTGGTGTGGGATTTTGAGTATGAATGATTTGTACCTGAAGGGGTTTGATGGACCCAGCCCAAAGGCTGCGGTGATAATCATGAGACAAGTCTGGTCTGTTGGTTAATTGTGTCGACTGGTGTAAGTGGTGGATGTGCAAACATTTCTGGAGCAGTCAAAAGCAATCATTAGTGGGAGAGCAGAACATCTCGGGCACCTGCCTACATTTTGCTCACACCTTGAGCCCGAAATGTTGGTTTTGTATCTTTATCTTTGCTAAGGTACATTTTTTAACCTGCTGAGTGTCTCCAGTGTTGTGTTTATACTTCAATCATGGTGTCTGCAGACTTTTGCATGTAAAACATTTCCAGTGGCTTGAAGGCAAGGGTGTAAATCAAATTTTTGCTAGTGACCCCATTGCCTTCATTCTCGCTGACTGATCAGTTCAAAAGCATCCTGTCAGGATGCGTCACAGTGTGGGGCAGGAACTGCTCTGCCCAAGACTGTCAGGAACTGCAGGGAGTTGTGAACATAGCTCGCACCATCACACACACCCTTCCCCTCCATCGACCATCTACACCTCCCGTTGCCTCGGGAAAGCTGCTGACATATGATAGGACCCGTCCCACTCACGTCTCCCCTTCCGTTGGGCAGAGATAAACACACTTGAAAACACAATCCTCCAGACTCAAGGACATTTTCTTTCCTGCTATTATCAGATTCTCGAATGAACCTCTCACTGGAAAACGATGCTGCCCTTCCTCTGTTTTTAACCGTATTTTTCTCTGGGCCCTGCACATTGACTTATTGTAATACTAATTACATTATTGTTTATTTCCAGAGGTCTGAAAATCCGGACTGCTCGGGGATTGGGTTGGTCTGGATTTTCAGATTTTCCAGATTCATTGGCGGTACTTTTAAAATTCAAATTCAAGGAGGAATAAAGAAGAGATGAACAGGTAAATTTTGATAGTTTATTCATTAGCAAATACAGCACGGTTCATTCATCTAAACGAGCAGTTTTAAAGAAAAATCAAAACGCTGCTGTCCATTTGTGGCGTCCATACAAGCATGCACACAAAAGCTGACTAAATTTTAAAGTTTGAGAGTTTTCGAAAAGCCCGGATTCTCAGGTAGTCGGGATTTTTGGACTTGCGTGACCTCCTGTGAGAATTGACCTGCATGGATAGCTCAATTACTGCATCCGGGTACACGTGAAAAGAAATAATTAAAAGAATCCCACTTTACAATGAGAAGCTAATCACTGTGGTGGAGTTACAATCTTCCCCAATGATTGATAAGCCTGAGTGAATGTCTGTGGACGGGGTTTGGGGACAGGTTCTGTGCTTGCTTCCCTTCCCTGAACAGCCATTACTTTTGATCAGTAATAAGAGAATTCTTATTGATTCTCACTCCTTTTGTGTGTAGGTGTGCTGAGGCTTATGGCCTCTCATGCCAGCAAGGATCAGGTTATTCAGCGTGCTCTAGGATTTAATGATCTGCATTGTTTAACACAGCTGCCGAACCACTGTTGCCAAAACCTTTTTAACACAACAATGTTTTACAATGCTCAGAAAAGCAATGGCGCTTTATACAATGTCATTTCTTCTCTCTCTCTCTCTCTAGAGATGCTCAGCGTGTCATTACCGCTTGGGTTCTGTCGGTGCTGAGGTGACCGATGAGGACAATGGGGGAACTGCGGACTCATCTTCAGGTGGGCAGGAGGAGGACGAGAGTGATTCTGTGCTCTTGTCGTTGTTGCTGGTGTTGTGGATGTGGTTCCAGGGGTAGGCAGAGAGGTGCAGCACTAAGACCAGGGAGGCGTAGTCAGTGCTCCGCTGAGTTTAGTGGATGTTCCATTTTTCCAAGGAGACTTTAGCACATCCTTGATTTTTTTTCCCTCCATTTCCCTGGGAACATCTTCCCACATGAGACACCAATACAGAGGCACGGTTTTAGGCGTCATTGTGTGACTGACATGCCCTGCTCAAGGCAAGCCATTCCATACACTAACTAGTAGCAGAGGGGTCCATCGATAGGACAGCCAAGAGGGTGCATTACACCTCGACCTCCTCACAAGCCTGAGGAAATTTGGCACGTCACCTGTGTCCATAACAACTTCCACACGTAAACCACTGAAAGCATCCTGTCAGGATGCATCCCTGCCTGGGATGAGAACTGCTCTGCTTAGGCCCACAAGAAACTGCAGAAGGTTCCTCCCCTCCATCAACTCCATCACACACACACACGCCCCTCCATTAACTCCATCACACACACCTCCCCTCCATCAACTCCATCACACACACTCTCTTCTCTCCATCAACTCCATCACACACACCCCTCCCCTCCATCAACTCTATCACACACACACATCCTACCCGCCATCAACTCTATTACATACACCCTCTCCCCTCCATCAACTCTATCACACATACCCTCTCCCCTCCATCAACTCCATCTATCCTTCCCACCTTGAAGAAGCAGACAAAATATTGAAGGTCTCACCCTACCCCAGACACATCTCCTCACTCCCTCCCACCAGAAAGACTCATCCGTATGGATCACATGCCACCAGATTATGGGACAGGTTTGCTCTTGTTGTTACCAGACTCCTGAATGAACTTCACCAAATTAAAATAATGATTTCTTGCTCTGTTCCAACTGATTTCTCTCTGTAGCTCTGAATCCTAGACTTTAAAAAAAAAGCTGTACTATGTATGGGTTGACTTGCTGGATTGCACACAAAATAAATGTACTCATTGCATCTTGGTGCACATGTCAATAACCTTGAACTTGGAGTGGGAATGAACATTTAGGGGTTAAACACATTATGTTCACAGAGCTGGCATCAGAGTGTATGGAAACTGTGGATGTTACTGTCATGTCAGTTGGCTCCATCACACCCTTCAGGTCTACACCTGTCACTCCCCATTTTTGCTGACCAGCGCCTCCACTCCTACCAGGCTGTCAGTGAGTTTGGGGCAAACTCTGGCCTGGACCTTTCCCCTGCCAATCCCTTCCAAAGAATAATAAACAAGGTAGGAATGACTACATGAAGAAATGAGTGACTTTTCTGGAAGGACATAACATTGTGGGTGGTGAATAAAGCTCAGAACATCACACACCTTCCTCCCCTCCATGGACTCCATCTACATATCACACTGCCCAGGAAAGGCAGCCGATACACTGAAGCGCCCATCACACCCTGGACAGACACCCTCCTCCAGTTGGGGAGAAAGCTCAAGAATGTGACAAGTGTGCACCAACAGGCTTCAAGGCTGCTTCTTCCCTGCAGCCATCAGGCTCCTGAATGAACCCCTTGTTTGGTGTGAATGGATCTTCCTTTTCATTGCAATCCTGTACTCTGTAAATTATGCTCTTTATATGGCTGTATGAATGTTAGAGCTAACCTGTTAGACTGCTCGCAGAAGGACCCTTCTCACTGAATGAGGTGCAATGTGACAAATAAACGAACCAAAACCTTACCCTGGTCGAACATATGTTGATTTTCAAAGATAGGGGAACTGAAGATAAAGAAACTGCAGATTAATTTTGGTTCAACTTTGTTACTGGTAAGATTAAATTTCCATTTGGCGACAAGGATTTCACAATTGCCAAATTCACTAAACAGCTTATGTTTGAGAAATTGCCAGCTGCAGTAGACCTGTCCTATGGGACTGTGGAGAGTTTGGATGAGGCGTTGCCTCTGCAGAATCTGAGCTCCTCTTCTGTAAGGGTCTTCATCATTAGGAAACGGAGCCACATTAACAAACCATGCAACCACAGATGGGCATTACACACACCACTCGACAAGTTGTCATTACCCTGAAGGCCTGTCTTGGCAAGCAGCCAGACGGTACGTTCCTGAAGCCCAAATTCCAGTTGGCTGCTGCACTTCTACCAACAGCCCACAAGGAGGCATGATTAGCGCCACACTGAAACAGCGACACCGACCTGGTCTTGAATCCATCACTGTCTGTCCGTTCTCCCTGTGTCTGTGTGGGTTTCCTCTGGGTGTTCTGGTTTCCTCCCGCAATCAAGAGATGTTCAGGGTTAGTAGGTTAATTGGCCATGGCCACATGGGGTGTGTTTGGATAACAAAGGGTCTTGGGCGAGAAGGGCCTGTTAATGCACTTGATCTCTAAATAAGAATAAGTTTAATAGGATTACACTTTGGTGTACTCTGGACACCCTTGCCTTAGCTTTAGGAAGTGAAACACAAAAGTGCCTTTTGCTCCTACCTTTCAGAAGGGCTCAGGGGTGAAACGTCGGTGATATATCTTTACCACCTCAGGATGCTGCGAGACTGGCTGAGTTCCTCCAGGATCTGTGTTCTACTCAGACTGTAGAAAAACCTTGTGATAATCGGATAGGGAATATGTTTAAGATGATCAGAATTATTATCTGGACCCAAGGATGGTTTTCCAACCTTCTCCATCCTTTTACAAATACTGTACCCGCAGAGTACATCTGTAGGGGTGAATTCATACAAAAGCCTTGCATCTTTGTGGCAACCTTTTCTACTTCAAGGCATTGGTCCATAAAGAGACACAGCACAGAAACAGGCCCCTCGACATCGTGCTGTCCATCAACCACCTGTTTCCACTAGTACAGTATTAACTCCAGATATTCCCACATACCCATCAACTCCCCCTAGATTCAATCACTCACCTACATGTTAGGGGCCAGCATGTAAGAGGTACTGAATCCCGTGATGGAACAAAGAACAAATGATAGGAAGCTGAGCAAGACATGATATCCTTGGTTTATTTGTCGAGCCTCTCTCACAGTCCAAACTACTGATCACAACCCGCGAGGAGTAAAACACAAAAGTCCGCAGACACTGAGGTTGAAGTTGAAACACGAGGCTGGAGAAACTCAGCGGGTCAAACAGTACATCACAAAGATAAAGACACAGAACCAACATTTCAGCTCAATTCCGGACGCCGGCTCATCCCTTGATGAAGGGCTCGAGCATGAAACGTTGGTTCTGCATCTTTATCTTTGCTGTATAAAGGACACTATTTGATCTGCTGAGTTTCTCGAACATTTTGATTTGATTTATTTATTTGTATAGATAAAACACGTGTCCTGCATGTGTATTGTTTGTCATACTCACATACCACCTTAAGTAATCACAGACCATTTATGGCATAGGGATTACTCAAGGTAGTATGTGAGTGGAGAGAAAAAGTTTGAAAACCACTGCTCTGAACCTTTCCTGTCCATGCACTGAAATGACTTTTAATCGTCCCCACCTCTCCCTCTTCCTCTGGCAGCTTGTTGCACACGCCCACCACCCTCTGTGTGAAGAAGATGCCCCTCAGGTACCTTATAAACCTTTCTCCTCTCCCCTTAGACTGCCCTACCCTGGGAAAAACTGTGCCTATTTCCCTTATCTATGCCCCTCATGATTTAATATGAGGTCATCCCTACGCTCCAGGGAGAAATGTCAAACATCCCAACCCCGTCGTTATTTTCTACATCCTTTCCAGCTCAACGCTACCTATCCTGCAGCTGGGAGACCACCTGTCTATTTGCAAATGAATTGAGCAAATTTTCTCATGTGATACTATGTGTGTGATTCAAGTGGCAGTAACTTAATTATTTTACATTTTGAAATGAGAGGTTCTTCATTAAGAAGCTGAATTCTCCTCCAGGCAGATCATATAGAAGTACTAACCACACTTGGCATCTATCCATCCAACCTATAGGCCGGGTTCACTAAGAAACTGCTAGCTTTGGAACACAGTCAACTCTTGCAGAGACAGATTTTAAATAAACTTGGCACAAGGTGAGGATGTTTGTTGGTTACTATCCAAACCTGTTACATGTGGTCAAGCATCAGGATGCAACTCATGTTCTTTGAATAGTAAAGAATCTGTTGCAATAAATACCAAGCAGCATCACCCAACATTCTAGCAAGCAGCCGAGATCATGCTAAAAATGCTTCTGAGAGATTTGACTGAGTTTGCACAGTTACCTGCAAATGCTTTGGATGATTAGGAAGTGAAATGGAATTACACGAGCTAGGTGCAGGACTGGAACAATGAACTTACTGTGCATGCGTTGTCGGGGTGAGGGCACTGGAACCATTCATCACTGTCTTACAAGCTTTAGAGCATCTACAAAAGGCGCTGTCTTAAGAAAGCCTTTATCCTCATGGACCCCCACCGCTTTATACTCTGCTACCTTTGGGAAGGAGGTACAAGAGCCTGAAGATGAGGGCTCAGTGGCACAAGGACAACTTCCCCTCTGCCATCAGATTCCTGAATGGACAATGAACCACAGACTCTACCTCACTTTTTCTCTTCTTTTGAACAAATTTATTTGCAGAAATGTAATGCACAATATTGAGGCCACAAACCAATGAATCTTGTAATACATTCATAACAATATATTTTGATTCTGATTCCGAGATGCAAAATGCAGATCAAGGACAAACATCAATAGATACGTATTCAAAATGTCAATGCAAATTAGGATCGTAAAATGTCAAATTGCTCCAAAGGGCTTCATGTTATATGCTAGGGAGATACAAAACATCTTAGTTTTACGCAAATATACGAAGGGAGAGTTTGTTTTGTTTTGTTTTAGTAAATGGAAGAGTTAAAATTCCCCCTGAAGTCTCATTGAGCTGAACCGTTAACTCTGCTTCATTCTTCATAGACTCTGTCCGACCTGCTGAACAGATTCCACAGGTGTGGCTTTTATTCGGAGCCAAACTCAATCTGCTAGAACCATAGAACATTACAGTACAGAAACAGGCCCCTTCAGCCCTTCTAGTCTGGGCTGAATCATTTTTTTCCCTGTCCCACTGACCTGCCCCTCGTCCATAGCCCTCTAAAACTCTCCCATCCATGTCCCTGTCCAAATTCTTCTTCAATGTTAAAATTGACCCCACATTCACCACTTCAGTGGGCAGCTCCCACCACACTCTGGGTGAAGGAGTTCCCTCTAAACTTTTCCCCTTTCACTCTTCATCCATGTTCTCTGCTTTGTATATCACTGACCCTCAGTGGGGAAAAAAGCCTATCACATTTACTCTTTCCATCCCCCTCATCATTTTAAATCCCTCTATCAAATTTCCCCTCATTCTTCTACGCTCCAGGGAATAAAGTCCTAACCTATTTTGTATCAAGATGTTGACCTTTCTTTCTCTCCCACTGACACTACCAGACCCACTGAGGACATCCAACAGATTGTGTTGGGCTTCACCCTCCAACATCTGCAGACTCCTGTGTATCTCAGGGACTTTATTTCTGTTTTTGAGGATCTGAAGTGTTTTGCCAATGGGTATCAATTTAGGTGTGAACACGAGAGGATGTGCAGCAATGAACTCTCAGATCGTTTCCATATCTGAATAGGTCATGGATAGATCAAGGGAAGACATGAAAACCACTTGGCAGCCGTGGTTTTTCCATTCTTTCGGTTTTGTTTATAATTGTCATGCCATAACTAAGCACCATTGACAGAGCTTCTGAGAAACAGATCTCAAATTTTTCTGAAGGTGTTAAGACTCAGGAATAAAATGGAGCCACAGTAAATCAATGGCTCATTTTGTGAGAGAAACAGTGAGAATGGCAGGTTGAGTCAGTGGTGAAGAAGGCAAATGCAATGCTGGTGTTCAAGAGGAATAGAAGAGCAGGGATGTGATGTTGAGGCTTTATCAGGCCCTGGTGAGACCTCACTTGGAGATTGTGAGTAGTTTTGGGCTCTCATTTAAGGAAGAATGAACTGACATTAGAGAGGGTTCAGAGGAGGTTCACAAGGATGATTCCAGGAATGAAAGGGTTATCATATGAGGAGTGTTTGACAGCTCTTGGCCTGGACTCACTAGAAATTAGGAAAATTTAGGAGAATGAGGGAGGATCTCATTGAAACATTTTGAATGTAGAAAGGTTGTTTCCCCACCGTGGGTGAATCTAGGAGAAGAGGGCACAACTTCAGGATCGAAGGGGATCTGATTAGAACAGAGATGTGGAAGAATTTCTTCAGCCAGAGGGTGGCAAATCTGTGGAATTTGTTGCCACAGGTGGTTGTGGAGGCCGGGTCACTGGATGTATTTAAGGCAGATTTTGATGGATTGTTGATTGGCCAGGGCGTCAAAGGTTGTGGGGAGAAGGCCAGGCAGTGAGGCTGAATGGGAAAATGGATCAGCTCATGATTAAATGGTGGGGCTGAATTGATGGGCTGAATGGCCTATTTCTCCCCCTATGAATTATGGTCTGTTTCCCTGCACATCACTTGCACTAATTTTTCCTCAATCATATGAGCAATACATGAGATGTGTTGAATTCTGCTTCTCTGGGAGTTTTGATTCTGATGAAGTTGAACATTGGAAATGCATTGAATGAGCATCTCACACGTTTAGAGCCACAGTGTTATCACTCAGCCTGGAACACGCCCTACAGCCCAACTCATCTGTACTGACCAAGTCAGCATTACAGGATAGTCCCATTTGCCTCCATTTGGTCCATATCCTTCTGATCCCTTCCTGTTCATAAACTTGTCCAAATATCCACTTCTCACATTATACCCACTTTTCCAGTTCCCTCTGGCAGCTTGTTTCAGATATAGACCATCCTCTGAGTGAAAAAGCTGTCCCTCTCATGTTAAACCTAGTTCTAAAATTATCCACACTGGGGAACAGACCATTTTCATTCTCTATATCCATGCCCCTCATCATTTTATGCCTCTAGAAGATCACCCTTCAGCCCAGCCCATCCACCCTCTACCTATAGCTCAAGCTCTACATTTCCTGCAACATACTCAAGATTACTTTATTGTCATGTAAATATTACACAAAATTGCCTTCTGCCTGCCATAAAGTAAGCAAAGAATCACCATTGGTGTCAGTCAGTGCCCCTTTCAGTACGAGAGAAAGAGAAACAAAGGAGAGTCCCTTCCAGAGTCACCGAGTGTCCGTGGATTCGCTTCCAGTTCTCCCGCAGCCACACAGACCCCTGTTTGATTCTTCGGCCACCTGAGCTCCAGATCCCAACCTCTGACACGATCAGGAAAACTTCAGGGCCTGAGGCCCTTCGGGAGCCCTTCTTGCCCTCAGCACCCTCTTGAATTCTGATGAATCTCCTCTACACCCCTTCCAACTTATTGATGGCCTTCTAGGTGACCAGAACTGCACACAGTTCTCCAAGTGTGGCTGGGAGCTGAGCTGCCTGGATTTGGTTTAATGCCTGTCTGCAGCAAATCAGAATTGTGGTGCATCTGTACATTGGACATGTATATGACTGTAAACACTCATGACAAATGAATGGTGAAAGTTATAATCATACAGTCTGGTGTCAGGATTCAACCTGTATCCCAGGGTACAGAAGCTAATGGACTAACTTCCACAGGCATCAAGGACTAACTTCCACAGGCATTAAGCCCCGAGTTCTGCAATAAATTTTGTTAAGAAATACTTCAATGTACTCCTGTTCCTCACTCACTAGCCCTAGTACCCACACAACGAGCCCCATGTCAAACAGATGGGTGCTCTGGCTAACAACAGAATTCTAATTGCGAGCTGACAAACCACCAACAAGACTGAAGTAAAGTTCAGAGAGGGTGATCCAGGAGTTCGACCCAGCAACGATGAAGGAATGGTCATGGATCTCCAAGTCGTGGTGCCAAGGGATGCTACAAGTGGAAGCTCTCTGGGCTAATGAAATTCGGTCCTTTTCAATGGGTCCCTCAGAAGGAAATCGAACCAGATTACTTATTTTCTGTAGGCAAAGCGTTTATAGTGAATGCATATATCTTAGCTTGTAATGATGTAAGTGGATGAAAGTCATTATGCTTTTAATTCATATTTATTTTTAGGATAGCTTTGATGCTCTTTACACCGTAAAGCAAGTTCAGTGATTACATTTTTCACAGCTGAGTTTTCAAATCCATTATGTAACTGAAGTCTGGTTTGTTTTTAATAGTTTCAGATTTGCTTGATTAAAGTTATGTGTCCAGAATTGAACTGAAAATGGAGACGTTTATTATTTTGGCCTCAGACTAGAAATATTTTTAATCAGTCTAAACACTAAGGGGATATTCTGTTTAATGAATTGCAGAAGTAATTCATTACATTTTAATGATCCCATAACAGAATATTATCTGGTCAATGGACTTCTGAATAAGGAGTTATCTTGTATTTAACAAAAATCGTACATCTTTATGCTGGTTTGAATCTAGATTCAAGACTCAAATCTAATAAACAGTTAAAATCAATGTCAACTAGACCACGGCTTTAATATTTGGATCGGTTGTGATCCATATTGTTTTAATTTTTTTTACAGCATGATTCCGGCCAGTTAAACCTGTTCCGTCCAATTACACCCAAATTAACCCACAACCCCATACATTTTTGGAGGGTGGGACGAAACTGGAGCCCCCGGGGAAAACCCACGCAGTCACTGGGAGAACATACAAACTCCTTCAGACAGTACTGGATTCGAACCCGCGTCTCGGTAACCACCACGATTATTGTACAGTTGATCTGTATTTCATATAAATGTAATTTTGATGTATGCTAGAGGTATTCTTAAGGATGGTAGATTTGAGGCAATAATATAGAACATTATAGCACAGTACATGCCCTTCGGCCCTCAATGTTGCGTCAACCCATGTAATCCTTAAAAAATACTAAACCCTCCTTAATCCGTAACCCTCCATTCTTCTTCTGTTCCATGTGTCTGTCTTAGAGTCCCTTAAATGCCCCCAATGTTTCAGCCTCCACCACCACCCTTGACAAGGCATTCCAGGCCCCCCACAAATCTCTGTGTAAAAAACTTACCCTTGATGTCTCTCCTGAACTTCCCTCCTTTCACTTTGTACCTGTGTCCTCTGGTATTTGCTATTCCTGCCCTGGGAAACAGGTGCTGGCTGTCCATCCTATCTATACCTCTCATAATCTTGTAGGCCTCTATAATACACTGAGAAATCTAGTCCCTGTTAATAAAACTAAATGCACTCTAAGGCTGTGGCACTTTTGGTTCTGCATCTGAAAGGAGATCCGTTCTCCTCCGCTTGCCTGGTCATATTTCCATAGGGCATGGATTGCCCTAACTCCTTCAGGAACCCAGTATTGAACCTGACCAATGGAGTTGAATGAGTAAGGCTGGAATGCTGGGGATGCTGGTGGGAGAAGGCTCATTTATCCATCCAATGGGGTTGGAGGATTTTGTGGAGACAATGTTGATGGAGCTTCTGCAGTGCCTCAAGATACCTGCCGGAGGTAGACCCGGACTCCGATGCATCCAGGAGGGCTGAAGGACTGCTGCCCAGTCTAACTGAGCTTTGTGGCAGGTTGGAGAACTTGCTCATAAAGTGGTCCATACAGTACACATGCCTAAAGTGAAATGATCTCGTTTTTACTCTGATATAAACCCTTTATGTGACAAATGTAAACCTGCTGAGGCTTCTTTGATTTTTGTGTTTTGGACTTGCCCTAGTTTAGAAAAAGTTTGGAAAGATATTTTTCAAACATTAACAGTGATTTTTAAGGTTAAATTGTAACCTTGTCCTTTATTTGCTCTTTTTTTGGGTCATTTCAAGAAGGTAATGTTTGACTGAATCCAACTTAAAACCAAATCTCATCTTTTACTAATAGAAAGACAATCCTCTACCTACACATTATTATGTCTTGTTTTAGTTTAGAAAAATTTAGATATGTCATTAAAGATTCAAATACTAATTTCCTAAAGACATGGGGCCCTTTTATGGTCCATTAGCACACCCTGAAGTTTCAGGGTGGTTGTTTCCTTTGAGGCTCTGCTGTCTGTTTCCAGGTTGTCATCACGTGACATGTTAGCTTTTCCCCCAACTTTGCATGTGGTTTTCTTGTAATGTGTCTTTCATTATATTTTTGTACTGTTTAATTTTTGTTTTATTGTTATATCCACCTGTGAATAGGATAATGCAAGTCCTGTCTTTCCAGGATGTCAAATTTTCTTCCTCTTCAGTTTTCTTCTTGAGTTATGGAGTTTTCTTCAGCGATGAAGCTGTTCTCTTTACTTTCAAATGAGCAGTCAGAAAAGTGATTTCTCTTTCGAAATCCCCTTATTTTCTGAGTTTTCCTTTTATTAGGAGTGACATATAACAGCTCCTATTCTGGTCACTGTGATTCAACCCCATCTTTCAACAAAGTTCCAACTCCTGTGTGTGACACGCAGGGTCTTAACTTCTGGAAACGGGTCCAAAAATGTCTGAATTTGATAATATATTTCTCCAAATTTCATGACATTACATCATCAACAAGGTCAGTCCCAATTTGTGGAAAACATACGACCATGAACTGGAATCTTTAACAGTTTTAGTTTTATTGCTGCAAAACTTTTTGTCTGACCTCATCTCTGTTCAGGATGCTTAATTGCTTTTAAGAACCACACCTGCTACTTGACTAAGACATATCAACTCCAAGAATGAACACTCTTTTCTAAGTACAATGGTTTTCTGTAAACGTACTGTGACCTAGTGTGTAACCTAAAACCTATTTATAAAAAATATAGTTTACCATTACCCAAATATTAATATGAACCCAGCTCCATTACAGATCCAAAAGGCATTAACTCATTGCAGAATTCCAGATTAATGCCGAAAGGTGAAAGAGCAGCAAACATTCCCAGAATTCCCTGGCCACAAAGCACCAAAGGGACCAGTCTACAAAACACACCTTTGGATGTTCAGAGGAACTTCATAATGGCAGTTCAAAGAGATCTGACACTCGCAGAATCACACCACATGAAGTAAATGGTTGTTGGGATTTTATGCCAGATGGAAGTCGGGGAGATGAGTGAATGTGGATCCTGCTTTTACATTTAGTTAGAATGTATTTATAGGAACCACATCTTTACACTTTTGTTCTTCAGTGGCTATTAAGCAGGAGCATAAATATTTAAAAGCTGAACACTAAGGCTTTTCGTACAATGTTCGGGCAATTTGGTTTAATCTTAGGACCTGCATGGTGGATACGCATGTCCTCTCCATCACTTCTCCTCACCGGCATGGAAGGGCACTACAGATTTTATTCAATCAAGTGCAATTTGTGCCCACATCTATTAAGAATGAAAAAAGAACGAGTCAAATGGATTTAAAATTTCATGAGAAATTCTCTCAGAATATTATGGCTGTTTATGAGGGTGACAACATAATGATACAAGTCAATATCAAAATTTATGACCTGGTTTTATGAATATCATTGCAATAATAATCAACCTTTCTCTGCATCAGATTCCACAAGGGAACATTACAGCCATTCAGATCTAATACCAACCAACCATTTCAGACAAAGTTTCTTCCTTTTCTAGTCACAGCTTCTTTATACTCATTCCTTTGGTTCTTCACTCACCTGATTACCATCTCCAACTTACCCCCACCCATTCACCCCATGTTCACTTCATCTCCTGTGTGAAACACGAAAGTCTGCAGATGCTGTAACTGTAGTAAAACACATCAAAATGCTGGAGAAACTCAGCTGGTCTTTTCAGCGTCCATAAATAAGAGTTATTACTGACGTTTTGGGCCTGACCCCTTCTTCAAGTATGATTTATTTTTATACACAGAAATAAAGGAAAAATTCTGTAAATAATTTGCATACTTACCTGCGAAGTGGGCGTTTACGCAGCACTTTCCCTAAGCACTTTTACCCAGCTTTCCTGTGTGGTGGAGTTTGTCGGAAGGGGTGCGTCGTATTCATCGATTTTCATTGGAATTGCTCTGTAAAAATGTGTTGAGGTCTTGGTGGAAAAATTACAGGATGGGATTAAGCAAATAAATTCCATCAGGATATTTTTACACTGCCAGTGGAACAGAAAGTTTGTACAAATTTTCTGCTTCTCAGCAGTTGCCTAAAAGTGCCTAAGGAATAAGTGGAATGATCCAAAAGCAGGAGATCTCAGAATTCAGACAGTGTCGGCTGGGGGAGGAATCCAGACCAACAAATGGTGTTAACTGGCTATAAGAGGAGAAGTGAGGATTTATCACGTCTGTGTGAAGGGAGACACAGAGCTGGGGGAAAGAAGTGGGGAGGGAGCCGGATTTAACAAAAGCCAAAGAAGTCAGTATTAATGTCGTCTGGTTGGAGGGGCCCAGTCGGAAGATGAGATGTTGTTCCCCCAACTTGTGGATGGTCTCATTCTGGCAGTGCACATGACCATGGACAGACAAGTCAGCAAGGGAGCTCTGTCTCTCCTTTCACACAAACATGATAAATTCCTACCTCGTCCCTTATTATATCAAATTAACCCATTTTGTTGGCCTGGATTCCTCCCCATCCTGAGATTTCCCGCTTCTGGCTCATTCTGCTTATTCCTTGAAGGAGGGCTCGGGCCCGAAACCTCGACGATATATCTTTGTCTTTTTATGGACGCTGTAAAGACCGGCTGAGTTCCTCCAGCATTTTAAGTGTTTTATTTCACCTCTTGTACCTGCCACTCGATCTCTGACCTTTCTGTCTGCTTCTCTGACCCCTTGCCATTGAGAACCTGTTTTCACTCGATCTTTCCCCAGCTCTGACACAAAGTTGTTGGCCAAGTCCAGATAGTCTCAGTCTCCATGAACACTGCCCAACTTGCTGAGGATTTCCAGTTCTCTTTTTTACTGAACCAAGAGAAAAAGTACGCAAGCATTTTGTTATAAAGATATCGGGGTAGAATTTTATTGCAAGGGGTTAACTATTTTCCCCCAAAATAAACTAAATTATTTATGAAAAAGAAAACCATTCAATCTTTTCACATCCTTAGTATAATATCCATACATTTTCAATGTATATTGTTACATTCACTCTCTCTTTAGCACTCTGGCACCTTGTCGTTTCTCCACTCCCCTGTTTTTTGAGGAGCTT
This sequence comes from Narcine bancroftii, assembly GCF_036971445.1. NCBI lineage: Eukaryota > Metazoa > Chordata > Chondrichthyes > Torpediniformes > Narcinidae > Narcine > Narcine bancroftii. Next base: position 1,426,380 of record NC_091481.1, on the reverse strand, counting down.
TCCCTCAGTCTCAGCCCCTCAATACATGTGGTCCTTCCCACAGCATCCTATCGTTGGTTGCACCAAGCCTCATTGTGTCCCTCAGCATGTACAGGTAGACCCTAACTTACAATGGGATTGGGCTCTGGGACTCACATGTGGAGGAAGTTTAGGAACCACTTGTGCTGGGTTCAGGATAGGTTTGTCCCACTGGGACAAGGAAAAGATGGTAGGAAAAGGGAACTGTGGTTGACGAAACAGGTGAAGCAGCTGGTCAAGAGGAAGAAGGAAGCATATGTCAGATATAGGAAACAGGAAGGGCTCACGAGAAGTATATGGTAGCAAGAAAGGAGCTTAAGAAAGCACTTAGGAGAGCTCGAAGGGGGCATGAGAAGGCCTTGGCCTGTAGAATACCCCAGGGCATTCTATGCAAATGTGAAGAACAGAAAGATGACGAGAATGAAGGATAGTCAGCATGGTTTTGTGATGAGAAGGTCATGTTTCATAGGCCTAATTGAGTTAATTGAAAAGTAACAAAAAAAATTATGAGGGTGGGTGGTAGATGTGGTCTACATGGATTTAGTAAAGAATCTGATAAGGTCCCCCTGAGAGACTCATTCAGAAAGTCTTGAGGCATGGGATCCATGGCTGTGTGGATAAACATGGCTTGCAGGTAGAAAGCAGAGAGTAGTGGTGGAAGGAAAGTATTCTGCCTGGAAGTCAGTGACTAGTGGAGTGTCGCAAGGATCTGTTCTGAGGCACCTGCTCTTTGTGACCTTATAAATGACTTGGATGAAGAGGCAAAAGGATGGGTCAGTAAGTTTGTGGATGACACAAAAGCTGGAGGAGTTGCGGATGGAGCTGAAGGTTACAAGAGGATATAGACACATATGCAGAGTTGGGCAGAAATGTGGCAGATGGCATTCAATCCAGATAAACGCGAGGTGATGTATTTTGGAAGGACAAACCAGAAGACTGAGCACAGGGTTAATGGTTGGATGAACAGGATGTCTTGGGTGCAAATCCATACATCATTATTAGGGGGGGATTCAATTTGAGGATAGGGAGATCATGTTGCAACTCTACAAATCTCTGGTGAGACCACATTTGGAGTATTATGTTCTGTTCTGGTCACCTCATGACAGGAAGGATGTGAAATCAATGGAGAGGGTGCAGAGGAGATTGACCAGGATATTATCTGGATTGTAAAATAAGTCTTATAAGGGAAGGTTAACAGAGCTGGGACTTTTTTTCTTTGGAGCGTAGAAGGATGAGAGGAGACTTAATAGAGGTCGATGAGATTATGATAGAGTGGACAGCCAACACCTATTTCCCAGGGCTGGAATAGCAAACACCAGAGGGCGTGTGTACAAAGTGAAGGGAGGGGAGACATCAGGGGTAAGAGTTTTATACACAGGGAGTTGTGGGGGCCTGGAATGCCTGCCAGGGGTGGTGGTAGAGGCTGAAACATACATTAGGGGCATTTCAGAGACTCCTAGACAGGCATATGGATGGAAGAAGGATAAAGGGTTATGCTGTTGGAAGGGTTGAATACTTTTTTTTAAAAAAAGGAATATACTGCATGGGTTGGCACAACATTGAGGGCTGAAGGGTCTGTACTGTTCGATGTTCTATCATTTCTGCAGATGAAATATTTTGTTTGCTTTGGTTTCCCTAATTTATCGAAAGACATTCCTGTCCTTTTGTGTGATTTTCAAGGCTGTCCATTGGCCAGTCAACGGGACCTGGTTGCTGGCATCTTCCCACCTTCCCCAAATGTCTGAGGCCAGGAAGTGTGGAAACTGTTCCCTTCTCTCATTTTCCCTGTGAGAGATAATTTCTTCAGTCTTTTTTAACAAGCCTTGTTTCCAGATGAACAATGCATGTAATTCCTTCTGGACTTACCACTTTGAAAATATCTTGAGAAAGTATTAGGCTTTGGGATGAAACAAAGCCTTTGAATAAGTGCAGTCCTTGATGTGTTACCTTGAACAGATTATTTAGATTCCACCTGCTGACTGTTCAGGAATAGTTCTGTTCATAATTTGTACAAAGCAAGTACAATCGGTATGAAAGCCGTCATCTCAAAAAAAATTAAGTATAACTGCCAAGTTTATCTTTAAGATGCATGTAAGGGATACAAAATATGCATTTTTGTATCAGAGCAGTGGTGAGGAATTAAAATCTGGATATTTATTGGTATCTGACACAAGGGGAGGGAAAAGGCTGAGTGAACAAAGGGAATGTCTCTGGTCAGGTGGTGGTGGTTGAGGGGGTAAAGGGCAGTTTATCACAGCTTTGCGTTTGGAGATGTACAAAGAAGAGTGAAAATGAAAGGAAAGACAGAGAAAAATGTCAATGTTGGAACTGAGTTATAAAATACCACGGGTGTTGCGAATCTGAAGAGAAAACGAGAAATACCGGAGGTCAGGCCACGGTCGACAACATCCAAAATATCCAGGTGATTATAGGCAACATCAGTGCAAAGGGAATAAGTGTTTCAGATTGATAAACTTTCATCAGAACTGGCTTCAATAATTTAGACAAGTCTGGGGGCTGACATGAATCAAATTATATGATATGTTGTAGCTGAGGCTTACATTGGGATTCACTGAAAGAGCCCTCTGAGGGGTTCGAGTGAGAGTGCGATGGAGAATTGAAGTGCCAAGCAATTGGCATGTGAATGGGGAGGGGGGGGGGGCCTCTCATCCAATCACCACTCGAGAGAGAAGAAGGCACAAGGAAGGGTTGTGTACTAGGTGATGATGGGACGGGAAGTCGGGGAAGGGCAGGCATTGCTTTTAACTTGCTTGTCTGATGGAAGGTTGTTGCCAAAATGTTAATGGTTCACACAGAGAAGACCTGAGCCATCCCAGCATTCACAGGGTTATTTTAGAGTTCCAACATTTTCCTCTTTTGACTGTGAGAAGGTGCAGAGCGTTGGCCCTGTGTGTTCTGCAGATTGGACTATTGAGAATAGAGGAGGAGTCCAGGATAAAAGGAGCCGAGACCTGAGATCTGTGCAATGATAAATAGTGCATCAACTGCGATGGCGCCAGCGACCTGAGTTCGAATCCCACATTGTCTGTAAGGAGTTCGTACGTTCTCCCCGTGTCTGAGTGGGTTTCCCCAGGGGGCTCTGGTTTCCTCCCATCCTTCAAAATGTTCCTGGGATATTTGGGTGACACGGCTTCGTGGGCTAGAAGGACTGTAACTGTGCTGAATGTCTAAATTTTAAAAAATATAGAAAATTCAACTGAAATCAGCTTCCTTTTTAGGTGCGAGTAACTGAGAGTGGTCACAGGAGATACAAGAAGCTGCAGATGCCAGAAGTACCCAGTGGGTTGAGTAGAGTTGGACAGCACAGAACCAACTCTTCGGCCCATCTTGTCCATACTGACCAAGTCGACCTTGTGGGATTGTCCCATTTGCCTGCATTTTGTTCCCATCCACCAGAACCGTTCCTATCCACTTATTTGTCCAAATACTTTCAAAATACTGTTATAGACCCCACTTCTACAGTTCCCTCTGGCAGCCCATTCCTTTGAGGAAAAAAAAATTGGCCCTTCAGGTCCCTCTCCAGTCTCTCCCCTTTCTCCTTAAACCTTCTTGTTCCAGCATTGTCTACCTTTGGAAAAGACTGAGCGTATCCATGAGCAGCGAAGCCCTTGAATGGTTCTGATCTGACATGTTGACCATTCTTTATCTCCCCCCTGGTGCTGCTCCACCTGCCGAGTTCCTCCAACAGGTTGTGCTTTGAATCAAGTCATGAATCGAATGCAGGACTCGTTGAAGCCGACTGATCTCCTCATACCCAGGACAGGTGTACACAAACCATACCCTTTCTTTTTACTGTGATAGCTTTGCATAGAACAATTCTCAAATTTGTGGAAGGAGACCAAATGAAGGTGGTGGACTCTGGCGACCCCTGTTAATAAAAGCTGCTGCTTCTGTTGTTCTTAATGAGAATAGAACTTCAATCAAAGCTGGGAAGTGACAAGTAGCCTATGCAGTTTTCTAGCTGGTTTTCCAGCTTGGGTGTCCAGCAATGACAGATGGGTTGGTTTCTCTTCAACAGATAAGAGAGCACGGACCTTGAAAATGAAATATCATTGCTACTGGTGCCTGCTACTTCAGCACAATGGCAATGATTCGGATCAGTTTTAACAGTCTGCTTATTCTGAGATTTCTCCCTGGAATTTACTGAACCTGGATCTCCTTAGAATCAAAGCACCCAGGATTACCCATCTACCCAGGCAGCCTTCTGTCAGCTGGTGTAACACTAGCCCAGGGCCAAACACAACAAAAGCAGGTGTAGGCCACTCAGTCTCTTAAACTGCTCTGCTATTAAACTCAATATCACAGCTCCAGTGGCCCAGGTTTCATCCTAACCTTGGGTGCTGTCTGTGTAGAGTTTGCATGTTCACCCTGTGACCAGGATGTTTTCAGTTTCCTCCCACATGCCAAAGACATGGATTGATTCTGATTAGCCACCATAAAGAGCCCCTTGTACTTTGGTGTGATGGAATGTGATAATTTTGGGCTCATCATTTAAGAAAGGATGACATTGGAAAGGGTTCAGAGGAGGTTCACTAAGATGATTCTGGGAATGAAAGGGTTATCATATGAGAAGCATTTGACAGCTCTTGGCCTGTACTTGTTGGAATTTAGAAGAATATTGAAAGGCATGGACAGAGTAGTCGAAGAAAGGTTGTTTCCCATGGTTGGAAAGTTGAGGACAAGAGGGCATAACTTCAGGACTGAAGAGCATCTGCTGAGAACAGAGATGTGAAGAAATTTCTTCAGCCAGAGGATGGTAGATCTGTGGAATTTGTTGCCACAGCTGGTTGTGGAGCTTAGGTCATTGGGTATATTTAAGGAAGAGATTGATAGATTCTCTGATTAGACGGGGCATCAAAAGTTATGGGGAGAAGGCTGCGCAGTGGGGAAATGGATCAGCTCGATTAAATGCCAGGGAGACTCGATGGGCCGAATGGCCTATTTCTGCTCCTATGGTCTTAAAACAGGGTCAATGTAAATGGGTGGCTGGTGTGGAATTGTTGGGCTGTGCTTTCTGATTAAACACTGAATTTCCTTCTCTCCAGGGGGACCTCTCCCTCCCCCTTCTCTCCAGGGGGACCTCTCCCTCCCTCTTCTCTCCAGGGGGACCTCTCCTTCCCCCTTCTCTCCAGGGTAACCTCTCTCTCCCCCTTACTTGAGAAAAGTTCGTCTGACTTCATTTTAAAAATAATCAGGCTCCATTTGAAGAAGTTCCAAACTCCACGCCATCATGGAAAACATTGCATCTCATCTGCATTAAATGTTCTACAGCTTGTAATATTTAAAGTGATTTCTAATTAATTATTTAAAAATTAAATTATTTTTTTTTAAATTTAAGATTAAATTTTACATATACTGCATGGTAACAATCCTTTCGGCCCACAAGCCCATGCCGCCCAATTAGACCCAATTAACCTACAACCCCCAGTACATTTTTGAACGATGGGAGGAATCCGGATCCCCCAGGGAAAACCCACGCAGATATGGGGAGACAGTGTGGGATTCAAACTCTGATCCCAATCACTGGGGCTGGAACAGCATTACTCTAACCGCTACGCCAACTGAAACATCCTCTCCTCATTCACGCTATCAAGACCTTCAATCAAATTTCAACCAATACAAGCCCATTTGCAATGGTGACCTGGGTAACCATCTCAGATATTCAAACTTGTGGCATCATCCCAGGGCTTTGACTCCCTGCCCATTAACACGAGCACCACCACACCACAGTTCATCCATAATGCCAGGTGGAAAGAGGCATCACAACAGTTGAAACTCCCCCCCCCCCCTCCACCTCCCTCTGACCATGCATTTTCTGATTCATCTGGATCTCTTTGACCATCAGACCTCAGAGTTACAATGGAGTTGTCCCAGGAAATTCTCCTGCAAATATTTATCCCGAAAAATACCCAAGGAATTGCTCCATGGCAGTTTGCGCACAGCTCAGCAGGTAGGGTGGGGAGACAGATGTAACTAACCCAGGAACCAGGTTCAACCCTAAGCTCTCTGAATGGGGTTCCCACAATCCCCCTGTCCTATGCTAACCTCCCACACTTTAACAGTGTGCTGTTAGACTGATTGGCCACAACAAATAATCCCTTTGTGTGGATATTTGGTTAAAATAAAGGAAATGAAAGGTTGCAATGGAGGAGAATCAGATAGCCTGCTGACAGACTGAAACTGATGGGCTGAATGGTCTCCACCTGTGCAATAATCAGGAAAGAGGGTCTTCACTTATGAAATAGTAGTCTGGGACATCTTGTGAAGCCGAGGTAGATTGGTGCTTAATGAGTAAGGGGGAAATATATCTGCCATGATTGAATGGGAAAGCAGCATCCTCATGTTGGCTGCGCCAAGCCTCAGTCTGTCCCTCAGCACGTGCTCCTGCAGCCTGGAATGCGCCAGTCAGCATTTCCCTCACTGACATCTCCGTGTGCTGAAAGACCAACAGGTTTCGGGCAGACCAGAGAGCGTCTTTCACCAAGTCGACGTTTTTCCAGCAGTTCTGGGTGTGAGTCTCTATGTGCATCCCTGGGAACATCCCGTAGATCAGAGAGTCCTCTGTCACGCTGTTGATGGGGATGAACCGTGACAAAGACCTTTGCATCCTTCTCCGCGCACTCTTAGTGAATCTGCATTCATCAAAGAAATTGACGACTGTCTCCTCTCCACTGCGGTTATCTCGTGGACAATATTCATTGTGGGAAATGTTCCTACAATTGTTTTTAAACCAAAAATAGATTTATTCACAATAAATAATTTACAAAGGGAAAGCCGTTAAGTGTCTTCACACCCTTAGTGTCATATCCATACCTTTCCATCACTGCACATTGTCACATTCATTTTCTATTGACATCATTACCACCACCTTGGCTCCTTGTCACTTCCCCCACCTCTGTTGTTTGAGGGGGTGACATTTTTAAAAACTTGGACATGCAGCATGGTAATGGGCCCTTCCAGCCCATTCTGCTCAATTGTGCCCAACTAGAACCCCCATACATTTTGAAGGGTGGGAGAAAACCAGAGCCCCAAGAGGAAACCCACACAGACACGGGGAGCATGTACAAACTCCTCAAAGACAGCGCCAGATTCGAACTCGGGTCACTGGTGCTGTAACAGCTTTGCGCGAACCACTATTCCAATATTCCTACAAATTGTAAATCACTTTAGCTCTTCAGTGCGAAGAATCCTGGCTCCTCATCCCACTGGAAACTTGTTCGGGATGAAAGATGGATCAAGGAACTTGTAAATTGAACAGCCTCCTTTATGTTCATGCACGGAATCGAGTAGACTTTGGATAAACATTGTACAATTTATAAATTTGGCTGATCGATAGCTTTATGTAAATGGATTTATTCATCTCATCTTTCAGGTGTCTCATTAATGCACACTCTCACAGATCATGCAATGTTCAGCCATCGATCTGTGTGGAACTGCTTCAGATTCAAATGTGGGCCTCCCAGAATCAATGGGGCAACATTTGCTGCAAAAAGCAGGTCGAGCAGCATCCTGGAGTTGGGGGGGGGGGGGGTGGGAAGAGATGGGCAAACATCAGGTCAACATCTGTTCCTAGCTGCCCAGTGAGCTCAGTCATGCTTGGGGTGCTTCTCATCACTGCAGCTGTCAACTCCATTCCTCTCCCCCTATTAATTATTTGCAGATGTTATAAATACCTTGGAAATGTTTCACTCTACAGATTTTATTGCCGAGATTTTCATGAATTGGTTTAGTTCAATTGTGCTGTGATAGAAAGAGCTGTGTATCTATCATAGGATATAGGAGCAGAAATAGGCCATTCAGCCCATTGAGTCTCCTCTGCCATTTAATCATGAGCTGATCCATTTCCCCACTCAGCCCTTCTGCCCGACCTTCTCCCCATAAGCTTTGATGCCCTGGCTAATTCCATAACTTATCAATCTCTGTTTTAATTACCCTCAATGACCCAGCCTCCACAACCACTTGTAGTAACAAATTCCATAGATTCACCACCCATTGGCTGAAGAAATTCCTCTGCATCCCTGTTCTAAGCAGATGCCCTTTAATCCTGAAGTTGTGCCCTCTTTTCCCAGACTGTCCCAGCATGGGAAACAACCTTTGCTTTGATTGTTAAATCTCTCATCGCCTTCCCTCTTGTGTCATGTCTGTGCCAACTCACTGTAACATTGGGGTTCTAGTATTTCCTGAAACTTGTCATTCAGAATGCTTACCTATTTCATTTCAGCTCTGGGTCTGAAGTGCTGCGGTGTCTTTTAATAAATCCAGCAGACTGACATTTTCCACTTCTGAACAGTTATTTTCTGGTGTCATTTATGTTTTAAATACCTCCTAACCTTTGTAACATATGTTGTTCGTTATTGGTGGCATATCAATAAGCTTACTGACAATGGGGATAGAAAGGCACAGGTAACCGCCACTTGTCTTCCTGTTTAACCTTTTAACATCCACGGCAGAACACTTGCACCAATTCTACTCATTGAATCTTGCGTTGCAGTAAATATGAACCTCCATGTTCAAGGACAACTTCTTTTGTGCTGTTATCAGACACTTGATCATCCCCTCCTCAGCCCAAGAGATCCCTTTTGCATTGTTTAACTGTAGTTCTCTCTTAAGCAGTATACTCAAGACTTTTATTCTTGTACGGTGATGACTTCAGGAGAGGAGAATCAGAGGTGTATGATCTAGTGATCATTGGGGAGGTGGAGAGGGTGAGCAGATTTAAATTCCTGGGATTCACAATCTCAAGGATCTTTCCTGGCCCAACAAACTAATGGCATCATGAAGAAAGCACGTCAGCACCTTTACTTCCTCAGGAGTTTGTGGCGGTTTGGTACGACATCAAAAACCATGGCAAATTTCCACTGCGGTGGAAAGTGTGCTGACCAGCTACATCGTGGTCTGGTATAGAAACACCTATACCCCTGAGTGTAAAGCCTTCCAAAACACATCACAGGCAAAATCTCCGCACCATCGAGAACATCTACAGGAACGCCGAAGTCAGAGAGCATCAGCAATCATCAAGGATTCACACCACCCAGTACACGATCTGTTCTCGCTGCTGCCATCAGGAAAGAGGCATCGGTGCCACAAGACTCGCCCCACCAGGTTCAGGAACAGCAGCTCCCCCTCCACCATCAGACTCCTCCACAACAAACTCCATCAGGGACTCAGTAAAGGGCTCTGACTTTGCACATTATTTATATTTGAAGATTTATTTCAGTATTGCACAGTTAGTTTGTTTACATTTCTTCATTTGTTTGCATGTGTACGTTGAGCATAGTTTCTTTTGCATTACTGATTCGTGGTAATTCTGCCTCACCCACAGGAAAAAGAATCTCAGGGTTGTATGTGATGTCATGTATGTACTCAGACAATAAATTTGAACTTTGAATTTAAAATAAATGTATATAAATATTTTGAGATTGTTTACTCAGTCACAGAATACTGTTCATCAATCTCACAGGCTGTGGGAATAAGCCCTTCGCCAGCCTGGCAGTCCTGATTTTGATGCTCCTGTACCTCCTTCCTGAGGTAGTGAGTCACAGATACTGTGGTGGATGGAAAAGGGTCCTCAATAATTCATTGAGCTCTATTTAATCAACACCTTGGCCAAAATGCACAAACAAATTAGAAGGATAATAACAGACTGAGAGATGAGTGGAAAATGCTGGTGACTGAAGGGAAGTCTGCATCAGTGCAAAGGAAACTTCAGGATCAGTTTGGGCGGCAGGTTTTCTGTTGGTTAACAGTGAATACAGATTAAGAAGTAGTTTTGTCTGCAAGAAGTGAGAAGTAGCTGCAAGAAAGGACCAAAGCAAACACAGTGAATGCTAGGGCCACTTTACTAAAGGAATAGATAGACGAGACATAAACAGACTCTTTCCCCTGAGGGCAGGGGAGGTTGGAACAAGAGGCCATGAGCTAAGGGTCGGAGGCAACACTTTTGGAGAAATATTAGAGGTGGCTTTTTCACTCAGCGAGTGGTGGCAGAATGGAATGAACTTCCGAATGAGATAGTTGCGTCAGGGTCCCTTCTGTCACTTAAGAGAAGGTTGGATGTGTACATGGAGGTGAGGGGGTCGGATGGTGAGTGGCGGAGAGTGGGAGGTTTGAGCTAGTGGAGTTGTTCAAGTGAACCGGTGTGGACTCAAAAGGCCGACATGGCCTGTTTCTGCTCCGTAAATGGTTATATGTGCAAAGAATCACTCGTCCGTTCAGATCAATTCTGCAATAACTCGTTCAACCGTCTGAAAATAAGGCCTGAAGATTTATTGCTTATTTTTTTTCTTTCCTGATGTGTGTTTCCACTTCCATTTCAAGGGTTGTAACCAACATGATGACAGTACCCAATTTTGGGGGGGGGGAATTAAGTTAAGTTTATTACCACCTGATTGCACAAGTACAAACTGACGAAACAGCGTCCTCCGGTCCTCAGTGCAAAACACACAACCGGATACAACACAGACAAACAATACACATGCAGAACAAATATTCATATATGCAAATAAATAAATATGGTTTAATGAATACAAGAGTCTGGGAGGGTGAGTGGGAGCAGTTCCTTTGGTCGTTCAGCGTTCTCACTGCCCGTGGGAAGAAGCTGTTCCTCAGCCTGGTGGGGCTGGTTCTGATACTCCTGTATCTAACCCATTAACTCCTGGTTGGCATCAACAGGATGAGCCCCATTCCATTCTCTAAACTCAATGGCTGAACAATGTCAATTAATCAGGAAAGTCTGCAGATGTGGTGATTGGAGTGACATCCCCAAACAGTACAGGAGAAACTCACCAGGTCCCGCAGCCTCTGTAGGAAGCAAAAGGTAACCAATGTTTTGGGCCAGCACTCTTACACCCCCTCCCCCCAACCATGGGAGAGGGCTGTTATCCTCTCTTATTAATTTATTCACCTCTATCAGTTCACCCCTCAGCATCCTCTGCTCCGGGGAACACGAGCACAACTTCTCCCCACTTCCCTTAGAGCTGAAACACTCCAATCCAGCCAATGAGAAACACAAAGCTACAGAATCTGGAATCTTCAGCAAAGAATTGATGGAGGAACTCAGCAGGTCAGACAACATCCATGGGTAGAAATGGTCAGTCAGTGTTTTGATAAAAATAATAATCACAAATAAACTTGAACTTAATGGCCTTCAAAATGCTGGAGAGAGGGAGCAGAGGATATTTACAGCGATGTTGCCGGGATTGGAGAGCATTCCTTATGAGGAAAGGTTGAGTGAACCTGGTCTTTTCTCCTTTGAGCGACTGAGGATGAGGGTGACCTGATAGAGTTGTCCAGGACGTTGAGAGGCATGGATCACGTAGATGGCTGAAGGCTTTTTCCTGGGGGCTGAAATGGCTAACATGCGGGGGGGGGTGGGGATAGTTTTAAGGTGCTTGGGAGTAAGTACAGGGTGGATGGAGAGGGGTGGGCATGTGGAATACACAGCCAGCAACAGTGGTGGAGGCAGGGATGATAGGATCCTTTAGGAGATGATCAGATAGGTACGTGGATTTGAGAAATTGGAGGGTACGCTGAAGGGATATTCTACGCTGTGCTGCAGATTCCTTTGTTCAAAAGACCCAACACCAAGCCTTTTTCTCACCTCAAAATGCTCACAGTTGCATCCCCCACTCTGCTCCCAATCACTACTTTTCAGACCTCCTCCTTACTGACACCAATTGAAAGTTCTCATTTGGTGCTTTAATCCTCTCCCTCATTATCCATTAAAAAAACCTAAATGGCTGGGAGTCTTGTTAATTGTACTGTCCAAGTACATTATTGTAGCCCCCTTTGGCCCGATTGAGTGGTTTCCTACCATCTTTACATTCCTCACGGGCCATGTCCAACTTATAAAAGAAATCTCACATTCCATATGTGGACTTATCTGATAACAGATTTCCAATTAACTGCCCTCAGCTTCTGTGTAATAATGTCATATCTTTCCCTCCCCTCATTTAGTACTTTCCCACCAAGTCCACACTGATCCTGATTCATTATACCTGATCGCTTAAGTTGTGGTTACCATTCCCACAATGCTCTCCCACTGAAACTCTGGTCACTTGGCCAGGATGGTTTCCCAAAAATACATCTTTCATTTCCCTTGGCTGCACTATTTACACCCTGCTTTAGGTGTCTAGAAAGGCTAGACTTCTAAAGCTGATGCCTTCATATAAATGGATATCTCTGTCAAGACCATCAATCAATGGAAATCTAATTGAATGAGTGACTCAGATTGTTATTTTCAGGTTAAATTTAAATATGCAACATTGTAACAGGCCCTTTCCATCCACAGGCCCGTGCCATTCAATGAACCTATATTCCTTGGTACATCTTCAATGGGGGGAGGAAACTAGAGCCCCCAGGGAAAAACCATGCAGACATGGGGAGAACATACAAACTCCTTACAGACAGCAAGGGATTCAGACGCTGTAACAGCGTTACTCTAACCTCTATGCGAACTATGCCACCCAGAGTAATGTAATTATTTTGAGTGTAATTAATACCCATCCACACACAAACAGGATGATTATTGTTCTTTTCGATCAGTTTGTGGGATTTGATTTGAGGATAGCCCACTCCTCAGAAAGGAACAGCTTGGGCATGAATAGATTTAGGTGAGTGGAGGTTGCACAAGTCCAGACCCACCCTCTTGACATCCCCTCCCGAATCCATTGACGTGGCGAGGTCCAGGAAGCTGGAAGTTTGGTTGCAGTGAATGACCAGACTAAACGTCGATGCAGGGGATACCCCTTTCTGTGCTTCACGGCACATGTTTGCTAGATGGCTGTTGACCCTACGAGAGTGTTCGTCTACGCTTCGTCATGTCTTGTTTTTCATCCTGCAGGGTGTCTAACTACCCTCTCAACCAGCAAGCCTGGTGGGGGAGCGGTTTAGTCACTGACAACCCGATCATGCCACAGGTAGTACTGGATTCTATGGTACCAGTAGCTCTCTGACAAGTGACCTGACAAGTACAATATATGCATATATATTAGACAAGCCAAGGACAAAGATTTGTGGGTACTGAAGTCCAGAGGGAAGGTTACTGTCCTGATCCGAGGTTTTTATTCTAAATTTAATTACTTAAATTCCCTAATTAATGTTGGATCAATAGTTCAGACAACGTTGTCAGTCAAATAACTCTGATGACAAGCACAGCAGACATGGGAACTGGGATACTAGAGGGAAGGAATAACAGGTTCCTTCGTACCTCTGGACAGACACATCCATGGAGGGAGCAGGAAGACAGATGCACATCTCAAATTCCATACAACTTTATCAAGAATTACAAAACAGCAAAACTAAATTAAAATGATAATTTTATCAAGTGACATTTATTAAAAAAGCATTAGCTGTGGCAAGGAAGTGTATTGCAGTGACTTGGAAATCAGATGCACATTTAGGAATGGAGAGATGGAATTTAGAAATTTGAAGTTGGATACCTTTGGAGAAAAATCACATAATTTAAGAAATAAATACTGTCTTACAAATTTGGAGCAACGCTTAGGGATAAATGTGTCAACATGGATTTCTGGCCTCAATGGTGATCTTCCCTAAAGTTGCTATATAAATACTGTAAGATCCCAATGTGTGAGCCAATCCTTTGTGCAATCCAGAATAATAATCATTTTCTTTCTTCTTTTTCCTTTAAAATTCTTCATATAACTATATTATATGTATTTCTATTGTGATATAGTTTTTTAGTGGGAGGGGGTGCAAGAGGGAATGAAGGGAGGATAAGGGGAGGGGTTAAACCACAATGTAATCATTGCAATTTTAAACTTAAATCAAATTTTTAAAAATATTAAAAAAGAATTACAAAACAGGAGAATGAAAAAAGTATTGGTCTGTATCGACACTTATTTGAAATGTTTTTTTTAGTATTCCTGAAAAACATTTATCAATTATATCTTTCAACATTTAAAATGTTTCAGTGAGATCCTCATTCTCCTAAATTCCAACGAGTACAGGCCAAGAGCTGTCAAAAGCTCCTCATATCATACCCTTTCATTCCCAGAATCATCCATGTGAACCTCCTCTGAACCATCTCCAAAGTCAGCACATCCTTTCTTAAATGAGGAGCCCAAAACTGCTCACAATCCTCCATGTGGGGTCTCACCAGGCCCTTGTAAAACTTCAACATCACATTCCCTGCTCTTAGATTTTATTCCTCTTGAAATGAACGCTAGCTTTGCATTTGTCATCTTCACCACCGACTCAACCTGCAAGTTTCCCTTCAGGTGATCCTGCACAAGGACTCCCAGGCCCACTTGCATCTGAGAATTTTCAATTTTCTCCCCATTGAGAAAATTGTCTGATTATTTTTTCTACCAAAGTGCATGATCATACACTTTCTGATATTGTATTTCATTTACCACTTCTAGACAAGATCTATGGAGAAGGGAACCGGTCTGTTGGAAGGTCATCAGGTTCGTTAGCTGTCTCTCTCTCTATACAGATGCTGTCTGACCCCAGCATATTCTGTTTAAGAATTCCAATATCAACACCACTTTTACCTTCGATTCAGTACAATACTAATCGACTTTATGGCTTCCTGCATTTATTGATGAACCAATACTTTTTAAAAAAAATATTCCAAATTTAACATGAGAAATTAAGGTTTAAGTTCAAATTTGATTTTGAATTCACGATGGAATAGTTCTCAATAACGTAAAGGGAGAGAGGAATAAACATTGCAGCATTAGGTAATCTGTCACTGCCTGGATGACGTGCATGATATTTAATCCATCATGGGGAGGACAAAACTGACTGCTACACTTCACGTGCACCAACATGAAAAATGAAATCAACATTAATTCTTGCTGCAGCAGGTAATAGCTGAATACAGCTGAACTTGAAAAAGGCCACATGGACTGATCGATCAGCTCCCTGCTTTCTCACAGGACAGATAGAAGTTAGTAGGCTTTGCTTTGAGGGAGCAATCAAAACACTTAAATGCAATTCACATTGAAGCATCTTTTAATCGATTGTGTTTTTAGAATATTTGTAGCACAACTTCAATTGTTACTGTCTGGTACGGAGGTGCCAATGCACTGGACAGGAAATGGCTACAGAGAGTTGGGAACTCGGCCACTGGGATCATGGGCACCAGACTTGACTCCATCGAGGACATCTACAAGAGGCGCTATCTCAAGAAAGCAGCCTCTATCCTCAAAGACCCCACCACCCAGGCCATGCCCTCTTCACTCTCCTACCATCAGGGAGGAGATACAGGAGCCTGAAGATGTACAGTGCAAGGACAGCTTCTTCCCCTCTGCCATCAGATTCCTGAACAGACAATGAACCAGAGACATGGACTCACTTTCTCCTAATTTTCTTGCACTATTTATTCATTTTTGAAATGTAATTTATCGTAATTTTTGCACTTGACAGGCTTCTACAAAACAATGAATTTTGTGACATGTTCATGACAATAAATTCAGATTCTAACGATTGCTTCGTTAAGGTCTGAAATGAAAACCAAAATGCAGGAAATATTTCTACTGCCCTCATCTGCTGAGAACTTTTAGGATTTTCTGTCTTTAATTCCATTCTATTTGATTGTTTGTCTCCAGAGACAGAAAATTATTCTGAACGATTGAGAATTCAGATATGCTAAAGTTCGAAATTGAAGAGTTAGTTATTCATCAAGGACAAATAAAATCTTGTCCAAAGTAAAGAAAATTAAACATAATTGCACTAAAATGTATGGGAAACAATTAATTATTCATCCAGGTCCAGGTTGTAATCTGTGTTATGGTCTGAAAATAAGATTTTAGACAGAGATGTGATGGATTATTTTCTCTCAGATCATCACACGTCTTTGGAACTCTCCAACCAGCAATGCTCGAGGCAGAGTCCAAAAGATTTTAAGGGAGAAGGCGGCAGATTTTTGATAGACAGTCAGGTGAGAGGTTACAATGAGGTGGGTCAGATAGCGTGGTCACTAACAGATCGGCTGTGATCTTGTCCTTGATCCTCCAAAATATCCTGTATGGAATTTAAACTGGAGGTGGGGGAGGGTGTGCTTAAGGAGGAGATCTTTGAAGAAGATCTATCTTAAATTTAACTGGGTCTGGTTGTGTGAGTGTGGTTGGGTGAAGATGGGGCAGGCTCAATGGGCTGAGTGGCCTTCACTTCATGTTCCTTATTTGATTTTGACAGATGATGTGAGATTGCCGAGGATTTGTTCAAAGACATGAAAGTAATCTCATACTTGATGAGAAGAGAGGAACATCCTAAGTGCATTAGAAAGCACGGTCTGAGCAGGGAAGGGGGTGAGAGATTGAAACATCACTTCTTTGCACTAACTGCGAAGACTTATCCTTTTACGCTTATTATCTAGTTTTTATTTCCTGGCAGGTGGCAGTAATTTAATGTATACTGTTGCAGTTGGGGTATCTTACCTCCCTGTGTGGCTGCAGTAAGTAGGAATATCAGTGCATCTGTACATAGTACTTGTGTGTATGACAACAAACTCTCATCTCTATACTCTCAGTCAAGGAATGTAGAAATTCTTCTTGCCTGCTGCAGCAACACGGAAACAAAAATACTCTAATAAACAAGAGGTACAAATTAAATAACCACGAGACATCTATAATCTTTCTCCACGTTAAGACAATAATACAAACAGAAATGCTGGAGGAACTCAGCTGGTCTATCCAGTCTCCATAGGAGACAAATACAAATTGCTGACATTTCGGGCCTGCGCCCTTGTTCAAGAATCTGCTTATCCCTTGATGAAGGGCTCAGTCCCAGAATGTCACCAATACATCTTTGTCTCCTATGGACGTTGGAAAGACCGGCTGGGCTCCTCCATCATTTCTGTGTGTTATGACTACAAACACAGGATCTGTTGACTTTCATGTTGCAATAAATTATAAGACAATAAATATAAAAGGATGAAAAAAAAATCAATTTCAGTGATGTTAGGATGGTGTAGATCTTTGACTTTGGAGTGAAGTGATGCTCTAGCTAGGATTGTATGGGGGGGGATGGTGGGAAAGACTTCAAGAGCTGTTGGAAAGAAAAACTGGCTGTGAGCCTCTATCTGGTGGAGAGAGGAGCCAATTAACTCTAGGAAACCAGGGCTGCCTACAGAAACACCCTATGGAAAATATCATGGAACAAAAATCGAGTAACAGGGTGCTGGAGAGAGGAGGACATGATGGCTGGCGGGTTTAAATTCTCTAAGTGGTTAATGTGACCAACAGGGTTCACCAGGCAGAGAAGTGGAGAGACCGCAGAGAACACAATGAGCTGTTGAAGGGACTCAGTGGGTCAGGCAGTGACCGTGGGGAGAAATGGTCAATCGACATTTCAGGTCAGGAAACTTGATTGAGACTCCAGCCAGAGCAGTGATGTTGCATTCATGAGGGGAGGGACGTAGAAGCTGGGGAGGGTGCTGGACAGAAAGTGAGGGAGAGAGACCTCTAGGAAAGGTGGGGGAGGGGTGTGGGGAAGTTTCCAGAGAAAGGCAAGTAGCAGGAAAAGAGATGTAAACAATGAAACTCCACGAGGATTACTAAAAAACACCATAACATTTAAGACTGGACCTTTGTCAGGAAATGATGAAAGGCATAGGCCTGAAACGTCATTAATTTATCTTTACCTACTATGGACACCACTTTACTGTTTTACCACTGTAATTTGTTACCAGGTCTGAGTGTCTACACATTAACTGAAGAAAAAAGGCTGATGCTGGAAAATGGAAATAAAAACAAAATATTGGAAACACACCAGAAGGTCAGGGTAAATGTCAACTATGTTCCTCCTTCCCCAGACACTGCCCAGCCTGCCAGGACTTTGCATGTAAAAACGCAACACTGGAGAAACTTAGCTGGTTGAGTGTCCTTTATATGGCAAAGGTAAACATACATAACTGATTATTTTGGGCTTGAGCCCTTCATCAAGGTATGGAAAAATGTTGGCAGGTGCCCAAATAAAATGGTGGGGGGAAGGGGTGATCGCAGAGGCAGGAGGTGATAGGTGGAGAAGGGAGGAGGGCACAGCGGGGATCAAGAGGAGGAGGGATGGTTGGGTAAATCGAGAGAGGAGGGGAGGAGAACTGGAAAGGGGAGAGGAGAGCAGGTTAGTAGAAACCAGACAAGTCGAACGTTAATGCCATCTGGTTGGAGAAGGCGCAGACGGAAAATCAGGTGTTGTTCCTCCAGTTTGCAGGTAGTCTTGGTGGGATGGTGTGTGAGGTCATGGAGAGACATGTTAGTGCGGGAGTGTGACACAGACTGAAATGGTTGGCTCCTGGGAGGTCACTGGTGCAGATGGAGCAAAGTGATCTCTCAAGCTGCACCCAGTCTGTCCACTATAGAAAAGGCCACAAAGGGAGCACCAGATGCAGTAAACCAATCCTGCAGATACACGTGTGCTCTATTTGTGAAGAACATCCAATTTACTACAGGATCCAGAGCAGTTGGGAAGGAGATCCATGGAGTGCTAAAGAGAGTTTAACAAGTATGAAGCCCTACACTTTGGTAAGTCAAACCCAGGCAGGACATGCACAGTAAATGATAGGGCCCTGGAGAGTGTTGTAGAACAGCGAGACCCGGGGTGGGGGGGGGGGGGGTACAGGTGCGTAATTCTCTGAAAGTGGCAACTCGGGGAGATAGGGGTGTGCAGGAGGCAGTAGGCAGTTTAACTTCCAGAGAATACAAATGTTGGGAACTCAACACAGCTGTGCAAGGTATTGGTGAGACCACGCCGGGAGTACCGTGTCCAATTTGGGTCACCCAGATGTAGGAAGGACATCAATAAATTGGAAGTGGTGCAGAGGAGATTCCCCAGGTTGTTGGTGAGACTAGATGAGTGAGTTATAGGGAAAGGTTGGATTGGCTGGGTCTTTATTCCCTGGAGCATAGGAGGCAGAGGGGAGATATTATAGAGGTTTATAAAATGAGGAGGGGGCGTGGGTAAAATGAATGCTTAGTCTTTTTCCCAGGGTAGATGATTCTAGAAGTAGAGATCACAGGTTAAAGGTGAGAGAGGGAGAAATTTGAAAGGGACCTGAAGAACAGATCTTTCATTCAGAGGGTGGCCTGTATTGGGAACGAACTGCCAAAGGAATCAGTAGAAGTGGGGACTATTACAATGTTCAAAAGACATTGGGACAGAGAGAGGAGGAGGAAGGGTTTAGAAGAAATGTCGATCAAATTCAGACAATGGGACTAGCCCAGAATACCACCTTGGTCAGCATGAATGAGATGGGCTGTAGGGCCTTTACTGTGCTATATAATTTAATAACCTGCAGAGTTCCAAGAGGTACATGTTTGTGGTCTTGCTGCGTTTTAGAAGTAGGTGACTGATTACTGCAATACATTTCCTGACCAACACTGATCTCTGTAAAAACCGATTATACAAGGAAATAAATCCTGGGAAATAAAGCAAAACACATTACTTAAGCTGCTCCATGAATGCAGGCCATTAATCATGATGTCAGGAAAAAAGCAAAGGTATTTCAATATAAAAGCGCTTGTCACAAGTGCACCTTCCCTAAATACTCGCCAACATTCAATCACGGGACACGTCATCTTCCAAGGATTTCATCCGCTGACAAAATGAGATGCGAGAATGCACCACACTGAGGTATCTGGAGTCACCAAAAAAAAACCCTGTTAGAAAGACATCTGGGAGACGACCCTACGGCAGCGGATCAGCGAGGGGCTCAGTGGCTGAGGCACCCACACAGGCTGCTGGCAACTTGCGATCGAAGAACCCACACAGGCCACGGGCTGCTGGAGACTGGGTCATGGGAACCAGGTATCGGAACCGGGATTTGAGAGGGTGCCGAGGGCCCCGAGTGTCGAAGGTTTCCTGATCGTGTCGGAGATTTGGATCTGGAGCTCGGGTCGCCGATGGATCAAATAGGCATCTGAGTGGCTGCGGGAGTTGAATCCACAGGCACTCAGTGACTCTGGGAGGAATCTTTTGCTTTTTCTCTATCGATTGGGAATGCTGCGCACTACTTATGGTGACCCTTTGTCAGCCTTATGGCAGTCTAAAGGGAATTTCATGTAATATTACATTTACTGTTTTATTACAATAGAAGAATCTTGCCTTGATATAGAGGCCAGCCTCCACAAGGACAATAGACTTCCTATCCTGCACAATATTACTCACCAAAATGGCCTTATAAATGGCCATTCACTCGTCTCACAGACATATTAGCAACAGGCCCTTCAGCCCAATAGTCACAGCGTCCAAGTTCAATCTTGGCCTCAGCCTGTCTGTGTGGAGTTTGCAGGTTCTCCAAGAGACTGTGTGGGTTTTCCTTGGGTGCCCTGCATTCCTACCACATTCCAAAGACCTATGGCTGCCTTGGGTGCAAGTTAATGGGCCAAAGTATTGAAGGGGAAGTTTTAGGATGTGCACGAGAGAGAATGTTGCAAGTGAGGGGGAAAACGAAATTGGGATTATTGCCCTGGGAGCAGGCATGAGCTGATGGGCTGAGTGGTCACAATGGACGACAACAGGTGAAGTCATCTGCCAAGGTCACTCCAGGTGCCGTAACCAATAACCAAATGCTATGCTGCAGTGCTCGTGAATTGTTGAAATACTGAACGATTGCTTTTCACAGGTCCTGCATAGTTTGTTTAATTTGGCTTTTTCTATTATTTATTCAGTTCAATTTTTACAACACAATTAGGGAAAACAAGCATTCTAATTTGAAACAAAATTCTGAAATGTAAATCTTTTGAAAGACAGGCACATTAGGAATTTCACCGACCTTTGGCATGATTTGTGGAATGTGCAGCTTTGTTTTCCTGAGCATTTCTCTATTAATTATCACTGGATAAGGAGATTGAATTTTCACTTTGTATTATCAATATCAACAATCATTTAATTTTTTAGCATTGATCAGCAGCCATAGAAATTCACCAAAAAATATCTTCAGAACAATAATTTTTATTAATAATTATTAAAACTATAAAATCTTACTTAACCCCCTCTATGTGCAAACAACCAACCAATTTTCCCTTGCAACTACGTCTGCCTGTCCCGCATCGGACTTGCCAGCCACGGACGAGCCTGCAGCTGACGTGGACATTTACTCCTCCATAAATCTTCGTCCGTGAAGCCAAGCCAAAGATATATATATATATATATATATATATATATATGTATGTATGTGTGGGGGTGTGTGGCAAATCCCAAACCATAATTCTGAAGAGATTACTTTAAAGTTCAGTCTTAGAAATCTTTTGTATTGAAACTCAGTCTTTAAACTATTGTTCAAAAGTGCTTTCTTGGTCGATTTGCTTTCAGAGAGATTTTTTCATACCAATGACTTTTTCCACAAATTCCCCTCTCGTGTGGATGTTTTGGAACTTGTGTTTCGCACGATGATTTCACCAACCCAGGTAAGGGTAAAGTGAAGTGACCATTAAAAATGGACGTGTAGAACTGCCCTCGCTTCACAAAGAAGTTGTTGGTGGAACTTTCCTTTGAAGTCACTGATTCTGTGTCCCTTCCCTATCAAAGGGAGAACATACAACCGTACCTCTCTCATTGAAGGTTATTGCATCTCTCTGCCTTCAGATAGTTCATTGTTTAATGGGTTTAATGTATTGTATATGTTGAACATTTAGTGGGTAGGGAGGGGGGTGGGAAGAAAGGAGGGAAGAGAGGGGGGAAAAGGGGAGAAAATCACACTGTGTAAATTCAAGAGGGAAATGTTTGTGTGTATTTTGGTTAATATGGTTCGTAGTGTGAAAAATAAAAAAAATTTAAAAAATAGTTCAATATTAAAGATGCCTTCTTGAAGAGTTGAAATCACATGACATCACCACTGATTTTTTCTCTCTTCCAAATATTTATGAGCAGGTGCCTCCAATTTGTCTGCACAGCCATCAAACAAAATGGCTGCTTGTTTGACCAGGTTTCTTTCTCAGTAAACATCACTGTCTTGGGTTTCAATGGATAACAATAATCAAACTGCTTAATACTTCGTTGTTGCAGTCAAACTGTCTCTTTGAGTAAACCTTCATTGTCTTCAATATTTCAATAGACAATCACTCCCGTTTTTATTGCCCTACTTTTCGCTGGCCATAGGCGACACGGTTGCTGTGTGTAAATGTCTGTGTTTTCCCATTTCCAAGCCCACAAAATAACTAAAAATTTATAAAGATTATTAATAATAACATGATTCTGCAACAGGGAGTTTTCAAACTGCTTTTTGCAGAGTCAATTTTTGTTTCCTAATGATTTGCCAAGAGTACTTTTTAATTTGAGTGCATCTGCACACATGTCTGATGTGTGTCCTTGACACAAACACTGGCAATCATTGATTGGAAACTAAATATCCCATCATTCTTCAACATTCCAGGGAATGAAGTTCAAACCTGTTCAACCTATCCCTGTCATTCAGCTCCTTAAGTCCCAGCAACACCCTTGTAAATTCTCTCTGACACTTTCAATCTTATTGGTATCTTTCCTGGTGACCAGAATTGCTCAAAATATTCCAAATTTGACCTCGACAATGTCTCATTCCCTAAATGATTTCTGACTAGTGACACTCCCATCCAGTGTTTTGAAAGTCTCGTGTTAAAGCACATCAACTCCTCTCTGAGTGACAACATGGATCTGTTCCAATTTGCAATCTCACTGGCTCAACACAAAAACCTGGATCATCTGAACAGCAAAGACTCATTCAACACCACCATCCCCTCAAATCTGATGAACAAAGTCCAAGACCTGGGACTCAACGCCCCATTGTGAATTTCCTCACCTCCAGACCACAGAAAGTGAAGATTGGCAAGAACTTCTCCACAATCTCCATCAGTACCAGAGCACCATAGGGCTGTGCTCTTAGTCCCCTCCTCTACACACTTTACACCGGTGTCTGTGTGGCTTGGTATGACAAAACCATGATTTACAAATTTGCTGACAATACCACCATTACAGGACAATCCTTTCAATTACCTGGGTAAACTGTACAACTAGAGAAAAAGAAATGATTGAAACAATGGACACATGAACACATCAAAGGCATGTCCAGTGAAACTGCAGCAATCATTTCCTGCGTGTCCTTTGTCTGCCCATCAGTGGTGGGGTGACTTTCTTCCAGTACCAGTTCTGCAGCTAATGAGGCCACAGTGGGGGTCATCCAGCAAGGAGTATGTGTAAACTCCACACAGAAAACAAAAAGAGAAACCCACCCAAAGTCACAAGGAGTACGTGCAAACTCAGATTCAGATTTATTGTCAGAATGCATACATGACATTACATACAATTCAGATTCTTTTTCCTGCGGGTCAGGCAGAATTACCACAAAAAAAACTTTACTAGGTGTACACATGTAAACAAATAAAAATGTAAACAACTGATTGTACAATACAGAGAAGAAAAAAATAAAATGCACAAGTCAGAGTACTTAAATGAGTCCCTGATTGAGTTTGTTGTTAAGGAGTCTGATAGAGGAGGAGGAGCAGCTGTTCCTGAACCTGGGGGTGCGAGTCTTGTGGCACCGATACCTCTTTCTTGATGGCAGCAGCGAGAAAAGAGTGTGTGCTGGGTGGGATGGATCCTTGATGACTGCTGCTGCTCTCCGATGGCAGCATTCCCTGTAGATGTTCTCGATAATGGGAGGGTTTTACCCGTGATGTCCTGGTCTCTGTTCACTACCTTTGGCAGTTCTCAACACAGAAGTCCCAGGGTGAACCCCACAGAGTCACAAGGAGAATGTGGAAACTGCACGTAGAGAGGATCAGAGATCAGGATCGAACCAGGATCTATGGAGTTGGGTGTCAAGTGCTGAGAGGGTGTCAGAAGGATGGGGCAGGGTGGCAGTGGGTTGCCTGGTCAACTAACCAAGGGGGCATCGGGATGAAGACACGAGTGAGCTCCTTTATGAATCAATAACTCCATCTTTTCATCAGTCTGGGTGTCAGCAAGGGCTTGGCCCTGTGTCAGATCAAAACTGCAGTGAAAATCTTAACCTGCAATGCTGACCCATTACATCCATCTCTCCCTGGGATCCACCATCAACTACAAATAATTGATGAGTGCATTACAAAAAAAAAATGTTTGTTGGTCATGGGACTGCAGAAAGATAAAATATTTAGAGGCAACAGATTCAAGACATTTGTCCAACTCTAGTATTAAAAGATGCAAAGCATCTGGTATCATGGTTATAGGAACACACTTTGACAAAGTGCTTGGTGGAAAAACGTTCCAGCATGAAACAGGTCCAATTACTCAGGTATATGCTGGAGGAACTCAGCCACAGGAGGTAAAGATATATCAGTCAGAATCGCTTTATTGTCATGTCCACACGGAGAGCATGAAAATGAAACGGTGTTTCTCCAAAACAGTGCCTAAAAACGAGACAAGGCCCAACCAGAAACAATCTGACAAACAAGACAAAACAAGACTGACCAAGACAGCCCATGCACGCCACTCAGCCAACATGGAAACCGTTGTGGATCGACACACCGCCATCATGAGCAGGCAAAACAGCAAGCTCGAGCACGAGAAAAAACATGTAACCAAGTCCTAAACACTTTTAACACCCCCCACCAATAAAGCTGCTGTAACATTTACACAACTATCCTGAGCACACTTATAGCAAGGATGCACCAAATATTACTGATGGTTCAGGCCTGGGGAGGAATCCAGACCAACAAAAAGTGCCAATTAGATATGATGAGAGGAAAGGTGAGAACTGATTTTGGCTCGTGAAAGGAGACAGAGGGAAAAGGGGTGAGAGAGAGTAGGTGACAGAGCACGAGCGAGAAATCTCCAATATTCTCACATGACTCTGAGAACACTTGACTGACACAGTGAGATGAACCACATTCCACACAAATGCCCAGTGAGCCATGCTCCAGTTAGTCATCAATCTTGCCTCAGTCCTGCCTACACCACGTTTGGATTTTCACAAAATGATGCCCTGACTGAGCCCACAAATCTCCCGAATCATTGAGGAAAATTACGATTTTTTTTACAGGCTTAAACTGATAGGGATATGCTCTGCCACCAAGAGATGTGAAAAATAAAATTGTCCTTCATTCTGCTTCCTCAATATTGAAATTCGAAGCAAAAGCTGTTCCAATTTGGTTCTGCAAATTAAACTGCCTTGAAGATGCTATACATTTTTAACCAAGGTTGAAAATCAACCAACTATGAGGTACTTCAACAACTGATGCTCAACCACCCTGGTATCAAGTTAATTGATCAGCCAATCATATTAAATAATTATCCCTTGAGGCAAAACAGAAAGTAAAAAGCTCTGATGTTTTAAAGCTTTACAAACATTGATTGAAACGAAAAATCTCAGCCCGAAACTTTGACCATTCTTTCTCTCCCTCTGACACTGCTCGACCTGCTGAGTTCCGCCAGCATGGGCAAATTGCTGAAATCCACTCTGAGAGGATAGTTTAACCTTTGTTTAGAAAGTCACCAATTAATCTTGGATAATTGGGATGACTTGCTAAAGGAAGGCTGCATCTGCCTGCCGATAACAGGACAGATCAGGAGGATGCACTCCCTGCTCTCCGCTTTAGCTGAGGAGAGGAACACAAGAACAGTGAGGTTGTGTTGGAAATGTGTCCAACACTGGTGTAATTTCAGCCTGAAGACTGTCTTCAACTCTGGTCATTGAGGGAACAAGTGATTACACTGGAGACGAGAGAGATGCAGGGGAGGAACTTTTGTCAGTTCTTGGACTGTACAGAAGGATGAGGGGGATGGGGGAAACACCTTACAGAAAAATTTTGAATGGTGAAAGGCCTTGGCAGAGTAGATTTTAAAAACAGAGATGTGGAGAAATTTCTTTAGCCAGAGGGTCGTGAGTCTGTGGAACGTTGCCACGGGCAGCTGTGGGTGTATTTAAGACAAAAATTGACAGGGTTACGGGGAAAAGGCTGGGTAGTGGGACTGAGTTATAAGGATCAGCTCATGATGGAATGGTAGGACGATTACTTCTGTTCAGTGATCCGGTGAGATATACAAAGAGCTAGCAGAGCAAGATCTGGGTGTGTGAAAGATGCATTTTTGATGCAGAGCTGGTGACAGATCGATTATGGTGGGTCTGGATATGATACATTGGAATGACCTACTAAACACACAAGTCTACAGACACCATGGTTTAAGTAAAAAGCGCAACACTGGAGAAACTCAGCAGGTCAAACACCACACTTTATATAGCAAAGATAAAGATGGCTGAGCCCTTCAGCAAGGTATGAGCAGAATGTCGGCAGGCATCCGGAATCAGGCACCTGCCGACATTCTGCTCATACCTTGTAGGGCTCAAGCTCGAAACGTTGGTTCTTTATCCTTGCTTCATAAAGGACACTGTTTGACCTGCTGAGATTCTCCAGCTTTGTGCTTTTATATTTAATTACTGCTTGGCTGTGATAGTTAAGAGCCATCAGCCAAGAACCCTAATATCAGAGGATGGGATCAGACGCTCCGAGCACTTCTACCAACCACGGTGAGAAGAGCTGTACATTTTCCCCAACTGCTCTAACTGTAAGGATTAACCTTTTGCTCACAGCAAGCTATAGCAGTGTAGGCAGTAAGCATTTTAGGGTGGGATTTTAAGTTTTTGTTTCATTTATAATTTGGGAACATGGATTTGAAGATGGTTACTCCAGGCTTTGGAGGGATGGGAACGGATGTCTTGTGGTCTTCTGTTTGACAGAATGTGGACTGCTCACAGCTGCCTGATCTTACTGTAATTGTGCACACAGTGTTCCTACACCTGCCCTGAGATTGAGAAGTTCAGAAAACTTACTGCTGGTCAAGCAAAGAAATACATTTTCTGTGTCCTGAACTGTTGACCAACTTCCTGGGACCGAGATCCTGGTCCAGAGCTTTCAGCCTAAAGCAGCAATAAGCCTTTCTACAGGCACTGGGCATTAGACCAACTTCCTGCAGAGGCAGAGGGAAAGCACAAGCCTGAGAGTTTGTTGTGATAGATACAAGTACAATGTACTGATGCAGCGAAATTCCTACTCTTGCAGAGTACAAGTTTGAGAGATTCTAAAATTTCCTTAAGGTATGTGGTAATGTGTAAAATGTTCCATGAAACAGAAAAAGATAATAAATATTTAAAGATAGATTCAGTAAATATTTGCTGTTGTAGTTAGTGATATTTTAAATCGAGCAGACAATTTTCTTAGTCGTTCTGGTGTAGTTTATGGTTAAGGTGAGAGTAATACGAGTAGGTTCAAGATCTGATCAGGATTCCTTACTGTCATGTAATAGCATGTAATATTACAGAGAATTCCCTTCTGCCTGCCTGAAGGGAAAGAGTCATTATTAGTATTCGCGCGACACTCCTGAGAGAAGTAAAAGAGAATCTTTCAGAGTCACTGAGTGTCTGTGGATTCACCTCCAGCACTCACACAGCCTCTGCAGTTGCACAGACCCGTTTATTCAACAGCCCCCCCCCCCCCAAGCTCCAGACTAAATAGCCCTTTTGTCCTCAGCACTGTCTCGAATTCCAGCTCCGATACCT
The DNA here is from genome assembly GCF_036971445.1 of Narcine bancroftii. Classification (NCBI taxonomy): domain Eukaryota; kingdom Metazoa; phylum Chordata; class Chondrichthyes; order Torpediniformes; family Narcinidae; genus Narcine; species Narcine bancroftii. Next base: position 1,398,869 of record NC_091481.1, on the reverse strand, counting down.
AGTTCTCAGGAGCCAGTGTACAATAGCCAGCAGCCTGTGTGTGTCCTTCAGCCACTGAGCCCTTCACTCAGCCACCACCCTGTAGAGCTGTCTCCTCTGCTTCTCCTTCTCTCCCTTTCTGGTGACCTACACTAGTCCACCACTCTCCCAGAGTCTGCAACCCCTTGAGTCCGCTGACGAGCACAGATGCTACCATCTTGGGCGCAGACCGACAGTTGCAGGATTTTAGTTTAACGACTGTATGGAACCTCTGGCATTAGGACCAGCCGGTTGAACCCTGCGGAAACCGTTTCCGCTCTGCTGGGTTCACATCAGAAATACTGGAGGAACTCAGCAGGTCTCACAGCATTCATCAGAGGTAAAAATATATTACTGACATTTCAGGCCTGAGCCCTTCCTCAAGCTGCGAATTTTAATACAGGGCTGGGGAGAAGGAAAGAAAGGGTGTGGGAAAGAGCACAGAGCAACAGACAAATGGTCTTAATAGGTATGTATTGGACACAGGAGAGAGAAAGGCGAGATATGTCAGGCACCTGCCTGCTTTTTACTCATACCTTGAAGAAGGGCTCAGACTTGTATACTCTATCTTCACCTCCTATTAACACTGAGAGGCCAGCTGAGTTCCTCCAGCATTTCTACATTTGAACGTAGAGGTGCTGGTCTTCGAACTTCTGGACCTCTAACCCAAAGGGAGCAGTGAGAAGAGGTGGTGACCAGGGTCCTTTATGATGTTGGCTTCCTTCTTGAGGCTGTGCCTCACACAGACGTCTGCTGTAGACAGGAGGTCGGAGCCTGTGATGGACATTACCTGGATTCCCCTGAACCACCATCTTGCAGAGTCTGCTGGTCATGAGTTGGCAGTGAAATAGGACAAGATGCTGAACTTGTCATCAAGAGGTAGTCCCTGCAGAACCTTCAAGGACAGGCCACGTATAGTGCAGGGTTTGGCCAAGACTACTTCCCTAGTTGTACACGTATCCATCAATCAGAAGCTCTTTACTTTGGTGATGGAATGGGAATAAGAAAATCTCAACCTGGAGATAATTATTCCAGGTAATCCTTGACACTGACAATGTGTGAGCTGACCTATTCACACTCCTCATTTCCACTCAGTCAGACAGAAGGCAAGAAGGGCACCCGAAGGGCCTTGGGCGTTGAAGTCCTCCCGATCATGTTGGATGTTTGGATCTGGAGCTCGAGTGGCTGATAGATTGAACAGGAGTCTGTGTGGCTGCAGAAGCTGACTCTATGGACACTCAGGTCTCTGAAGGGACTTTTTTGCTTCTCCTTCTCTTGTTGTTAGGGACATCAGACAACGCTCACGGTTACTCTGTCTGGTTTACAACAAACTGAAGTTGAATTGCATATTACATTTTCTGTATTATTACTGGACAATAAAAGGAACCTTTGAACGTTAGAAAGACGGACCTGCATTCTGACTTCAGGACCAAAACACATTCCAGTCAATCAACCACATCTGCAGTGCAGAACCATTGAAAATACACCAATGCAACGGCCAGTTTAAAGACAGCAAGTTCCCACAAATAGTAAGTCATAATAGCTAGACAATCACTTTTCACCAACATAATTAAAAAACACATTTTGGTCTTGGAATTCACTGGACTAAGCCCTGCTCTTCTGAAAGAAAGAATGGGTGCCTCACTTTAGCATCTTGAGAGAACGATAGCATCTCAACAGCATGACCCGGACACGGTACACGAGCCTGACCCAGCACGTGACCCGGAGACAGTACACGAGCCTGACCCAGCGCGTGACCTGGACACGGTACACGAGCCCGACCCAGCGCGTGACCCGGACACGGTACATGAGCCCGACCCAGCGCGTGACCCGGACACGGTACACGAGCCTGTCGTGGCATCTACTGACCACAAGAAGTAGGAGCAGGGGCCAGCTCTCTGGCCCATTGAGCCTGCTCCGACATTCCATCAGATTATGCCTTCTCTGACTGTGGACAGATCCCCTCACCTGCCCATTCTCCACAGCCCTGAATTCCCCTTATGTGCAAATTAAAACCAAAACCTATCTGCATCTTCAATAGATTTAAGGATGTGCATCCACTGCTTCCTTGGGTCGAGAAGCCACGGATTCACTCCTCTCTGGGAGAAACAGTTCCTTCTCATCAGTGTCTTAAATTCATTTCCTTAAATCTTGAGGCAATGTCCCAAGTTCTCGTCTCACCCACTAGTGGAATCAACTTTCCTGCTTCGATCTCATTTATTCCAGTTCGATTGTCATCTGACCGTACACATACAACCAGACAATCACGGTTCACCCACATCATAATCACATATGCACAAGATGTAAACTAAAATACATAGGCATAAATAGTTCAGAATTCTTTTCATAATTTTATACATCTAGATAAGATTCCCACCTTAGGTCATCTCCAACGAGTGTCAGTGAAGAAAGAGTTCAACCGAGTGACCCCAGAGCTGGTTGGAAGCCTCATCAACAGAGGTTGAGATCAGTACTGGTACTTCTGTTGCCAGCGAGTTAAAGCTGGCAAATCCAGCACTAATTAAAGTGCTAGCAGTGGAGCAGAAAAGGTGGAGGGGGTGGGTCAGTATCTGGAAATGAATCTCTATTCTCATCCCTGTTGGGTTTTTATTCAGAGGTGGGGACTAAACACACCCTATCAATCGCATTTGGTCAATCAAAGCTCCTTGGGATCCCGCCCTCACCTGGTTTGTCCCCAGATCGTAGCTTGACTCATTCTCCGGCAGAAACATTCTGTGCAGGGAGTTACTGTCAATGCCGCGGCTGTTGGGAGAGTCCAAAAAGAATAAGATGAGAGAATTCGATCGCCAGAAACTCCCACCGAGTGGCAAAGCTAGATGGAAAGGTAGTGGCTCGACATGAAACAGAATCACTCTGCGTTTCACATGAACAAAATCCAGAGGATTGCTGTCGATCCCCGGAATCAGCCGCAAATATGAAAAGCAGAAGTACCTTACATAATCTGCTGCATGACAACCTGGCATCATGCTTCTCAAAGCCTCGAGAGCGCAGGTTGCTTGAAACCTCTGCCAGACGCTCCCGTCACCTTGCCCCTCCTGCAGCGCTGGTGTGTGCCGACGGGGATCGGGGACAGGTCGGTCGCTTGCTGGAGCAAGTTTCAGAGAGCAACCTTGGAAATACCAGCAGTTCTTTCTGACAGGCGCGATTCACGGATTGGCTCAGACCTGGTCTTATCTTTTAAAAAAGTGCGTCTTTCAAAACGGTGTGAAGGCGCTTCAGTCCTTCCCCTCGTTGCAAAAAGCCATGCAAGACTTTTCCAATCGATACAGTCACTAGGTGGGTACATCTCATAGTCTTGGAGACACCATAAAAACAACTCGATGTTACCAGTAGACTAGCATTTCTCCAAACCATCCAAGGGTAAACAGTTATCTGGGAGACGGACAATTCCTCAGTCACTTCACCTGCGGGAGTTTGACAGCTCAGGCTTGAAACTGGGGGTTTTCCACCCGCATGGCCACATTCAGTCATCCCTCGCTCACCACAGATCATCCAGGCATCGGACACCATCGGGTGCTCGGTGGTGAGTCAGGGAGGATTCAAGGTGGTCTCCGAGTGGGGGAAAAAGGTGGAGAACAAGAGCATCAACAGGCAATGGTCCCGAGGAAATGATACTCTGCATTTCCACGCCGTTACTTTCCAGTGTCCGTGCCGACACTGACCAGAGCAACGTTTTCAGTGGCTGCACGAACCCGTCCCCTTGTTCCCGGAGCCCAGAGCAGGCGCCGAGTTAAAAGTTGGACGGAGTTTCGACTCTGGGAGGTGCAACAGGGCAGCGGCACGGTCCGGAGCAGGAGGGATGGGGGGTGAAGAGGGGGCCTTCCTCCCTCCCTGCCCGGGACCCCCAGCTCCTCGTTCTATTTCCCCCCCCCAGCTCCTCGCTCTATTTCCCCCCCCCAGCTCCTCGCTCTATTTCCCCCCCCCAGCTCCTCGCTCTATTTCCCCCCCCCAGCTCCTCGCTCTATTTCCCCCCCCCAGCTCCTCGCTCTATTTCCCCCCCCCAGCTCCTCGCTCTATTTCCCCCCCCCAGCTCCTCGCTCTATTTCCCCCCCCCAGCTCCTCGCTCTATTTCCCCCCCCCAGCTCCTCGCTCTATTCCTCTCCCCCCCCCCCCCCCCGCTCGTCGCTCTATTCCACCCGCCCGTCCACAGACACTCACCGGCTGCGCATGGTGCCACCTTGACCCGGCGGGGCGACAGCGACCTTCGGGAGCCGGCAGCAGCCTGTCACCGAGCAAAGAATTAGTAAGGCTCGCCCCGCTCTCCCTGCACTCTGTGGGGTGGGGAAGAGGTGCCTGGTCGGGGGACAGCGCGCACACGTACAGGAGGGGCCCCGAGACGCGTGCACAGAGGCGCCCAGCCGGGATGCCATCCCCCTGCCCGGGAAACCTTCGGAGCGGTGGGATTGCGCGCGCACGGTGGGATTGCCCGGAGGGGGCAGCGCCCTGGACGGGAGAGGCCATGCGCGCGCACGTCTCGCGCGGTGGTTACCATGCACGTGGATGAGGACCAGGAGGATGCGCGTGCACAGAGGGCCCGGACTCACCTGGTGCGGTGCCGTGTCGTGTCGTGTCGTGTCGAGCCGCCCGCTCCTCCACCCGACTGGCGGCTTCCAGCGCCTCCGTCAAACATTTATGGTGGGAGCCCGTGTCCATCGGCGCCGGGGACGCTGCCGTCTCCTGGTAACCCCATCAATCCGGCCGAAGTTACCCGGGAAACGGCGATCTGATTGGTCCGCAGCTGCCAGTCAAAGCCGCCCCTCCTCTTACTGCCCCTCCTCTCACACCCAGGCCGAGCGCGGGGTCCCAGAGTGAGTGAGGGGGGGTTGGTCCGGGGGGGGAGGAAGGAGATAGAGCCGGGTCCCGCTCCTCGGGAGAGGGGCAGCTCAGGATCCCTGTTCTTGGGGGGTGGTGGGAGGTCAGCGCCGGGTCGAGGTCAGCGCCGGGTCGAGGTCAGCGCCGGGTCCCGGACTTGGGGGGGGTGGCAGCCCCGGGTCCCGGGTCCCGGGTCCCGGTCTTGGGGGGGGGGGTGGCAGCCCCGGGTCCCGGACTTGGGGGGGGGGGTGGCAGCCCCGGGTCCCGGACTTGGGGGGGGGGTGGCAGCCCCGGGTCCCGGGTCCCGGGTCCCGGTCTTGGGGGGGGGGTGGCAGCCCCGGGTCCCGGACTTGGGGGGGGGGAGTGGCAGCCCCGGGTCTCGGTCCTGCGGTGAGTGAGGGGTGGTGGTGGGGGGGGGGTGGGGGGGGGTGGGCATCAGTACCTGCAGTCGTGGCCTCTTTGCCCCAAACCCCGTGGGCTAGAATGGGAGCTGGACGTTATTTGGGGGGGTTCGTACCCACCTGCTCTCTCCGACAAGGCTCCGAATGGGGACCGAGTCTCCCCCAATGTCGGCCTAACAAGCGAGTACATTTTACTCGGAAAACCTTCCAACTGGGTTGGAGACGCGGGAGGCCTCGGGCAGGGCTTGGAAGGGGCAGCTGTTGTAGAAACTCCGCAGCAGGTGAGATGGGGGGGGGGGGGGGGGGGGGCAGGCCGGACGCTCGGCTCCCGACGGAGCTGGTGGGGGACCCGTTGAGACCCCCGCCCCCGGGGCAGGGACCGTTGCTCCTCATCGACTCGATGCAGGTTGAAGGGGACAAGCTGAGGTGGAAGAGTTAACGGGACGGGCTTTGGGTCATGTCACTGCTACATGGGGGGCTTCAGTTTGTGGTGGGTGGTAACACAATGAATTGGCCTTTCTTACTCATCAGGAGGTGACCTGCGACTTGCCCGGAAGGTACCTGGCGTCGATGACATTGGCCCGTCGGATCCTGTCGCTGCCGGAGCTCCACCGTGGCCCAGTAAGTAGTGCGGCTCTGATCGTTCGAGAAGCGCGGACCAGGTGCCCCCTCTCTCTGCTCGGACCAGGTGCCCCCTCTCTCTGCTCGGACCAGGTGCCCCCTCTCTCTGCTCGGACCAGGTGCCCCCTCTCTCTGCTCGGACCAGGTGCCCCCTCTCTCTGCTCGGACCAGGTGCCCCCTCTCTCTGCTCGGACCAGGTGCCCCCTCTCTCTGCTCGGACCAGGTGCCCCCTCTCTCTGCTCGGACCAGGTGCCCCCTCTCTCTGCTCGGACCAGGTGCCCCCTCTCTCTGCTCGGACCAGGTGCCCCCTCTCTCTGCTCGGACCAGGTGCCCCCTCTCTCTGCTCGGACCAGGTGCCCCCTCTCTCTGCTCGGACCAGGTGCCCCCTCTCTCTGCTCGGACCAGGTGCCCCCTCTCTCTGCTCGGACCAGGTGCCCCCTCTCTCTGCTCGGACCAGGTGCCCCCTCTCTCTGCTCGGACCAGGTGCCCCCTCTCTCTGCTCGGACCAGGTGCCCCCTCTCTCTGCTCGGACCAGGTGCCCCCTCTCTCTGCTCGGACCAGGTGCCCCCTCTCTCTGCTCGGACCAGGTGCCCCCTCTCTCTGCTCGGACCAGGTGCCCCCTCTCTCTGCTCGGACCAGGTGCCCCCTCTCTCTGCTCGGACCAGGTGCCCCCTCTCTCTGCTCGGACCAGGTGCCCCCTCTCTCTGCTCGGACCAGGTGCCCCCTCTCTCTGCTCGGACCAGGTGCCCCCTCTCTCTGCTCGGACCAGGTGCCCCCTCTCTCTGCTCGGACCAGGTGCCCCCTCTCTCTGCTCGGACCAGGTGCCCCCTCTCTCTGCTCGGACCAGGTGCCCCCTCTCTCTGCTCGGACCAGGTGCCCCCTCTCTCTGCTCGGACCAGGTGCCCCCTCTCTCTGCTCGGACCAGGTGCCCCCTCTCTCTGCTCGGACCAGGTGCCCCCTCTCTCTGAATTTGATGGCGGCCTCCTGTTTATCCGCCCCCATGGCCTTGTCCATGGCACGAACTTATGGGGATTAAACTGATTAACCATATTAGACTGAGTTGTGATTCATAGGCTTTAATGACCATAAAACATCAACCCTTCTCACATGCTGCTGGTCTGGTTCCAGGGCAGATACTGAGGCAGGGGTTTGGGGTTCACAGCCTTTATGGGGATTCTGAGGGAGTGTCTCACAGGTTCAGGGGTGGGCCAGCTCATCCAGTGGATTCATACACACAGGGCTAACAGCTCTACACTGGTTCCATCACACAGCGGTAGCCGGACGTGGCCATTTCCCCCTCAAGAAGAGCTGGGCTAGGTGGATGGAGAAACTTTGCCAGTGCCTGCATCAGATTCCACCTTGTCTCCAACCACCAGCAGCGAACCCATCTCAAATATCCGCTGCAACCTGAAGTTCATCAGGTTGCCTCCTCAGAACACTTCACCACAAGCCCACAGCTTTGGAAAACTTAAGGTAGCCCCGTGTTTGGGTTTCCTGTGGTCTCAGGAGAAGTGGCCTGGCTTCCCTCGGGAGTTTGGGACCACACTGCACTGCATCCTGTGCTTGGGAACGTGGAGTTGTTTAACACCAGCTGCCACACAACGCCCAGGCTCTTACAAACAGCGTGGAAACCAATTCCGCCTTTGGGGATAACTTGCTGTGAGAATATACAGAAAAATAAACGTGTAGTTTCTATCAGGGCGCAAAGAATCTCTAACATGATGAACAACTTGAAACAAAATGCTTGATAAGTAAATAAATTTCTCCGTGCAATGGGTGAGCTGGAAAGGTGGTGCCAAGAGAAGACGCAGTTTGCACTGAGGAAACAACACCACATGGAGTGGGTTTATTCCACACAGCAGGGTCTCTCTGTACACTCGTACCTGATGGTGGGGATAAACTTGGATTCAGCATTGTGATAACATTGGGGTTAAAAATGTCCCCCTTCTGAGGGAGGCGAATCTTCAGATTGACTGCCCCAGGGAGCTGAAGGCCAAATTATTCCTCTACGTCGGAGAGACGCAGACAGGGAGATCGCTTTGTTGAACACCTCAGCTCTGTCTGCTGCAATAGTGAGGATCTCCCTGTGGCCATCCCTTTCATTTCTCCATCCATTCCCTTGATGACATGTCTGTCCATGGTCTCATGTACTGCCAGAATGAGACCACCCACAAACTTGAGGAACAATCGGATGGCATTAATATTGACTTTTCTGGTTTCTGTTAGCACCCCTTCCATTCCTCTTCCCCCTGCCACCTTTCCCCCATCTCTCTGTCTCACGTTCTTCCCCCTTTTCCCTCGGTCTCCTTTCACAGACCCAAAATCGATTCTCACCTCTCCTCTTATCCAGTTAATACTTTTTTTTGGTCCGTCTTTATTCAGACACCTTCCTGCTCTTTCCTCAAACCTTGAAGTGCTGAGTTCCTCCAACATTTTGATCAATTCTCACCTTTTATCATATTGAATTAACACCTTTTATCTGTTGGTCTGGACTCCTTCCCCCACCTATTCTTCCTTCTTTTTCTCTCCAGTCTTTATTTAGACATCTGGCCGCTCTTTGTACCTTGAAGAAGGGCTCAGGCCTGAAACGTCGGTGATATATCTTGACTTCCTGTGGACACTGTGAGTCCGGCTGAGTTCCATCAGCATTTCTGTGTGGTTTTTTTACTAAATGGAGTGGATTTATTCCCCAGGCCAGTATCTGCACATACACTAGTACTAAACTTAAAACAATAGAAGGTGAGGATGAGCATTGTAATACAAATGCCTCCCCTCTGAGGGAGGTGAATCTTCAGATTCTCTTCCCCTGGGGAGGTGCAGGTAGGATTATGACATATGTTTAAGATAGAAAGAAAGATTTGAGGAATTGAGTCTTCTGCGGAACTGGCATGGAAGATGAGGCTATAAGAGACCAGGTTTGATCATACTGAAGGGTGGGGCAGTCCCGCTTCGGTCTTGTGTCTGACAGCCTGCATCTCAGTTAGTTGTGCCAAGCAGTTTCATGCCATGGCAGCACCAGTACAGTTTACACACTTGTGGGTTCTGTGAATCTGCAGGGGTCTCAAACCAGTTTGAAACAATTTGCTGCCAATTTTTTTCAAAAAAATGTTTAGGTTAATTGAGTAAAAACACAAGGCTAGAGAAGCTCAGCAGGTCAAACAGTGTCCTTTATGTAGCAAAGATAAAGATACAGAACCATCATTTCACGCTCAAGCCCTTCATCAAGGTATGAGCAGGCGTCTGGAATTGGGCTCAAGCCTGAAACGTTGGTTCTGTATCTTTGCGATGTAAAGGACACTGTTTGACCTGCTGAGTCTCTCCAGCGTTGTGTTTTTACTCCAATCACGGTGTCTGCAGACTTTTGTGTTTTACTTAAGTTTATTGAGTTGAGGGTGTGCAGGGTATGAAGCATTGTAAGATAAACTCTACCTAGTAAAAGTAATTGTGTTGATTTCTAATCTCTTCAAATAATTATACTAGAATTCCCTGGATTTTAAAATAATTTTACTCATTTTGGTTTTGTTTCTTCTATTTCAGCTTCTATCTAATTGATTTCTGCATCCAAATTATTTCATTCTCTAAAATGTTTAACAAGTTATACAGAAAGAACAAGCCTTTTTATTTCCTCCTTTGTGAGCCATCCGAATTCTTCAAACTGAATGCATGCTGAGTCAGTTCTTAAATTGTTATTTTTGTTGCTGGAGTCACAGATCTCCAGAGTGATATTGGAGAAAGGCAAATCTACAGAACCCAACCTGGTGTAACTTTTTAGTCCTCTCTTCTGAGGGCACTGCAGATGGGAAACTCTTGACCAATGTCTATTGTAATGCCATACACAATGTTTGGAGTGTCAGCTTGCTTCAGTTTTTTTTAAACTAATCGTGTTTTTAATTAAAAAAACATTTAGACACACAGCTCAGTAACAGGCCCTTCTGGTCCACGAGTCCATGCCATCCAATTACACTCAATTAACTTGCAACTCTCGGCACGTTTTGAACTGTGGGAGGAAACCGGAGCCCCCGGGGAAAACCCACGCAGAGACAGGGAGAATGTACAAACTCCGTACAGACGGGAAGGATTTGAACCCAGGTTGCTGGCGCTATAACACCAGGGTGCTGATCACTGTGCCACCCCTGTTTATTGTCATTTTTTTAAACCAAAAATATACTTTATTCACTATAAATTATTTACGAAAGGAAAACTACAGAGTCTGTTCCAACCCTTATATTTCCATCAATGTACATTGTTACATTCAATTCTATTTACACCGTTACCACTACTGTGGCACTTTGCCATTTTTACCCCCTCTGTTGTTTGAGGGGTTTTGCTCTCGGTCTCAGCCCTTCAGTGCCTGGTAATGGGAAGACTCTAGACTGTGGGCCTTCCCCACAATGCCCTCACGACGGCTGCACCAAGCCTCAGTCCATCCCTCAGCACATCCTCCTGCACCCTGGAATGTGCCAGTCAGCATTTCCCTCACCAATGTCTCCAGCTGCTGAAAGACCAACAGGTTTCGGGCAGACCAAAGAGCTTCTTTCACCAAGTTGATGGTCTTCCAGCAGTTCTGGGTGTTGGATTCAGAGTACATCGCTGGGAACAGCCTGGAGGTCAGAGAGTCCCTTTCACGCTGCCACTGGGGATGAACCTTGACAAGGACCTTTGCATCCTTCTTCACACACCCTTAGTGAATCTGCATTCAGCAAAGCGGTGGGTGACTGTCTCCGCTCCACCGATAAAACAAATGTAATGCTGTATTGCTCAAAGTTGCCTTTAGTCTGCCATAAGGCAGAAAAAAGATTCACCATTAGTATTGCCCGGTGCCCCTTACAGTCCGAGAAGACGAAGTAAAAGGCAGTCTCTGACAATTCCATCTCCGCTCATACCTAGTTGACCATGTCTCTAGAACCATAACCTTTGGCATCTTACTGAGGAGCTGCAGCAAAATACTTTCTTCCTGTTTTGGTCACTCTCCGAGCTCATTGGGGAATGGGTTGACATTTCCTGGCTCTATCACCTCAATAAAGCACTGACTTGCCAATGTCATTAAGGGAGTTGGTTTGAAGGGATTTTTTTTTGTCCACAAATAGCTGTTGTCTTCACCGCAGTTCGGAAATCCATGGTTTGTGAAGGTAATATGAACTTTTCCAAATAAACCAAGAAAGAATTCCTTTAGAACCTCTTGTAGTGATTTTAGGATGAGATCGCTTCTCAAGTGCTTTCACTGTTGTTGGATATTTGGCAGCTAACTTGCACACAGGAAATTCTCAAAGCAACAGCAAACAGCTGAATCATTCCTCAAGGGTATTGATGAAGAATAAGACTTGGCGGCAGAACTTCCTCAAAGTTCTGACTTGGGATCATTCATGTTGTCTCTTTTTCAGGATAGGTTGGCAGATTTACCTGTTAGTTCAAGTTCTTTATTTATATAGCATTTTTTTTCCAACTTGCATTGACCCAAGGCAATCGATCAAAACTAGAACACTATTTCCAGAACAACGGATTAAGATGTTATAAATAGATCATAATTGCAGTGAATAGTGCAGCGCTGTAGAAGGTTAGGGACGTACAAAAGGTTTCAGACATTAATCGCTTTCATAAGTTTTCATCCTGGATTTCAAGCAGTTGAGGGAGGGAACTAATTTAATGGGTTGGGAATGCTGTTCCACAGTTTGGGGACCGCAACCGCGAAGGTCTGGTCTCCCCTTAGTGCGTGGAACAACCGAGCATCCTGTAGTAGCTGTCCTGAGCTGCTTGGGAGGAGAGTAGGGTGTAAGAAGATCAGAGATATTGGGGGGGGGGAAAGGTCATTGAAGGGCTTGTGTAAATAGCAGCAGCTTGGTCGATTTTGAGCCACTCTGGCAGCCACTGGAGGGAAGCCAGAATTGGGGTGATGTGGTCCCTCTTGGCACCTGTCAGGACCCTAGCGGTGGCATTCTGAACGAATTGGAGGCGGGTTAGGGAGGACTGGCTAATGCCAGTTTTTTAGAGAGTTATAGTCCAGACATGAGAAGATAAGGGCAGGAATAACCCTTTCTAGGTCCTTGAGTGGTGCAGAGCTAGAAAAAGCAGGCCTTCACCACGGCATTGACCTGTTGGTCAAATTTGAGGGCAGGTTGAATAGCTACCCCAAGGGATTTAATGTGGGGTTTATTAAGAGTGGATAGATTAGGTAGGGAGTTGTGTAACTTTTTGGTGAAATTAGGGGGACCAGATAGGATGATCTCAGATTTTAGTTTCATGAAGTTGGAGGAAATTGCAGGCCACTGAGTGTTTTATGTCTTCCAGACACTTGGAGGTTGGTGATTTTGACATTAGCACCATCTCTACATGTTCAGCTTTGGCCGAAAGCAAACCATAGAAATGCACAGCATGGAAATAGGTCCTTTTGACCCATTTTGTCCGTGCTAACTGATGTTTCTCTGAGCTAATTCCATTTTTCCTGTATTAGACCTATATCCCTCTATATCTTTCCAAATACCTTTCTTAATGCCTTTTAAATGTTGAAATTGAATCCACTTTCATCAACTTTCTGGATATTCACCTTTCTCTGAGTGGAAACATTTCCCCACTCACATCTTTCAAGTATCTCCCCTCTCTTGTTAAACATGTGGTTCTGGACTCCCCTGTCCAGAAAAAAATATATCAATCATGTCGATTTCCCTCTAAATTTATAAACCCCTCAGTCTCCCCAATCCAACTCAGCTTATCCAATCTCTCCTTATAACAGCACCCTTCCATTAACATCCTGGTGAATCTCTTCTGCATTCTCTCTGTGGCTGCCGCATCCTTCCTGTAGTGGAACTGTCGACAATACTCCTTGGAATCTAACAAGTGGTTTGGCAGCTGCAACATGATATTCCAGCTCTTGTTCTCAAAATGTCTCTGCCAATAAAAGCAAACATATTTAATGCTGCCTTCACTACCCTACCCAACTGTTGGATTGAATTCCATCTGCCACCACTCCACCATCTTTTCTAGCTGATCCATGTCCTTTGGATCCATGGACAACCTTCTTCATGATCTACAACACCACCAATTTTCAATTCATTTGCAAAGTTACTGATCAAATTACCTAGAAGTACGCCATCTAATTCAAGACCATTCAAGGGATATCCTTCCCAGATCTGATCACAGCCTCTTTCCCTCACTCATAACCTGACTATCACTATTAAACATTATTGTCCTCTAAACTTGGGTGGAAAGATCATGTTTGTTCACCAGTCTCTGTGGGCAGATTGAGTGAAATCCACTTATTATTTGCAGAGGTTATGATTCAGCCTGCAGGACAGCTCAGCTCAGAACATGGTGATCATGAGTTTCCTGTCACTTTAATTCTCTGCCCCATTTCCATCCTAACCAGTCTGCAGCCTTCTCCGCATTGAGGCCCAAAGTAAACAATAAGAATGTCCCATCACCATTGAGAGGGTAGACAGGTAGAATCTTTTAATAAAACAGGTTACTGATGAGGTTCTTGTGAGAGCCCCTGATCCTTCCACAAATGGGGACCATGATGCTGCCAGTCAGCACTTTCTGCCACACATCTGTAGAAATTTGCTGGCTGAGTTCTGTAGTTCAGTGACACCATCTGGTAAAAGAGGCATGGTTTTCTGATCATCAGATTATTTGTCACTTTGTTTGGTTAATGTCTGTTGTAGGATATTATCTGCAGAAAACATCTGCGATGAGGTGAACATGCTAAACTGCTTCAATGCCTTGGGATATTTTGATAAACTCAGAAATCCATGTGGGGAAAGTCAGACAAATGTATCCAGGTCAATAGATGCATAGTCTTGCACCCCTCAGCAGACAGCAGCTTAAATGAACTGGTGGCCCCCTTCATAGGCATCGGATTCCGGTTTATTGTCCTGAACCTGTGACGTGGACTTTGTTGTTTTGTAGCAGCAGTGTTGTGCATTACGTGTGCAAAATTGCTATAAATTACAGTCCAGAAAATAGAAGATTTAGAAAAATAAATAGTGCAAAAAAAAGTGTGTCCAAGGGTTTATTGTCTGTTCAGAAAGCTGATAATGGAAGGGAAGAAGCTGTTTTTGTAACCGGAGGTGACTAGTTAGAGTCCTGACCCTTGGCTAGTCATTGAAATTATGGCTGATTTGTGACCTCACAATTTACAGGAATCCAATTGAAAATGAGCCATTGACTAAGCATCAAGTATTTCTTGAAGAAAGTTCCAAACATTTCCCACCCTCTGCATGGAGCAGTGTTTCTGAACTGAACTCTTGAACCCCAGGCTCCAATGTTAGAAATAAGACACAAAAGTCTGCAGACACCATGGTTGAAGTAAAGACAATGCTGGAGAAACTCAGCAGGTCAACCAGTGTCCTTTATAGAGAAAAGATAAAGGCCCACAACCAACATTTCAGGCTTGAGCACCTTCATTAAGGTCTGAGCAGAATGTAGGCATCCATCCTCCTATGCAAGACCAGCTGATTTTTCTCCAGCATTTCTGTGTTTCTACCACCACCCATCCCTCTCTCCCCATGAGGCCCTCTTGCCCCATCCGTGGAAGGATCAGGGGATCTCACAAGGATCTCGCCAGTAACCTGGAACCTGCTATGGAGCCTCCACAAGTAAAGGCAGAGGGAAATTCCTTTGGAGAGACAAGCTGGACTTGTTCATGGTGGGTGTTGCTGGCCCAGCATTGACTCGCTGGATTACTGCAACTAAAAACAAACCTGTTTTCAAACTTTTACCAGTTCTGATGGAAGGTCTTTAGCCTGAACCATTAACTTCCCTTCGATGCACCACATGTTGCTCCTGCAGCTGCAGGCTACAGGAGGATTTCTGCTTTTATCTGGGAAGGTGGAATGTTCAGTCCGTGCTGGACGACCGCAGCTGTGCCTTTACTTGGAATGGGTTCCAGTACAATCTCATGTTTTTCACTACTGAATTTATGTACGTGTTCGGGTTCTCACAATACCAGCCATCGACTGTTTAATATCGTGGAGACACTCAGGAGGCTGCAGACACTAAAATCTGTAATCTGTTGGAGGAAGTCAGTGGATCGAGGGAGAACAGGTCATATTTTTCTCCCATGGACACTGCTCGACTTGCTGAGTTCCTGCAGCAGATTGACTTTAAATTATTTTTTAAAAATTTAGATATAGAGCATGGTAACAGGACCTTCTGGTCCAGGAGCCTGTGCTACCCAAATGCACCCAATTGACCTTCAACCCCCGTTCATTTTGAAGGATGGAAGGAAACAGGAATGCCAGGAGGAGAGCATACTAACTCCTTACAGACAGCGCGGGATTTGAACCCCCGCCACTCGTGCTGCCCCTATGTTAATGGTGCCACAGTTGGCCATTTCATATAAAGCATTGAATATCATTTAATGCAGCCCTGGTCACAAGTACGATTGACGTTTTTAAAGCTCGGTGGTGATTGACCAGATATTTCAAACACGAGTCAAAGTTCAGCTTGCTAATAAAGTCAGAGTGTACAAGTTTGGATAAAACCAAGCAGTGAAATGTATGAAATACACGGGGGATAAAGATGGTCAATGAATGGAAATTAATAATGCATAATAAGAAACTTCATAAAGTGGGTTATTAATCCAAAGTGAGATGAATGTATTCAAAAATTGTTTTCCATTAAAATAGCAAATAAATTAGCATTTTCCACTCTAATTTCTTCATCTGCTCCAATCTATTGTATCTACACTACACGCCTCTCAATGCTCGTTATAATCCTTTATAATAACCATAAGAATCTATTTAATAATATGCCTTCTTGCTCACCTTCTCGCATTAAGATTGATGCCTACAGTGGATTGATGATGTACAGCTGTGATATTTTGGTGGTTTCCTTGTTATTGCTCTGTTGGAGGGATGATCGGATTTTGGGGAGAGTGGTCTACCCCTGGGAATGCAGCACGCACTTCAGGAATTCCAGGCAGACACGCAATGCCCATCAACGTGTGAGTTACAGCCTCCTGAAATTAAAAATCACCTTGGTGTTATGCACATTAACACACCAGAAGTCATTTCCAGAGAAAGGGCTGATCTTGCTTTATTAAAATTGACTAATATTTAGAGGTGGATTGCGGGTGAAAAGGGAAAAATATTTGTGGAGGCAGAAGATTTTGTTGAGATATTGAATCAACCTTTCTGTGTGTTGCATTAACTTGGTTAATATTTGCATGAGATGGTGGAACTGACAACACAGGTTTTGGTGGAGGAGGTGGTGAAATCTCAGTGTTCACAACAGGACATATTACTCATTCAAAGAATCAACAGCTCTGAGACCTAAATGATCTATATTAGAGTGGGTGGAGGGATGAGAGTGGGGGTTGCATTCTTAATTGTTTGATCAACCTTGCAGGGTCTGGTGGAATATCAATTATTAAATGTAAATTAACCTACAGGCCATGTTTTGAAGGGTGGAGGCCCTGTAAGAAACCCACACGGATACAGGGGGAATGTACAAACTCTCTACAGGCAGTGGCAGATCCGAACTTGGGTCGATGGCACTCTAACCATTACGCCAGCCGTGCTGCCCTAGCTGTTGGTGTAATGTCCCAAATCCATTGCAGCCACTGGGAAACTTCAGTTAATTATGATAAAAAGCTGCTCGTATTGGTTATGGTAATCTCAAATTCACCACATTATAATTTTTAACATATAATGATAATCATGGGGGGTTTTAGCATGAAAGCAGGGAGGGAGAGTTTATGGAATGCCTACGGGATGGCTTTTTGGAGCAGCTTGTTGATGAGTCCACCAGGGGATCGGCTGTTCTGGGTTGAGGTGATTAGAGAGCTTCTGGTAAAGGAATCCTTTACCTTAAACTCTCTTGGGAGGCAGCAATCACAATATGATTGAGCTCAGTGTGAAATTTGAAACTGAGAGGCTAAAGTTCGATGTGTCAGTATTTCAGTGGAGTAAAGGAAATTTCAGTCGCACGAGAGAGGATCTGGCCAGTCGATTGGAAAAACACATGAATAGGGAAGATCAGCAATGGCTGGAGTTTCTGCGAGAAATGAGGAAAGTGCAGGACAGAAAGAAAGCTGAGAATGTAAAAATGAGATGGTTGTGGCTGACGGGGGAGTTGAAGCCAAAGTAAAAGCAAAAGAGAGGGCATAGAAGGAAGTAAAAATTAGTGGGAAGAGAGAGGAGCGGGAAACTTTTGTGTAATATTGCACTGTCTTTATCACATGACAATAAATTGAATCTTGAATCTCTAAAGCACTGGCGAGACCTAAATAGGAGTATTGTGTACAGTTTTGGGTGAGAAAAGATGTCCTGGAGTTGTAGCGGATTCAGCGAAGATTTACTGGAACGATACCAGGAATGAAAGGGTGATCATAATGAGGAACGATTGTCAACTCTTGGACTGGACTCGTTGGAGACAGAAGGAAGAGGAGGGGTGGGGTCCTCAGAGACATTTCAAACGGTGACAGGCCTGGACAGAGTAGATGTGGCAGGGATATTTCCCATTGTGGGGGATTCTCAGACAAAAAGAACAACTTCAGGATAAAAGGGCATCATTTAAGACACATGCGGAAAAATTTCTTCAGTCAGAGTTGTGAGTCTGTGGAACTTGTTGCCATAGGAAGCTGTGGAAGTGAGATCATTGGGTGTATTTAAGACAGAGATTGATGGGTATTTGATGAGTTAGGGCATCAAGGGTTGCGGGGAGAGAGCCGGGAAGTGGGGCTGAGTGGGAAGATGGATCAGCTAATGATTAAAACGGCGGAGCAGATTGGATGGGCTGAAAGGGCCGACTTCTGCTCCCATATCTTGTGTGATACAATCAGTCCACGAGTGTCTTGAGTGAGGTAACCGTACCTTGCCTGCACTGAATTTGCTGGTTATTTGTCAAACAATTGCTCAATTTTGGGGTAGTCAAAATTGCTGGACCTTGTCTGTGAAATGCACTATGTTTAATTGAAGAGAAACCCTTGTAAATTATGTCTTGGGATTCATGAATTATTCGTAATATCTCTACTGAACAAACAGGAGACGAATAAATGATGTAATTAGTTAGTCCATGTCAGTTGTTGGAAAATTATTAAAATCTTTATATTCATGATCAAATTAGCAAGTATTAGTGATTCATGGAGTCATCTGGCAGCCTGTATGGAATTGTTTAAAACAAATGTTTAATGAATTTAAAAATATTCCTTCTGAGAAATGCCCAGAAAGGGAAATGCAGCAAGTTTACAGAAAGACTTTGATAAAAATGGAAGTAGCAGCTTCTGACAAAAATCTACATCTGTGGCAAAAAAGGCGAGTTCCCAAACGGTGGCGGAGATTGGAGTGGAGTACTTGGATTAGTTTCGTTTTGGACATGACTCGATGGTTTTATCTGACCTTAATCTGTTGGCAATATCCAAAGCAGAGGGCTTGGTCAACAATGAGAAGAATAACTGGCTGTGGGCACAGAATGGACAAGCCCATGATGAGTTCAAGTTTATTCTCATGTGCCATGATGCAGGGGTCAAAAAAAGGCTGCAGACACTGGAAAACTGGAACAACACAAAAGTGTTGGAAGAATCACAGGTCACGCAGCATCAACATGATCTACCGGGATTGTTGTCTGAAGAGGGTGTGCAAAACCATTGAGGACCCCTTTCACCCCACACGCAGCATCTTCCAGCTGCTCCTGTCGGGGAAGAGATAGAGGAGGATCAGAGCCAGCACCACCAGGCTGAGGAACAGATTCTTAGCATGGGCCGTGAGAAAGCTGAACGACCAAAGGAATTGTTCACACTAACGCTCCGAGACTCTCATGTGTAAAACAATATTTATTTTTATACATGCACACATATGTCTTGCCTGTATGTATGTGTTATGTCTAGTTGTGTGTTTCGCACCGAGGACCAGAGAAGGCTGTTTCGTTGGTTGTACTTGTACCATCAGATGACCATAAACTTGACTTGAACTTGAAGAAGGAAGGGTGTGGGGTAGAGCTTTATGAAAAGGACAGTCTTCACTATTGAACACCACATTTTGTTCCTTGGATTTTAGGAACTGTGAATATTTATTCTATCATGTGTATAATTTTTTTCATTTAATTTAATGTATATTTTTGTAATTTTCTTTTGCAAAGTACCTGTTCTGCTGCAGCCAGTATGAATTTCCGTGCATATGTAAATTGTACAATGTATATTTCACCAAACTTGTCATCACTTATCTGTGGTCACCATGCTAACTGTAAGTGAACATCTCTCGCCATTCGATGTCCTCAACTGCTAATGTTTTGATCAGTTTGCAGTTGACTAGAGGGGAGTGGGGAGGTGAGGGGGGAAGTGAGGAGGGGAGGGGAGAAGGGGGAGGTGAGGAGACTAGTTCAGCAGTTACTCTAAGTCCAGATTGTGCAATGATTATGTGGATTGCTCTCTCTTTGGGCTTTATTAAATCAGCTGAGCTTAGAAAAGAGTTGGAAGTCACACAAAACAAATTCACCTTCTTGTCTGTGTTGGGTCTTGCATGGTGTAGCTCAGTAAATACACCAAGGAGTCCACTGTACAGATTCTCCAAGATGCTGACAGGAAAGATATCCAAGTTTACATGTTCTGGACTAGTTGGGAAGGAGAACCAAGGAGTAGCAAATGGAGTTGAACTTGGAGAAGTGTGAGATGCTGCACCTTGGTCAGTCAAACCAGGACTGTGCTTATACATAGAAGGGTAGGGCCCTGGGGAGTGTTGTAGAACAAAGAGACCGGGGTAGAGGTACATAGTTCCCTCAAGTGGCAACTCTGGTTGATGAGGTGGTGGCCTTCATTGGGGTTAGGGTTGGGGTTTTATCACAGTCCAATAGTGTTGAATTCATTGTTGCCTCAACCAGAGCTTTGAAAACAAAATCTATTTTTAACTGTTTGAGTTTAAATTCCACAACTACTTTGAGATTCAAACTTGTGTCTCTGGTTCTAACAGCTGGGATCTCGTAAACTTAACTAGTGCCCTACTGGACCAACCAGTAGTTTGTGCAATGAGTTTACAGTCAGTGCAGGATATTGGTGAATATGGGAAGGAAGGAATTTAGTGGAATGGTGTGGCAGTTTGAAATTCAGTGCATGATGCCGGAAATTACATTTACCTACTGCACCATAGAAATCTGACCTGCAGTTGTTATGATCCATCGTCTTTCTGAAGTAGATATTTGATATGCTCTAAATATGTTTTAAATGAAAATATGCTTTTTTTAACATATCTTTATAGCTGATGGGAATACAATTTTCAGAAAGCTCTTATGAAAGGAAGTGTGGAGAGGCAATAGATTTCATTGCTTTAGCTGGGATGAAGGATGCTCATGGAAATGGTGTTGCTCAGATGGAGAATGCGTCGAGTGAGGCTGTTCCCTGAGTGTGTTCAACACAAACACCTTTCATATCCTGTGAAATGTAGGTACTATTTAACAATAGTTAAGGACACACCAATTTAGAACATGGAACACCACAGCACAGGACCGGACCTTCGGTCCTCAATGTTGTGCCGATCTATATATTCCTACCAAGAGAAAAAATCCCTCCTTACTTCATAACCCTCTATTTTTCTCCATTCCATGTGCCTTTTTAAGAGTCTCTTACATGCCCTCAAATGTTTCAGCCTCCACCACCACCCCTGCAAGGCATTCCAGGCACCCACAACTCTGTGTATATATAAAAAAACCCTGACGACTCCCCTAATCTTCCCTCCTTTCCCTTTGTACAAATGTCCCTTGGTGTTTGCTGATCCTGAGCTGGGAAACAGGCACTGGCTGTCCACCCTATCTATGCCTCTCATAATCTTGTAGATATCTATTAAGTCATCTCTTCTTCGTCCCAGAGAGAAAAGACCCAGCCCTACTCACCTGGCCTCATAAGACTTATTTTCCAATCCAGACAACATCCTGGTAAATCTCTTCTGCACCCTCTCCACAGCTTCCACATCTTTCCTATAATGAGGCAATCAGAATTGATTAGCAGTTAGTTTGAATGGTAAAGCTCAGTTCTGATTGTATTAATAATTACTTTTGTTCACTCCGTTGCAGTCCATAAAGTGAGAACTCTAGCAGATGATGTGCTAAAGCAAGTCTGTGGTATACTTGCCTTCATTGGTTGAATTATCAGCTGTATGAAAGGTTGATTCAGCCACATTTGGACTATTGTGTTTAGTTCTGGATGTGGCATTGCAGGAAAGATGTGGAGGCTCTGGAGATGGCACAGAAGAGATTCTCCTGGCTAAGAGCAGGAACGATGGGGAGAGGTTGGACAAAGTTGGACTACTTACTGTGGAGTGCCAGAGGCTGAGGGGAGACCTGATAAAATTATGAGGGGCATTGATAGGTTATCTGTCTCCTTGGGTGAAAAAGTTAAATACTGGAGGCATGGGTTTAAGGTGGGAAGGGGAGAGTTTAAGGGAGATGTGTGGGTAAGGTTTTTTACAGAGAGCGTGGTGGGTGACTGGAAAGGGCTGGTGGAACAGATACATTGGGAGCCTGAAGAGGTTTCTGGATAGAATATGCAGGGGATAGAGGGATGTGAATTGAGTGCAGGCAGCAGAGGTTCAGGTTAATTGGTATCATGTCCAGTGCAGACTTGTATTCCCTGTTCTGCAGTGGTTCACTGAAAAACCATGGATTGGATGTAAGCTGTTTGAAAATTGCCTTCTGGATGAGAGGATTGAGAATGCATCGCATCTTTAACACTGTGTTTAATAAGGGTTCCCTGCAGCTTTTGTCAACGATATCTCCTTTTAGTTTAATGTGGCCATTATATAGAAACAACCTGTGATTGTCCCATATTGATTTAAGATTGCCTTTTGCTCTGTGAAAACAATGAGTGCGATATGCCTGAAATTATTCCGTGTTGGGAATGATTACGGAATGCTTGCTGAGGATAATGTCAAGGCTACAACACATTTTCACAACCTTTTAGTTCTAAACCCCACGTCACATTAGTGGGTTAAAGCTAAGAGATGAATGAGGTTTCATCGATTTCCTCTCCTGTGAGCATTCTAAGAACTGTACAAATTAAAAGTTTTAAAGTATTAAAAATAACTCTGTTTCTAAGCAACGGACTACTCTGTATTAATACAATAACAAAAGGCTCAATATTGGCATTTTCAGATCAATTTCAAGTGACTTGCGTGTGGCAGATGAGGAAGATCCAGTAACAGCCTCGGTGATTAAATTATGATCTCAATTATGAACAAGGGGTCAAAGACAGGAGGGCACAACTTCAGCATTGAAGGGTGCCCATTTAAAACATGCAGAGGAATTTCCTCAGCCAGAGGGTGGTGAACCACTGGAATTTGCTACCACAGGCGGTTGAGGGGGCAGGTCGTTGGGTGTATTTAAGGGAATGATTGATGAGTTCTTGATTTTCCAGGGCATCAGAAGGTTATGGGGAGAACTCCGGGCAGTAGTGGTGAGTAGGAAAAGATCAGCTCATGATGGGCTGAATGGACTGTTTCTGCTCCTATATCTTATGGTCTAATGCAGAATAAATGGAGTTCTTCAGCCCAATTTGTTCAGGTCCAAGGAGGTTTGAATTAGTTACAGAGTAATATAGGCCCCACTTGTCCAAAATGATCAAGATGGCCATCTGACCTCGTCCCATCTTGCTGCAGTGAGAAGCTCGGATTTCCGTGGGTAGAAGTGCTCAGTCAACATGTTAGGTTGGGACCCTTTATTGAATAAAGTAGGAAGGGTTGATATCAAGTACGTGAAGGGGAGGATGGAGCTGGGGAGGTGTTATGAGGTGATGGGATGTTGGACAAGAGATGGGAGAGAGCATGAGGGGGTGGAGTTGGAGAGACCGACAAGAACGGGAGTAGGTAAGGATGAGATGGAAAGAATGGAGCTCGAGACAGTCCCTGAAAAGATCAATGTTCATGCCATTGGGTTTGAGGCTGTCCAGGAGGAATGTGTTGTATTGTTCCTCAAGTTGATGTTTGGCCTCACCCTGGCAATGTATGAGGCCAAAGACAGACATGTCATTGTGGGGATGGTTCGGGGAGTTGAACTGATGGCAACTGGGAGCTCACAGTCACAGCATTCAAGTGTTGGGTGAAGTGGTCACTCATCTGCGCCTGGTCTCACCATTGTAGACGAGGCTGCCCTGGGTGAACTGACAGCAGTTGGGTGATGTGGGGGTGGAAGGGAAGGGAGGGCCAGGCAATGTGGGGATGGAAGGGAAGGGAGGGCCAGGCAATGTTGGAGAGACTGATCCCTGTGAAAATGGACAGTGTGGGGAGGGGAAGATGTGGCTGGGTATGGGATTGGGCTGAATTTGGTGAAAAATTATGTGACAGTTGCGGAGGCTGGTGGGGTGGAAAGTGCGAACCAGAGGGACTCTTTCCTTCTGCCTGGGAGGAGGTTAGGTGACAATAAACATAGGTAAGTGTGCACTTTCCTGTGCCCTGCACCATTGGAGCATTACAACTGACATTAGAACTGAGATTGCACTGACCATGACTGTTAATATTTACTGTTTGTAATGTATGCATTAAAATAGTCAATGGTCGTTAAGATAAATGATTTATTGATTACTGATCAAAGTATTGCACATGCTTCTGTAGAATAGCTGGTTGAGGGATTATTCATACACACGAACAATTTCCAGATGCACCAAAATTCTTTCTTGCTGCAGCTAAACGTTCTCTCCCTTCTCCATCCTCCAGGAGGACACATGCCACAGAGCTTTGCTAGTCCCCACCAGGGCATGCAGGAGAGGCAACACCCTTAGGGGACCTCTCTGGACCCTGTTTAAATTTTAAATTTAGACATACAGCATGGGAACAGGCCATTTCAGCTCACAAACCCGTTCCGCCCAATTATACCCAATTGGCCTATAAACCCGGTAGTTTTTGAAATGAGTACTTCATATAAAAAGTCCAATAACTTAATGTAGTATGGAAAGAGATAATAAATATAAATTGTTATAAATATTCACATTTATTGTTAGTGCACAAAATAAAGTGGAGTTTGAATAGGAGCCATCAAATTTCTTCAAGAATGTTTACTGGAATAAGATGATGCAGTCTGCAGGTCAGCCAGCAGTTGTGGAAAAGGAAATAGAAGTGTTTCAGGCTCAGCGAGCTTTGTCAAAGTTCACAAAGCACGACCTACCTCTCCCTCCACTGATGCTGCCTGATCGACATCCACAGAGTTTTATGAAAACAGGCCGGGTTTCAAAACGTACCGGGAGTTGTAGATCAATTAGGTGGCATGGGCTTGGGGGCTGAAGGGCCTGTTACCCTGATGTGCACTTGGGGGAAAAAAAGGCCCTTTGGCACAGTGTGCTGCCCAAGCCATCAAGCTGAGCTCGTCCCATTTGTCTGAATTTGTTCCATCTTTCTCCGAGCCTTTCCGATCCACGTACCTGCTTTTAAAACAATCTAACTGTTTCAGCCTCTACCACTTCCTGTGGCAGCTCGCTCCACACACCTACCACACGCTGGTAGCCCCTCAGCTCCATTTCCCGAGAGTCAAACTTCTTGAGAATTTCCAGAATTTTCTGTTGCGTTTCCAATTTTGAGCCCCTGCAGTTTTATTTTGGAGTTTCATGGAAGTTGTTCCTGCAGCATCTGGACCTCCTCACCTTGAAAACAATGGAAAGGCCCCTCAAGCTACAAGATGAAGTTTTTTTTCCCCTTAAAAAAGGAACAATTAAACAGATGGCCTGCTCGGTATGTAAATACTGCCTTCGGGAGGTTGTGCTCTGCAAATTGTTTGCTGTGTCTTGGCAATAAAAAGTGACCACATTTCACTGGTGCCTTGATAGACAGAGCCTTGGGCCATCCTGAAATGGAGATGAGAAAGCAAGTCTTCATTTTATTTCCCTTCCTTTGCTTTCTTTAGCTTTCATTTTCTCACTTTTTTTCATGTCAGCAAAGCCTCTAAAATGAATCTGTGCCAATATTGCTGAGTAAGCATTAAACACCATTCTAATCCTCAAAACTTTATCCTCATTATATCAGAGCCCTGTACTTCACATTGAGTGGAGCACAATTTAAACTCAATAATTTTGCATTAACACATTGCCTTCCTCATTTTGTTACCATGACACCTTTTAGAGTGGTGTATCTCTTACCTTGAATCTGCATGCCAATGAATTATACAAGTAACTCCCTAAGAAGTTAGCTTTGATTGAGTCTGCCTTCCCAGACCCATCTCTCTGCCACACTCTGGATTTTGAGTTGTTTTTTCCCCAGTGTAACACCCAGCTTTCAATGATACCAGGGAGTCTCCTCAGAGAGGTTCACAGGACAATGAGCTGAAGACAATTTTCCCCAGAAGCGCTAAGCCATCTGCTGGAGGAACTCAAGAGGAGAGAGTGGCATCTGTTCGAGGGAAAGAACGGTCAATATTTCAGGTCATATCTTTTCATCAAGCGTTGACGAAGGGCTCTTCATTGATGAGGCATCGGTGCCACGAGACTCGCACCCCCAGGTTCAGGAACAGCTGTTCCCCGCCACCATCAGATTCTTCAACGACAAACTCAATCAGGGGCTCATTGAATGACTCTGACTTGTGCACTTTATTGATTTAAAAAAAAAATTCTCTCTGTATTGCAGAGTTTGTTTACATTTGTTATCTGTTAACAGTCATTTATTTGTTTACATGTGTACACGGTAGTTTTTTTGTGTTACTAATTAGCGGTAATTCTGCCGTGCCTGCAAGAAAAAGAATCTTAGTGTTGTATGTGATGCCATGTATGTACTCTGACCACAGACCCAAAATGTCAACCGTTCTTTTTCTCCCATGGATGCTGCTTGTCCAACACGGTAATGGGCGATTTTGGCCCACAAGCCCATAACACCCAATTAACCAACAAACCCCTGTACGTTTTGAACAGTGGGAGAAAACTGGAGCACCCGAAGGAAACCCACACATGGGGAGAATGTACAAACTCCTTACAGACAGCGCGGGATTCAAACCCCAGTCGCTGGCACTAACAGTTTTGCTCTAACACTACACTAACAGTTTCTGCAGTTGGTCTCAGCTCATCCACACATTGCATTGATCAACACAGTAATGACATGGAGTTCATCTTCATAACTGGAGCCTGAAGCCATGCTAAATCTTCCAAATCAGTTGTACTGTCTTCAGTTAATCTCCTTGCTGGGTGAAATTAATTTATCTACTGGGCTTGTGTGGAATTGAAGTTATTTATCTCTATTTTCCAACTCCTGTTTTATTCTTGCTAACTGTTTCTGAGAAATCTCGTCATGTTTTTCATCTGGTGCTGGGAAAATGTCACTCTCTGCAGTTTTCATACGTGATGGCTGGGATCACCAACGGAAGGACATAGAGGTCACCAGTCCTATTTTAAGGACCTTTATAGCAGCTTCACCAGAAATGTAAACCAGGGATTGGAGCATTGTTTAATTAGAGTGAAAAACCTCATTAGAAACTTCCTTCTATGCATCTGTGCTTGGGCGGGGGGCTGTTGCATCACTGTCTGGTACGGAGGTGCCAGTGTACAGGACAGGAAAAGGCTACAGAGGGTTGTGAATTTGGCCAGTGCCAACATGGGCATCAATCTTCACTCCATCGAGGACATCAACAAGAGGCAAAGACTTAGGACTCCATCTTCAAGGACCCCCACCACCCAGGCCAAGCCCTCTTCTCACTGCTACCATCAGGAAGGAAGTACAGGAGCCTGAAGACGAACATCCAATGGTACAGAAACAGCTTCTTCCCCTCCGTCATCAGATTCCTGAACAGACAATGGACCTTACTTTCTCTTCCTTCGCATTAATTAATTTATTTGTATAATTTATAGCAATATTTGCAACTTTGATGCTGCCACTAATAATGAATTTCATGAAAATAAATTCTGATTCTGTGAGGTACAGATGGCAGTAAAAGTGAAGAGATGTGAACAAGCTCCTGGTGCAATGAAGAGCCACTCACTATGATTGAGATACCTCTCACTCTGTCCTCCCCTGCTGGAGCTAACTGGAAGTGGGTGATGCCTGAAGTTGTTCCATTATTTAACATCATCTTTGCTTACTGAAATGAGCAGAAAATGAACATTTTTTTAAACTTTAAAATAAGCAGTTTCTGGGTGTTGAGTTGAACAATGTTAATCAGAGTTACACAGCAGAGAAACAGGCCTTGCAGCCGAACTTATCTGTACCAGCCCAGATACTCATCCAAGCAAATCCCACCTGCCTTCGTTTGAACAATATCCTGATCTTCCTGATCAAACCAAGTTTGTTTATTATTATCTGACTGTACATATACAACCAGAGAAACAGTGTTCCTCTGGACCACAGTGCGCATGCGTGCATACACAATACATGACACATAACAATCACATATGTACATTCTTTCTTTGGCTTGGCTTCGCGGACGAAGATTTATGGAGGGGGTAAAAGTCCACGTCAGCTGCAGGCTTGTTTGTGGCTGACAAGTCCGATGCAGGACAGGCAAACACGGTTGCAGCGGCTGGAGGGGAAAATTGGTTGGTTGGGGTTGGGTGTTGGGTTTTTCCTCCTTTGCCTTTTGTCAGTGAGGTGGGCTCTGCGGTCTTCTTCAAAGGAGGTTGCTGCCCGCCAAACTGTGAGGCGCCAAGATGCACGGTTTGAGGCGATATCAGCCCACTGGCGGTGGTCAATGTGGCAGGCACCAAGAGATTTCTTTAGGCAGTCCTTGTACCTTTTCTTTGGTGCACCTCTGTCACGGTGGCCAGTGGAGAGCTCGCCATATAACACGATCTTGGGAAGGCGATGGTCCTCCATTCTGGAGACGTGACCCATCCAGCGCAGCTGGATCTTCAGCAGCGTGGACTCGATGCTGTCGACCTCTGCCATCTCGAGTACTTCGACGTTAGGGATGAAAGCGCTCCAATGGATGTTGAGGATGGAGCGGAGACAATGCTGGTGGAAGCGTTCTAGGAGCCGTAGGTGATGCCGGTAGAGGACCCATGATTCGGAGCCGAAGAGGAGTGTGGGTATGACAACGGCTCTGTATACGCTTATCTTTGTGAGGTTTTTCAGTTGGTTGTTTTTCCAGATTCTTTTGTGTAGTCTTCCAAAGGCACTATTTGCCTTGGCGAGTCTGTTGTCTATCTCATTGTCGATCCTTGCATCTGATGAAATGGTGCAGCCGAGATAGGTAAACTGGTTGACCGTTTTGAGTTTTGTGTGCCCGATGGAGATGTGGGGGGGGCTGGTAGTCATAAAGATATAATAAAAACCAATACATATACATATTTCAGAATAATTGACTCATTTTATTTATGAGACCTACCATTACAGGATACCACTCTGAAATGCCAAAATCATTATAATTGTCTGTCTCTACCACTTTCCCCAGCAGCGAAACCACCCTCCGTTGCCCCTCGGTTCCCCTTTAAATTTCACCCTCATGCCAATGCCCTCTAGTTTTAGTCTCCCCTACCTTGGAAGAACAATTGTGACAAGTCACCCTCCACCTCCTTTGTTCCAGGAAGTCATAGTTCTCTCTCTCTCTCTCTCTCTCTCTCTCACACACACTCTCTCCCTCCCTCCCCCTTTCCCTCTTTTCACAGAGCTAACATTCTCACCTTTTCTCTTATCCAATTAACACCCTGGACTCCTCCCCCTCCCATTTTTCCCCCTTTCTCTCCCAACCTTCATTCAGATGCCTGCCTTATACTTTGAAGAAGGGCTCAGAGCTGTAACATCTGTAATATATTTTTTACCTCCCCTGGATGCTGCGAGACTGGCTGAGTTCCTCCAGCATTTCTGTGTGGGTTCTCCTGCTCTTTGATCAGCACTCAAATGGAAGCTTTTCCATGTTTCTTGTCTATATTAAATACATCTAAATCTAACGGGCATGGAAGATATTTATAGGAGCACTTCCAGAAATGAGGAATTTCAGCTCCAGCATTGGGCGAGAGACAATGAAGCTGCTCTTCGAGCAGAGACAGTTGTGAGTTTGATGAGTTTGTGACGTGCTTTGAGTTGGGGAACTGTTGGATGCTGTTGGTTCCCAATCCTTCCCAAGAATGGTTCAAGGACCAGCAAGCACAAATGTAAAAATTCAGACAAAACACAGGTTAAGGCTGTGTGGTGAAATGCCTTCACTCGGAGATTGAAGGGAGAAAGGTTTAGGGGAGACATCAGTGGTACCAAGAGTTGTTGGTGTCTGGAGGCTGGAACTTTGGGGCATTTAAGACACTCTGACACAACCACATGGATGGAAGAAAAATAGAGGGTTACAAGGTAGGAATTGAATTTAGACCTACAGCATGATAACAGGCCATTTCAGCCCACGAGGCCATATTACCTAATTACACCCAATAAACCTACATTTTGAAGGGTAGGAGGAAACTGGAGCCCCCAGGGAAAACCCATGCAGACACGGGGAGGACGTACAAAGCCATCACAGACGATGCAGGTTTCAAACCCCAATCCAGATCGCTGGAGCTGTAATAAGAGTACACAAACTGCTATGTCAAACATGCGTAGGAAGGACTCAGTTATTTTTTGTTAGGAATATGTAGGTCAGCACAACATTGAGGGCCAAAGGGCCTGTTGTATGCTATAATGTTCTAAGTTCTATTGATAATGATCAGTAACACATTACTGGTGGGAACAAAATCAGTCAGAGCAAAGAGGAATTAGATGGACCCCAGAGAGAGTGAATTTGTTGGGATGCAGGGAGAGAGGAGGGCAATGGGATGGAAGGAATTGCTTTACAGTTTCATTGTGGATTGGATGAGCCTAATGGTCCCCTGTGTAACAATTCCATGATTCAAAGATTTTTAACCTGTACGACAGCAGGAGAAATTCAATTCAGTTAAGGGAAATTAAAATCGGAAATGAAAATTTGCTCTGCTCAGCAGTAACCAGGAAACCTGCGGATTGATGTAAAATTCCATCTGGTTCAGTTGGGAGGAATCATGCCAGATATACCGAACCAGGTCTGTGCAGGAGTCTATAGCCATTGACGTTTAACTGCCCCCTTCAGCCGGTGAGTGAAACCCTCAGTTCAAGCAGTTAAGGATAGGTCATCAATACCTTGCCAGGGCATCTCTGATCAAAGAAGGTAGGGTGATGTATAGCATGAAAACAAGCCCTTTGGCCCAACTAGTGCATGGTGACTGAGATGTCTGTTAATCCCATTGCTTGTTAGATGTTCCCCTGGCTGAGGATAGTTCACGTACTCTGTTCCTCACCTCCCCAACCTTGGAGATGTTGGGTTCTGATAACCTTCTGCACTTCCCACCTCAGACCCTAGGGTGGGTAGTAATACAGCTGGGAAACCACTGGAGCAAGCATGGGGTGAGGAGAGGGTGGACACTCTCGGTGCATCAATGGAGTGGAGAAAAGTTTTCAGCTTTTAGTACTAACTCTCAAACAAACTGAAACAGGGTCCAAATTACATGGCAAACCTAAGAGCATTCTGACTGGTTGCATCACGGTCTGGTACGGAAGCGCCAATGCACGGGATAGGAAATGGCTACAGAGAGCTGTGAACTTGGCCAGCGCCATTGTGGGCATCAGTCTCCACTTCATTGAGGACATTGACAAGAGGTGGTGTCTCAAGAAAGCAGCCTCTATCCTCAAGGTCCTTTATCACCCAGGCCATGCCCTCTTCACATGACTATCATCAGGAAGGAGGTACAGGAGCCTGAAGACCAACACCCAGTGGCACAAGGACAGCCGTCAGATTTCTGAACCGACAATGAACCACAGACACTGCCTCACTTCCTCTTTTTTTGCACCATTCATTTATTTATTTTTTTTAAATTTTGTAGTTACGGAATTGTAATTTACAGTAATTTTTGCCCCTTGTTCTGCACAACACTGCTGTCGCAAAACAACAAATCTCATGATGCCTGCTCATGACAATAAACCTGGTCCCAACTCTGGTGGAAGCTGGGCAGATGTGCCTCCAATCTTTATTTTCCAAGGAGGCAATGAAATTGAACTTGCACATTACGCTGCATTCTTGTGAACTGTCGAATTTTGGCTGCCTTGCTAAGGAATCAGTGTGGTTCTTCAGCATGCCAAAGAGATCTGTATAATTCTGTTCGAGGCAGTGACACTTGGAATCATTTCCACTGAGAACGAATAGAGTCTGTGACCGGCCACATACCAAGAAGGTAAAAGATCTGCATTTTCCTATTCTTTAAGGGATGTGTGATAGGGGACAGGCAGGGCCTTTCTGTTCCTCTTTACAAGCCTGAAACCCAACTGATCCCACAATTCTTGCATCAATGTTTGTTTCCTTCGGACCTTTCTGTCATGCAGAACATCATTTTGTTAATAGTACAACATCAATCCAATTCAGACATGGCATTTCCTCCTGCCTGCCAAGGCTTGCTGCTTTATAGAGAGACTCATTTTGTTTTGGCATCTCCTTTGCCCTAAATAGAGTGGAAAACCTCCTTTTATTGAAATACTGAAAGGATTGTCTTGCCCAGGCCAACATAGGAGGGTTTGTTGGTGGAACTCCAGGAGCTTTTCCCTTCAAAAGCATTTAACAACCATCTGAAACTTGCACTGGGCGATATGGTGCCATGTGAACAGATTAGGAGGACGAATTGCCATTTGACAAGGTTGTCACTTCCCCGCAGTAGACATTGGATTCTTCAAGAGAAAGAGGAAAATGGAATCACTGGTTCAAATGCTGAGAAAATCCTAGCCCAGCCATTCAAAGGGACCATGACCCCTGACTTTTGACTGCTTTAAAGTTGGAAATCTTAAACTTCAATGGATTTTCTGTATTTCCTCTTCCATTTCTCTGCCCGATAATGTCACCTGTTCAGGTACTTGTCCAGATCAATGTCAATAAATTTAAATTTTGATAATACAGCACAGTAACAGGCTCTTTTGGACCATGAGTCCGTGCTGGCTAATTCCACATAAATGACCCACAATGTTTTGAAAGGTGGGATGAAACTGGATCCCCCGTGGAAAACCCACACAGACACAGGGAAAATGGACAAACTCCTTACAGACGGTGCTGGGTTCGAACCCCAGTCCCAATTACTGGTGCTGAACAGCTTTGTGCTAACTGCTACGCCCACCGTACAGCCCACTGGAGGTTCTGGAGACATGCTGATGGTCAGGCAGTGCCTGTGGAGAGAGAAACACTGGTAAAGTTCACATTACAGTTAATCTCCCAGACTGTAGCATTTCCAGCACTTGCAATGTTTTATTTTGTTTTTTTAAATAATCTCCCTGTTTTAGGGTGATCCATTGTGCAGAATTAAGTTGGGGAGTGGGACTGATGGAGATGATTTGCAAGCTGACATATTCTTGACACATCAATAGGTTCCTTCAGTAGCAAATCACCTCCATCTCTTCATCACCAATGATAAAATCCTGGTGTCTTATGGAGAGAAATGGGTCCTATGTACCACTGTATCCATTCTGATCATCAAATACTAACCCCAATTACCAGTGCTGGGCCATATCTTGGCTTGTCAAGCATTTGACCAGACATTTCTCAAATGTTGTGAGAGCATCTTCCTCTACCACACACTCGAGCAGTTCAGTCTAGATTCCAACCATGTGTTTTTCTCTAAGCCACTGAGCCATTGCCCTGAACCAAAGGTGTATTTATTCTTTTAGATACCCCTGGTATGGGGGGAAAAAACACAAAATGCTGGAGAAGCTCAGCAGGTCAAACGGGGTCCTATAAGTAGCAAAGGTGAAGAAATAGAACCAAAGTTTCAGGCTTGAGTCCTTCATCGAGGTATGAGCGAAAAGTAGGCAGGCTATTTCTGCCTACATTGGCTAGATTGTCTTCCCAGGCAACACCAGGTTTAATCATTTTATTAATAATTACATGATATTAATTATTTGGGATGATTAATGTGTGAATCAGCAGATTCAGGTTCAAAAGAGAGAAAGTGTGACACAGAGTAGTGGGTCAATTTTGATTCAATTTCAGATTTATTGTCAGAGTCTATACATGACATCACATACAACTACATGTAAATAGATAAAGAAATGTAAACATGCTGTGCAGTGCAGAGAGAAAAAAATCAATAAAGCGCACAAGTAAGAGTCCTTAAATGAGTCCCTGACTGAGTTTGATGTTGAGGAGTCTGATGGTGGAGGGGGAGCAGCTGTTCCTGAACCTGGTGGTGTGAGTCTTGTGGCACCGAGACCTCTTTCCTGATGGCAGCAACAAGAACAGAGCGTATGTTGGGTGGTGAGAATCCTTGATGATTGCTGCTGCTCTCATGGAGAATTCAGGTAGATGGTCTCAGTCAATCCAGAGCAGGCCCCCTCCTTCAGTAATTGGGGACAGTTGGGAACAGCTCTGACTCTCTCTCCTGCTCCACAGTCCCATCTTGCCACCGCAGCACACCGTTATTTGCATTTTTCACACTTGCCAGCCACGGTTTAAAAATTGCATCACCATGGTTACCCGTGAACAAGGTTATATTCAGGAGAAGTTGATGCCAGTATTGATTTGATCTTCATGCTGGCCCACAATTGGCTGCAACTCTTTTTACCCTCAGGTGTGACAATTGGCGATGGCACTGATTCTCAAGCAAATATTTAGCACCTCATCCTGAAATTAAGCCATTGGTTGGAGTGAGAGGAGCAATGATCAACCCACTCTGCTGCCCTAGCTTAGCCCTGGGGGATCTTGGCCTCCACCGCCAAACACCCAAGAAACTTCGCATGAGGTGTGGATGGTGTTATATGCATATTCATGTGAATGTGGAAATCTGAGGATTCACATAGCATGGAACAGGTCCTTTAGCCCCACACCTCCATGCTGGCCAAGTTGGCATTCTGGGCTGGTCTCATTTGCCTGTGTTTGGTCCCTATCTGAGCCCTTTAATGGTGGAACTCTACCTGATTCTCAGCATGTTCCAGTCTGAGTTTGCCCTGTCTCTGCTTGTGTTGTACTCACTGCTGGCAGATGGTCCCAGATGTGGACCTCTGAATGAGGGAGATGGCCCTTGGGTCCCCGTTTCTGGCAGATTGTCCCACATGTGGACTAAATATGGGAGGTGGCCCTTGGGTCCCCGTTTCTGGCAGATGGTCCCACATGTGGACCTCTGAATGAGGGAGGTAGCCCTCGGGTCCCCGTTTCTGGCAGATGGTTCCAGGTGTGGACCTCTGAATGAGGGAGGTGTCCCTTGGGTCCCCGTTTCTGGCAGATGGTTCCAGATGTGGACCTCTGAATGAGGGAGGTAGCCCTCGGGTCCCCGTTTCTGGCAGATGGTCCCAGATGTGGACTCTGAATGAGGGAGTTGGCCCTCGGGTCCCCGTTTCTGGCAGATGGTCCCAGATGTGGATCTCCAGCTAAGTGGGTGGCTCTCAAGTCCCTATTAAATCTCTCGCCTTAAGCACATGCCCTCCATTTCTACAGAACAATATCGATGAGTTGGTAAGGTGGCAGATATAATTCAATCCTATAAAGTACAAATGGATACAGTAGACCAGCCATTCTCAATATGTTTTGGTTGTGGCTCCCGCTTGGATCCCTACTGAAATTTATGGGCCTCCTTTCCCCGTGAAGCAGTAACGTTCAGTTGGTTTCTTCTGTACTTCTCTCCTACTGATTACATTAAAAATATTTGTGTTTCATGAGGTGTAAAGAAATCTAGGCTTTTCTTAGATATGCTGTGGCCCCCGGGGTGGGGTGGGGGGAGGGCATTGAGAATGGCTGAAATCATAAAATATTTTGAATGTTTTTATGCAGTTGATAGGAGAGAAGTATGGAAGAAAGCAACTAAACTAGACTGTTTCGCAGGGAAGGGTTCAGCTTATGAACTTGCCCCCACAACCCCCGATTTCCAGTAAGAGTTGCATAGGAGGAAGGCACTGATAAAGCACAGCAGCAGAGGTGGTGCTGGAGTGGGGTGGGGTGGGGGGGCCAGAGTATCAGACTCCTGGGCCATTGGGGCTTTCTGAGGGAGGTGTGCCTTACCCTGACTGGCAGAGCTGCAGCCAAACAGATACTTGTAAAGAAAAAGCTACAATAGTAAACTAATCGAATTAAATAAAGAGGCAACGAATACATATGATAAATCATCAATATTCACAGAAATTTGGGAGCAAAAAAGTGATTTACAGAAGTGCAGAAAATTCTTTTGTGGTGTTGGAACAGTCCCTGATTAGTGTCACAAACCAATATCGAGTCAAAGATTTGGATCTGGGCTCGGGTTACCGATAGTTTGAACTGGGCGATTGCTGAGCCTGTGGGAGGTGGGGGACACTGGGGGAACTCTCTTTTGCTGCTCTTTCTCTGACTGTAAGGGGTGCTGGGTAATGCTAATGCTAATGGTGAATCTTTGTCTGCCTTCTGGCAGACTGAAGGGAAATTTGTGCAGTATAACATGACAATAAAAAGTATCTGATCTGATTTCAGGTCTAAGAGCCTGATAACTGTTGGAAGGAAACTGTTCTGGAACCTAGAGGTGCTGGTCTTCAGGCCTCTGCACCTTCTGCCCAAAGGGAGCCGTGAGAAGAGGCTGAGACCAGGGTGATGGGGCTCCTTTACGGTGTTGGCTGCCTTCTTGCCTTCTTGAGGCAGCGCTTCACACAGTTGGAGCCTGTGATTGACTAGGTTTGTTACCTTGTGGAGCCTTCTGCATTCCTGAGGAGTTTTCCCAAACCAGGCTGGGATGCCAACCAGCCTTGCGATGAATGGGCTGACATGATATCTCAGTGGTGCCATGATTACAAAACTGCATTGAGCCACTAACCTCGTGGCAGATTTCACAACCTGCGATGACTGATACCACGGAGCTAGCAGGAGAATTGTCTGGGAAGCAGTGGTGAATGTAAAGTAAATCAATGACGGATCTCTCAAGGTTTGGCTGAGACTCTCACACATCTGCAGGTTGTCAAACTGGAAGCATCTGAGCATGTCTGAGCATGCTTTCAACCAAGGAGCAGGCCCTTTGTGAAGGAAGTAATCAAAGTCATGCAGAATTTGCCACATCAATTTTAAATCAACAGATTAAATTTGTCTCATTTTCAATCCAGGTGGATTCTCTGAAGCATTAGACGGGGATGAGAAGGTGGGGGGAATAATGTAGTCGAGAATGAAAAACCAAGCCAAACCCTTCTTGAGCAGGGGATGGCATTGAGTATGGTAGAGTTGACAGCCTCTGCTAGTGGTAGAAGCTGGAATGAAGGGACTGGTTCTGTGTTTAGAGGGAAGGCACTGTTAGTGTTCGATGATCCTACACCAACCTTACAGAGGGAGAGCGAAAATTATACCAACTACCTTACTTTGCTCAGATGCCAGAGGACTGATTTCCCCCAGACAAATTATAATTTAGTATTGCCACTATTTTTTTTAACTTTAGAAGGATATTTTCTCTCCTTAATTGGCCTCACTGAAGCAGTGAAAACTGTCAGGATGTGCAGGAAATGTTCAGCAGATCAGACGCTTAGCTAAACCTTGGGACTTTTAGTTCAGTGAACTCTCTAAGGTTGACACCAAGTTAATGAGTCACATGGCAGGGAAACAGGCCCTTCGGCCCAACTCACCATGCTGGCCAAGGTGCCTGGCTGAGCTCGTCCCATTTGCTTGCATTTAACCATCATCCCTCAGATTCGGAGCATCAGGACACAAGGGTTTGATTCTGAAGAGATGAGTTTAAAGTTCTGTCTCGGAAAGCTTTTGTGTTGAAACTCAAGTCTTTACTGCTGTTCAAAAGCAATTATGGCATCAGACTTATTTAAATTGTTGCTCAGCAGCAATAATGAAGTATTTTGAAACATCAAGTCATCAGACCTTTTAAAAACTCACAAGTTTCTTGTAGAGTTGTTTTCAGAGCAATGTTTCTTCATATGAACAATTTTCTATACACGGAGATTTTGGAATCTGTATTCCAAGCGATAAATTTGTCCTCTTTTCAAAGAGACAGCAAAGAGGCTATTTTCTTCCACGATGTTTTCACAAACCTAGACAAGGGTTAAACCTAGGAAAGGACACGGTTGATCACCCTCTTTTCCAAAGAGACAGTGAAGTGCCTATTTTCTTCAAAACCCCTTTTCCAGTGATCCTCATTTTGATAAGGGAGAGTATAAGTAGCCTTTTGTTACTGCATTTCAATCCTGTCTTATTTACAGGATGGTGGCCAGGTATCTTCTTCTGGTCTTAAAATACCTCTCGTTCAGTAATATTTTTCTCTGAAAAATCTCATCATATGACACATGACATCATTTCTGTTTCATTTGTCCAAAAGCATGAATCATGGCAGACATCCTTTTGAAGTTGCTTCCTATCAATATGCTAAAACAATCTCTGCCAGAAGTTTAAGTGGATCAGACTCTATATTGTCTTGTTAACCAATCAGCAGCTGATCCTGAGCAAACACCTATTTTTTGAGTTCTCAATGGAGAACAGTCAGAAGACTTTTATAACTGTTTGCAGCTTTTTGAATTAACAGTCACCCAGTTTTTTAAGCAAATAAGCTTCCAGCGGACAATGGCTTAACAAACTTTTTGTCCTCACAAATGGGTTCCCACTCTGTGTGTATAAGGGTCTGTGATGTCTGTAAAATGCAAATCTGCCCTGTCCACCCAAAACCTAACTTTGCTAAAAATATATATTTATAACGAATGATTTTAACTTTAAAGATTAATATTAACACTAATCCAGTGGTTCTCAACCTTTTTCCTTCCACTCACATACCACTTTAAGCAATCCCTATGCTCTCTGATTAGTAAGGGATTGCTTAAGGTAGTAGGTGGGTGGAAAGAAAAAGTTTGAAAACCACTGCTTTAATCGTCCCTCATTGACTCATCATGTGCACGGTTTCAGAACTCCAAAGGAAATGGGCCAATGACAATTTTTCTCAAACAAAATATTTCAGTGACAATTGGGTCTAGAGCAGTGATTCTCAACCTTCCCTTTCCACTCACATCCCACCTTAAGCAACCCCTTACTAATCACAGACCACTGATGGCCTAGGGATGACTTAAAGTGGGATGTGAGTGGAAGGAAAAAGGTTGAGAACCACTGGACTAATCCATTGCAGCTTTTAGTAGAATCCCCAGTTCTATGACTATGAACCTTTTCTGGACCCAACATAATCTTCCCTTGTCGTTTCAAGATTGGTCAATCATTTTAGATTTGTCCCGCATTGATGTGCTCCACCGCTGAGAGTACCTGCCTTGGTGGTTCGAGGACAGGTAAATCTTGAACCCCCCCCATCTGCCTTCGATGGTTTCACACAGTGCTTGAAAGGCAGATAAAACCTGGCTTTCAAAGCGCTGTGTAAAAGGGGCTGGTGATGCAACCAGTCAGAATGCTCTCCATGGTGCATCTGTAGAAATTTGCAAGTGTCTGTGGTGACATTAAAAATCTCCTCAAAGTCCTCATAATATATTAGCCGCTGGTGAGCATTCTTCATGATTGCCTCGACATGGATGCTCTGGAGAGGTCCGGAGAAAATAAATATGAAAGCTAGGTAATAAATATTCACAGTTGTAGTTGTGGAAGATGAATGTGGCATTTCAATCATACAGAGAGGTCTTTGTGATGCTGGAGTAGTTTATGAATTGTGAGTTCCCTGACACATCCAAGATCAGTGGTTAATCCAGTAGATTCCATGGGATTGGTGGGGATGTAGCTACATGTCTTATTTGTAAGCCCCTGCCAAGCAAGTCAGGCAGACCATGTGGAGAGAGAAGCAAAATTAATGCTTTGTGTCCAGTCAGAGGCAGAAGACATCAGACGTGCTGTAGGTTACGGTGAAGGTGGGGAGAACAAGGAGATGGTGTGTGATAAACTGGAGACAAGGCTGCTGCCTCACAGCTCCAGGACCTAGCTTCCATCCTGACTTCCAATGCTGTCTGCATAGAGTTTGCACGTCCCCTCTCTGATGTGTGGCTTCCTCCCAGATGCTCCAATCTTTCCTCCCACATCTCAAAGATATGCAGAATTCATGGATGAATTCAAAGTTGTAAATTCAAAGTTCAATGTTCAGATTTATTTTTGGAGTACAGGCACGACCACATACAACTCCTGTGGGTCAGGCAGAATTTCTACTTCTCGGTAGTGCAAAAAACTACTCAAGATAAAGAAATGTACACAAGAAGTAAGCGCAATCAAAATGTACAGTACAGAAAATAAATTTTTAATAATAAATAATATACCAACTAAGACACCTTAAATTAGTTTCTGATTGACTTGCCCCTGGTGTGTTGGTCAGGGGTAGAATCCAGGGTTGAGAACATGGGAAGGTGGGATTTGTGTAAATGGGTGGTTGATGGTCAGTACTGTCTAGATAGGCTGAAGGGCCTATTTCCATGATGTATCTCTCTCTCTCTCTCTCTCTCTCTCTCTCTCTCTGGGTAAAAGGACATGCGCTGCTTCTCCTGTGGTCATGTAGGAAGGGGACTGTGAGAAGGGAAGAGTTAGAGATAAAAAAGTACAATGGAGGGGGTGGTCAAGAGAGCAAGAGAGAGTGGGGAGGGGAGGGGACAATGTGTTTAGTCATGGAATCATATCGTTTCTAAGCCACTGCTTAGAACAGAGATGTGGAGAAATTTCTTCAACTAGAGGGAGGTGAATCTGTGGAATTTGTTACCACAGATGGTTGTGGGTCATTGGGTGTATTTAAGGCGGAGATTGAAGGGTTGTTGATTATCCAGGGCATCAAAGGTTATGGGGAGAAGGCTGGGCAGTGGGGCTGAGTGGGAAAATAGATCAGCTCATGATTAAATGGTGGGGCAGTCTCAATGGGTTGTATGGTTGTATGATGTTGTACTCCTTACAAGTCTTAGTTTTTTACTTTAAAGGGGCAATGTCTTACCAGGAAGTCCTTTGGGGGAGGAAGAGAGTCTAATGGACCATGTGCTATTTTCAGTATGGTAAACATCACACAGGAGCGTCGAAGAACGAGGGGAGATTTGATCGAGGTATTTAAAATTATGAGGGGGACAGACAGAGTAAAGGAAGGTTGGGTTTTTCCACTGAGGGTCAGTGAGATACAAACCAGAGATCATAGTTTGAATGAAAGGAGAAAGGTTTAAGGGGAAAATGAGGGGGATCTTCTTCAGACAGGGATGGTGGGAGTGTGGAACAAGCTGCCAGCTGAAGTTGTGAATGTGGGCTCAATTTTAACATTGAAGAAGAATTTGGACAGGTACATGGATGGGAGGGGTATGGACTGGATGTAGGTTAGTGGGACTAGGTAGAATAATAGTTCAGCACAGACTAGAAGAGCTGAAGGACCTGTTTTCTGCGTAGTAGTGTTCTATAGGTCCAGGAAAGTTATGCTGATCTGTAAATGACAGCTCGGGTAAACTGGTCTGATCTGAGAGGGGCCAAACTGCTTGAATTTGTCGTGTCTGAGTTGAGTTGTGTTTCATCTCACCCCAGCAGGCAGTTCTGTGTTTGTCTGCAGTGTAGTTTCACAACCACCCGTGGGCTGATCTCGCCTCAAAGCGTGCATCTTGGCGCCTCACAGTTCGGCGGGCAGCAACCTCCTTTGAAGAAGACCGCAGAGCCCACCTCACTGACAAAAGGCAAAGGAGGAAAAACCCAACACCCAACCCCAACCAACCAATTTTCCCCTGCCACCACTGCATCCGTGTCTGCCTGTCCCGCATCGGACTTGTCAGCCACAAAAGAGCCTGCAGCTGACGTGGACATTTACCCCTCCATAAATCTTAGTCCGCGAAGCCAAGCCAAAGAAAGAAGAGTTTCACAATGATGTTCTCAAGAACAGTAGGCCCAAACCCATCCATGGGTCTCGTGGTTAATGGAATAGGTCTGATCTGAGGTTGACTGCCCAGATATCATTATAAGTGGTGTTGGAGTTAGTGGAGATGTTTTAAAGGCAGCCTTGGTAAAGCTACAGCCATTGCCGAGAAAAACCCAGACATGTCTTCATGGGCGATGCAGTCCCAACCATGGAACACAATAGCACAGAAGACGGAGTGCAGCATACTTACAACCATCTGTCTCTTTGTCAAGAGATGCCCACTGACCTCCCCTGATACCTGGCAAGCAGATACTGGGAAAGATGTATAAGGTTTGCATGTGATGATTCAAGCAGATTTGAGCTCATGAAACATGAGCAATAAATTTCATCTACCTGCTATCTTGTACCATCTGTACATCAGAAGGGCGACTGGATCAATCTGGGAGAGGAAGACAGTAGAGTAGACCAGCCATTCAATCTTTTTCTCGGCTAAGGCCTGAGACTCTGCTCAAAGTTTATGGTCCCCCTTCCCTGTGAAGCCGTCCAGTTTTGGTTTCTCTCCTACCTACTACACAAAAATAAAACCATAAAAAATATTTATTTTACATGAGGTGAAAAGAAAACAAGGCCTTTACTTAAATGGGCTGTGACCCTGAGGGCGGCCGTTGAGAATGGCTGGTTTAGACCATCATGGACTGGTTGGGATAATGGGCCTTTGCTCCATTGTCTACAACACATTCTAACACTATGCACCTCTTCCATTTGGGCATCTTGCAGTTTTGCCCTTTGCTTCAGGTTTTCATTTTAATCCAGTGTTTGTCAACAGATCACACAGTCTCACTGAGTTCTTTCTCGTAATGATGGTGCCCTTTCATTTTCCCGATGCCGATTCTGCCTGATATTGTGCATTCTCTGCCTGTCCTGTGACCAGGCAATGTTGACAGTTGACCTTAGCCCGGAGACTGACATGCCGTTCTCG
Source organism: Narcine bancroftii (assembly GCF_036971445.1). NCBI lineage: Eukaryota > Metazoa > Chordata > Chondrichthyes > Torpediniformes > Narcinidae > Narcine > Narcine bancroftii. The sequence goes on along the minus strand of NC_091481.1, from coordinate 1,357,432 downwards.
AATGTTGTCTTGGTGGGACACGCAGCCTGCATTTCCAGAATCTCCTGATGCAGAAACCCAAGTAACAATGATTGATCGACAGTGCCTTAGCTTGGCAGAGGCTGTGAATGTGGATCTGCAGAGAATTGCTTTATGCAGATGCTTCAGAATATATTTCCCTCTGCATCATATTTAAAAAAAACAGGTTCACCATTCTGAACCAAACTCTGCTAATTTTTATGTTTTAAACTTGCACCAGAATAAAATACAATCACTGAACTTATTTCTCCTGAATCCCAGTCTGATGAGCCATTGCTAATGTTTGTAGAAAACAATAAGCAATGGAATCATCGTGTTTATTTTCCTCAGAAAATAGCTGAGACTTTCACACAGCTGAATGTGGGGGGAAGAAGCCAGGATTCACCTAGCTTTTTCTTGTGTTTCAGGGCAGACAGAAACCAAATACTTTCCTCCCAAAATTCACTTTAGATTCAGTTTTCAGATTTATTGTCAGAGTACATACATGACATCACATACAATCCTAAGACTTTTTTTTTCCTGTGGGTGAGGCAGAATTACCACATATTGGTAGTGTTAAAAAAAATGTACTTAACGTACACGGGTAAACAAAAAAAGAAATATAAACAAACCGTGCAATAGAGAGAGGGAAAAAAATGATAAAGTGTCCTTAAATGAGTCTGATGGTGGAGGGGGAGCTGCTGTTCCTGAACCTGGGGGCTGCGAGTCTTGTGGCACCGAGACCTCTTTCCTGATGGCAGCAGCGAGAACAGAGTGTGTGCTGGGTGGGGTGGGTCCTTGATGATTGCTGCTGTTCTCCGACATGCACTTGTTCAGGAATTTAATGCTTCTTACCTCGTGCTAATTGTTGGGAGGTCAAGAAAGATTTATTTGTGCAAATTCTGGAAATTGAAATATAGAAGGAAAAGGCTGGAACCTGTTTGGAAGCCATCGGTCAATAGATATGGTCAATGACCTCCCACAATAACTCAGAGAAAGGTCACTGGCCTGAAGAATTGACTTTTCTCCACAGATACTACTGACCAGCTAAATATTTCCACATGGTTTTGATTTCAATATTTGCACATTGGTGTGACCAGTGGAGGGTTCCCGAGATTTTTTAGTCATTTACAATGACTGAAAATTGTTCCTTGGTTTTAGGACAACACCATCTTGTTAAAAAAAACTTGCTTTTGTGCTGAACTGTTTTTACAGCCACATCATTAAAACATCAAGATTTTTAAATATATCAAAGAATATCTACCATTGCAAAGTCGAACACAGACCAATCATGTGGCGCATGAATTATTTCATTTTTGGAAATGAGTTTGAAGAGAAATTCAAGCAAAATAATTCAGTCTTACCATATCTTAGTCTGCAATTTCTCACCTTGACTGCAGGTTGTATCCAAGGGAGAAACTTTAGTTCAAAGAACTGGCTGAAATGGAGTCCAAGATAACCTAGTGCAGAATGAACGCTCTCCTTATAAACCCTACCCCTGAGAGCAGACATTATGCAAAGAATTTTGGCCAGTTGTGTGGAGTTGTGGTGCCCATCTACTCTTCAACGAAGACAGCAGCTTTCTTGTGAGACGTGCAGAGGCCACACTCACTATCACCATTGCTGGACCCAGTGTTCTGTACTCCAGTGCACATTCTCTCACTGTGTGTCACTTAAAGGTGATCCTTCAGATCCATCCCAGTAATATCTGTTGGAAAACCATCATGATCAGGGAATGTCCCAATCTCACCCTAACTTTCACCCCCACCCCTGACTTTAACCCTCACCATCACATCCAACCCCATGCTCAACCCCACCCTCACCCATCACCTACTCACTCTCACCCGCCCACTCCTACCCCCCACTCTAACACTGGAAATGCTTGGCTGGTCATTCAGCATCCAGAAGGGGGAAGGATCAAGGTCGTGGTTATTATCAGAGTTGGGAGAATTAGAGGTTCAGAGAAAGGGAAAGGAGAAGTGTGTGCCGATTGATGATTTAATGCTGTCTGGCAAAGGAAGCATTGTACATATCTCGCACAGGCCGGTGCTGAACATAATGCTGAAATTAAACTATCTCTACTGCTTGGACGTGATTCATATCCCTGGACTCTCTGTATAATCACGTCTATTCTGGAAACCTCTTAAACACTGCTAACGTTCCTTTCTATTTCCCACCAACACTCCTTGGCTGGTGTTTCCACCAAGATGCAGTCACACATGTATTGAATGATTGCTGGAATAGATGGGGTGATATTTGGCCATGCCCAGCTGCCTGTGCTTTGGTGTACAATGGGGCCCATTGAGCTCCAGGCCTCACTGCTATGGATATTCAATGAGGGGATCCCACCACGAATGAAGACTGCTTGAAAGGTGCTGGATCATGCACTCTGACAAATTTGATGCTCTCACAGATGTTTCCCATGGTGGGAGAGTCTTGGACAAGAGGGGACAACTTCAGGATTGAAGGCCGACTGCATAGGACAAAAATTAGGAGGAATTTCTTCAGCCAGAGGGTGGCAAATCTGTGGAATTTGTTGTCAAGGTGGTTGTGGAGACAGGTCATTGGGTGTATTTAAGGCAGAGATTGATAGGTTCTTGATTATTCAGGGCATCAAAGGTTATGGGGAGAAGGTTGGATAGTGGGGCTGAGTGGGAAAATGGATCAGCTCATGATTAAATGGCAGGGCAGAATTAATGGGCTGAATGGCCTATTTCAGCTCCTACATCCTATGGTCTTATCATTTCAATCTTTTGCAAAAGTCTCTGTTAATCAGATATTAAAATAATATGGAATAAAATAATTGAAAAGTTTAAAAATAATGCACTAAGTACTTAAAACCTATTTAACATGTAAATGTAATTTATGTTAATATTAGTTAAAAGCCGAATACTTTTGCCTTCACTTGCCTTTTCCATTCACCAGTTCTACTCAAATGAATGGCACTGCACCAACCAGCCCTGACAGAGAGCTGAGGGGTCAGATGTGAAGTACAGCAGGAAACAGAGCACTGCACAAATTGCTCACATGGGACATAAAGAAGAAGAGGTTTGACAGGTCACTGACGAGACTTTGCCTGGAGTCTCAATCTCCATGTTGAGGGAGAGCTGGTACACGCGCAGAGAAAGTGCATCAGATTGATTTCAGGGATGAAGGGGTGGACCTTTTGAGCCTGTTGGGCTGATGGCCATTGAAGATCAGAAGAATGAAAGGTGGAAGGGTGATGCAGTGAATATCTTGACGAGGAGGTTAGTTTTAGACTGAGTGGTCTCTGCTGAATGGAGGTGAGAGAGTTATGACTCATTTTAACGAGAGAGCTGATGAGACATTGATGTTGTTCAAGGTTCAAGGTTGGATAGTTGAACTACAAGGGATCGGGGAAGGTAGCACGATGTGGCCTTGAGGACAGGATTAGCACATTGCAGCCAAAGGGGATGGCTCACCTAATCATGTTCCTTATGTATTCACCCATTCTCTACCCTAGCACAAGCTGTTTGTAGAACTAATGCAGAGCTAAAATTAGTTGAACGATCTTTAAATTAATGAACGTGTGGTAAACATTCTGATTTTAAAATCTGTATTTTAAAAGAAGTTGACTTTCAACACAGTAACAGGCCCTTCCTGCCCATAAACCGTGCCGCCCAATTACACCAAATTAACTCCAATCCCTGGGACGTTTTGAAGGGTGGGAGGAAACCAGAGCAACAGAGGGAAACCCACATGGACACGGGGTGAACGTACAAACTCCTTGATGACAGCGTGGGATTTTACTTATATTTATGAGGTAAGATTTTCCTCGGAATAACATGTAATCATGGAATTACAGAGCCCATTCTATCCCCAGAGTCTATGCCAGAATTGAGAAGAGCAACCCATGATTCTCCATTCCTCATGCCTGCTCTGTATCCCAACATATTGTTCTCTCTCAAGCACCCATCCAGTTCTTGTTTGGAAACGGAGGAAATGTTCATTTTTCTCACATCCTTTTCCTCATATTTTAACTCTGTCTCCCAGGGTCCTTGAACCACTCTTTGTGGAATGTTTGCCTGCATTTGAACCTGTCCTCATCACCTCTATCAAATCTCTGTGAGCGTTGCAGTGCGAACAATTTTGACGCAAAGTTCACAGACTGTACAACAGGCTTTAATTAGCTTAAACTTGTACACACCAGTCTCAGTATCTTTGCTGGATCCACATGTCTGGCTCTCCGAAGGGGCCAGCTCGAGTCTTTATATGGGCCGATGATTGACAGTCGGCAGGTGGGGCCAGCCTCCCAGGTTGCCTACCTGCAGGTATAGTGTTTGCCCCCTGCAGGAGGCTGATAGGAGTGGTTGTATCATCACAGTCTCTGAAGTTTCTCGTGCCCCAGTCATCATCCCTGGACCCATTTTTTGTGGATCTTCCCCCGCCTGTTAATTTGTGCTCTCAAATAAAGAGAGGGTCAGAGGTTCCTCACCTTCCTTATGCTGCCTTGGGATTTGCCACTGACAACCCTCCTGTTACTATGGCTACAGATGATTGGCAGTGTTGGACACTTTGCAGTTTGCTGGGTGTTTAATTGAAGGAGTGCCCTTTGGTTTCTGCAGGCAGGAGGAAAGGCTGAAAATGTAGTTAATATAACCATGTATAACCATATAACAATTACAGCAGGAAACTTTATTTTGGCCCTTCTAGGCCACATCGAACTAAAGTCCTCTCCTCTAGTCCCACCTACCTGTACCCTGCCCATAACCCTCCATTCCACTCCCATCCATATACCTATCCAATGGCTGTATGATTGTTTTGAAGTTTTGGGGATCAGTGGGTGGGGAATGTGACTGAATCTTAAGTTTTGCTTCCAATGTCCTTACGCCAGAGGCAGGCTGTCTCATGTGGAACGACGTGGAAGAGGCTGACGCCCTTTGGATGGAACACATCCCCAGTACTTGACCCCACTCTTTTTGGTAAGGATTTTCTAACTGACCTGCCCTCATTTACCTGTTTGACCATTTTATTTCAAACTCTTCCTCTTTCAAAGTATGTTGTTTATCCTTGACTCAAGAACGATGGCATGCCAGAATGACAATTTATTGTCACGAACATGTGTCACAAAGTTTGTTGCAAAGATCCAAAACGTCGGTGATATATCTTTACCTCCTATGGATGCTGCGGGTCTGGCTGAGATCCTCCAGCAACTCTGTGTGTTTATCGCTAGATCCAGTCATCCAGTGTAATCACTCTAGTTAATTCAGTTGTTGCATTTTCCAATACACCATCCATCCGCAGGACTTCTCTTTCACTGAATTGAAAATGATTCACAGTATTTTTGGTGTCGCTATGTAAGTATCAATAAATATTAAAATAGCATTTGCTAAACATGAACAAAATGTTACAAATACTCAGTAGATTACAGAAACAGAGTGGATTCTTCATAGAGTTGCCACAATTCCAGGCACCCACCATGAAAAAAAGTTACCCACAGATTTTAAAAACCTCTCTCCCCTGGAATCGGGTTTGTCGTCATGAACATTTGCCATGAAATTCGTTGTTTTGTGGCAGAATTATTGTGCATGACAGGGGCCAAGATTGCTATAAATAACATTTCTGTAAATACAATAAATAAATTAGTGCAAAAGAAGAGAAAAAAGTGAGGCTGTGGCTCATGGATTATTCAGGAATCTGATGGTGAAGGGGCTGACCTTGCACTGTTGGCTGTTTGTCTTCAGGTTTCCTGATGGTAGCAGGGTGAAGAAGGCATGGCCTGGGTGGTGGGGTCTTTAAAGATGGAGGTTGCTTTCTTGAGACGCCGTCTCTTGTAATTGTCCTCAATGGAGTGAAGTCTGGTGCCGGTGATGGCGCTGGCTGAGTTCAGTACCCTCTGGACTGGTGTAAAAGTATATTTTTGATGCACTCATTGAAACAGCAGTATGATTAAACTGATTCCTATGTATGCATGTAAGATAACGCAATGAGAGGGAATTTATAACTTCACTACTCATCAGAAAACCCATAATAATCAACATGCAAATTCATTGTATCAGAACCATGGCAACTGGTGCTGCTTTGAATATCACCACTGCTGAAGGTTGTTTCACCAATACTTTATAGTGTTATTGGGGATGGTGAGGAGACTTAGAGGGATTGATGGATGGGAAGATATTTGCTTTCCTTGACTTCTTTTCAACTTGCTCTGTGTTGGGGCACTGATGAACTGTTTAAGTGGCCATCAGGTTACTCACTGCCCAAGACGTCAGATCTCCTCATAGGAGCAAAATAACAAGGCCATTGTTTGTGATACAAAGATCAACTTAATGCTGGAGATATCTTTGCTGTTCTTCTGACACCCCAATTTTTCCCTATGTCTCCTTTCACAGAGCCGAAAACTACTGTGCCTCCTCCCATCAATTCTCACCTTTCCTCTTACCATTTTCACCTCTTGTTCATTGGTCTGTACTCTTTCCCCTCCCATTCTTCCCTTTTCCACAGCCTCCTAATATAGGCCCGTCTGCTTTTCTGCTCATACCTTCAGGAAGGGCTCAGGCCCAAGGCATTGGTTATGATATCTTGACCTCCTATGGATGCTGTGAGACCTCACCGTGGGAGATGAGTTTAAAAATAATAGTCTCATAAATGGTAGATGGTCATAAAAACCCATTTTGCTTATTACTGCTCTTCAGAGATGGTTGACTGTCAATCTTCACCCTTCTGCCTCCATGCAACTCCAGCAGACCCAATAGTGCCATTGGTTCTTCACTTTTCCTTAATTTCAGTGTAATTAGGGAGGGACATTGCCAGTGCAATGGGGAGAATAGGTTTGATTGGTTCAACGAGTAACAAGTCCTGTACACATGTCAGTAGAACACAGTGATCTTTATTTACATGTGGGGGGAATTCACAAAAGGGACACATGCTCACAAACACACACACACACACACACACACACACACACACACACACACACACGCACACACACACATGCACACACTCAACAAAAGCATGCATATCATACACATCAGATGCTAGACAATCAAAGATACACAATCTCCAATAAAGATAAAGATACATTACACCAGGGTATGGAACAATACCCCTAACCACTCTACAATACACAAACACAATACACTACTTGACTGAGAAACAGTGGTCTAATTTCAACCACAATGTGTGAATACCACTATAGCCCCACCCTGCACAGACACACACTTCCCAGCTGGTCTCCAGCATCACCCACGCCTCACAACCTGGATTGGATGCTTCATAGTGGATCTTGCAGCGTCACCTGTGGCCTGCAACCTGGCTCAGGGAAGTCTCAAGGGAACCAAGAGAGAGTCAGAGGAGTCGGAGACAGAGTGTGTGGCATATGTATAGATCTTGGGTAGATTCAAGATGGATGCCTCCACATGAAGTCCAGCCTCTGTGTGTTCTGTTCTTAATACTATTTACTTTAGTTAATAAATCTAGTTGTTTTAAAAAGAACCCAAGTTTCTTTATTGTGACAAAAGAAACATCACACACGTGGTGGGCTTTATACTGCAAATACTTGCGAAATCAGACATGATCTTCATGTAAAGAGCTGGACTCCAATTGATGGGGCTAAATGGAGCCTTTCCACAAACTACAGACTATTACAGGACAGACTTGGTGTAGAGTGCGTCGAAAGAACCAAAGACTTGTTGATCCAAACCAAGACTTTTATTAACTAAAAGACTGGAGCATATCACAAGTAGGTCGACCAGTCCAGAATGACCTGGTCTGGCTAGGAGCTCTCCTTTAAGACCTGCCAGTAGGTGTGGCTACACTCTCAGCCAATCACAGTCATCCTACACTACCATCTGTACATATGTACATACTGATTGGTGATAGAATCTGGACTGTCACACTCGGTTACATCCAATCTGAGATATACCTGAGCTCACCCCATTTTCCTGGATTTGGCCCATATCTCTCTAAGCATTTCCTATCCATGTACTTAAATGTTGTTACTATCTGAATTACATTTGTTGACATATGTAACGATGGAATGACCTTCTTACTTCTGCAGCTTCCCAGCTACATCAAACACATAGCACATCACAAACAAAAAAGAGAAAATAGTTAATAATAATATAAAAGGAAGAGGAAGAAAATAATAAGTAAATATAATATCCACAGTTGGTTGTAGTGTTGAGTCGGTAGTGCAGACTGACTTTTGGTGGTCTTGTTGTGGTCTTCTGGTGAGAGTAATGCCAAGAGGCTCAAGACCCTGATGGCTGTTAGAACATGTAATGTTCTCCCTGCCTCTCTCATCTCACCTGCCAGCTTGTTCCACACACCACCACCCTCTGTGTTTTTCATAGTGACGGAAATGGCCAGACTTTTTGATCAGGAAAGGGGCATACACTTGGGATGTCTAAATCATAGGTCAAAGAATAAATCTTTCTTTAATAATGCACTAAACCCCACAAGTATTAATACGGAAAATCTGAGATACAATTATCTGTCTGGATTCAATGCTAATCTCTTTGTTGTTGCCTTCATTGCCATATGTCAAGAAGGTGACATTGAGTCGTGTTTACTTTCTTGACACAGGTTCATTCTGATGTGATTTATGTTATTTTCATTGTTTACTGATTAATTTGGTTGGATCTTTATCCTGCTTAATCTGTACAGTGAGGCATTACTGCTCTTTTTGTTTTAGGGTGGGTACACACAAATGGGGCTGAATGGCCTCACACGTATACACACATAATCCTAAACTATGGTCATGATGAGGTGGAGGAATGTGGTAACATGAGCATTGCACCTTCACAATGGGATATAGAGTAAGTGAGTTGTAAACCTGCTCAAGGTGTTCATGTGGGGAAGTGAGATTTAGGACATAGATCACTACAGCACAATACAGGACCTTCGGCCATCAATGTTGTGCCCACCCATGTATACTTTTAAAAAAGTCCTAAACCCTCCGTAACCTGTAACCCTCTATTCTTCTTCCATCCATGCGCCTGTTCAAGAGTCTCTTAAATGCACCTAATGTTTCAGCCTCCACCACCACCCCTGGCAAGGCATTCCAGGCACCCACAACCCTCTGCGTAAAAAAGTCTTACCCCTGACGTCTCACCTAAATTCCCCCCCCCCCCCCCCTTCACTTTGTTCAGATGTCCTCTGGTGTTTGCTGTTCCTACCCTGGGAAACAGGCTCTGGCTGTCCACCTTAGCTATTCCTCTCATAATCTTTTAGACCTCTATTAAGTCTCCTCTCATCCTTCTGTGCTCCAAAGAGAAAAGTTCCAGCTCTACTAACCTTGCCTCATAAGACTTGTTTTCCAATCCAGGCTACAACCTTGTAAATCTCCTCTGCAATCTCTCAATAGCTTCCACATCCTTCCTATAATGAGGTGACCAGAACTGAACTTAGCAGAGACTTGTAGAATTTCAACATGATAGATAATAATAATAATATACAAGGGGTAACCCCGGACCAGTGAGGGGCTTGTGGCTGAGCTGTTGGCAACATGTTCATGATGAATTCACACAGGCTGTGGGCTGCTGGAGATTGGCTCTTGGAAACCAGGTAATGGAACTGCAATTTGAGAGGATGCTGAGATCAAAAAGGGTTCCCGAAGGGCCATGGGTGCTGAAGCTTCCTCATTGTGTTGGAGGTTTGGAGTTGGAGCTCGGGTAGCCAATGTATTGAACAGGAGTCTGTGCGGCTGCAGAAGCTGTGGGAGCACTGGAGGCGAATCCACGGACACTCAGTGACTCTGGTGAGACTCTTTTACTTCCTTTCTCTGACTGTCAGGGGCACTGGAGAATGCTAATATCAAATCTTTGTTACTGCAGACTAAAGGTAATTTTGTGTAATATTACATTTCTTTTCATTGCCTGATGATAAATAGTGTCTGATATCTGACTGAGAGCGTAGCCTTAGGGTATTCCTGAGTTGATGGTTAGTGAGCACGAGGTGATGTGGCTGCTCTGCCCTGATTAGGGTCTGCCAGTGAGGAAATCGAGGATCTAGTTCCAGAGGGACGGACGGACTCTCAGTGGCCCTGAGTTTGATTATTGGAGACAGTGGTGAGAGGGATGAAGGGCTGTGAGAGGATTGCAGCGAGATTAAAGTGGACAAATTTCACGCAAAGAAAAGATATTGGGAATGGGCCAAGTAACTGCGGGAAGAATAGGATGCCTCTGTGACAAATGTTGTTGCCGATACTTTGGGGTTTATTTGGATCAGTTTGTTTTCATCCATCATATCCATCAATGTTTTCATCCATCATATCCATCAAGCTTTTTACGAAGTGCAAGATAAATCATCTCAAATCTAAAGGGAACTAATTTTGCTACCAGCCAAGAATTTGCCCATTTTATGCAGAAATCTCCAGAGATCAAAACCTAGCTGTGCTTTCATGAAAGAATGTAAGGATATCCTTCATTCTGCACAAATTTTGATGTATTGGAGAGTTTTATAGCAACTTAATTCTGTCATGTGTATAGTAGTGGGGAAATGTCCATGCAGCGAGGCACTGCATTGCGTTTTCCATAATACATGTCTGGGCTCTCTGATGTTGGAGATATTCTGTGGGCCAACCGTACGTCTGAAGTGCTTTAAAAGAATCAAATTGCAGGGAGCCAGATATGGAAGTGGAATAATAAAGTCTCACTCAAGTCCTGTCCAACTCATGTGCAGTTAGCACTGTGGTTAACGTAACACCATTACAGTACCAGTGACCCTCCGGGTGTTCATATAACACTCTCACAGAACACCGAGCAGTATGTCACATCAACAGGTTCTTCATTCCACAATATCTGCCCTGACATTTCAAAGCATTCATTTTGAGAATAGGGTAAGGTGAGAGGGTCTCGTGAATAGTGTGGCGATGACTCCATTAGTGCAAATTGCAATTCATAGCCATACTTATAAATCAGATAAAATCAATATCTGTGTGCTTACTTCACACAGAGACAGTCCTGTTGTTTACTGACAGCAACAAACTGAGTTTATTCTTCAGAGTGATACTTTGGCTTTTGTATGTGTCGAGCAGGAGGGAGGATCATGTTTTATTCCAATCAGTAAACGACACCATATATTAAATGAAGTCAGAATGTAGTGTCATGAACATGTCGCAAGATTCGTTGTTTTGTGGCAGCATCTCAGGTGCAAATATCGCTGTAAATTATATTGAAATAAATAATGAATTCATACAAAAGAACAGAAAGTGAGATAATGTCTGTGGGTCATTGTCCGTTCAGGAATCTGACAGCGGAGGGGAAGAAGATGTCCTTGTGCCACTGTCCTCATCTTCAGGCTCCTGGACCTCCTTCCTGATGGTAGCAGAGTGAAGAGGGCACGGCCTGGGTGGTGAAAGAGTGCCTTCATGTGATAAATTGCTCGACCCTCCTTTCAGGGAATTCCCATTCCAGCTTCCAGCTTCCAGCTACTGATGCCGACCATTTACAGATGTTCATTATGGAATCTGTCTCATGGGAAGGTGCAGACGGAGAGTGATTCCTGGGCTGCAGTTCATGTTCAGCTTGCTTGTGCAGTCAGCTTTCATAATATAACATCCTGGATTGAACAAAGACCCAGCCCTCGCTGGAATTGGAGAGTCAAGGTCTATGGTGTTATAGTCCAGATTCTATCACCAATGTTCATATGGACAGATGGTCGTGTAGGATGACTGTGATTGGCTGAGAGTGTAGCCACACCTACTGGCAGGTCTTAAAGGAGAGCTCCTAGCCAGACCAGGTCATTCTGGACTGGTCCGCTTACTTGTGATATGCTCCAGTCTTTTAGTTAATAAAAGCCTTGGTTTGGATCAACAAGTCTTTGGTTCTTTTGACGCGCACTACATACAGATAAGATTGAAGAAACTGCCATCCGTGCGGTACCGAATGTAAACAGCGTCTTCATTGTTGAGGTCTTTCATGGCTTGGTTCAGCATCATGCTGAAGAAGATTGAAAAGAGGGTTGGTGCGAGAACACAGCCTTGCTTCACGCCATTGTTAATGGAGAAGGGTTCAGAGAGCTCATTGCTGTACCTGACCCGACCTTGTTGGTTTTCGTGCAGTTGGATAACTATGTTGAGGAACTTTGGGGGGCATCTGAGGTGCTCTAGTATTTGCCGAAGCCCTTTCCTGCTCACAGTGTCGAAGGCTTTGGTGAGGTCAACAAAGGTGATGTAGAGTCCTTTGTTTTGTTCTCTGCACTTTTCTTGGAGCTGTCTGAGGGCAAAGACCACGTCAATAGTTCCTCTGTTTGTGTGAAAGCCACACTGTGATTCTGGGAGAACATTCTCGGCGACACTAGGTATTATTCTATTTAGGAGAATCCTAGCGAAGATTTTGCTTGCAATGGAGAGCAGCGTGATTCCCCCGTACAAGGACTGCCTAAAGAAATCTCTTGGTGCCTGCCACATTGAGCACTGCCAGTGGGCTGATATCGCCTCAAACCGTGCATCTTGGTGCCTCACAGATCGGCGGGCAGCAACCTCCTTTGAAGACGACCACAGAGCCCACCTCACTGACAAAAGACAAAGGAGGAAAAACCCAACACCCAATCCCAACCAACAAATTTTCCCCTGCAACCGCTGCAACCGTGTCTGCCTGTCCCGCATCGGACTTGTCAGCCACAAACGAGCCTGCAGCTGACGTGGACATTTACCCCTCCATAAATCTTCGTCCGCAAAGCCAAGCCAAAGAAAAATAAAAGACATACAGATAAGGCGGTTCAGGGTGAAGTGAAAAATGAACAAATAAAAATTGCAATTTTCAAAAGAGTTCTTCCTGGCTGCCTCTGGGCTGCAGTAAATTGGATGGCTGAGGAATCCTTTGAAGTGAAGAACTCCAGAAAATTGTCAAAGCCGTTTGTGTTCTCCATAACCAGGCTGTTCAGGGTTTGTTGGATTAAAGTCGAGCTATGGTGCAGAGGCAGTCCTTGTACCTTTGCTTTGGTGCACCTCTGTCACGGTGGCCAGTGGAGAGCTCGCCATATAACACGATCTTGGGAAGGCGATGGTCCTCCATTCTGGAGACGTGACCCATCCAGCACAGCTGGATCTTCAGCAGCGTGGACTCAATGCTGTCGACCTCTGCCATCTCGAGTACTTCGACGTTAGGGGTGTAAGCGCTCCAATGGATGTTGAGGATGGAGCGGAGACAACGCTGGTGGAAGCGTTCTAGGAGCCGTAGGTGGTGCCAGTAGAAGACCCATGATTCGGAGCCGAAGAGGAGTGTGGGTATGACAACGGCTCTGTATACGCTTATCTTTGTGAGGTTTTTCAGTTGGTTGTTTTTCCAGACTCTTTTGTGTAGTCTTCCAAAGGCGCTATTTGCCTTGGCGAGTCTGTTGTCTATCTCATTGTCGATCCTTGCATCTGATGAAATGGTGCAGCCGAGATAGGTAAACTGGTTGACCGTTTTGAGTTTTGTGTGCCCGATGGAGATGTGGGGGGGCTGGTAGTCATGGTGGGGAGCTGGCTGATGGAGGACCTCAGTTTTCTTCAGGCTGACTTCCAGGCCAAACATTTTGGCAGTTTCCGCAAAGCAGGACGTCAAGCGCTGAAGAGCTGGCTCTGAATGGGCAACTAAAGCGGCATCATCTGCAAAGAGTAGTTCACGGACAAGTTTCTCTTGTGTCTTGGTGTGAGCTTGCAGGCGCCTCAGATTGAAGAGACTGCCATCCGTGCGGTACCGGATGTAAACAGCGTCTTCATTGTTGGGGTCTTTCATGGCTTGGTTCAGCATCATGCTGAAGAAGATTGAAAAGAGGGTTGGTGCGAGAACACAGCCTTGCTTCACGCCATTGTTAATGGAGAAGGGTTCAGAGAGCTCATTGCTGTATCTGACCCGACCTTGTTGGTTTTCGTGCAGTTGGATAATCATGTTGAGGAACTTTGGGGGACATCCGATGCGCTCTAGTATTTGCCAAAGCCCTTTCCTGCTCACGGTGTCGAAGGCTTTGGTGAGGTCAACAAAGGTGATGTAGAGTCCTTTGTTTTGTTCTCTGCACTTTTCTTGGAGCTGTCTGAGGGCAAAGACCATGTCAGTGGTTCCTCTGTTTGCGCGAAAGCCGCACTGTGATTCTGGGAGAATATTCTCGGCGACACTAGGTATTATTCTATTTAGTAGAATCCTAGCGAAGATTTTGCCTGCAATGGAGAGCAACGTGATTCCCCTGTAGTTTGAGCAGTCTGATCTCTTGGTGCCTGCCACATTGACCACCGCCAGTGGGCTGAAAACGCCTCAAACCGTGCATCTTGGCGCCTCACAGTTTGGCGGGCAGCAACCTCCTTTGAAGAAGACCGCAGAGCCCACCTCACTGACAAAAGGCAAAGGAGGAAAAACCCAACACCCAACCCCAACCAACCAATTTTCCCTTGCAGCCGCTGCAACCGTGTTTGCCTGTCCCGCATCGGACTTGTCAGCCACAAACGAGCCTGCAGCTGACGTGGACTTTTTACCCCCTCCATAAATCTTCGTCCGCGAAGCCAAGCCAAAGATGGTGCAGAATGTCCACGCTAGTGGTTTCAACATCCTTGCATTGGGAGGATAACCCACCTGAGCACTTCACTCATCCTACGTGGATCAAAAGTAAAATGTTCACCTGATTACCGACCAATTTGAGGAGAATGTCCAGAGGTCCTGAAATGTCTCTCTGTGGTGGTACACCACCGGCCTACTGCAGGGAGCAACCTCAGTACCTGCAGGAGTGTAAGAGGACAGGACAAGAGCTGGCCAGCTGTCAATCAGTCAGCCTGAAGTGATCAAGCCCCACTTGGTCGGGTGACAATCACCCTCCGGGATATAAGTCTGCGCCGGCCTCCCGAGGCCTCACTCAGAGTTGCTGCAGCCACAGCCAGCCTGGCTCTGTAGAAGTCTTTGTGGATTAAAGCCTGTTGTACAGTCTTTATCTTTGTGTGTGTCTGATTCTGGCTAACAATGCACCACACTGTCATGCTGATCCGAGGGAACTAGCACAAGGGTGGAGTACGGTTAGTGTAGCGATTAGCGCCAGTGACACGATTTTGAATCCGGTGCTGCTGCAAGGAGCTTGTCCATTCTCCCTGTGAATTTCTTCTGGGTGCTCTGGTTTCGTCCCACCCTTCAAAATATACTGGGGTTGTAGATTAAGAGGGGTATTTCGGTGGTAGGGGTTTGTGGGCTGGAACAACAGAACATAGAGCATCAGAAATAGGGGCAGGAGTTGGCCATCCAGCCCATTGAGCCTGCTCCATCATTCAATTATATCATGGCTGATCTGGCTGTGGATTCAGCTCCACCTACCTGTATGTTTCCCATAACCCTTAGTCTTCCCTACAATGCAAAACTCTAATTGTGCCTCCACTGCTTCCTGAGCAGAAAATTCACATTCTCTGGAAAAAGCAGTTCCTCCTCATCTCCATCCTATATCTATTCCCCAAATCTTGAGGCAATGGCCCCTAATGCTGGTCTCACCTGCCAAAGGAAACAAATTATCTGCCTCTATATTATCTTTGCTTTTCAAAATTTTGTACGTTTCTATAAGACCCCTCTCATTAGAACCATAGAACACTACAGCAAAGAAACAGGCCCCTTCCACCATTTGTGCCACACCATTTTTTTTGCCTATTCCCACTGACCTGCCCCTAGTCCATAGCACTCCAAACCTCTCCCATCCATGTACCTCTCCAAATTCTTCTTACGTGTTAAAATGAAGCCTGCATTCACCACTTCAGCTGGCAACTCGTTCCACACTCCCACCAATCTCTGTGTGAAGAAGCTCCCCCTCATGTTCCCCTAAACTTTTCCACTTTACTCTTAACTCATGTCCTCTGTTTTTTTTATCTCATCCCCACCCTCAGTGGAAAAAGCCGAACTACATGTACTCTGTCTATGCCCCTCATAATTTTAAATGCCTCTATCAAATCTCCCCTCGTTCTTCTACCCTCCAGGGAATAAAGTCCTAACCTGTTTAACCTTTCCCTGTAACTCAGTTCCTGAAGTCTGGGCAACATCCTAGTAAATCTTCTCTGCATTCTTTCTATCTTATTGATATCTTTCCTGTTGTTAGGTGACCAAAACTTCACACGATACTCCAAATTTGGACTTACTGATGAGTTATACAACTTTACCATAATATCCCAATTCCTATACTCAGTACTTTGCTTTATGAAGGCCAAAGTGCCAAAAGCTCTCTTGACAGCCCTATCCACCTGTAATGCCACTTACAGAGAATTATGCATCTGCATTCCCAGATCCCTCTGTTCTACTGCACTCCTCAGTGCCCGACCATTCACCGTTTACGCCCTTTCTTGGTTTGTCCTTCCAAAATGCAACACCTCACGTTTGTCTGCATTAAATTCCATCTTTCATTTTTCGGCTCATTTTTCCACCTGGTTCAGATCCATTTGAAACCCTAAAGAGTGTTGGGCAAAGTTTTGAGCTGTCACTGAAAGGGCAGGCAGGATTTGACCAGTTACAGACATGTGACTGAATCTGTTCCAAAACCATCACAACATGCCAAATGTAGTCCCTTTGTTTAAAAAATGTAACAGGGAGAATCCTTGGAATTATAGACCAGTGAGACTTACGTCAGAGGAAGATAAATTATTGAAGAGGATCCTTAGGGATAGGACTTACAAGCATTTAGAGAAACAGTCTTCTCAGGGATAGTCAAAATGGCGTTGTGAGAGGAAGGATGTGCCTCACATGCCTAAATGAGTTTTTTGAGGAAGTAACAAAATAAATTGATGAAGGCAGAGTGGTAGATATGGTCTACATGGGTTTTAGTAATGCATTTGACAAGTTCCTTCAAAGTCATGAGGCATAGGATCCATAGAACTTTGGCTGTATGGATTCAGGTAGTTTGCCTGCAGAATGAAGAGAATAGAGGGAAATGGAACATATTCAGCCTGGAGGTCAGTGACTATTGGAGTGTTCTGCAGGAATTTGTTATGGGACCACTTTGTGATTTTTACACAGTAAATGACATGGATGAAGAAGTGGATGAATGGATTAATAAGTTTACAGATGGCATGAACGTTCAAGGTGCTATGGATAGTGTAGAAGGTTTTTGTAGGTTACAACAGGATAAAGACAGGATGCATAGTTGGGTGGAGTCATGGCAGATGGAGTTCAATCTGGATAAATGTGAAGTGATGTATTTTGGAAACGAAATAGGAGTACATGGACAATGCAAGCAAGTGCGGAGGAGCAGAGGAACCTTGGGATCCAAATCCAACAGATCTCTCAGAGTTGGCACGCAAGGTGATAAAGTAGTTAAGAATGTTTATGGTATGCTGCCCTTCATTAGTCAGGGGATTGAGTTCAAAAACCATGAGGTACCGTTGCAGCTCCATAAAACTCTGGTTGAATCACACTAAGAATATCGTGTTCTGTCTGGTTTCCTCATTACAGGAAGGATCTGGAAGCTTTGGAAAGAGAATAGAAGAGACTTACCAGGATGTTGCCTGGATTTCAGAATGTGTCTCTGAGGCAAAGTTAGCAGAGCTGGGATTTTTCTTTTTGGAGCGAAGAAGGATGAGATGTGACTGAATAGAGGTCAACAAAATTATGGTGGACAGCCAGCACCTTATTCCTGGGTGACAGTAGCAAATACCCGAGGACACCTGAGGGAAGAAGTTAGGGTAATTTCCTTGTACAGAGAGTAGTGGGTGCCTGGAATGCATTACCAGGAGTGTTAGTGAAGACTGGAACAATAGGGTCATTTAAAAGGGACAGACACAGGGGTGTAAGAAAAATAGAGAGTTATGGGCTGTGAGGTAGGGACGGTTTATTTTGTTGTGTAGGTTTATATAGGTCAGCACAACATCGAGGACAAAGGGCCTGTTCTGTTCTAACACGCTCTGAGAACAGGGGCATGTTGAACAGGGTCAGATGGTGGGGTATCTGAGAAGAAGAGTTTGCCCAAACAATCCAACTAAACAGACAGAAATAATCAGTTTGAAAGCATCTGCTGGCAGTTTAATCCCTGGAACTGATTGTTAACGACCTTCAACCACTGGTGAGCAAACACATCCTCCTGACCCTCTCTTCCCTCTAGTGTTCATTCAGCCGGACAGTAGCTGCATTATCAATCAAGAGTCATGAGTTCAAATCCAACACATCTGCCTGATTTAAATCCCAGTAATTAAACTAAGCAAAGCTACTCTCAGTCAGAGGAATTACAAAACAAGTGGATGGAGCTTTGAGGCGCTCTGGTTCACTTACAGCCCTCAGGAGCAAATCTGGCCTGGTTTAGATGTGACTCCAGACTCACCACTGCATTCTCAGATCAGGGGCAACTAGGGAGGGACAATAAATGCTGTTACAGACAGTGATGCATCACTTGCCAGTATGTGCATTATGTCTAGTTGTGTGTCTGTGTGTTTTGCACTGAGGACTGGAGAACGCTGTTTTGTCGAGTTGTACTGGTGCAATCAGATGATAATAAACATCATCTTGAACTTGGTGTCTGGATCCCATGATTAAATAAAGAATAAAATCATCATCTCTGGTTGTCACCCTGATCCATTCCTCCCTCCGAAACAACCAGCCCCATCCCTTGTGATCAAAGGTCATGGGTTTTCCTGGATCGAAGCCTGACTCAGACACATGATGTTCAAGACCATGGGTGGGCCTTGTATGGTATTTTCAGAAGGCAAGCTGGTCCATGGGTGTGGGGCTTTGCGGGTCATCTTCCTGGTGAGGTTACTAATCAGCCAGGTGAATGGTGACAGACACCAATCTTCAACCCGCCAGCCCTAAACTTGGAACAAAGACACTTCTGCCAGCTTCTGGTATCAACTACTTCCACCAAATGCTGCTGGGAAAAGTCAGCATGTGGACGCCCGATATTTGTATTTATATGTGGTTCATTGCAGCCAAGGGCTACCATTTTCACATTCATCTTTGAGAATGCAACAACAATGAGTTGTACTACAGAGAAGAGGTGGAAAATCTCGTGAGATGGTGCAAGAATAGCAAACTGAGTCTCAACGTGGACAAGATGAAGAAGATAATCATGGGCTTCAGAAGGTCCAGGAATGACTATATATCAACAACTCAGTCATGGAGCGAGTGCAGAACACCTTATTCCACTTAATTAGTGACCTAGGGTGACATGGTTAGTGTAGTGGGTAGCGCAATGCCATTACAGCGCCAGTGATTGGAACCAGGGTTTGAATCTCACACTCCCTTTCAGGAGTTGGTACGTTCTCCCCGTATATGTGTGGGTTTTCCCTGGGGTCTCTGGTTTCCTCTACCATACATACCAGGGGTTGGAGATTAATTGGGTGTAATTGAGCAGCACAAGCTCATGGGTCAAAATGGCCTGTTACCGTGTTGTATGTCTACATTTAAAATTTAAAAAATACATTTAAATTTTTTGTGGGCACTCTCTATCTCCTCACGTCAGGAAGGCGAAACAGCAGCTGCACTTCCTGAGGAGACTAAAGTGGGTAAGGCTCCACTTACCATCATGTCAAATTTATATTGGAGCTGTATTGAGAGCGTCCTGGCCAGCTGCAGCACAATGTGGTGCGGTTGCTGTAGAGAAATGGATCATAGATCAATCTACAGGAGCATAAGAGCAGAGGAGAGGATCACTGGAGTCTCCCTGCGTACCTCCCCCAATCGATGTGATCTACCAGGATCAATGTCTGAAGAGGGCACACAAAATCATTGAGGACCCCTTCCACCTCACACACAGCATCGTTCAGCTGCACCTGTCGGGGAAGAGATCCAGGAGGATCAGAGCCAGCACCCCCAGGCTGAGGAACAGCTTCTTCTCACAGGCAGTGAGAATGCTGAACGACCCAAGGATCTGCTCACACTCACCCTCCGAGACTCTCATATTAATGAAATGAAATTTATTTATTTTTATCTTTGTATACTGAACATGTACTACACATGTATTATTTGTCTGTATGTGTGTTATGTCTGGTTGTGTGTCTGTGTGTTTTGCACTGAGGACCAGAGAATGCTGTTTCATCAGGTTATACTTGTACAGAGGACAATAAACTTGAACTTGAACTCAAATGCTTTAATTGATCTTTTTATTAGCCAGGTTCTGACCCATGGCTGGCTCCAAGGCAGGGCATTCACGGGTATTATCCCCCCCAAATGAGTTATTGTGCCCCCCCCCCCACACACTAGCATTATTAGTCTCCACACAATGTTAGCAGCTCGCTTGTCTGTTACATCAGGGGAAGGGGAAATGTGACGGTGGCACATGGAGGAGGTTCATGGCAGGTAGGCACCACTACCATGCCTTGCCCCCTGCTGAGTGAGTTTGAACATCAGATTGTGCCCCCGTGGTTACCCTGATGCCCCCCCAATTCGACTTGTTCTGACACCAACCCTGTTCTGGCCATTGCTGGCTCAATGAGCGATCGTTCCCCTGAGACAGTGATGGGGAGCCAACTTCCTGGACCTCTGCAGTCCACGTGACGAGGGTACTCCCACACTGCCACTCTCTCAGGGAAGTTCCAGGATTTCCATCCAGTACTGACCAATCAGGGGTGAGATTTGGAGGGGAACCTGCAAGCGGCAGTGCACCTGCTGCCCTCATTCTTCTGCTGAGAAGGTCGCAGGTTTGAGAGCTGCTTTAACGTGAGTGTAACCTCTGGTGGTCGTGTCTTCATTAACAAAACAACTCCATGATGAATTCATGCTGATTCCTTGGTGTACATTTATAATGAGGTTGGAAATGGGTTTGAAATTCTGCTGGTGAAGTGTAAACCTTCTGGTTAACTAGGGTTAATGAATTTCCAAAAAAAGCGCAGCTCTGAATTTTATTGTGGAAATTTGATAGTGTGGAGAAAAGCATTTCATATGCATAGTTTGAACATTTTTCTGCCCACATTCGTGCATATATCAAGGCCAATGTCCAGTGTTGACTTCACTTTGATTTTGTTGGTGGACTGTGGGCAGGTTTATTAACCATTGGCCATGTCCTGATGTGGATAGGATCGGATCCTATCTTCCTCCTGGATAACTGAAAATATGCTGCCTCAGTGCACAGTGGGCTGGGCGACTGGCAGCTGTCTCAGAGTGAGAATGTGATTTCCCACTGTGCCCGATACACAGGCATAAATAGTCACATCCCACAAAAAGGGCTCAAGAATTTGCTGTTATAATGTTACGTGGTAAGTTTGCGATTAAAGTGAATATCTGTGCAGGTCAATAATAATCCACAGGAAACACTTTTGTGGAAATTGACACAAACCTTCAGTCCTGGAGGGATATTTTTTTGAAATAACAGATTTATTTTCCAGTTGTCTCAAGATTTGAAATTGATTTGGTATATTAGGCATGTGAAAATGAGGGAAGGACTTTATCTTATTACCTCTGTTCTGCAGAGCCACAGCACATTGGTTAATGTACTAATTTAAAATTCAGAGCTGCGCTATTTTTGGAAATTCATTAACCCTAGTTAACCAGGAGGTTAAAAACAGGCTTCTGCAGAATTCAGCCCAGCACTGATTATCACAGTCCCACTGCAAGATGAAGTAGTGCTTATGACGGGAGTGGTGAGAAGTGGGAGCAGGAGGAGGCAAGAGAAGAGGCAAGAGCTGAGGGGTTGTTTGGAGCAGCACTCAGTCCTGACCCCATTTTGGAGAATTGGGTGCAGGCTCTGGCGACAGATCTGTAACGCCCTCCCACATTAGGAGGACCTGTTTGTGGGATTGCCTGAACTCTCCCGTGATGTTTGCCCCATTTCCTCTGTTAACCATTCAGTCGGGCTGTGAGTGAGCATGGGTTTGTAAAAGTGGTGCACAGCAAAGTCCAAAGCTGGCCTGGCCTGGGCTGTGCCATTTCTCTGACACAGTAGATGTTTACTGTTCCATTGGTTCAGGAAATGACAGTTTCACAGATCTGATTTTAGTTGACTGATCAGATCCCCAATAAGTTCAGTGTCCAACAGTACCAGGCAGCTCGAGAGACCACACTCAATATCCCGCATTAAACTTCCACCCGACACTCTATGCCAGTGGCTCTCAACCTTCTTCTTTCCTCTCGCATACCAATTTAAGTATTCCCTATGCCATGGGTACTCTGTGATTAGTAAGAGATTGCTTAAGGTGATATGTAAGTGGAAACAAAAAAGTTGAGAACCACTGCTCTAAACTAACCCAACACCCCAGCTCTCCCTGTCTGTACACTAACACTTCAACTCTCTTGGTCTGTACACCAACCCAGCACCCCAACTCACTCTGTCTGTACACCAACCCAGCACCCCAACTCACTCTGTCTGTACACCAACCCAGCACCCCAACTCTCCCTGACTGTACACTATCTAACACCCCAACTCTCCCTGTCTGACCACCACCTACACCTCAACTCTCCCTGTCTGTACACCACCTAACACCCCAACTCTCCCTGTACATACACTTACCCACACCCCAACTCTCCCTGTCTGCTCAACACCTCACCACCCTCTACTCTCAGTGTACCATATTAAATCCCTCTGTCACATCCATCACATAGCTCATTCAGAATATTGGAGCCACTGAGAAAAACTTTCTGTGTCTCATGATGAATCTGCATGAGATGGTTTCAACACAGCTCTCAAAATAAGACCCTTTGCTCCTGGTGAGATGTGTGGGGCTTGATTGACGGTGTGAGCTGACTAAGTCTCGGGTGATGTCCAGACTGTTTCTGTCTGCCAGGAATGGACATCATAACTCAGCATCACTGACAGCTGGCTGATGTTGCCTTGGCCTTTGGAAGAGGGATGAAGCTTGACAGCAAAAAGTAGACCAAACCAGACAAAAGGTCAGCTGTGCTGTGAGGACTTCTTTATGGTTGTGTTTATCTTTGTGGAGTTGAACTTTGTTTGCAGGATACCTCAGTGAACTGAGGCCAAAACTGGGACCCTTCAAAGTGGAATGGAGAAACTGGTTATTATTGTGGTAGCATGTATGTAAATATGGAACTGTGTGTGTGTGTCCAAGAGATATGATAATGCCATTGGAGTGCAATAATATGTACACGTCCACTCTATAGTTACTCAGGATCTTGTGTGATTATTCCTTAGTAACGAAGACCAAATCACAGAACATCTCCTGATTAGCTGGTTATGATATTGTGTGGGTGCTTGCTGTTCACTAATTGGCTGATGGTTCTCAATTTAAGCAATGACTGCATTTCCAAAGGGTCTGATAGGCTGTAGAGTTTTTGTTGGGATGCTCCAGGGATTGAAGTGCAGCCTGGCCCCATAACATAACAATGAGGCAATATTGTCAAACGCTGAGAGGTGGTACAGCCAAGGGGAAATTGAGGGAAAGTGGTTGAGCAGCTGAAAGGTCTGTGAACGGATGAAATGTTGCCTGTTTGAATAATGGGCTAAAGGGAGAAGATAGTTCCCTCCACATGGAAGCGCTCCTTGAACAATGTAAAGATGGTCCCGGCTGATGTCAGAGCTCTGGGTTGTGTGAACAAAGGGCTTCAGGGAAAGAGAAGAGAAAAGATTGGAAATCATTATCAGACCTGAGAGTATCACAGAGAGAGAAGTCTTGAGACCATGATCTTTCATCAAAGCCTGTCACTGGGTACATTTCCCATCAAAGTTCAAAAAGTTCAGATTTATTGTCAGAGTACATGTGTGACATCACATACAACCCTGAGATTCTTTTTCCTGCGGGCCAGGCAGAATTACCACTTATTGGTAGTGCAAAAAAAATTGTACACACATACACATGTAAACAAATAGAGAAATGTAAACAATCTGACCGTGCAATACAAAGAGAAAAAAATAAATCAAGTGCAAAGTACGAATCCTTAAATGAGCCCCTGATGGAGTTTGTTGTTGAGGAGTCTGATGGTGGAGGGGGAGCAGCTGTTTCTGAATCTGGGGGTGCGAGTCTTGTGGCCCTGATAGCTCTTTCCTGATGGTAGCAGTGGGAACAGGGCATGTGCTGGGTGATGTGGGTCTCTGATAATTGCTGCTGTTCCCTGTAGATGTTCTCGATGGTGGGGAGGGTCTTGCTATTAACAGACATGTTTAGTTTAGTGTTGCACATACAGAGGCTCAGGAAAAGCTTAGATCTGTGTAATATCCAGGCAGCTCACAAAAACATACAGCATGAACCTGATAGAGTTTGTATTCAGGAATTTCAATGCCAGTGAAAATTACATTAATGCTTTCCAAAACCTCTTGTTTAAACGTTCTTATACAAAGCTTTCAGACAGTGGTTCTCAACCAGTGGGCCATGGCAGGTTTCCATTTGGGTCTTTAAATGTTAAATAAAATACTTAATTAGATAAAGATGTGTTTCTTACAGAGCTGTCTTTGACTTGAAGATATTGCTCAGTCATTGCCACTCGTGGCATGGTAGGATGGATTCTCAATGGGTCTTAGAAAGGTTGAGAGCCACTGATCTAGGACAATAAATTTGATGGTTCAGTTGGCAAAGCAGTTAGCACAACGCCGTTACGGCACCAGTGATCGGGACCAGGGTTTGAATCCAGTGCTGTCTGTAAGAAGTTTATATGTTCTCCCCATGTCTGCATGGGTTTTCCCTGGGGGCTCCAGTTTCCTCCCACTGTTTGAAATATACCAGGGGTTGTAGATTAATTGGGTGTAATTGGGCACCACAGAATCATGGGCTGAAATGGCCTGTTACTGTGCTGTATGTCTAAATTTAAATTTAAAATTTATAAATTTAATGCACATTTTATCGATGTTGCCTAATTTAACTCAGAAGTGGTGAGAGGGTTGCTTGAAGGGCTCAGTGATTTGAGGAAAAACACACAAATGCTGGCAAAACTCAGCAGGTCAATCTGTGCCTTTATGTAGCAAAGGTAAAGATACATCACCAACGTTTCAGGCTTTAGCCCTTCATCAAGGTGTGGGGGAACATGAGAGATGTCTGAACAAAAGGGGGAAAAGGTTTTGACCTGCTGAGTTTCTTCAACATTTGTGTGTTTTTTCTCTTAACCACAGTGTCAATAGAATCCTGTGTTTTACCGGTGATTTGAGGAGAATCTGCACTGGAATGTATGGAACAGCCAGATCAGTCTGCATGAAGTACTCAGGTCTTACCATCTGGGATTACTTTGCAATGAGTGGTCACTAACCATGTCTGCTGCTTCTTGCCCAAGTGAGGGCACTCACTCACACTCCCCCCCTCATCCATAGCCTTAACAATTTTCTTGATTCCAAGGTTGGAAGGAGATCACTTCTTTCTGGCTCAAGTTTCAAACTTCCCCTCAGTCTCATGCGACCAACCAACTAAAGCCTCCCCAGTGGCCACTGCAATTCCTTAGAGCCAAGATGGTTAGCAGAATTAGGTGTGTGACCTTGATTCCACCAGTAATAACCAAACTCTGGCAGGAGGCCATGGCCTTCCACACCTCCCTTCCTTCCATTGCCCTCCTTCACCATTCAGTTTCCAGTGGGAACTCCTTTCCTTTCTCTCAACAGATCACAAGATAGAGGAGCAGAAACTGGCCCATTGGCCCATTGATTCTGCTCCACAATTCTAATCATGAGCGGATCCATCCTCCCACTCACCCCCCCACTCCCTGGCTTCCTCCCTGAAACCCTTGATGCCCTGACTAATCAAATATTTGTCAATCACAACTGCCCATGGCAACAAGTTCCATAAACTCATAACCCTCTGACTAAAGACATTTTTCAGCATCCCTGTTTTAAATTAACTCCCTCATTTGCACTTGTTCTGAGACTCTTTTTGCAGTAAAGAAGTGACCTCCCACACTATGGCCTTGTCGAGCCCTCGTAGAGTCACAGAAGCATAGAACTTTACAGCACAGAAACAGCCCCTTTTGTCCTTCTCGTTTGTGCCGAATCATTTTTCTGCCTAGTTCCACCCAGTACATACCCTCTATACCTCTCCCATCCATGTACCTGTCCAAATTCTTCTTGAATGTTTAAATTGAGCCCACATTCACCACTTCAGCTGGAAGCTTCTTCACCACTCTCTGGGTGAAGAAGTTCCCCTTCATGTTCCCCCTAAACTTTTTTCCCTTTACTCTTTACACATGTCCTCTGGTTTGTACCAACCCTCAATGAAAACAGCCTCTCTACATTTACTCTGTCTGTCCCCCTCTTAATTTTAAATACTTCTATCAAATCTCCCTCATTCCTCTATGCTCCAGGGAATAAAGTCTTGACCTGAGTTCCTGAATTCTGGGCAACATCCTAGTAAATCTTCTCTGCACTCTTTCTATCTTATTGATATCTTTCCTGTAGTTAGGTGACCAAAACTGCACACAATAATCCAAATTTGGCCTCATCATTGTCTTGTAGAACTTTACTATAACATCCCAACTCTTCTTGAACTGATTTCTTCCTTTCTTTCCCAGGTTTTGCAGCTGATCCAACCTCTCCCTGATGATTCTCCCCTCCAGTCCCTGTAATATTCTGTATCCCTTCCATCTTACTGATGTCCTTCCTCCAGCTGGGCGACCAGAACGGAAGAATTTCTGATAAATCAAAGGCACGTTGTTCAAAGGGCTCCGCTGATCGGCAGAGGGTAGCAGAGGGTGAGTGTTGCTGGAGGCCATGGAGCCACTCACTCCAAAGCTGAACACTGACCTGTGTATTTTTTTTGGCTATCACGCCACATGTATGTTGAGGGGATGGAGGCCTTTGTCCTTGCATCGTGCTTGGCTTCTATCCAGTTCTATATTGTACATAGTGAAGAGAAGACAATAGATCAGTGGTTTTCAAAATTTTCCTTCCCACTCACATACCACCTTAAACAATCCCTTTCTAATCACAGTGCATTTATGGCATAGGAATTACTTAAGGAGGTATTTTTTAAAAATTTTGACATACAGCACAGTAATAAGGCCACGAGTCTGTGAGTGGAAAGTCAAAGTTTTAAAACCACTGCTGTAGACAATGCTGGCACTTGGAGCTGCTGTGACCTTCAGGAGCTGCTGCAGCCGTCGCTCATACCCTGCTTCAATAATTGCTTCCCAGGGGAATCACAGCCTCTTCTGATCTCCTTCATGTCCTCGCCTGACATTCTGTCTCTCCTCTGGCTCTGATCTTCCATCACCCGCTCCCCCCACCCGGCCTTTCGTATTCAAAATGTCCTTAGCCATGGGTGAGTTACCGGAGGGTTGGAGGGCAGCTCGTGTTGTTCAGTTTTTAAAAAGGCTCCAAAAGTAAATCAGGAAGTTATAGACCAGTAAGCCTGATGTCAGTGATAGGTAAATTATTGAAGGGTGTTCTGAGAGATTGGATATTTGGACAGCTATGGGCTGATTAAAGGCAGTCAGTATGGCTTTGTGTGGGTAGGTCATGTTTAACAAATCTTACAGAGTTTTTCAAGGAGGTTATCAAGAAAGTATATGAAGGAAATACTGTGGCTGTTGTCTACGTGGACTTTAGTCAAGCCTTCGACAGGGTCCCACATGGGAGGTTAGCTCAGAAGTTTCAGGCCCTAGGTATCCATGGAGAGGTTGTAAAGTGGATTCAAAATTGGTTGAATGGGAGAAAACAGAGAGTGGTAGTGGATGATTGCTTCTCAAACTGGAGGCCTGTGACTAGTGTTGTGCTTTAGGGTTTGGTGCTGGGACCATTGTTGTTTGTTGTATATCTCAGTGATCTGGATGACAATGTAGTAAATTGGATTAGCAAGTTTGCAGATGACACTAAAATTGGAGATGTTGTGGACAGTGAGGAAGGCTTTCAAAGCTTGTAGAGAAATCTGGAAGAATGGGCAGGAAAAAGGCAAATGGAATTTAATGCAGACAAATGTGAGGTGTTGCATTTTGGAAGGACAAATGAAGGTAGGACATACACAGTAAATGGAAGGGCACTGAGGAGTGTGGAGGAAGAAAGGAATCTGGGAAAGCTTTTGACATCTTGACCTTCATAAATCATAGTATTGAGAACAGGAGTTGGGATGTTCTGGTGAGGTTGTTTAAGACATTGGTGAGGCCAAATTTGGAGCATTGTGTGCAGTCTGGTTACCTAACAACAGGAAGGATATCAGTAAAATTGAAAGAGTGCAGAGAAGATTTACTAGGATGTTGCTGGGTCTTCAGGAGTTGAGTTACAGGGAAAGATTAAACAGGTTAGGACTTTATTCCTTGGAACATAGAAGAATAAGGAGAGATTTGATAGAGGTTTACAAAATTATGAGGGGTATAGGCAGAGTGAATGTGAGTAGGCTCTTTCCACTTAGATTGGGAGAGATAAATACAAGAGGACTTGGCTTTAGGGTGAAAGGGGAATGGTTTAGGGGAACATTAGGGGAACTTCTTCATTCAGAGAGTGGTGGGAGTGTGGAACGAGCTGCCATCTGATGTGTTAAATACAGGCTCACTCATATGTTTTAAGAATATATTGCATAGATACCTGGATGGGAGAGGTTTGGAGGGTTATGGACTGGTTGCAGGTCAGTGGGACTAGTGGAATGATGTTCTGGCACAGACTAAAAGGGGGTGAATGACCTGTTTTCTGTGTTGTATTTTTCTATGGTTCCATCCCACTCAGCAGCACAAAGGATCGTGGAACAGTGTCAGAAGAATCACTTTGCTCTTGGTCCAACAAAGACCTGAGGTGCCCACCTGGACCTAGTGAGGTTGAAGGGATGCTTCAACTAGGAAACGCACCCAAATTTATGTCAAGAATGTACTTGGTATTCCAAGGTGAAAGCCCCAACAGGGGCTACACAGATCAAGAGAGAGATGGGAGTCAGATCTGGGCATCACAATTGATGAGAGATGTTGGTCAGACTGGTGTAGAGACAATGTGACAACAATAATCAACACTAGATATTGACTGGTCTAATACAACTTTCTGCACCAGCTCTACGTCACTCCACTAAAAATCCACAAGGCAAAACCAGAGGTGCCAGAAATGTGGTTCAGGTGTGGAAGATTCGTTCTCGCAACCTGGTCCTGCACAAAGGTGGCCCCATTTTGGCAGGATTTCACTGACACACTAATTAGAATAATGAAGTTAACCCTCCCGCTGGACCCAAAGTTGTATCTACTAGGGAACCTTATGGGCATAAGCTACAAACAAATCAAATTCCAAATTCAATTCATATTTATTTATTTGGCCATAGAAAAAAAATGCATAATGGTGGAAATCTGACTCCCCTCTTCATATCAGCAAGTGGATTATCGAGATGCATAGCTGTATCCCCAGGGAAAAAAAAATACATATAATCTTAGAAACACAGCACCTTTGTTAAAATACAGCAGCTATACCTACTGTACACGGGAGCATGACTGTAACCACCCCAACAAAAAGACCTACAGAGATTCACTAATAAGTGGATTAAGATAAGTAGCTACACAAGAGGATGGGCTCCACAGCCTCTATGGATATTGGAAGCATCGACGCCACACCCAGACTCTCTTTCCTTTCTTTTTTCCCTTTCTTTGATTCTTTCTCTCTTTTTCTTTCTCCCATGTTACCTCTACTTCTCCTTCTCTCCCTTGTGGGGTGGGAATGGGAGGGGGAAACACATCATATGTATGCAGTTTCCTGGAAGATATTGATATGCTCTGTAAGTCAGTGGTGTGTTCTCCTGGTTTAATGATGGAAAATCAGAAATAAAATATTCAAAAAAACCAAAGATCTGAGGTGTTACGCCAAGCTTGTAATTGATGGACCTCTGGCTGCTTGCACTTTTCCTGGGACTGGGCCAGTTCCACAGCTGATCCAATTCTATCAGTGGAATCATTTGTCAGAAAGTACCGAGCTCAGTCCAAAAAAACTGCCACACAGAGTTCGTCTTCCCTGAACACAAACCAGAGGGCCCTGATCTTTGTGTTGTTGTATCATGGCCATGGATATTTATTCCTTTCTTCGAGTTTAGAATCATAGAACATTAGAGCACAGAAAACAGGCCCTGCGGCCCTTCTAGTCTGCGGAAAACTGTTATTCTGCCTCGTCCCACTGATCTGCACTCAGTCCATACCCCTCCCATCCACGTACCTGTCCAAATTCTTCTTCAGTGTTAAAATTGAGCTCACATTCACCACCTCAGCTGGCAGCTCGTTTCACACTCCCATTTCTTTCTTGGGGAATTCCAAGACTTTCATTTTATTTTCACATTCTCTTTCAATGTGTGAAGGCCATTTGGCCCTTTGAGTCTATCCTATCTCTCAAAGTAGTCCCCCCAATCTCATTCAGTTCTACAATATTCTAATTTGAAAAATCTATGCATTTCAAAGCTAATTCTGCAGTAAATCTTCTGCATCTTTAAGATGTTTGATCAGATTATTATTTGCAGATTTTGGCAATTTAAATTCAATGGGGAATATTAGCAAGATGGTACTTGTCAAGTCAACCTCATGGACTAAGCTATTTGCATTTACTGAGTGTAATCAACACCATTCCACCCTCTGAATGACTGCAGATGTGTCTTTATTGTTTTATTGAGCTTGTTGCTTCTGACAGGAAGAAATGTTTCAAAACTCTATCAGTCAGCAGGACTTCAGGTCCCAGCCAGATGTTGGAGAGTTCTCTGTGGTGCCCCAGCCATGATCAGATTGAATGGTGGGGTAGGATTGAAGGGCTGAGTGTCCTCCTCCTGCTCCTTTTCATGTCGGTCAAATGACTCTTTCACAGGATGTGGATGCTGTGGGCAATGGAATTAAATTTGTCATGAATGTTGGAATCCAGGAAGAAACTTTGTTTTGTATGTTGGATGTACAGGGGTACTTGGGAGTCCTGGCCCAGGGTTCGGTGAAAGTAGACAGGGTAGTGGAGATGGGGTGCAGTTCATTGTGTAATGGTAAGGTCTGGTTTGGGTGCACTTGGAATACTGGTCACCCCATGAAAAGAAGGATATGGAGGCTTTGAAAATGGTTCCGAAGAGGTTTTAATGTTAAATTTAGACATATAGCACGGTAACAGGCCTTTCTGGCCCATGGTGCCCAATTACACCCAATTAACTTACAACCGCTGCACGCTTTTGGAGGGTGGGAAGAAACCGGAGCCCCTGGAGGAAATCCACAGGGAGAACATACAAAATCCTTACCGACAGCACTGGATTCAAATCTGGGTCGTGGATCCTGTAATAACGTTGTACTAATTGCTACGCCAACTGTTACTGGGATGTTGTCTGGATTAGAGGGTTTGAGCTACGAGCAGAGATTGAGCAAACTTGAGCTATTTTCTGTGGCATGTCAGAGGTGAGGGGAGACCAGATAAAGGTGTACAAATGAGGCGAGGCCTTGATAGGCTGTACAGTCAGAATCTTTTCCCCAGGATAAACATGCCACCATACACTGGAGAACGTGTGTTGAAGATGACGGGGAGGAAGTGTAAGGGAGATGTGTGGGGCAGAGAGTGGTGGGTCCCTGGAATAGGTTGTCAAGGGTCATGGTGGAGGCAGATACAACAGTAGTGATTGAGAGGCTTCTGGATGGAACAGGAATATGAAGGGGATGGAGGGATATCTAATGGGTGCAAGCAACATGGTTATAGTTTGATTTGGACATTATGTCTGGCACAGAGACGTGAGCCGAAGGGTCTGTTCCTGTGCTGGTCCTTTTCTATGTTAGATGCTCTACCCAGATAATCCCACTCATGCAGCAAATAAACACATCATTGAACAAATAAATAGAGACAATTAATATGAGTAGGGAATAGTGTGACGGACAGTGCAGGATATAGCGGCAGGACAAAAGTAATGTGCAGGCAATACTGTTTTAAAGAGCATCATCTTTTGCACTGTGGGGTCCAGTTAAGGATCGATAACAGCAGGACAGAAACTGTTTGAATTGGAGGTTTGTGATCTTAAGCACATGGATTCTGGGCCTAGTGGAAGAAGAGAGGGCTTCCTCTTCATCCTTGATTACCCTAAACAGTTGAAAATCATCTAGAGTGGAGACATACATGATGTACTGGGTTTGGAGGCGGTGCAGAGATTCACCAGGTTGATTACACAGATGAGAGGGTTGGCCTATGAGGAGAGATTGAGTCATCTGGGACTGTACTCACTGGAATTTAGAAGAATAAGAGGGGATCTTATAGAAATGTACAAAGTTATGAAAGGTATAGATAAGATAGAGGAAGGAAGTTGTTCCCATTGTTGGGGGAGACTAGAACTAGGGGACATCACCTCAAGTTCCAGGGCAGTAGATAGAGGATGGAGATGAGGAGTAACTGCTTTTCCCAGAGGGGGGTGAATCTAAGGAATTCACTCCTCATTGAAGCAGTGGAGGAGACCTCAGTAAATATATTTAAGTCAAGGTTGGATAAACTTTTACATCGTAAGGTAATTAAGAGATAAGGAGAAAAGGCAGGGAGGTGGAGATGAGCCGATCATCAGATCAGCCGTGATCTCATTGAGTGGCGGAGCAGGCTCGACAGGCTGGATGGCCGACTCCTGCTCCTCTTTCTTATGTTCTTATCTGGGCCAGGCAGGGTAAAGAAGGCAGATTTCCAATCCCGATGGACTTTATTGAATCAGATGGGTTTTTACAATAATCCAGTTGCTTCATAATCACCATTTATTTAAATTCCAAATTGATTTAATTAGTTGAAATTAAATCCACATGGTGAACTAATTCTGTTTCAATAGCACAAATCCCTCGATCCCAAGCCAGTGACTCCCACTGTGCCATAGAATCCCTCGTGAAATCTTTTAAGCACTTCACAAACTTCTGAAAACTTTTGGAAACTATTAAAACTATGAAACCATGAAATAGCATGCAATTCATATCTATATATTCATAAGCCATTGGAGAGATTTCAAAAGAAATCTGTGAAAGATTTGAAAACAGCCTTTTTGAATAAATGAGTTAATTAAACTCTGCGACCTGCCTTTCCTATCCATCTTTGTTTGGTTGGAGGGAGACATTCTTTGTCGCTCCCCAGACCTGGGGCACCAGCAATGTCAGCTAGAGGTCAACTTGGTTATATTCATGTTGACTTTGGGGATCTCACAATAACAGCAGCAAAGCTGTATTAATTAGTAACAATGGTTTGGGGATTTGCAGCAATTATCTGCACAAAGTCATTCCAAAATTTCTGCTGATTTGGTGGATTTACTGCTTTTGTGACCATTTTTGCAGGAAAGTCTATGCCCATGATGCCAACATATAGCATGTCTGCAGCACACAAAACTGAAGGAGAAACTCAGCAGGTCACACAGTGTCCATGGAAAGCACGAGGTGTTAACGTTTCAGGCCTGAACCCTTTTTCAGGACGAAAAATCAGACGGACATCTGATGGGGGGTAGGGGAAGGGGAGGAGCACAGGTAGTGTGGAAGAAGAGAAAGTGACAGGGAGAGGGTAGAGGGCTGAGAAGGATAGCTCTCTGACAGGAGAAGGAAGGGAGTTGGGGCTGAGGGAAAGAGAGGGACCGGGGAAGGGGGTTAATGGAGATTGGAGGTAGATATTGATGCCATCTGGTTGGAGTCTGCTGAAACAGGATAGAAGGTGTTGTTTCTCCAATTTATGAGTGCCTCCTGTGCCTGGTGTGGTTTCCTACAAGGAGAGAGTAGCTGGCTAAGTGACCACCAGTCAGTGCAGACAATATAGAATAAATTTTACTTTGAAGAAGGGCTCCAGCACGAAATGTTGGTTATGTATCTTTATCTTTATCTGTGGTGTATAAAGTATAAAGTATAAAGTACAACCGTGTCTGCCTGTCCCGCATCGGACTTGTCAGCCACAAACGAGCCTGCAGCTGACGTGGACATTTACCCCCTCCATAAATCTTCGTCCGCGAAGCCAAGCCAAAGAAGATAAAGTACAGGTTTTACCTCCCTTATCCTGTGCTCTGTGGTTCGGCAACTCCCACGGTCTGGCATGTTTCATTCTGCCACCATTACTACAACCTCCTTACAAACATTGTAGGACTCGAACCTGGTCCTAATTGCTGGCGCTGTAAAGGTTGAATCTGCCGCAAATGGGATTGGGGTTTGAGTCCCATGCTGTCTGTAATGAGTTTGTACTAATGTCCTGATTGCTGGTGCTGTGAAGGTGTTACACTAACCGTATCTCCCACAGTATTATTTCCTGTTTTAAGCTTTGTTCTACCTTTGATATATTTACAAAGGGTGTTCCCTTAGAGGTCAGTTTCTGTTTTATGGCATTTTCTGTGGCCTGGCAATAGCCAAGTCCAGACGTCGCTGGATTAAAGAGGTACAACCTGTACACTGCTTGACCAGCTGAGTTTCTCCAGCATTGTGTTTTTACTATTGGCAGCTCTCTACCCCCCTTCCCTCTCCCTTCACAGATCCATTCTCCCTCCCCCTGTTTGCTGCTGTGCCCTCCCTCCTTTCTCCACCTATTACCTCTTGTCTGCGGGACAATGCTCCTCCCCTGCCCCTCCCCCCCCCCCCCATCATTTTGTTCAGGACTCTGCCGACATCTTGCTCACACCATGATGAAGGGCTCAAGCCCGAAATGTTGGTTCTGTATCTTTATCTTTGATACATAGAGTATGCTGAGTTTTTCCAGCATCGTGTTATTATGGGGTAACAGATTCTGATTATCTACCCTATCTCTGGTTCTCATAGTCCTATGAGGATAAAATAAATCCAGAGATTTCAGAAAGGATCAATGGGTCAGGGAGCATCTGTGAGGAGAGAAGCAGAGATAATGTGTTGGATCAATGATGCTACCTCAAACCATTTCTCTCCTCTTGACTCCTGCCCAACCTGCGCTATCTGGCCAAGATCTTTGCTTTGGATCCTGCCACATTGAAGCATAGATTATAATGATACAGGGCTGTGATTTTTCTGCTGAATATGAATTCTACCTCCTTTCTCTTATTGGCTGTAAATAAAATCTTGCAGTACAATGTATGTTTTAACTTTGCATTTTCCAGCAATTCCCTCAAGTCTCACAGTATCAATGTAGAAATGCATTGCATTAACATTTTCTCCTTATGTTGGCAAAGAACCACAAAATAACAAGCTCATCCACTGTGGAACTTTAAGGATCGTGAGGATTGTTCTTCTGTCCCAAATCTCTGATGATGCAGCAGCTTGAAGGCTAAATCACAGAATCTTTGGAACAAAAGGAAAGGATGTGGCTCATTAAGATGCTCCTGGTTTTCTGTAGGGGGCGATCAGTTGGTCCCACTTACTTCCTCTTGCCCCTTGAAATCTAGCAAGTTCTTTAATTTGAGGACCTTCCAAATGACATCGAGAATACTAGAGAAAATTTCAAAGCACCAGCCAAGTTTTCAACAAGACTCAGACTGCAAGAAAGAGTTGGAAACACCCCTCCCCTCCATTGACTCCGTCTATACTCTCCCCTGCCTTGGCAAAGAAGGTGACATTTTAAAAGACTCATCCCACCATGGCCATACTCTCTTCACTCCCACCTCTCTCCGGGAATCAGGTTCACGAGTGTGAGATCTCAAAGTTCAAGGATCAAAGTTCAGATTTATTGCCAGAATACATGCATTACATCACTTATCACCTTGAGATTCTGAAACATTAGGGGCATTTAAGAGACACTTTGACAGGCACATGGATGAAAGAAAAATAGAGGGTTATGTAGGAAGGGTTTAGTACAGTAGCTCTCAACACATTTTTTTTCCACTCACATCCCTCTTTAAGATGTTCTGTGATTGGTAAGGGATTGCTTAAGGCGGGATGTGAGTGGGAAGGGAAGGTTGAGAACCACTGCTCTAGACCCAATTGTTACTGAAATATTTCATTTTAGAAAAATTGTCATTGGCCCATTTCCTTTGGAGCTATGAAACCGTGCACATAACGAGTTAATGAGGTACAATTAAAACAGTGATTTTCAAACTTAAGCAATCCCTTACTAATCACAGAGCACCTATGGCATAGGGAATACTTAAAATGGTACGTGAGTGGAAAGGAAAAGGTTGAGAACCACTGGTTTAATATTTTCTTTTGATTGGAATATATAGGTCAGCACCACATTACTGTGGTGTCATGTTCTATGTTTTATTAAGTCTTTGGATCTCTCCTCTGTGGCCACTTTTAAGGTGGTTAGATACTTTGTAAGCAAGAGAGTGTAAACTTCCCATAGGTAGATGTGATGGGAAACCGGAGATCAGCAATGAGGTCAACAATTCCATGAACTACTGTCCTCTCCTGTCAGGGTTGAAGAGGATAGTAAATCAGCCATGATGTGATGGTGGGGCAAACATGATGGGGTGAATGGCCCAATTCCACTCCATTGTCAGTGTGCACCTTCCTCAGCCTCTGCCTC
Organism: Narcine bancroftii; assembly: GCF_036971445.1. Taxonomy (NCBI): domain Eukaryota; kingdom Metazoa; phylum Chordata; class Chondrichthyes; order Torpediniformes; family Narcinidae; genus Narcine; species Narcine bancroftii. Next base: position 1,321,354 of record NC_091481.1, on the reverse strand, counting down.
TTCCTTCCATCACCTCACATTTTTCCTATTACTTAGCCCCCTCCCCACTCACCTTCTTCCTGTACTCACCTGTCTTCTGTCAGCTCCCCCTCCCCTTTTTCTTCCCAGTCCTGATGAAGGGTGACAGCCCGAAGTGCTGGCTGTCTACTGCCTTCCACGGATGCTGCCTGACTTGCTCAGTTCCTCCTGCACCTTGTGAGCAGCTCCAGGTCCGTTGTGATCTTGTTAAATGGCAAAGTGGGCTTGGAGGGGCAGAATGGCCTGTCCCTGTCCCTCAAATGTGTGTATGTTCATACTCAGGGAAGAGAGAGGGTGAGATGGGTGGTGAAAGGAAGGGTGACAGGGGGAATCAGAGAGATGGTGAAATGTCAGCAGAAAGGGAAAGGGAATGCTGAAGGTTTGTTAATGTGGTAACAAATATTTACAACATGATAACAGGCCCTTCTGGCCCATGAGTTCGTGCTTCCCAATTACACCCAATTAAGCTCGATAAATTTTGAAGGGTGGGTGGAAACCGGAGCACCCAGAGGAAACCCACGCAGACACAGGGAGAACATTATTTAAATATTGTTAAATACTGAATATTATTTAAAGGGTGAAAAACTACAGCATGCTGTTGTGCAGAGGGACTTGGGAGTGCTTGTGCATGAATCACAAAAAGTTAGGTTGCAGGTGCAGCAGGTTATTAAGAAGGCAAATGGAATGTTGGCCTTCATCGCGAGAGGAAATGAATTCAGGAGTAGGGAGGTCATGTTGCAACTGTTTTAGGTACTGGTGAGACCGCACCTGGAGTACTGTGTCCAGGTCTGGTCTCCATATTTGAGGAAGGATATACTGGCTTTGGAGACGGTCCAGAGGAGGTTTACTAGGTTGATCCCTGGGATGAAGGGGTTGACTGATGATGAAAGATTAAATCATCTAGGATTGTATTCGCTCGAGTTCAGAAGAATGAGAGGAGATCTTATAGAAACATATAGGATTATGAAAGGTATGGATAGGATAGATGTAAGAAGGTTTTTTGAGCTGGCCGGGGAAACTAAAACGAGAGGACACAGTCTCAAGATTCGGGAGAGTAGATTTAGGACAGAGATGAGGAAAAATAGTTTTTCCCAGAGAGTAGTGAATGTTTGGAATTCTCTAACCAGGGAAGTAGTTGAGGCTGCCTCATTAAACATATTTAAAATTCGGTTAGATAAATTTTTACATGATAGAGGAATTAGGGGATATGGGGAGAAGGCAGGTAGGTGGAGTTAGGTCATAAATTAGATCAGCCATGATCGTATTGAATGGCGGAGCAGGCTCGATGGGCCATTTTTGGCCTACTCCTGTTCCTACTTCCTATGTTCCTATGTAACATGCAAACTCCTTACAGACAGCGCCGGATTTGAACTTGAGTCACTGGTGCTGTAACAGTGTTGCGCTAACTGCTACACTAACCATGCCTCCCCCCTCATTGCCTTCTGTCACTCTGCACTACACCTTACCTCATCCCCAGGAATGAGCTGACTTGCCTGGATAGCTCATAAAACAATGATTTGCACTGTACCTTGGTACGCGTGAGAATGAAGAAAACAACAAACAGCAATTCAGCCTCCATTCTATCCAAAGAACATTCCTTTAGGAACATAGGAAGTAGGAACAGGAGGAGGCCAAAAATGGCCCATCGAGCCTGCTCCGCCATTCAATACGATCATGGCTGATCTAATTTATGACCTAACTCCATCTACCTGCCTTCTCCCCATATTCCCTAATTCCTCTATCATCTCTATTCCTCCACCCCCCTCCCCGCCCCCCCCCCCCCCCACCACTTTTCCACAAAGTCAAGCATCCAGTTTGGGTGAAAGGTGATAGACTTGAATCATTCAGATTCAATTGTTCTCTCACAACCCACCTCCTTCAAGCAACATCATTAATGAATGAATTAACTCCTCAATCACTTTCTTAAAGCAACCCAAGATTCCTCAAGTGTGACCCTCAATGAATTTTTAATATTTTTCTTCGAACGACTGACAATCAGCTGCGTGGAATTTTTCTTCCACGGGCAAGGACTAGAGATTTAAAAGAAACCTTTCTCGTCAATGTGTTCATATAATTCATCACACAATCCCCCAATGGATCTTAAGAGCAGGGTGAAGTCAAGATAGACATGTTGATATCTAATGGGACAGCACAGCAGACTTGAGAGGGCAAATGGCCAGTTCCTGCACCTTTCTGTGTCTTATATAACAGAAGTTAATCATCCTTGTGACAATGGTGTATAGGTCTTGCTGTGAATAGCGCACCATGAGGGAGAACATTGTAAATTATGCAGAAAGCAGTGAGTTTAACTGAGGGAAGAGAAATAAAATTAATAGCAGCTATTATTAGGATCAGATGAGGGAGGTTTTTAAAGCCTGCACTGACTGAATGAAATGTCAGCAAACAAACCGTAGTTTTGTGATTTAAAGATCAGGTGAGGATTTGGCAGTGAAGCCAGCTTCCACTGGGGGGAGACGGCATTTTAATATTTCTTCATCAAAAGCACGGCTTGTTAAAATATTGAACATTTTTGTGGCGAATGCATGTGTTTTATTTTCTACTCGAGGAGGATTTAACTGGAAGCCTTGCATCTGGTGGTAAGCAGATGGGCAGGGTGTGGTACTGAAATCTCCAACACATCGAGCAAGCAGCAGAAGCAGATTTACCAGCCAAAGGGCTTCTTCCTTAAATTTTATTTTTATTCACTCATAAGTATTCCCTATGCCATAAGTGCTCTGTGATTAGTAAGGGATTGCTTAAGTTTGAAAACCACTGTTTTAATTGTACCTAATTAACTTGTTATGTGCACGGTTTCATAACTCCAAAGGAAATGGGCCAATGACAATTTTTCTCAAGCAAAATATTTCAGTAACAATTGGGTCTAGAGCAGTGATTCTCAACCTTCCCTTCCCACCTACATCCCGCCTTAAGCAATCCCTTACCAATCACAGAGCATCTTAAAGAGGGATGTGAGTGGAAAAAAAATGTGTTGAGAGCTACTGTACTAAACCCTTCCTACATAACCCTCTATTTTTCTTTCATCCATGTGCCCCTAATGTTTCAGAATCTCAAGGTGGTAAGTGATGTAATGCATGTATTCTGGCAATAAATCTGAACTTTGATCCTTGAACTTTGAGATCTCACACTCGTGAACCTGATTCCCGGAGAGAGGTGGGAGTGAAGAGAGTATGGCCATGATGGGGTGTGTCTTTTAATATGTCATGTTATTTATTGTCCCACCCCCTCCCTTCATTGCCTCTGACCTGAAGGGCGGTTCAAGGTCAACTCCGCTGGTGCGTCTGAAGCAGCAAAGAGGTCAGACAGGGTGAGAAAGCAGTTCCATCACTGGAGACCCCTTATGGAGTTTCTCTAGCGCTTTTGTGTACAGTACCAGACCCCAGCATTGGCACGTTTTCTTGTTTACCCCTCGTGAACCAAATGGGTTCATACATCAGCCTTCTCCCAAGCTTCAATCATCACCTTCTCCGTTTGTCAGATTCCAGCGCCTCTCTCCATTATCTCCAAACCCATCATGTGTAACATCTGTACAAAGTGAAGGAGAGACATCAAGAGTAAGTCTTTTTGCACAGAGAGTTATGGGAGCTTGGAATGCCTTACCGGAGGTGGTGCTGGAGGCTGGAACAATGGGGATATTTAAGAGACTCTTAGACACATGGATGAAAAAAAAAATAGACAGTTATGAGGTGGAGAGGGTTTATTTATTTTCAGGTACATATAGCTTGACACAACATCATGGCTGAAGAGCCTGTACTGTGCTGTAATGTTCTATGTTTGATAACCCACCTGCTTCCACCTGACCCCTTTTTTTCTCTTGACTCTGTCTTTGTTTGGCACCTGCCATTCGGCTTCATTTTCACCTGTTATACCGGGGCAAGGGGAGGAAAGAGATTTGTCCCATACATGGCTCATGCCACAAAGGAATGAAGATGACTCTAAATGGTCCTGCTCACCTCTCCATTGAAGGCGCCTTGTCAGAGAGAATCAAACATTCCTTCTTGACTCGGGACCTCACATTCCTGATAGGGTCCATCTCAGCACGGGCTTCATTTCGACAGCCAATGAGGTTGGGAGACAGGGGACAAGTGGCCTTGAGGCCAGGAGACACTAGGACTGGTCAGATCTCCAGATCAAGGGTCAGGTGCAGGCTGTCCTTACATCTGCTGCCCCAACCACATTCAGTCTGGGTTTCCAAACACTAAACTTTTCAATGTCCTCACACTGATTCCCAACCCCATAAATATTTATTTCCAGTCCCAAAACTTCGGATTAACATATTTTCATTTATTTTAATTTGCTTCTCAGGCATATGGGAACATTGGGGCTAGTAGGTGCCAGTCTTGTCTCTGAATGCACCATGTCCAGATCTTGATTCAGAAATGTAAGCACAGACCTCTCTTCTGATCGCCGGAGCAGTTCCGAAGGGCTTCCATACTGACCATGACACACTATAACATTGGGCACTGGAGTTGGTATGTGGTAAGTTTTATCTCTCAAAACTGTTTCTAAAAAAAATGGTGATCCAGTAATTTCCATATATATGCGTGTAATGGTTGACCTCCCTATTTTTGTCCCTGCCCTTTGGAGTTCCCGGCGCTCTGTCCGCGGACTCTCTCCTAGGCCCCGGCCTCCCACCCCTCTGGTCTCCTGATGCCTCAAATGACGCAGGCACTGATCACGGTCAAAAGTAACAGTCAACCCCCTAAATTTTACCCTAAAAATGTCTACACAATTTAATTATTACATGTGTATTTACAGTATGGTATTGCCATTGTGGGATCCTTCTGTGCACAGCTTGGCGGCTGAGTTTCCCTGATCATTAAATCTGATGCATCCTCAGATGATGTACAAAGTAATTGATAAATATAAATCATAACGTTGGGCCAAGAGAAACTTTCTCACTGAGACTGAGTGCCTGTGAACAATATGTGGACAGGGTTCATAAGAACATCAGAACGAGGAGCAAGAGCCTGCCATTTGGCCCGTTGAGTCTTCTCTGGCCGTGATCTCAGCTCCACTCACCTACCTATTCCCCATAAACCTTAATTCCTGACTATGCAGAAATCTATCCAAATATGTCTAAATATATTTAACAAGGCTCTCTCTTTTGCTTGCTTGGGCAGAGAATTCCACAATTGGCACTGGGTCCACTGTTGTTTTTCATCAATATTAATCACTTGGATGAGTATGTCGGTGGCATGATCAGTCAATCTGCAGATGACCTCAAGATTGGTGGTGGGGGAGCAGTGATAAAGGTTGTCTCAAGTTACAATGGTAGTGAGATGCCAGGAGAGAGTCCCAGCACTTGGGCAGGTGTCTGGAGAGGTGAGGATCTGAAGGATATGGGCCAAATGCAGGTGGATGGGACCAGCTCAGGTCGCATGTTGGACAGCAGGGAGGACTGGGCTGAAGAGCCTGTTTCTGCACCATATAAATCTGTAACTCTTCTCCCTCTCAGGGCCAAAAGGGAGCCATTAGGTTCTATGCTGTCCAGTTGCAAAAAAGTCGAAGGAATTAAATTGCAGCCACTCCTTGCAGTGTTCTTGGGGCTCACTGAGAGTCACCACAGCTGCCTGCTGTCAGTGTACACATTACTGGAAATGTCCGGGTGACGTTAAATCCACTAAATCACAATTCTACTTTGATTTCAGTTCATTTTTAACTGGTGCCTGAGGTAAAGAGTTTGAAAACAGCAAAAACAACCATAAATTTTGAGATGTGATTGCATTTTTGCTTGTTCCATTCAAACCTTGCCCAAGGCTTCTGATAGCGGATAAATGGGCACCAGCTTTTAATTTCATAGAACATAGAACATTGTAGCACAGTGCAGACCCTTTGGCCCACATGTTATGCCGACCTATGTAAACCTACTCCACATCAATCTAACCCAGTGCTTCTCAATCTTTCTCTTTCCATTCACATTCCACTTTAAGTAATCCCTATGCCATAGATGCTCTGTGATTAGTAAGGGATTGCTTAAGGTGGGATGTGGGTGGAAATAAAAAATTTGAAAACCGCAGTTTTAATCATACCTCATTGACTCGTTATGTGCACAGTTGAATAACTCCAAAGGAAATGATCCAATAACAATTTTCTCAAGAAAAATATTTCAATAACAATTGGGTCTAGAGCAGTGATTCTCAACCTTCCCTTCCCACCCACATCCCACCATAGATGCTCTGTGATTAGTAAGGGATCGTGTTATATGGTGAGCTCTCCACTGGCCACCGAGACAGAGGTGCACCAAAGAAGAGGTACAAGGACTGCCTAAAGAAATCTCTTGGTGCCTGCCACATTGACCACCGCCAGTGGCCTGATCTCACCTCAAACCGTGCATCTTGGCGCCTCACAGTTCGGCGGGCAGCAACCTCCTTTGAAGAAGACCGCAGAGCCCACCTCACTGACAAAAGACAAAGGAGGAAAAACCCAACACCCAACCCCAACCCACTAATTTTCCCTTGCAACCGCTGCAACCGTGTCTGCCTGTCCTGCATCGGACTTGTCAGCCACAAACGAGCCTGCAGCTGACGTGGACATTACCCCTCCATAAATCTTCATCCGCGAAGCCAAGCCAAAGAAAGAAGAAAGAAAAGAAGTTAAGGTGGTATGTGAGTGGAGAGAAAAAGTTTGAAAACCACTGATCTAACCCTTCTCTCCCTCACACCTATCATCCTCCATTTTAACCAATGCTTTGTTGAAACGAGGGGATAAATAACTTGAACATCGTTGAGGGATTTTCAGAATCAGTATCTAAATCAGATTCAGAATTTATTGTCATGAACGTGTCACGAAATTCATTGTTTTGTGGCAGCGTCACAGTGTAAACATTCAGATAAACTATTTTACAACAATTAGTAAAAATAGAGCAAGGAAAAGACAAAATGAGGCCTTGAATGTGGTTGAAGTTATTCCGGAGGGCAAGAAGCAGTTCTCGTGCCATTGAGAGCTCGTCTTTAGACTCCTGTACCTCCTTCCCGATGGTAACAGGGGGCATGACCTAGGTGGTGGGGGACCTTGACGATAGAGGCTGCTTTTTTAAGACACTTCAATGGAGTGAAGTCTGGAGCCCATGATGTCGCAGGCCAAGTTAACAACCCTCTGGAGTTTTTTCCAAGGTTCTTACCAAAAGACTGATTAAAGTTTAAATTAAATTAACTCAAATGCTTCACCTTTGTCAATACATGCTAAACAGGGAGCATGAGCAATCAGTGATCTGCAGTCCCAGAGGCATGTGACAGAGGGGCTGCCAAATCGACATTAACCAGCCACCTCCCCTTGCATTGACCGTGCATTGGTCCCATGTTTCCTTCTCCCTACATTGACATTGGGAGGAAAGAGCAGCACCCAGAGGCGATGCAGATAGAGCCACTGCCTCAGAGTTCTGGTGAGCCTGGTTGCTGTCTGCGTGGATTTCACATGTTCTCCCGTGTGGGCTTCCAGCTTCTGCCTAAGGCTGGTTAGCAGGTTAACTGATCACTGTAAGTTGCCCCAGATGTGAGAGTGAGTGGCAGAGTCGGCACGATTGATGGTAGTGTGTCGAGAATAAAAGATGGATTTATGGAAATGTATGGTTGAAGGCCAGCATGGAATTGGGGCCAAAGGGCCTTGTGGCCATGCTGATTCTCTCTATGAAGACAGCAGCGGAGGTCAGGGTCGAATGTGTCCCTTGTCTCTGTGTTCCATTGTATTCCAATTCAGTGTCCTGCCATTGCTTCCATATGAGAGCTCGGCCACTTTCTCAGTAACAGATGCTCCTAGACTTGAATATCCTTCATCCACCCATTCTCTGACTTGCTGCAGTGGTGATTCCTTCATTAGAAACCAGCTGTTGCTAAACTTGGAATTGGGTCCTAGCATTCAATACGATTATGGCTGATTATGTGACAGTTCCCTATATCTGCTCTCTCTCCAGACCCCTTGACCCTTTTTGCCACAAGGGCCACATCCAACTCCTCTAGTGAACTGGCCTCAGCAGCTGTCAGAGAGCTGGCAGGGAATTCCACAAGTTCATGACTCTCTCAGTGAAGATGTTTCTCCTCATCTCAGTCCTAAACTGCTTCCCCCTTCTCCCTCAATTGTGACCCCTTGTTCTGGAATTCCCCAACATCTGGAACATTCTATCTGCATCTACCCTGTCCAGTTCCTGTCAGAATTTTATGTGGGTCAATGAGATCTTCTCTCATTCTTCTAAATAATAAAATCTATCTAGTCTTGCTTCATCTGTCAGCCCTGCCGTCGCAGGGATCAGTGTACCCCCTCAATAGCAGGAATGTCTGTCCTCAGATTAGGAGACCAAAACTGCACAAAAATCAAGGTGTGGCTTCACCAATGCCCCACACAACTGCAGTCAGATCTCCCTGTTTCTATATTATAAGCCTCCATTTCCAATCAGTTGGTAATTAGAAAACTTAAACATTGTTAGGAATTCACAGAAAGCCTGAGTTTTGCATTGATCTTGTGCACTAATGTGTACTGAATATGACTTGTGCTGTTTCCTACAATCAATATCAACATCTAACCACACATGAATTGGTGCAGAGGTTAGGGTCTCTTCAGTAATGATCTGCTGAACAATATTTCTAATTAAGCTCTCCAGGAGACTCTCAAAGTAAAAGAATGAATTACTAAAATAACCTTAATTTCCACATCCAGCACTGAATCCCTGTCTAATTGAAATGATCTTTCCTATCAGAGGATACTGCATATGGAGAGAATGGTTCGGGAACAAACAGTGTAGTTTCAAAATATCTCCACAGCAAGGTTTGATGTTGTCATATTCTGTGAGAGAATCCATGATCCTGGTGAGTCATGGCTGGCATTAACCAGCCTTTCTCAGTTAGTTGTACATGGTGTGGAGAAACACAACCCCCCGCGCCCCCCCCCCCAACTCAGGAGGGTGATGCTGTTGGAGTAATGCACCTCAGGAACAGGCCATTTGGCCTACCACTGAATTCCTGTCCACCTTGATCCCATCCTTTCATGTCCATATGATTCAAGTGCTCATCTCAACCCCTGTCAGTAAACACTTCCACCTGTCTCTCCGATAATGTGTTCCAGGTACTCCCCACTCTCTGGGGGAAGAAGGTCCCCCTCAAGTCCCCTCTAAAATATTTTCCCTTTTACTTTCTTGATTAGCCAGGACGTCAAAGGTTATGGGGGAAAGTTTGGGCAGTGGGGCTGAGTGGGAAAATGAATCACTTCATGATTGAATGGTGGGGTAGACTCGATGGGCTGAATAGCCCATTTCTGCTTCTACATTTTATGATCTTACCCTAAGTCCACGTCCTCCAGTTTTATCTCCCTCTGGTGGGGAAAAGTTTCCTGCAGGCTACACATTCTCTTAATTCTGTACATTCATGCCCCCTCTTAGCCTCACCTGCTCCAGGAAGAACAGACCCAGCCTCTCCAGTTTCTCTTCAGAACTGAAACACTCCATCCCAGACAACCTCCTGGGGAAATGCCCTCCGCACCTTCTCTCGCACGATCTCATCCTTCCTGCAGTGTGTACACCAAATTCCAGCTGAGATCTGATCATGACTTTATAAATTTGGAACAGAATCTTCCCTTCCATTCAGTGCCCCAACTAATCCATTTGCCCTCTGAACCACGTTTCCTACTAGTGTTGGATCTGTGGATCTGCAAACCTAGGTCCATCTGCTCCTCAATACTCCCTGACCCTACTATTCACACTCTATGTCCCAGCCTCATTATCGCTCCCTAAATATTTCATCTTGCAGTTCTCTGGATTACCTGCCAGATCTCAGAGCAGTTAACTCTTCCCTTTATTTCCTCTGGACCCCTGCACTTCAGCCTCTGTTTCTGTGCCATGTGGCTCTCTGTCCTGTGGGCTGTTCCTCATCACTGAAGTTAATCCAGCATCGTCACCTTTCTTTGCCTCTGCTCCTTTGCTTCTGTTCCGTCCGCTCTTCTGCCTCCTTTTCTCCAATGCTTTACACCATCTGCCCCTCACAAAGCCACGCTGACTATCCAATCTCTTCTCAATCATCCATCCTGCCATCTGGGAACCTCCCACTCCCTGGTAAGAAACTTCTTTCTGAGCCGGGGAGATCACGACTCCACATGGGGGTCTCACCAACCCCCTGAACAGCTTCTGCAAAACATCCTTCTGCCTGTGCTCGAACCCTCATATTATGAACCTAAGGGGAAAATTGTAGTGGACCCCTTACCTACCAACCTGAATGTCTTTGGAATGTGGGAGGAATATTGATTCATAAAAGGTGTCTGACAGAGAAGTGATTGTTCTCTGCCCATGATGGCCCTGATCCCTACCTGTCTAATCTCACCTGTCCATCGACCCATCCAAAAACATGTAATTAGATCCAGGCTGATGTGACCACCTCAGATACAACAGCTGGCTGTGGAAACCTGTCTCTAATGGACTCCTGGAGAGATGAAGTACAGCCTTGTTTAGGAGGCTGGCTTCATTCACCCACAAATGCCAAGGTGCAAATGAAAGGCTTCAGAAGCAGAGAGGGTGACATTTCCCTTTGACGAAACTGTGGGGAAACTGTATCCAATCTGATGGAATCCACCATCCGATTCCGAAGCTGAAAACGAGCTGTTGACACCAGGGCAGAGATATTTTGGCTGACTCTTAGCTTTCATTTGTAGGAGGGATGGCAGCTCTTGAGCACAGAAAGATGTAACCCAGTGTGGAGCCAGGCAGCTGAATAAGCAGAAGGCTAAGGTAGTTGGGAATTGGTTTGTTCTGGCACAAATTCGCAGTGGCTTGGTGAGTGTAGCAGTTAGTGGAACTCTGTTCCAGCGCCAGTGATCCGGACCAGGATTCGAATCCCATGCTGTGTGTTCGGAGTTTGTACGTTCTCCTTGTGTCTGCATAGGTTTTCCCTGGGTTTTCAAGTTTCCCCCCCCCCACTCCAAAACATACTGGGGGTGTAGGGTAACTGGGTGTAATTGGGCAGACGGACTCAGGGGCCAAAAAGGCTTGTTACCGTGCTGTATGCCTAAATTTTAAAAAAATTAATAAATATGCAAAGCCTCAATATTTTACCAATTTCTTTGAGATCACATGGACTGATATTTCATCAACCTTCATTATTTGGGTCTCCAGTGTCTTCTATTAAATTAAAAATCTATTTCCGTGTACTTCCATTCTAATCTGTTTGAAGTGTGATTGTTCTTGCACTACCTATCGTTCTATGTATAAGTTGACCAGACTGGATAGCTCACAAACCAGAGGTCACACTGTATTCCGGTACATGTGACAAAAAACAATTCTGTTCAATTTGATCTGTTCTCAGGATGAGGCTTCCGAACTGTATTCCTGGTTCCCCTCTGCTCCAGTCTACCGAGTCCTCAGCTCACCTCCATTTCCTGCTGGTCTTCTCTCACCCCTCCCTCCTCCAGACACAACAGGAATAAACGAGGAGGAACTGTTGGGTTTGAGGCTAACCAGGTGGAATATCAAGTCAAGTTAATTGCTATCTGATTGTACAAGTGCTACCTGACGAATCAGCATGCCCCAATCCTTGGTGCAAAACACACATAACATACATACAGGCAAACAGTATGTATGCAGAACAAGTATTTCATGTAAACAAATAAATAATTAAATTTTGTTCTGTACCAATGAGAATCTCGGAGGGTGAGTGTGAGCAGTTCCTTTGGGCTTTCAGCGTTCTCACTGCCCGTGGGAAGAAGCTGTTCCTCAGCCTGGGGTGCTGGCTCTGATCCTCCTGGATCTCTTCCCCGACGGGAGTAGCTGAAAGATGCTGAGTATGGGGTGATTGCGTGCTCTCTTCAGACAATGATCCCAGTAGTTAAGGAGGGAGGGAAGGAGGGAGAGAGGGAGTGTGATAGTCTAGATTTGATCACCAATGTGTATATGTACAGATGGTCGTGTAGGATGACTGTGATTGGCTGAGAGTGTAGCCACACCTACTGGCAGGTCTTAAAGGAGAGCTCCTAGCCAGACCAGGTCATTCTGGACTGATCGACCTACTTGTGATATGCTCCAGTCTTTTAGTTAATAAAAGCCTTGGTTTGGATCAACAAGTCTTTGGTTCTTTCAACGCTCATTACAGGGAGGAAGATACAGTATACTGTATGATTCAGAAGTAGTCCCAAAACCCAGAAGCCAAAAATCTGGACCAACCTAGAATCTGGACTTTTTGAAAACTCAACTTTTTAAAGTTTAACAGGTTTTTGTGTGCACATGTACATGTGCAGGTGCCTCAGATGCACAGCGGCAACTTGACTTCTCTTTTAAAACTGCTTGTTTTGATAAATGAAGCATGCTGCATTTACCAATGAATACACAATCAAAATTTACCTGTCTATCTCTTCTTTGTTCTTCCTTAAATTTGAATTTTAAAACTATAGCCCAAGAATCTGCAGAATTCGAAAATCTGGAGCGATCCAATCCTCTGAGTAGTCAGGACTTTAAGAATTCTACTGTATATTATTCTTCAAGTTTGGACACTTAGTGTGTCTGCTTGGCAGGGGAGCCCAATGATGTGAAGGTTCCATTCCTGGGGTTATGATTGAACATCTCTAAGTCAGAATCCCACCTGAATGTCACCCTGTTGTTCTTAACGTACTTTCGGGATCTCTCCTCCCTTCATTTGTCAAAGATATCTGCTCCCCTTTTTCCCTTCTGATTTCCTTCTTTAGCATACTCCTGAATCCCAAATACTCTTCAAGGGACTTGCATGATCCCAGCTGCCTTTTCTTTGATCCCTCAACATATTTATTTAATGACATTTGTGGGGTCTATAGTACAAACCCATCATAGTGATTGGAGATCCAGGGGTTTGATCCCTTTACTTCCACAGATGCTGCCTGACCTGCTGAGTTTTTCCAGCAGTTGTGTTTTTCCCCATCAAGATAATGCTGTTGTCACTGGCATATTGTATGCACCTTTATGGTTTCAGTAAGGAAGGATTTTGGTGTATTGTACATGGCACCTCTAGGTTCAAGAACAGTTTCAAACAGCTACCTCCCCTTGGTACACTGATCTGGGACTGCTCTAACACCACAGAGGACTGTCTGCACTATTGCAAAGTTAGCTTTTTTCTTGAATGAGGATAACTCGGGCAACATGGTTCGCGTAGCGATTAGCGCAATGCTATTACAGTGCCAGGCCACCCAGGTTAATGTAAGGAGTTTGTTCTCCCCGTGTTTGCATGAGTTTCCTCAAGATACTCCAGTTTCCTCCCATCCTCCAAGGATCTGGGGTTGTTGGTTAATTGAGTGTATTTGGGCAGCATGGGGTCATGGGGCAGAAGGGCCTGTAACTGTGCCAAACGTCTAAATTTAAAATTAAAAAATTATCTGAGTGTTTATTATCTATCTTTTGTATTTATTGTCTCTTTCTTGTGGTGACTGTTTGGCTGAAGCCAGCAGGAAATTCAGTGCAGATGTACATTGTACAATGTGTATGATAGTAAATTCATTATCATTATTGAAAATTCCTCTATAAACTCTCACCTCATCTCCTCTCACCCCTGTTCCACACACAAAGCCTAACTGGATTTTTCCCCAGGAATATTCTGTCCTGTTATGTTGTTCCGCAAAGACATCCCCTCCTTTCTTAATTCTTAGCTCTACCCTGCCTGTGGCATCTGTAGCCAAGACCTGCTGGTCCTGCCCTTCCCCAAGCCATGTTCCTGTCTAATTTTGCTGCAGCTGATGGTGCAGTGCTACAAGGATGTGCTTCACGCATTGTTCAGCCACAGGAGGACACTTACAAAAATGACGATGGCTCAGTTCTGTTCTGCCTAATTACTTCAGCCTGCAGGCAGGTGCCACATCATTCAGTTGTTCCTGCCCCAGCAGCATTGAGTGGTCTTTGAAAGGCCGATAACCTTCACTAACACAGAATCTAAGGCCAAATGTCAATCAACATTGCCACTAATAGCACTGCAGTCCATATTTGCATGCAACAATTAACAGTCAGTTCTTAATCTTGGAAAATAAATAGATTGACATATTTTAATTTGTATTTCAAGCATTTCTTTCTTGAAAATAACTGGCTATTGATGTTACCTCTTCAAATACATGTTGTAGTCAATGTTGACAAAGATCTGTATGAGATTGCTTGTTTGAGCTGAGAGGGGCAGAATGCTGACCTAAGTCAGTTGTCAGGCAGGCAAGATGTTCTCCAGGGAACTTTGAATTTTGCTGACAGCACATATCACATTAGAACCCCCCAAAAGAAACCGTCACTGATGCTGATATGCTTGGCTGATGCATCAAAGTTCAAATTCATGAGGAATTAGTTTTATTTTTGCACTCTATAGGAAAGGATGGTGAACGTACTCTTATACCGTCACACTATCAATTCCGAATTGGAAATGATAGTTATCTCTTTATAGAATGGATTAAAAAATCGAGGGTTATGGGTGTCAGGCGGGGAAGGTTTCGTTTGTTGAGTAGGTTTTTAATCAGTCAGCACATCGTAGGCTGAAGGGCCTATATTGTGCTGTAATGTTCTCGTTCTATATTTGAGTTATTTAAATTTAGTTTGGAGATACTGCTCAGTAACCATGGGGTGGCATGGTTGGCATAGCGGTCAGTGCAACACTGGTACAGCACCAATGATCGGGACCAGGGTTTGAATCCAGCACTGTCTGTAAGGAGTTTGTACGTTCTCCCCATGTCTGTGTGGGTTTTCCCCGGGGGCTTCGGTTTTCTCCCATCATTCAAAACATACTGGGAGATGTAGGTCATTTGGATGTAATTGGGCGGCCAGGAGAGTGGGTCAAAAAGGGCCTGTTACTGTGCTGTATGTCTAAATATAAAATAATAAAAATTTAAATTTTTAAAATTTAAATTTTAACAGGCCCTTCTGGCCACGTAAATTCACTCATGTGACCGATTAACCTACTAACCTTGTACGTGTTTGGAATGTGGGAGGAAACCAGAGCACCCAGAGAAAACCCATGCAGATATATGGAGAACGTCCAAACTCCTCTCAGAGAGCGATGGTTTGAACCTGGGTCTTTAGTGCTGTATATGGCGAGCTCTCCACTGGCCATCGTGTCAGAGGTGCACCAAAGAAGAGGTACAAGGACTGCCTAAAGAAATATCTTGGTGCCTGCCCCATTGACCACCGCCAGTGGGCTGATCTCGCCTCAAACCGTGCATCTTGGCGCCTTACAGTTCGGCGGGCAGCAACCTCCTTTGAAGAAGACCGCAGAGCCCACCTCACTGACAAAAGACAAAGGAGGAAGAACCCAACACCCAACCCCAACCATCCAATTTTCCCCTACAACCACTGCATCCGTGTCTGCCTGTCCCACATCGGACTTGTCAGTCACCAACGAGCCTGCAGCACATGTGGACATTTACCCCTCCATAAATCTTTGTCCGCGAAGCCAAGCCAAAGAAAAAAAGAAAAAAAAGAAAGTGTTGCACTCACTAACCGCTGCATTACCTGTGGAAAACTGTATTGGAATGGTGAATAAAATTTGCTGAAACAAGTTCCAATGTGGATTCCCAAGGAAATATTCCACAATGTTTTCCTGTTTTCTTTCAAGGTAAAAGTAAACTAAGTTTGTAAATTGGCATACTGGGAGATCTGACCCTAATTCTTGCACAATGGTGGAAGTTTACAATGCATTCAGTTTTACATTCAGAGAGGCACGTTGTCAACAGCATGCTAATTAGATGTTAATTGCCCAGTTGAGCCAGGGACTCAGTTTTCCCATGGAATACAAAAGTGAGGTTATCGAAAATTACTTTGAACTAAATTTAATAAAATTAACCTGTGGAGAAGGAGATTGGCTAATTTGCATTGGATTTAAAAGGAAACTTCTTTAGAGATTGGGAATTCGTTCGGAGAAACGGCTGTACAAAAATATTAATTCCACAAACGATAGTCCTGGGAAGATGGATAATTAAACAGCATCAAAGAAAGGAAAGAAATGACAAAGCTTCAGGTAAAGGGAAGGTGAAGCCGGTGGATCAGAGATTGGTTGGTTGGACATAAGGAGTTGTAGGGGCTGCAATGCCACTGAACACTCTCTACAACATGTAAATAGGTCCATCTTCTCCATGCTGGCCAAGCTAGTCCCATTTGCCTGTATTTTTACCTCCATCCCTCTGAGCCTTTTCTATCCACGATACCTGGCTCAATGGCTTTGAATGTTACAATTGTTGCGGCTTCTTCCACCTCCTCTAGCAGCTTGTGCACACACCCGCCATACTCTAGGTGAAGAACCTCGTATTGAACCTTGGTGTGGTTCCAGTCTCCCCAAGCTCAGAATTGTAGATGTCTCCACCGCGATGCACCAAACAGATGAAAAGATGAGTTTGCAATAATTTCTTTGGGCCACGCAGGGTTTTCAATCATATCGAAATATTTATTTATTAATTTTAGACATACAGCATGGTTACAGGCCATTTTGGCCCATGAGCCTGTGCCACCCAATTGGCCTACAATCCCAGGTATGTTTTGAAGGGTGGAATAAAACCAGAGCCCCTGGGGAAAATCCACGCTAACACGGGAAGAACCTACAAACCTACAATACAGCTGGGCTGCCCTATTGTTCAGCGATGTTTGTGACTCTTTGGATAATGAAACTGTAACATTCAAAGACAGCAAGATCTGGGTAATATCCAGTCTGGGTGTTGCAGTCATCCCACACAAGTGCCAACAAGAATAGATGCCACCCCCTGACATTCTGAGGCATCACCATCTCCATCCCCCACTGTCAACGTCCGGGCTGTTGCCACTGTCCAGAAACTGAATGGAGTCACCATGTACCCAGGTCAGAGGCTCGTATTCCTATGGTGAGTAACTCACTCCCTGACACCCATCTCCAAGCCTCAGGACAGGAGGGTGAGGGAACACTCTCCCCTCCCTTGGGTGAGGGCAGCTTCAACAAAACTCAGGAAGGTCGCCACCATCCAGGGCATGGCAGCCCGTTTGATTGGGAACCCCCGTCCCTACCCATTCACCCCCACCACAGACAGGGGCAGCGGTTTGTAACGTCCACAGGATGCACTGCAGCAATTCCCCGAGACCCCTCAGACAGCACCTTCCAATCCCACCACCTGTACCAGCAAGAGGGACAATGGCAGCAAACACATGGGGACACCACTCTCTGGAAGCTTCCATCCAGCCCACACACTGTCCACAGTGGGGAATATATATCACCGTTCCTTCTCCATCGCTTGGTCAGCCTACTGGAACTCCCACCTTGACATGACAAGGACTGCAGTGGTTCAGGAAGGCAGCTCCCCACCACCTTCTTGAGGGCACGAGGGATGGGTAATTAAACACTGTGGAGCCCATACCCCTTGAATGAATAAAAACTCTTATCACCATCTCTGAGTTTCTAATTGCTCAGATTTTGATAATTTTTTTTTCATCTATTTAGATTTGAGATATGCCAGTGAGGTTTACAGGAAAGGTCCATATTGAAGAATATATTGTGTAGGGCATCGATGAACTGTGGTAAATATTCAAGATTCAATGTTCTTTCATTGTCACGGAATAGTACGGAAAATGTAATATTACGCAAAATTGCCTTCTGCCTGCCATAAGGCAAACAAAGTGTCACCATTAGTGTCAGGTCGGTGCCCGTTACAGTTCAAGAGAAAGAGAGAGTCACTGATTGTCCGTGGATTCACCTGATTACTGCCCTCTGTGTGCCTGTCCAGCCTCCTGGATGTAATAAATGACAAGTGAGCACTGCTGTTCTGTGAGAGGGAATTGTGTTGACAAATGTGCAAGAATTCACCCAACGAAAGTCCCTCAAAAATAATTTGGGTCACTTCAAACAAGTGCAGTTTCACACCTTGGTCACATTTTTTCAATCTCAATAGGAAAGTGGAAGTCAAGATTTTAAACTGTATTGAAACATTAAAACAAATGAAGCACGTATGTTGCTCTAATAAGCAATACTGACACGTAATGTGAAGGAAACTGTATCACTTTCACGGGATGAGTATTCTCAGGGCAATTCAGGATGAACAATAAATGTTGGCAATGGCGTGATGGTCAGATCCCAAAAACAAATGAATAAAATGGTGAACAAGTCTCTTGATTCTCATTGGCACCAAGTCACAGGTCTCTTTCATTGAAAGGGTGATGTAAAAATCTGAGACAAATTGGTCCTGAACATTTGTGGAAATTGGAAACAGTTGGAAGAATGAAAAAGAGCATCTTATCAGGAGGTATTTTGAATTCCATTGGAAAATTAGGATGAATGAAAATGAGTTAAGTTTATGGTCATCTGATGGTACAAGTACAACCTGACGAAACAGCCTTCTCTGGTCCTCGGTGCAAAACACACAGACACATAACCAGGCAAAGCACATGTACATATTCAGGACAAGTATTCATAGATACAAATAAATAAATAAAGATTGTTTTGTGAATATGAGAGTTTCGGATGGTTAATGTGAGCAGTTCCTTTGGTTGTTCAGCATTCTCACTGCCCATAAGAAGAAAGGGTTGTGGTCATACACGTGCAATATACACATGCACTAAAATTCCTACTTGCTGCAGCCCAACAGGTACTTTGTATACAACTGAAAAAACTGGAGACTAAATATTTAATTGAATTGAAAAGATAATAAATACAACAATAAACCTGCATAGATAATAAATATTCACCATTATCCTTGAGCAAAAAGTGAAAACAGTAGTGCAATCAGTCATTTTGTGGTATCGGCACCGTCCCTGATCAGTGTAACAAGGGGTGGTTCAAAAGCCTGATAACTGTTGGAAGGAAACTGTTCTGGAACCTAGAGGTGCTGGTCTTTAAGCCTCTGTACCTTCTGTCTGAAGGGAGCCATGAGAAGAGGCTGAGACCAGGGTGATGGGGCTCCTTTACGGTGTTGGCTGCCTTCTTGCCTTCTTGAGGCAGTGTTTCACACAGTTGGAGCCTGTGATTGACGAGGTTTGTTACCTTGTGGAGCCTTCTGCATTCCTGAGGAGTTTTCCCAAACCAGGCTGGGATACCAACCAGCCTTGTGATGAATGGGCTGACATGATATCTCAGTGGTGCCATGATTACAAAACTGCATTGAGCCACTAACCTCGTGGCAGATTTCACAACCTGCGATGACTGATACCACGGAGACAGCGAGAGAACTGTCCAGAAAACAGTGGTGAATGTAAAGTAAATCAATGATGGATCTCTCAAGGTTTGGCTGAGACTCTCACACATCTGCAGGTTGTCAAACTGGAAGCATCTGAGCATGTCTGAGCATGGTTTCAACCAAGGAGCAGGAAGTAATCAAAGTCATGCAGAGGAATTTGCCACGTCAATTTTAAATCAACAGATTAAATTTGTCTAATTTTCAGTCCGGGTGGATTCTCTGAGGCATTTATGCAGGGATGAGAAGGTGGGGGGAATAATCTAGTCTAGAATGAAAAACCAAACCATAAAGGAAAAGAATCTCAGACCATTTCATCGTGTGCAGCTCAATGAAACACATGGTGATGTATTCAGCACTGGTCCCTGAAATGTGCTCTCAAAATGATTTATCTTTGTTTCTGATGGGACTGAAATGAAATGCAATTGGTAAATGTGAGCTCTTGTTCTATGTGGAGAAAACTTCAGATATCGGTGAGTTGAATATCTATTCTTAATTAATCCATATTGATCTGAATGAACCAATCTAGGTAGATATTCATTTATTCTATTTGCTTTAGCTCCAATTTTGTAATCAACATTTAACAGTGATATAGGACTATAAGATTCTGGCTTCAATAAATCTTTATCTTTCTTAGATATCACTGTTATTGGAAAAGGATTCAGGTAAAGAACATGTTAGAGTAGCTTGTTTCAACACTTCTATTAATAAAAGCATTAACCAATTTTTTACTTTTTTATAAAATTCGGATGTAAATCCATCTTCTCCAGGAGATTTCCCATTTTGCATAGAATTGAAAGCATTAATAATTTCTTTAAACGTAAATGAAGAATCTAAGTTATTACAGGCTTGACAGTTTAAAGTTGGCAATTGAAGCTTATGTAAAAAAAAATCTTCCATCTTATCTACATTATTTGTTGTCTGATGAATACAATTTAGTAAAGTATTCTTTAAAAGATTGGATGGAGTAGATATGGAGAAGATGTTTCCATTGGTGGGAGAGTCATGGACCAGAGGCCTCAGCCTCAGAATAAAAGGACGTCCCCTTTAGAACAGAAATAAGGAGAAATTTCTTCAAGCAGAAAGTGGTAAATCTGTGGTTTTTGTTGCCATAGACAGCCATGGAGGACAAGTCATTGGGTAGATTTAAAGCAGAGAGTGATAGGTTCTTGATCAGTAAAGGTGTCAAAGATTGTTGGAATTGAGAGGAGATATTCATCAGCCACGGTTTGAATGGCAGAGCAGACTCGATGGGCCAAATGGCTTAATTCTGTTCCTAGGTCATGCCTTTCAAACCTTCTCCCTCTCACCTTAAATGGATACTGTACCACAGGAAACAGATGCTGGCTATCCACTCTATCCATACCTCTCATAATTGTATCTACCTCGATCACCTCACCTCTCAGCCTCTTTCACTCCAGGGAAAACAAAACTTGTTAATCCAATCACTCCTTTGAAGCTGTGTATTTGAGGTGCTGCCTCAAGAAGGCAGGCAACATCATAAAGGAGCCCCATCACCCTGGTCACCTCTTCTTCTCACTGCTCCCTTCAGCAGAAGGTATAGAAACCTGAAGACCAGGTTTGGAATAGTTATTTTCTAATGCCTATCAGTCCCGTGATTCTCCCCATACATCTCTAACCTCTGACTCTTAGGACAACCAAAAATAAATCTATCTGCACTATTGAAACACCATTTCCTATGACACCAACTCCAACTGTGAATATTTATTTATCCTTTTTTCTGATTTGGCATATTGTAATCATTTAATTTACACCATTATGGTTGGTGTATCACATATACATGTATTGCTGTAGCAAGTTGCAATATTGGGGCATCTGTACATGGTACTCGTATAGGACAATAAACTCAGATTACATTATTGCTCATCATTTATAACCCAAGTCCTGTCGTCCTTGCAATATCCTTGTTAATCTTTTCTGCACCCTCTCTAGGACAAGAGGGCACAACTTCAGCATTGAGAGGTGCCCATTTAAACGAGATGCAGAGGAATTTCTTCAGAGAGTGATGAACCTCTTAAATTTGCTACCACAGGCAGTTGTGGAGGCCGGGTCATTGGGTGTATTTAAGGCAGAGATTAATAGGTTATTAATTAGCCAGGACATCAAAGGTTATGGGGAGAAAGTTGGGCAGTGGGGCTGAGTGGAAAAATGGATCAGCTCATGATTAAATGGCAGGGCAGACTCGATGGGCAAAATGGCTGATTTCTGCTCTGGTCTTATGGCCAAAAGTTGAGCAAGAAAATGAAAGTTACAAAGTTATATGCCAACTGCTTATTGAAACAGTAAATATGCTGAATACTCATTGAACACAATTTCAGTCTATTCTTTGGCAGCATAGAAAAGAGTTCAGCTGATGAAACATCTATAATTGTTAAAATGCGTCTAAAAACACAGAAATTTCAAAATCCATTTTAATGCAAATATTAGTTTCTTCCTGTTTCAGTATGGCTCTGGGGTCAGGTCGAACACAATGGGATGTTTGGCACAGACTACCCCTTGCTATGTTGCTTCCTCTATTGAAGCAGCTCAGGCAGGCCATATAGCAGTGGTGGTCACGCAGAGCATTGTATCTTTGTGGCTGACTGCTGTGCTTGGACTGACAAGGACCAGATGGTATTGACTGCTTGCTTGCTACAGTCTTGCTAAGGAAAGAACAGCTGCTTTCCCCAACAGCAGGCAACACCATCCATTCAAAACCCTTCAGGGTATCTGGTGCATTAAGGATTTACAATTTAACACTTCCATTACTTAACTTGCTATCTGTCAGTCTGTCCACTGGAAATGCCATCACATTGTGACATAACCAAGAAAGTGTGGAGTGAAAATGAAGATGCAGAGAACACTGGACCACAGATTTTGCTTCCTGAACACTTCTGGGAGATTTTATGGATTTTAGGTTGCTGATCATGCAAATCACCTTAAATTTTTCCTGTCACGCCCTGTTTTTTTTAGATATAACCTATTTTTGTGATTTTTGACTTCAAGTATCCAAATCCATGATGTGCAGCATGTTGTTGAAAATTCATCTTATGCATTCGCACCTGGACGTCTTCCCCGCTGATCCTGGTGCAGCCAGTGATGAACACGGTGAAAGGTTTTACCAGGACATTGTGACCATGGAAAAGGGGTATCAGGGCAACTGGAACCAATAAATGCTGGCCGATTATTATTGGACACTGACACGAGAGGCATCAGATGCTGAGTCCAAACAAAAATCAGTGTCAAAACATTTTAGGTCAGTTGAACTAATGCAACGTGTCAGCATCTTTAAGCAACTAAACAGGATAAATTCAATCAAAGTTCATTTCACGTTTCTCCAATTTTCTACATGATACAGCAAATCTGAAATTATCTTTGTATTCATCTTGAAGTTGTTTATCATAATCTCCAATTTTTTTTATCAGGAAGCAAACTTTATGAAAACAATTGTTGTCCAGTGGAATCGAGGGATATGTATTGCATGCAGAATTCCAGTTGAACTTGGACATCATGTTGAATGCAGGCACAAAGGTTGAAGGGGCAAGATGCTGTGCTGTTGTAGAATCGAAACAGGTCATAAGTAATCACCCAACTCTTTTCAGCTTGTGGAGAACTGCTGGAGGAACTCAGCAGGTCCCACAGAATTTATGGGTCAACTGACGTTTTGGATCTGCACCCTTTATCAGCCCACCACACTCTCACTATCACAAATCCACTTGAGGCATCCTCCCACCCAGAATGGAAACTGGCTGGTTAGCTTTGTGAGGTTAGGAAAGAAGATCAAAGTCTGGTCCAGAGACTGATCATAGACCATGGAATACAGTGCAATGCGGGAACAGGCCCTTCACCCCACTATGTTGATGCTGAACATGATGCCAAGCTAAATGACTTGCATCTGACTGCACGTGGTCTCAATCCCATCCCTATCTGCCTGGATGCCTCTTAAAATGTCATTAGCCCCAGGCAATGAGTTCCAGGTGCCCACCACTCTTTGTATAAAAACGAAATAATCATATATTACCATTAAACTTTCCCCCTCTTATGTCATACAGGGCACTTTTTTCCTTTATTTGCCCCTATGTTCCACAGTTTTAAATTTGTAATCAAACAATTCATGTGTCATTAAAGTGCACATTCCTGATTTTATTCAGGGTTATTTGGATACATTGTGGGTTGACCATGTAGAAATTACAGCACTTTTTATTAATCGTTCCCTCATTTCAGGGCACCATAATGTTTGGGATATTTGGCTTCACAAGTGTCAGTGCATCACCTTCACCCTGTCTACTTGTATTTGCACTTTAGGGAAACTCTTCAAAGACTGGGATTAAACACCATCTGCCACTTCTCTGCTCGAATCTCCTACGGGCCACCATCATGTCAACCTTCTACAGGAGCTCTAGCGAGAATGTCCTGTCCGGCTGCATCACAGGGTGGTTCAGTTGCTGCTGAGAAATGGATCAGAGGTCAATTCACAGGACCATAAGAGTGGCAGGGAGGATCACTGGAGTCTCCCTCCCTCACCCTTGACATGATCTACCGGGATCATTCTCTGAAGAGGCTGTATAAAATCATTGAGGACCTCTTCCACCCTGCACACAGCACCTTTCAGTACCTCTCATCGTGGAAAAGATCCAGGAGGATCAGAGCCAGCACCACCAGGCTGAGGAACAGCTTCTTCCCACAGACAGTGAGAATGCTGAACTGCTCACACTCACCCTCCGAGACTCTCATATTCATGAAACAACATTTATTTATTTATTTGTGTGGATAAAATACTTGTCTTGCATATGTATTATTTGTCTATACGAATGTTATGCCTGGTTGTGTGTCTGCATGTTTTGCACCGAGGACCGGAGAACACTGTTTTGTCAGGTTGTACAACACTTGTGCAATCAGATGACAATAAACTTGGCTTGATGATAACCCTCCTCAAGATGGACAACTCCACCAAGTTTTATGTTGGTGGACTTTTGTCCAAATCTTTTACGCGCATCAAAGAAGTGCTGAGATCCCGGCACTAATCCCGTACAAACCCTGTGGTCACAGACCTCCAGTCAGAGTGCACCCCTCAGCCACTCCCCTCCATCTCCTGCCTTCCATCGCCAAGTTATCCCATTGAGATAATTGAGGGATATTGATGATCCTGTCAACGACTGTCAGCCCAGACCACAAGATCCCAATAGGGTGCAGATCTGCGAGCTTACATTATTTACTGACGAGCCAAGGATCCGTCTCATTGAGACAAGCTAACAAATAAATGAGCTATGAAATGTGTTTCCTGACAAAAACTCATCAAATATTCTATAAAGCTTACAAAGATTACCCCTGGAAGGAAAGTGAATGTGTTGTTACAAAGGATGATGATTGAGAATGATTTGTATGCAATGTCAGGGACCACCCCCTGAGTTAAATGATTTTAACTTCCCTAACCCATGGAGCTATCAACAGCAACTAAATGGGAACTCAATCAGTTGAGCTGTATGCATTTCACAGGAGCATGAGGGAGAAACCTGTTGCAAGTAGCCACTGGGAATTTTCAGTGCAAGATGAGTGAATTTTCTCATCCATTTCTCGACTGAAGATAAGAGCACATTTATTTCCAAGTACAAAAATATAACACGCTTTTTTCCAGGTTCCAATATTAAAGATTTTTGCTTCAGATTTATGGATGTAAACGTGCAGATTCATCTCTTGAATTCTCTGATGTGAACAATTCATTGTGAATGAAATGCAAAAGAAGAAGCAAAATCAAAAGGGAAAATGCTGAGAGGATCAATGGAGTCTCTCTCTCTTCGCGCACCCCCCCCCCCCCCAACTATCAACGTGATTGACCAGGATCGTTGTCTGAAGAGGGTGCACAAAATCATTGAGGACCCCTTCCACCCTGCACAGCCTCTTTCAGCTGCTCCCGTCGGGGAAGATATCCAGGAGGATCAGAGCCAGCACCCCCAGGCTGAGGAACAGCTTCTTCCCACGGGCAGTGAGAATGATGAACGACCAAAGGAACTGCTCCCACTGACCACCCGAGACTCTCATATTCATGAAACAATATTTATTTGAATATATGACCACATGTACTGTATGTGTATTGTTTGTCAATATGCGTGACTGCATGTTTTGCACAGAGGACCAGAAAAGGCTGTTTTATCGGGTTGTACTTGTGCAATCAGATGTCAATAAACTTGACTAAAGGGACTAAAATAAGTTTCTAAGTTAATCTTTCTTGCACTAGAACAAAGTTATTTGTTTTGCCATCTTTCCATCTTTTCCTGCTATCATAGTAAAAAAAACAAGGAATTATAAATATTCCAGATGAATAACCAAACTGTCAAGAATAACCTGGTAGTTAAAATTATATTTTGAGAAACATTTAACTGTTGGCCAACAATGGATGTTCTTTCTTTCTCTAAATATGAAACTGTCGAACCTTGTGGGGTTGCTAAAGAGAACCGGGCATCAATTATTTTCTTTTTTCCAGTGTTTTACTGAATTGTACAAATTTGGAGTACTGTGTGTAGATCTGGACACCACCCTCCTGGAAGGATGGGGAGGCTTTGGTGAGAGTGCAGAGGTTCACCAGAACCAAGATCAAGATTATTTTTATTGGTCATAATAAAAGAGAAAATGTGATATTACACATTTCCTTTAGTCTCTACCATAAGGCAAAGGTTCATCATTATCAGAAATTACACAGCACCTGATGCACCATCAATAAATCACAAGAGACTGAAGCTGTAAAACTAACAGGCTTTTATTGACTATAGGCTGGAATAGCTGGCAACCTCAATGACTGATCAAGGCAGGATGAATTGGAGAGAACGCAAAGGATTATGGGTTTGATTGGACTCGGGAGGCATGTCCACAGAGCAGCAGCCAATCATAGCATAACAGTGGTTTACCACAGTGCCCCTTACAACCAGAGAAAGGGAAGCAAAAGAACATCTCTCCAGAGTCACTGAGTGTCCGTAGATTTGCTCCCAGCATGCCTGCAGCCACAAAGTTAAATCCATCAGCCACCTGAGCTCCAGATGCATATGATCAGGAAGCCTCCAGCACCCTCTTGCATTCTGGTTCTGATACCTGGTACACCATCAGCCAAATTCGAGCCTACGTGGGTTCCTTGGCTCATCTCACCAATGGCCCGCCATCTGTGGGCTCTTCATCCTCAGACCCCTCACTGGTCCACCACCATGGTCACCATCCCATGGGTCATCTCCACTGCTTTCCCTTCTCAAACGACACGTGGTCTTCCCTGCGGCAGTCCGCCACTTCCCTGGAATCTGCAAACCCCTCATGGCTGCGGCCGAACACAGGTGCTGCCATCTTGAGCACAGACTCCACGGTGATGGGATTTTAAATAAACCGCCGACAGCTCCTTTAACGGGCTGTTTAAAGTCTGCAGTTGGACTGGGCTGGTGGATTCCACAGGGAAGTGCTGAGACTTTGGTCCACACCAGCTGCAGCTCTGGCAGGACCAACAGTTTTTTCCTGATGTTCTCGGATCCAGGATGTTGCCTTAGATCCGAGAACATCAACTATAAGGAGACGATGGGCAAACTTGGGTTGTTTTCCTTGGAGCTTTGGAATCTGAGGGAAAACCTGAGGGAATTTTACACAATTATGGGAGACAGAAATAGGGTCGTTTTGGTCAAGGTGGAAATGTCAAATAGTTGAGGGCACAGGTTTTTGGTGAGAAGGGGAAGGTTTAAAAAAGATGTGCAAGCCAGGGTTTTAACAGAGTGGTAAGTGCTTGGAACATGCTGTCAAGGTAGGGAGTATGGAAACACACATGTTAATGACATTTAATTTTTAAATGTAGACATACAGCCCGGTAACAGGGCCTTCTGGCCCATGAAACCGTGCCTCCCAATTACACCCAATTGACCAACAACCCCCAGTACATTTTAAATGGTGGGTGGAAACCGGAGCCCCCAGAGAAAACCCACGCAGACATGGGGAGAATGTGCAAACTCTTTACAGACAGCACGGATTTCGAACCCAGGTCACTGGCGCTGTAACAGCATTGTGTTAACCGCTACACTAATCATGTCACTCTAAACATTGAAGAGCCTTTTATGTAGATAAATGAACAGGCAGGGATTAAAGGAATACAGAGCACATGCTGGAAAATGCATTCAATTAGATCGACCTCAGAGACAGCACAGATGTGGAGGGCTGAAGGGCCTGTTCTTGTCCTGAACACTTCAATGGCCTCTTTAATATTTGAGAAGAAATATTGGGCATGTCCAATCAATAATTTAGTTATAGGGGATGTTACAGGAAGCAAATGGCTCTCTTGTTGTATTTCACCGAAGGGTCTTTGTTCTGCCGATATCTCCTTCCCATCGCAGCGGACTATTAAGTTCTACTGCTCCACTGTTCAACTGAAAGGCAAATGATGTTCATTGTAAATTAGTGTCTAGTTTATGGCATGGTGAGTTGCTTTTCTGAAACATCCTGAATCTGTGCGATAATCCATTACTGTGCCTATTCTATTTAGTGGCAATTAAAATTAATTTCTATTTGCTGCAAGTTGAAGAACATTCTCCAAAGCAGATCATGTTGCATTGCCATTCACATACCCCCAAGGAATAATGTGTAATCCTGCATCAGACCATTCACCCAGTTATTGACATGACATTTTCATCAATTGTTACACACTCAGGTTTTGGTTTCCTGTTCACTAGACAAGCTGTTGCATTTTATCAGGACAAGGTTTGCACCAGACTAATGAGGAGATGTGGGACACATAGAGAAAGGTTATTTGTCATCTGCCATATCAGAAATAATCTCTCTTCAACAGCAGTAAAATATTTTGAATTAATTAGCAAGCATTGTTAATTGATTTTTGTGAGTAAAACCACAATACTTTCCCAATATCATCCACATTTTGAACTCAGTGCCTGCCCATTTTCTTTCTTTGGCTTGGCTTCGCGGACGAAGATTTATGGAGGGGGTAAAAGTCCACGTCAGCTGCAGGCTCGTTTGTGGCTGACAAGTCCGATGCGGGACAGGCAGACACGATTGCAGCGGTTGCAGGGGAAAATTGGTTGGTTGGGGTTGGGTGTTGGGTTTTTCCTCCTTTGCCTTTTGTCAGTGAGGTAGGCTCTGCGGTCTTCTTCAAAGGAGGTTGCTGCCCGCCAAACTGTGAGGCGCCAAGATGCACGGTTTGAGGCGTTATCAGCCCACTGGCGGTGGTCAATGTGGCAGGCACCAAGAGATTTCTTTAGGCAGTCCTTGTATCTTTTCTTTGGTGCACCTCTGTCACGGTGGCCAGTGGAGAGCTCGCCATATAACACGATCTTGGGAAGGCGATGGTCCACCATTCTGGAGACGTGACCCATCCAGCGCAGCTGGATCTTCAGCAGCGTGGACTCGATGCTGTCGACCTCTGCCATCTCGAGTACTTCGACGTTAGGGATGTAAGCGCTCCAATGGATGTTGAGGATGGAGCGGAGACAACGCTGGTGGAAGCGTTCTAGAAGCCGTAGGTGATGCCGGTAGAGGACCCATGATTCGGAGCCGAACAGGAGTGTGGGTATGACAACGGCTCTGTATACGCTTATCTTTGTGAGGTTTTTCAGTTGGTTGTTTTCCAGACTCTTTTGTGTAGTCTTCCAAAGGCGCTATTTGCCTTGGCGAGTCTGTTGTCTATCTCATTGTCGATCCTTGCATCTGATGAAATGGTGCAGCCGAGATAGGTAAACTGGTTGACCGTTTTGAGTTTTGTGTGCCCGATGGAGATGTGGGGGGGGCTGGTAGTCATGGTGGGGAGCTGGCTGATGGAGGACATAGTGTTTGGGGAACTGCCCAGCTTGTTTGTGGGGAACTGAATGCAGTGATAGAATCATCTGTCAGCTGGTGTTGGACCGCTAGCATCGTTTCCGGAACATCAGGATAATTGGGTGGCAATTTAAAGCAGAGATGGAGAAAAATTTCTTTAGTCAGAAGGTCGTGAGTCCGTGGAACTTGTTGCCACAGACATCCAGGAAAGCGAGGCCATTGGGTGTGTTGAAGGCAGAAATTGACAGGTACTTGATTAGTCATGGCAACAAGGGTTACGGGGAGAAAGCTGGGGAGTGGGGCAGAGTGGGAGGATGGATCAGCTCATGATAGAATGTCAGAGCAGACTCACAGAACACAAAGGGCACAATACAGGCCCTTTGGCTCTTGATGTTGTGCCAACCCAAATATTCATTAAAAATAGACTAACCTTCCCTACTTTGTAACTCTCTAATTTTCTTCCATCCATGTGCCTGTCTAAGAGCCTCTCAAACACCCCTAATGTTTCAGCCTCCACCCCCATCCCTAACAATGCATTCCAGGCACGTACAACATTCTGTAAAAACCTTACCCCTGATGTGTCCCGTAAACTTTCCTCCCTTCACTTTGTACACACGTCCTGCCCCAGGAAAAATGTGCTGGCCTCAAGGGCTCTGGTCTGCCTCTTTTCCTCTTTCCCTGAGAAGAAGTGAATTACCAAGGAGGTTTCCTCAGATTAAATTGAATGAGAAAATCTTTTTGACACCATTTTGAGGGTGTCTGGAAGGATAAATCTTTGGTTGCCTGATATTGATGAGGACATCTCAGGCACTGTAATGAGGGTGTTCGGAGGAGATGCATGTGAGTGCGGAACTTTGCAATGATCCATTCTCTACAGAACCATGACTGCTGAGAAAGCTCCCTCCATCTGAACGGCAAGGCTAACAGTTATTAAAGATGGAAGCAGACAAGAGGAAAGGAAATCTTCGAGTCCATTGGAAAATATAATTGAAAAGCCATCAAAAGAAGTCCATCGCTCAAAATCAGCTTCAGAATTTCTGGTGGTGATTGTTCCTGTGGAAATGGAACCTGCAAGGGAGGCCCCTGGGTTGAGCAGTGGAGTTTGTGAGTCACATCTGATTCCATCTCTCTCCTACCTGCCTCACCTCTCCCCCTCACCTCTTTCTATCGACAACTTCCTCTCTGCACGCATGGTCCTGATGCAGGGTCTCGACATCCTTTGCCTCCACGGAGGCTGCTTGACCTGCAGAGTTCCTGTAGCAATTTGTCTTTTGCCCTGTGGAAATGATGGCTATAATTTGTGTGGCCGTAATGATGGGAATGTGATACAAACTGCCACTGTTAGAGTTAGTTTATCATCGTTTAGCATTGATAAAGAGCAAACTCGGTTGGAAAAGCTATGAGTGTGGATAAAATCAAATCAATACATTATTGGAAAATATTTAATCCTTCCAATGCAATAAAAAGGTGACAGCATTTTACTCAAGTATTTCTGCTCCACTGTAATTTCTTTGGGAATTTTAACTCTACGCCTTTTGAAATATCCAAACAAATTTATGTCCACACAGTTCCAGTACAGATGATCACTGCAGCTGTAGCCCAGATGTGAGTGTGGGCTGAGACTTGTGTGTTGCTGCATTGTGTCAGTGGGCTGGAATTGAACGAAACCAAACCACTGGAGGAACTCAGTGAGTTAAGCAACATCAGCGGGGGAAAGCAATCGTCCCCAGACCCTGCATCAGGAATGAAAGTCTTTCTTTCCCCCAGCTCTCTCTCGCTCTCTCTTATACATACATAAATATATATATCTCTTCCCTTTTCCCTCTGTCTCCGTTCACGGAGCCAAAATTAATTCTCCCCTTCCTCATCAAATCCAATTAACACCTTTGTTGCTCTGAATTCCTCCCTGGTCATTCTTTGGTCTTTATTCTGATGCCTTCCTGTTCTTTGCTTCTACCTTGAGGAGGGGGTCAGGCCTGAAACGTTGGTGATATATCTTTACCTCCTATGGAAGCTGGCTGAGATCCTCCAGCATTTCTGTTTTTTGTACATCAGGAATGCCTGTCTGGAATTGTGTTTGGCTCAGGAACCCGAGTCAATGCCTCAAAGGATGAACGTTGATGGATAATCTGGTGCCTTGGGTACAGTGTTATAATCAACCCACAAATGGCACTGCAATACGAGTACTGTTATTGTAAACAGCCATCCCTGGACCTGAGGAGGTGAAGGTCCTGCCATTTGCTGCAGTCACTACCAGCTAACGGGAAGTTGTAAATTACCTGGGAGATCATTATCTTATGTTGTTCAGTCCTTGGTCCCTGGAATACAGTTTATGTTAATACATAAATACAATGCTCTTATTTTCACAAATTAGTTCAAAGTTCAGATTTTCAGAGTTGATACATGACCTCACATACAACGCTGAGATTCTTTTTCCTGCAGGCCAGGCAGAATTTCTACTTGTAGGTAGTGCAAAAAAGAACTATACTCAAGAAAAGATGTGCTTTCCAAAGGGCAGCATGGTTAGTGTAGCCGCTAGTGCAACGCTGTCACAGCGCCAGGGATCGGGACCGGGGTTCGCATCCCACACTGTCTGTGAGGAGTTTGTACGTTCTCCCCGTGTCTGCGTGGGTTTTCCCTCATGGCACCGGTTTCCTTCCACTGTTTGAAATACACAAGGGTTGGAGATTAATTGGGTGTAATTGGGCAGCACAAGCTCATGGGCTGGAAGGGCCTGTTACCGTGTTGTATGTCTACATTTTTGAAACAAAAATTTCAATTTAAGCTTTAAAAGATACACATACAAGAGAGAGAAATGTAAACAAAGGAAGAAATGCAAGCAAAAAAGTGAGATGTTGAAGATTACGCTTATATCAGATGAAACCACTGGATCTCTTATCTAATTTGGTCCAAAATTTATGTCACAGCTCTGGAGGCTGAGAGAGGGGTGCTGTGGGCACATTGCATTAAGGAGTTCCTTTTATAAAAAAAGAGATAATCTATAGATACTAACACTTTGATCCAATAACATCGAGCCTGTATATCGAAAGGGTAGATTTGTGGGAAGGTTTGGTGTTGAGGGGATTACCTGTATTCCAGTGCATGAGAAGCGAAAATAGATTTCTATTCTCTTTATTTGGTTGAAGAAATTAGACCGAGATGGGTGCACAAAAGATGTAGCCCATTGAACTGGAAAAGTTTAAAAGCAGTGGAAAGCTGAAGTGATTTTTTACAAAGATCAATAAGACGTCAAGTACCAGTGTAGAACATGATCAGAGGGTCTAATGGAGTTTGATATTCAGAGAACAGGAGGGTGGAGGTGATGCTACAGGGAATCAAAAGGCTGGTTAAGATGTTCCAGAAGCACTGAGAGGGAATAATCTGGCACACTTAACTGGCAGGATTTCCCAATAAACATCCAACATATTTTAATTATTTTTTTTAGATGTTACACAGTTTTATAATAAAATTCTCAGTGGACCTGGTAAGTGTGAAAGGGGACTGAAACACAAAAGTCTGCAGACGCTGTGATTGTAAAAACATATAGAAATGCTGGAGGATCTTAACCGGTCTCACAGCGCCCATAGGAGGTAAAGATGTATCATCGACTTTTCAGGCCTGTCCCTTTTTCAAGGTGTGAGCAAAGAGCAGCCAGGTTCCTGGATTAAAAGGATGGGGAGAAGAGAAGACAAGGCAGAGGGAAGAGCACAGGTCAGCAGACAAAAGGTGTCAATTGGATATGGATGGGAGGGCAGGAGAGAGGAAAGGTGAGGAATAGATGAGAAAGGAACAGGGTCCCTGGCCAAAAAAAGGGTGGGAATTGGGTCTCAGTGAATGGGTAGGAGAATGGAAAACAGAATCTGATGTCCAGACACCCATCCTGATTTGTGAATTGTCTCAGAGCAAATTATCCAATTCTCCTTGGAAGGAGATTTACCAGAATAACATCCAGCCTCAAAGGGTTAAATGATAAGGATGATAGATTTTAAACAGTAGGACAGTAGTATGTGTATGACTGCGGTCGGACACAAGCCTATTGAATGAAGGAACAAACTGATGGAATGAATGGTCCACCAATGCTTCTACTGTTGTATGGTCTCATTAAAGATTCCATAAACTAAAGTTATACCCTTTGAATTTAGAAGTGTCCCATCAATAGCTGAGCACAGAACACACAAGATATGTCAAAAAGATAGACCAGAAAGATACTGACTCCAAAAGTCAACCAATGAGGTAGATAACAATGTAGGGAAGCTGAGGTAAAGATCAAACACAATCTAATTGTGAGGAGCAGAGAGGGGGTAAATAGTCATGGGCTCTTTATCAGGATGAGTACACTGGAGGGCATAGATTTAAAGTGAAAGGGGAAAGAATCAAACGGGCAGATTTTTCACAGTGAGGGAGGTGAGGGTGCCTACATTTTGCTCATACTTTAATGAAACGCTGGTTCTGTATCCTTATCTTTGCGATATAAAGGACTCCCTTTGACCTGCTGAGTCTCTCCTGTATCGTGTTTTTACTTGAACCACAGTGTCTGCAGACTTTTGTCTTTTCACTTCATAATGAATGAGAGTGGTATGGGCCAAACAGAGGACAACAGGAAAATCTCAGGTAGACAACTTGGTTGACCGGGATTAGTTGGGCAGAAAGGCTTGTTTCTGTTCCATGTATGGTGCAGAAAGACCACAGTTAGCTAACGTCTCAGATTCATAACCTTCAAAAGTTCTTTAAGGTAAAACTTCTGTTTCTCTCTCCTCAAGCTGCATAACCAGCTGAGCATTCCCAACACTCTCTGTTTTAGTTCTACCCTCCTGTGGTCTTTCTCCACCCTGCCTGTCCTGACGCAGGAGGTGTAAACTGAACTAAGGCAGAGATAAAATGCAAATATGAGAAAATTGGAGTCTGGGTGATAAACCGAATCTATTGCAAGAAAATGACGTTTTTCAAGGCTTGGTTATTCTCATTTTGAATCCATAAATCCCTTGAGTATCATGCTTCGGATTGATATACTGTAGAAGTTGCCATGGCAACGCTACCCCTGCTTTGCTCCAGAGAAATATAGAGAAATAACAGAAAAATATGCTGATCTTTATATGGTTCATTAAAATTTACCGTAACTGCCAGATTATTAGCAAAAAAACTCCTTCCTTCATTTTGCCCTTTTCAATAGGCAGTGATGTACTCACTGGAACATCATGTTATACAGAGTAAACTCCCAACAACTCAAAGTTGTCACTCTTGGTTTTTGATGAGGCAGTGTTTGCCTCATTCTGTTGCAATTTTAAGAAACATTTAATTCCAGCCATAACCTTTTTGTTTTGTTAAAAGCAATAAAAAAAATTCATCAACATTATATTTTCAATCTCATTTTCATGGAACTCACTTAACAGTAAAGACGCACATGGGACAGATTGAGGTTAATCTGTTTGAGATCATTGGTTTCTGTCCAGCCTTCATCAAAGTCATTCTGACTTGGATTAAATTTTCTTCTAATTGGCGCCAGAGAGATAATGAATTCCTGATTAACTTTGTCAGTTAGATGATTTTCGATTTAGGAAGCTCTCTCTGCCCCACACAGCAGCCAAAGATCTTCAGTATGACCAAGACCTGATAGAAGTTCAATCTTGTTTGGACAATCTACATTTAACTGCGACTGCAACTGTTGTACCTGGGACTAGCCCAGGGGTTGTGCGGTTGGTGTAGCAGTAAGTCCAATACTGTTACAGCACCAGCGATTGGGATTCAAATCCCACACTGTCGGTAAGGAGTTTGTACGTTCTCCCCATATCTGCGTGA
Source organism: Narcine bancroftii (assembly GCF_036971445.1). Classification (NCBI taxonomy): domain Eukaryota; kingdom Metazoa; phylum Chordata; class Chondrichthyes; order Torpediniformes; family Narcinidae; genus Narcine; species Narcine bancroftii. The sequence continues at coordinate 1,286,644 of NC_091481.1, read as the reverse complement.
GTTTTCCCCAGGGGTTTCAGTTTCCTTCGATTGTTTTAAAAAAGTATGGGTTGTAGGCTAATTGGGTGTGAATTGGGCTGCACAGGGTCATGGGCAGAAAAGCCCTGTTTGTCTAAATTTAAAATTTAATTTAAATTTACACCATTTGAGTTCTGAAAGGTGAGGAGGGATTTATAGAGACATAAAATTATGAAAGGAATAGATAGCTTCAACTAGCAGGTGAGACGAGTACTAGGCTCAGAGCTTCAAGATCTGGAGGAGTAGATTTAAGACAGAGATGAGGAGGAACTGCTTCTTCTAGAGAGTGGTAAATCTGTGGAATTCTTCATGAGGTTACTTCTTCTAAGACATCATAGATGCTTGAAGAATTGTGAAATTTTATGGGGAAGAGGAGGGTAAGTGGGGCTGAGACCATGGCCACATCAGCTGTGAGGAGAGAGGAATTTGAGGAGATGTGGTAGGTCTCCAAAGATTCCTGCAAATTTCTACAGGTGTACTGTGGAGAGCATTCTGGCCGGTTGCATCACTGTCTGGTCCAGAGGTGCCAATGCACTGGACAGGAAAAAGATTAGAGAGTTGTGAACTGGACAGCGCCATCACAGGCACTTGTCTTCACTCCATCGAGGATGTCTGCAAGAGGCGGTGTATTAAGAAAGAAGCCTGTATCTGCAGGGACCCCACCACCCAGGCCATGGCCTCTTCACTCTTCTACCACCGGGGAAAAGGCACAGGAGGCTGAAGGCGAACACCCAATGGCACAAGGACGGCTTCTTCCCTCCGCCATCAGATTCCTGAACAGACAGTGACCACACACTCTACCTCACTTTCTCATATATTTAAGACAAAATTGGATAGATTTTTACATAGTAAAGGAATTAAGGGATATGGGGAAATCCAGGGAGATGGAGATTTGCCCATGTTCTTAAGTTCTCTTCTTTTGCTCTGACTTATTTCAAAAAAATGTAAGTTATAGCAATTTTTCACTTGTGATGCTGTCACAAAACAACAAATTTTGTGACACGTTCATGCCAATAAATTCTGATTCTGACCTTATTGAGGTGCGGAGCAGGCTCGATGGGCTGGATGACTAACTCCTGCTCTTGTTTCTGATATCTTTTTTGAAGGTCCCTGAGAGATTCGGGGTGTTTCTCAACTTTGACAGTCCTACCGAGGTCTCGGGTTGGGATTTGTTTAGTCGGTGAATCCACGGAGACACATGGCCATCATCTTGAGTTCCTGGGATTATCAGAAGGAACAACAGGAGATATCGTTCGACACAATGCTGTCAATATTGATCCAGGCACTAATAGGATCACAGGTTCAAGGTGGCACTCCCTGCCCTTGCTGTGATCTCTGAAAGTGAATGCATGGCGGTTCCCTTGAGTATTCTGTCAGGAATTAACCTGGCTGAAAGGGTTTATTATAAACAAAGAGCCAATCTGAAGCTCTACCTACAACTAACCTGAACAACCACTCAGCAATGACAAATCTATGAATGGCACCATTTCATTTGCAACAATTACTGCCCTAAATTGCCAACATGAATGACAGTGATCTTAGATCTAGGATGAAATACCAATAGTCTTGAGGTGTTTTCGAGTTAGATCTGCCGTGTCGATTAATCTTATGCCCACTCTCAGTGATCCTTCCATCTTGTGACTCTTGTATGATTCTATGAGTAGTTCCACATGACTCTATTTTTAAATTCATGTGTCTGCACAGTTGACGTAGCAATTAGTGCAACGCCTTTACATTGCCAGCGATTGGGATCAGGATTCGAATCCTGTGCTGTCTGTAAGGAGTTTGCATGTTCTCCGTGTCTGCATGGGTTTTTCCCAGGGCTCTGGTTTCCTCCCACTGTTCAAAATTTACTGGGCGGGTGGTAGGTTAATTGGGTGTAAATTGGGCGGCATGGACTTGTGGGCTGAAAGGGCCTGTTACCATGTTGTATGTCTAAATTTAAATTCAAAGGTCTCAAGTTCAAAACATTGGTTATGTAAACCAGCTCCATGTTAAATTCATGTTAAATTCTAACGATGTTAAATATGGGCTGAATTTTAACATTGAAGGAGAATTTGGACAGGTATATGGATGGGAGATGTACGGAGGGCTATGGACTGGGTGCAGGCCAATGGGACAAGGCAAAAAAAAAAAGGTTCAGCAGTAGAAGGGCTGAAGGAGCCTATTTCTGTGCTGTGATATTCGATGGTCCTATGTGTCTTTATTTTTGCCTCATACAGGACAGTGCGTGACTTGCTGAGTTTCTCCAACATTTTTGTGCACAGTGCCTCGAGACTTTCTTGTTTAACTCCCTCTCCATTTATTCTGATTTGTTACGATCCAGACTTTCTCCTTTCTCACAGGAGTTTAACAATGTGACATCTTCCCATCTGAAGAATCAGGAGAATTATGGATGTTCTATCCAAATTGACCAAACTTTTGGGAATGCACAAACCATTTGTTAGACAGTGGGTTGGCATTGGTGAGATCTTTAAGAATTAGACACCAAACTTTAAACTGCTCTATTAACAATCCCATCTCCTGCATTGAGTGGCAGTTCATTCATTCTGAAATGGAAATTCACAGCTGAAAACTATGCAAGTCAAATTTCAGGAATAAAGCAACATTTTATCTTTCCACATTGATTCAAAATATGTTCAGCAAATTACACAGAATTATCTTTTACTTGCAGTAATTTTATTTTTCCTGATACCGAGTGACATTATTTATATTGAATTGGGGTTGGTTTAGTCCAACTTTTATCTCTTGAAGACAAGTTTAAAGGTTAAATTAACATGGACAATGGAAGTAAATTCAATATAATTTACCTCCATCTTCCTTCAGAAGATGGAAACCAATCATCTTAGTATTGCTACCACGGTGATGAAGCTGCTAACATTTGTAACCTCGGGAACACAGTCAATTGCTGTTAAACCAATGATGTGCTTTCTATATCATGAGCCACACTCCTCACAATAAATTCAGAAGACAAAGTATTAGTGCTAGGGAAGGAAGGCAGCATTGATCTTGTCGAATGACAGCAGGAGTGATGGGCAGAATGGCCCTCAGTTCTCAGATTCGTTTCCTTTGTGGTTCTCAGTGCAATGAGAGATCCTGGTTCAAATCAAGCAGGATCGAGCTGGGAATCTCACAGCCAATCCCACCCTCCCAAACCATAGCCACAACACCTCAGTTGTGGAATTCAAATCTAGTCTGGAAACTTGGCCATGATGTTTGTTCACTGATGCCCTACATCCTAAATCACACTGGCCCCTATAGGACTGCAGACCCAGGACGTTGAAGACATCAATGAAAGCAGCCAAACTCTTCTCACTGCTCCCTCTGGGCAGAATGATCCAGTTTAGAGCAAGGATATGAATGGACATCATTCTTGACTCTCCATGTATAACTTTTACAATTGAGCTTTGGTTTAGCACCTAAGAAATAACAATGTGATTTTAAAAAGACTGCCTTTTTTTTGTGTGATGGAAGTCACGGAGGTGCAAACAAATTCTATTCCACCTTACTATGAACAGCTTTAAAAATCCACTTAAAGATAACATGTTCTGTTAGCTGGCCTCAGGCTATGTTTATGAAGCATTACAAATTAAACCCACGCAATATTTCATAAAACATTGGAGAGTTCTGATAAGGTTAATGGGTTGAATAATCCTGTGTTGCATCCTTGGTGCGATAGATTAGATACAGGTACTGATTTATATTGCAGAGGGTTGTAATTCCATTGAAGTGTGTGTGTGTGTGTGTGTGTGTGTGTGTGTGTGTGTGTGTGTGTGTGTGTGTGTGTGTGTGTGTGTGTGTGTGTGTGTGTGTTTGTGTGTGTGTGTGTGTGTGTGTGTGTGTGCAAAAGAAGGTGGACACTGCACAGGACATCACAAGCAAAACTCTCCCCACTTGCCCTCCAGCTACCCTGTGTGTTGTAACTTGCAATGCTGCCTCAGAGTCTCCCTTCCCCAGGACTGGCCTAAGCTACATCACTTATGAAAGTTTTCTATATCCAGTGAAAACAATGATAACCTGGACAGAGAGCAGAGTGTAGCGGTAGATGGAAATTATTCTGCCTGGAAGTCAGTGATGAGTGGTGTTCTGAAGGGATTTTTTGTGATTTTTATAAATCACCTGGAAGAAAAGACAGAAGGATGTGTCTGTAAATTTGCAGATGACATGATGGTTGAAGATGTGGTGGAGAGTGTAGAATGTTGTGTGGGCTGCAGGAGAATATTGACACAATGCAGAGATGGGCAGAGAAGTAGCAGATGGAGATCAATTGGGATAAATGTGAGGTGATGCATGTTGAAAGGTCAAACTGGAAGGTGGAGTACATTGTTAATGGAAGGATTCCTAACCATCTGGGAGAACTGAAGTAGGCTTTGCTGTTGGTTGCCTAGAATAATATCTGAACAATTGGATGTCGCAATACCCAAACAAACTTCTCAGCGATTTTCTTCACAATGCTATCATAACTGTTCCAGGGAATCTGGTTTGTTTAAAGGGAATGGGAAGATCTAAGCTCACCTCCTCAAGTCGCTGTGCTCTGATGTTCCAGACCCCAACCCTTGCTCTGGCCACACACCCCAATCTCTGGAGCTGGGCTCACATTGCAGACTGCTGAGTGAGCCAATCAGGGAGATTGTAGATAGGGACAATATGCAACATATGCTCAGAGGGCTGAAGGTCTGTTTCTGTACTGTGTGATTCATTGGAGTTCTACTGTACCAGGCTGGAGTCCTTTCAGATTACCGGTCACTCTAACTGCTCACAACCCAATGGACATTCACTGTGTTCAGATAATCCATTGCATTACAACAGTCATGTCAGAAGAAGTCCTTCCCTAGCTACCAACAGGTCAAGGAGGCGTCCGCTAAGTCATTCTTTCCACAAAGTGGGCCAGCTTTATTGGAAAGGTCTGGCACCACAAGCCATGGCGTAGAGCAGGCGCGAATGTGTGGTCACCCATTGCACTCAAGAGTGTTCATTCATTTGCATATGCAGTCAGACAACCTGCTAAAACATGATCAGCACTGCCATTGGCCAGCCTCTCCTTGAGAACAGGATCGATGTGTTCAGCTGTAATTTCAACTAAGGATCAGCAAATGTAATTCATCCAACAGTTATCAAACTCGTGAACCTTCCTGTACTACCCTCAACATAACACGACAAAAGACCACCAACTATGTGGCAGCACTATCTATCTATCTATCTATCTATCTATCTATCTATCTATCTATCTATCTATCTATCTATCTCTGTCCATCCATCTGTCTGTCTGTCGATCTGTCCATTTGTCTATTCATTTTGTTATTTATTTTCTTATATTTATTG